>NC_141165.1:139067500-140317500 GCF_055505025.1 Bos grunniens
AGTTTGAAGTAATTTTTAGTGTAAAATGAGAAGGAAAGATTTTAGAGTATTAATTATTCATCAAAGGACATGTTCAGTTCAATTCAGCTGGTATAAATTGACATGATAGTCAATAATGAGTTCGAATTATTAAGGAAATGTTAGTATCCATTAATGGTAATAAGAACTAAGTAATGCCGTTTCTTTCTTAGAAATAACTACATTATCTAATGGGTAATATTTCAAGAAATGAAGTAAAGTAGATGAACTTACTCTTATCGTGACACAAATTTACTTATTATCTTCTTAGATTTTATTTTAGCTTGAATAAATATCCCTGGATATGATCAGCTTGATCTAATATGATTGCCTTATTTAGAAGTAGTGTGTAAATCTTGGGGCCTAGAATATGCCTCAAGTGGAAAATTTTTAAAGAGATGGGAATACCAGACCACCTGACCTGCCTCATGAGAGATCTGTATGCAGGTCAAGAAGCAACAGCTAGAACTGTACATGGAACATCAGACTGGCTCCAAACTGTGAAAGGAGTACACCATGGCTGTATATTGTCACCCTGCTTATTTAACTTATACGCAGAATACATCATGCAAAATGTGGGCTGGATGAAGCACAAGCTGGAATCAAAATTGCCAGGAGAAATATCAATAACCTCAGATATGCAGAGGACACCACCCTTATGGCAGAAAGCGAAGAAGAACTAAAGAGCCTCTTGATGAACGTGAAAGAGAGTGAAAAAGTTGGTTTAAAGCTCAACATTCAGAAAACTAAGATGATGGCATCTGGTCCCATCACTTCATGGCAAATAGATGGGGTAACAATGGAAACAGTGAGAGACTTTATTTTTTGGGGTCCCCAAATCACTGCAGATGGTGACTGAAGCCATGAAATTAAAAGAGGCTTGCTCCTTAGAAAAAAAGCTATGACCAACCTGGACAGCATATTAAAAAGCAGTGACATTACTTTGCCAACAAAATCTATCTAGTCAAAGCTATGGTTTTTCCAGTAGTGATGTATGGATATGAGAGTTGGACCATAAAGAAAGCTGAGTGCCGAAGAATTGATGCTTTTGAACTGTGGTGTTGGAGAAGACTCTTGAGAGTCTCTTGGACTGCGAGGAGATCAAACCAGTCAATCCTAAAGGAAATCATTCCTAAATATTCATTGGAAGGGCTTATGCTGAAACTGAAACTCCAATACTTGGGCCACCTGATGCGAAGAACTGACTCATTAGAAAAGACCCTGATTTTGGGAAAGCTTGAAGGCAGGAGGAGAAGGGGATGACAGAAGATGAGATGGTTGGATGGCATTACCAACTCGATGGACATGAGTTTGAGTAAACTCTGGGAGTTGGTGATGGACAGGGAGGCCTGAAGTGCTGCAGTCGGTGGGGTCACAAAGAGGCTGACACAGCTGAACTGACTGACTGAGAATATGCCATTTCCAAACTTTTAATCACCTGACACATCTCAGGTGATGTTCTCATGTGATGTTTCCCCTAATATCAGTTTACAAAATATTTTTCTTAACTTTTATTATATTCAGTATTTAAAGGACATTCATGTTCTCCTCTGAGAGTGAGAATCAACAGTCAAGCTGTCAGATCATAAACCCATATTTAGAATTCCTCATAAGTGCCATAATCATGTTGGTGTTTTTGAGTGATAACCTAAATAAAATATTCATTAAAATATTCTTAGGTTGAAATTAAGTGTACAGAAGTATAGCAAGACACTCTGAAGAATCAAAGATTCTGCAGATTGTTTTCAACAATCATAGCAGCTTTCAAATATGTACATTGTGAGAAACTCTTAAGATGTCTCCCTCACATCTACATGATCCTTCATTATTATTTCTTACATTTTTCTTATTTTCCAGATTTTTGTCTGAACTGACTTAACTGTAAATTCAAGTGTCCTATTCTGACACGATAGGATTAGAATCACTGTGTTTATAGAGTTTTAGATGTTGTATTTTAAATGATAGATGCAACAGAGGTATCTTTGAAGGAATAGCAAGTGATAGGAGAAAACACAGGTGGAATATATTACTACATATTTCACACCTTGAAATATATTTCATATATAATAAAAAACACCTCGGATTGTTACAGATGGATGTCTTAAAAATTCCCTTATCCGTGGTGCATGATATAAAAATTATGTGTTGTCAAGCTGAACAGAAGCATTTTCAATGTGTTTTGTAGATTTAATGTGTTATGACTAAATACAAAGTGTGGGTTGGTGGATCGATTAGTGTTCAACTGAAGGAATGAGTTGGGTTCCGCCCCCCAAAAAAAAAACCAAACAATTTTCTGGGTACTAATTAAGCAAGGGCAGGAATAATTTGATTCAAATCACACATTCTGCCTCCAAAAATATGCAAAAGCTTATTCACAACTGTTTACATTTTGAGACAACTGTTACTTTATATATTTTTGTTTGATTATTTATTTATTTTTATAATATTTCCCATGCTGTACATTTCAACACCGTAACTCATTGACTTTGTAACTGGACATATGTACCTCTTAATCTCCCTTATCTGTTTCCCTCATTCCACCACCCCTAAATCTTTTGGAACCCCTTGTTTTTTCACTGAATCTATGTGTCTATTTATGTTTTTGTTCTGTTTGTTCATTTGGGTTTCGTTTTGGGAAGATAACCTGGAGAAGGAAATGGCCAGCCACTCCGGTATTCTTACCTGGAGAATTCCATGGACAGAGGAGCTTGGTGGTCTACAGTCTATGGGGTCACAAAGAGTTGGACACGACTGAGGGACTAACACTTTCACTTGTTTTGTCTTTATATTTTACATACAAGTGAAATCATGATAAATGATTATTTACTATATGATTATTTCACCATAATTATTTACCATGGCTTATTTCACTCTAGGTCCACCCATATTATCCTAAATGGCAAGATATCATTCTTTTTTATGGCTGAGTAATATTAAAGGCTGAAGAATTGATACTTTTGAACTGTGGTGTTGGAGGAGACTCTTGAGAGTCCCTTGGACTGCAAGGAGATCCAACCAGTCCATCCTAAAGGAGATCAGTCCTGGGTGTTCATTGGAAGGACTGACGCTGAAGCTGAAACTCCAATACTTTGGCCACTTCATGTGAAGAGTTGACTCATTGGAAAAGACCCTGATGCTGAGAGGGATTGGGGGCAGGAGGAGGGGACGACAGAGGGTGAGATGGCTGGATGGCATCACTGACTCGATGGACATGTGTTTGAGTACACTCCAGGAGTTAGTGATGGTCAGGGAAGCCTGGCGTGCTGTGATTCATGGGGTCGCAAAGAGTCGGACACGACTGAGCGACTGAACTGAACTGAACTGAATATTAAATTGTGAATAGACATACCCCTGCTCCTCACCCATTCATCTATTCATGGACACATAGGTTGCTTCCACGTCTTGGCTATCCTAACTAATGCTAGAATGTGCATAGGGGTGCGCATATGTTTTTGATTTCTCGTTTCATTTTCTTAGATGACTACCTAGAAGTGGAATTGTATCATATGGTAGTTTATTTTCAATTGTTTTCAAGAACTTCCATACTGTTTAATACAGCGATACTGTACCAGTTTACAACCCCACCAACAGTGTGTGGAGGTTCTTATTCCACCATATCCTCACTTATACTAATTATTTGCCATTTTGATAACAGCCATTCTGACAGGTGTGAGATGATACGTCACTGTGGATTTGTATTCATTTAAGCCTTGTGTTTTGAAATTCAATGAAATAATCAGTCTCTTGATTGCTCTTTGAAGCCTATGGTAATGCAAACTAAAGTTCTGCTTGACAGTGCATTCTACTGGGTTGTATTTAACCTATCACTACTACTTTTCTTATTTTTCTGGCTGTGATCATTTATCCTTGAAAAGCAGTTAGTACTTTTCAAGCTGGACACACGCAGATCAATATTGATGATGTATTTAAAAGTGGACTGTCAAATCATCTTTATTTAGTATATTAATAAATATACTTCATGTCAAATAGATGGGGAAACAGTGATAGACTTTATTTTGGGGGCTCCAAAATCACTGCAAAATCAATGCTTGTTCCTTGGAAGAAAAGTTATGACCAACCTAGACAGCTTATTAAAAAGCAGAGACATTACTTTGCCAACAAAGGTCCATATAGTCAAGGCTATGGTTTTTCCAGAAGTCATGTATGGATGTGAGAGTTGGACTATAAAGAAAGCTGAGCACCAAAAAATTGATGCTTTTGAGCTGTGGTGTTGGAGAAGACTCTTGAGAGTCCCTTGGACTGCAAGGAGATCCAACTAGTCCATCCTAAAGGAAATCAGTCCTGAATATTCATTGGAAGGACTGATGCTGAAGCTGAAACTCCAGTACTTAGGCCACCTGATGCAAGGAACTGACTCATTAGAAAAGACCCTCATGCTGGGAAAGATTGCAGGTCAGAGGAGAAGGGGATGACAGAGGATGAGATGGTTGGATGGCATCACTGACTCAATGGACATGAGTTTGAGTAAACTCTGGGAGTCGGTGATGGACAAGGAAGCCATACATGCTGCAGTCCATGGGATTGCAAAGAGTCAGACATGACTGAGCAATTGAACTGAACTGAACTGAAACATTAAGACTATAGGAACTTCTATTTCTTAATCTGTTCTAAATTGTAAACTTTGTTGAACCAGGTTACTGCTTCCCAGGCGATGCAGTGGTAAAGAATGCGAATGCCAATGCAGGAAATGCAAGAGACATGAGTTTGATCCCTGTGTTGGGAAGATCCCCTGGAAAAGGAAATGACAACCCACTCCAGTATTCTTGCCTGGGAAATCCCATGGATAGAGGGGACTAACTAGTCCATGGGGCTCTCAAAGCATCAAACACAACTTAGCCCAAGCACACACAGCTTGAAAATATTTATGTTTTCCTTGCTTTTAGGGATAATTTTATATACCTCAGACTGGCATTCAGTCTCTGCATCTAATTGGTCTTTTATCTTAAACTAAACAGCTGTGTTTTTTAAATATGTCTACCCCTATTGATCTTGAGCACATCCTGTTGAGTATTACTATAAACACTCTCAACAAACTGGTTTTTTTTCTTTGAACATGTAAAATCTTGATCATTTTAAATTTAATTGAAAGTTTTAAATTATATTTTACAATATTTTGTCTTCTCATTTTTCATATAGTTTCTTCCTCAAGTTATAAGCTGTTAGATAGAAAGCATTATGATCTGTTTTGCCTATTTTATGTACCTAGCACAATGCTTATGACAACTCTGGCCACTTGACATATCTGCTCAAGAGAGTGAGTAAATCTAATTCATTATCATGTAAATGGGCTACGTAATTACTAACCTTCCTTGTCCTTGCTAAGGGCACCCAGTTATACTACATTTTCCAACTATCTTTTCAGTGAGATGAGGCCATGTAACTGAACTGGCATCAATGGAGAGAACTACAGTATCCTTTTTTGCTATTGTTTCCTAAGTCATATCCGACTCTTTGTGACTGCATGTATTGCAGTATGCCAGGCTCCCCTGTCCTCTACTATTTCCTAGAATTTGCTCAAATTCACGTACACTGAGTCAGTAATGCTATCTACCCATCTTATCCTCTGCTGTCCTCTTCTCCTTTTGCCCTCAATCTTTCCCAACATCAGGGTCTTTTCAAACATGTCAGCTCTTCACATCAGGTGGCCTAAGTATTGGAGCTTAAGCAATGCCACCTCAAACGAAGGCCCATCAAAACCTTCTATGCAAGACCTTCCAAGTTTTTTCTTCTTAGTAAGCTTGGTAGCAATGATAATGGAGAAGTTTTGGAAATCACACCCTGAAGATGGAAATAAATACAAAAGCAGTCTATGTCCCTTCTTACCCCCTGAAAACAATGCAAAAGAAAGAAACACCCACACACACAACTTAAAGAGAACCCACCAATTAAAAAACAACTAGTGTTTTGGATTTTCTCTGAGGGGAAAAAAAGAGGTCCACATGTTTGAAGACTCTCTCTCTCTCCTTGAATAACATGGGGGTGAAGAACAACAACTCCTGGCAGCTGAAAATTTACGTATTACTTTATAGTCGACCTGTCTGTATTCCACATCCTCAGATTCAACAAACTGTGGATCATGTAGTAACTGTAGTAAAATTGTAGTACATACTTACTGAAAAAATTCTGCATATATGTGGACTCACACAGTTAAAACCCTTGTTGTTCAAGGGTCAACTGTATTTAATTTGCTGCAACAGGTAACATTATCTTAATACATGACATTGCTAATTTGGTATAAGTTGTGGCTACCAGTGTTTACAAATAATCTAAGATTTACCATTGAATGAAGAATTTTAACAAAAAGGAGGTACTTTCAAGTTTGAACATTTACTTAGATTTTACCTGATTCTTCCTTTTTCTCTATTCACCAAGATTTATGACTAATATTTAGTATGTATACAACTCATATATGAAACTATTTGCTGTTATAAATATCAAAAATAATGGCATCATTTTAGCATAAAAATTCCTTTCTAAATAGTAATAAGCAAGTATCATAATGCAAACTTTAGAAAATTAATGATTTTTCTTCATTTAAAAGGATGTGTTGAGCCATTTTGTTCCAAGTATAGTGAAAGCCTTTGTATTTGTCCTATATAAAACCTACTCTCTTCTTAAAGTACAACTAAAATGCAAACACTCTTAAAATAGCTTTATTTTTATATCTAAAGAAATCTTATTCTGCCCTGTGCTCCCAATGTCTTTTGGGGGCTTCCAAAGCAGCCTGTAATTCACACGGCCTCGCATGACACATCTTTGTGCACAGGCATTTCTTAGTAGAGAACTGCAATCATGGAAGCCAAGCCATTATGTTCTGCTTCACATGATATATATTTTATTAATAGTTGTTACATTGATGTTATGAGTTGACTGTTTCTAACTCCTTAACCAAGGGTTAGGGTTTCTTTTTGTTTGTTTTAATTTTTTCTGTTTCTTTGTTTAGTCTTTTGCTGCATCATTTGCTGAAGAGAGAGTAATAATTTCCAAATGAATTTACCCTTTTGATTTCACTTAACCAGAACTGAAAGAGTCTGAATTGATTTTTTCTTTATTTAGACTTGAAATGTTTCTCATCCTTTCTTGAGACCCCAGTCTAATAAGTTTTGGTAATGTATATGGTTGTATATTTTTTAAAACATACTATTGTTTAAATTTAACTAGTGTTCTCAAAATTCTATGAGCTGTAATTCATCTTGGTAGACTATCGGCTAGAAAATATCCCATTCCTACTCAGGTTTAGAGTAGGGAAAAAATCTAGCCTCACTATACAGGTCAAAGTGGTATCTTAACTTTGGAAATGCCTGACTAATGAAGGATATGTTAAACTTGTTACATGTTTTGTTAAAAAGAAATGAATATTCATTTTATTTTACAGTAACATATTTAGGGTAGTTAGAAACCAGAGGCTTCTTCTATAAAAGCTATAATTATTTTATTATTCTTTACACTAAAGAATAAAACACATAGAGAAAGGCTAAAACAATAAAAATGTACTTCCTTATAAATTTTCAAAATGTGAAAACAGTCTTATAATCACTACTCAGATCACTAAGTTTCCTACCAATATCTAATACCCGTACCAGCTACTCCTAACCTTCCTCCTAGAAGTAACCACACTCCTAAATTATCACCACAGATTAGTATTGTTTCCTTTGAACTTTATATATATATATATGAGATAGAATAATATTCTTTAGTCATCTCTGATTTGTTTAGTGTTATGTTTTCTTTGTGTGATTTGCCTATATTTTTCATGCAGCACTAAACGGTTCATCAATATAACTATCTTACTTTTTGATAAACACTTAATTTGTTTCCAGTTTGAAGCCATTATGAATAAAATGTACTGATCATGTTTTACATGTGGTTTTTGTAATTATATGCAAATATTAGTACCAGGCACAATTATAGGTCTTACAGCATGTTTGGCTTTGTTACATACTGCCACAATAGTTTATAAGAATGTTTTCTTTTACAAGCAGCTTTTGAAAGTTAATATTTTGTTCCACATCACTGATAATACACTATATATCTGTATTATCATCTATTTAACTATCTACCTATCTATCTGTGTATGCTTCTCTATATAAACAGTTATATACATGGCTTTTGTATGTAACTTTTTGTATGTAAATTTAGCTCTTATCTTGTGCATATAATAGTATCCAGTTGTGTTTTTGTGATTTTAATTCACATGACTTTGATCATTAATGAGGTTGCGTACTTCACATGTTCACATAAAGACCTTAGGCAATGCATGGATGCCTGTACTGCACAGACTTCTCACTGGGATACTAGTCTTCAGCTGGGAGGATTCACTATACTATTTTCTTTATTGTGAGCCACTGCTGAGCACTTATTTCAGTTTTTCCTTGTAAAATATAACTAGGTTTCATCTTTATTTTGAAAGTTTATTTTCACTAGACATATAACCCTAGGGTCTCAATTTTTTTTAAATCTCGGTGCTGGAAGATATTTTTCAACACTTACATGGCTTCTTCTTTATTCCTTTCACTTCATCTCCTCCCTCTCTTCTTTTCTTTCTTCCTTTCCTTGTTTCTTTATTTCTCCTTTTCTTTCTGAGGTCTCAGTTTTCAATCTAATTGTGACTTACTTTTCTCATTTTAGGTAATGTGCATTTTTGCTCTGCATTTTAACGTGTTTTCTCTGTCTGATTTTCAGCAGTAATATATGTATATATTATGCTCATTCATATTTGTTTGTTTTGAAATTTAATTGCCTGTTAAAACTTTGGCTTGGTGTCTTTTATCAGTTTTGAGACAGTTTTTCTCATTTCCTTTTCTAAATTGTTTTTGCCCCATTCTCTCTTTTTTTTCCTTTTGGGAGTTCAATGACTAATGTTAGAAGCTTTTACCATTTTCTGTGTATTTTATATGCTTTTTCTTTATTTTTATCCTTCTTCTAGAGATTTTTATTCATTCCATTTTAAACTTTATATTTCCTTTAAACTTTGTTAAAATTTTCCATGAATTTTTAAAGTTTACTTATTTTACTTTTCAGCAAAGAACTTTCATTCGATTTTTTAAAGTTTCCATTTCTCTGTCAAAATTCACCATGTTTATGTTATTTCCTTGCACATACACTTAATAGTTATTTTAATGTCTATAAAAATGACTTCAATGTATGAGTCTCATAGAATAGTTCATATTCCAAGTTTTCTTTTTTATTACTTCAGGCCAATTCTTATGCTTACTTTATTATTTTCCAGCTGAATAAGAGACCTTTTTGATTAAAAAATTGCAGATATATTTTAATACTTAATATACCTGATATAATATTTTCCTTCATACAGGATTGTTTTGGTTTAGTCTGCCAGTTAGATTGAGGTTATTTCATCAAATATTTATCTGAACTTTACTTCTTGTGGTTATTAACCTATACTCTGTTCAACTCACTCCTTGGGTTTATGCACAGCTGAAAGTCTGTGTTACTTACAGGGTCCTTCATCCTTGGTAGACCCTAAGCTGCAATTTTCATCTGTCTGGTTCTATTAGTTTTCCAATATTTCTCTTCAGCTTCTTACCCTGTTATCCATAGTGTTGAGACTGGCAAACAACCTAAAATGGAGAACTAAGAAGAATATTGGTCTGATATCCTGGGGACTGTCTTCTTTCTGAGAGTTTGTTTTTTCTCTCCCTCAAACCTTAGTAGTCTTAGAAATTCTTCCAATGCTTTTAAGCAGATTCTCAAAATATATCAATTTGTCCAGCATTTGTAGTTCTCACAGTGTGGTTTTTGAAATAGAAGAATACCTTCTCTACATAATTATTTGTGCAATCCTAAATAAATACAAAACCACTTGAAGCCAAAGGCGAAATATCACAGTTCTTACAAAGAAAAATAAATGGATAGAGCAGGAATATATTCTGTCAGTTTGATAATAATTAAGACGTATTTTACTTGTGCTAAGTAAAGGTCACTGGCCTTTACACAATAACTTACTATTGATTTTTACTGCTACTCACATAAATTTTATTTTATAAATGTGTTAGATACTGATATTACATAAATAGTTTCAAAGAGCATTCAGTAAACAATTTGCTGATATAAAGTAATCTTAAATATTGTTATGCTTATGCTTAACATTAATTATATATTTTAAGCACTAAGATTCCATACATAAATAATTTTAAAACTTTCTCTTTTCTATTTGTCTACTTTGCCATAGAAGTTACTGGATAATTATACAATTGTCTCCTCCAAGTCTTTTTATACTTTTAGAATGCAGTCCTGAAAGATAGTCCTTTTCACCTCAACAAGTATACAAAGTGTAAAAGGAGGCCTTTTTTTTTTTTTAAATTTTCAGATTTCTGTTCCCTAGCCCTTCTTTATATATGACCTTTAGTGTAGCATCTAAATCATTATACATCTAGTACCTTGTTTTGAGAACAAGATCTATTTACACCATGTAAGAAGTCTCTGGCCATAATTTACTGACACAGAAAATAAAGGGGAAAAATTCTCAACAGGCGTTAGTTGATTATAATTTTTGTGCCAGGTATTGTACTAAGAGTCTGAAATTACACTGGTGAAAAACATACATTTCTCATACTCAAGGAGCTCACCATCTAGCAGCTGTAAGCACAGGTAAATAAATATATAATATAGTGCTATAAAGTGCCATGAAAGAGGATTTTAAAAGGTATTTCAGGATAAAGAAAACATCGTAAATCATATGGAGTGTTTACACCAAAATATTGAATTTTGGTTCTGTTAATCAGAGAAAACTCCTGGCATTTATAGAAAGACATGAAACTTAGAGGGGTGAATTGAATGAGATCAGATAATAAAATATCTCACGTGATACACAAGGCAATATTTTCTTTTATATGTATACCCGCTCCATAATTAGTAGTTTAAATATCATTTATATGTTTATAACAACCAAACGTACTTTAATCCTTTATTTCTATTGATCTCCAGTAAGCAGTATGTCTCAGCTTTCCAAGTGGCTCAGTGGTGCCTGCCAATGTCAGAGATGCAAGTTCAGTCCCTACGTTGGGAAGATCCCCTGGAGAAGGAAATGGCAACCCACTGCAGTATTCTTGCCTGGGAAATCCCATGGAAATAGGAGTCTGGTAGGCTACAGTCCATGGGTTTGCAAAAACTCAGTCATGACTTAGCAACCCAAGCAACAACAACAGGCAGTAGGTCAGTATTTTGTGAGAGACTTATGTGGGAACACTGAAAGAATCCATAAGAACATAATAATTCTGCTATTGTATCTGGGTGGATTTGAGGCCTTATTAACAATACTAACAATATTACTACTACTAATAACAGTAATGACTATTGAATCTCAATTCTGATTCACTCAAAATATGGTTTCATTTCAAACAGTGCTCTGATACAGGTATTATTTTCCTGATGTTACAGAGAAAGATTTGAAAGCATAGAGAAATCCTTAAGAAGCCAAGTTAGAATGCAAACTTTATCCCTCTGAAGTGGGAGTGTGTGTTATGAAATACAGAAAAAAAGATAAGGGGTTGCCTTTTGAACATTTGATTTTGAGAAAAGGTTGAGATACCCATGTGTGGTAAAGAGGTTATTGAATATTTTTAAATGAAGCTCTTGAAATTATCCTACATAGATATTTGTTCTTAAATATGTAAGGGGCAGGTTAAAACTGTGTGTTTGAGCCTACTGAGAGTATTTGTGCAAAGAATAATGAAGAAGACAAGTATAAAGCCTTGAATAACACAACGCTTCATAAACAGTCAAAGGAAAATGAGCAAAGGAAAGAGAAGGAAAGAATTTAAAGCTTAGAAGAAGAAGAAAAAAAAATAGAATCAGCTATGACATAGAAACCAAAGGAGAGTGCTTCAGATAATTGAAGATAGTCAATGTTTGTGCCATAGAAAGATTAAGATGGAAAGTCAGCTCTAAAGTTCAATTTTACTTGGATTCTGCCTCCCTGACTCATCTAAGCCAAAAAAGGACCTTTAACTCAGAGCCAAAGAATTCTAGGATTTTTATCCAGTCCCATATCTCTCCAATCAAAAGAAAAATATTCTACAAAATTGTCAATTATCTTTTGTTTAAATATTAGCATCCAGAATTGAACTGGTGAAATTACAATTACTGCAAGAAACAAAGTGGTTTTTTTTTCAGGTATAATTTTAGCTATTTAGGGGAATTTCTAAAAGGGTTTTGTAAGAGACTAACATTATTCTTCTCAGTCAAGACTCACTAAAGCTACAAAAATAATGAAAGAATCAATATAAACACGTGTGTGTGTGTGTTAGTCGCTCAGTGGTGTCTGATTCTTTGTGACCTTATGGACGGTAGCCTGCCGGGCTCCTCTGTCCATGGACTTCTCCAGGCAAGATTACTGGAATGGGTAGCCTTTCCCTTCTCCAGGGGATTTCCCAGACCCAGGGATCAAGCCCTGGATTTTTTTGACAGTACAGGATGATTCAACCAATCGACCTGGGATGTAGGAGCTCTAGAAATACTTGTGTTGCTGTAGTTGGGAGAAGGCAATGGCACCCCACTCCAGTACTCTTGCCTGGAAAATCCCATGGATGGAGGAGCCTGGAAGGCTGAAGGTCCATGGGGTCGCTGAGGGTCGGACACAACTGATCGACTTCACTTTCACTTTTCACTTTCATGCATTGGAGAAGGAAATGGCAACCCACTCCAGTTTTCTTGCCTGGAGAATCCCAGGGACTGGGGAGCCTGGTAGGCTGCCATCTCTGGGGTTGCACAGAGTCGGACACGACTGAAGCGACTTAGCAGCAGCAGCAGCTGCTGTGGTGGGCATATATAATTTCCACTGCTATTCTTTTTGTCTTTAATACATTTATTTTCAATTCTTTCAGCTCCTGACATTTGGCTCAAAAACAAACAAAAAAAAGTAAAAGAAAGAAAAGCTATTTTATTGCCTACAATTTGGATAGTCAAATTTTCACTGCCTATACACTGAAAAGAATCTTCCCATTTACCTGTAGCACAACAAGGACTTCTACATTATGCTAAAACATTACATACTGCCAATAGCTCAATTATATATACTTTTATAGTTCATTACCCAAACCATCTCTCTCCCTGAGAATTCCAGAAATTTAGCTATGCTTCATTGATTCACAGTAGATACGCCAATCTGGATGGAGTTTCTAAAAAAGAAAAAAAACTACAGAATTAAAAACAACTGTACTCATTAACATATGTACTATACTGGTGTTCTTGTTATTACTTTATTACAGCAATGGTTCTTTCAGCCATTGAATACAGTTGTATTAGTTTTAAGAATATTCTAAAGCCATGTTCAGAATCTGATCTCTGTGTTGAACAACTGACCTTCTTCTAATCCAGCCTTATTCAAGTCTGAGTGTGTTCAATGGATTACAGATGTAAAAGCAACAAAAGGCTTTCTTGTACTGAGTCAACATTATATTGAACAGTATACCCTTGTTCCTGAGAGACGTATGTGTATGTATCAGAACATAGCGATCATCACTAGAGGATACTATCACATTTTCTTAACCATTAAGTTTCCTCTAGTCTTTGATGCATGTAACGATAAGCATTATTAATAATATGACTATGCTTATGATAAGAAATTTACCCAAGTACAAATGGAAAGAGTGATTCACCTTTCCTCATCATCTTTAATATTTTACACAGCTGTGTCTGTAATAACTCTATATAAAAGACAAAAAGTGAGAGTGTTGGTTGCTCAGTTGTGTCCAACTCTTTGCAACCCCAAGGACTGTAGCCTGTCAGGATCCTCTGTCCATGGAATTGTCCAGGCAAGAATTCTGAAATGGGTTGCCATTTACTTCTCTAGAGGATCTTCCCAACCCAGGAATCAAACCCAGGTCTCTTGTATTTCAGATTCAGGAGAATCATAAATCATAAAGAACCTCCTAAAGGCAGATTCTTTATCATCTGAGCTATCAGGGAAGCCCATAAAAGACGTAAACTGGAAAAACCGTAGCTTTGCCTGGATGGACCTTTGTCGGCAAAGTAACGTCTCCGCTTTTTAATATGCCGTCTAGTGCTGCGATTCATGGGGTCGCAAAGAGTCGGACACGACTGAGTGACTGAACTGAACTGAACTGAGGTTGGTCGTAGCTTTTGTTCTAAGGAGCAAGTGTCTTTTAATTTCATGGTTGCAGTCACTATCCGCAGTGATTTTGGAACCCAAGAAAATAAGGTCTGTCACTTTTTCCATGAATTGATGGGACCAGATGCCATGATCTTAATTTTTTGAATGTTGAACTTTAAGCCAACTTTTTCACTCTCCTCTTTCACTTTCATCAAGAGGCTCTTTAGTTTCTCTTGGCTTTTTTCCATAGGGTGGTGTCATCTGCATATGAGGTTATTGATATTTCTCTTGGCAATCTTGATTCCAGCTTGTGCTTCATTCAGCCTGGTATTTTGCATGATGTACTCTGCATATAAGCTAAATAAGCAAGGTGACAATATACAGCCTTGATGTACTCCTTTCCCAATTTGGAACCAGTCTGGTTCTAACTGTTGCTTCTTAACCTGTATACCAATTTCTCAGGAGGCAGCGTAGATGAACATATTTTACAGGAGTATCAGACATAATGGTGGAGAAGACAATGGCACCCCACTCCAGTACTCTTGCCTGGAAAATCCTGTGGACGGAGGAGCCTGGTAGGCTGCAGTCCATGGGGTTTCGAAGAGTCAAACATGATCAAGTGACTTCACTTTCACTTTTCACTTTCATGCATTGGAGAAGGAAATGGCAACCCACTCCAGTGTTCTTGCCTGGAGAATCCCAGGGACAGTGGAGCCTCATGGGCTGCCGTCTATGGGGTCACAGAGTCGGACACGACTGAAGTGACTTAGCATCAGCAGCAGCAGACATAAAGGAAAAGGAAAGCTCAACATCTATTAACAGAAACTATTTCAAGAAAAATAATTTGATAAAAATTCCATTTATCTTTGAAATAACAGATGTTTTTCATCAAAAATAAGACTGAGCAAACACTAAATTTCAAATCTTTTTTCCCCTCAAATCAGCAAGACAGCTATGTAGATTTCTTAAAACTTATGTCTAAATTATGCTAAAATCTTCATTTTAATGAATCAGTCATGGTATTAAAATTGATTCAACTTTGCTGACAAATTTATAATAAAAATAAGTTTTTCCTTGATTTTATTTGAGAAAGTTAAACAATTCAGCCCAAGAACTTATTACAAAAGAAAATGGTGTACAATTTCTTCTCTTCATTCTTTGAATCTAAATGTAGATTATGTTCTCCATTTTACCAGGTTGAAAATTTATACTTTTTAAATAATTAAATTGGCATTTCTCAATGATGACATTTTAATATCCAGTTATTGGTGGATAATGCTTGCACTGTATGATATTTTTCTGTCTTCTCATTTGAAACTATTGAACATTTGCATGTTTAAATCGCTACTCATCAGTTTCAAAGTTGAGTTTTTTGACTGATAGCACATTTAGCACATAAGAGAAATACATTTTAGTGGTGTTACATATGACTAGGTAAGGAAGATTCCTTGGAGAAGAAAATGGCTACCCACTCTTTTAGTCTTGCCTAGAGAATCCCATGGATAGAGGAGCCTGACAGGCTACATTCCATGGGGTTGCAAAGAGTCAGACAGGACTGAGCAACTAACACTTTCACTTTTTCACATTTAGTACATAGCACAAATAATTTTTAATGCTGCTGCATGCATGCTAAGTTGCTTCAGTCATGTCCAACTCTTTGTGACCCTATGGGTAGCCCACTAGGCTCCTCTGTCCATGGGATTCTCCAAACAAGAATACTGGAGTAGGTTGCCATGCCCTCCCCCAGGGGATCTTCTTGACCCAGGGATGGAACACACATCTCCTGTGGCTCCTGCATTGCAGGTAGATTCTTTACTACTGAGCCACAAGGGAAGCAATTTATATTGGTACCATTACATTTTGATGTTTTTATTTACAAAGTTTTTAACATAAGCCTAGAGAACAGAGTATCATGGGAATTTAAAATAGGAGGATCCCAAAAAGATCCAATAAAAAAATAAATAAGAAACTGGCTTTTCATGAAGGAAGTGAGTACTTTATGCAATCTGGGGTCCAGATAATCAAGAAAACTAAGGAATGTGATGGAGAAGGTAATGGCACCCCACTCCAGTACTCTTGCCTGGGAACTCCCATGGACAGAGGAGCCTGGTAGGCTGCAGTCCATGGGGTCGTGAAGAGTTGGACACTGGACACGACTGAGTGACTTCACTTTCACTTTTCACTTTCATGCATTGGAGAAGGAAATGGCAACCCACTCTAGTGTTCTTGCCTGGAGAATCCCAGGGATGGGGGAGCCTGGTGGGCTGCCTTCTGTGGGGTCGCACAGAGTCGGACACGACTGAAGCGACTTAGCAGCAGCAGCAGCAGCAAGGAATGTGAAGTCAAGTGGGCCTTAGGAAGCATCACTATGGACAAAGCTTGTGGAGGTGATGGAATTCCAGTTGAGCTATTTCAAATCCTGAAAGATGATGCTATGAAAGTGCTGCACTCAATACACCAGCAAATTTGGAAAACTCAGCAGTGGCCACAGGACTGGAAAAGGTCAGTTTTCATTCCAATCCCAAAGAAAGGCAATGGCAAAGAATGCTAAAACTACTGCACAATTGCACTCATCTCACACACTAGTAAAGTGATGTTTAAAATTCTCCAATCCAGCCTTGAGTAATACGTGAACAGTGAATCTCCAGATGTTCAAGCTGGTTTTAGAAAAGGCAGAGGAACCAGAGATCAAATTTCCAACATCTGCTGGATCATGGAAAAAGCAAGAGAGTTCCAGAAAAACATCTATTTCTGCTTTATTGAATATGCCAAAGCCTTTGACTGTGTGGATCACAACAAACTGTGGAACATTCTGAAAGAGATGGGCATACCAGACCACCTGACCTGCCTCTTGAGAAACCTGTATGCAGGTCAGGTGCAACAGTTAGATCTGGACATGGAACAATAGACTGGTTCCAAATAGGAAAAGGAGTACGTCAAGGCTGTATATTGTCACCCTGCTTATTTAACTTCTATGCAGAGTACATCATGAGAAATGTTGGGCTGGAGGAAGCACAAGCTGGAATCAAGATTGATGGGATAAATATCAATAACCTCAGATATGCAGATGACACCACCCTTATGGCAGAAAGTGAAGAAGAACTAAAGAGCTTCTTGATGAAAGTGAAAGAGGAGAGTGAAAAAGTTGGCTTAAAGTTCAACATTCAGAAAACTAAGATCATGGCATCCGGTCCCATCACTTCATTGGAAATAGATGGGGAAACAGTGGAAACAGTGGCCGACTTTATTTTTCTGGGCTCCAAAATCACTGCAGATGGTGACTGCAGCCATGAAATTAAAAGACGCTTACTCCTTGGAAGGAAAGTTATGAGCAACCTAGATAGCATATTAAAAAGCAGAGACATTACTTTGCCAACAAAGGTCCATCTAGTCAAGGCTATGGTTTTTCTTATGGTCATGTATGGATGTGAGAGTTGGACTGTGAAGAAAGCTGAGCATCGAAGAATTGATGCTTTTGAACTGTGGTGTTGAAAAAGACTCTGTGGCGGATTCATTTTGATATTTGGCAAAACTAATACAATTATGTAAAGATTAAAAATAAAATAAAATTAGAAAAAAAAACAAAACTGAAAAAAAAAAAAAAAAAGACTCTTGAGAGAGTCCCTTGGACTGCAAAGAGATCCAACTAATCCATCCTAAAGGAGATCAGTCCTGGGTGTTCATTGGAAGGACTGATGTTGAAGCTGAAACTCCAATACTTTGGCCACCTCATGCAAAGAGTTGACTCATTTGGAAAGATATTGATGCTGTGAAAGACTGAGGACAGGAGGAGAAGGGGACGACAGAGGATGAGATGGTTGGATGGCATCACCGACTCGATGGACATGGGTTTGTGTGGGCTCTGGGAGTTGGTGATGGACAGGGAGGCCTAGTGTGCTGTGGTTCATGTGGTCACAGAGAGTCTGACACGACTGAGCGACTGAACTGAACTGAAGGTATTTTAAGGACATTAAAATCTCCTTAACTCTAGTGTATTATAAAGAGATTAGAAGAACAAGCTAAAACAGAAATTCTTTGAGAACTGTCAGTGCTAAGTGAACTCTCTCAGAAGTAGAAAAAGATACAGTGTACTCAGGAGTAGGCTAATTACCTTTCAAGTATGAGATGGCTTAGGTCTCATTGGTAACAATTGGTAACAATTAGGATTAAATATTTTCATTTGTAAGGCTCTTGTTTGTACTCATGTGTGTTCGATGTATTTATATGCACAATATCTAAAATTTTAGGAACACTATCAAACTTAAAGAAAAACTCAAATATATGTGTGTATGTATTTGTAAACATCTATTTATCTATCATTTATCTATCTGAGTACTTATCCTGTCTCTCTTTTATGGGAAACTAAAGCAAAATAGTAAATAGCACTGTAAGTGTTTTAAATTCATAACCTCTTTAATCTTTCGTGAGGATGTATCCTTCTTCAGGGAGATAATTCATCTGCTTCTCTTCCACCTTTCATTCCGTAAAGTTCACCTTCGCCAGGCTTGTTAATCCTAGGAAACGTTTTCATTATCTTAGGCCTTAAGCTTAAAAGTATGATTGAGAATCATTCATAATAGTCACAGAATTTTCCACTGACTGATTGCTGTCTGCTCCCAAAGAACAATCATTTGTAATCTTATGATAGGATAGTGAGCGCCATCTTCGAGCAGCTTCTTTCCTGTTAACCTTTCTGCTAATGCCACAACATGCTTATGGCAAATAGCAGTCAGTCAACACTTTTGTAATTTTCATTAGTGGCACAGCTTTTCTGTCTGATTCAAAAACAAAATGCTGCTCGGTTGATGTGTTCATTACATTCTTTTTTTTGTTGTTGTTCCCTGCAGTATTACAAAACAACATGTGTGATTCTTTTTAAAGAGAACTAGAGTCTGAGAGAAATCAAAACCAGAGTTCTGTCATCCCTAATATGCCCTTCAGAACTGACTGGATTTCCTAACTGTGTCCATTCTAGCACATTTTAGGCTTATTGTGTGTGTCAAGGGGTGGCGTTGGAGGGGGGAATGGTGGGGGGGGGGGGCAGGGGAGGCTACCATGAAAGGCAGATGGATACTTTGTGAATACTTTATACTTAAGAAAAAAAGAAGAGTGCGATGCAATAACTCCAGCCACTAATAGATCCTGAACCTATCCTGTTTTAGATAACAATTGAGTAAATGTGGACATATATTGATTGCCTTTCTAGAAATGATTGCTTTCTTATTTTCTTTTTGGCTTCCTATCCCTGGCACAAGAAGCTGATACATTAATATTGCTTTACTATGAAGATGTGAAGGTTTATTGCCTGGAAATTATGTATGCCATTTCAATTAATTTTATAAAACATCTGTGTACATGTGATATACAAAGAATTTATAGTTAGTCTTAATCTACCCAATGTAAACTACATAAAATTATTCTTTTCCCCAACTGCATAGCCTACTATTAATTTTGTTAATAAGCTTAATTGTCAAATCAAACTAAGACCTTGGGTAATGACAAAGGACAAATCCTTAGTGAGCTGGGCATTTAAAATATTTTTTAAAGGTCACACTAATTTAAAACACTACATTATTTCCCCTTAGTCATTTTGTTCTACAAGTATTTCTACCACTGTTTGTCCAAATGGAGCATATGCTGTCTAATAAAAAGAGAGAAAATAAAACAGTGACTGTCACTTGCAGAGGTCAATACTGAAAAGCCTTCTACAAGTTCTATTAATAAAGTTAACAATATATGATTTGAGTACATGCTGACAGGCAGTACTTTGTCAGTCACTCTTAGAACACCTCCTAGTTTTTTATGACAATTTTCATTGCTGTGATAATTTGAATTGCCACCGTCGAATAACATTGCTGAGAGTCCAGCACTCTATAGTGCCAGGTTTAATGTTATATCTCAAACAGAATGACATTTCCTGCCTTCTAAATACACTGTGGCTGCTTGAGAAATATCTGGTAAAAATAAACACAATGATATCTTTATCTTAGTTCAAGGTCATTGGTAAATTTTATCAAATTAATTAAAAATGTTGGGTCAATTGAAATATATAAAACAGATAAATAATGCTTGACAATCCACTTTGTCAAGGGCTTATCATAAATTCTGCCAAAAGATATGGTTTATTATAACACCTTAGAAAGAAAGAAGTTAGAAAGTGAAAGTTGCTCAGTCCTGTCCTACTTTGCGACCCCATGGACTATACAGGCCATGGAATTCTCCAGGCCGGAATACTGGAGTCGGTAGCCTTTCCCTTTTCCAGGGGATCTTCCCAACACAGGGATCAAATTCAGGTCTTCTGCATTGCAGGCGGATTCTTTACTGGCTAAGCCACGTGGGAAGCCCATTATAGCACCTTAAGTGTAAGTAAACCTATAAAATTACAACATAAACACGAATTTTTAGTAATTTTTAGTAATCACGAATTTTTAGTAATCATCTTGCCAACTGAAGTTTCGATCCAATGTATATATTATGTGTGTATATATATATACACACACATACAAACACATACAAATTTATACACATATGAAATTTCACTTTTTTGAAGTTCTGGGTGTAACTAGTCATAGAAGAAAGCAAGCACAATAGAAAGAAGAGCACAGTTTGTTTTTTTTTTTAAGTTTTTTAATCCTATCATTATCAATATTTAGAGATATTTTGTTGACAGTTTATTTTTTACTAAAACTCTTCTAATCAATGATTAACTTCTAGCTCTTACTTTCTTTTTTAAAGTATGAGGTATAGCCATATACTTTGATGGAAAAACATCCTCTTAAAATGGTTCACTCTTGTTTCCAACTCCAGTCTAACTGGGTTAAATTTTTAGTGCTTAAAAGTATGATGAATAGGAAATTGAGTCATTTAAACCTACACATGTCCCAGGAAATGTATAGAAAGAAATTTGAGAGCTTAGAGACTTTTTTGTATTTGACAATAAGCTCAGGATTTCATCAGGCATTTGCAACAGCTAAGAGAGTGAAGGATGGGATAACTTCACAAATGGCAGAGATAATGCTTCATTCCCACAGCAGCTGTATAATACCAAATCACAGGAGCACTTCATCGTTAACAAAAGACCAAATGAATTTTTTCTCAGAGTTACTTAAAATATGGACCAGGATGATAAAGAGACTGAAAGTTAGTGTGTATTGTTCACAGTCAAGGATAGAGGGCAGCAGGAGCTGGGCAAAGCAAGGCATGCTCCTGCTTAGTCGCCCAGTCGTGTCCAACTCTTTAAGACTCTAAGGACCGTAGCCCACCAGGCTTCTCTGTCCATGGGATTCTCCAGGCAAGAATATTGGAGTGGGTTGCCATGCCCTCCTCCAGGGGATCTTCCCTACCCTGGGATCGAACCCGTGTCTCCTGTATCTCCTATGTTGCAGGCAAGTTCTTTCCCCTCTGAGCCACCTGGGAGCCCTAGGCTCCTTGCTATGAAGTTCCCTTGATGTCACATTTGCCCTTACAAGTTTCAGTACAGCCTCAGTTCCCATTCAGTCAATTCTAGTAAAATTTAAAGATTTCTGAGGCCAAAGAGAAGTGGAGACATTAATTCTGGTAATCATTTGCCAAGTCCACATTTATAGTTAGAATGATTCACCACATTTGGAAAAGTAACTAGGACTCTTTACAAAGAAGATCTGAGATTTCTAGTTTTATAAATGATTATATTTTGGAATATTCATATGATTCAGCTAAACCCATTAACTTATAGCTAAGGCATAGCCATGAAATCCCTATCAATATTTTAGCCTATAGAGCTTAATTGATATAATTTCTTATGCAGTTCTCACTAGAAGGAGAGAAAAAAAGTCTACAAACTTTGATGAACAAACCGGAATGATTTCAAGGAAAACAAAAACTATGTGTTAGTCAGGTTCTCCAGAAAACAGAGCAAATAGAAGAGAGAGAGTGAGAGAAGGAGAATATAAGACATTTGCTCATGTGATTATGGAGGCCTGCAAGTTTCAAGGTCTGCTGTATGCAAGGTGAAAACCAGGAGGGTGGGTAGTGTATTTAAAGTCCAAAGGTTGGTAAACTCAAGATCTAGGAAGAACTGATATTTCAGCTTGAGTCAAAAGGTAGGAAAAAAGCAATGTCCTAGCTTGAGGACAGCAAGGCATGGATAAATTCCTTTACTGTCTGGAAGATCAATCTTATTGTTCTATTCAGGTCTTCTTAAGATTGGATAATGTTGACCCATATTAAGGATGACAATCACTTTACTCCATTCACTAATTCAAATGTTAATCTCACTTAAAAACAACTTCACAGACACACCTAGAATAATGTTTGACCAAATGTCTGGGCAACCTAGGGACCCAGTCAAGGTGACCCAATTCAGCTATCATAAGTCCACCCCTTGTCAATATAGCACACATAAACATCTCCTTAAACCAAACTTAATCTCCGAAGAAAGATAATGACTAGGTCATAATTCTACCTAATGTGTTATTAGCTATGCTACATATAATTTAAAAACACACTAACTCTTTCCCCAGAGGAAAAGGTAAATTTCTTGAGTGATGTTTACTTTTCTTGATATCCCATAACTTAAATACTATGATGTAGATTTGACAATACTTAATTTTTATACTATAATATAAAATCAGCACCTCTCATATCACATAGTGAGAGAATAAGAGAGGTATGAAAACAAAGTGATTTTCTACACACACACACATCATCCAACACAGTCATAACATAATGAAGACGTCCTTATTTCTGTAACTGGTTGTGTGTGCAAAGCTGGTATTTATTCTGTCTGCTTCTATTACCCATGCTGGATTCCCTCTGCTTTTAGCAAGCACCTCAGCTAGTGGTGGTTTTTTACCTGGTAGGGTGACCCACACCATTATTTCTGAATTCCTGGTGAGTCAGAGCCATTAGTAGTCCTGCTTGGACAGGACTATAGTTTTCCACTGGCCATACTCACAAAACATGGTACTACTATTTGATGCTCTAAGAAATCTATATTCTAGATGTATTCTTCCTTACTTGTAGTATAGAGTCATTGTCCAGTTTACCCTTAATGGTCAGGACCAATCACCCCAGACAATACATTATTTCCTTTTTCTTTCCTGTTGACTTGAGGCCTGAGAAACCCAAACTGGGCGAGTAAATCTTAACTTTCAGTTTAATGGAAACATGATGTATCTCCTAGTGAAAGTATTCCTTCTTTTAGAACTAAAACCTCTAAGAAAGCAGAGCATAAGGTCATGGTAACAGGGAGCAAAAATTTTGTGAACGTATGTCTGTAGGGGTAAAAGTAAATGGTGCCACTCTTATTTCTTGATTTCTGGACCTACTAATTCCGCATGGGGAAAAAGCAGTACCATGTACTGGATGGTGATTCAGAGCATGTGTAGACTCTGGAGAACCTCACCTCAGTTTTGCAAAGTATTTCCACCTAGCTGGTATTGTAACCAAGTTTTAAAAAAGCCATTCTACCATTCTATCATGGTAAACAGTGAATTTCAAGATTATGATCCCATTGATATACTTTTTCTGCTGTGAAGTGAATTCCTTACTCAGAAGCAACACTGTGTAAAATATCAGGATAGTGGATAAGGCATTTTGAAAGCCCACAGATGAGAGTTTTGGCAGAGGCATTGCCTGCAAGGAAAGCAAATTTGTATCCAGAGTAAGCATCTGCTTCAATCAGAATCAGACACTGCCTGTCCCGACTCTTAGCAACCCCATGGACTGCAGCTTACCAGGCTCCTCCATCCATTGGATTTTCCAGGCAAGAGTACTGGAGTGGGGTGCCATTGCCTTCTCCAAACTGTTCCTAGATAGAAGCTGACAAATGTGATCAACCTGCCATAAGGTAGCTAGATGACCACCCCAAGGAATGGTACCAATATCGAGGATTCAGTTTTGGCTTCTTCTGCTGGCAGACTGGACACTCAATGGTGACTGAGTCCATGTTGGCTTTAGTGAATAGAAGTCCATGATGCTAAATGCATGCATAACCTCCATCCCTGATATCATGGCCATTTTGTTCCTGAGTCCATTGGCCAATGATAGGGATGGCTGAAGAAAAGTGTTGACTGATATCCACAGAATGGGTCATTCTATCCACTTGATTATTGAAATGCTGTCTTTGATGACCATTCAAATGGGACATATTGTCTTTGCATTCAGAGATGTCTACCAACATACTCCTTCTCTACATTTCCTTGTCACCAATTATCCAATCGTGTTCCTTCCAAATCCTTTACCATCCAGCCAAACATTGGCCACAACTCATGAATCAGTATATAACCTCATGATTGGCCATTTCCTCTTTCACAAAGAGTGGACAATTGGGTGAACCATTCAAAGTTCTGTCCATTGGGAGGATTTCCCTTCACCACTATCTGTTATGATTGTCTCAGAAAAGGATTGTAATGCTGAAGTTGTCTCCTTGAAGGTGGTGCCTGTCTATCATGCAGAAACATCTATAAATCAGGCCCCAAAGATTTTCAACCAATTTAGGAAATTTTTCCAGTGGTCAAAAGTATGGGCAGGGAGAGAGAAAATTGTAGTGGAAGAGGGAACCATGAACATTTGGGCCACTTTTTCATGTGACTTGTGCTTCAAAGCTAGCTCAAGTCTTATCATGTGTATTTCCATTCAAAGATGGAATGTTGCTGTTCATGTCTATCTTTGTAGCTTGGTGGGTAATATTATACCCATTTCATGATAGGCAGCTATCAGGCAACTTGGCAGCCCATGGTTTAATGTCTAGTCTGTACTCTTGTCCAATAGCTCATGGCAGGCCAACAGCTCTTTCTCAAAAGGATAATAATTCACAGAGGATAGCAGGGCTTTGCTCCAAATCTTGAGGACCTGCAACAAGATCCACCTATATTCCTATGTGTATGTCTGTGTTAGTTGCTCAGTTGTATCTGACTCTTTGTGACCCCATGGACTGCAGCCCACCAGGCTCCTCTGTCCATGAAATCCTCCAGGCAAGAATACTGGGGTGCATTGCCACGTCTTTCTCCAGGGTATATCCCTATAGACCTGCAAAACTCTCCAAGCAGCATCCCTCTCTGCCACTGCCGATTCAAATACAATTGGGTCTGCTAGATCATATGGACGAAGCAGCCACACAGCTTGCATGGTAGCCTAAGTCTGTTGAGAACTCTTCCCTTGTTCTGGGCCTCACTCAAAACTAGCAGCTTTGGGGATTACTCAGTGAATAGACCAGAGTAACACACCCAATTGAGGAATATGCTGCCTCCAATTCCAGAGATCCTCTAGGTGTTGTTCCTCCTTTCTGGTTATAGGAGGGGCCAGATACAACAACTTACCCTGACTTTTTGTCATATTTTCCCCCATACTCTGTCAGGCAAGTCTCTTGATAGCTCACGGTGAACAGTGTTGGATTAGTGATCTCGAAGAAGATTTAGCTTCGGGACAAGGGACCAGGCTTGATCACTCAAGAGCTTTTGTGTAACAGAGTTTTGTTAAAGTATGAAAAGGGAAACAGA
Source organism: Bos grunniens (assembly GCF_055505025.1). Taxonomy (NCBI): domain Eukaryota; kingdom Metazoa; phylum Chordata; class Mammalia; order Artiodactyla; family Bovidae; genus Bos; species Bos grunniens. The sequence continues at coordinate 139,093,091 of NC_141165.1, forward strand.
AAGCTTCTGACATAGACATCAGAAGGGGGATGGAGAGTGCCCCCCCTTGCTGGTGTTAGCAAGGGAGTTATATACTTTTTAATTAGTTATTATAATAAATCAAAAGAATGTCTCAAGGTTGTAAAGATCTTACTAGACCCACTCATAATTTACATTTTAAGATAACAGGATTAGCCAGAAGGTTGTCAGGAAGGAGAAACTGTCCTCAGGCAGATACATTGCTGTTATATAATCCTTAGTACAGAGTTTAAACTGAGTTGTTTGTTGTGTAATCATCACTTCTGGCTTAAAGAAAAAAATATTTCATGTGACTAAAACTAAGGAATGTAGAGAGAGAAAGAGAGAGAGAAAAAAAAAGATGTTTGTCCTTTCCTCCTTGAGAATTCCATACCCCTTTCTCCTCCACCTCCTCCTCCTCCTCCTCCTCCTCCTCCGACACTCCGGACTTCTTATTAACCTGCCTAGGAATTGACTGTCTCACTCTTACCAATAAGCCTGGAGTAGTTGCTACTTCGTTCTTCGTTTTCACCAGGTCTAGTCAGTGTAATGTCATCAATGTAATAAGCCAGTATGATACCTTGTGGAAGGGAAATATCATGATCTCTGGAAACTAAATTATGGCATGGAGTTGAAGAGCTTATAGACTCTTGAGTTAGGACAGGGAAAGTGTATTTCTGGCCTTACCAGCTATAAGCAAACTGTTTCTGATGATCCTACTGACATGTATGGAGAAAAAAATTTCCAGGTCCATAGCTGCAGTTCAGGAACAGGGGGATGCATTAATTTCCTCAAGCAGTGAAACCATTTCTGGTACAATTTTTGCTTAGATGCTTAGTCCTGTCCTACTCTTTACAACCCCGTGGACTGTAGCACACCAGTCTCCTCTGTCCGTGGGGTTCCTTTAGCAAGAGTAGTGGAGTGGGGTGCCATTTCCTTCTCTAGAGGCTCTTCCCAATCCAGGGATCGAACCTGAATCTCTTATGTCTCCTGCATTGGCAGGTGGATTCTTTACTACTAGCACCATCTGGTACAGCAGCTGCATTTGGAGTCACAACCTGGTTAAGGTTATGATGATCCATGGTTATTTTCTAAGATGCATCTCTGTCTTTTACAGAGGCTGCATAAGCAAATCTAGTGGGGATATGGTAGGAATCACCATCCTTGCATACTTTAAGCTCTTGATGGTGGCACTATTTGCAATCCCTTCAGAATTGCTTTTGGCTTTAATTTTTTAATTTCCTACATAGAGACAGTTACAGCAGCTTCCACTTGGCCTTTTCAACCATAAGAGCCCTCAGTTCATAGGTCAGGAAACAAAGCCATTTTATGAGTATATCTAATCCAATTATGCATTTCAGATCTGAGGAAATAACCACAAAATAGGTTGAGAGATACACTTGGCCCACTATGAGAGAGACTTAAACAAACTCCATTGGCCATCAGACTTCCGTAAATCCCTTCTCTGACGGAAAGACAACAAGTGAGGTTTTCCGTTTCCTGGTATTAGCATTAGTTCAGAGCCACTTTCCTCCAATATCATGATTTCCTTCTCCCCAGAGCACAATTACCCTGGTAAAGCTCATAGGCCCTGAGTAAGGCTTGGATAAAGATGAATGATACATTTTTAGTAAGGTACCAGGGACACTCCTCAAGGGTACTCAATGTTCTCTTCATTCAAATATTCTGGGTCTGTAAACTGGCTCAGAAATCTGTTTTTAATTCAGCTTAGAGGTGGCACTAGTGGTAAAGAACTCACCTGCCAGTGAAGGAGATATAAGAAATATGAGTTTGATCCCTGGGTCAGAAATATTTCCTGGAGAAAGTCATGGCAACCCACTCCAGTATTCTTGCTTGGAGAATTCCATGGACAGAGGAGGTTGGCAGGCTATAGTCCATAAGGTCACAAAAAGTCAAATATGACTGAAGCAACTTAGTTCTCAGACTTTTTGTTCGCTTGTTCTAGAGCTTTTCTGCTTTTACAGATCAAGTAATATTTTAATAGATTTTGTGTTTTGCTTCTAGGAACTCCAGAATCAACTAGCCAGTTTTATAGGTCTCTATGAGTCAGACGAATCTGATTATTGCTTTCATCCTGTGGTCCATTGATAGGAATCACACTCACCTTACATTTGGTGGTTGACGCTGACATTTGGTCCCTACCACTCTAGGATCATTTAGGCTTGATCATCACTTCGTATTTAGCTCTTCCAATTCGGTGACCACTGTGCCCAGTCACTATAAGGTCTATTCTATAGCAAAGAGTGTCACAGGGCTTACAAATGTATTTCTCATTCTTGTGATGAAAGTTGTGTCTCTGGACCTTTCCAATGTGGGTGAGTAGTTTCTAAAAGACAGATCTATTCTAAAATCCCAATCTTGCTAAGCCCTTGAATCCCTTCTCCTATATTAAATCAAGGGAGGTCCTGAATCTGAGCAGGTTCTTGTGAGGCTCCAGGGCACAAAAGCCTTCATGTGTTCCCCATTTCTTGATTACAGGAAACTTAATCAAGACTTTTCCTGAGAAATGGCTGCTAATTAGGGAAGGGAGGAGATGCAAAGACAAGGAAAGAACAGTCAAGAAGCAATAGTGCGGCCTTAGGTCTAGGTCCTGGTTCCCCTCAAAGCATATACATAATGATATCTTTGAGCTGTTTTGAGGATACTGAAACCCTCACTGTGCTCAGTTGCTCAGTCATGTCTGACTCTGCATCCCTAGGGACTGTAGCCCACCAGACTCCTCTGTCCGTGGGATTTCCAGGCAAGAATATGGGAGTGGATTGGCATTTTCTATCCAGGGATCTTCCAAACTTAAGGGGATTTGTGGGAAGATTCCAATAAATATGGAGATATCAAGCCTCTAAATTCTGATGAGTCTTATTTGCCATGGAAGAGGCCTGCCCATTCCCGGCAGAAGGAGACTCCATACATCTTGAGTAGAGTGCCTCTCTACCGTGTCTGAAAATATGAACTCTGCAATCCCTGAGGAAATTGTAATGACCTCCCCAGAAGCAGTTGTTAGGCAAGACAATGCAGATTGTCCTCAGGATTCAGTTCCCTTCCCCCAGCTTTCTTTGCTTCTAGACCTATAATTATACTCAAGACTCAGCAGGCCTTTAAAAGTGCAGAACAAATTGTATCCCATGAGGAAGTACACTAGCACTTCAAAAAAACTTCTCAAGTTTTCTAATTTACACCAACAGAAGTTTGACAAACACATCTGAGAATGGACAAGTGTGGGATAATGGAAAAATATAGTTGGACCAGGCTGAATTTTTTTATATGGGCTCTCTAAGCATCAATCAGTTCAGTCATTCAGTAATGTCTGACTCTTTGCGACCCCATGGACTGCAGCCCACTGGCAGGTGGGTGATTTTTTTACCACTAGCACCAGCTGGGAAGCCCGACTAGGTGGAAAAGATTAAGGATATGCTGACCACAAGCAAGTGGACCCCAGACTGGTTGAAACCAGAAGGTTGATAATGCTGACTGCCACTCTCCTCAACACCAACCAATCAGAAGAATGTCCGTGAGGTGATCACTGTCTCTGAACCATTTCCAACTCACTCATTACAGACCACTTGTCAGTGATCTATGTTTCAGGCAAGCAACCTGTTAGTTATTTGTAAGTCTCCAAATTGCAGTGTTAAATGCAGAATATGCCATAAATAAAGCTGAGTCCTGAAGAATTGACAATTTTGAACTGTGTTATTGGAGAAGACTCTTGAGAGTCCCTTGGACTCCAAGGAGATCAAACTAGTCAATCCTAAAGGAAATCAATCCTGAATATTCATTGGAAGGACTGATGCTGAAGCTGGAGCTGAAGCTCCAATATTTTGGCCACCTGATGTGAGGAACTGACTCATTGCAAAAGACCCTGATGCTGGGAGAGATTGAAGGCAGGAGGAGAAGGGGACAACAGAGGATGATATTGTTGGATGGCATCACTGACTCGATGGACATGAGTTTGAGCAAGCTCTGGGCTACAGTCCACGGGGTCACAAAGAGTCAGACATTACTGAATGACTGAACTGATTGATGCTTAGAGAGCCCATATAAAAAAATTCAGCCTGGTCCAACTATATTTTTCCATTATCCCACACTTGTCCATTCTCAGATGTGTTTGTCAAACTTCTGTTGGTGTAAATTAGAAAACTTGAGAAGTTTTTTTGAAGTGCTAGTGTACTTCCTCATGGGATACAATTTGTTCTGCACTTTTAAAGGCCTGCTGAGTCTTGAGTATAATTATAGGTCTAGAAGCAAAGAAAGCTGGGGGAAGGGAACTGAATCCTGAGGACAATCTGCATTGTCTTGCCTAACAACTGCTTCTGGGGAGGTCATTACAATTTCCTCAGGGATTGCAGAGTTCATATTTTCAGACACGGTAGAGAGGCACTCTACTCAAGATGTACGGAGTCTCCTTCTGCCGGGAATGGGCAGGCCTCTTCCATGGCAAATAAGACTCATCAGAATTTAGGGGCTTGATATCGCCATATTTATTGGAATCTTCCCACAAATCCCCTCTCCAGCTTATAAGATCCCATTCTTTACAAATTAATGCCATCACTTTCACAGTAGACACTATGAGGCTGGGAATTTAATTTACATTGAAATTCATCCATTGGCAGGAAGGAATTCTGGGCTGGGTTTTCAATATTCTCAGTCCTGTGTCAATCAAAGGTAAGAGTCTCTTTCCAGGGCATACACATAAGTTTTCAGATCTTCGTGTAGCTCTTGACCTTGGAATTAAAATCCCTGACTTCATTCATTTCTTTTCTTACTTTGTCCAGTGATATTCAGAGCAACCAGTCAGTCTCATTGACAATTGGTTTGAAAAAAAAAAAAAAAATCCCAAAGTACCAAGTGCACAGTTATCCAGCCCCTTGCTTCACAAAAACTTGAATAGGATTATCCAGTGTTGACATTTGTATACTTCCATTGCTCCATCATTTTGTAGACCACCGATGATCTCTTTTACTACTGGAAATAAAGTCATTTATATCTTTAAATATAATAAGAGTTGAGAGCCAATTCCAGAAACCCCTGAATCAAATTAGAAAACTTTTCCTTACAAATCTGTTTCTCTTTAATCATTCTTGGTATAAAACTCTATGTTAGTCAAGATTTTTAAAGAAACAGAACCACTTATAGTCCCAAGAGTACCAGCCAGAAAGCTATAGGCCCAGGAGAGTCAATAGTGTAGGCTCAGGCTGAGCCTATATTTCAGTTTGAGTCTGAAGGCATTAATAAACCCATGTTCCAGCTCTGAGGCAGTCAGGTAGGAGGAGTTCCCTTTACTCTCTCAAGGGTCAATCATTTGGCTACTCAATCTTTCAACTGATCCCACTTGTATTGGACAGGCTCTGTTCTATTCATTTTGTGATTTTTTTTTTTTAATTTAAATATTATCACTTTATAGATCTTTGTTGTTTTCTTTCAAACCATGATCTTGAAAAAATTAATAAATAGAAGCCTGAGTTCAGTGGAGTTAGGAGACCAGAAGGAGATGCTCTCCTACCCTGTGACAATAGCAAAGCCCAATAAGAAGAAAAAAGACACCTCTTCTTTCCTGGCAAAGACTCATCAATGAAAAACCATGGAAGAACCTTGTTTATTAAGTCCCTCCGAGCTTCCTTTTCCCCTCTATGAAAGTGTTCTCTTTCCCTTTCCATGTGGTGACTTGTATGTGGCTCACCAGAAGATGTTAGTGGTAAAGAATCATCTGCCTGCAGTGCAGGAGATGTGGGTTCTATCCCTGGGTTGGGAAGATCCCTGGAGGAGAGCATGGCAACCCACTCCAGTAATCTTGACTGTGAAATTCCATGGACAGAGGATCCTGGTGGGCTACACTCCATGGGGTCACAAAGAATCAGGCATGACTGGGGCAACTTGCACACACTCACGCACCATGGTTGCAGACCCTGAACTGCAATTCTCTTTTGTTGTTGTTGTTTATTCTGTAAGTCATGTCCAACTCATTTCTTTCTCCAGGGCATGTTCCTGACCCAGGGATGGAACCCACGAGTTCTTTGATAGCAGGCAGATTCTTTTACTACTAAGCCACCCAGGGAAGACCTGTGCAATTCTCTACTGATTCCAAATAAATTCATCATTGCTGGAGAAATATCTGGTTATATATTGTTTCAACTCAATGTTTTGGAGGCCTGCACAGGGACCTCTTACAACTTTGGGGCTGATGAGCAAAAAAGTCCAGTATTCACAATTGAGACCATTGTCACTCACTGCTTTTTTCTCAGTGAGCTTGCTGTTTGAGGTACATCCTCCTCCTGGATCCAAACTCTTGCATTCCTTACATTTAAACCTCTCCAAACTTTACTGGAGATCCATTTAAGATTTTACCTTTCTGGTTAAGGCCTTATTCTGTCTGTAAGTACTCATTTGGCTGTTTAGTCTGATTTCAAGATCACACTGTTTCCCTGAAACTGGTTTGCCTATAGCCTTTTCCATTCAGAACAGGGGTTACTTCTCTTGAAGCTGTCCAGTCTTGACCCATTCCTTTTTGCACAAGTGTTGTTTCTCTGAAATTGTGCATGGTTCTTAGCCTTTAGCCTACTCCTTTGGAAAGCTGTGTTCTAGACATTGGCTGAAAAAAAAAGAAAAAGAAAGAAAAAAGATTTTTGGCTTGGCTCTTCTGAGACCAAACTGGGTTCAGCTTGCAAGCTCTTTGAATTAAGTTGTTTGTCCTACAGGACTGTTTGAAAATTGTTCTTTGTCTAGAAGGAAAGGCCTCTAGAAACTGGGATCTCAGTTATCCAAGTATTTTGAGGGTGTTCCCTTCACAATGACTATGTTTAAAAACTGAGGTCTTTCCTCATGAATATTTCTAACTAAAATAAACATGCCTGACTAAAGGCAATTTAGAATATTAGTGGCTACTGTAGGGAACTTGTGAAATCCCCAAGCTTAATTTTCTTAAAATCGAACTGCACTAAAACAGCTCAAAACTTTCCAGAAGTGAGTGCAATGCTTATTTCCATTTTGAAATTCTCCAACATTATCAGGAACCAGAATTTGCCTTTCTTCAAAATTAGATTTTAAGATTTGGACAAAAAAAAAAAAAAAAAGTCAAGAAAAACAAAATGGCACCTGAAACCTAGAGCTCTCCTTCCTGAGTTTCCTTGTCTCGGGTGTCATCTTCCTCTGTTCTTTCTATACCACCTCAATACCCTCAAGTTCACCACACTAATGCTCCTAGCAAGCTTCCTACTTTCTCTGAAACTTTCCCCATTTCCTTTTCCTCTAAACTTATCAGAATCTGTTCTTCAAAATTAAAGTTCTGAGGACCCAGAGGCTAAACCCTTCATTTCTTAGACTCCCTGGACTAAAGCTGAACTGTGAGCCATAGTCAAAAGATTTTTCCAAAATAACAAGAAATTTCTCATGTTTGCTGAGTAATTTAATATAGTCATTCAGACATTGTTTCTCTGACTTATATCAGCTTATTCATTTGCTTCTCAGTGAAAACAAGTGCCAGTATTGAATGAAAACTACCAATTGGGAAAATCCTGAAAGATATCTAGAATTACAACTTGGAAACCAGCCTGCTGCTGCTGCTGCTAAGTCGCTTCAGTCGTATCCGACTCTGTGCGACTCCATAGAGGCCAGCCCACCAGACTCCCCCGTCCCTGGGATTCTCCAGGCAAGAACACTGGAGTGGATTGCCATTTCCTTCTCCAATGCGTGAAAGTGAAAAGTGAAAGTGAAGTCGAGCAGTCCTGTCGGACTCTTCTCGACCCCATGGACTGCAGCCTACCAGGCTCCTCTGTCCATGGGATTTTCCGTGCAAGAGTACTGGAGTGGGGTGCCATTGCCTTCTGCCTACTAGTTTATTAAATGATCAATCAACAATCATTAGGCAACTTCAGCAAGCAATTCCTAGGGCTTTTTTAATACCTGTTTATTGGAAGAAAATTTAGACTTGAACAAGAAAATCTGCTAAACCTACCATTAACTACTACTATGAACAGTTGATTGATTGTTGTCTTTTTTTTTTTTTTTTTAATTCTGGTCTTCTGTCAGATATTGGTTCCACCCAACTAGCTTTTAAGTGTATGTTGAAGTTAGACTTTTCCTTTCTAGTGAAAAAGGACCAGGAAGGAATGAGAAACTATGTCCACTCCAGATTTGGTTACTCTGGTAAATCAGCTCTCTCATACTCTACATGAGTCATCTCCAAGAGAGATCATCAAAATTCTTAATCTTCAGCTTCAGCAAATGAAGCCTCCTAAATTAAACCAAGTCCTCCTAGTTTCTGCTGTTATTACAAGGAGCCAGGTCATTGGCAAAGAGATTGTTACAAATAAGCACTTAAGTGCCTTCAGACCTCAAAGCAAACTCCTAATTCTCAATGATAGGGATCTGAGGAATTACAGGGCTCTTCCCAGTCCTTCCTCTTAATTGGTTTGGAGAAACATCTCTCCAGGTTGGAGACAAATCTCTTCCAGTCCTAATTGGCAACAGAGCTACACTGTTGGTGCTCAACCCCACTACTAAAAACAGACCCTGCTTCCTAGTAGTAAAACCGTTCAGATAGTAGAGACGCTTTAATGAACCTCTAGAGGATTCTGTCTCTGAACTTTTCATTTTGTGTAGACACTTTGAGAGAGACAGCTTTTTCTCCTTGTTTCCTGTGTTCTTGTCCACTTATTAGGTTGAAAGTTATAAGAGAAGTATTGTGCTAAAATATTTTTCTCCCAAAAGAGGAAAATAACCTAGAAATTGACAGTAATCATCAAAGTAACCAGCCAGGTGTATTAAATGACACTTTGACATCTTTTTTTTGTTCTGAATCTGACAGTAGCTGTTAGAGCCAATTCTGGAAACATCTGTCCCTGTTGAATCAGCTACCACCTTTCTTATGGGCAGAATCTCCAACTGTTGTTGGCAAAATTCACAATGCACCTCCAGTCTAGATTCAAGCATACTCCTCAAAACCTCTGCCCACTTACTAATCAATACCCTATAAGGAAAGAAACACTACAAGGCATAAAGGATATAATGGAAGATTACAAGTCTCAAAGCCTCCTTGTCCCTTGTACTACACATTAACACTTGCATTGTATAGGTGACAAAACCTAAGTATTGACGGTAAAGATTTGCCAGGACCTGGAGAAGGCAATGGCACCTCACTCCAGTACTCTTGCCTGGGAAATCCCATGGACTGAGGAGCCTGGTAGGCTGCAGTCCAGGGGTCGCTAGGAGTTGGACACGACTGAGCGACTTCACTTTCACTTTTCACTTTCATGCATTGGAGAAGGAAATGGCAACCCACTCCAGTGTTCTTGCCTGGAGAATCCCAGGGACAGGGGAGCCTGGTGGGCTGCCGTCTCTGGGGTCGCACAGAGTCAGACACGACTGAAGCGACTTGGCAGCAGTAGCAGCTGAGCAATAAACATCATTGTTATCCCTTAACAATGTTATTCCTAATTCTCATGTATTAATAATATCTATTCCCACTAGAGCTTCCCTGGTGGCTCAGAGTGTGCCTGCAATGTGGGTGACCCAGATTCGATCCCTAGGTTGGGAAGATCTCCTGGAGAAGGAAACAGCAACACACTCCAGTATTCTTGCTTGAAAAATTCCATGAAGGAAAGACTTTGGAGAGCTACAGTCCATGGGGTCACTAAGTGTCAGACATGACTGAGGGACTAACACACACACATTCCCACTGGAAGTAATTATTTTTTTACTGTAATTGATGTATGTTGTACATTCTCTAGTTGATGAAGCTAGCCAGTACCTTTTTGCCTTCACTTAGGAAGAAAAACAACTCAACTAGATGGTAATGCTTCAGATTTACATGGAGAGTCTGTCTTATTTCTCCTAAAACCTGAAGGCTAAGATGAATGATTTAGAGTTCCCTTGTTTCTACTTGCAATATGTGGATGATTATCCATTGATCTATTGATGGACATTAGAGTGGTTTTCAGTTTTGATGACTACAAATAATGCTTCTCACAACATCTGTTTATAAGTCATTTTATAGGCATGTGCTTTTATTTCTCTTGAGTAAATGCCTAGCAATAGAAAAGATTGCTCCTGGGACTTCCCTGCAGGTCCAGTGGTCAGCACTTCACGTTCTAATGCAGGGGGTGTGGGTTCAGTCCCTAGCTGGAGAGCTAAGATCCAACCTGCCTCAAGGCCAAAAAAGCAAAATATAAAACAAAAGCAGTATAGTTAACAAATTCAATAAATACTTTAAAAAAAAGGTCCACATCAAAAAAATCTTTTAAAAAAAGGGATGACTCATAAGTTGAGATGTATATTTAACTGTTTAAGAAGCTACCCTACTGTTTTACAAAGTGGCTTTATCCCTTTACATTTTCAACAGCAGTGTGTGAGAATCCCCGTTCCTCATTCTCACAAAGATATTTGGTATGATTGGCCTTTTTATTGTAAGCCGTTCTAATAGGTGTATAGCAATAATTGAAAGAAGTTTTACCTTGCATTTTTAATAGGATAAAGCATAAAATATTTAGGACTGGAACAGAAAAAAATAAGTGAAACACCTGTTCCCTGAGAACTGATGTAGATCACATGATATAGCTTAGAGAAATTAAAGAAGACTTAAATAGAGAGATATACCATGTTCATGGGTCTGGAGATGCAATAATTTTTTTTTAATTTAAATTTATTTATTTTAATTGGAGGCCAATTACTTTACAATATTATATTGGTTTTGCCATACATGAACATGAATCTGCTACGGGTGTACACGTGCTCCCCATCCTGAACCCAACTTTCTCCATAGATTCAAGAAAAATGTTTAATGGTCAGCGATATTCAGCACCCTTTCATAGACTTTTGCATCATCTATATATATTCTCTGGTGCAATGTCTATTTGAACCCTTTGCCTCTTTTGTTTTAATTGACAAAATCTAACATCCATTCTTGCTAAAAATTTTCAACCAACCAGGAAGAGAAGGTAACTCTCTCTATCTATAGCTAATATCAAATGCTATTATCTAGTATCAAGCTTAAAGGTAAAAATGTGAATTAACATGAATTGATTTTTAAAAAGAGGTATATAAGTAATTCAGTGGAATTAGGACAGTCATTTCAACAATCATGGTAGAGCAATCAGATATCCATAGGGGAAAAAAAAACCTATACCTCAAACTATATACAAAAATGAACTAAAATGAAACATAAATGTCAAAACATAAACAATAAAAAATCATCTATAAATAAGTATTAAGGTACAAAGAGAAGGTTTTGCACATCGAGAGGAATGGAAAGAGATGCTTATTTCCTCAACAATAATAAGGCAGAAATTATGAGGAATAACATATATATATTTTAACTGAGGCTGGCAAATAGCCACAATCATTGAAGGAGAATGTAAGGGTGAGGAGGAATGCTGATGAGATAAACAGTTTAAGTCCCAGTCAATAATGGAAATTGCCCTGCTGCTGCTGCTGCTAAGTTGCTTCAGTCATGTCTGACTCTGTGCAACCCCATAGACAGCAGCCCACCAGGCTCCTCCGTCTCTGGGATTCTCCAGGCAAGAACACTGGAGTGGGTTGCCATTTTCTTCTCCAATGCACGAAAGTGAAAAGTGAAAGTGAAGTCGCTCAGTTGTGTCTGACTCTTAGCGACCCCATGGACTGCAGCCTACCAGGCTTCTCCGTCCATGGGATTCTCCAGGCAAGAGTACTGGAGTGGGGTGCCATTGCCCTACTTGGTCTTAAAAAGGATGAATTTTTATTCCTTCTGTTTTTATTTTTACATGAATATTTATAAATGCCTTTAAGAATTATTAAGTTGGTGGTTTGGTTCAGTCTTGACAGTTATGAAACAAAATTCATCTATCAATTCAGTGATCTGAACTTTCATGTTTAATAAAAAAATATTTATCTAAGAGATACAGAAGAGTAGTAATAATGTTGAAACATTTTTGTTGAAGATGTCAAACTTTTACATGGTATGTTCTGAACATCAAGAACTCCAATATTTGATATTCTTTTTTTTTTTTTTTTTTAGATTTTCAACATTGCCCAAAGGATACAGACCTGGAGTATGTGACATAGTGAAATTTTATAAATAATGAATATGCCCTGTGTGAATGAATGAATATTTCAGATCCCTCCTGACTGACAGAATTAATAGGCAGAATGCAGATGAAGCATAGCATTAGCAGATTCAGAAGTGCTACATAAGGTGCAGGTAGGGAAGCTAGAGGTATTATGTCCTAACTACAGATACTAGGGAAAAAAACAAACAAACAAACTTTTCTAGATGCCTTGGGAGTTAAGATATGAATTAAACACTGTTTAGCATCTTATATTTATCTTCAGGAACAAGTTCACCTGCACTTCATGACTTGTTAGGGATAGCCTCTTTGAATACTCAAAATACTAAAAGGTTCAAAATAAGAATGATTGAAATACTCTTAAAACAAAAATACCAGAGACAGGAGTTAAAGGTCTGTCTACCTTTGAAAGCAGTCAGGATTCTTGTATTTTTCTATGCTATCATCATAATATCCACCATTAGGTTGACTCATGCTCCGAATTGGCTACCAGGATATCAGGTCCACACCTCAATACAAGTGGGTGGTGGAAACCACAGAAACGTTCCATTTTCAACTGAGTAGGCTTTCTTTAAAGAGCTTCCTGAAAGTCAAATCCAGCCCTTTTGTTTACATTACATTAATCAGATTCTAGGTCATAGGGCCACACCAAGCTGCAAGTGTGGCTGGGTGATTCTATCTTTGCTTGGCTTCCCTGGTGGCTCAGACAGTGAAGAATCCGTTTGCAATGCAGGAGAACTGGGTTTGATACCTGGGTTAGAAGATCCCCCTGGAGAAGGGAATGGCTACCCACACCAATATTCTTACCTAGAGAATTCCATGGACAGTGGAATCAGGTGAGCTATAGTCCATGGGGTCACCAAGAGTCAGACATGACTGAGCAATTAGCACTTTCACTTTGTATAAGAAGGAGAGGAGAATGAAGGATTGGGAGGGCAACCAGCAGACTGCAGAAATCCCTATGATTATTTTACCACATTAAATTTTCATATTACTTCTCTAAAGGTACTAAAATGCCAAATTACTAGTTAAGAACAATCATTCTTGAATTTATAAATGTGCCAGTTCACTTCAGTCACTCAGTCATGTCTGATTCTGTGACTTCATGGACTGAAGCACACCGGGCTTCCCTGTCCATCACCAACTCCTGGGTCTTGCTCAAACTCATGGCCATCGAGTTGGTGATGCCATCCAACCATCTCGTCCTCTGTCATCCCCTTCTCCTCCTGCCTTCAATCTTTCCCAGCATCAGGGTCTTTTCCAAAGAGTCAGCTCTTTGCATCAGGTGGCCAAACTATTAGAGCTCCAGCTTCAACATCAGTCCTTCCAATGAATATTAAGGACTGATTTCCTTTAGGATTGACTAGTTTGGTCTCCTTGCACTCCAAGAGACTCTCAAGAGTCTTCTCCAACACCACAGTTCAAAAGCATCAATTCTTCAGTGCTCAGCTTTCCTTATGGTGCAACTCTTATATCCATACATGACTACTGGAAAAAACATAGTTTGACTAGATGGACCTTTGTTGGCAAAGTAATGTCTCTTCTTTCTAATATGCTGTCTAGTTTTGTCATATCTTTTCTTCCAGGGAGCAAATGTCTTTTAATTTCATGGCTGTAATCACCATCTACAGTGATTTTGGAGCCAAAGAAAATAAAGTCTGTCACTATTTCCATTGTTTCCCCATCTATTTGCCATGAGGTGATGAGGTCATGATCTTTGTTTTTTGAATGTTGAGTTTTAAGCCAACTTTTTCACTCTTCTCTTTCACTTTCATCAAGAAGCCCTTTAGTTGCTCTTAGCTTTCTGCCCTAAGGGTGGTGTCATCTGTATATCTGAGGTTATTGAGATTACTCCCAACAATCTTGATTCCAGCTTGTGTTTCATCCAGCCTGGCATTTCACATGATGTACTTTGCATATTAGTTAAATAAGCAGGGTGACAATATACAGCCTTGACATACTCCTTTCCCAATTTGGAACCAGTCCATTGTTCCATGTATGGTTCTAACAGTTGCTTCTTGCCTGCATACAGATTTCTTAGGAGGCAGGTAAGGTGGTCTGGTATTCCCATCTCTTTAAGAATCTTACACAGTTTGTTGTGATTCACAGAGTCAAAAGCTTTACGGTAGTCAGTGAAACAGAAGTAGATGTTTTTCTGGAACTGTCTTTTTTTATGATCCAACTATGTTGGCAATTTGATCTCTGGTTCCTCTGCCCCTTCTGAATCCAGCTTGAACATCTGGAAGAACTCATACTTGGTCTTATGTATATAAATATATTCATAAGACCATGTATCTGATCACAATGCTGAAGACAATCTATGTTTGTTTTTCCATATATTGGCTTGCTAGTACTCTTTAAACACTGATGTAGTGTCATAATCATATAGTATTATATTTGTTCATATAATTGTAACCACTTTAACATGAGTCATTGCAGGCCACAAACTGTATGCATCTGTATCAGATAGTTGTTGGTATAATACAAAGAGCTACCAAATCTCAGTGGCAATAAAAAATAACTTTTTCGCCTTAAGCCTCTGTGAATTGACTAGGGCAGTCCTTCAGATCTCAGCTGAGCTGACTCAAGCATTTAGCCAGAGCTCACCACTTCTTCAGGTGTCTGGCAGGGAATAAAGAGAACAAGTCTAATGCGTTAAGCTCCTCATTGTGTCATGTGTACTAATATCCCACTGGCTAAGCCAAATCACAGAGTCCAAAGTCAAGACATAGGCCAGCACATATGTTTGAGGGAGAAACTGTTAAATTCTTGGAAAAGGGCAAAGCTATTGGGAAGGGTGAAGACCTGGTATAATGTAAGAAGTGTTCCATAAATACTATGCAATAATGTTGATAAATTTAAAATTTATAAAATAGTTTCAATATTAATGAAAAATTTTTGGGAAAATGTTTCTTTCAACTTGCTTATCACATAAATGCTGAGAATTTTTCAAGAGGCAATATGAAATATAACACCTTATATTCTAAAATATACTTTAGAAATTAACTAAGTGTACTTGGCAGTTAAAAAAATTCAATGTAGCTTTCTTAGAATGTTGAGTTGTTCACTAAACTGTGTGTTGATACCAATTTGAAAAGCTTATATTATTATTATCTAGCTTGGGACAACTAATATCAACTTATTCCCTGGTAAGAGATAGCATGCATTCAGAACTATAAAAGTAAAACCACAACAACCTATTGCAATTACCAGAGATGAAAAAAAATGTTACTTTATCTTTATAAATTGCATTTGAAAGCTTTAGAAAATATGTGTATTAAAACTAGTTTACTCTGCAGGTTGCTAAAATCACCTAAAATACAAAAGTGTAAATATCAGATATGATTAAAACAGTGGTTTATGATGATAGCCAATTTACAGTCAGATTTATAAATATAAAATAATCTTCACCCGTGGTGGATTCATGTTGATGTATGGCAAAACCAATACAATATTGTAAAGTAATTAGACTCCAATTAAAATAAATAAATTTATATTAGAAAAAATATATACATTAATTAAAAATAAAAATTGTTGAGAAATAAAAAAATAATCTTCAATTCTTGTTTATTCTATACTTATCTGTCATGATGGTACCATAAACATCAGCTGGACTACTTTTCAGTATTAAGGATTAGAAGCGATCAGGAGATTATAGGTTCAAAATTGAAGGCACAGGCAAACCTGCCAAAGAGAGACTCAGAGAGAGACTGAGGTAGAGAAAGATAAAGCAAAATCAATTTAGAAAGAGATAAACATGAAAATTTAGTTCTTTTTTGGTCTGATTTATACATGTTAAATACAAATTACATTTCTACCTCTTCTTGCTAAGAGTTTCCAATAGCTACTGGGATTGAATAACTAGAATTTACTTTTCTTTATTTATCAAGCTTATAATGAAGATTATGATCACATCGTTAATAAAGAGAAATAATCTTCAATAGACTCAAATTGTATTAGGGATGTTAGGTAGTTACCATTGTAAAATAATGTTCTAATGGGTTACTCAGTGGTCGATTTTGACCTTCTCTTTCTTTCTGTATATATAACCTAGTTCTTTGTACATAACAACTTCAGATTTTCTTTAAAAATGTTGTGACTATTATAAATGATCATAGACCCTTGCACTGAACAGCTGAAACTGATTTGGGCACCAAGTCAGTGACCCAGAATCAAATTCCAAAGAATGACTTCTTCCTAACCATTAACTCCAAGAGTAAACAAAAACTATGTTCACTGAATTCCTAACAAAAGACTCCTTATCTCACAGATCAGATCAGATCAGATCAGTCACTCAGTCGTGTCCACTCTTTGCGACCCCATGAATCGCAGCACGCCAGGCCTCCCTGTCCATCACCAACTCCCAGAGTTCACTGAGACTCATGTCCATCGAGTCAGTGATGCCATCCAGCCATCTCATCCTCTGTCGTCCCCGTCTCCTCCTGCCCCAAATCCCTCCCAGCATAAGAGTCTTTTCCAATGAGTCAACTCTTCGCATGAGGTGGCCAAAGTACTGGAGTTTCAGCTTTAGCACCATTCTTTCCAAAGAAATCCCAGGGCTGATCTCCTTCAGAATGTACTGGTTGGATCTCCTTGCAGTCCAAGGGACTCTCAAGAGTCTTCTCCAACACCCCAGTTCAAAAGCATCAATTCTTTGGCACTCAGCCTTCTTCACAGTCCAACTCTCACATCCATACGTGACCATAAGAAAAACCATAGCCTTGACTAGACGAACCTTTGTTGGCAAAGTAATGTCTCTGCTTTTGAATATACTATCTAGCTTGGTCATAACTTTCCTTCCAAGGAGTAAGCGTCTTTTAATTTTATGGCTGCAGTCACTATCTGTAGGGATTTTGGAGCCCCCCAAAAATAAAGTCTGACACTGTTTCCATTGTTTCCCCATCTATTTGGCATGAAGTGATGGGACTGGATGCCATGATCTTTGTTTTCTGAATATTGACCTTTAAGCCAACTTTTTCACTCTTCACTTTCACTTTCATCAGAGGTTTTTGAGTTCCTCTTCACTTTCTGCCTTAAGGGTGGTGTCAGCTGCATATCTGAGGTGATTGATATTTCTCCCAGCAATCTTGATTCCAGCTGTGCTTCTTCTAGTCCAGCGTTTCTCATGGTGTACTCTGCATATAAGTTAAATAAACAGGGTGACAATATACAGCCTTGACATACTCCTTTTCCTATTTGGAACCAGTCTGTTGTTCCATGTCCAGTTCTAACTGTTGCTTCCTGACCTGCATACAGATTTCTCAAGAGGCAGATCAGGTGTTCTGGTATTCCCATCTCTTGAAGAATTTTCCACAGTTTATTGTGATCCACACAGTCAAAGGCTTTGGCATAGTCAATAAAGCAGAAATAGATGTTTTTCTGGAACTCTCTTGCTTTTTCCATGATCCAGCGGATGTTGGCAATTTGATCTCTGGTTCCTCTGCCTTTTCTAAAACCAGCCTGCACATCAGGAAGTTCACGGTTCACATATTGCTGAAACCTGGCTTGGAGAATTTTGAGCATTACTTTACTAGCGTGTGAGATGAGTGCAATTGTGAGGTAGTTTGAGCATTCTTTGGCATTGCCTTTCTTTGGGATTGGAATGAAAACTGACCTTTTCCAGTCCTGTGGCCACTGCTGAGTTTTCCAAATTTGCTGGCATATTGAGTGCAGCACTTTCACAGCATCATCTTTCAGGATTTGGAATAGCTCAACTGGAATTCCATCACCTCCACTAGCTTTGTAGTGATGGCAGGATGTCTGGCTCTAGGTGAGTGATCACACCATCGTGATTATCTGGGTTGTGAAGATCTTTTTTGTACAAGGAAACCCAAAATCAATTGCAGTATGTGTGGGCTCAATATCTAGACTTCAAAATTCTCTCCAATCTCACTTACTTCTAGCCCCTCCTCCAGTGGTCCCTCTCCCTGTCCTTAGAATCAAAGAGTTCCGGTCATTGGTTGTACCACTTACCATTCTCCTCAGTATACCTCATTACCATTGTATTATAAATTATGTACTCATCATTTACAATACTGTCAGATACTTCATCTCCCATGAGAAGGAACATAAACATACATACCAGTTGTAGTCTTAATATTTAACTATCAGTGCATAGCAGCCAGCATCTGCCTTGAATTATTTTGCCCCATTCGCTTTGCAGGACAGCTACTATATACGCCCATGGCTTCCTACTTTATGAAAATGTATCTCTACTTGAGAGCTTTCTCTGGCTGCAGAGCTTATGCCAAGGACATAGAAGAAATGCTAAGAAGCTAATGCACCAAAGTATGGATTTAGTATATTATACACTATTTTCTGGGCTTCCCAGGTAGGGCTAGTTGTAAAGAATTTGCCTGCCAGTGCAGGAGAAGTAAGAGATGCGGGTTTGATCCCTGGGTCACGAGGATCCCCCAGAGGAAGGCATGGCAACCCACTCCAGTATTCTTGCCTGGAGAATCCCATGGACAGAGGAGCCTGGTGGGCTATAGTCCAAAGGGTCACAAAGACTAGAACACGACTGAAGCAAATTAGCATGCATGCATGCATGAAAATTTCCATCAGTAATGTAGTAAGACTTCCATTTAACATTTTTACTGACAGCCCCTAATCATTGTGTTCTTTCCCTGTTGGTCAACTGGAGTTGTAGTTTAAAAGTTTAGACAAATATTACTATCATACCTGTGATTTTTGACCTTGACTATTCAGGGAATTAGCAGTGCTGTTACATGATGGAATTATAGAAGTTAGTATGTAAAACCTATAGGATATTTGTTTGTGTATCTCATGATGTCTCTATGCTCAGGAATAATGGTGAACAGGAAGTTACAGCAGTCAGGATCTGACAAGGATATATTAACCTAGAACACAGTCCTTTCTATTACATCTTAAGTCCAAGATCTATATAATCTCCCTAGTCAAACAATCTAGCAAAAGTGCCAGGTAAATATGAAGAAACTATAAAGGGAGTGGTAGAAGGAAGATAATGAATACTAGTTATTTTCTTAGAATTTACTCTGCCAGTTTAAACTCTAGTTTTAATAACTCTTATGTGGCAGATCTTATTTTCTTAGGAATTGTGACCATTGATTACCTTGAAGAATCAGTGAAGGGCGAAGGGTATTTAATGTTTAAATTGTACAAGGCATAGACTGCAGGATGAACCTAAGATGTGCTTGGTGCTTCACTCAAATTCCCTTAGTTAGTTCACCCTAGATGATAATTGCGACTTGGGTGGAGTCACACTGTATGTAATGCCTTCCTATATTATGTGCCTTTATCTGTTTGATAGTTTTCAGTGCCTATGTGAGCAAGATCAACTTGCCTGTAGGACAGTTCGGAAGTGCCAGTGGGCTAACAATTGCAGTAGCAACCTTCAAACTACAAGGAGGAATGTTGGTAAATAACAACCAAAGTTAGTCATCTATCAGGGCACAATTCTGAAATATTTTCAACACAGTTGTTCATTGGCATCGAAGTCTAGTTCCTGCAGTGGCTTCTAATGTGTATGTAATGGTCACTAGTGTATCTTTTTGTTGTTGTTATCAGTTATCCCCCCTTATCTGCCTCACATTCCTACTCTCTCACCATGCTTCTGGCTGTTGCTATTCAGTTGCTAAATTGTGTCTGACTCTTTGTGATCCCTTGGACAGCAGCACAACAGGCTTCCTCAGGCTTCACCATCTCCTGGAGCTTGCTCAAACTCATGTCCATTGAGTCGGTGATGCCATCCAACCATCTCATCCTCTGTCATCCCCTTCTCCTCCTGCCTTCAATCTTTTCCAGTATCAGGGCCTTTTTCAATGAGTCGGGTGTTCATATCAGATGGCCAAAGTACTGGAGTTTGAGCTTTAGCCTGGATTCCCTTTTAAATAAACCCATAGCACAAAATCACTTCTTTTAGGAATTACTTTTTAAAGAACAAAAATTAAGACACTGTCATCACACAACTTACTATGGGCCTCTTTGACTACCAAAAGTCTAAGTTATATAGAGATACTTGGTTGAATATACATTATACCTACATTCCCTACGATGAAAAGAAAATATACATAATTTCCAGACAAAGGTATCTAATGAAGAGAGAAAAACACTTAATGTATGACTGAAGTGATTATCAGAGCCAGATTCATGAAAAAGGTCAAGTCATTAAATTCATGACCAGACAAGCACAGGAATCTTGATAAAGAAAATGAACATTTTAAATGAACCAGAAAAGGCAACTTGCCAGAAAAGGGCTCCCTTTCCGGGCATTGACAGGACTTTGAAGTCACAGAGCCAACTGTACATCAAGAGCACATGTTCTTTGAGCTATATTTTCAATAGATTTGTTAGATTTACACTGTGTATCAAAGTAGCTACCAGGAGTGAAGGTAATAGTCAGTTTGCTACAGATAGAAAGCAAAACTGTTTCCTGGGGAGACCAGGGCCACAAATTAGATTCTTTGGCTTTAGCTCCTGGTATGCTTTCTTTAATCACTTGACCCTTGCCCACAGGCTCAGCTTTGCCCACAGTTCAGGATCAAACATGCTTCTAGTCTGGACAAATTTAGAAAACTTGAATTCAGTTCCACTCTGTGGTCAGTACAAACACACTTGCTGCCAGTTTTTTTGTCTCAGAATAGCTCCATTCTGTCTCATTGCCTCGACCCACCCCGACCAGTGCACTAAGGCTGCTCTCCACGGTCATATTGACAACGAAGATAAAATCCTGTGCTTTCTCTCTCCACTGCTTTTTCTCAAATGTCCCTGTGGTTCTTGCTTTTTAAAACTTGCTTCTTCCTATCTTGGTCCAATCTTAGTCCTTCTGTTACTCAGTGACTAGTCAGTCCTCTTTTCTACACCTCTGTTTAGTTTCTTATCTTGCCTTATCCCAGAAGTACAGCAAATCATATTACCTGTTATACATAATTGTTATTATTGTTTAGTTGTTAAATCGTCTCTGACCCTTTTGCAACCCTGTGGACTGCAGCCTGCCAGGCTCTTCTGTCCATGGGATTCTCCAGGCAAAAACTGGAGTGGGTTGGCATTTCCTTCTCTGGGGGATCTTTCCACCCAGGGATTAAACTCATGTCTCCTGCATTTCAGGCAGATTCTTTACCACTGAGCGACCAGTGAAGCCCATTGTACATAATATATAACCTTTAAAATATGGATAAAAGAAAAGTAACATAAAGAGACAAAAGCATAGTACAAGAAAATCAAAGACCAGGATATTTACTGCAAACAAGTTCATAATATAGATCTGAGCAGTTTGTCCTTCACCCTATTTTCTGCTTCTGCAATTTTACCCATGTTCCCTGTCTCACCGAGTGACTATGCATATGTCCTACAAATGTGGATATCTGTTAAGAAACTTTCACTTAGCTACAGACCTGTATTTCCACAAGGCCTGCTAAACAATTCCAAAATGATGATTTGCTTCATTTTCAAACTCAGCTTATTCCATAATGAACGTATTTTTTGTTTTTACTCAGCCTCAAATTTTATCATTCCCTTACCACCTCCTTTGACACCTATGATCACCAAGGCATTGTTCTAGCCTCTGGTGATACAACAGAATTTTATTGTCCTCAACAAGTTTGGTATTTATTGCAGCAAGCTGTCTCATGAGAGTGCTCACTGGAATCATCAGGGACTAAACTTGTTACCTTCAAAACCTGCACTGGGATGACCCCCACATCTTCAGCACGTCTGATAGTCTGTTAAAGAAGACAGTCAATCACCTAAAAAGTGAACACCAGAACATCATAACCAGACCAGAAGAGTAGGTCCAAGACAAGATTAGTAAATAAGGACAGAGTGGAACAGGGCCTGCCCACGACTTTCTTGGGAACTTAGCCAGTGAAAAAGAATATGTGCAATCTGGATAATGAAAGCATGTGTAAGGAATTTAACCATGAACAGAAGGTGCATTTGCTGTATAGCAAAAATTAAAGGTGACAGTCTAGTGCACACAGCTCAGTTCAGTTCAGTTGCTCAGTCATGTCTGACTCTTTGTGACCCTATGGACTGCAGCATGCCAGGCTTCCCTCTCCCTCACCAACTCCTGGAGATTACTCAAACAAATCAACAACAAATTCAGCTCTGTTTATGTTAATGTTGATGTCATTTTCATATTTTTCTACTGGGGAGATTTCTTTTTCTTCCTTTACTTCCGTGTTTCAGTCATCAGGGGGCTTTCCTGTTGGCTCAGATGGTAAATAATTTGCCAGATTTGATCCCTGGATCAGGAAGATCTCCTAGAGAAGGGAATGGCAACCCGCTCTAGTATTCTTGCCTGGACAATCCGTATGGACAAAGGAGCCTGGTGGGCCACAGTGCATAGGATCACAAAGAGTCGGATATGACTTAGCAGCCAACACTTTCAGGCATCAGAGCCGTATATTACCTGGTAGATCTGAATCCTTCAGATTTATACTTTGCAACCATCTTATCGCACATGAATGCCCTTGATGATGTATTCTGTGATACAACTGCCATCACATAGAAGATCCTTGGTCCAAATATAGAAGCTAAATTCTTTGTAACATCCTAGAGATTACCGAGTACACAAAATCCTGGGCTGTCTCTTTATGGTGCAGCCTTTGACCATGCAGGCATTAAGCTACGTCCTGCAGAAGGTCCTGGGGCTGGGTATGCAAGTGACTGATTTTGTCTAGCTCAAACCATAATTAAAGTATGAATTTAGCTCAGAGCAAAATTGTAATTCACAGGTTTGTATAATAACATTAGACAATAAGATGTTATTGTAGATATTGCTGTAAAAGTGTGTTTATATGAAGTTACCTTCCTTTGGTCACAGTTCTTTTAAAAATAATAAGTAAAAACTCATTAAAAAAAGGGTAAGTGCAATTAGTCTCTGTGTAGTGTTATCAACTGTATAGAAAGGAAATATAATGCTAAGCTATAAGGTAAAGTACTAAAATGAAGCTCCATCAAGGTTGAAGTTTGAATGGAATGAAAATTTAGTTAAATTAAGAGGGAGAGGGGACTTCCCTGAAAGTCCAGTGGTTAAGACTCTGCCTTCCAAGGCAAGGGGCATGGGTTCGATTCCTGATTGGGAAACTAGATCCCACATACTGTGAGGTAGGGCTGAAAATTAAAAACAATAGTAATAATAATTAAATGAAGAGGGAGAAGAAGATAATAGGTGAAAAGCTTTCAGGAGAGGAAAGATTTTAAGGCAAGGACTTGCAGCCCAAGGTGCATTATAACTAATACCATGGCCCTGACTTTGAAGAAAGGAAAGAGCTTTATCCTAATGTCAACAAGCAAGAGAAAAAAGGCAAGGTGCTCAATCTTTCTCCCCATGAGGGGTTCAGTCAAACTTATTTGAGTTAGGGAAAGAGAATTGGTGTGCTAAAGCACTAATGGGCAAGTTTTGACTGAAGGGCTTTTGAATTAATCACTTATGATTAGGTAGGATAAAGGAGCTTTAGCACCAGATCTTCCTGGATAGTGAACCCTTTATTCTGAAAGATTTCCTGCATTCAGGTTTAGATTTTTCCCCAGTCCTTTGGTTCTTTTGGGGAATTGGGTGGCTTTGGTTTTGGGTGTTATTTAGAGTCATTTTCCTCCCCTCTGTATGTGCTTCAGCTGCATGATTTACAGTTTTGTTCTGTTGTCTCCAAAAAATAACTCAATATCTTGTAAGAAACAGGATAGGGCTGATTTGGGTTTGCTCTGTGGTTTCAAAGTAGCTCAGGAGAAGGCACAGAGGAGAGGAAGAAAGGTGCATTTAGAAAATGGTCAAGTCCCATTAATAAAACTATCATTAAATAAAATTATTTAAAGGAATCCTTTAAATGAGGCTGCCTATGCTGAAAGAGAGATGTCATTTTAATCTCTCCCACCTACCTGCTTTTTTTAGCCTAGAAGATATTTTTTGACCAGCATCCATTTCAGCTGAGAAGATATTGCCAAAGATGTTACCAAATTATATGGACCCCGGGAAACAAGGAATAATGATATAAGAAACCAGGAAGCTATTGAAAGCTTGAAAGGGGTAAAGAATTTCAGATAAAAATGGAGATCGAAGAAAAAATTAAAATTGTGAGTGAGCAGGAGCCCAGTGTAGCAAGGGAAGCATAGTAGTTTTTAGAACAGTTAGGTCTAGGAGTCAAACTCTTAGCAGAGTCAGGCTTGGTACGGACTGACTGTATTATTAATGAAGTCTTGGCTCAGTTCTGCTCCCAGTGGATCCAACAGTTCGCAGAACTCTGATTGGGGTTGGAAGGAGCTGCAACCTCAGATGAAAGTGTGGTCTTTGAAAAATGTGACCCAGCACCTTTGTTCTGGTGTTACTATTCTACTAATGGCACCGATATTCTCTAACACCTAATTTATTCTGATTCCCAATTATGTGGAATTTATTTACTATTTATGGCCTATTGATCTCAAACTACTATAAGGAAACAGGTACAATAAAACTACTATTCCATTAAAATAATGGAACCACTTTAAAAAGAAGGGATGAATGGGTTTGAAATTCACAATTAATTTCCCGTATCTTTTAATACTTCAACCAAATTAAACAATTTTTAAAAATTTTCCTTGTCATTCCCACTTTTGCACCTTTGCTCATGATAATTACTTAATCAAATGTTTTTCTCTGTGCTTCCCAGGTGGCTCAGTGGGAAAGAATCTGCTTGCCAATGCAGGAGATGAAGAGATGCAGGAAAAATGGGTTTAATTCCTGGGTCAGGAAGATCCCTTGGAGGAAGAAATGTCAACCTACTCCATTATTCTTGCTTGGAAAGTCCCATGGCCAGAGGAGCCTGGTGGACTACAGTCCATAGAGTTGCAAAGAATTGGGCACTGGACATTACTGAATGACTGAGCATGCACATGTGTACCCACTGTATTCATATTTGTCATTCAACAGGCATCTCAGATGTAACATATATAGATAGCTCAAGTGAAAAAAGGCTCCATGAAACCTTTCTTAATATTTCCACCCATATATTATCTTTCTTTCCTTTGGCTCTCCTTAACACTTTGTGTATCTGTTAGCATGCTAAAGACACGATGCCCCTATATTTTATTCATCTCTGATAGGTGCTGATGTGTACCTCCTGGAGCCCCTTTTAGGGCTTTCCTTATTTCAACTTCTGGGAGTGGGACTGCAGACAGCCCTCAAATGTCATCCAGCTTTAAGGATTGCTTTATCTGAGGAGCAGGGCCTCACCCAGGGGCGCACTCCATTCCCTGCATCCTGAATCAATGACTGATTAGCAAGTGGATATGAATGCCAACACCATTTCTCCAAATGCAGGCCATTTTAAAAGAGTTCCTTGTAAATCAACTGTGGAGCTCTTCATTCAGGTTGTATCACAGAGCAACTCCTCCCCCTGCTCACTCCTGCTTTCTGCCCTTTCCTTCCATAGGTGTTAATCCTAAAAATGTAAATAAATCCTCTGTGTGTTATCTTTATCTCTTAATGAGCTCCTGGCTACATGCTGTGCATGTTCAGTGGCTTCAGTGTGTCTGGCTCTTTGCGACCGCATGGACTGTAGGCCACCTGGCTCCTCTGTCCATCTGGTTCTCCAGGCAGAATGCTAGAGTGGGTTGCTGTGCCCTCCTCCAGGGGATCTTCCCGACCCAAGGAATGAACCCAGATCTCCTGCATTGCAGGCAGATTCTTTACCCACTGAGCCACCTAAAAAGCCCCAATGTGCTCCTTGGGGGAAATCAAACTGTATTATGATTCATTCATTGAAACATATATAGAACTATTCCTAAGGCAAATACTCACCACTTTGTATGCAAGACATAAGTTCTAAATGTGGTAGAAGAAACAGAAGAAACAAAAAATGTTTCTTCCCTCAAAATTCTAGGATGAGAAATGAGTGAAACATATATGAAAGTTACAAAGTAAATTAAAACACAGATAAATAATGTGGGGATTCTGATATAGGAATCACATTTTAACATTTCATGTCTCCTGGGAGGGGTTATCAGCTTTTTTATGACAGGAGTATGTTTTCATAGACCTTTTGCTACCTTGCTGTATCCAGTGACTTGAATAAAATTTATACTCAGTATGCAATTGTTGAATTGATCTCATATTGGATTGTTCTGGAAAAAAAAAATAAAATCTACAAGAAACACTCGACAGAGGCATCCTTACACAATGACTTTGAATAACTAGGAATTAATTTGAGTGCTTAGGGAGTTATTTTATTCTTGTATTTACTTATCACTGAAAACAAGAATTATAACTAAATAACTCTGAGTCAGAAATGTCAATGCTAAAACCTGACAAAAGTGCTGAGGTCCGCAAAGATGGGAACGACGTTTACAATTTCAAAGACTCTCAGGTCGGTTGGTTCAGTTTTCTAGACAGGTAGGTACTACCCTCCTTTTACAATCATACATAAGCCATTATATTTTATATTTTTTTCAATTCTAATTTGGTTCATCTCTAACATAACCTTTCTGTAAGACTAATGCACAAGACCATTATTTGTCTATTGTTTTACAGCAAGTTTGTTTAAGAAATTGTGATGGTTATAGGGGTCACTAAGTGCTTACCCTAAAGGAAAGAGTTGTATGTCAATGTCCTGCAGAATTATCTTATTTAATCTAAAAAAAGTCTTGTTTAGAAGAAGCAAATAATAGTGTGGTTCAATAATCTGTGTAGGAAAGTGAAGAATTAAACTTATTTGGTGAATATATTGCTAAATAGCTATTTTTTTAGTTTTATTAGATAGACAGCCAAAGTAATTCTACTACCATTATGTGTGCTCAGTTGCATCTGCTTCTTTGCAGCCACAGGGACTGTAGCTGGCCAGGCTCCTCTGTCCATGGAATTTTCCCGTCGAGAATACTGGAGTTGGTTGCCACTTCCTACTCCAGGGGATCTTCCCAGCCTAGGGATCAAACCTGCGTCTCTTGTGTCTCCTGCATCGACAGGAGAATTCTTTACCACTACAGCCACCTGGGAAGCCCTGACATTAATTTATAAAGACCTCTATTTCTCCACACATTGGTATTTACTACATGCATTATATTTTTATTTAATTCCACTTGTCAATGTGATCAAAGAGAGTTGATTATTTCAGAAAAATTACTGTATATTTTGACTAGATGTAAAAAGAAAGTGATAGTGATTATTCTGAATTTTCAACAAACTATATTCATTGGTGAAATCAAAAGGGGGAAATATGTAACTGAGTTTTGATTACCCCAATATGAAAGCATGGTAATGTAAGTTCATATGTTGCAAGTTCACATCCAAATCTAAAATTTCATACACATTCTAATGTATTCTCACCCCAGCACCCCACAAATGACTAAGGATGGGTGTATGTGAGATTTCATTTCTATTCCCTGCTGTTTGTTCAGTTACTTTTTTTTTTTGAATTTCTTAATTAAAGGAGAACAGTTGACTAATGACTCATGGGCAACTTATTTTTCAAAAATGTCAAAACATATTACAAAAAGATATTTTCATAAGCTTAGATACTAATGCCTACATCACTCCTTTGTTCTGTTTGACTTGGCGTTACTCTGTGAAAATAGGTTTTTCCCTCTTCTGAAATGCATCAAAACCATCCAAAATGAAGAGATTATTCCAAAAGCTTAGTATTTCAAAAATGCAAATAATAATTACATGCATATTATGGTATATGCCCACTTGATGTTTTGCTCTATGAGAATCTTGTCTCCTCTGAGAACACTTACTTCCCTTTAAGGCCTTTTAAATGGGGCATTTTTCTCCTGTGTTCTCAATACCATAGGCCTTGAAGAGGAAGACACGTCCTTGTCTCTTTGCTGTTCATCTAGGCCTTTCCTCTTTCCTCTTGTTTTGGATTTCAGGTCCCGGACTGTGCAAGCCAAAACTCCTCTTGTTGTAGTTAATGCCCCAATTCCTAGTCACTCCTCTTCTCCATCCACAAACACACCCCATGATTTTCTTGAAGATATTTTTTTACCTGAGTCACTGCCATCTCCTAATGACTATTGTTTCTGTTCCTATCTTATATATTCACATCAGTTGTCAGTGACATTTCAAGTCACTTGGACTCTCAATGTCTTGACTTGTTTTACTCCAATGATCTTGATTTCTATTCCCCAACAGTCTGTACCCAGTTCTTACACTGGCCTAGGCATTGAATACAACTCTTTCCCCAAGCAACAATCAACAGATGCATTCACTTTCTAAACACCACCTCCTATCTTTCCAAAACATACTCTAAAACACCCAGTCTTTCAAACTCACCCTGTACCTACAATTCAATGATCCTGCTACATTTTCATTGAGATTCCTTCTCTCACAGTTTCTCATACAGATTAAAACATGTGGTTCATCTATAAACACTGTAGATCAATCTTTAATAGTTCTCCTTTTGTTTTATGTTGGAAAAAATTCAACACTTCACTTATTTGTATATAGATGAACAAGACTCTGGTCTCTTTCTACCTTTATGACCATTTATATCAACTGGACCATAAGGGGTCTTGTCTATCATGTGGCATTCCCTGGCCCAGTCGGTCCTCTGGTCTCTGAGACAACTACTTCTTTGCCTTTACTGCTCCCAAACCTCCAAACCTCCCCTAAATTCTCACATTTGATCTTTCTCTTAAACTGAGAAAATAAAAATATATGTTGAAGATTGCTTCTGAAAGCTTCCTTCATCATATCTATCCAATATATTGAAATTGTGCATTATATTGTTCCCACTCTGTTTCTCTGGATAAAACATGTTGGCTCCTAGATATGATCAACATGTACTTTCATTTGAGACTGATTTCATTCTTTGTCATCCTCTCAAGGACACACTCTAGGAAACATCCTCTCTCTTCTTAATGATATCTACTCTCCAGAAAGTATGCTCCATTACTCCACTGGCATAACTGTCATTGAAAATGGCTCTACTTTCAAAGAAGAAAATAGCCAATTGATGCTCATATTTTTTCATTGGTCTAATCGGTTATCCTACCACACAAATATAGCAGGATAATCTTAATCTGAGACTGATGATCAGATTAACGTACTTTGCTCTTTTCCTTTTTAGTTGCTTTCAGTGCAGTTGGTCAGTTGTATCCAAATCTTTGCAGCTCCATGGACTGCAGCATGTCAGGCTTCCCTGTCCATCACCATCTCCTGGAACTTGCTCAAACTCATGTCCATTGAGTTGGTGATGCCATCCAACCATCTCATCTTCTGTTGTCCCCTTCTCCTCCTGCCTTCAATATTTCCCAGCATATAGGTCTTTTCTTTTTTTTAAGCATATTTTTATTTTATTTTTTAACTTATAATATTGTATTGGTTTTGCCATATATCAACATAATAATGAGTCAGTTCTTCACATCAGGTGGCCAAACTATTGATCTTCAGCTTCAGCATCAGTCCTTCCAATGAATATTCAGGACTGATTTCCTTTAAGATTGACTGACTTGATCTCCTTGCAGTCCAAGGGACTCCTTGCAGTCCAAGGGATCTCCTTGCAGTCCAAGGGACTCTCAAGAGCCTTCTCCAAAACAACAGTCAAAAGCATCAATTCTTTGGTGTTCAGCTTTCTTTATAGCATAACTCACATCCATACATGACTACTGGAAAAACCACAGCTTTGACTAGATGGACTTTGGTGGCAAAGTAATGTCTCTGCTTTATAATATGCTATCTAGGTTAGTCATAGCTTTTCTTCCAAGGAACAAGCATATTTTAATTTCATGGCTTCAGTCACCATCTGCAGTGATTTTGGAGCCCAAGAAAATAAAGTCTGTTGCTGTTTCCATTGTTTCTCAATCTATTTGCCATGAAGTGATGGAAGAGATGGAACCATGGAACCAGATGCCATGATCCACAGGTTTTGAGTGTTGAGTTTCAAGCAAAGTTTTTTGCTCTACTCTTTCACTTTCATCAATAGACTTTTTAGTTCTTTTTCACTTTCTGCCATAAGGGTGGTATCATCTGCATATCTGAGGTTATTGATATTTCTCCTGGCAATCTTGATTCTAGCTTGTGTTTCATTCAACCCCGTATTTCCCATGATGCACTCTGCATAGAAGTTAAATAAGCAGGGTGACAATATACAGCCTTGATGTACTCCTTTCCCAATTTGGAACTAGTCTGTTGTTCCATGTCTGGTTCTAACTGTTGCTTCCTGACCTGCATACAGATTACTCAGAAGGCAGGTCAGGTGGTCTGGTACTCCCATCTCTTGAAGAATTTTCCACAGTCTGTTGTGATCCACACAGTTAAAGGCTTTGATATAGTCAAGAAAGACAAAGTAGTTGTTTTTCTGGAACTCTCTTGCTTTTTTGATGATCCAGCAAATATTGGCATTTTGATCCCTGGTTCCTCTGCCTCTTCTATATCCAGCTTGAACATCTGGAAATCATGGCTCACATACTGTTTTCTGAAGCATGGCCTGGAAAATTTTAAGCATTACTTTGCTAGCTTGTGAAATGAGTATAATTGTGCAGTAGTTTGAATATCCTTTGGCATTGCCTTTCTCTAGGATTGGAATGAAAACTGACCTTTTCCAGTCCTGTGGCCACTGCTGAGTTTTCCAAATTTTCTGGCATATTTAGTGCAACACTTTAACAGCATCATCTTTTAGGATTTAAAATAGTGCAACTGGAATTCTATCACCTCCACTAGCTTGTTCATAGTGATGCTTCCTAAGACCCACTTGACTTGGGCATGCTTAAATTGATCAGATGGTGTACAGTATCAAGCATTAAAGCAAAGTTACAATAGATTTGAATATTAACCAAAAAGACTGATTCACAGACCAAGGTATCAAAAGGCAAAGCTATCCTTTGCCTTTTCCACAGGAGCATACCAGTTTTCTATAGATAATTATATCTGTAATACCCCCACCAGTATCCTGTTTCTGGTGTACAGAATGTGACTGTTCTTTTTGGTGACCCCCACAAAGTTCTATATAGTCAGCTAGGCTTTTTTAAGCTGTGCTAACTGCAAAGGTAACTTCAGGAAGGCATGATTTAGGCAAAGACAAACAAATTCAGTTACATAATTTTAGCTAATGAAATCAGAAAAGAGAGACAACTGTACATCAAAGATGGCAAACTGGTAGAATACAAGTGTGGGATGCTTTTATGGTTATTTTTGTTCCTGGATGAGAAGAGATACCTGCTAGTGAAATCAATAAATCTAAAATGTAATGAAAGACATTTTCTTGAGGATATTCTTTGAGCATCTGTGTCTCACTTTTTCTAAGCCATTCTTCTTTCAGTTTCCATCTGATTATGCCAATGGATTTCAAGTTTGAGTTAGGTTCTGTCACTTATAGAAGAAAAAGTCTTGATACCCTAATTAATACAGACATATTAGGGAAACAAGGGAAACAATGAGAGACTATTTTCTTGGGTTCCAAAATCACTGCAGATGGTGACTGAAGCCATGAAATTAAAATATGCTTGTTCCTTGGAAGAAAAGCTATGACTAACCTAGATAGCATATTATAAAGCAGAGACATTACTTTTCCAACAAAGGTCCATCTAGTCAAATCTATGGTTTTTCCAGTAGTCATGTATGGATGTGAGAGTTAGATCATAAATCTGAGAGCTAAAGAATTGGTGCTTTCAAACTGTGGTATTGGAGAAGACTCTTGAGAATCCCTTGGACTGCCAGGAGATCCATCCAGTCAATCCTAAAGGAAATCAGTACTCAATATTCACTGGAAGTACTGATGCTGAAGATGAAACTCCAGTAGTTTGGTTACCTGATGTGAAGAGCTGACTCATTAGAAAAGACCTGATGCTGGGAAAGATAGGTAGGAGGAGAAGGGGATGACAGAGGATAAGATGGTTGGATGGCATCACTGACTCGAGGGACATGAGTTTGAGCAAGCTCCGGGAGTCAGTGATGGACAGGGAAGCCTGACATGCTGCAGTCCATGGGGTCACAAAGAGTCGGCCACGACTGGGTGAACTGAACTGGATGATAGAATAGTATTGAACACCACCTAAGCAGTCTAAAGTGATAGAAGAGTGAATCTATGGTAAAGTTTCTATATGGTAGAGCTAGCTGGCCAGGAATTAGTGAGCTTCTACATGGTTTTTGGTTGTACAACAGATAGTTGGATTCTGATATCAATATTTGGGATTTTAATAGACGAAAAATATATGTGTACACACTAAACTGCAGACTTTACTAAACCATTTAACCATCTATTTTTTTCAACTTCATTTTCAAACATTTTAAGAGAATCTCCTTTTTAACTTTCAGAGTATCCACCATTCACTTAATTAAATTGTGATTATTAAGTGCTTGTACTTGTATAGGTTATTTATTACTGATTTAGGGGAGAGAGATTGAATAAGTCTGAACTAATAATTATTTCTTCTGCAAACTGCTTCCTTTAATTCAGTGCTGATAGTTTAATTCAGTTTAGTTCAGTTCAGTTTAATTATTGGCTCTCAAAGTGAATTGAAGATTGTTTTCTGGGAATTTGAAACTTGTAATTAGTGAAAGAAAATTATTTCTTAAAAATGACACTGAAATATGTACATTTTATATTTTATGTTGTCCTTTCCCAGCATTCAGATAGGGGGCAGATTGAGAAGAGAGAAGGAAATGTGCAGAGATGAGCCAGAGAAAAAGTATAATGAAGACGTAGTTCTCATTTTATCTTGAGGTCTTGAATAAAAGTCCATAAAACATTTCACTATCCTTATCTAGTTCATTTCCTTAGTTGGAAGTGTCCCTATAGACAGATGTCAGGAATATGTAGGGACCTTGTTTTATTCTTCGTGGTTCATGAAGTTTAAAAAAAAATTATTATAACAATATTACTGACAGAATCAAAAAGTATATAAGTGAATAAAAATGATTGAATGACTAAAAATGGATTAAGTATTGTTCTCTACTTAAATGTGCAGTAAAGAGAAATGACATTAATATGAATTAAAATGGATGGTGATGAATCAAGTGTATTATGCATGTTTGAGTGGGGATGATACAGACATTGATAAGTAGTAGCCCATTATTAATGTCTGTGTCATCCTTACTCAGAAATGCATAATACGGTTGATTCATCAGTTATCCATTGATTAGTAGTAGCCCATTATCAGGAGAAGGCAGTGGCACCCCACTCCAGTACTCTTGCCTGGAAAATCCCATGGGCAGAGGAGCCTGGTAGGCTGCAGTCCATGGGGTTGGGAAGAGTCGGACACGACTGAGCGACTTCACTTTCACTTTTCACTTTCATGCACTGGAGAAGGAAATGGCAACCCACTCCAGTTGTTCTTGCCTGGAGAATCCCAAGGATGGGGGAGCCTAGTGAGCTGATATCTATTGGGTCGCACAGAGTTGGGCACAACTGAAGCGACTTAGCAGCAGCAGCATCCTTTATATAGTCTTATTTATTTTTGCTTAGTTTTTGGTCAGATTTATGTTATGGTTGTTCAGTTACCCAGTTGTCTCTGACTCTTTGTGACCCCATGGACTGCAGCATGCCAGGCCTCCCTGTCTCTCACCGTCTCCCAGAGTTTGCTCAGGTTCACGTCCGTTGCATCAGTGATGCCATCCAGCCATCTCATCCTCTGATGCTCTCTTCTCCTCCTGCCCTCAATCTTTCTCAGCATCTGGGACTTTTCCAGTGAGTCGGCTGTTTGCATCAGATGACCAAAATACTGGAGCTTCAGCTTCAGCATCAGTCCTTCCAATGAGTATTCAGATTTGTGTTACTTCAACCAAAAGTACACTGAATTGTGAGGCCATTTTTTATGTGTCAATAAGCCTATGATTTAAGAAGTTGATTGGTACATACTGTATATGAACATTTTACAAAGGAGAAGGTGGGCCAAATTGACAGTAGCACTGACATATATATGCTGCTGCTGCTGCTAAGTCATTTCAGTCATGTCCGACTGTGTGACCCCATAGATGGCAGCCCACCAGGCTCCCCCGTGCCTGGGATTCTCCAGGCAAGAACACTGGAGTGGGTTGCCGTTTCCTTCTCCAATGCATGAAAGTGAAATGTAAAAGTGAAGTCGCTCAGTTATATCTGACTCTTAGCGACCCCATGGGCTGCAGCCCACCAGGCTCCTCCGTCCATGGGATATTCCAGGCAAGAGTACTGGAGTGGGGTGCCATTGCCTTCTTCGCATATATATACTACCATATGTAAAATAGATAGCTAGTGGGAAGTTTCAGTATAATGCAGAGAGCTCAACCCTGTGCTCTTGACAATCTAGAGGGATGGGGAGGGGTAGGGAGTTGGAGGGAGGCTCAAGAGAAAGGGAACATATGTATTCTTATGGCTGGTTCACATTGTTGTATGGAAGAAACCAATAAAACATTGTAATACAATTATTCTGCAATTTAAAAACAGATAAAGAGAAAACACAAACCAAGATTAAATTTAAAAAAAGAAAAATAGAAAAGCAAGGAAAACATAAAAGAACAAATAGAAAGTGTAAAATAAGACAGAAGAAAAAAAATCCCAAATAAAAGTGTCAACAATAAATGTCAATGGTTAAAATGCTCCATTTATAGAAAAAATATAAGACTGAAGTAAAAAAGAAAATCCAACTACTGTCATTCCTTTAAAACATAGTGATAAAGAAAAAAAATAC
The DNA here is from genome assembly GCF_055505025.1 of Bos grunniens. Classification (NCBI taxonomy): domain Eukaryota; kingdom Metazoa; phylum Chordata; class Mammalia; order Artiodactyla; family Bovidae; genus Bos; species Bos grunniens. The sequence continues at coordinate 139,127,698 of NC_141165.1, forward strand.
TTAAAAAAATATATATATTAAGTATTTTCTTTTAAAAGAAAGGCATTTGTTCAAATTTTTCATAAAGTGTTTATGTTAAAAAGGAGAACTATGGGATAATTTAAATCAGAGAAGTGTTTTTACTGCGGCAATGAGAAAACAGTGTCTATTAATGATTCTTTTTGGTAGTTTTAAGCCTTAAGTTACCAGTCTCTGTCCTCAACTTTGTTCTTGTCAACAGTGTTTAAATTAATGATAGAAGAGGGATTTTGTTGGCATGCTTATCAAATTCAAACATAACATCAACGTGGGAGGGATAGAAAAGTATAAGTTGGCAGAATCAGTGTTTTAGAAAAAAAAATAGTGCTAAAAACTACAGTATAAAATTTAACATGGATAACTGTAAAAGTAGAAAATATGGCACTTCAAATAATACCAAGAGACAAGTAAAAGTGAGACATAGATATAGCTAAACAGCAAATATTATTTTTAAAAGTATTACTTATTTTGGGTAAAGCTGTCACTTAGGTCAGCAATATGATAATACTTAAAGCAGTATTCAACAGTTCTAATAAAAGTACTGCAACCAGAACTCCACCATAGTTAGAATAGTTTATATACATGGAATAGTTTAAACAGCAGATTAACCAAATAAAACACGTTTAAAGACAAGTACTCTGATGAATTTGTAGAAAATATTGAGTGTTTATCACTGCAGATGGTGACTGCAGCCACCTTGGAAGAAAAGCTATGACCAACCTAGGCAGCATATTAAAAAGCAGAGACATCACTTTGCCAACAAAGTCCATCTAGTCAAAGCCGTGGTTTTTCTAGTAGTCATGTATGGGTGTGAGAGTTGGACTGTAAAGAAAGCTGAGCACCAAAGAATTGGTGCTTTTGACTGTTGTGTTGGAGAAGGCTCCTGGGAGTCCCTTGGACTGCAAGGAAATCAAACCAGTCCATCCTGAGGCAAATAAACCTTGAATATTCATTGGAAGGGCTGATACTGAAGCTGAAACTCCAATACTTTGGCCACCTGATGCGAAGAACTGACTCATTTGAAAAGACCCTGATGCTGGGAAAGATTTAAGGCGGGAGGAGAAGGGGACGACAGACGATGAGATGGTTGGATGGCATCATTGACTCAATGGACAGGAGTTAGAGTAAACTCCGGGAGTTGGTGATGGACAGGGAGGCCTGGTATGCTTCAGTCCATGGGGTCACAAAGAGTTGGACATGACTGAGTGACTGAACTGAACCGAACTGATTGAGTGTTTAAGCCAAACAGATGAAATATTGTCTGGTTATTGTGAAGAATTCAGGTGGGAAGTGGGATGGAAAGTAAAAATTTAATGGTCATATTCCAATACAAAAAAAACCCCTACAGTGTGGAAAATTGTATTTCATGAATTATAAATGTTTTTAAATACAGTGATACTATTGAGTGCCAAATAGAGAGTGAAGGAGAAAAATTCAATCCTTATGGCAAATACACATATGAGGATTGGAGGTGCCTGAAAATGAAATATGATGTGGCAAAATGTTGTGAATTCTCTATTTTGCTGTTGAAACAGAAACAGTAAAAATACTAAAAGGAAGTTATAAAGGGAACTTCCTAGTTGTGTATAAATTTCATGGGTGATTTCTAACTTTTTTTTCAATTCCAAAAACTATGACCCATCTGTATTACTGTACTGAATATATATAGTTTTTAATAGCCAGATTTGTTTCTTTAAGAAATGATGCTTGGTATATTCTATTAAAGTACAGTTGATTTCTTGGGTTGTTCAGTGGTAAAGAATCTGCCTGCCAGTGTAGGAGATTCAAGAGACTATGGTTCGATCCCTGGGTTGTGAAGATTTCCTGTAGTAGGACATGACAACCTACTCTAGTATTCTTGCCTGGAAAATCACATGGACAGAGAAGTCTGGTGGGCTACAGCCTATGGGGACACAAAGAATCAGACACAGCTAAGCGACTGAGCACACACACAATGTTGATGCACAATGTTTAAGGTGTATAGCAATTTTTTCATTATATATGTTGATATGTATATTCAGAAGATAACAGATAATTTTCAGAGTCTAAGGTTGAGTTTTGGGGTCGCACAGAGTCGAACACGACTGAAGCAACTTAGCAGCAGCAGCAGCAGCAAAGTTGAGTTAAACCACAAATAATTTCATTTCAGTCGAATATAAGTCAGGCTATGTCTGCTGAATGATAAATGAATATATTTCTATATTTGAAAGAGTATGGAGGAGGGATTTTCTAGGAATTTTGTATAATGACTACTTTAAAAAATAACTTTTGGGCAATTTTCTAAATTATGAGCAGATTCTGGAAAAAAAGTAGCTTCAGATTATAAAAGAGTCCTTCTTATTAAATTTTTTCAGAAGTGTATCACACCAATTTGAAATTTAAAATGAATTATTTAAGATATTTTAAAGCCTCATAGACCATATCCTTAATCCTAATGTTAAACTCTTCTAACTGAAGTTAAGTAGAAAAAATGTATTTTTAACTTGACTCACATTTTTAAAGTTTGGTTTTGAAAACTTAAGTCCATAATGGAAGTGATTTTATATATCATATCTGAAATCATTCCAAGAACATTAATATTACATTCTAGCATTATTTCATCACATTTATTCCTGTGTCCATGGATATACTTCAAACTGTCTTGTTTAAATATAGTAAATATCTCAACACATAAATGCACTTTTGACTATCATGTTTGGTTTCTGTTTTGAAGAAAGTACAGCATCATAATTTTTAAAGCATTCTAAATGGTCAGATTTTGGAGGAGACAATTTTTTTTTGGCTAAAGTAAATGTTCTCAGAAAAAGAATAAAAATAAAGAAATCTTAAAATTATTTTTAAAAAGATTTAAAACATATTTATGACTTATTGTGTCTAGTTGTGAAGGTCCCTCCTATTTAAAAATACAAATGAATTGAAAATCTTATTTTTTTTTAATGAATATCTGTTTTAACTGCTCAGTGTCAGCACAGAATGTTAATGAACAATTTCAAAACTTGGAATAATATATTTAGTATGATTTAGTTTTTGTTTGTTTATTGAGTTGGTAGTTATAGTTTTGAGGTGCAGATGGTGAAATAGCCTATATCAGTGGTTTATGGTTCATATTGTCTCTAGAGTTTTAGGTTCCAATTGCACCTATAAAAAGGGTAATTAGTCCTTTCTATTTCATTGCTGTTAAGGGAAAGAAAGCTGTTGCAGTTAACTGCCAATTAGATACTGCTGCTGCTGCTGCTAAGTCGCTTCAGTCGTGTTTGACTCTGTGCGACCCCACAGATGGCAGCCCACCAGGCTCCCCCATCCCTGGGATTCTCCAGGCAAGAACACTGGAGTGGGTTGCCATTTCCTTCTCCAATGCATGAAAGTGAAAAGTGAAAGTGAACTCGCTCAGTCATGTCTGACTCTTGGCGACCCCATGGACTGCAGCCCACCAGGCTCCTCCATCCATGGGATTTTCCAGCAAGAGTACTGGAGTGGGGTGCCATTGCCTTCTTGGCAACTAGATAGTACCCTAGATTAAAACCTTGATATCATTAACTTATTCTTTTCAAGTTCTAAGTTGAGAGTTCTAAAAAAATAAGAAATGTCACCTTCTTAAATATTATGGTCTATTAATTATGTCACTGTGGTGAAGTTTATTGATGCAGTTAGTTGACAGATAGGAATATCATTCTTTATAAAGTTATATGTAGTGGAGACAAGGTTAATACTAATTTAATATGCATTAATAATATGATTGAATGCATTCAGAGATGAGGGAGTTATGATATTAGCAAAATGGCATATTTTGATTTGTTTAAAAATTTGAAAATAAGAATATGCCCAAAACATGTACAGTATTTCTTCACAAATCCAGTGCTGTTGGCAAGTTGCAAATGTGCAATAATTTTTTTTCATTTAGATATGAATTATTTTGACAGCAACTTCTCATTCACATCAAATACAATGAACTGATTCTAAAATATTTTCATTCCTCCTTAACTACATAGGTGACTCCAATATCAAAGAAATGATAAACATTCAATTTAAGTCAGATGCATAAAAGTTACTCCAGCTTCCAAAATTATTTTCAAATTTGTGAAGAATATGAATTTCAAATGTTAATTACTTATAATTTAATCTTTAATTCCTCATAGGCAATGTGGGTAACTCACAGAAGCTTTCAAATATTTCTGTATAACTTTTATCACTTTAGAGATGTGAAAACAGATAATCCAAAGAAAGATAAATAATTTAAAATGATTGACATGTCACATAAACTAACAATGGCATTGGCATTTGTTTGTAGTTTAATTATATTAATAATCATAATTAGGATAGCTTGAGCTTTTGCATTGATATAATGGGAGTTTATTTATAATGTTATAGTCTGTGTTTTAATTCTGCCTACTGTGAAATGGGATAAAATGTCAATACTAAGAACAAAGTAGAATTTGCATAGGAATAGAACCAGCTACATAATGACAAACAAATCTTGAATTAGCTCATAAACTGAATAATGTCATGAGTTTTTGTACTTAGAAATTTATTTTTTAAATCCGTATATACCATGAAAGATTGATGAAGACAGCTGTTTTTTTAATTCAAGTGAGATCAGCTGCTTGGCAGAGGAAGCAGAGCAAAGAAAAAATTGCTACAAGGATTTAAGTCGAGTGAGAAAATCAAAGACAAAGCAGAACACAATGAAATCATCACACAGAATACACATTAAATGTAACTTCATTCATTTTAGAAGGAAGGTTTGTCTAATTTGCTTTCCAGCATGCCTAGTATAGTTTATAACCCTCCAAAGTTTCCCTAAATAAATATCCCTTAATGAGGACATAAGGGAAATCAAAGGTTAAAAAAAAAATCAATGACTATTTGAAGAAACAAAGTCCTTTAATCACCTTCATCAGCGTTATGCTATCATCATATTACGTTGCTGGCTATAAGCTTTTATTGCACTTTTTATGACCAAATTTCCACTTGTATACCAATTCCTACCTGGTTGCCTATATCTCATTCCTTGTCATGAGTGCTTTACCTGACCCAGAATCAAACAGCTCAGATGACCAGATATCCACACAAATGACTGGCAGATGCCTCTACCTAGAGGCTACCCGGTAGCCTACCGTGTACTGATGGGTGTCTCCCACACTACCTCGACTCATCCACCAGCGTTCCAGTTGGAACCTGTCATTGAATCTGCTTATTGCTATCTTGTCTGAAAGTCCAATTGTTACTAAAAGTCATCTGCCAAATTGTCTTCTTCAGCCACTCATATTAGGTACATGGGTTTCCTTTCTTATCATGTATGGGAATTCTCCCTTGAGTCTCAGAAGCTTGCTTTACTTGGTTGATTAAAGAAACGCAATTCTATCAGTAATGTTCATTCAACCAAAAATATTTATTGGTCTGCATTTTGCTTGTAAGAGCTAGTTGTACAGCGATAAAACAGATGTAGTACTTACTTGCCTGGACATTAGAGTTTACTGGACTGTGTAGATTATACACACGTAAGTCAATAAATATATATTTAAAATATTAATGTGATTTTTTAAAATCAAGATTTTGTAATAGAGACTAACATAAAGAATCTAAATTAGAAAGGACTAGAAGTCAAGGGCAACACACTCCAGTACTCTTGCCTGGAAAATCCCATGGACAGAGGAGCCTGGTAGGCTACAGTCCATGGGGTCGCTAAAAGTCAGACACGACTGAGCAATTTCATTTTTACTTTTCACTTTCATGCATTGGAGAAGGAAATGGCAACCCACTCCGGTGTTCTTGCCTGGGGAATACCAGGAAGAGGGGAGCCTGGTGGGCTACCATCTATGGAGTTGCACAGACTTGGACAGGACTGAAGTGACTTAGCATTAGCATCTGTCCCTAAACTGTGGAAAATTCTGAAAGAGATGGGGATACCAGACCACCTGACTTGCCTCTTGAGAAACCTATAGGCAGATCAGGAAGCAACAGTTAGAACTGGATATGGAACAACAGACTGGTTCCAAATAGGAAAAGGATTACGTCAAGGCTGCATATTGTCACCCTGCTTATTTACCTTTTATACAGAGTGCATCATGAGAAACGCTGGGCTGGAGAAGCAAAAGCTGGAATCAAGATTGCTGGGAGAAATATCAGTAACCTCAGATGTGCAGATGACACCACCCTTATGGCCGAAAGTGCAGAGGAACTAAAAAGCCTCTTGATGAAAATAAAAGAGAAGAGTGAAATAGGTAGCTTAAAGCTCAACATTCAGAAAACAAAGATCATGGTATCTAGTCCCATCACTTCATGGAAACAGATGGGGAAAGAGTGCAAACAGTGTCAGACTTTATCTTTCTGGGCTCCAAAATCACTGCAGATGGTGACTGCAGCCATGAAATTAAAAGACGCTTACTCCTTGGAAGAAAAGTTATGATCAACCTAGATAGCATATTGAAAAGCAGAGACATTACTTTGCCAATGAAGATCCATCTAGTCAAGGCTATGGTTTTTCCAGTGGCCATGTATGGATATGAGAGTTGGACTGTGAAGAAAGCCGAATGCCGCAGAATTGATGCTTTTGAACTGTGGTGTTGGAGAAGACTCTTGAGAGTCCCTTGGACTGCAAGGAGATCTAACCAGTCTATCCTATAGGAGATCAGTCCTGGGTGTTCATTGGAAGAACTGATGCTGAGGCTGGAACTCCAATACTATGGCCACCTCATGTGAAGAGCTGACTCATTAGAAAAGACCCTGATATTGGGAGGGATTGGGGTCAGGAGGAGAAGGGGATGACAGAGGATGAGATGGCTGGATGGCATCACCGACTCGATGCACATGAGTTTGGGTAAACTCCAGGAGTTGCTGATAGACAGGGAAGCCTGGTGTGCTGCAATCCATGGGGTCACAAAGAGTCAGACACAAATGAGCACCTGAATTGACTGACTGACTGACTGGATCTTATCAAGTTACTGAAGAGTTAGCTATACTTACATTATTGCTATTATTTTATTAATTACTAATGGGTTCATCAAGGACATTTTACTCAGATGAAGCTCTAACAACTGACTTAAATGCTTAAAACATACTAAACAGCCTTTATAGTGCTTTCAGTTTACTTCAGTCGCTCAGTCATGTCCGACTCTTTGTGACCCCATGAATCATAGCATGCCAGGCCTCCCTGTCTGTCACCATCTCCTGGAGTTTACTTAAACTCACGTCCATTGAGTCGGTGATGCCATCCAGCCTTTTCATCCTCTGTCGTCCCCATTTCCTCCTGCCCCCAATCCCTCCCAGTATCAGAGTCTTTTCCAATGAGTCAACTGTTCCCATGAGGTGGCCAAAGTACTGGAGTTTCAGCTTTAGCATCATTCCTTCCAAAGAAATCCCAGGGCTGATCTCCTTTAGAATGGATCCAACCCAGGGTTGGATCTCCTTGCAGTCCAAGGGACTCTCAAGAGTCTTCTCCAATACCACAGTTCAAAAGCATCAATTCTTCGGTGATCAGCTTTCTTCACATTCCAACTCTCACATCCATACATGACCACAGGAAAACCATAGCCTTGACTAGACGGACCTTTGTTGGCAAAGTAATATCTCTGCTTTTGAATATGCTATCTAGGTTGGTCATAACTTTCCTTCCAAGGAGTAAGCGTCTTTTAATTTCATGGCTGCAATCACCATCTGCAGTGATTTTGGAGCCCAGAAAAATAAAGTCTGACACTGTTTCCACTGTTTCCCCATCTATTTCTCATGATGTGATCGGACCGGATGCCATGATCTTTGTTTTCTGAATGTTGAGCTTTAAGCCAACTTTTTCACTCTCCACTTTCACTTTCATCAAGAGGCTTTTTAGTTCCTCTGCACTTTCTGCCATAAGGGTGGTGTCATCTGCACATCTGAGGTTATTGATATTTCTCCCAGCAATCTTTATTCCAGCTTGTGCTTCTTCCAGCCCAGCATTTCTCATGATGTACTCTGCCTAGAAGTTAAATAAGCAGGGTGACAATATAAATCCTTGAAGTACTCCTTTTCCTATTTGGAACCAGTCTGTTGTTCCATGTCCAGTTCTAACTGTTGCTTCCTGATCTGCATTTTCTTCAGGTTTCTCAAGAGGCAAGTCAGGTGATCTGGTATTCCCATCTCTTTCAGAATTTTCCACAGTTTATTGTGATCCACACAGTCAAAGGCTTTGGCATAGTCAATAAAGCAGAAATAGATGTTTTTCTGGAACTCTCTTGATTTTTCGATGATCCAGTAGATGTTGGCAATTTGATCTCTGGTTCCTCTGTCTTTTCTAAAATCAGCTTGAACATCTGGAAGTTCAGGGTTTGCATATTGCTGAAGCCTGGCTTGGAGACTTTTGAGCATTACTTTACTAATTTGTGAGATGAGTGCAATTGTGTGGTAGTTTGAGCATTCCTTGCCATTGCCTTTCTTTGGGACTGGAATGAAAACTGACCTTTTCCAGTCCTGTGGCCACTGCTGAGTTTTCCAAATTTGCTGGCATATTGAGTGTAGCACTTTCACAGCATCATCTTTCAGGATTTGAAATAGCTCAACTGGAATTCCATCACTTCTACTAGCTTTGTTTGTAGTGATGCTTTCTAAGGCCCACTTGACTTCACAATCCAGGATGTCTGGCTCTAGGTGAGTGATCACACCATTGTAATTATCTGAGTCTTGAAGATCTTTTGTACAGGTCTTCTGTGTATTCTTGCCACCTCTTCTTAATATCTTCTGCTTCTATTAGGTCCATACCATTTCTCTCCTTTACTGAGCCCATCTTTGCATGAAATATTCCCTTGGTATCTCTAATTTTCTTGAAGAGATCTCTAGTCTTTCCCAGTCTGTTGTTTCCTCTATTTCTTTGTATTGATCGCTGAGGAAGGCTTTCTTATCTCTTCTTGCTATTCTTTGGAACTCTGCATTCAGATGCTTATATCTTTCCTTTTCTCCTTTGCTTTTCACTTCTTTTCTTTCCACAGCTATTCGTAAGGCCTCCCCAGACAGTCATTTTGCTTTTTTGCATTTCTTTTCCATGGGGATGGTCTTGATCCCTATCTCTTGTACAATGTCACGAACCTCATTCCATAGTTCATCAGGCAGTCTATCACATCTAGTCCCTTAAATATATTTCTCACTTCCACTGTATAATCATGAGGGATTTGATTTAGGTCATATCTGAATGGGCTAGTAGTTTTCCCTACTTTCTTCAATTGAAGTCTGAATTTGGCAATAAGGAGCTCATGATCTGAGCCACAGTCCACTACCAGTCTTGTTTTTGCTCGCTGTATAGAGCTTCTCCATCTTTGGCTGAAAAGAATATAACCATCTGATTTCGGTATTGACCATCTGGTGATGTCCATGTGTAGAGTCTTCTCTTGTGTTTTTGGAAGAGGGTGTTTGCTATGACCAGTGCATTCTCTTGGCAGAATTCTATTAGTCTTTGCCCAGCTTCATTCCATATTCCAAGGCCAAATTTGCCTGTTACTCCAGGTATTTCTTGACTTCCTACTTTTGCATTCCAGTCCCCTATAATGAAAAGGACATCTTTCTTTTTGGTGTTAGTTCTAAAAGGTCTTGTAGGTCTTCATAAAACCGTTCAACCTCAGCTTCTTCAGCGTTACTGGTTGGGGCATAGACTTGGATTACTGTGATATTGAATGGTTTGCCTTGGAAACGAACAGAGATCATCCTGTCGTTTTTGAGATTGCATCCAAATACTGCATTTCGGACTCTTTTGTAGATATGATGGCCACTCTATTTCTTCTGAGGGATTCCTGCCTGCAGTAGTAGATATAATGGTCATCTGAGTTAAATTCACCCATTCTAGTCCATTTTATTTCACTGATTCCTAGAATGTTGACATTCACTCTTGCCATCTCCTGTCTGACCACTTCCAATTTGCCTTGATTCATGGACCTGACATTACAAGTTCCTATGCAATATTGCTCTTTACAGCATCAGACCTTGCCTCTATCACCAGTCGCATCAACAGCTGGGTATTGTTTTTGCTTTGGCTCCATCCCTTCATTCTTTCTGGAGTTATTTTTCCACTGATCTCCAGTAGCATGTTGGGCACCTACTGACCTGGGGAGTTTCTTTCAGTATCCTATCATTTTGCCTTTTCATACTGTTCATGGGGTTCTCAAGGCAAGAATACTGAAGTGGTTTGCCATTCCCTTCTCCAGTGGACCACATTTTGTCAGATCTCTCCACTATGACCCTCCCTTCTTGGGTGGCCCCACAGGGCATGGCTTAGTTTCATTAAGTTAGATAAGGCTGTGTTCCTAGTGTGATTAGATTGACCAGTTTTCTGTGATTGTGGTTTCAGTGTGTCTGCCCTCTGATGCACTCTTGCAACATCTACCTTCTTACTTGGGTTTGTCTTACCTGGACGTCGGGTATCTCTTCACGGCTGCTCTATCAAAGCGCAGCTGCTGCTCCTTACCTTGGATGAGGACTATCTCCTCACGACCACCCCTCCTGACCTTGAATGTGGAGTAGCTCCTCTAGGCCCACATGCACCAGTGCAGCCACCGCTCCTTTACATGTATGATATTATTTATTCCTTGTGACAAATCTTTGAGGTTGGGGCTATTCAGATCAGATCAGTCACTCAGTCGTGTCTGACTCTTTTCGACCCCATGAATCGCAGCATGCCAGGCCTCCCTGTCCATCACCAACTCCCAGAGTTCACTCAGACTCATGTCCATTGAGTCAGTAATGCCATCTAGCCATCTCATCCTCTGTCGTCCCCTTCTCCTCCTGCCCCCAATCCCTCCCAGCATCAGAGTCTTTTCCAATGAGTCAACTCTTCGCATGAGGTGGCCAAAGTACTGGAGTTTCAGCTTTAGCATCATTCCTTCCAAAGAAATCCCAGGGCTGATCTCCTTCAGAATGGACTGGTTGGATCTCCTTGCAGTCCAAGGGACTCTCAAGAGTCTTCTCCAACACCACAATTCAAAAGCATCAATAATTCGGTGCTCAGCCTTCTTCACAGTCCAACTCTCACATCCATACATGACCACAGGAAAAACCATAGCCTTGACTAGACGAACCTTTGTTGGCAAAGTAATGTCTCTGCTTTTGAATATGCTATCTAGGTTGGTCATAACTTTCCTTCCAAGGAGTAAGTGTCTTTTAATTTCATGGCTGCAGTCACCAACTGTAGTGATTTTGGAGCCCAGAAAAATAAAGTCTGACACTGTTTCCACTGTTTCCCCATCTATTTCCCATGAAGTGGTGGGACCGGATGCCATGATCTTCGTTTTCTGAATGTTGAGCTTTAAGCCAACTTTTTCACTCTCCACTTTCACCTTCATCAAGAGGCTTTTTAGTTCCTCTTCACTTTCTGCCATAAGGGTGGTGTTCTGCACATCTGAGGTTATTGATATTTCTCCCAGCAATCTTTATTCCAGCTTATGTTTCTTCCAGTCCAGCGTTTCTCATAATGTACTCTGCAGTTAAATAAACAGGGTGACAATATACAGCCTTGACGAACTCCTTTTCCTATTTGGAACCAGTCTGTTGTTCCATGTCCAATTCTATATGTTGCTTCCTGACCTGTATACAAATTTCTCAAGAGGAAGATCAGGTGGTCTGATATTCCCATCTCTTTCAGAATTTTCCACAGTTTATTGTGATCCACACAGTCAAAGGCTTTGGCATAGTCAATAAAGCAGAAATAGATGTTTTTCTGGAATTCTCTTGCTTTTTTCATGATCCAGCGGATATTGGCAATTTGATCTCTGGTTCCTCTGCCTTTTCTAAAACCAACTTGCACATCAGGAAGTTCACGGTTCACATATTGCTGAAGCCTGGCTTGGAGAATTTTGAGCATTGCTTTACTAGCGTGTGAGATGAGTGCAATTGTGCGGTAGTTTGAGCATTCTTTGGCATTGTCTTTCTTTGGGATTGGAATGAAAACTGACCTTTTCTATTACTAGCCACATTTTATAATGAAGAAAATGCAATACAGAGATGCCATGCTGGTGATGAAAGGTTGAATTGATATTAGGCTGTAGGTGGTCTGGTTCTACAACCACAGTGTTATACCACCTGCCAACATGCTGAGACTTGAAATCTTAACCAAGTTGAGAAATGAAAACATAATACAAATCAAGCCAGTCAACTGCAAATAGAAGGAAAATCACATGGACTGATTACCATTTAGAGCAGAGTTGTAGTGTAGTGACTATGGATTTGGGCAGAGTAGCTCAAGAAGAGGGTTAAGACATTGTTATGAATATATAATGTAGGATTCTGAGGAAAAAGAAAAACCATTAAAACACTCCTAGCAGGCCACTGATCTAACCCAACTCATGCCTTTCTTTTTTATTTCATTTTGCTTTGTTTTGCTTTATTCAATCATTCTGAATATTGGAGTGACTTGCCATTTCCTCCTCCAGGGGATCTTCCCAACTCAGAAATCGACCCTGTGTCATCTGCAAGTCTCTCACATTGCAGGCAGATTCTTTATGGCTGAGCCACTGGGGAAGCCCCTCTGAATGTTATATAGGGAATTAATTGGAATGAAGCAGCAAGAAAGGAAGTGAGGATAATAATTCAGGGACCATTTTTGCAGCTCAAGAGGAAGATGGTGATGGTTGAACTACAATTGTAGCTGTAAAAATATAGAATGTTGAACAGAATAGAGAGACATTTGAAAGAGAATAGATACACAAGATATGTGGAAGACAAGTAATGAAGGCAAATGCTAGATTTTCTGGCATGTACTCAATCGTGTCCAACTCTTTGAGGTCCCTTGGAGTGTAGCCCACCAGGCTTCTCTGCCCATGGAATTTTCCAGGTGAGAGTACTACAGTAGGGTGCCATTTCCTCTTCCAGGGGATCTTACTGACCCAGGGATCAAACCCACATCTCTTGCATCTCCTGCATTGGCAGGTGGATTCTTTACCACTAGAGCCACCTGGGGTGGTAAAGGTCTTATTCTAAAATAATTAGAAATATCAAAATTTAAATTTAAGTCATTTAGTAACATTAAATATTTTGGATTTGAAACAAATGGGCGAATACTTTTACTAACTAGGTAAGGGCAATATGTGGCTAACACAAAGATTAATAGATGAAACTTTTGAATCCTTTACTGAAAAGTGATGAATCAACAAAATAATAGAAAAGTGAAGAATTATAAATAGAAAGATTAGAGGCAAAAATATAAAATATGTTTTTGTAAGTTTTCTCTCTTGTTAATAAGATATGTTTACATTAAAATAAATTTAATGTTATAGAGGTATAATTAATAGCATGAGATTCAAATAATCAGTCACTCCAGATTCACTTGACAGATTTAAATACAATTGCACAAATAGTGGAGGAAAGAGCTAGAGCAGCTATCACATATTTGGACTTTGGGGAAGCAGTTTATACTGCTTCTAATACACTTGCTTACACAATAAAAAGTTTAAAATGTAGCCTGAAATACTGTAAATAAATATAAATGGCCAAGTAATCTATCTAATAGAGGGTATTTATTTTTAGTAGTCTTGGTTTGATATTATTTGACATCTAAACTAAACAAATAAGGTAAAAAAGGAGGAATAAGCAAACTCAACTTGGAATATTTTAGGCACTGAACTTAAAGACTTGAAGAGTGAAAATCCCAATATATTTGAAGAGGTAAATGTTTTGCTTATGAGTAGGCTATGGGCTTCCCTGCTGACTCAGTGTTAAAGACTCTATCTGCCAAAGCAATAGACACAGGTCCAACCCCTGGCACAGGACCCTTGAGAAGGAAATGGCAACTCACTCCAGTATTCTTGCCTGGGAAACTCCATGGACAGAGGAACCTGGTGGGCTAAAGTCCAGGGGGTCACAAAAGAATTGGATATGACTTAGCAACTAAACAACAACAAAGCTAATGGAAGGTGAAGGATGAAATTAATTTAAGAAAGCTGCTACTCTCCAGAAACAAAAACAATGAATACTTGCTACATAGATCTTACTGAGCAACATGACCCCTCTGAGTATGAAAATGGATTGAAATATTTCCACAGCACAGAAATATTAGAAGTCTGATCTCTGAGAACTATAGTCACATATGTGTCTGGTTACCATGGTATTAAATTGATATTAGCAAAGAGTACTTTCTAAATAAAAATGACTCACTTTTTAAAAAATATGCTATTTTAAAGAATCTTATGCCCATATTTTTAAGATAATACTTTTTTTCTTTCTTTTGGGCAATGTTTGACATTCTTACAAAATTTTAAATTACGTTGTCTTCAGCATTGGAAATTAAAGGCAGATCTTTGTGCTTTGATAATCAATCTAGAAGGAAGTAGGACGGCAACTGTTAATGGAATCTAGCGTCTCAAAGCAGAACAGAGTTAATAAAATGCAAATAAAATGATGCAAGTCAAAGATGTGCCTTAAAAAAAAACTCTAAGGTAGGTCAAAATTTTTTTCAGGAAATACTGTCCAACACGGAAAAATATGGCTTGAAAGTTTCAAAAATATTATGTTATTGCTTTGAGCATAGCTTTCACATGTATTAGCCAAATTGGACTTAAGGCAGATGCAGTTAATTACAAACTACAGTGATTTTCATTTGAGGTTGTTTCCATGTTATTAAGAGTAAAACTTTATTACATGAATAGAGAAATATGTTTATTCTCTGTATAGGGAGCTGGGGTCAATGGCAGTGAACCTGACTTCTCAAGAAACATAATAAAAATATAACTTAATAAATTTGAGTATAAATGTAGCTGTAGATAGAGATATAAAATGTCAAAATAATTTCTAACTTATCTGACTTCAAATTTTTATGAATTTTTTGCAGCATCTGTCAATATAGTACTTATTTCTTCTTTATTTCTTATTATATAACCATCAATCTTTTACTTATAAAAACAAAGCATTCATGTTAACTCTTATCTTTTTACCTGCAGTAGATGTTATCAGTACTGCCATTCCAAATCTTGTGTTTTAAGATATTATTAATATTTATACCACATTACAACTATTACAATTTGTATAATATTCTAAACTAAAAAATAAAATTTTAAGAAATTACCCTTAAGGTAGATTGGCAATTATTTTGTGTTCTGCATGGAAATGGCATTGAAAAATCAATTTCCAAAGGAAATTGACAAGGAAGAAGATAAAGAATGTCAGTAAAACTTCAGCGATAGCCAGCATTTCTCAACCTGTCACACAATCACAAATATGTCAACCCTCTAAGCTGGTCTGTGAATGTCTCACCCTCCATTTTCTCAGGCATTTGGACTGTGAAAGTAACATATATTTATTTGTTTTTTGCAAGGCAGGCAAATATATTTTTAAGAATTTGTCTGTATTTTAGACATTAAGTTTAAAGATGTGTACAATTGATATTAAAGTGAGTAATTTTTGTAACTTTAAGTAATATTGTTTTTCATTCTAACATTGATTTATGTATATAACAGTTTGAAATATGCCTTAAAATGTTTCTATGAAGTCTAGGTGTAAAAGTAGAAATATACACATAAATACCTTTCTAAACTTAATGGAATGGATACTTCTCATCTGGAAAAGATATTATGAAATAAACTTTACATTGCTAACAAAATATAGCAAACATATATTTTATGCTAATTATTGATAAATACTTTGGTTTTTTGAAGTAGACAAGTGCACCAAATACAATGTCTGTATACTTAGCTTTTGGTGATATGGGACAATATCTTGGGGGACAATTTTTCCTTCAAATGTGTTATTGGTCTTGACGGAGTAGCAAGTATGTTGCATCCATATATCTGAGTAATAGTAAGGACTGGCAGCAATAGCCAGAGAACAGACCTAGAGTGATTAAAGAATTTGGGAAAGTTAACTGTGAAAATGGGACTTCCCTGGTGGCTCAGATGGTAAAGAATCCACCTGCAATGCAGGAGACCTGGGTTCTTCCCAGACCTTCCTCAGTTGGGAAGATCTCCTGGAGGAGGGCATGCATGGCAGCCCACTCCAGTATTCTTGCCTGGAGAATCCCCATGGACAGAGGAGCCTGGCAGGCTACAGTCCATGGGGTCACAAAGAGTCAGACATGACTGAATGACTAAGCACAGCACAGCATGGCACATCTGTGAAAATATGATAACAGAATAAGCATCAATTAGTGGAGAGAAGTAAAACCTTGGGGGGGCACCCACTTTATTTCACTGATAACTGATAATGCATTCTGAGTAAATGGTTCTACATTTCATTGGAGAGAGTTGTTATAAATTGAAAGGACTTATCAGAAATGCAGAGTGTAAAATAATCCAATCTAAAGAGTGTATTCATGGTAAGCAATTTAGATTCATAAAATAACAATGTAGTACAAATGGTGAAATATTGTGATAAGAGATATTTGAAATAAGATTGGAAAATTAGTACTACCAAGTGGATAAGGGTAAAATTGAATATTGTGATATGTATTTGTTTTCATTTAAAATTATAGTAGCAATGGGTTTAGTTTAACTTTTTAGTACATTTGGGGGAAATTTTCTTGAAGGTTTAGTAACATGTAGAGAATGTCCTTTTGTTTACTGATATCGACAAATATATATGCATCATTTGACAAATTAAATTTTATTCCAGCTTTGTGATGAGTATCACAAGATGAGAAGTTGTTCCTAATTGATTGGCAATTTCCTTTCTTATAAGGCCATCAGCAAACAAAGCCTGATATAGCATTTGACAGTCTCACCAAATCTTCCTCTACCCTTAGAAGAAGAACACCAGAGCAGGTGCTACATTATGACCGTCAAAAAGCCGTTTTGTTTAACATGAATAATGTCATTCAGAGGGTTAGCCATCTGTTTGCTGAGTGTTTGTCAGCTCTGCACCCACAGCAGCAGAGAAGCTATGCATGTTGGTGCCATAATGGTGACTCTTGCAAAATAACTTTTGTCTCATGTAAAAATGAAGTAAAATTATTTAAAAAACTAAGCTATATTAGAAATATAGACACTTAAATACTGTACCTTGTTGCCTGATGGATCCCAGATAAAATAAAATATTGAGTTTGGGCTTTTGCATATGATTTATGAGTTTAAAAAAGAGATGCTGAGCAAATTACAGTTCAAAATGTGCAATTATTGAACAATTCTGTCTTCTGTGTGTATATTTCTTAGACTTTAGAGCCCATCCTAATTTTTATCCAGAATATTATATTATATTTCACTTGTATTGCTTGTCAGGAAATACAGGTAAGAATTTTCTTTCCAAAGGATTGAGCAAGAATTAATCACTGAATATTTTTCCAGAAATAATGTGTAAAGGAACTTAACAAAGTGCTGAGTAAAATCAACTTTTTAGAATGCTTCTAGTTTGCTATTGAAATAATAACCATAGACTTATCTCTGGGTATTATCAAGTTCCACAGTTTTACCACTACAACACTGTGATGGCCTTTCCAAGATTAAGGCTGCCAACTTCTGACATTTAATAAATACAAAGTAATATGTAGATAAAGAAATACTGGTGAAACCTTAGTAAGCATGTCATTAAAACTATAAATACACATTAAAAATAGAGCGCAACTCTTAATATTATTCAATTTAGCCAGAACTATTATATATTCTTTAAAAAAAGAACTCCTCCTAGCATAGGATTGCCATTGTGTTTAGGTAATGAGTGATGACAGTGCTTAATCTACTTTGAAGGAATTCAAACTTGTATCAACCAAAACTTAGCAATAGAGCTTGAATATGTTTGAAAGTATAGAAAGTATATTGAGGAATTTGATTCCATCAGTTCAGTCAGTTCAGTTGCTCAGCTGTGTCCAACTCTTTGAAACCCCATGAACTGCAGTACACCAGGCTTCCCTGTCCATCACCAACTCCTGGAGCCTACTTAAACTCATGTCCATTGCATTGGTGATGCCATCCAACCATCTCATTCTCTGTTGTCCCCTTCTCTTCCCGCCTTCAATTTTCCTTAGCATCAGGGTGTCTTATAATGAGTCAGTTCTTTGCATCAGGTGGCCAAAGACTGGAGCTTCAGCTTCAGCATCAGTGCTTCCAATGAATATTCAGGGTTGATTTCCTTTAGGATGGACTGGTTTGTTTTTCTTGCAGTCCAAGGGACTCTCAAGAGTCTTCTACACCGTAGTTCAAAAGTATCAATTATTTGGTGCTCAGCTTTCTTTATGGTCCAACTCTCACATCCATACACGACAACTGGAAAAACCAGAGCTTTGACTATATGGACTTTTTTGGAAAAATAATGTCTCTTCTTTTTAATATGCTGTCTAGGTTTTTTATAGCTTTTCTTCTAAGGAGCAAGGGTCTTTTAATTTCATGGCTGGGTCATCATCTGCAGTGATTTTGGAGTCCAAGAAAATAGTCTGTCACTGTTTCCATTGTTTTTGCCATCTATTTGCCATGAAGTGATGGGACTGGATGCCATGATCTTCATTTTTTGAATGTGGAGTTTTACACCAGCTTTTTGAAGACTATTTAAAATCAGTTTATATATATATATATATATATATATATATATATATATATATATATATATATATAACTGGATCAGTAATAAAATAACTTTATGAAGTTCAACTACTTCCTAAGGATATATGGAGCACTGTCATTATGGTCATCACTGAATATGAGTTAATGTTAATTGTTGTTTGCTACTCTCTAGGTATAGAATATGTAGAAATGCAGCAAGAAAAATGAACATATAAAAGATGTGGTTTATGAGTTTGAGGCTCTTAAACCACTGTAGGCAAGAGAGAGAAATCCATTTCATAGACACTTCAGAGTATAGTGTGGCTATACTATACACCAACCACTTCTGTACAGTGTAGCTGTGAGTTTGTATATAGGTCCAACCCAATATTCTTTGTCTGGGAAACCTAATTTAACTTCAGTTGGTGGGAATAAAGACCTACAGATGAAGACAGAAAATTAGCACTCCCTACATAATGATGTGCACGTAGGGTCTAAACTCTAGAAAGAAGTGCTGATGACTTTCATTCTATGCTAGACACTGAGTGAGAGCATGAAGCATAAAAGAGCAGAAGCAGCAGAGCTGAATCAGAGCTTTGAAGGCCATAGGAAGCAAAATGAAGAGTCATTATGCATTTACTGACAAGGAGGGAAAAACATCCAATAAATGTGCTTTCTTTTCTTGGAAAGTGATTAAGAAGGTTGAGAGACCAGGATTTTAGCACTTCCAGTTACATGAGTATAAGATGAAGATCTTGTTGATTACAATGATTTCTTCGCTTAGGAGTATAAGCTTATAAAGAAAGTCATTGATCTTATCTTTTAAATAGACTATTTTAGAGTGGTTTGCCATTGATTTTTTAAAATTGTGGAATATATGTAAAAAATAAATTATTAGAAAATGAAAATTAGATACATTTCTGCTCAAGTGCCACTTTTTGAGTAATGACATACTCAATTTCCCTATATAAATATACTCCTTCAAGGTATTTGTATAGATCTTTATTGCAATCTTAGTCACACTAATTCATATTCAATTAGTTTTATGTTTTTTATTTCTCTTGCTTATGAGGTCGTTCACTCCTGAAATCAGAGACACATTTAATCTTCTTCATATCCCCATGACATAGCACAAAATCTGGTACATAATATGCACAATAATGTTTGCTGAATGAAAAATAAATAAAACTATTCTAAAATACATATATTGATACTGTGAATACTAACTTAATTCATTTTAAAATCACATAAAAATTACACATTTTCCTTACTGTGGGAGACATAACATAATTCCAAATAAAAACAGTGTTGAAGTAGTATTAAGAAGACAGTTCAGGACTAAATATAGAAGTGGCAATTGTTTTTTTTTTTAAATGCGCCTGAAACTGTCAAAAGACCTATCATAATGTCAAGAGAGTGAGAAGTTCATGAGGTATACAATATAGATGAGACTTCTGAATACATTTAAAAGCTCAATAAATAAAATAATCCATAAGGGGATTTCTTTATTTGAACTGATGATACAAAGCCACTTGTTTCCTAATGTCTTTTTGTTACTTTCCTTAATTAATTCTTTGTTATACTCTTCTTTCCCTTATGTTTTAATTTTTACCAACTAATAACAAACATTCTCTGCAATTTTAGTCAGAATAATTTCAGCCTAAATAAACTATGCCCTACTGAATTTGTAATTCTGAAGATGGACTGATTGGATCTCCTTGCAGTCCAAGGTACTCTCAAGAGTCTTCTCCAATACCACAGTTCAGAAGCATCAATTCTTTGGTGCTCAGCTTTCTTCACAGTCCAACTCTCGCATCCATACATGACCACTGGAAAAACCATAGCCATAGGTTATACTACAAGGTAAAGAAGACACATTTTCATAATATACAAATTATAGAAAAGAGGTAATATCAGTTTCTCAAGTTGAAATTATTAATTATAAGGAGAAACTGTAGGAATTATTTATTTTCTAGGAATTTTAACATGTACTCAAACTTATACAAAGTTACCTTCGAGCCTCACCAGTTCTTTAAGGACTGTTGCTGAAGCTGAAGCTCTAATACTTTGACCACCTGATGCAAAGAGCCAACCCATTGGAAAAGACCCTGGTGCTAGGAAAGACTGAAGGAAAAAGAGAAGTGGGCAGCAGAGGGTGAGGTGGTTAGATAGTATTATTGACTCAATGAACTTGAGTTTGAGCAAGCTCTGGGAGATAGTGAAGGAGAGAGAAGACTGATGTGCTACAGTCCATGGGGTCGCAAAGAGTTAGAGACGACTTAGCGACTGAACAAGTACTTTAGAGATATCAAGTTCATCCAGTTCTCACACCAATCCTTAGGGTTAAGTTTACAATTTTTTCTCCATTTTTATGGATAAGATAACAGAGCAAAGTTTACACAGCCCGTATTTTGCAAGAATGGAATTAAGATATACCTTTACCTTTTCTGGCTCTAAAAATCTCTTCTTGAATCATTCTTCTCTAATGCCTCAGTAGCAAGGGTTTAGCTTATAGAAATCTAAGGAACCACTACATTCAGGAGAAAATGTACAGGTCAGCCAGACCTTGTAGGGAGAAAAGCAAGGAAGAAAAGCTGTCAAGAGATGTGCAGTTGTTTGAAGTCTTGGAACCGTAAAAGGCAGGCACACTTAATGCTGTGCCCATAAACTTCTCAGCTATGAGGTGTATCCTGGGATGTGGGCCTTTGCGTGGACCCTTAAGAAAGAATATACTTTCACATATCCAGTTCTTGGAGGTGGGAACTAGAACGGAAACTGGAGGGTAAGGAAACCCTCTGCAGTGGTCCTCTCTCTGCGAGGTGGCCCGTGGAAAGGACCTATAACAGAAAGTCCACCGAAACATCAGAGGATACTGCTAGCTTTATTTATTAGAAACAGTTTCCAGAGCAGAAGTGTGAGATAAGATGTTCTTACACACTGTAAGTTGTTTCTGTGATATGCCTCAATCTTAAGTAATGAATAATAAAAAGTCCTAGAGTGAGTTTGGCAGGTGACGAAGAATGTGTAAAAGTGTGGAAGATACATACTCTCACTTTAATTGGGGAATTGTTTTCTTAGTTTTGCCTTCACTAGGCAGAATTATAAAGGGAAGGTTGGCCAGAGAATATTAAGTGTTTCATTTTAGCTGTAAGGGTTTAAGATTTTGACAGTGGGAAGAAAGAAATCCTGTAGCTATGCAATGGTGGACGTGCCATAAATTCAACCAGTATTTAGAGAGATGCTTTTCTTTGTGGGTAAAGAGGATTGATACATGACCTAGAAGTTTCATGCAAGTAGAATAATTGATCTGCACATCTGAGGTTATTAATATTTCTCCTGGCAATCTTGATTCCAGCTTGTGCTTCCTCCAGCCCAGCATTTCTCCTGAATGTACTCTGCCTATAAGTACTGCCTATGTACTCTGCCTATAAGTTAAATAAGTAGGGTGACAATATACAGCCTTGACGTACTCCTTTTCCTATTTGGAACCAGTCTTTTGTTCCATGTCCAGTTCTAACTGTTGCTTCCTGACCTGCATACAGGTTTCTCAAGAAGCAGGTCAGGTGGTCTGGTATTCCCATCTCTTTAAGAGTGGACTGCAAGGAGATCCCACCAGTCCATCCTAAAGGAGATCAGTCCTGGGTGTTTATTGGAAGGACTGATGTTGAAGCTGAAACTCCAATATTTTGGCCACCTGATGCGAAGAGCTGGCTCATTGGAAAAGACCCTGATGCTGGGAAAGATTGAGGGCAGGAGGAGAAGGGGACAACAGAGGATGAGATGGTTGGATGGCATCACTGACTCAATGGACATGGGTTTGGGTGAACTCTGGGAGTTGGTGATGGACAAGGAGGCCTGGAGTGCTGTGGTTCATGGGATCGCAAAGAGTCGGATATGATTGAGTGACTGAACTGAACTTAACTGAGAAGAATTGATTGGTAATGATAATTAGCCTTGTGAGATAATTCATATACAAAGAACAAGAGTATTTCTTCATCAAGCTCATAATGAAAAATTTAGCAAATCAGTACTCTATTTTCAGAAAATCAAATATTGTTGACATATATCTTTAAACATAAGATTTATACTTAAACAATTTTTAAAGTATAAGTGACTATTCTGCCCTATTTTAAAGTTATAAATATAATGCAATTAAGTAGTCTATATTCCTCTACTTTAATTGAGTGAAAATAACTAGTACTTATTTCTCTAAAGAATCCACTTGAGGAAATAAAGCAGTTTTGCTTCATAAAATAAATAGATTGTTACAATTTAGTTGTTTATAAAATGAACAAAATTTTTTGAAAATGTTAAAATACATATATGTGTGTATATATATATATGCATCTATATAGGATAGTATAAACATGATTTATTATAAGTTTTATATTTATCAGTGTCATAGAAACTTCACTGGGGTGTGAAGAAACTCTCTTTCCAGATGTCAGAGCTCCTGACCTTGGTCTAACTGTACTTTGGTATGAGCAAAGTTTTCCAGGCTGAAGATTTGCACCCTTACACAGTACAAAATTTGAAAGAAGCAGAAAGAGGGAGTATGCATTTGTGGTGTGGGTCAGAGAAGACTCATCATGACAGATAGGAAATGAAGAGTATAGCTTATTTTTGTTGCTGTTTAGTCACTTAGTTGTGTCTGACTCTTTTGCAACCCCACCAAACGGGACTGCAGCCCACCAAACTCCTCTGTCAGTGGGGTTTCCAGGCAAGAATACTGGAGAGGGTTGCCATTTTCTCCTCCAGGGGATCTTCTTGACATAGGGATCAAACTCGAGTCTCCTGCATTGCAGGAAGATTCTTTCACCACTGAGCCACAAGGAAAGCCCTTACAGGTTGCTGGCCCTAAACCAAACAGCAATTGGTGCCTACGTTTATTTCTTATTTAATACTTATAGCCTTACAGTCAATACTAAAAAGTTTTGCTTTGTCTGTTTTCATTTCCCAACAGTATTTATATTGGGGAGAGCTAGGACTATTTGAAGTCATTCCATTAATTGCTTCATTCAGTACATAACTTGAATTTTCAATTAGAATAAATTATGGAATGACAATTAACTTTTAATGAATGAAATATGTAGAGCTAAATGAAAAATGAAATAATGTGACTCCCTAGTTGAAAATATACAATTTCAAGTAACCAACAGACATCATTAAACCATGCAAATACCAGAGTTTATTTGATACTGAGTTGTTATGAAGTTCAAAGAGTTCAGAATTATCTATAGTTAGAGTTTAATCTAAAGTTTCTGTTGGAAAATTGCTTTAAACTATAAAAATCTGTGTACATTCGAAATTTTCCTTCTTTCTTTTCAGCAGTGCTAGTTAAGTCAAGAATCCTGCGTCAGAATATTTTTATAAGAGAAAGAGAACAGATAAGTTTTAATGGAACTAAAAAATCATGACGAGGCTTTATGAAAAATGTAGGTGTTCATCATCTCTCCCTTTTATAATCCCACTAAAGTGACATTTAAAATAGGGTAAAAACACAATAATGAAGATCTTCACTAGTAATTTATATTTTAAGTCTTTCCGGTAGATGTAAAATGGATGATGAGATGAGAACTAATTCTGTGGATCAGGGAGATAGATTTCTGATGTAACAACAACAACAAAATCAAAACAAAAACAAAGCCAATATACAACATGGTCTAGGAGCTAGATAGAGTGTAGTGAGGAACTTATTAGGTGATAGAAAGTGCATTATTCACTGTGAATCATTTGATATTGGTGACAATTTAAAAGGCAATAATTTACTGAGTAATACTTCATGCTAAGAAATTGAGAAGTGAAGTATTAGCAAAGTGCTTTGTTTTCATTGGCTAAATCTGGCAATTGAATGCATAAAAGATGAACTCATTAAAAAAAAAAGTCCAGCTTGCATGCAGAAATAACACAGACATATTAAGAACTCTCAGGAGTCTGAGGTTATATACTACTTGCAAGCTAACTGTTATAGTTAGCCTGCCATGATTTCATGGGTGACTCTTGGTAGAAGACATGAGACTTCTGGGTTAAAGTTATGGAAGTAATAGTAGTCAGAGTATCAGCATTTTGTGCTAGTTCCTTAAGCCCAAAGTTCATACACTTCTGGGAAGAGGGCCAGATGGCATCTGCACATTCAATGGGTTGCATTACAGTAGAGGAATTCTGAGTTTAGGAAACACAAATATTTTATGATAGAAAATAAATGTAATTGCCCCTGCTCTACAAGACACTTCAGCTTGTTTGGACAATAAGCATATCTACACTTTGCTTTAGAGGGAGGACACTATATCTTCTTCAAAGGCTATTAGTTATTTAGATGTCTTTGAGAAAGTAAGGAGTCAGTGTCTCACCCATGAGATGTGCAAAAAGGGGTAGACTGATGGAAAAATGTCCTCCAATAAAAGTAGGACCAGAAATTCAGGAACTTCAAGGTAACTTCCTATCAATTGTAAATATTAAAATATAAGACTGAGATAAAATCTGAATGACAAGCCCCCAAAGAAAACTCAGCTTTATGTTAAAAACCAAATTAATAGTCTGGTTGGCAGTAAACAATAAAGGTTTCAGTTGAAGGAAATGACTCAATGAAAAGAAATCAAACATGTGGTTGTTGGGTGGCAGATAACCACAAAAATGTGTAAAGAGCCAGAACTAATTGTGGGGGCTTCTCACTGTGGAGGCTTTTCTTGTTGCAGAGCACTGGCTCTAGGGCACACAGGCTTATTTGCTTCACAGCATGTAGGATCTTCCTGGGTCAGGGACTGAACACACGTCACCTACACCAGTAGGCATATTCTTTACCACTGAACCACCAGGAAAACTCTGTTTTGTTTTGTGAGGTTTTGTTTGTTTGTTTGTTTGTTTGTTTGTGGCAAGGTTTCTGGATGAAGAAAACCTACAGAGACCTGGATTTGAGTCTGATGCCATTAGTAAATTACATTTTGTGTGGTCTACCCTGGAGAGTCTGTGAGTGTACTTGCATATAGAAAGAAGACTACACCAAATATTTTTCACAAGAATAATTGACTGTAAAAGACTCTACTATCGCTTGCAAATACCTGCTTCCCCCTTCCTTGAGGCCTCACTGACATCAGACTTGGACTTTATGACTTGTTTTGGCCGATCAAAGTCAGCAGGAATAAAGTATGTCACCTCTGCACAAAAGCTTTATGAGCAAGCATATTGTTTAATGTTATTTCTTTTCTTCTTCCATGATGAACGCCAAGTTCTGCTTTGTCAGACCCAGTCTAGGAAGAAAGAGGATGTGGAATACAGTTACCACAGACACAGTATTAACCTGTAACTTTCATAAGAAATAAACTTAAGACTATTGACTTAAGTCTCCAAGATTTGGAAAAGACAAAAAAAAATGGCACAGCCTGTCATATTGGAGTATCTTTGTACTATGTCAGTTAAGCTATGCTAGAACTATTCTTATTAGTCCTTCTTTCTCTACATGATTCTAGGCTCTTGTTTAGTAGCTCAGTCATGTCTAGCTCTTTTGTGACCCCATGGAATGTAGCCCACTAGGCTCTTCTGTCCACCAGATTTCCCAGGCAAGAGTACTGGAATAGTAGTAGTTATTTCCTTTTCCCAGGGATCTTCCTGACCCAGGGATCAAAGAATTGCGGGCAAATTCTTTACCACTGAGTCACCTGAGAAGTCCAATTCTGGGTTAGAACAGGACATAAGAGAAAAATACATGAGATTCAGAAGACAGAAGCAAAGTGGCAGCCAGCATGTACTGGCGGTCAAACTAGGGCACTGGGCACCCTGGCGGTTTGCATACATTTTTGCTGATCTGCTGGTTTACTTTGTTGAATGAAGTCTGGTAGCAGCTGGCTCAGGAACTCCTGCAGCTACTCAGAGATCTTCTTCCTCAGAGTCCTAGGTCACGCTTATGCAGCTTCATGGCAAGTGGTACCTTCCTGCAGGATACCTACAGCTAGAGCCTTCAGGAGGCAATAGATGAGTGAAAAATCTAGTTTGTCCTTGTGAATTTCAATTTGGGCTCATGGAATCCAATTTTTCCTTTCTTTCTCTCACAATGCTTCTTGTGTTCCCAATCTTAGGGTAATCACTGCAATTTCATAGACATCTGTATCTGTTCTTAAAACTATTAAGGTTTAATCCTTGTAATGAGTCCATGATTCTATATCATTCATATTAGTTCTGTCTCCAAATAAACCCTAACTGATAAATCTGTAAGACTTTCTCTAGTTATAACTACCGTGTGGTACTGTAAAAGCCTTTAACAACTGTTGTTTCTATTCCTCAGAATAATTCTTCAGAAGAGGCACGATTGTCATAATTTAGAGATGAAAAACTTGGGCTAAGAAACATTGCTTTCCAAAAGTACAATAATTAGTGAGCCACAGGGCTTGCACCTGGACCCATATTTTGACCATGTTCTTTATACTATACTATGCTTCTCATCACAAAAACTTTATGCATTAATATCAGCAGACCTTGGCTGATCTATAGCATTTGAATCTAGAGGAAGTCATTTCGCACATTTTTACTGCCAATTGACAGCCGTGGTTTGAAGCATGGAATACAGAAATGAACTTGTGTAGCAAAACTGTGCACCCATTTTAGAGGGTAGATAACGACAGAGCAAAAGACGACCCACGGAATATTACTTTGCATGCTGCAGTGCATTTACATCCAGTAATGAAGGCTCTCATATCAGCAGGAGAGGGGAAAGTGACAATGAACATTAATGCTGAACTCCCGCATTCTCTCTCAATGGAGCATGAAATAAGGCACGTCATCATGTCAGCATATGCGGGGAAAGATTTGCTCAGGCCGTCATCCTTTTAGCACAGTGAATCTGCTTCCCAGGGAGCCAGATTCTCCCACTTTGTGACTCTTCCACCTCCTCATTTCTTTCCCTATTCAGTCCTCTGACTTTACAGATCTACTGTGATACTAAATTGCTACCTTGTCAGGAATACTGAAAGCCTTTCAGGTTTCTCATATGGCCATGAAGGTTTGTGAAAGGTAGATTATTACAGTACTATGAAAATATCATTTCATAAGAGGGAAAAGACATGAAGCCATAGTAAAAGTGTATCTTCATCAGTATTGTCCTTATCTACCCATTTCACATAAATAATGGTATTATGATATAAATATTAATCTTAAATTCAAACAGTTTATAGTAACAGTAGTAACTAAACATTCACTAATGAACATTTCAAAAATACCTGACATATATTTTATGTAGAATAAATATATTTGTTACCATGTAAGGTTAAGCCTGCTAAGTTTTCTAGGCCTCACACACACAACTCATTTGTAAAATAAGCACATGCATTTAGATAATATCAAAGCTATATTTCAGCACTTACATTATACGACTATGTTTTAGGCTTGATTTCATTTCTTAAATGATTATTTAGCTACTACAAAGTATGTTCAATAATAGAGTATCATTTTAGTTTTATTTTGCTTTAAGAGTTCACAAATGCTATACTGAACAGGTTTGGAGAAGGAAATGGCAACTCACTCCAGTATTCTTGTCTGGAAAATTTCATGCATGGAGAAGCCTGGTGGGCTACAGTTCATGAGATGCGAAGAGTCGAACAATCTACTAAGTTGAACAACTTAGTTGAACAACTAAGTGACTGAGCACATATCGAACAAGTTAGTAAAAATTCTAAGAAATTTTAGAAGTTCTCACTGTAGAAAAGAACTTCTATTAAAAAACAGTCATCATCAGAACACAACACATACATTTAAAAAAGAAAGAATTTCATCTTACTCTTTGTACACTGAACTGACCAAATTGCTCTTTCTAGCTTATGAGTCTATAAGGAACATTTTTATTACATAGCTTAAAATTAAGGCTATATGCAAGTTACAGCCAAGTTAGAATGTAGTTCAAATATAGATAAATCAAGGGGAGAGGAGTCTAAATAGGGTATTAGAGTCTGGAATGTATGCAGTATGATAAGGAGACGAGATTTTCTCACATACTGTAAGCTTCAGTAACTAAAGTGCTTCATTAAATGTCAAAACCATATAGTGTTAATAAGATGTCCTTGTGGGGAGAAAAGTGTTTTATGCTCATAGAAATAAGAAACTACTTATTCCTTGCTTATCTCATAGGTTTTCAATGCACTTTTTAAAATAAAAGTTCTAAGGAGCCTGGCCGACTACTGTTCTGAGGGTAGTGAAAAGTCAGACACAACTGAGCATACACACACACACAGGCACTAAGAGAATCTGCTCTCCAGAAGTTTCCATGATTTCCTGAGATAATAGGATTTGTCTCTGGCATTAAGTTTATATTGATTCAGTGAAATTTCATTTTTGACCAAAACAATTAAAAATGCTTAGTGTCAAGAGATTCATCTTGAGGTGAAAAGCTTATCCATATAAACAGTTAAATAAGTAAAATAACAAATTATTTGAATTGCATTTCTGTAACATTCTATGTTAAGAAATGTATTTTAGGGACTTCCTTGGTGGTCCAGTGGCTAAGATTCCATGCTCCCAACGCAGCGGGCCAGGGTTGCTTCCCTGGAACTAGATCTTAGGGAACTAGAACCCACACGCCTCAACCAAGAGTTTGCATGGCACAACTAAAAAAAGGTCCCATGTGTCACGATGCTTATTACAGGTGCCATAACTAAGACCCTGTGCAGCCAAATAAATACATATTCTTTAAAAAAAGAAATGTATTTTGATTTCTTGCAAAGTTCCATCTTTGAACTGCACTTTGTTCTCTAACATCAAAAGATAAATAAACCACACACTCTGTTTCTCCTATTCAAGCAAGGTTATTTGAGAGATTTTCTTTACAAACATAAAATATATAGTACATTTAAGATATATAATTTCACAAGTGGGAGACATACTAAGCCTTCACTAAAATTGAAAACCAATGACTATTAAAAAAATGTTCTCAAAACTTCAAAAAAGATCTATAAATATTTAATTTCAAGCCTGATTTTCAAATATAAGATGACAGCAGATGATATGGACATTGATATAAGTGTGTTTTAGTATTTTAATGAATTAGCCAAGTATTGTAAGTTCATTCTTTTTTTTTTTTTCCTGAAAATGTACATTGGTATACTTTGGGGCTTCCATGGTGGCTCACTGGTAAAAAATCCATCTATAATGTAGGAGACTAGGGTTCCATCCCTGGGTTGGGAAGATCCCTTAGAGAAGGAAATGGTAGCTCACTCCAGTAATCTTGCCTGGGAAATCCCATGGACAGAGGAGCCTGGTGGGCTATAACCATAAAGCGCAAAGAGTCAGACATGACTTAGCAACTATAAAACAACAACAGACCTTGATTAACCGTTTTTGTACCTCCCAGTCACATCACAAAATAAATGTAAAGGTCAGAAAATCCTATTTTCTTTGATTTTGTTTATTAAATGTTATTTTGAGGATTCTTTATTTTGAGTACTCCTAAATGGATCCCATGGATGGAGGAGCCTGGTGGGCTGCAGTCCATGGGGTCGCTAAAAGTCAGACACGACTGAGCGACTTCTTTCACTTTTCACTTTCATGCATTGGAGAAGGAAATGGCAACCCACTCCAGTGTTCTTGCCTGGAGAATCCCAGGGATGGGGGATCCTGGTGGGCTGCTGTCTATGGGGTCGCAGAGTCGGATACAACTGAAGTGACTTAGCATAGCATAGCATAGCAAATGGATATAATAAAGTTTTCTTGGCTGAAATTGTATTTATACTAGTCTTACATATCCTGAAGTAGAGCTAGATAAGGAACCATGAACCCATGATTACTTAGAACAAAAATTATTAAAACAGAATATGAATTTTCTAAAGGAAATATGACCTTTTATCACATTTTTCCACAGTCGGGTAGCTAATGCTTGAGAAATATGCATTTCTAGAAAATTATCTGAATATTTGTGTATATTCTTGATCTTTCTTGAGTTGAGGTTCAAATGTACTATTGTAGATTTGTTTTATGTCATCTTTCTTTTAAAATGAAATTGAAAATAATTCCCAGTCTATGGCCATACCACCCGGAACGCTCCAAATCTTGTCTGATCTCGGAAGCTAAGCAGGGTCGGGCCTGGTAGTACTTGGATGGGAGAAAATAATTTCCATTCATTTTGTGTTGTATATTCAGAATTGGCCGCAATCTTTGACACTTTTTAAACAGTTTGATATTTTAAATAAAAAAAGATACCTACAACACGCATCTCAAAGTATCCGAATCTCTGATATGATCTTACTTAATTTTGCTTAACCAGAGAGCTATAATTCAATAGCGACTATGAATTTCCTAACCAGATTGTGGCTATCCAGAATTGGAATGATAAGGGCCAGATGCCATCTCAACAGCAGGTCTTGAATGAGAAAAATTAACTCAGCTTCTGCAGTCTTTGTTTTCCAATCAGCACATATCCACATCACAGCTGGGAATCAAAGACAGCTACTCATTTCAGGTAGCTCTTTGCCCTTTATACTTTCCAGAGAAAAACATATTGACCTGAAACCAAGGTGCTCACAGTCATTTGACCTTTAAAAGAGAATGAGTCCTTGTAAGAACCAGTTAAAAAAGTCATAGGATGCTTTCTTTTTTTCAAGTAAGCAGCTGGGTTCAGAGAAATGTGTTTCTATATGTCAAGCAGCATTCAGAACCCAGTCTGGACTTTAGAAGTAAATCTCAGTATTTTGATATTTGAAGGATTTTGGACAATTAGTTCCTTTTGTTTTTAAGGGATGGGGGGAGGCGGAAACTATAGGAGTTGGGTTAGCTGTAGATTTGTAAAACAATCTTTTCTCTCTAACAGTGTAAGACTAGAAAGGTGTGATTTCAATCACAAAGTTAGGAAAGTGAGATTACATACTATACCTCCAAATACATGAAAATGCAATGAATGAAAGTGGTTTGGTCCATGCTGCTGTTTATTTTCTGATTATTCCAAGTAGTATTCTGATATCTCTTGTTCACTGAACTGAAAATTGTTGACTGTTTATACAAAAGTTACATATCACTGAATATGGCACATAAAATGTTACTTTTTTTAAAAATTGAGGTAGAGTTGCCTTACAATATTCTGTTACTTTTTGCTGTACAAGAAAGCAAATAAGCCATATATACACATATCCACTTGCTCTTGAACCTCCTTCCAACTCCCATCTCACTCATCTAGGGCAACACGGAGCACAGAACTGAGCTCCCTGTACTATACAGCGGCTTCCCACTAGCTATATATTTTACACATGATAGTGTATATATATATATATCTATATATATATATATATCTATACTATTGTCCCAATAATCCCACCCTCCCATCCCCCTCTGTGTCAATATGTCCATTCTCTATTCCTGCCCTGCAAATAGACTCACCTGTACCATTTTTCTAGATTCCACATATATACATTAATATACAAAATTTGTTTTCCCTTAATGACTTACTTTAAAATGCACTTCTTAACTAAATATCAATGCTTATCAGTGCAATCTGGGGAATAAATATCCAGGGCAGTCTTCTGTTAAGTAAACAGGAACAATAAAGAATATCAGAGTAATGCAAGTCAAAATCTATGTAGTACTTCTCTGTGCATTCATGTCTGTGTTTCACTGCAGGGGAGAAAAGTTATATAGTAAATAATCTAATTTAATTACCAAAAGTTTCATATATTTACATCCTTTTAATTTGGTGTAGCTTAGATATGATAAGAGGTTTTTCCTTTCCCTTTTTATTGCAGATTGATGAGTTCAGTGACAGTGCTCAATGCTGTAACTTAATGAAGAAATGTATTTTATGAATTTTAAAGATTTTTAGTATCAGGATAGACGTTCCTAGAAAAGTGAAAATACATGGTCGGTGGGGCTGCTCTATATCCTGATTAAGTGTATTTGTTTTATAGACTCGAATTAAATTAATTCTGAAATATTTAAATATATTCAGTATCAGTACATAAAGCTGCTTTATTCTTTCTAATAACTACATATTATTATGTAAAGAGATTATTTTAAACCTTTCACTCACTTATAGTGGAAGCATGGAAATCCCTGTCCCATTTTCTGCTGCGGTGTTTATAATTATCTCCAAACACTAGTAAATTTCAATGCACTTACATTTTCCCTTAATCATTTTTGGCTAATTTTGAAAATTTATTCTTGGCAGCCCCCTTTATGAGGAAGGGACAGTACATATACAATGTGACATTGTTTCTACCTTCCCTCCAGCTCCTTCCTTGCACAAAACTGGCTACAGAAAATAGGGGATTAAAAAAATATGAAAATATCATGGCAGGCTTTATTACATTTTTTTTTAAAGTTTTCCCAAAATCAACTCAAAATGCTGTTCCTTCAAGTTATTCATGAAATTCTTCAACCTAGTCCTTTTCCTGCAATTTTTTTTTTTCCCCCAGCTGAGTGTGTTTAAATTATGGAAAGTCTTCATTTATAAGCCCAAGGACTTATACAGCTAATGAGACATTTTCCAGGGGACCATGGCTCATAGATCCTGGATTCTGTTTACTAAACATATTTCTAACCAAGGATATGCTTCTAAGGCTTTGCAGAGATGAATTCAAAGTTTCTTCTGAAGTGATACTGTGGTCTCATGCTAACAGAAGTAATTTCTGTACCAGTATTATGAGAATTATAAGATATATAGACTAAGTATAAATAAAAAGAAATGACTGTAAGATCTCCAAAGAAACATAGATCAGCTGGTTATGTAGTCTAGGAAGTAACTTACATTCTTTTTACCTGTCTTTTGACTGAGTTCACAAGTTTATTTAAACACCATATAAAACAAAAATTGGTATCTCCTTTGAAGATGCATCAAATTCACAGCCCAAATTCTATTTTAAGTGCAGATAAATCTGTACCAAGCACCAGATATTCATCTGTTTGCCTCTCTGATTCTTCTTTGTCATCTTGTTTGGTCTATGCCCTTACCTGAGCAAAAGAGGAAATGGTAAATCAAACTAAGAAACATGTATGTTTCCTCTAGGCTATCCAGATGGCTCAAGACTGTGGTTTGAGATGATGTCAACTTCACAATGGGGCAACCTAAGATGATTCTGATAATTGGATTAAAAATGTCACAAACATATTCAAATTGGCTTGAACCTTTATTTTTTACCTTATTGAGTATGACAGCCAAACCAAAAGAAACAAGCAAACAACTTGGAGCTTGTTCATTAAGGGGAAAAAAAAAAAGTAATGGTCTTAACCTGGGAAGTTCCTTGCCTTATTACACTGTTACCATAGACAAGGCAACATTATAAACAATAAAAAGTGATATAAGCACAAATTGTGCTTTTTAGTTATTTCTTATTAGACAGTGTATACAAAATTATCTTCAACTTTAACATCATTTCAGGGATCTGGTAAGCAAACTTATTACAAATATCCAAATATGATACTGGTAAATCAGTTCAGATGAAGTATCTGTAAATTTAGTGCCATTATACATGGTAAGGCCCAGAAAATTATATGTACACATTCTACTTGGTAGCACATCCCTTCACTGGCCAAGAATCAAGAACATAAATTATATTCTTTTTTTTTTAAATTATATTCTTTTTATCTCAAAAAAGGTATAATACCTCAGCAAAAAAAAAAAAAAAAATCCACACAGAGATCAACTTGTTTAAATAGAGACTGTATTAATCTTAGTTTTGTTTTACACAAACAGGCCCTGAGACAAGAATTCAAGAGTAACTACTTTGTTTTATTTGGAAGGTAATCGTAGGAACACTAGTAAGAATGGATAAATGGGAAAGGGAAGGACAGGATGACAATAATGATACATTATTAGGCAAGTTACCACCTGGGGCAACTAGAGATTGATCCTACTATAGAAACTTGGGGGATAGTATAGAACAGAAGTATCATTTCCTATCCTGAGGGACAAATGAGTTTGATCTTTATGCACAAACTCTCTTTGGTGTTTTCTGTGGGCTGCCCCAAGGGGTATGTTAATTGCTCAACATGGCCAGCTTGCAGTACACACAGGCATGGATAGCCAACTCTTGCACCTCAGGCAAAAAAAAAAAAATTTCTAGTAGAGCTGGCATACTCGGAAACTACATTAGTTCTTGAGGAGTATGGTTGTGACACAACAGCTTTTACACAGCCTCTTCTTGGGAATTGAGAATTCAGACACAGGTAAGAGTCTAGATGGTGATTGTTGTTCAGTGGCCAAGTCGTGTGTCTGACTCTTTGAGACCCCATGGACTGTAGTATGCTAGGCTCCCCTGTCCTTCACTACCTCTCAGAGTTTGCTCAAATTCATGTTCATTGGGTTGGTGATGCTATCTAACTATTGCATCCTCTGCCACGGCATTCTCCTTTTGCCTTCAATCTTTCCCAGCATCAGAGTCATTTCCAATGAGTTGGCTCTTTGCATCACGTGGTCAAAGTATTGGAGCTTCAGCATTAGCATCAGTTCTTCCAATGAATAGTCAAAATTGATTTCCTTTAGGATGGACTAATTTGATCTACTTGAGGTCCAAGCAACTCTTATGAGTATTCTCCAGCACCACACTAGATGGTAATATGTGTGTGTTTTCTTTTAACTAAACTAGCACATAAGACTTAAAGATGAATACACAATTAAGTGAAAAATTGACCAAATGGGAGGGGAAAGAAGATTATTGGAAACCAAAAATATTCTGGATATGAGACAGACTGGGAGATGGCCAAGTGGATTTGTTAAAAGACAATTCCAATCTCTTGATTATATTTAACTGCATTACACTATGCTAGCTTAGTTCATCATTTTTCCACTTTCTTGAATCCACTTCATCTTCTATAAAAATTCATTCAGTGGCTTTAACCAGGAAAAAATACTCAGGCTGAAATCAGTCCTAATTCCTAAATATAATGCTAAGCCACTTGTTAACCAAGAATAAATTTGTCCAAAATAAATACTGTTTTAAACATGATAAATCAAGTTTTTAATAATATTGGCAGATGCTTTATAACTGTGGAGGTACAAGCATATGTTACTCTCCATGTTATATGCAAATTTGTAGGGCTCTCCTTTATCAACAACTTATAGAATTTTAATTCTTATATTTAAATATTCTGTAAATAGGTTATGGCATTTTTTTTTGTTTGTTTTAATTCTCTGATTATTAAGGAATTTTAACTTCTTTTTATATGTTTGGGGTGTTTGTATTTACACTTGTACAAAGTGTCTCCAAGTGTTTCCAAGAAAAATAAATGCATAAAGACAGAATGGTTGTGATAGGAGGCCTTACAAATAGCTGAGAAAAGAAGAGAAGCAAAAGCAAAGGAGAAAAAAGAAAGATATACCCATCTGAATGCAGAGTTCCAAAGAATAGCAAGGAGAGATAAGAAACCCTTCTTAAGTGAACAGTGCAAAGAAATACAGGAAAACAATAGAATGGGAAAGACTAGAGACCTCTGCAAGAAAATTAGAGATACCAAAGGAACATTTCATGCAAGGATGGACACAATAAAGGACAGAAATGGTATGGACCTAATAGAAGCAGAAGATATTAAGAGGTAGAAAGAATACACAGAAGAACTATACCAAAAAGATGTTAATGACCTCGATAATCACAATGGTGTGGTCACTCATCTAGAGCCAGACATCTTGGAGTGAAAAGTCAAGTGGGCCTTAGGAAGCATCATTATGAACAAAGCTAGTGGAGGTGATGGAATTCCAGTTGAGCTATTTCAAAACCTAAGAGATGGTGCTGTTAAAGTGCTGCACTCAGTATACCAGCAAATTTGGAAAACTCAGCAGTGGCCACAAGACTGGAAAAGGTTAGTTTTCATTCAGATCCCAAAGAAAGGCAATGTCAAAGAATGCTCAAACTACCACACAATTGCACTCATTTCACACACTAGCAAAGTAATGCTCAAAATTCTCCAAGCTAGGCTTCAGCAGTACATGAACTGAGAACTTCCAGATGTTCAAGCTGGATTTAGAAAGGCAAAGGAACCAGAGATCAAATTGCTAACATCTGTTGGATCATAGGAAAAGCAAGAGAATTCCATAAAAATATCTACTTCTGCTTTATTGACTATGCTAAAGACTTTGAGTGCTTGGATCACAACAAAATATGGAAAATTCTGAAAGAGATGGGAATACCAGAACACCTGACCTGCCTCCTGAGAAATCTGTACGCAGGTCAAGAATCAACAGTTAGAACTGGACATGGACAATGGACTGCTTCCAGATTGGAAAAGGAGTATGTCAAGGCTGTATTTGTCATCCTGCTTGTTTAACTTTTATGCACAGTACATCATGTGAAATGCTGGGCTGGATGAAGCACAACTGAAGTGAAGATTTCTGGGAGAAGTATCAATAACCTCAGATATGTAGAGGACAACACATTTATGGCAGAAAGTGAGGAGCAACTAAAGAGCCTCTTATGAAGGTGAAAGAGGAGAGTAAAAAAGCTTGCTTAAAACTCAACATTCAAACAACTAAGGTCATGGAATCTGGTCCCATCACTTCATGGCAAATAGATGGGGAAACAATGGAACAGTGGCAGGCTTTATTTTCTTGGACTCCAAAATCACTGTAGATGGTGATGGCAGCCATGAAATTGAATGATGCTTGCTCCTTGGAAGAAAAGCTATGACCAACCTGGACAACATATTAAGAAGCAGAGACATCATTTTTCTAACAAAGGTCCATCTAATCAAAGCTATGGTTTTTCCAGTAGTCATGTATGGATGTGAAAGCTGGACTGGAAAGAAGCACTGAAGAATTGACAGTTTTGAACTGTGGAGTTGAGAGGACTCTGAAGAGTCCCTTGGACAGCAAGGAAATCAAACCAGTCAATCCTAAACGAAATAAGTCCTGACAACTCATTGGAAAGACTTGCTGAAGCTCCAGTCCTTTGCCCACCTGATGCAAAAAGCCAACTCTAGAAAAGACCTTGATGCTGGGAAAGACTGAAGGCAGGAGGAGAAGGGAATGACAGAGGATGAGATGGTTGAATGGCATTACTGACTCAGTGGGCATGAGTTTAAGCCAGCTGTAGCATTTGGTGAAGAATAGAGAAGCCTGTCCTTTTGCAGTCCATAGGGGGTCAGAAGAGTCAGACAGGACTGAATGATTGAACAACAAAGTGTCTATTTAAGCTTCTTGTTGTCATTTTATTTTTATTGAATTGTCTGCCAAATTTCTTATCAATGACAATAACTTCTCTATATGATTTATTTAAATGTGTTTCAAGTGACACTTCTGTTGACTATATCACATCTTAAATCACATGTAATTTCATAATTAGAAGTTCTTTTTTTAAATACAGTTCAGTTGATTTTATTATTTATTTTATAGTCAGTAGATTTCTATCCTATTTACAAAATCTTTTCCAATGCCAATGGCATTAAGTTACTATCTTACACTGTTGTCCAGAAACTTTTATTCTTTGCTTTCATATTAGACCTATTATTTTTCTGGGATGTATTTTCTGGAAGGTATATAGTCAGAAGGAGCTTGTTTTTTTTTTTTTTTTTTTTTATTTAAGCACTGAAATAAGGCACAGCGAGCTTTATTCGGCTCGGGGGCTGACACGCGGGAGCAGCGGTACAGCGCTTCCCTGGAGGCGCCCGGCTGCTGCGCAGGCCATCAGGGCTTCGCCTTTCTGGAC
Source organism: Bos grunniens (assembly GCF_055505025.1). Taxonomy (NCBI): domain Eukaryota; kingdom Metazoa; phylum Chordata; class Mammalia; order Artiodactyla; family Bovidae; genus Bos; species Bos grunniens. Next base: position 139,165,721 of record NC_141165.1, read on the forward strand.
AGGAAGCTTGCGATGGCATTCATGCATTCGTCTGACTGCCACCTCTCCCTTAGGACACTGCTTTCTTCCGTGTTGACCGTGTGCAACTTTTCTTTCTCCCTGTTTCTGATGATCTGCTTGGAAATTCTCATGGCATTTGGGGGCAGCTTTGGAGCTTGTTTTTTTCCAGTCCTTCTGCACCACTATCATCTTGTGGTTTCCGTTGATGATTTGTACCCTTTTTTTTCACCAATCTCAGGTTTTCTTCTTTTTAGGTTTAAGCTCTGGTATTAATCTCAAGTTCATCCCAAGAAATAATTCATAGGAAATAAATTGATTGAAGAATTCTGGATAAAATATGTAGATTTATAAACTGAATACATATGTTTTTCAAAACGGAAAAAGTTTTCTTTTGGAACATTAAATATTCTAGACTAACTGAGATATTGGGAAGTAGAATTCCACTGAGAATTTTGCTACTGTCTGATTGACAATGTTTCCCCTTTATGGAAATATGTAATTTTTAAAAAATTATTCATTCTAAAATTTCACTTTTATGGGTCTTTATATTTTCTGAAATTTTTTCATGTATATTCTTTATTATCAACATTATAAACTATGATGTAATATAAGATTGACCAAAGTAGCAAGGATATTTAAATTTTAGTTAATGAATTCAAAGGAACATAAAGGTCTTATAAAATCATTAGTGACCATTTTGAGAAATGTGTAGACTCATAGTTGCAGACTCATAGCTAAAATATAGCCATATTTCTAATATAGGAGGTTTTTTGAAATAAATCTTATAGTGGTATAGTTTTGTAATTCATCATTTTAGTAATAGTTTAAGACAGGGATATTTTTATACTTAGAGACAAACATTTTAGATTTTTTAAGCACTGCTCACCGCTCCAGTGCTGTGATCACTCACCTAGAGCCAGACATCCTGGAATGTGAAGTCAAGTGGGCCTTAGAAAGCATCACTACAAACAAAGCTAGTGGAGGTGATGGAATTCCAGTTGAGCTATTTCAAATCCTGAAAGATGATGCTGTGAAAGTGCTGCACTCACTCAATATGCCAGCAAATTTGCAAAACTCAGCAGTGGCCACAGGACTGGAAAAGGTCAGTTTTCATTCCTATCCCAAAGAAAGGCAATGCCAAAGAATGCTCAAACTACCACATAATTGCACTCATCTCACACGCTAGCAAAGTAGTGCTTAAAATTCTCCAAGCCAGGATTCAGCAATACGTGAACCGTGAACTTCCAGATGTTCAAGCTGGTTTTAGAAAAGGCAGAGGAACCAGAGATCAAATTGCCAACATTTGCTGGATCATGGAAAAAGCAAGAGAGTTCCAGAAAAACATCTATTTCTGCTTTGTTGACTATGCCAAAGCCTTTTGACTGTGTGGATCACAATAAACTGGAAAATTCAAGATATGGGAATAGCAGACCACCTGACCTGCCTCTTGAGAAACCTGTATGCAGGTCAGGAAGCAACAGTTAGAACTGGACATGGAACAACAGACTGCTTCCAAATAGGAAAAGGAGTATGTCAAGGTTGTATATTGTCACCCTGCTTCTTTACCTTTTATACAGAGTGCATCATGAGAAACGCTGGGCTGGATGAAGCACAAACTGGAATCAGGATTGCTGAGAGAAACCTCAGTAACCTCAGACTTGTAGATGACACCACCCTTATGGCAGAAAGTGAAGAACTAAGGAGCCTCCTGTTGAAAATGAAAGAGGAGAGTGAAAAAGTTGGCTTAAAGCTCAACATTCAGAAAACAAAGATCATGGCATCCGGTCCCATCACTTCATGGCAAATAGATGGGGAAACAGTGGAAACAGTGGCTGACTATTTTTTTGGGGTCCAAAATCACTGCAGAAGGTGACTGAAGCCATGAAATTAAAGGACAGTTACTCCTTGGAAGGAAAGTTATGATCAACCTAGACAGCATATTAAAAAGCAGAGACATTACTTTGTTCACAAAGGTCCGTCTAGTCAAGGCTATGGCTTTTCCAGCAGTCATGTATGGATGTGAGAGTTGGACTATAAAGAAAGCTGAGCATCAAAGAATTGATGCTTTTGAACTGTGTTGTTCGAGAAAACTCTTGAGAGTCCCTTGGACTGCAAGGAGATTCAACCAGTCCATTCTGAAGGAGATCAGCCCTGGGTGTTCATTGGAAGGACTGATGTTGAAGCTGAAACTCCAATACTTTGGCCACCTGATGCGAACAGCTGACTCATTTGAAAAGACCTTGATGCTGGGAAAGATTGAGGGCAGTAGGAGAAGGGGATGACAGAGGATGAGATGGCTGGATGGCATCACTGACTCAATGGACATGAGTTTGGGTTAAGTCCAGGAGTTGGTGATGGACAGGGAGGCCTGGCATGCTGCAGTCCATGGGGTCACAAAGAGTCAGACATGACTGAGTGACTGAACTGAACTTAACCGAATAATACTTTATCCCTAAAGTGCTGTATTATTTATTGATACATACATCTAAAAATATTCACTGAGGGCTTACTGTAGTACATACTTAATTAAATTTGATAATTCATGTGAAATGTTTCTATGGAGGCTAGGATGTGGTGGCATTTAAATAGAAGCTGCCCTCATCTTCCTTCTTTTAACTATTTTCCATTAATTAGTTAACCTCATTTATGTCATTGTCAGTCTCTGAAATGAGGACAAATATTGCATCATCTCTCTTCCTTTATAGCTCTAATTGATAAATTACATAATTTAAATGATCTATGTAACATCAGTTTATTAGAAAGGGTTCATATCACCAAATACTTAAGCTTGTCCTTTTTCCTGCAAGAAGCATATAATTTATCACTGTTATTGTAGGATAACTTGAGAGATACTGAAATGTCATCTCATCCACAAGTAACTATTAGATCACCTAGCTCATTGAGTTAAGCTCAGCTCATTGTGTGCTCAGTCATGTTTCTTGTAAACCCTTGGACTATATCCTGTCAGGTCCCCAGTCCATGAAATTTTCCAGGCAAGAATACTGGAGGGGGTTGCCATTTCCTACTTCAGAGGATCTTCCTGACTCAGGGATTGAACCCACGGCTCCTAGTTTCCTATATTGGCAGGCAGATTCTTTACCATTGCACCACTGGGGAAGCCAATTATTCCATTATTCCATAGCCTATGCCAAAAGTTGGTTTTCTGTATGTATCCTGACTGAGGCTTTAGTAGAGAGGAAGCCAGTCTGGGTGCACTGCTGAGATCTGAGAACCAACCCCACCCCTTGGTTGCATACTGTAGCCCAAGAGGAACTGGGAACACCTAGACACCAGACACCAAACACAGGACAAGGAATCCCCAGGCCAAGACATAGCATCCCAAGGCCCAAGATATGCATCCCAGCACCAGTTCCTTATACCATGGCACATTATTATTGCAAGATACATCAACATCAGCCAATGCCTTGGTTATAGATGCCTTCCTATAGATTCAGGTCCACTGAGTAAGCTTTGCTTGGCATAATTACCAAGAAGAAGGTCAATGTGTCTCTAGACTATACAGTACTGTTTCAGCACTGACTTAGTTTGGAAGTTCTTTTAGGGATTGAATTGTATCTGGATAAAAGCAATAACATAAGCAATAAGTTGGAGGTGATTAAATAGGTGTTGGGTGGATGTACATTTAGGCAAAGAGAAAAGCATGTACAAAAAGAAAGGCAAAACACTGGATGACATCTTGAGGATCTGCAGGAAGCCTGGAGGGCTGGGTAGCAGATAGCAGGAATACTGTGGCACACAAGGTTGGACAGTTAGTAAGAATGAAATCTGGTGGGATTTGGGGATGACAAAAAGTCAACTGTTCATTATGAAGAGTAACGAGATAAGAGTACATGGTGTGAGCAGTAGAGAAGTACAATGCCATTGGATTTCATTCTGAAATGATCAGACTGATGGCAACAGAAAGGACACACCTGAGGATCTTCACAGTGGGTGTCCAGAAACTAGTAACATGTCCAATAGTCCATATACAATTATGGTGACTCAGACTGAATGGGTAGTAGTGCATGAATCTGAGAGATGCTTAGCACATTTAAAAAAAATACACGTTATTTATAATGTAACTTTTCTTGTTCATGTTATCAATAGGCAATAGTTATTCTTATAAAAATGCTATAGAGTTAACATACCTACTGAATTAAATTGAAATTTTAGTTGGATAAAATGCATGTCTCTTCAGTTTTACTCATGTTACTATTTTGGAATCTGCACATTCATCTATTCAGAAATGGATTAATATGAAATTTACCACAAACTGATCCTTAAGCTTCTTATTGGTAAACAGAATTCATTCTGGATTCTTCTCTCCAGTTGTGAAGAGAATAGTTCTTGGCATATAATTAGGCTTCATATTTATGGGTAAAGAAAACTTATATTATCACTAGCTGGGTATTTAATTTACTGTCCAAATTAGGAATTATTTTTTTTAAGAATGAAAATAGAAGCATGACTACTGATTTGTAGGAATATCAGTTATCTACCAGTACTGGCAAGAGCAAATAGGGACATATGACCCCTTAGTTAGCAAATATTGCTATCATGCCTAATTGCTAAGCAATTGTGCTGAACAATTATGAAAATATATTTGAACATGGAAAAGCCTTGGCCTAGATAATCAATTGTTCCTCAATCTTAAGTTCATTAGAAATGCTATTATAATAATTTCCTATTCATTCAGAATGGTAAGTGAATAGGTTAGTTTTCTACTCACAATGGGTCTAGAATTTAAGTGATAATCAGCTTTATTGGAAATACTTAATTAGAGTACTCTAAAATGACTTAATAACAGATCTTTCAGATTATTGTATAAATAGCACTTTGAAAACAAATTATTTTAAAGGGTTAAAACTCCTAAAGCATTGTAGTTTTAGAGTTAAAGCTCTGATAATATGACATATTATATATACATGAGGGAAATGTGACAAAATAATTAAATTGAACTAAATTACTACAGAGACTAGAAAAATTACAAGTCAATCTGTTGCAAGGCTTCATTACTTTGTCAATGTCCAGAAATCAACTGAAGATTAGCATAAAACAAGGCTACTTACCTCAGCAGGTATTTTAGATTTACCCTGTTTAAATGAGTGTTTAAAAATGACATTATCTGTCCCCATGAATAAGACTTTGAAATAAATATGGGTTATTAAAATAAGACATAAGAATCCACCCCCAAAAGAATCTGTTTATTAAAACTTGGATTTCTTTCAAAGTAAATAAGTACATTTATAAAAATAAGACAAATCACATTTATCTACCTTTGTTTTATAATCTCGGTAAATTCTCAGTTTCAAATATGGATTAAAAAGGAAAACAGAGTAGCTATTCATGAAAAGCAAACACATTATATCACATAACATCCTGTCAGATGATAAAAAGTCAGCATTTTCTGAATTGATTAACAGAAATATTGGATTTTGAACAATTAAAAACTCCCAACAATAAACTGCATGTGATTAGATCCACTGTGTGATTCTTATAAACAAGATGTACAATAAACATTTCCTACAAAGCTAGTGGAGGTGATGGGATTCCAGTGGAGCTATTCCAAATCCTGAAAGATGATGCTGTGAAAGTGCTGCACTCAACATGCCAGCAAATTTGGAAAACTCAGTAGTGGCCACAGGACTGGAAAAGGTCAGTTTTCATTCCAATCCCAAAGAAAGGCAATGCCAAAGAATGCTCAAACTACCAAACAATTGCATTCATTTCACACGCTAGTAAAGTAATGCTCCAAGCCAGGCTTCAGCAATATGTGAACCGTGAACTTCCTGGTGTTCAAGCTGGTTTTAGAAAAGGCAGAGGAACCAGAGATCAAATTGTCAACATCTGCTGGATTATGGAAAAAGCAAGAGAGTTCCAGAAAAACATCTATTTCTGCTTTATTGACTATGCCAAAGCCTTTGACTGTGTGGATCACAATAAACTGTGGAAAATTCTGAAAGAGATGGGAATACCAGAACACCTGATCTGCCTCTTGAGAAATTTGTATGCAGGTCAGGAAGCAACAGTTAGAACTGGACATGGAACAACAGACTGGTTCCAAATAGGAAAAGGAGTTCATCAAGACTGTATATTGTCACCCTGTTTATTTAACTTATATGCAGAGTACATCATGAGAAACACTGGACTGGAAGAAACACAAGCTGGAATCAAGATTGCCGGGAGAAATATCAATAACCTCAGATATGCAGCTGACACCACCCTTATGGCAGAAAGTGAAGAGGAACTCAAAAGCCTCTTGATGAAAGTGAAAGTGGAGAGTGAAAAAGTGAGCTTAAAGCTCAACATTCAGAAAACGAAGATCATGGCATCCGGTCCCATCACTTCATTGGAAATAGATGGGGAAACAGTGGAAACAGTGTCAGACTTTATCTTTCTGGGCTCCAAAATCACTGCAGATGGTGACTGCAGCCATGAAATTAAAAGACACTTACTCCTTGGAAGGAAAGTTATGACCAACCTAGATAGCATATTGAAAAGCAGAGACATTACTTTGCCAACAAAGGCCCATCTAGTCAAGGCTACGGTTTTTCCTGTGGTCATGTATGGATGTGAGAGTTTGACTGTGAAGAAGGCTGAGCGCCGAAGAATTGATGCTTTTGAACTGGGGTGTTGGAGAAGACTCTTGAGAGTCCCTTGGACTGTAAGGAGATCCAACCAGTCCATTCTGAAGGAGATCAGCCCTGGGATTTCTTTGGAAGGAATGATGCTAAAGCTGAAACTCCAGTACTTTGGCCACCTCATGCGAAGAGTTGACTCATTGGAAAAGACTCTGATGCTGGGAGGGATTGGGGGCAGGAGGAGAAGGGGACGACAGAGGATGAGATGGCTGGATGGCATCACTGACTCGATGGATGTGAGTCTGAGTGAACTCTGGGAGTTGGTAATGGACAGGGAGGCCTGGCGTGCTGCGATTCACGGGGTCACAAAGAGTCGGACACGACTGAGTGACTGATCTGATCTGATCTGAGACTTATAAAATGTCACTTTATAGTTGAAACAAGGGGACAGTGAAGGAAAGAATGTAATTTCATTAATTTTTGATCTTAGGTGTATATTATACCACATCATCTATATTAATACATATTTATATTACATATTAATTGTGTGGTGCACCCCCAAAATTCATGTCTACCTAGAGCTTCGATTGTGACCATCTTTGGAAATAGAGTATTTGCAGATATAATAAGTTATAAAGAGATCATACTGGATAACATTGGACCTTAAATCCAATGACTGGTATTCTTATAAGAAGGCCATGTGGAGACACATATGTAGAGAAGAAAGCCATACAAAGATGGAGATAGAGGTTGGAATGATGCATCTACAAGCTGTGCATGGTGCGTGCTAAGTCACTTCAGTCGTGTCTGACTCTTTGGGACCCTATGGACTGTAGCCTGCCAGGCTCCTCTGTCCATGGGATTCTTCAGGCAAGAATACTGGAGTGGGTTAAGATGCCCTCTTCCAGGGGATCTTCCTGACTCAGGGATGGAACCTCCATCTCTTATATTTCCTGCACCAGCAGGTGGTTCTTTACCACTGGTTCCACCTGGGAAGCTCAAAGTGAAAGGTGTGTCCATCTCTTTACAACATGGACTATTCTCCAGGCAAGAATATGAAATGAGTAGCCATTCCCTTCTCCAGGGTATCTTCCCAACCCAGGGATCGAACTCTGGACTCCAGCATTGCAGGCAGACTGTTTACCATCTGAGACACCAGGGAAGGCCCAAGAATACTGGGGTAGAATGCTGAAGATTGTTTGCAACCAACAAATCTTAGGAGAGAGGTATTACATTAAACAAGGAGGATTTTTTTTTACCAACCTCCATTAGGCTGAGGTGGTTCTGTCTTAGTAACCCAGATAAGCAACAAAACAAACCTGTAAATAGCTTGAGGCTAAGAAATCAAAACCTAAAGACAGCCTGCTACAAAGGGTAACTGTGCTTTCCCAAATAAGGCAGCCACTTAAGCTGTAGTCAATCAAATATAATTTCCCTGTGTTGCTTTTGAGACTTTACTATGAAGGTCTTGCCCCTAGCTCCTGTTGGTGGAGAGCTCCTAATTATTTCTGGTTTGGCATTGTCTGATTGAAATAGATTTTTGCTCAAATAAACTTTTAAAACTTAATAAGCTTCAGTTTATCTTTTAACAGAGGATGGGACAGTTTGTCTTGGAGACTTGGAAGGAAGCAACCTGCCATAATGTGATTTCAAACTTCTGTGCTCTTGAGCTATGAGAGAATAAACTTCTGTGGTTTTAAGCCACCAAGTTGGTGGCAATTTGTTATGGCCCTAGGAAACTAGGAAATTTGTTTCTTCATGGTTAGGAAGCATTTATTTATTCCAGCCACTGTATTTAGAGCATAGGATTTTAGAAAAGTCCAATTGATTTAGACAAGATTTAAAGAAACCCAAGCAAAGAAAAAAGGGGTAAGATATGTTGTATTCTAGATAACTACAGTTCCTTTCAATCCTAATAAACCATTGAGAAGGGAAAAAAATAAATCATAATACTCCACATGTAGTTCCTTCAAAAGCCTTTTTTTTCTTAAAAGTATAAAATAAAGTATTAATGCATGGAAGAGAATGAATATATTATAAGTTTTTGATATGCTGAGTTTTTCTCCATGAAAACTATGGTAGTAATATCAGGTTGGTGTGCTTGTATCAGAAAGAAGGCTTCAACCCAGGAAGTCAATGGGAGACCCAGACCAGCAATCTCCGTCCTTGCCATAGCAAGCAAAAATTTGCAAACTACTGCCTTGGGCTTAAGCACAAAGTTTATTAAAGCATAGATACACTCTCAGAAGAAGAGTGGGCAGTTACTTCGAGGTGAAGCCAGCCCTCGAATACAGGGTTCCTGCTGCTGCTGCTAAGTCACTTCAGTCGTGTCCGACTCTGTGCGACCCCAGAGACAGCAGCCCACCAGGCTTCCCCGTCCCTGGGATTCTCCAGGCAAGCACAATGGAGTGGGTTGCCATTTCCTTCTCCAATGCATGAAAGTGAAAAGTGAAAGGGAAGTCACTCAGTCGTGTCCGACTCTTAGCGACCCCATGGACTGCAGCCTACCAGGCTCCTCCGTCCATGGGATTTTCCAGGCAAGAGTACTGGAGTGGGGTGCCATTGCCTTCTCCGCGTATACAGGGTTAAGGATGTTTATAAGGAACTGTTTTTCAAGGAGACAGGTGTGGTCAATAGGTAAGTGAAGGGGGAGAAGTCAGAGTGTGATAATTGATGAGTAATAGGCCATCGCTATTTGGTTGACTGTCTCAAGTTCTGTAACAAATTATTATTGTGCCTGCCTTTAGCCTAGATTTGTTAAGAAAAGCCCACCTGGGGGGTGGTGAAATCACATGTAGATTTTATGTTGATAAATTTGGATCTACTAGAGTTTATGTACCTGTCTAGTCTGGGGAAAGTTCTCTTGTGTCACTGTGCTCCCTCTTTATCAGGATAAGTTGCCCACCACGTGACCATAATTTCACCTGTTCTTCAGATGGTTGGGGTGTAACATGATGATTCTTCTCTTGCCTTTTCATCTCTGTCACCCGCTTGTTGTTAATGTCTAACTATCTATCTATCACTGTTACTACTAAAGACTCTACACAATTCTTATCAATGCTATTATTATAATTCTTTACCTCTTTCAATTTTAATACTAATTTCTTGCTGTTTTAAAACAAAATCACATTTTATTTAATTTGATTATTAACCAATGAGTTATTCAATAGATGTATTAGAATTTTTGGTTCTACTGTAATTAGTGGCATAACATATTCAAATTTATCTAATTTTGGTGTTTTCCTTTTTTATGGTGCTATAATTAGTTGCTAAGTCATGTCTGACTCTTTGAAGCCCCATGGACTGTAGTCCGCCAGGCTCTGTCCATCGAATGTTTTAGTCAAGAATACTGGAATGGGTTGCCATTTCCTACTCCAGGGGATCTACCCGATTCAGGGATGGAAACTGTATCTCTTGAGTCTCCTGAATTGGCAAGTGAATTCTTTACCATTAATGCCACCTTGGAAGTCCCATTTTTTTTTTTTTTAGCTAGTATGAGCTTATTTTTTTTAACTAGTATGAGCTATGATTCAACAGTATGTGAACCAAGTACTTCCAGATGTTCAGCTGGATTGTGAAAAGGCAGAAGAAGCAGAGATCAAATTGCCATCTGTTGGATCATAGAAAAAGCAAGAGAATTCCAGAAAAACATCTGCTTGTTCTTCATTGACTACGCCAAAGCCTTTGAGTGTGTGGATCACAACAAACTGTGGAAAATTCTTCAAGAGATGGGAATACCAGACCACTTTATCTGCCCCCTGAGAAATCTGTATTTAGTTCAAGAAGCAACAATTAGAACAGGACATGGAAAAATGGACTGGTTCCATATTGGGACAGTAGTATGTCAAGGCCGTATATTGTCACCCTGCTTAGTTAACTTCTATGCACAGTACATCATATGAAATACCAGAATGGAAGAAGCACAAGCTAGAAACAAGATTTCCAGGAGAAATATCAATAACTATGTAGATGACACCACCCTTTGGAGAAGGTAATGGCAACCCACTCCAGTATTCTTGCCTGGAGAATCCCAGGGACAGAGGACCCTGTTGGGCTGCATCTATGGGGTCACACAGAGTCGGACACAACTGACGCGACTTAGCAGGAACAGCAGCAGACATCACCCTTATGGAAGAAAGTGCAGAGAAACTAAAGAGCCTCTTAATGGAAGTGAAAGAGGAGAGTGAAAAAGCAGGCTTAAATATCGTCATTCAAACAACTAAGGTCATGGCATCCTGTCCCATCACTTCATGGCAGATAGATGGGGAAAAAATGGAAACAGTGACAGACTTTATTTTCTTTGACTCCAAAATCACTGCAGATGGTGACTGCAGCCATGACATTAAAAAATGCTCCTTGGAAGAAAAGCTCTGAACAACCTAGTAGTTGTAAACTACTTGAATTTTCCCCATTTTTAATTAATGGCAATTACATCCTTCAGGTGTTCAGGTCACAAATCTTATGTAAAGAATAAAAAGTATATTTGATGAACACATTTGTAGGGCAGCGATGGAGACACAGGCATAGAGAACAGATTTATGGGCATGGGGGAGGGTGGAAGAAAGAGACGGTGGAAGAAATGAAGAGAGTAGCATGGAGACATTTCCACTACCATATGTAAAATAGATAGCCCATGGGGATTTGCTGTTGACTCAGGGAACTCAAACTGGGGCTCTATAATAATCTATAGAAGTGAGATGGTATGGGAGGGAGGTTGAAGATGGAGAGGACATATCTATATCAATATCAATGGCGGATTCATGTTGATGTATGGCAGAAACCACCACAGTATTGCAAAGCAATTATCCTTCAATTAAAAACAAATAAATTAAAAGAAAAATTATATCTGGTATTTATTCCTAGTTCCTGACACATAGCTCTTGAAATCCTTGAAATCTGCTGAGTGTTAGCAGTATCTTTTGTTATTCAGAAGGAATTCCTTTCATTTACATTATCCCTGAGTTGAGTCTAATGAGGTCACTCTTGGTGTGTGTCCAGATACCTTTAGGACAGCTCTGGTCACCAGTAAAAATCACTAAGTGATTAGAGGGATAGAACTTTCAGCCTCACCCACACCCTTTTAGGAGGAACAATGGGCTAGAAAGTGAATTTAATAACCAGTGGCCAATGATTTAGTCAATCACACCTACTTAGTCAAATCTTCATTGAAAACTCAAAGCTAAGTTTTGAGAACTTCCAGGTTGTGAATATAATAGAGTTCTGAGAGTTTGGCACACCAGTAGACAGCATAAAATCTTTCTCTTCCAGTACCTTCCCTATCACTTCCTCCATTTGGCTGGTCCTGACTTGTACCTTTTATAATAAATGGAGAATCATTAAGGAAGTGTTTTTCTGAGTTTTGTGAACATTCTATTGAATTACCAAGCCCACAGAGGGAGTTGTGGGAACCCTTGACTTACAGCCATTTGACCATATGTGGGATTGGTCTTCGAACTTGTGACTGGCCAGTGAAGTAGGGACAGACTTGTGGAAATGGGCCCTTAACTCTTGAGGTTTGCATTAAATCTTATTAGTTAGTATCAAAATTGAATTATTGGATGTATAGTTAACGTCTGAGAACTGGTATTACAAAAGACATCATGTAAAGAAAGAACTTGAAATCCTGTTTTCATCCTTACTTCCTGTTTTCATAGTGTTTTGGGGCTGCTGTAATGAAAACACCATAGACTGGGTGACTTTAACAATGATTGTGTATTTCTTGTGTTTCTGGAGGCTGGTAATTCCAAGGATAAGCGAGAGCAAGTCACCTATGTTTTGTAGGGGCCCACAACATGGTCCATGTTTCATTATGTTCTCACATGGCAGACAGGGAAGGGAGCTCCTCAAGGTCTCATTTACAAAGACAATATTATGGTGACTCCCCACTCCTGACCTATTCACCTCTCAGAGGCCTGTCTCCTAACATCATCACATAAGATTTCAACATAGGAATTTTAGGCATTCAGTCTAGAGCAACCATGTTTCTCTTAAAATCTACATCCATTTTGTTACAAAATTTTTGGCCTCCACAGCTAAATGTTCACCAAAATTGAATCACTTCTACATACCTTGCTATTTTCCTTAACCACAGTATTTTAATCACTATAAATTTAAAGTTATCTATGATAACTCCTACATGTAAATCACCTGTAGGCTTTCTAGGGTGTAATTTTTGTGTGACTTTTTTTCCTCCATACAGATGGAAATAATTGTTTATATGGCTAATGTTGTGTGAGGCAAATCATGGAGGGAATGGATAACATCATCTCATACCAGAGGGAGTTCACTTTACTCTGTGTAGGAAGAAAAGGTGCTGGTACATCATTCTTTTTTTAAAAAAACGATTTTATTTAGTTTGGGCTGCATTGAATCTTTGTTGCTGTGCATCACTTTCTCCAGTTGTAGTGCACGAGCTTCTCGTTGCACAGGCTTTAGGAGTTGCATCTCGGGCTCTAGAATGCATACACAGTAATTGTGGTGCGCAGGCTTAGTTGCCCCATGGCATGTGGAATCTTCTAGCACAGGGATGCAACCCATGTTCCCAGCATTGGCAGGCATGTTCTTAAACACTGGATCAGCAGGGAAGTCCAGTACACCACTCTATCGTGACTTCAGCCAGAGCAGATTCAAAACTGGGCTATTGTTTTGGGAGAGCTTTGTTCACCCTGATTGTAATAGATCCTAGGGTAAGATCTTCCAAGTTTCCTAACTGAGATATTAGAAGATATGACCTCCTCAATACATGATATTCCTGATATATTTATTCTACCCGTCACCATTCTCCTGCTTTGCTTCTCTCTCTTCTACCTTTGTAGTTGAAAAACTTGACCAATGCATCAAAGGAATAGCCAGATTGGGCTCAAAACTTTATGTTTTCCCTCTCATTAGAATCTGTATTAGTTGTAACAAAGTCACCACAAAGTACCATAGACTGGAAGGCTTAAACAATTGAAATATATTTCCTTATAGTTTTGGAGGCCAGAGATCTGAGATCTAAGTATTGGTAGATTTATTTTTTTCTGTGGTCTCTTCCTTGGCCTGTAGTTGTCTGGCTTCTTCAGCATCTTCACAAGGTCTTCCCTATGGCTCTTTCCTGTCTCCTTTTTCTATATGGATACCAGTCATATTGGATTAGGTCCATATATTGTATTTCACTTTAAATACCTTTTTTATAGGCCTGTCTCCAAATAAGCATATTCTCAGATAAGGAGGTTAAGATTTAATATATTAATATTGATGTGGGGGACAGATTTACCCCCTTCCCAAATCCTAGCTGCCTCTGTATCTCTGAATTTCAATTTTTCTCTTTCAAATCCTATGAAAGTGCCAATTTTCTGATGAATTTTTTGTCATTTAGCAGTAATTGCTTTATGTTCTGGCCCTCTGTTTTTTTTTTTTTTTTTTCAACTTCTATCCCACCTCTGGAAAGAATAGGAACATCTCTTGAAGAAAAAGTATGAGCAAAATAGATGCTTATCTCACCATAGTTCCTTCTTCATGTGATGTTGGTACATCACATACCATTAGGCTCATCAGTTCCTAATTTATACTCATGTGTATGCCATGTACACACACACACACACACACACACACACAAACACAATGCACCTATATATGTCAATTCTGGCTTCTCTGGTTTTCCCTGGTAGGAATGCTGATAAGCATTGAAATTCCATAACATCTAGAAAAAATACTATACTTAATAATTAATGAATAGCTATATTATATGGGCTTCCTTGGTGGCTCAGGTGGTAAAGAATCTGCCTATAGTGTGGGAGAACTAGGTTTGATCCCTGGGTTGGGAAGATTCCCTGGAGAAGAGAATGGCTACCAACTTTAATTTCCTTGCCAGGAGAATTCCATGGGCAGAAGAGCCTGGCAGGTGACAGTCCATGCAGTCCCAAAGAGTTGGGCATGACTGAGCAACTAACAGTTTCACTTTTTACTTTATGTTAATGTGTATAATTATGAGAAGACAAGATAGGACTACAGGTATGTGATTCACTTGGTTGTTGTACCAAGGAAGTGATATGAACTAATAATAATAATGTACTGCTAATAAATTTTAATATAATAAATAGAAGATAGTTATAAACATAATATAAAGATCTAAAATTAAATAGGGATGTATGAAGAAAAAAGTGATCATCACATATAATCTTACCTCTTAATGTTTTTGAGTGCAAATATATAAAATCAAGTTTTTCATGCATTTGGCTTCATGTTACAGATGCTATTTTTAAATTTCATCTCTCACTTTAAATCTTGAGCACTTCTGAAAATCAATATTCACAAAACATTTTTATCTTTACTAAAGTTACTTTGTATGATTACAGAGTACTTTTAAAAAACAATCTCTTCTTCATAAGTACGGTAGCAGACTGTCAAGATTTAGCACTTAAACTAACAGAAAGACATATGCATACACAAAGCTGGATTTTGTTCTTTAGTCCCATCATAAATATAAACCTCAGTTTTTACCCTGATATATGGGCTTCTGTAACAAAGAGACTATCTGAATGGCCATCAACAGAAAGAGGAAGTGTTTTATTAAACAAAGACAAAATGTTCCAGTGGAAAGAGTTTGGGCTTTATTATTCTTTTCAGTTTGTGCATAGGCAATGCTGACAAGATAAATTATCTGAGTCTCTAAGCCATACAGGCAAATCCAAATTGTGTGAACTCAGTCAAAACAAATAAATGAGAAGACATTTCAAAAGAAAGAAACATGAAACAGAGAATTTTTTACTTGGGAAAAAGCCCTGTGATATTACTCTTCACTCTATTTTGAGCTCAGATGTCTCCCATTCTGTGTAAGCCCTGAGAACTGTTAGGTTAACAGCTCCTCTTTCTTTATTTCCCCAGCTTGTACAGTTTCCCTGTGTTTGCAGAACAATAATTATCTATCTACAGGCAGAAGGATAGAATAACCCAGTCTCCTCACTGGTTTTCTTTTCCTAGGATTCCTCATCCTATTCAGCTGGTGTATAATGTTAGACTAGCCGTTTCATGTATTTTGCAGTCTTCTTATTTACAGTGAGAAGTTACATCTAATCCTTGTTACTCCACATGGTCATTAATGATTATCCATAATTATATTTTTATTAATTTAGAATTTATTTTGATGCAAGATGAAGATAAACCTATAAATGAATTTTGGAATACTGGCAATTGCCAACCATCTAACTTGGTGCTTCCCTTATTTATTGAAGACTTATATTTGTTCTTTCATTTTAGTTCCATATATCATATATATCCATTCATTTTTTAAAAGTCTTTATTGAATTTGTTACAATATTATTTCTGTTTTATGGTTTGATTTTTTGGCCAGGAGGCATGTGGGATCTTAGCTTCTCAACCAGGGATTGAACCCACACAGCCTACATTGAAAATCAAAGTCTTAACTGCTTTACTGCCATGCATATCCATTCTTAAGTAAATGTCTGAATATCTTAAATTTTGTGATATTGAATCTTTTTGATTAATAATGATACTTACTCAGTATCTTATGAATAAAATATATTTTTCCCTTTTAGTGATTTAACATGAGAAACTTATGTTGAATTTTTAAAACATAACTTACATTTTTCTTTTATGGTGCTTTAACTATTTCACTTTTTTTTCTAACTTATTGGAGTGATGTACTAGAGAAATAGTTTTATAATAATGAACTATATTTTTTTCTGGAATAAGTCATCTTTACTAAGTACAATATTATATACTATACTTATACCCTTTTCAAAATATATTGTGCAGTATTTATTTATTTTTATTCATAAATACTGTTGATCTGTACTCTGAGTTACTTTATAAGGTTTTGGAGTTAAAATTTTGATGACCTAATAAAATGACCTGAGAAGTTTTCCAAAATGGTCTTTTTGTTCTTAAGATAGTTTGGACATTTATTTTTATGTGTCTGAAATAATATGTTTCAGTTTCAGTTCAGTAGCTCAGTCGTGTCTGACTCTTTGCGACCCCATGAACTGCAGCGTGCCAGGCCTGCCTGTCCATCACCAACTCCCAGAGTCCACCCAGACTCATGTCCATCGAATCGGTGAAGCCATCCAGCCATCTCATCCTCTGTTGTCCCCTTCTTCTACTACCCTCAATCTTTCCCAGCATCAGGGTCTTTTCCAATGAGTTAGCTCTTCGCATGAGGTGGCCGAAGTATTGGAGTTTCAGCTTCAGCATCAGTCCTTCCAATGAACACCCAGGACTGATCTCCTTTAGGATGGACTGGCTGGATCTCCTTGCAGTCCAAGGGACTCTCAAGAGTCTTCTCCAATACCATAGCTCAAAAGTATCAATTCTTCAGTGCTCAGCTTTCTTTATAGTAAAACAAAACAAACAAACAAAAATTACATTGGTTGCATACCTTTTGTGACAGGTATTCCTGGACATCCTTGCAGTGCATTGTAATGAAACAGTTCTCTCAATATTTCTTTTTTCCTTTCAAGACTATTTTATCTTATATATATTTCTAATCATTTTTTAAGACCTCTGTATTTTCTCTTGCTTGAATTTGATAGGGATTTGTCTAATTTTTTATTCCCAAAGAACTTTTTCTTGTGTTTTTTCCTTCAATTTGTATATTTTGACTTATATTTTCTTATATTATTTTTTCCTAGTCAAGTTATTTTATTATAACCATATTTTTTGAATTAAAGTTTATATTCATTAATTTAAACTTTTTTGTTTGTAACATTTTAATGTTTAAAACTGCCCCGAGAACAGGTTAGTATATGCACTTTAGTCTTGTTTTAGATAACTTTCAATTAAAAAAAATAATTGACATTCAGTATGCTAAAAACTGAAATTAAAAAAAAAGTCATGCAGATTTTCTTTTTCCAATGTTAGACATTTCCTTTCTCCTAGTAGTGAAATTTAGCAAAGATTCATCTTATATAAAACAGCTCCCTAATTACTGGGGATTTTCATTCCTTATTTCTGTATAATTCTATAACGATAAAAATCCTTCCAGAAATTAACATATTCATTTAGCTAATGGGTAACATAAAGGCTTCCTATGTGTCAGTGGGTAGCATAAATTTTTCCCATGTCAGGAGATAGTATAAAAGGTCTTCTATGTATCTGTACAGTGGCATGGTTACATAAGAATTGAACTGACCTGTTGCAAATTTTGCATAATATGTGTTTTTATATACTATGGTGAAGAAGCATATCAATCTGGTCAACAAACATTTTACAATGCATTAAATTCCTATAAAGTCATTATCTTGAGAGAGAAAAGCAAGAGAAACAGCTGCCACAATTACTGTAGAGTGCCAAGAAGTAATTAAAACCACCAATGGAGACTAAACTGATTGAGGAAAGGAATAATAAAAGGTTCTCCCAGATCTCATGCAATACTGCACAGAGCCAATAAATAGAGCACACACTTTCTCAATTTATCAGTCTCAAACACAAACAGACAACGACAAAAACAGAAACTGTAACAAAAGCAGGAGGTCTTAATCGATGGTTGATATGTGTAAAATTAAAATAAAGTTATTATTTACAGGTGTCATTACACTCTGGGATTAATAGGAAAGACATCAAATGGAAGTATGTCAGACTGCACAGCAAAAGAAACCATCAGCAAAATGAAAAGACAATCTACTAATAAGAGAAAACATTTATATATTCTGTATATCTGATAAGTGGTTAATATCCAAAATATATGAAGAACTCATACAACTCAATAGCAAACCTCCCCCAACAACACAATTAAAAATGAGCAGAGGAACTCAAAGAAAACTTACAAATTGTCAACAAGTATATGAAAAGTTGCTCAACATCACTAAGCATCAGAACATCAGAAAAATGTATATCAAAACTAAAATGAGATATTACCACACATGGATAATTTGGGTATATATTAAAGTAAATTTTAGAGTTATTTGCTGAAAGAATTTGCTTTGCCTAAGTAAGGCTTTAAACTTTATAATACAAACTAAACCAATAATGTTTTTCTTGTACGTTCAAAATTTTATTATAAGTTCAGGGAAGCCTGGAGTGCTGCAGTTAATGGGGTCACAATGAGTCAGACATGACTTAGCAACTGAACAACAACAATATTTTTGGTATTTATTTTAAAAAAAGCATAATACATTGATATGTATTTATCTAGTTTAAAAATCAGATTATTTTACTTTTATATCTCTGAAATGGGTAAAGTCATTCCTTGAGTAAGCCAACGAAGAAAAATTTGTTCCTTTTCAAGTGATTCCAACCACATTCATGCTCAATTCTTAAATTTCTGATACTATCTCCATATTTCCATTTTATAAGAATTTAAACACATGAACTGTTCACTGGGAGCTAATATCATGAACTCATAACAGTCACCAGTAAAAAGTAACTATCACACTGACATACTGCTCAACCCACATCAACTCATCTGAAAATAGCTGGAATTGAGTCACAAATTCTCACAAATAATTTTCAAATACATTAAGTGTTTTGTTTGTTTTAGTTTCTGCTGCTGCTTAATAGAATACTCCCCAAATTTAATGATTTAAAACAGTATTTCATAATCTATTCCAAGGTCAAAAATTCAGAAAAAAGTGTCAAGGAGACAGTAGTCTGTTCCACAATGGCTAGAGCTTTAGTTGAGAAGACTTTGAACCATAGGTTAGTGGGTTCAACTGCTTGGAGAGAGAATGATTTGAAGGATATTCACTCATAGGTCTAGTGGTTACTGCTGGCTGTTGGCCTAGATCTCAGCTAGATAGTCAGTGTAAACACCTACATAGGGACCTTCTCATATGACCCAGGCTTTCTCTTAGCATGGTGGTCTTAGGAGAAGGAAATGTCTCTTAGTAGTATCCAGCTCTTTGTGACTCCATGGATGGTGGCCCACCAGGTTCCTCTGTCTATGGGATTTCCCAGACAAGAATACTGGAGCAGGTTGCCATTCCCTTCTCAAGGGGATCTTCCTGACCTAGGAATCGAACCCAGGCCTCCTACATTGCAAGTAGATTCTTTACTTTCTGAGCCAGAAGGAAAGGCCACTGGTGGTCTTAGGCCATTAGATTTTCTACATGATGATTCAGGACTTCAGCATTAGTGTTCAGTGAACAACGCAGAAGCTGCATCTCTTTTATCTCTGGAAGCTGCTGACTTCCCCTTCTGCCACCGATTCTCTTGGTCATTAGCAAGGTACAAACACAAATTTAAGGGAGACGATTAGTAATATTTTTAATGGTATTATGGTAGTGTTCTTAGTCATCTTGTTGAATTAGAAGTATTTTTATGGTGATCTTTGAACAACACAATCTGACTGCCACTCATTGTTTCAAGAAAATCAAAATTACAACCCTCCCAGATAGATATATATTAACACAATCACCTCTCCATATCCTAGAGTTCTGTATATCCACAGATTCAATTAAACATGAGGTGAAAATATTTGTGAAAGTGTTAGTCATTCAGTCATGTCCCACTCTTTGTGTGATTCCCATGGACTCTAGCTTGTCAGGCTCCTCCGTCCATGGAACTCTTCAGGCATGAATGGTGGAGTGGATAGCCATTCCTTTCTTCAAGGGATCTCCCCGACCCAGGGATCAAACCTGGGTCTACTTCATTGCAGGCAGATTCTTCACCATCTGAGCCACCAGGGAAAACAAATCCTGAAAGTTCCCCAAAGAAAAACTTAAATTTACCTTGCCCTGGCAACTGTTTATGTAGCATTTATAACTACTATATTTACCACTATTTACATAACACTTTGCGTCAGAAAGTGAAGAGGAACTAAAAAGCCTCTTGATGAAAGTGAAAGTGGAGAGTGAAAAAATTGGCTTAAAGCTCAATATTCAGAAAACAAAGATAATGGCATCCAGTCCCATCACTTCATGGGAAATAGATGGGGAAACAGTGGAAACAGTGTCAGACTTTTTTCTGGGCTCCAAAATCACTACAGATGGTGACTGCAGCCATGAAATTTAAAGACGCTTACTCCTTGGAAGGAAAGTTATGACCCACCTAGATAGCATATTCAAAAGCAGAGACATTACTTTGCCAACAAAGGTTCATCTAGTCAAGGCTATGGTTTTTCCTGTGGTCATGTATGGATGTGAGAGTTGGACTATGAAGAAGGCTGAGCGCCGAAGAATTAATGCTTTTGAACTGTGGTGTTGGAGAAGACTCTTGAGAGTCCCTTGGACTACAAGGAGATCCAACCAGTCCATTCTGAAGGAGATCAGCCCTGGGATTTCTTTGGAAGGAATGATGCTAAAGCTGAAACTCCAGTACTTTGGCCATCTCATGCGAAGAGTTGACTCAATGGAAAAGCCTCTGATGCTGGGAGGGTTTGGGGGCAGGAGGAGAAGGGGACAACAGAGGATGAGATGGCTGGATGGCATCACTGACTCGATGGACGTGAGTCTGAGTGAACTCCAGGAGTTAGTGATGGACAGGGAGGCCTGGCATGCTGCGATTCATGGGGTCGCAAAGAGTCAGACACGACTGAGCGACTGACCTGATCTGATCTGATCTTGCGTGTCCGCAAAGAATTGGATACGACTGAGGGACTTCACTTTCACTTTTCATATAACACTTACTTTGTATTGCTTTCTTGATTTCTTAGCTATAAAGAATCCACCTGCAATGTAGGAAACAAGGTTCTATCTATGGGTCAGTAAGATCCCTTGGAGAGAAAAGACAAACGACTCCAGTATTCTTGGAATATGGAAAATCCCACAGACAGAGGAGCCTGGCAGGCTACAGTTGATGCTATTGCAAGAGTTGGACATGACTTGGTGACTAAACAACAAATTACATTGTATTAGGTATTATCAATAATATATATCTAAATTGTGTGGAAAAATGAACATGGTTTTATGTAAAGAACTTGAGATTTTGGTATTCCCTGGGATCCTGGAACAAATCCCACAGATACTAAGCAATAACTGTATATTATATGTATATAATCCCTTGTCTGCTTTGTTACACAGAGGGGATTTTATTGTGTTAAAATTCTTTGTAGTTTCTCTATTTCATATCTTTTATATGCATGTCCATGTAATCCTGTTGCCTTTGGTTCTTCTAAAATCCTATATTTTCCCTGAGGATATTGAGCTGTGGGATTTCTGGATGAAAGTAACTAATCTGCTAGTACACTGACACCTCAAACACAAGAAGACTTGTATTAAAGTGCTGACATTTATAAATGTGACTTTTGAAGTGACAATTGATATTTCTTATCAGAAATGATAGGCATACCTACCTTATTCCCTAAAGCATGCACTTTACAATGTAAATCTATGACTGGCAATACATGCTTAAAAGTTATGCTAATACTTTCAAAGGTTCTGAATAAATAGACACTGCATGTTAATCATGATGCAATCTAGTTTGTAATTGCTGGTATTTATTATCACATTTTCCTCCATGACTCAGTGGTAAAGGATCCACCTGCAATACAGGAGGTATTGGAGACATGGCTCTGATCATTTGGGCAGGAAGATCCCCTTGAGTAGGAAATGGCAACCCCCTCCAGTATTCTTGCCTGGAAAATCTATGGACAGAGAAGTCTAGAAGGCTACGGTCCTTGGGGTTGCAAAGAGTCAGACACAACTGAGCATGCATTATCACATATATGTTTAGTGTTATGTCAAAATCTATATTAGGCTCAAGTTTAAGCAAGCAATTTTAATTATACATATAATCATAAATCCATTTAAAAGGAAATATTGTAAGACTTCAAAACTAGGTAATAAGCAAGAGTGTACACATTGATTAAAATCTACCTTCCATGTTTAACAAAACCATTAATATAACTCTTGAAGATAGTAGAATAAAAGTAAAATATTGTGCCTGTTATAAGTGCAATATTATGCTAGGGGATGCTATAAATTGTTAAATATTAATCTAAAACAAATAGACTGCCAGATATTTCTCTCGCCAAAAATGGGTTTATTCTGGATCAACAGAGAATTACAGTTGGGAGTCTGGGGTGAGCCATGTATAAGTTCTGGTACAGCAAGGAAGGAGAACACATTTATAAAGAGGGAAAGAAAGTTTGATGAGATGACTGCAGTAAACTAAGAGTCCATGGCTTTTCATTGGTTGAGTCCTTGCCTCGAAGGGACAGGAGTCTCCCTTCTTTATGCTAGGCTTCACCATGGTCACAGGATGTCAGAGCACCCCATTTTGTCTTTTGACTCTAATTAAGGCTTTTTAAAAAAAGATTTATTTTATTGGAATACAGTTGATTGACAATGTATGTTTATTTCAGTATTTTCTACAGTGCTGGCATACACATCTGAATGCAGGGTTCCAAAGAATGTGTGTGTGCTTAGTCGCTCAGTCATGTCCAACTCTTTATGACCCCATGGACTGCAGCCCACCAGGATCCTCTGTCCATGGGGATTCTTTAGGCAAGAATACTGGAGTGGGTTGCCATGCTCTCTTCCATGAGATCTTCCCAACAATGGGGTTGAACGCAGGTCTCCTGCATTGCAGGCAGATTCTTTACTGACTGAGCTATCAGAGAAGCCCATTCCAAAGAACAGCAATGAGAGATAAGAAAGGATTTTTAAGTGAATAATGTAAAGAAATAGAGGAAAGCAATGGGAGAGACTAGAGATCTCTTCAAGAAAATTAGAGATACCAAGGGACCATTTCATGCAAAGATAGGCACAATAAAGAACAGAAATGGTATGGACTGAACAGAAGCAGAAGATATTAAGAAGAGGTGGCAAAAAACATGGAAGAACTATACAAAACAAGATATTTATGGCCCAGATAAATACCGTGGTGTGATCACTCACCTAGAGCCATATATCCTGAATTGTGAAGTTAAGTGGGCCTTAGGAAGCATCACTCCGAACAAAGCTATTGGAGGTGATGGAATTCCAGTTGAGCTATTTAAAATCCTGAAAGATGATGCTGTGAAAGTGCTGCATTCAATATGCCACAAATTTGGAAAACTCAGCAGTGACCATAGGACTGGAAAAAGTCAGTTTTCATACCAATCCCAAAGAAGGGCAATGCCAAAGAATGTTCAAACAATCACACAATTGAACTTACTTCACATGCTAGCAAGGTAATGCTCAAAATCCTTCAGGCTAGGTTTCCACAGTAAGTGAACCAGGAACTTCCAGACATACCAGCTGGATTTAGAAATGGCAGAGAAGCCAGAGAACAAATTGCCAACGTCCATTGGATCTTAGAAAAAGCAAGAGAGTTTCAGAAAAACATCTACTTCTGCTTCATTGACTATGCTAAATAAAGCATTTGAATGTGTGGATCACAACAAATTGTGGAAAAGTCTTAGAGAGATGGGAACAACAGACCACCTTACCTGCCTCCTGAGAAAGCTGCATGCAACTGAGGGAGCAACAGTTACAGCCAGACATGGAACAGACTGGTTCCAAATTGGGAAAGAAGTACATCAAAGCTGCATATTGTCACCCTGTTTATTTAACTCATATACAGAGTCCATCATGGGAAACGCTGGGCTGGATGAAACAACAAGCTGGAACCACAATTTCTGGGAGAAATATAAATTACCTCAGATATGCATATGACAGCACCTTTATGGCAGAAAGTGAAGAGGAACTAAAGAGCCTCTTGATGAACGTGAAAGAGAAGAGTGAAAAAGTTGGCTTAAAACTCAACATTCAAGGAACTATGATCTTGACATGTGGTCCCATCACTTCATGGAAATTATATGGGGCAACAATGAAAACAGTAATGGACTTTATTCTGGGGGGCTCCAAAATCACTGCTGACTGTGACTGCAGCCTTGGAATTAAAGATGCTTGCTCCTTGGGAGAAACGCTATGACAAACCTAGACAGCGTATTAAAAAATAGAGACATTGCTTTGCCAACAAAGGTCTGCATGGTCAAAGCTGTGACTTTTTCCAGTAGTCATGTACTGATGTGAGACTTGAACCATAAAGAAGGCTGAGAGCCAAAGAATTGATCCTTTCTAACTATGGTGTTTGAGAAGACTCTTGAGAGTCCCTTTGATTGTAAAGGATCAAACCAGTCAATCCTAAAGGAAATCAACCCTGAAAATTCATTGAAGGGCTGATGCTGAAACTGAAGTTCCAATCATTTGGCCACCTGATGCGAAGAACCAACTCATTGGAAAAGACCCTGATGCTGGGAAAGATAGAAGGCAGGAAGAGAAGTGAATGACAGAGGACAAGATGATTGGATAACATCACTGACTCAATGGACATGAGTTGGAGATGGTAAAAGACAAGGAGGCCTAACATGTTGCAGTCCATGGACTTTCAAAGAGTTGGACATGACTGAAGGACAGAACACAACAAAATGCTGACATATAGGATTAAAGCAAACTGTTGACAGATACAAATACCAGGGATATACTTCCCCTAGGAAACTCTCGAATATCATAGATGAAAGCCTTTGGGTAAACACGTATTTTCAACGTTCTAGTCAATGATTCTGAGAAGCATTAATATGTACAAAGGAAACTGAGTTTTATTTGAACATAATGATGGGATGGATCATGCACATACAATATATTGATATTTAATTGCATATTTCCTAGCAAACATAAGTAAACCCTAGAAGTTGTGTTTACATTATTTTCACATTATGCAAAAAAAAATTGTATAGTTTCCATTAATATATTTTATTTGACCTAAGGAGATAAGTTAGAAGTGTGCTTTTGAACTTCTAAATAATTGAGGATTTTCTAGTTATTTTTTGGTTATATATTTTAGCTTAGCGCTACTACAGTCAGACACTAAAACATTGTATTATTTAAGTCATATGAAATTTATTTTTACTTGCTTTATTACCCCATCCTCATGTTTTTAGTGTAATTTTTTCACTTGCAATTAAATAAATTTGCACACTACCGCTGTTGCCTGCATTATTATATTCAGGTGAATTAGTAGAGTGTTTTAGGCATAATGTTTCATGTCATTTTTTTTCTTACTGATTTTTCTTTTAATTACAGAAAGAAATTTTCATAATGCATAAATAAGTTCATAGATCTGTACATTTCTCTTCTTGAGTCTGTCAACTTTTGAGCATTTATTTTGGCAACTTTATGGAGGTATGATTCATATACAGTTAACTGCATATATTTATTTCATATGTAAATTTGAGGTGTACTGACAAATGTATATGCCTATGAAACCACCACCACAATCAAGATAATGAACATATCCATTGCTCCCTAATGATTCTCAATGCTTTTTTGTAATCCATTTCTCTTACCCAATTCTCAGTCCCTATGTCATTCCCAAGTAAGCACTGATCGATTTTCTGTCAAAATCTATTAGTTTGAATTTCCTACAATTTTATATAAATTGAACTTCTTTGATTCAGCACAACTATTTTGAGATTTATCCATGTTGACATGTATAATAGCTAATTCCTTTTTATTACTGAGTAGTATTTCACTGTATGAATGTTTCACAATTTTTTAATCCATTCAGCTATTGATGGCCATCTGAGCTTTTCCCAGTTTCAGACTATTACAAATAATTCTTTTGTAAATATTTGTGTAGAAGTTTTTGTCTTGATATATGCTTTCAGTTCTTTTGAGTAAGTACCAAGGATTTGAATGGCCAGGTCATACTGTGGGCATAGGCATAACTTTTTAAGAAATTGTCAACTGAATTAAAAAGTGGCTGTCCCATTTCACATTCCCATTGGTAATGTGTGTAAATTTTAAAGCCTCCACATCTTCACCTGATAGTAAGTGTACAATAAATGTTAGATTACGCTTGCTAAGAATAAAAACTTGCTGATCCTCAAGGTTAGTGATCCTATTTCTAATCTGGTTTATGGAAGTTTCATTGCCTTAAATATATACCTTTGCTTTGTCTGCCAGGTAATTCCTATTCACCTTTCACAATCAATTTCTGACCTACCCCAAAATGTATTTCATCTCCATTTTTGTACAATGACTATTTGTTCTTTACATTCTGAAATTCCTGTGTTCTTTTATTTTAGTCTCTCTTATTAGATTAGGTGTTTCCTGCAGGAAGAGTCATGTATTATTTATCCCTTTCACCTGCCTTGGAGTTCAACATATATTAACAGCTCAATATATTTGGGATTGTTAAATGAAATAGCAAACATAGTTTTATAAATCTATGCCTCCCTGATTATCTGTACAAATTTTCAAATGAACATTTCTTATGAAATGTAGACACATGGAATTGTACTGATTATTTCTAAGACTTGAACAATTCAGAATGCAATTAATAAATAAAATAAGATATCAAGATATATCTGAGAACATAATTTGATTTAAAATTTAATCATCGCTCAGTCATGACTGCTATTGGAGTTTAACTTATTAGATACCATCTGCTGCCTAAATGTCTAGGGAATATTTTTAAGAAATATCTTTCTGGAGAAAATGATAATCTTGTGCCAACTTGTTTATCACTTATCTGGTTGCTGGCATTTAAACCTTGTAACAACAAAAATTATAGCTGAGTACATATGGCAATAAATGAAAATTAAATATGATAAGAACACAATGAAAATGTAAATGACTTTTGGGGGCCAGATTCATCACTTCCTGTATTATAATGAGCTATGCAATATGAGACTATGTTACATGGCAACAGAGGAGTGATTCAGAATGCAAGCTTCATTCAGACAAGTGCTAGTCTGAATGCTGATTATAATTTTAAATGCCACCATGACCTTAGACAATCGGAAAACCACAGTATTTTAACTGCACTTAGTAGATAATAATAGCCATCTTTTAAACTATTCTAGCAAGTATATGCATATTTACATAATTGGTTAATTTATTCATGGGCCACAAAATTTGAGTAAAGTGGCCATTTAGGACTGAAAGTGTCTAGAATATTTGACTTCAAATATGTCATTTTGGCCTAGGATTATTTTGCGCTGAAAGCAATTGAAAATGAGCAGATGCAGAAGTTCTCTACCCTTCCCTTTTCCACCTAAAAGTAAGATACAGATTTCCTTTGTGAAGGCAACACACTTTTCCCCTGTGAGGGTGTCCCTCTCTCCTTTACCTGGAAGAAGAGAGTGACTCATCATTGCAGACAGAGTAGGAACAAGATGAGCAGTCATAAACAAACTGTATTGAAATAACCCTTAACTTCCATTGGTTTCCCCATATAGTTCCTAGTCATGTTCCCAGTTTATGCTTCTGTGAAGCCCAAATCCCTTTTCCTTTTTTAAGATGGTACATAGGTCCCCAATTCTAACCACTTTTATGAGTTTCACTTTTCTGTGAACTCCCACCCATGTGAATGTTAACAAAACTTCTTTGCCTTTTCTCCTGTTAATCTGCCTCTTGTTGGTTTAATTCACATACTCCCAGACAATAAGCCTAAGAGGGTAGAGGATAAATTTTTTATCTCTGAAAGAACCCTTAGATATTGGACATTTTTACTTTAATAATGGGTATCTCTACAAAGCATGAAATCCTTTTTTTTTTAATTTTATTTTATTTTAAAACTTTACATAATTGTATTAGTTTTGCCAAATATCAAAATGAATCTGCCACAGGTATACATGTGTTCCCTATCCTGAACCCTCTTCCCTCCTCCCTCCCCATACCATCCCTCTGGGTCCTCTCAGTGCACTAGCCCCAAGCATCCAGTATCTTGCATCGAACCTTGACTGGCAACTCGTTTCTTACATGATATTTTACATGTTTAAGTGTCATTCTCCCAAATCTTCCCACCCTCTCCCTCTCCCACAGAGTCCAAAAGACTGTTCTATACATCAGTGTCTCCTTTGCTGTCTCGTACACCAGGTTATTGTGTCCAGAACACAAATGTTAACAGAAAAAAATGAAAAGGTTAAAAAACTGTTCTTCAAGAGTTACCTAGGTCTCAAATCAGAGAAGGCAATGGCACCCCACTCCAGTACTCTTGCCTGGAAACTCCCATGGACGGAGGAGCCTGGTAGGCTGCAGTCCACGGGGTCTCGAAGAGTCGGACATGACTAAGCGACTTCACTTTCACTTTTCACTTTCATGCATTGGAGAAGGAAATGGCAACCCACTCCAGTGTTCTTGCCTGGAGAATCCCAGGGACGGGGGAGCCTGGTGGGCTGCCGTCTGTGGGGTTGCACAGAGTTGGACACGACTGAAGCGACTTAGCAGCAGCAGCAGCAGCAGCAGGTCTCAAATATTTCTAATCACTAGGAGCTATTCATATTTGCATCTTTTATGGGTCCTAACAGTTTTGATATATAGCAGACACATTGTGCTTGATAAATGTATCAATATATGCAATGACCTTGAACTACTAATTCTTTATTGTTTTAAGCAATTTTATTAGTTTCCCAAGGCTGCCATAGCAAATCATCATGAAAACTTGGTAACTGATTAATAAGACAATAGAAATTTACTCTCTCACAGTCTGGAGGCTGTACCCCTACTTGAAGTAGTAGAATGGATGTCTTTTCTTGCCTCTTCCAGTTTCAAGTAGCTCTGTAGGTTCACTGATTTGTGGCTTCAAACTCCAAATTGACCTTCTTCTTGACATGACCTTCTCCTCTGTGTATATCTTTCTTTGTATGTCTCTTACAAGGATACTTGGGTTTAGTGGATAGGCCAGGATGATCTCATCCTGAGATCCTAACTTAAATGCATCTACCAAAAGATTTTTGTTTTCTCCAAATAAAGCCTCATTCATAGGTTCTGAGAATTTCAATGTGGATATATCTTTTTGTGGGGCCACCATTCAATCCACTCTACCAGTGATGGATTACTTAACTTAATACCAAGTGGTTTCTAAACTTGATGCAGTTGATGTCTTAATTTTTAAAATATATTGCCTTTTCTCTTATTTTCCATCTGGATCATTTCTGACAGCAGGCATAAATCTATGAATGTATTCCAATAAAACTACTACTCATCATGGCTGCTCTCTATTGAGTGCATAAAATACCTCAGAAAGTGAGCTAAATATACCGTGCCCATTATTTTGTTATATCTTTTAAAGAAACAAGAAATATACCCACTTCAAAGATGCAGGGATTTATGCTGAGATATTTAGAGAGATTTTGTGACAAATTTGAGGTCTCAGGCAGTAACAGACAGAACTGAAATATGGAGCCCATGTCTCAGTTTACAAAGTGTTCTTAACCACTATGTTATATTCTTTCTTTGCACTTTATTTTGAATTATCTTAAGAAGGGCTGGTCTGGGTTTTTCTATGTTTTTGTTGAATCTATACACCATATACTATTTTTTCTCTTGCACTGGTTTAGAAGCTGATGTTTCTTTGCTGTATGTTCTCTATATTGTTCTGTGGTCGATTTGTAACTGCATCTTGCTATAAAGTGAGTTTCTTATTTACTTAGAAAAAATCCAGCTTTATCTTTCACTTGTTAAAGCTTATGTTCCACCAAGGTCTTATCTGTGCTGAAAACTATTTCCTGGTCTCTGTTTATCACTGACCTATGACGGCGTTCCCTACTTCCTTGTTGTACTCTTTGCAGCTTTTTAGAACCTACAAATTTCCTAGGAGAAACTTCACATCTATTAAAGCAGACACATCTGAAGATTTTTGATCATTTTGATTTTGATCATTTTAATCATCAGAAATCAGATCATTTCTGATTTTGATCATCTGAAAAACAATTATTAGCTAATGCTTCTGTATTATTGGCTCTGTGTGTGTGTGTGTATACTTGCATAATGTACTGCAAGGTTATGGCCATTAGAAACCATTCACAGAAAATACAATACTGAAATCAACTGAAAATAAATACATAGAGAGTTTATAGTATTTTCCCATTCACCTTAATGGATGAACCTATACAAGCACTATGATTTTTATTTTGAGATCCAGTATTTAAACAAACACAACATTTGCCACATGCTTATAGGTGATTCTACTCTCTTTAGTCAACTCATCTCAAGACAGTACTGGCCTCAGTCTGACTGTTGCATTCCTACCACTTGAATACATGCAATCTCTTTGATTTTTGTCTGTTTTCCCATAAGGCGGTTTTGTGTTTTTCATACTGTTTATGGTATTCTCAAGGCAAGAATACTAAAGTGGTTTGCCATTTCTTTCTCCAGTGGGAGAAAAACTTTCTAAGTGATCAATGCAAGAAAATAGAGGAAAACAGTAAAACTGGAAAGACTGGAGATCTCATCAAGAAAATTAGTTATACCAAGGGAAAATTTCATGCAAAGATGGGCACAAGAAAGGACAGAAATGGTATGGACCTAACAGAAGTAGAAGATATTAAGAAGAGGTGGCAAGAATACACAGAAGAAGTATACAAAAAAGATCTTCACGACCCAG
Source organism: Bos grunniens (assembly GCF_055505025.1). NCBI lineage: Eukaryota > Metazoa > Chordata > Mammalia > Artiodactyla > Bovidae > Bos > Bos grunniens. Next base: position 139,196,551 of record NC_141165.1, read on the forward strand.
AAAACCACGATGGTGTGATCACTCACCTAGAGCCAGACATTCTAAAGTACAAAGTCAAGTGGGCCTTGGGAAGCATCACTATGACCAAAACTAGGGGAGATTATGAAATTTCAGCTGAGATATTTCAAATCCTAAGAGATGATGCTGTGAAAGTGCTGTACTCAATATGCCAGGAAACTTGGAAAACTCAGCACTGGCCACAGGACTGGAAAAGGTCAGTTTTCATTTAATCCCAAAGAAAGGCAATGCCAAAGAAAGTTCAAAATACCACACAATTGTACTCATCTCACATGCTAGCAAAGTAATTCTCAAAATTCTCCAAGCCAGGCTTCAACAGTAAATGAACCAAGAACTTCCAGATGTTCAAGCTGGAGTTGGAAAAGGCAGAAGAACCAGAGATCAAATTGCCAGAATCCATTGGATCATAGAAAAAGCGAGAGAATTTCAGAAAGACATCTATTTCTGCTTTATTGACTACACCAAAACCTTTGACTATGTGGATCACAATAAACTGTGGGAAATTCTTCAAGAGATGGGAATACCAGACCACCTGACCTGCCTCCTAAAAAAATCTGTATGCAGGTCAAGAAGCAATAGCTAGAACCAGATGTATAACAACAGACTGGTTCCAAATTGAGAAAGGAGTATGTCAAGGCTGTATACTGTCACTCTGCCTTTTTAATTTATATGCAGAGGACATCATGTTAAACTCTGGACTGGATGAAGCATGAGGTGGAATCAAGATTACTAGGAGAAATGTCAATAACCTTAGATATGCAGATGACACCACTTTTATGGAAGAAAGTAAAGAGGAACTAAAGAGCCTCCTGATAAAGGTGAAAGATGAGAGTGAAAAAGCCAATTTAAAACTCAACATTCAAAAAAACTAAGATCATGGTATCCACCACTTCATGGCAAATAGATGGGGGAATAATGGAAACAGTGACAGAGTTTATTTTCTTTGGCTCCAAAATTACTTCAGGTAGTGACTGTAGCCATTAAATTAAAAGACACTTGCTTCTTGTAAGAAAAGCTATGACCAACATAGACAGCATATTAAAATGCAGAGACATTACTTTGCCGGGAAACTCCATCTAGTCAAAGGTATGGCTTTTCCAGTAGTCATGTATGGATGTGAAAGTTGGACTATAATGAAAGGTGAGTGCTGAAGAATTGATACTTTTGAACCGTGGTGTTGGAGAAGACTCTTGAGAGTCCCCTGGACTTCAAGGAGATCAAACCAGTCAATCCTAAAGAAAATCAGCCCTGAATATTCATTGGAAGGACTGATGCTGAAGCTGAAGATTCTTTACTCTGGCTACCTGAGGTGAAGAACTGACTCATTGGAAAAGACCCTAATGCTGGGAAAGATTAAAGGCAGGGGGAGGAGGGGATGAAAGAGGATGAGATGACTGGATGGCATCACCGACTTGATGGACATGAGCTTGAGCAAGCTCTGGGAGCTGGTGATGGGCAGGGAGGCCTGGCGTGCTGAAGTCCATGGGGTTGCAAAGAGTCGGACATGACTGAGCGACTGAAATGAACTGACTGAAGCGGATTTTACATATCTATCTGCCCTGTAATACAGAGAGCATTAGGCAATTTTCAGAATTATGCTACTAAAATGTACCCCACTTCCCAAACCCATAAAAAACAACAACAAAAAAATTTATTTCTTTGCAGAACTATTTTTTTCAAAAGTTACCAAGTGAGAGTTAAAACCAGTGTTTCACATAAGCCTTCAGAAGCATGTTATCACACAATCACTGGCAGAACATTTTTAAAATCATATTAAAATACGTAGCTGTTTTAACTCTCTTGGCATATATCCATGTGGTGCTGGTACTTCCCTGTGGGCAACCTTTGTGAACTCTCATGGAATATAAACTTTTGTTTTAACCAGTTTTTATGAGAAGCTTTCAGATGAAATAATTTCTAATTTGCTTTTTGAAACTGATTTTTGTGAAAATGATAAACTTGTATAAATTACTTAGAGCTAATCCTAATACTGAATCAAGTAAGCATACAGTGAAAATCAGAGAAAAGTCACTTTTCAGTAGCTATTGTTCTAATCAAATCTGGTCATCCATGTTAAATGTAGATCTTTAGCTCGTTCTGCATTAATATTTGTATGTTGACAGGTTGAACCTGGAGTTTTTATCTCAATGATTTCTTATGGAAATATTTTTGGAACCATGAAGATAATTTATCAGGAGGAAGAATGGTTCCATTTTGTGAGCTATTTCTGTATCATCCATTTGGGCCTCCTTTGCGGCTCAGCTGGTAAAGAATCCATCTGCAATGTGGGAGACCTGGGTTTGATCCCTGTTTTGGGAAGATCCTCTGGAGAAGGAAGGCTATCCACTCCAGTATTGTAGCCTGGAGAATTCCATTTACTCGTCTTTTAACACAAATTTAAAGCAATTTTAATGTTAGTTAGTATGTAGCCAATTTTCAAGCATTTTGAACTATGTTGCTTTAAAAATCTCTCTACTTTCTTACTGATGGTACACAGTAGCCATGGGCCGAACTGTGGAAATCATTTCTTCCAACTCTGTTCACTCCCTGATCTCTGAAACTCTCAACTATATAAATGTAGACATCTTTGTGACTTCCACTGAAAACACATGGCACATTTATTAGCTGTAAGTACAATATTTTAAAAGAGAAGTTACACAGTGCGAAGTTATGGGACCAGGGATTTAGTCCTAGATCTGACATTCACCAGTTGCCAAAGAAGAAAGCTGTTGCTTTTCTCTTTAGTGTATTTGTTTTCTTTCTTTCTTTTTTTTTAATTTTTCAAAATAATGGTTTTTGACTGTTTGATAGTCATCAGTCTCCTTTTACCTCTGTTCATCAATGTTGAGAAAGGAAAGTCCTAGGTCATATACACTTCCTTGGAGATACATATAAATTTTATTATAGATGATTTAAAAAGTGAGAAACTGCATGTATCTGGCAAGGAGAGTGTTTTATAAAATAGATACAAACTCATCAAACTGTCTTTTTATATTTTATGCTCCATGAATTGATCTGTCCATATACTTATTCATAGAAATATGATTTATTTATACAGAATCAGCTACAGACTTGAACATATTTTTTTCCTACTTCTTGAATCTAAGATTACTGTATCAGATATTGCCTGGTTTGTATATTTTGGCATCACTGAATAAACATCATTTATGTTTATGTCTTGAGTAGTTTATATCAAAAGTTTTATATGCTAAGCTTCTTGACATTATTTCTAACATTTCATAATTCAGTGGCAGATAGTGACAGAGCTCAGTATTACATTAAACAACATATTTCTCATGACTGCCTTGTTTTTTCTTATGACAGATTTAAATATTTTTTATGAGTTGTGTTTTTCCACACACAAGTAAAAGTCAAGAATTATGAAACAGATGTTAATATCTCCTGTTGCAAAGTTAACTTTACCAATTACTTATATCCATCTAATAAGCTTGATGTCTTTGTTAAGACTATTATCTATGTATTTTCTGTAATCTCTTCTTTCTGTCTAGTTTATCTGTATCAATCTTCTATCACCTTCCAATTTAAAAGCTGGAAGCAATTATTTCCTCTATATTGCTTTAATTAATCAGAATAACTTAAAAGAGATTTTATAACATTTAATTACTTTAGTCTCTATGTTTTAAGTTTTAATGGGAAGAAAGTATTTAATCCTTTAAAAGTTACAATTTAACTGTACTTAATACTGAAAATTAAAGTTTTTATCTTTTTATTTTCTCTGACCAGACCAAATATATTTCTGCTTTTTCCTGCCTGAAATGGATTTACTAAATCTAGGATTTTTCTGTGTACTGAGTAGTAACATGTATCAAGATAAAACAAAAGAAAGAAAACAGTATTCCACTGGAATGTAGTTAAGCCAAAGATATTTTATATTTTATTACAACGTAATATTTAATTAAGTACTAAACTCATGAATTCCTTCTCATTGAGGAATGGGAAGAAATATTGATATGAAAAGGGAAGGAGCCTATATTTTAGCACTGATTCTATCACTAAATTAGTGGTTAAAGACCTTTATTTCTTTGCAATGCTGCTTTAATCTTGTGGAAATATTTTTTTTTTGATTAATGCTAAGTATTTTAAAATCCAATATTAATTAGATTTTATTATTATTATATAAGGACACTCATCTAAGTGAAGTGATGTATTATTAACATTGAATACTCACAGAAACCCTATTAGACATCTACCTCTTATGACATGGTTGAGGAAGTTGAGATATCACATGACCTGCCTTAGACCTCAGAACTGATAAGACTTCAACATAAGCATTTATAACATAACATAAGACTTCAGTTTCCCTGGGGATTTGGCTCAATTGTGGGTACCTTCAAATCTACCTTCTCACTTCTTCCCTCCACATGCAAGCACACACATCAAAACATACCCAGTCATCATTGATCTTCTATGGGACTTGTACTTAGCTTGTACTCAGAGCTTGCCTTAGTCTTCATAGTCTGTCTGAGCAATTTTACTTTGTCTCTGAGACTCTCATTTATTGGAGCTGTTTCTCAGAATCCCTCTCATTTCCCCTCATCCTTATTTGGTCTCTAAAACTTTCAGTCTAAGTTTAAAATTTAATCTAATAATCTCTTATGTTTCCCAACTTGTATCCAATTCCTATTTTCTATTTCACAGAATAAAGCACCATTTCTCCTGTGCCAAGAAACAGTAAACTTCCATTTTCTTCCAAATTCTTGCTTGTAAGACCCCATATTAATATTTCAATATTTCCCTGCTAGTATCCCCCACACTTGTTATTTGTTTTCTAATTTCTATTTCTTGCATTAGAATCTCATATTTTCTTAATGGAGAATGAGATTGTTGGATGATATCACAAATTCAATGGACATGAGTTTGAGCAAACTCCAGGAGACAGTGAAGGACAGGGGAGGTTGGCGGTTGCAGTCCATGACATTGCAAAAAGTTGGTCATGACTTAGTGACTGACCAATAACAATTTTCTTAACCTAATAGTTTCATTTCTTTCTTAAAAATTTCCCTGCCATCAGGCACACATTTGCTTAATTTCACATGTTCTATTTCTATGACACTCATCTCTCAAACTTTGGAATATGGTTTTGGCAATACTATGGTTATGATAGTTGCCTACTTAGTCCCATAATTTCCCTTAGTGTGCGAAATAAAAATCCAAAATCTTATATTTAATTTGCAATCTCATTAGGTACTGTCAATCTGATGGGTCTTCTCATCTCCCCTCCCTTCCTCACATTTTCTGTTTCACCATTCTTCATCCCTGACAATGCCAGGCTTTCTTATAGCTTTAGGCAATTATTCTGATCTTCCGAGGACATCATATATTTACTGGGCTGCTTGAAAGTTTCTTGGGGCTTCCCTGGTGGCTCAGACAGTAAAGAATATGCCTCCAATGTAGGAGACCTGGGTTTGATCCCTGGGTCTGGAAGATGCCCTGGAGAAGGAAATGGCTACCCACTGTAGTATTCTTGCCTGGAAAATTCCATGGACTGAGGAGCCTGGTGGGCTACTGTCCAAAGAGTTGCAAAGAGTCAGACACAACTGAGTGACTAACATTTTCACTTTTTTAAATTTTCAGTTTTGAAAGTTTTTCATTCATCCTCTGTTTTGACTCAAGTCCTGTTTCCCCTGGAAACACTACCTTGATTACTCTAGATATACCTGGGTACATCAATATTCCATTTTTGTCAAAGACATACATTACAAATACGTTTTATGTTAATTTCCATTTACTTTTTGCATGTCTATATCTCATTAGGTAAGAGCTCTTATAAGGGTAATGAAGTCCATTCTTCCCTATGTTATGACATGACAGATTTTAGTGCTTTATAGCTTTAAAAAGCTTTAAAAAGAGATTTAAATGACAAGTGAGAGATCTCTGGCTCCATCATTGCCATCATGTTTGTCATTTTAGTGCTGACTGTGATAGTTATTGGAGAAGGCAATGGCAACCCACTCTAGTACTCTTGCCTGGAAAATCCCATGGGCGGAGAAGTCTGGTAAGGCTGCAGTCCAGGGGGTCTCGAAGAGTCGGACACGACTGAGCGACTTCACTTTCACTTTTCACTTTCATGCATTGGAGAAGGAAATGGCAACCCACTCCAGTGTTCTTGCCTGGAGAATCCCAGGTACGGGGGAGCCTGGTGGGCTGCCGTCTATGGGGTCGCACAGAGTTGGACACGACTGAAGCGACTTAGCAGCACCACCAGCAGCAGCAGTGCTAGTTATTGGGCTTCCCAGGTGGCGCTAGTGGTAAAGAACCCACCTGCTGATTCAAGAGATTTAATAGATGTGGGTTCAGTCCCTGGGTGGGGAAGATTCCCTGGAGGAGGGGATGACAAACCACTCCAGTATCCTTGCCTGGAGAATCCCAAGGACAGAGGAGCCTGGCAGGCTACAGTCCACAGGGTTGCAAAGAGTCAGACATGACTAAAGTGATTTATCACATGCTAGTAAATATGGGGGAAAAAATAGAAAATTATCTCTTTAGTCCATACAGTGTTCTTTCATGGTAAGGTTGAATATAATCCTCACTTTATAGATGATGAAGCTTAGACTCAAGTTCCACACAGTTTGCCAATAGAGCCCATGTTCTTAATAAAAATCTAAATTATTTGAATCCAGTAAATTAATTCATAAAATAATTTTAAGTGTATAGGGCACCCAGGTTTGTTATTGACTAAATTCTTCATAAACAACAAAACTATATGTTTCTCTGAATTTTTAATGTCCACCATAAGGGATCATGATGAGAGAAATGTGAGGCTCAGGCAGCATATGTGAGAGAGGCATAGGATTTTATTGAATACCATAGTTGGTCATTCCATAGGCTGAATGTGATCTTAGTGCTAACATAAGGAGCATGACATTTGCATTATGGGAGGTCATTATTTTCTTCTTGTTTCTGTAGGTTATATTGCACATAGGGAATTGCTGTCAGTAATGGATAAAATTAGTTTAAAGACATTTAGTTTGAGTTAAATTCTGAGAAAAAGCATCTTGATATGAAGGATATTTAAATATTTTAAATTTGCAGTGAATATGAAAGACTCTGGAATATATAACTGAAGTAGAAAAAGAGCTACTTTTCAAATTTTTGAAAACTCTCATGTAGAAGAGGATATGTATTTTATTTGAATCTTAACAAAGAATGCTCAAACTACCATACAATTGCACTCATCTCACATGCTAGTAAAGTAATGTTCAAAATTCTCCAAGTCAGGCTTCAGCAATACATGAACCATGAAATTCCAGATGTTCAGGCTGGTTTTAGAAAAGGCAGAGGAACCAGAGATCAAATTGCCAACATCCACTGAGTCATGGAAAAAGCAAGAAAGTTGCTGAAAAACATCTGCTTCTGCTTTATTAACTATGCCAAAGCCTTTGATGTGCGGATCACAATAAACTGTAGAAAATTCTGAAAGAGATGGTAATACCAGAACACCTGACCTGCCTCTTGAGAAATCTGTATGCAGGTCAGGAAGCAACAGTTAGAACTGGACATGGACCAACACACTGTTTCCAAATAGGAAAAGGAGTACGTCAAGGCTGTGTATTGTCACCTTGCTTATTTAACTTATATGCAGAGTACATTATGAGAAATGCTGGGCCGGATGAATCAGAAGCTGGAATCAAGATTGCCAGGATAAATATCAATAACCTCAGATACACAGATGACACCACCCTAAAGGCAGAAAGTGAAGAGGAACTAAAGAGCCTCTTGATGAAAGTGAAAGAGGAGAGTGAAAAAGTTGACTTAAAACTCAACGTTCAGAAAACAAAGATCATGGCATCCGGTCCCACCACTTCATGGCAAATAGATGGAGAAACAGTGAAAACAGTGGCTGACTCTATTTTGGGGGGCTGCAAAATCACTGCAGATGTTAACTTCAGCCATGAAATTAAAAGGCGCTTACTCCTTGAGAAAAAAAAAAAAAAAAAAAAAAAAACTATGGCCAACCTAGACAGCATATTAAAAAGTAGAGACATTACTTTGCCAACAAAGGTCCGTCTAGTCAAGGCTATGGTTTGTCCAGTAGTCATGTATGGATGTGAGAGTTGGAATATAAAAAAAGCTGAGCATCGAAGAATTGATGCTTTTGAACTGTGGTGTTGGAGAAGACTCCTGAGAGTCCCTTGAAATGCAAGGCTATCCAACCAGTCCAACCTAAAGGCGATCAGTCCTGAGTGCTCTTTGGAAGGACTGATATTGACGTTGAAACTCCAATACTTTGGCTACCTGATGCGAAGAGCTGACTCAATGGAAAAGACCCTGATGCTGGGAAATATTGAGCGCGGGAGGAGAAGGGGACAACAGAGGATGAGATGGTTGGATGGCATCACCAACTCAATGGACATGGGTTTAGGTAGACTCCGGGAGTTGGTGATGGACAGGAAGGCCTGATCTGATGCAGTTCATGGGATTGCAAAGAGTTGGACGCGACTGAGCGACTGAAATGAACTGAATATTTTTTAAACCTAAGGATGATTTTTAGGCTGCAATTATAATTAACTTATATACTTTAAAATATAATTTGCTTGAATTTATTGCTTTAAAAAGTGAAATATCTTTCTTTCAATGTAGAGACTTTGACGAGTGCAAATGAGTTGCCATGACAAGCAATATCACATCCAAATTTTAATGTCAAAACTTGATCTATTGCAAACCCAAGTGAATTGTTATTCAGAGAATAGAAAATGTATTTTAAAATGTCCTCATAAATCCGTTTCCCAGATTGAAGTTTATATCTGCTTTTAAACACTTACAGTGATGGAAAGTAAACATCATAAAATGGCCCCAAATTATACCAAGTCAATTAAAATCCTTCATAGTGTAACATGGAATAGATACTCTTACATAGTGCTATTAATTTTGTGCTAAGATTAAATATGAAAAATACTATTTTGGCGATATTTTCAGATTAATAAATAATTTTCAGGGCGGACAACAGCTAAAAAAGAAAAGAAACGACAAAATAATTTTTAAAATCAGAAGGCAGTTTGAAAAAGATGTTATAAAAAATTTTCCATATAATATTGAAAGCCTCAAAATATCTGTTTTCAAAGTTCACCCCAGATACAACTTTTAATTAGAATTAATTTCATTAAAAATTAAAACTGATTACAATTATTTCAAAAGCTTGCACAGGACCATTATTAGTAAATCTGTATTGAGTTCTATATATCATCTGATTCATCCTAATAGAATTTCAAATAAAAAAAAAGATTAGACTACAAATAGAAAGGGAGAATTTTATGCTTCAAAATAGTATGTGGGAAGTAGAAAACATATGTAATAAAACATATTTAATGAAAATATTTTATTAGTAAAATATTTAATCAACACCTAGGAGAGTAAAGTTTAAAAATATAAATAAATATTTGATTTTTACTCAAATGAATTGAGTAAATAGCAACTTCAGTGTAGATATATCTGTGCCCTAAGAATTCTGTTCCATTTATTAAAATACAAATACAGATTAATAAATGTCCTTCTCTATAATCTGGGTAAGAGATTTGACTTCCCTTGAGGAATAGTCATCTTTTGCTTAGTGATGATTGTCTTGGCATCTGACTTGCCAGGCATGTGCGCTTGCACAGTTCATTCCAGTGATCACTCTGAATACCAAACTCACAATATTTCCAAGAAAACGATGTCTCTGGATAGTAGAATCATGCTATTCAATTTTGAAAGTATAACAATATACAAATAGAAACACCATTAACCAGATGTGTGACCATCTCTTCTATAGACATCACAGACCCAAAGAACAACTTGAGGGCTTCCTTGGTAGTCCATTGGTTAATAATCCCCCTTGCAAAGCGGAGGACCCTGGTTCAATTGCTGGGCCAGGAAAATACCACATGCCTCGGGGCAACTAAACCTGGAGTGCGTAGAGCCTGTGCTCTGCAACAAGAGAAGCCACCACAATGAGAAGCCTGAGCCCTGCAACTAGAGAGCAGCCCCCACTCTCTGCAACGAGAAAGCCCTCATGCAACAACAGAGACCACGTGCATTCAAAATAAATACATTTTTAAAAAAAGAACCACCTGAGTGTTGGTAACTCTTGAACAAGTGATGTTAATATCTCATGGACACCTAAATAGGCAAAGAGTTCTTGGGAGATGGCAGTTTTGTTACACTTTTATATTTTTATGTTAATTATCATATTTTTTCACTTTTAATAGAAATTAAGACACCAGTATTGGGGAGGAGAAGTTGCTAGCTTTGTCCATTTTTGATGGCAGTGACTTGCTATTGATAAAAGCATAGGTCTGAGCACGGGAAGAGCTGCTTACAGTTCAAGCTTCCCAGTGGCCTAGTGGTAAAGAATCCACCTACAAGTGCAGGAGACATAAGAGACACGAGTTCAATCCCTGGGTCAGGAAGATCCCTTGGAGAAGGAGATAGCAGCACACTCCAGTATTCTTGCCTGGGAAATTCCATGGACAGAGGAGCCTGGTGGGCTACAGTCCATGGAGTCACAAAAGAGTTAGAAATGACTTCGTGACTAAACAAGAGAAGAGGTGAAATAAGAGGAATTTATACTGATTCTCCCTGTAATCCCAGTATTACATCATTATGGATGCCTAAGAACAGTATAGAAGAAATATGCAAAGAAATATACAAAGTCCTTCAAAGTAGTGGATATTTGATATAAATAAGATAATTAAATAAACATTTTTTATATCTTGAAGTTAGATCCCTTTAGAAAATAGTTTTAAAATAAACAATATTGTTTTCTTCTCTCAGAAATTCTTTTGAGTTCAATAGAACTTATTAAAATTTGGAGTAAACTTTTCACATATTGTACAAAAGGATGGTAAAATTGGAAAAATATTCTGTTTATATTTTCTAGACATGATAAAGGGACTGAAAAACTTTGTCTTTTTCCCCCAACCTTTCAAAGAGCACTAAATATCTAAATATATGTGGTTATTATTTTATATGAGTATTTCTGTTAATTTGTAAATGAGAAGGTGACATTTTTAGAGATAATATTTGTCAACACAAGTTGATGAAATTCAAACCCTGGAAATACTATAGATAAATGCCTTCATTTTAAAATTAGATTATTGAGTTTTGTATTGTTTTACAGAAGCAGTGACAGATTTTATTTTCTTGGGCTCCAAATCACTATGGATGGTGACTGCAGCCATACAATTAAAAGATGCTTGCCTCTTGGAAGAAAGCTATGACAAACATAGACAGCATATTAAAAAGCAAAAACATCACTCTGCTGACAAAGGTCTGTAAAGTCAAAGCTATGTTTTTTTCAGTAGTTATGTATGGATATAAGAGTTGGACCATGAAGAAAGCTGAGCACCGAAGAGCTGATGCTTTTGAACTGTGGCATTGGAGAAGACTCTTGAGAGTCTCTTAGACTGCAAGGAGATCAAATCAGTCAGTTCTAAAGAAAATCGGTCCTGAATATTCACTGAGAGAACTAATGCTGAAGCTGAAGCTCCAATGCTTTGGCCACCTGATACAAAGAGCCAACTCATTGGAAAAGACCCTAATGCAGGGAAAGATTGAACGCTAAAAGGAGAAGGGAGTGGCAGAGGATGAGACGGCTGATAGCATCACCAACTCAATGGACGTGAATTTGAGCAAACTGCTGCTACTGCTGCTGCTAAGTCGCTTCAGTCGTGTCCAGCTCTGTGCGACCCCATAGATGGCAGCCCACCAGGCTCCTCCATCCCTGGGATTCTCTAGGCAAGAACATTGGAGTGGGTTGCCATTTCCTTCTCCAATGCATGAAAAGTGAAAAGTGAAAGTGAAGTCGCTCAGTCGTGTCCGACTCTTCGCGACCCCATGGACTGCAGCGCATCAGGCTCCTCCGTCCATGGGATTTTCCAGGCAAGAGTACTGGAGTGGGGTGCCATTGCCTTCTCCAAAGGACAGAGGAACCTGGCTTACTACATTCCATAGGGTCACAAAGAGTCAGACACAACTTAGCGACTGAACAACAATTAATTTACATTATTCCCATGAGTTTATAATTGATTATATGCATTATACTATTTTAAAATCTGTAATTTAAAAAACCCATTCAAATTTTACTGTCTTTAGGATGATATAAAGCATATTATCTAAATATATATATATATATATAATTCTTTCCGAAATTCAAAAAAATCTTAATTTTCAAGTTCTTATGTCCAGTGTGTGGAAATGACCAATTGCAAACATCTGCTTGGCATAATAAATTTAATCCATTAGATGTAAACTATACACTAAAAAATTCTGTGGGGCCCTCTAGACCCCATAAACGTGTCCCTCACTTGCCACAAAAATATAAATGCTTTGGAATAGAATACTGTAATATATTACTACTTTTCTGCTTTCAACATTCACTAGAGATTTCAGTCAAGGAGCTGAGAGTCTAAGTAGTTTATCTATAATCTACTGACTATTTTAAAATTCTGTGTAACATTCTAAAGCAGATAATGGATATTTAAGACAACACATACACAAAGTTTACTTGCCTCCAGGAAAAAATGTATTTTTACTGTATTTATAATAGCAAAGCGTTTAAAGTTAACATTTCATTCAAATCATATGGAAGCATCTTGCTTACTGAGACAACTAAGTATCATTTATTACTAGGATTTTTATTGGCTTGGATTGAGATGCAATTGACATAGAAATAAACTTCATGTATTTAAATGTCAGTGTGATGGATTCTACAGATTTTTACCCTTCTAAAACTACCTGCAATATCAAGATAATTAATATGTAATACCCATCACTTGCAGAAGTTTCCATGTGCCACTAAGTAACCCTTCATTCTTGCCTATCTTTGTATTGTGCCCTTCCTTGATCTCCACCAAACATTGTGGGTTTTTTCTCACTACTGTTGTTTAGTCCCTAAGTCATGTCTCTTTTTCAGCCTCATGGGTTATAGCCTGCCAGGCACCTCTGTCCATGTGACTGGGATTAGTTTTAATTTTCTATAGTTTTCATATAAATGGAACTAAAAAGTGTATATTATTTTTCTTGTCTGGCTTCTTCACTTGGTATGATTATTTGAGATACATATGTGGAGTAGCATGTTATAATAATTCCTGTTTTTATGTGTAGTATTTCCTTGTATGATTATGTATTAAATATATATTTATCTGTTCACTTGTTGATAGAAATAGTAGTCATTTCCATTTGGGGCTAACGATGCTATGAACATCCATGTACAAGTCTATGTATAACATATGTTTTCGTTTCTGTCCGGTAAGTGGTGAGGAGTAGACTGGCTGAACCATATACACTACATGCGCTCATTCCAGAGACTATCTACGTATGGCTTTTGGCCATCCCCTCCTTTTTCCAATGTTGGCCAAGACAGATCTAGTCCCTTTCATGTTTTGAATCACTCCCTGTTTCTTCCATTGCCATCTCACTTTGACTTTCTGCCTTCCTTTTCCATTTTTAAAGACCCAGTGGCACCCCACTCCAGTACTCTTGCCTGGAAAATCCCATGGATGGAGGAGCCTGATAGGCTGTAGTCCATGGGGTCGTTAAGAGTCGGACACGACTGAGCGACTTCACTTTCACTTTTCCCTTTCACGCATTGGAGAAGGAAATGGCAACCCACTCCAGTGTTCTTGCCTGGAGAATCCCAGGGACAGGGGATCCTAGTGTGTTGCCGTCTATGGGGTCGCACAGGGTCGGACACGACTGAAGCGACTTGGCAGCAGCAGCAGCATGGTTACATTGGCCTCCTCACGACAGTTCAGGGTAATCGCAGTAACTACAACAGATTCTTAGCTTCCAGGAATTATGGCATGAACATTTTTGTAGGGATGGGATGGATACTATTCTCTTTCCCACACACAGTTTACAGAAGAGACTTGAAATTATTTTACTTTTGTTTGGGCATCTATAACCACAGAAACAGAAGCAAGTAGCCAATTCTCTCATACTAGCAGCTTGCTGTACCAAGCAGCAAAGAAGACTGTCAGATGAAAAATCAGATTACCTGGAAGTCGAGGTGGCAGTTCACATGTATCAAAAACAAAGGTCTCTTCAGTCTGCTAGAATTAGGGAAATCAAAGATCCCAACTTTGCCTCTCTGACTATTTTATTGGTGCTTTTTAGAAATTTCATATACTACTTGTTGACACTATAAGATTGTGCATAATTTTATATTATATAATCCTAGTTGTTGCTCTCTGTTCTGTAGAAAGTTCAAAGTGGAAAGAGAAACAAAAAATATCCACATGTGATGGTTACTTATGGGACAGCAACATGTAGTTTTTTATCAGGTCAAGTATTATATACAACTTAAAAGGCAAATTTGTGATAATGATCGATTTAGAAAAATATTTGTCACTAAACATTTAAAGAAATTCTTTATAAGTACATAAATTTAAATTAGAGTATATTTGTATATGAATTAGCATAAAGTTAGCTCAGTTGGTAAGGAATCCCTCTGCAATGCAGGAGACCCCGGTTCTATTCCTGGGTTGGGAAGATCTGCTGGAGAAGGGATAGGCTACCCACTCCAGTATTCTTGGGCTTCCCTTGTGGCTCAGCTGGTAAAGAGTCCTCCTGCCATGCAGAAGACCTGGGTTTGATCCCTGGGTTGGGAAGATAACCCTTGGAGAAAGGAAAGGCTACCAACTCAAGTAATCTTGCCTGAAGAATTCCATGGACTGTATCGTCCACAGGGTCACAAAGAGTTGGACACAACTGAATGACTTTCACTCACTAGCATAAAGCTGAAGTCATTCTGTTCACAATAAGGATAGAAAAATGCAGTGATGGGTATGTGCTCTCAGAAGATTCCCAATGTCCATTTATGCTTTCAAAACACCTAGTGGGTGTGAGAAAATAAATTTAGAGAAGAATCTGTTCATAACTTGGGCACATCTCCAAGTTAACTACAAAATAATTTACTTAATCGTTACCAAGTGCTAATTCACTGATATGTCAATTAATTTTCAAATCATATTATTAACATCCTTTTCTCCATCATTGAAAAATTACTTTTCTTCTCCAAGGAAATTATTGCATATATCATGTTATAACAAGGAATTTTGATCTTAGAACTATGGGTCAAGATGTATCTCAGTGGGAAAAGAAACAAGATAATCTGAGGAGCTATGCTACATGGATACTTTTGGTGTTCTTTTCCCTCATGTAGGATGTTACCTGGAGCAATGATCCTAAAAATGCTGAGGTTTTACTGTAGGGTAAGTGTGACAGTGTGATGCACAGAGGTAGAATTTAGGGATTTCAATCTATTGTGCTCTGATCTAGTCAGTTACAACACCCTTCACATTTCATTGTTTCCTACACTCATGGGAAAGCATTTCCTATTCACCGGTCAATCAGTGCCATAAACTATTTCAAGCTTTTCTCTTTAGCAAGTTAATAATGTTTGATTTGACATGACTGGGCATAAGAAAAACAAAATCCTAGAATCTGTTTTAAACAGCAGGAACCTAAGATTAGCTATCAAGCTCTAATATTCTAGAAGCAGTGTCATAAACAGCCATTGCTTTTGATAATACATTTTCCCCTCCAGAGTAACTGAAAGTAAGTGATGCAGGAAAAAGTGTTCCAGAACAAAGCCAAATAAAGCATAAAAGTTAACCAGGGGTCATAGACACCAGCAGAATTGAGCACAGAACAATTTTTATTTAATCTACGGAAAGTTCTGCTTACTGCTCAATTCAGTGTTTGATAGAAAGTTGAATTGTACTTTTGTTTTAGAACATCTTAAAAGCACGTAGTATCCTCTAATTCTCTCACAACCTTTAAACATATATAAATGTGTCATTTTAGAAAAAATAAATACTTAAAAAACAAGGTATTTCTTTGCCATTTTATTTGAAACAATGCAAGTCTTTCAACCAAAATTGCAAGTTTTATTCAACAATTTTACTCCCAGGTGTACTGTATTCCTAGTGGGTTTTTCTTTTTATTGATAAATGTCTTGGCTTTTAGCTTGATCATTGAAATAGTGGGAAAGGTAGTCAATCAAAATGTACTTTTGTGCATTCAAATGAACCCTTCAGAAAAATGAACAAGATTGAAACCTTTAAAAGGCCCTAGTATGTTCACTAAGTGCAGAAGTGATTAATCTTTTTACCCTTATGTTGGCAGCAGCCATAAAATGCACGCAATTAAAGTCTATAATGACATATTTCTATGGCATATACAGTGAAGTTGTCCAAGGGATGATAGGTTAAGATAAATAGGCATAGTGAATATGAGTCCCTAATAAATGTGCTCAGTGCAATATAATTTGAACACATTCAAAGTTTAGTCAAATGTTTGTAATAACTGTTTTTCTGCCCTGGGATTGTGTTGAATTCCAGAATAATGAGAGACAACACTTCTTTTTTCATGAACTTACTGATTTTACGTATAGAGTTTTATTTTAGCTTTTCACACATATATGTGTATTTAATTTTGCATTGAAAAATAAAACATACATTTAAAAGGTTACAGAAAACATAGCTAATATTTATAAAGTGTTCACTCATTTAATCACCACTGAGGTTAAGACATAACATTCTCAGTGTTCCAGAAACCCATTCACATGCTTCTCCATCATGACCCTCTTCCTCTTCCAAGATGGTCAATAATCCAAGTAGAGTTTTAAATTTAAAGAAGGTAATGATTAAGACACTATCAATAAGAGACAGCATTTTCATTGTTTTGTAAAAAAGAAAGGGCTATTTCAGAACTTTTTAAGATAGAAATTATTTGAAATTGCGTATCAAATAAAGGTTCTTTTTTTTTAAATTTTATTTTATTTTTAAACTTTACATAATTGTATTAGTTTTGCCAAATATCAAAATGAATCCACCACAGGTATACATGTGTTCCCCATCCTGAACCCTCCTCCCTCCTCCCTCCCTATACCATCCCTCTGGGTCGTCCCAGTGCACTAGCCCCAAGCATCCAGTATCGTGCATCGAACCTTTATGACCCACCTCCCAGAATATTGGAAATAAAAGCAAAAATAAACAAATGGGACCTAATTAACCTTAAAAGCTTCTGCACATCAAAGGAAACTATTAGCAAGGTGAAAAGACAGCCTTCAGAATGGGAGAAAATAATAGCAAATGAAGCAACTGACAAACAACTAATCTCAAAAATATACAAGCAACTCCTATAGCTCAACTCCAGAAAAATAAATGACCCAATCAAAAACTGGGTCAAAGAACTAAATAGACATTTCTCCAGAGAAGACATACAAATAAAGGTTCTTATTTGGATAGGTTACAGATGTTTTTTTTCCTTCTATCTATCCATTAAGTAATTTTTATTGAAACAGCTAGCTGTTTCCCAACATCTATTCTGCTTTTGTAGAATAACAGGACCCCGTATACCTGGCTGCCTTTGAGTAGACTATATTTTCCAGGTTCTCTCACTTTTGTCTGGGAGCCTACAATTACTTTTTGGCTAATGGGACACAAATAAGTGTTGTGCAAGCAGTTTCTATGAAAGACTAAACTTTCCTCACGTCTGTGTCCCTGAAAGCTGGGATGCTATCACGGGACCAGCATTAGAGCAGGCACTTTGGACCACCGGGAGATGGTTGAGATCGAAGGTGGCTGAGTGACAACATGGACTGAGTCAACAGTGCTTGCGAAACTGCAGCCTGAGCTCTAGACTACCAAGTTTGTGAGAAGGAGAAACAAGAAATCAACCCTGAATATTCACTGGAAGAACTGATGCTGAAGTTGAAGCTCCAATATTTTGGCCACCTGATGTGAAGAGCTGACTCACTGGAAAAGACCCTGATGCTGGGAAAGACTGAAGGCAAGAGGAGACGGGGATGACAGAGGATGAGATGTCTGCATGGTATCACTGACTCAATGGACATGAGTTTGAGCAAACTTTGGGAGATAGTGAAAGACAGGGAAGCCTGATATGCTGCAGTCCAGGGGTTGCAAAGAGTCGGACATGACTTAGCAGTGGAACAACAATGTTTGTAAGTCATTCTGTAACTCAGAGTTCTACTTAAAGTTAATACAATAGCCAAAACCTTTAAAACTGTATCATAATAAATAAATATTCAACATTACATTCTAAGTGGCATTTTGTAAATGCAAGTATCTTTTTTTATAATAAATATACACATTGGAAAGGTTACATTAATGGTATAAGGTGAAATGTCACATGTATTCTTGAAAATTATTTTTAACTCAGTTTATTTTATTAACATTAGACATAATTGGGGGAAGGATAAAATATAAGAATATATAAATGCTGCTTCTTTTGCATTGAGAATAAACTATTTTCATAAGTCAGATAGATCTGTGATAGTTGTCAGCCTTGCAAGTATGGCTTTAAAATTCTACATTGTAGCTGAAAACAAACGATAAGAAGTTTGAGAGTACATAAGACACTGATAATGGGATGGAAAGGTCTGCATAATGAAGAATGAGCAGGAGGCAGAAGTGCCCCAAGGCATTAGTAACATTGTCAGCATCAGAACTGGGGATTTCAGGAATATGCCACAAGAATGATTTACTGCCCCTGGATATTTTCTCCTTTTGTAGCTTCAATTTTTATTGGAATAGTTCTCTTTTTTGTACTTGAATTTCCATATTGAAATGATTTGGCATGTTCACAAAAGTATACAGGAAGTAGAAGCAGCACAAAAAATTCCCAAATGCACTTCATAATGCTTCTCAAATGGTAACAGTGTTCATAATCACAGTACAGTGATCAAAACTGGGATATTAACATTGACATAAAAACACTCTGGGCTTCCCAGATGGCTGAGCAAGTAAAGAATCCATCTGCAATGAAAAAGACATAGAAGATTTGAGTTCAATACCTGGGTTGGGAAGATCCTCTGGAGGAGGAAATGGCAATCCACTCCAGGATTCCTGCCTGAAAAATCCCATGGACAGAGGAATCTCGTGGGTTACAATCTAAAGGATTGCAACGACTCAGACACAACTGAGCATAAAAACATTCTCAACTCTACCAACCTTGTTCAAAGTTAAACATTTGCCCTCAAGTCAAGGCTGTATATTGTCACCCTGTTTATTTAACTTATATGCAGAGTACATCATGAGAAATACTGGACTGGAAGAAACACAAGCTGGAATCAAGATTGCCAGGAGAAATATCAATAACCTCAGATATGCAGATAACACCATCCTTATGGCAGAAAGTGAAGAGGAACTAAGAAGCCTCTTGATGAAAGTGAAAGTGGAGAGTGAAAGAGTGGGCTTAAAGCTCAACATTCAGAAAATGAAGATCATGGCATCCAGTCCCATCACTTCATGGGAAATAGATGGGGAAACAGTGGAAACAGTGTCAGACTTTATTTTTCTGGGCTCCAAAATCACTACAGATGGTGACTGCAGACATGAAATTAAAAGACACTTACTCCTTGGAAGGAAAATTATGACCAACCTAGATAGCATATTGAAAAGCAGAGACATTACTTTGCCAACAAAGGTTCGTCCAGTCAAGGCTATGGTTTTTCCTATGGTCATGTATGGATGTGAGAGTTGGACTGTGAAGAAGGCTGAGCGCCGAAGAATTGATGCTTTTGAACTGTGGTGTTGAAGAAGACTCTTGAGAGTCCCTTGGACTGCAAGGAGATCCAACCAGTCCATTCTGAAGGAGATCAGCCCTGGGATTTCTTTGGAAGGAATGATGCTAAAGCTGAAACTGCAGTCCTTTGGCCACCTCATGCGAAGAGTTGACTCAATGGAAAAGCCTCTGACGCTCGGAGGGATTGGGGGCAGGAGGAGAAGGGGACGACAGAGGATGAGATGGCTGGATGGCATCACTGACTCGATGGACGTGAGTCTCAGTGAACTCCCGGAGTTGGTGAGGAAAAGGGAGTCCTGGCGTGCTTCGATTCATGGGGTCGCAAAGAGTCGGACATGACTGAGCGGCTGATCTGATCTGATCTGAATATTCTTTCTGTACAGCAACACTCAACCCATGCTCTCACATTGCATGTGTCTCTCATCATTTTTTCTCAGTTTACTTTTTTTTAAATTTTTTATTTTATATTGCAGTATGGCCAATTAAGAATGTGGTGATAGTTTCACATAGAAAGGAAGGGGACTTAGCTATAGGTAAACATGTATCCATTCTTTCCACAATTCCCCTCCTATCCAGGCTGCCTCATCATATTGAGCAGAATTCCTTGTACCATATAATAGGACCTTGTTGGTTATCCATTTTCAATATAGCAGTGTGTACATGTCAATCCCAAAGAGTTTCTCACTTTTTTGTGGTATTAAATATTTGAAGAATATTGATAAGGTATTCTATAGAATATTCCTCAATAGCACAGTGCTGTAGTTACCAAGAGAATGGAAACAAATGGGTAAGTCTTAATATTGGACCAGGTCTATACCTGGAAGAATTGTCAAGTTAAGGACTTCCCTGGTGGCTCAGATGGTAAAGCGTCTGCCTACAATGCGGGAGACCCGGGTTCAATCCCTGGGTCAGGAAAATCTCCTGGAGAAGGAAATGGCTACCCACTCTAGTATTCTTGCCTGGAAAATCCCATGGATGGAGGAGCCTGTGAGGTTACAGTCCATGGGGTCAGAAAGAGTCAGACATGACTGAGTGACTTCACTTTCTTTCTTTCTTTATACCTGGAAGAATTGTCAAGTTACTGTGAAACAAGGGAGAAAAATTTTACTGTCTAGAGGCAATTTCCAGGTAAGAGCTCGGGTAGGGAAAAAGTAAACTAAGCCCGGTCAACTTACTGAAATAAGAGACAGAAACCAGAGTTTGGAAAAATGTAGGAGGCTCATGTTGTGGGATGTAGTACACAAGAAACTTTCACAGGGAGATGGCTGTGGCGACCTGCAGGATGGTTCTTTCTGACACTCTTAATTGAAACTGATCTGCATATCTATGATTGTATAAGTAATCTGATTTGTCTTATCTTTAATCTATTTAAAAGATAATTGACATACGTATAGCAATCCTATATACAAGGGCAGCTAATGGTAAAGCTTCAAAGAAATGCACACAAAAATTATGACACTATCTTCAGGGGAAGTAGATTCATAATTAAAATTGGAGATTTAATATAATTTTTCAACAATTGATCATATATACAGCCTAATTGATCTAATGACTTATGAGATATACCTCTTTACAATGACTTGTAAGCTATACAATTTCTGTGCCATATGAGAGACTGAACTCATAACTTAAACCTGACTCTTGTGTGAAGAGAAGCATGAAATATACTTAGAGATTCCCCATCTTATTTTGGACCAGGAAGTACAAGATCAATTTTGGAAAAAAGACTTGGGAAGTCACAAAGACTTGGAATTCTCTCTTCTTCTTCTGAGATACCTGATTGTCTGTAACCTTAAGATTATCAGTAAATCTTGATACTTAGTAAGATCTCTCATTTTTTAAGACTCTGATTTGTCACTCCCTGTGTTAGCTCATAAAATCTGCTCTTGAAGCTCTTGTACCAGGATGACAGGCTGCATGAAATGACACACAGTTGACCATGGCCTGAAGGACAGCAACAACTGGCCAGCAATCAATCCCTATGTAATATAATCAAGAAATAAATATTGTTAGACACTGAGATTTAAGGAGTCTTTATTCCAGCAAGGTGACTAACATATTAGGATGTGTTTGCAATAGGGCTTCCTTTTTAAGCAATCTGTAAATAGTTGTGCATTTTTTAATTTAAAAGCCCCAGACACCATTTTGTCTAGAAAATTGGACTTTGAGAACCATGAGAGAATGCATAGAATCACAGAAGATATGTGCCAAGAAATGCATGCTAATGGATGATGTGATTGTCATTCCTTCTATAAGATTATTCCTGAATTATTTAATAATCAAGTCACAATGTAATTTACTGGAAATCTTGAGAACAACTGAGTCCATGATTCAAAAACACAACTCTATCTAAAATTTTCATACAGTTCTCTGGCTCTTTCTTTCATTACTTTTAATTGGCTGTAATATTTTAAGACGTGGTAAAGCAATAGCACAGATGGTAAAGAATCTGCCTGCAATGCAGAAGACCTGGGTTCAGTCCTTGTGTCAGAAAGATCCCCTGGAGAAGGGCATGGCAATCCACTCCATTATTCTTGCCTGAAGATCCCATGGACAGAGGAACATGGTGGGCTACAGTCCATGGGGTCGCAAAGAGTTAGACATGACTGAGCAGCTAAACATACACACACACAAAAAAACAGCAGCACCACACACACACACACACACACACACCCTACTGCTTTATCAATAACTATTGCTGGCAGTGAGAATTAGATTTACTTTCTAAATTTCAATTTTGTCAGCCTCCTTTGAAATACAGATGCATTCAACAAGAGAATTTTTAAACCCCACTGTACTTTTATGTACAAATTATTTTTCTTCTTATGAATTGGTTTTAATGGATAAATTGCAGTCTTAAAGAAAGGAGCTGACATGTTAATAGGAAACATTGCACAAGTCATTGCAGAAGTAAATTTCTAGTCTTTTTTGTGTCAGTTCAAATATAACTGTAAGAAGTCATGTTTCTAGTCTAGACTATCTTTTTGAAGTTATACAAACTCAGATCATGATAAATAACACCTAACACCACTTAAAAATTATTCCTAAATAGTTCAACCAATGCCTATTTGTAAAAATGTGCAAAATCAGCTCATAGAATTAAAAAAAAAATAAACTATAAGCAATCATTGCTTTAAGGAGCAATTAATTTGTTGAAAGAGGATAGAAAACATCTAAGGGGATAATAAATGATTTTATTTCTTTAAATTTTAGATTGTAATAAAACCATGATATATTACAATTTCTTGCTCATTTTGCTTTTAAAGACTTGCTCAAGTAATTCCCAGAGACTGCACTGAAGTGCACACTCAGATACCTTGACACTAAGAGGTCTTCTTATGCTAACCTTCCTTTCCCAATATTTAGCAAAAGTGAAGACTGTCATATATTCTTCATTAAGGGTATAGAATAAAACTTTCTCAATATTTAACTAGGGTCAAGAACATTTTCAAGCTTTTAAAGTTTACTCGGGGTAAATTTGTTAGCTTATATAGAAAGGTGTCTAAAAAAGAAAAGAAAGACATTTGAGTGACAATAGGAGTACTTGTCAGACATATTTATTCTGATAAATTCAACATGAAGGATGGAGCAGAGTTAAATGCGAATTTCAATGTGTACATCTTCTCTAGCCTACAATGAATTTATTTTCTCTACTGATGTTTTTAATTAGCTTATTTAGATATCTTCAGCTTTTTTCTGTTGGCATTTTCTGGATATTTGTCATTGCAATTTTATTAAACCATTTGCAGTAGCCTCTCATCAAATATAGCATATGAATCCTATATGCTGTTTTCTCAGTTTAATTTACTGTGTTCTTTTCTTTGTCTAGTTCACTTCTAAATGCCCTTCAGAATTTAGTCAAAGAATGACAATTTTCAGGGAGCCTTTTCACAAAGATTAGTGTGATTTAAAATTACTGTGTCATACTGCTGCTGCTGCTGCTAAGTCACTTCAGATGTGTCCGACTCTGTGTGACCCCACAGACAGCAGCCCACCAGGCTTCCCATCCCTGGGATTCTCCAGGCAAGAACACTGGAGTGGGTTGCCATTTCCTTCTCCAATGCATGAAAGTGAACAGTGAAAGTAAAGTCGCTCAGTCATGTCCAACTCTCAGCGACCCCATGGACTGCAGCCTACCAGGCTCCTCCATTTATGAGATTTTCCAGGCAAGAGTACTGGAGTGGGGTGCCATTGCCTTCTCCGGTCATACTGCTAGTAACCTGTATTTAACATATGTGACAATCAGTACTCTATTTGTGGATCTTTAGCAAGTTTTCATTTACTCAGAATAAAAATAACAAGACCCTTCAATTGATATTTTCATGGAAGAAATAAAGTTTTATATTCTAAAATATTTACACAGGTCAATACTCCACTAATAAAGTAGATATGATTAAGAGATAACATTCTGCTTTTAGTCAAAATGGAACAACAGGAAATGTATTCACACTCTTTCCCTGAATCAGTTACAAGATATACCAATAAATCAGTTATTAAGACATTGTGCATATGTGTGCATGCTAAGGCGCTTCAGTTGTGTGCAGCTCTTTATGACCCCATGGACTGTAGCCCATCGGGCTCCTCTGTCCATGGGATTCTCCAGGCAAGAATACTGGAGTGGGTCGCCATGCCCTTCTCCAGGGAATCTTCTTGACCCAGGGATAGAACCCATGTCTCTCACGTCTCCAGCATTGGCAGACGTGTTTGATCCACTAGCACCACCTTGGAAGCTCCAGTTAAGACACTGAGTATCAGTCAACTTAGTACTGTGACTTTGTGAAGAAGTTAACAAATCAATAGAATTCTATGATTATTGTGTTGCTGATTTGATAGTGTTTCAAGGACATTGTGAAGAAGTGGGAGAGGAGTAGACATAAATAGAACTTAGACAATATCCTGAGTTAGAGACCCAGAGCTGAGACACACTGGAGACCATAGTGGCTGGAGTTCACAAAGCTGAGTACTGGAGAGGTAAATTAACAAGAGGGGATTGAGATTAAATAAGAGAGAAAGAGAGAGGGAGAGAGACTGACTGAGAATGAAGGGTGAGAGAGAAAATACTGGAGTTCTGTAGGGATTCATTGGAGAAGGAAATGGCAACCCACTCCAGTACTCTTGCCTGGGAAATCCCATGGACGCAGGAGCCTAGTAGGCTGCAGTCAATGGGGTCTTGAAGAGTCGGACACAAACTGAGCGACTTCACTTTCACTTTTCACTTTCATGCATTGGAGGAGGAAATGGCAACCCACTCCAGTGTTCTTGCCTGGAGAGTCCCAAAGATGGAGGAGCCTGGTGGGCTGCTGTCTATGGGGTCGCACAGAGTCCACATGACTGAAGTCACTTAGCAACAGCAGTAGGGATTCATCTACAGTTTTGAAGATAATACAGATCACAATTTGTGTGTGAGAAAACTACTCAAGTCTGGGATGAGTGAAGGAAGGGAGACATCTGAAAGGATGGCAGATAACAGTACCCAAGGCTCCTACAGAACAGGAAATTGTATCTGTTTCCACCAATCACATTGAAAACTGCACAGGGACTTCCTTGGAGGTCCAGAGGTTAACACTCAGTGCTTCCACTGCAGGGGGTGTGGGTTTGATCCCTCGTTGCAGAGCTAAGGTCCCACAGGCTGCATGGTGTAGAGAGTAAATGCATAAATAAGTGAGTAAAAGAAAAATGCACAACTCATGGATCATTGGTTTAGTATTCAGTATTCATTAATGGAAAAACTGTTGACTTGGGAATGACATCTGAAGTTTATTAGCATTATTGTATTAATTAAGAAGAGATGGCAAGAATACACAGAAGTACTGTACGAAAAAGAACTTCACGACCCAGATAATCACGATGGTGTGATCACTGACCTAGAGCCAGACATCCTGGAATGTGAAGTCAAGTGGGCCTTAGAAATCATCACTACGAACAAAGCTAGTGGAGGTGATGGAGTTCCAGTTGAGCTATTCCAAATCCTGAAAGATGATGCTGTGAAAGTGCTGCACTCAATATGCCATCAAATTTGGAAAACTCAGCAGTGGCACAGGACTGGAAAAGGTCAGTTTTCATTCCCATCCCAAAGAAAGGCAATGCCAAGAATGCTCAAACTACCGCACAATTGCACTCATCTCACACGCTAGTAAAGTAATGCTCAAAATTCTCCAAGCCAGGCTTCAGCAATATGTGAACTGTGAACTTCCTGATGTTCAAGCTGGTTTTAGAAAAGGCAGAGGAACCAGAGATCAAATTGCCAACATCTGCTGGATCATGGAAAAAGCAAGAGAGTTCCAGAAAAACATCTATTTCTGCTTTATTGACTATGCCAAAGCCTTTGACTGTGTGGATCACAATAAACTGTGGAAAATTCTGAAAGAGATGGGAATACCAGAACACCTGATCTGCCTCTTGAGAAATTTGTATGCAGGTCAGGAAGCAACAGCTAGAACTGGACATGGAATAACAGACTGGTTCCAAATAGGAAAAGGAGTTCGTTGAGGCTGTATATTGTCACCCTGTTTATTTAGCTTATATGCAGAGTACATCATGAGAAATGCTAGACTGGAAGAAACACAAGCTGGAATCAAGATTGCCGGGAGAAATATCAATAACCTCAGATATGCAGATGACACCACCCTTATGGCAGAAAGTGAAGAGGAACTCAAAAGCCTCTTGATGAAAGTGAAAGTGGAGAGTGAAAAAGTTGGCTTAAAGCTCACCATTCAGAAAACGAAGATCATGGCATCCGGTCCCACCACTTCATGGGAAATAAATGGGGAAACAGTGGAAACAGTGTCAGACTTTATTTTTCCGGGCTTCAAAATCACTACAGATTGTGACTGCAGCCATCAAATTAAAAGACGCTTACTCCTTGGAAGGAACGTTATGACCAACCTAGATAGCATATTGAAAAGCAGAGACATTACTTTGCCAACAAAGGTTTGTCTAGTGTAGGCTATGGTTTTTCCTGTGTTCATGTATGGATGTGAGAGTTGGACTGTGAAGAAAGCTGAGTGACAAAGAATTGATGCTTTTGAACTGTGGTGTTGGATAAGACTCTTGAGAGTCCCTTGGACTGCAAGGAGATCCAACCGGTCCATTCTGAAGGAGATCAGCCCTGGGATTTCTTTGGAAGGAATGATGCTAAAGCTGAAACTCCAGTACTTTGGCCACCTCATGCGAAGAGTTGACTCATTGGAAAAGACTCTGATGCTGGGAGGGATTGGGGGCAGGAGGAGAAGGGGATGACAGAGGATGAGATGGCTGGATGGTGTCACTGACTTGATGGATTTGAGTCTCAGTGAACTCCGGGAGTTGATGATGGACAGGGAGGTCTGGCGTGCTTCGATTCATGGGGTTGCAAAGAGTCGGACATGACTGAGCGACTGATCTGATCTGATTAATTTCTGGACGTCTCTGGTAGTACAGCGGATAAGACAACGCCTGCCAAAGCAGGACATACAGGTTCAATCCCTAGTCTGGAAAGATCCCACAAGCTGTGGAGGAGCTAAAGCCACAACTACTGAGCCTACACTCTGGACCCATAAACCATAACTACTGAGCCAGTGTTCTGAAGCTATTGAAGCTCACAACCCTGGAGCCCACGCTCTTCAACAAGAGAAGCCACGGCAATGAGAGGCCTGTGCACCACACCTAGAGAGTAGCCCCTGCTCGCTGCTACTAGAGAAAGCCTAGATTGCCACAGGGCTACGGAGACCTAGTGAAGCCAAATATCAATCAATCATTAAAAACATTAATTTCTTAGTTTTGACAAATGTACAAGGATTATACGTGATGTTAATATTGGGGAAAATTGGAGGAAATTTGAGGGAAAGGTATAAACAAACAGTCTGCTCTGTACCTTCTTTGAAATTATTTTCTAAATTTAAAATTGTTTCATAATAACTTAAAAAAATAAACAAGCAATTCCAAATGAAAATGGGTTGTAAAAAGCACTTTAACAGCCACCTACAAAAGGTGATATTCCCAATCATGAATAAATATGGCAATGGACTCAATTTTATTAGTAACTGTAGAAGTTCAGTTTATTATCATGGCATCTCCACTGGAATAGATAAAATATGTATGTTCTTTACAAGAATTCTCATATGTGCACCAAAATAACATGTATAAAAACAAGCATATGTGTAAGAATGATTGTACTAATAACCCCAGAATACAGACACTATATTCAACTCCAATCAAATTCAAGCAAGCACAGCAATCCCATGCTACTCAGTCAGGATAGTGGCTGCCATGGGCAAAAGAAAACTGGAAGGTGGAAGGAAGGGGCTTCTAGGAGCCGATAAAGTACACTTTTTGAACAATATGGTAATTAAATGTATATGTGATCTTTACGATAAATTAATGAGACATATATTTTTTATTTTATTTTTGTACCTCCTTCTATTTATATGATAATGAAAAATGTTTAAAAGTACTTAATAAAAAAGCACTTCTCAGGTGTCACCAGTGGTAAAGAACCCACCTGACAATGCAGGAGATAGAAGAGATGTGGGTTCGATCCCTGGGTCAGGAAGATCCCCTGGAGGAGGAAATGGCAATCCATTTCTGTGTTCTTGCCTGAGGAATCCCATGGATAGAGGAATCATGGATAGAAGAGCTACAGTCCATGGGGTTGCAAAGAGAAGGACTCTCAAGTGGACTTAGCACACACTCTTAACACACAGAAAAGTTTCTAAGTTATTTTATCTCATCCTCAGTTCTTTCTTTTTAGCTTGTTTTTCAACACCACAGAATATCAAAGAGCTGCTTCAAAAGGAATGAATATCTTGGAATCATTGTAGGAGTGAATATCAGCAACTGCTAGGAAATCATTTCTAAAACCCACTGGGCTGAAAGATTCTATTTGACTTTATATAGATGTCTCCTTTCACTCATTGCCTCCTGTAGCTTAAAAATGCAAACATCTATCTGCTTTAAATGTGCTTGCCTATGAAACAGTATCCACAGAAATTAGCTTTAATGAGAGTCAGATAAAAGGGAAACAGGATGCATTCATCCTAGATTCATTAGAATTACATTTTCATACCCAAACCTAATGATTAATTTCCTCAGGACCATATTTTTGACTTGTTGTTGACAAAGAAGTCAGGGATCACACATGCTCTGTAAGCAAAGGATATATCTATTTAACTTTTTTTCAAATTCTTCCATGAAAACATCATGTTGTTAATTTATGAGATTTTTCAGACTGTCTCCTAGGAAACTAATAGAAAAAAAGTTTTCACAAGAAGTGTTTTACTCCATTCTGTGGGTGACTGTGATTCGAATTTCATTTTCATATAGCCCGTGGTAGTTCCAGGTTTTGTGAAGACCGATGCTGCTCAGTCATGTCCAACTCTTTGTGGCCCCGTGGACTGTACCCTGCTAGGCTCCTCTGTCCATAGGATTTCCCTACTGGAGTAGGATACCATTTCCTTCTCCAGGGGATCTTTCTGACCCAGAGATAAAACCCATGTACCCTGCATTGGGAGGCAGATTCTTCACCACTGACCCACTAGAGAAGCCCGAGAGACTTTATATTAAAAAAATGTGAAAACATCTTACGTTTGTAATTTTTACATGAGCATAGGATGATATGAACACATTGCCCCTTCCTAGGATTCGTACAAGTTAAAGGAAACTGCTGTTTCATGGTAAGTATGTTTCTGTACTCAGCATAGAATCTAGAGATCATCATTGAAGGCAGGTATCATATAAACTGCACCTATAGGGGAGAAATAGTGTGAATAAATGAAATGATCTGTGTAAATAAAACAATAGTGCAAGTATAATTATAAATGGTATCTTCCAGCCTCATTATCATTGAATGATTATCAGGGATGATGTGACCTTGAGACTGGCTAGTATTATGTAAAGCAGCCAAATCCATTCAAATTCTTATTCAGAGTTGACTATTGCTAAATTTTTCTGTTTTGAAGAAATCTGAGGAGACTAGGGTTTATTATAAAGCTTCCATTAAAAATATTAACAACAAATTAAAATTACTTTCTCAAGAAAAATGTCTCCTTTAGAATACTGAACATTTGAGTTTCACCAAATCTAATGCTCTTGAAGGTGAATAAAATTCATGAAATGTGGCCTTCTGACTAGTCCTAGACAATTGTTGAGGCTAAGAATAGTGGTAAATTGACTCCAAAAGACTTAACTTTGTTTGTAATGATTTACACTAAAAGATAAAAAGAAAGACCAATAAATAAATAAATAAAAAGAAGACTTGTTAGTATCTGGAATAACTTGAATTAGGTGATTCTGATGGGATGGTGAAAAACCAGTGGACGGCCATGAAAGTTTAGGTCTGTAATATCCTTTGGTCTGAGCTTTCTTTCCCTTAATTAGTTTTCCTAAAAATGGATCAGCAGATAGCAAGTGGGTTATGAATCCTAAGTCAGATTATCTTGAATAACTAAGAATACATGGAAAGACTAAAAATCTTACCTCCGTGTCCCAAGTCCTCCATGTCCCAAGTTAAATGAGTCAAGCTCTACCTTGAGTTTAGATATATCTGTACAAAATTAAGAAAATGGAATAGCAACAGTGTTTTACAACACTTCACAGGTTATGTTTATTCAAGGGTAAAAAATAGGGTAAGTGTAGGCATATGGATTCCAGTAAAATAAAAAGTTTGTTTAAATGTAAATGTTTCCAAAAGGAAAAAAAAATTCACAGAAGAAATAATATAGAAATAAATTTCCTCTCAGCAGAATGTTTTCTTCTTCACTTTTGCAAGAGGCAACCTCAGGTGTCTAATGGAGATATACTGAGGAACTAAAAGTGGATACCTTTGCGAAAGTAGTTTTAGTGCCTCTAAAAGCCTGCTGTTGGAGGCACATTATTTATCTACTGAATTGAACCTGCAACCAAATTACAATCTTACTCTCTTTGCATTTTGTATCCCAATCTTGAGTTCAAGATGAGTTGGCACTTCAAGGCATAAAAGTTCAATTTAGTATCTCTTTTAATCCCCACTTAACTTCAGTGATAACAAGCAACTGCTTAGTGAGGTAATTAATGGGAAATTGTGCTTTTTTATGGGCAACTTGGGATGTACTTTCTAGACTCAAGACAGTACATGCTGAATCATAGTTTGATACCAATTATTTTCTATCACAGCTATTTGGTTGCAGGACCAATATTAATCAGCTACATTAAAGGAGGACAAAGAAATACCTGTTGGCCAGTCAAGAGCCTTTTTTTTTTTTTTTTTTTTAAGGAGTGGAGCATCAGTGAAATGTATCCTACTTTGGAAGATTTATTTCAATATAAATATCTTCTAATTTTTGCACATGGTCTTATTATCTCATGTGAAATGCAAATGTTAGGTCATATCCCACAGAATGTAGTGAAAATTGCTTAAGGAAAATAAATGACAAAATCTTCAGACCTTACTCATACTTTTCTGCAATGGATGAAATGAATATTTAGCAAAGCAAGCTAGCAGTTTGCAAATGTGCAATTAAAATCCTGGCTCTTCTCTAATTATGTAACACTTAAGTTAAATGGTCTTAATAGACATATAATGATAGCTTTATAAACCTACAGTTACTTATAATCAAATGTAATTTCTATTTTGGTTTTAAAGCACCCATTAAATGTCTATTATGATTTTTAAGTAATTTGGCAGACATTTAATGAATACTTTAAAAACCTAAATAGTAATTATTTCAAGAAACAACTGTTAACATATAGGAGTAACTGAGCTATTCATTTGAATACCCAGTTTAGAACTAATTAGTGAAGTGTATATGTAATACCCAATGGCTTTACTACAAGAAGAACATCACAATTTTAATTTAACTTTCTCTCTTAAAATAACAACTGTTTTTCTAACTTTCTTCTGAGTCCTGTGACATACCTATCCTGTTACAAAAATGTAAAACTGAAAAGTTATATCTTCTTACAGTTCTGGGTATATTCTAGAAAAATGATTTCTGTGTCAGGCAGAGTAAAAACATATTTTACACCTTAATTCACTGTGGTATTTAGGGTATGTTGTTAGGAAGCTAAAAAAAAAAATGTTCAGTATAGACAGTTTTTCATTGCAAGTTATAGGTGATAAGTCAGTTTCCAAGTTTTCAGAATAATGCTGTTAAATTTAACAGAAGACTCTGATTTCCCACTATGTGTAACAAATATAGGTTTGCCACTTCTTTTCACAACTACAGTGCTTCAAATGCTTTCAATGGCAGAAGAAAGCTGCATGTTATATTAAAGTCACTAAAATATTTTTAGGAACAGAGATCATTATTTTTGATTAATGACACCATTCATGAGCTTTATGGAAAGAGTTCAAGGTCTATTTCATATGTGATGCATTTTGATTCACAAAAATTGAAATTGCTTTATTGTTCCTATGAAATATAGATGTTTCAATAGCCTAAATTTCAAATTTTGGATATCTTATTACACAAACATAGACAATTCTTGACTATGAGACAATTTTTAGTGCTAATATTTGTTAATATGTATAAATTTTAATTATTATTATTATAGTATTACAAGTTAATTTTATAATCTAATTGTTTTCATATTCATTCTGCTTCAGTATTGAGGTCATCTATGACTTTCCTGTCCTAAACTTATTTCTCTTATATGACAAGGAAAAATGATGCAAGCTTTTTTCTTTTGTATTGGCACTAACTGCATAAAAGGATACATCCAATTATTAGAACCTACTGCAATATCACTGCAGACGGTGACTGCAGCCATGAAATTAAAAGATGCTTACTACTTGGAAGGAAAGTTATGACCAACCAGATAGCATATTGAAAAGCAGAGACATTACTTTGCCAACAAAGGTCCGTCTAGTCAAGGCTATGGTTTTTCCAGTGGTCATGTATGGATGTGAGAGTTGGACTGTGAAGAAGGCTGAGCGCCGAAGAATTGATGCTTTTGAACTGTGGTGTTGGAGAAGACTCTTGAGAGTCCCTTGTACTGCAAGGAGATCCAACCAGTCCATTCTGAAGGAGATCAGCCCTGGGATTTCTTCGGAAGGAATGATGCTAAAGCTGAAACTCCAGTACTTTGGCCACCTCATGCGAAGAGTTGACTCATTGGAAAAGACTCTGATGCTGGGAGGGATTGGGGGCAGGAGGAGAAGGGGACGACAGAGGATGAGATGGCTGGATGGCATCACTGACTCAATGGACGTGAGTCTGAGTAAACTCCGGGAGTTGGTGATGGACAGGGAGGCCTCGCATGCTTCAATTCACGGGGTTGCAAAGAGTCGGACATGACTGAGCGACTGAACTGAACTGAACTGCAATATGAAATAATTTTGTGAGTATATATAGTATACAAAGATATGCAGATACTTATATATGAATATGCACAGTAAGTATATATACAAGTGTATGTATGCATATACTTGCATTTATGAGTATATCACCTCATAAATTTATATCACCTAATAGCACAAAATATACATATATCACATATATTTTACATAAAATATTTAACATCAATATATATGAATGTGAATGTCTATATGAATATATATATACACATGAAATAGTAAAACTCCTCTTTACAAATTTAGAGAAAGCTGTTAAATTTATCTTGGGTTATATGTAAAATAATCCCCTTTATGGATCATAGCTTTGCCATGATGAATGGGCTTGCATAACTCAATGAAGCTATGAGCCATGCTGCACAGGGCCACCCAAGGCAGATGGATCATAGTGGAGAGTTATGACAGAACATGGTCCCATGGAGGAAATGGCAACCCACTCCAGTATTCTTACCTGGAGAACCCCATGGAGAGTATGAAAAGGCAAAAAGATATGACATCAGAAGATGAGCCCTTTAGGTCAAAAGGTGTCCAATATGCTACTGAGGAAAAGCAGAGGGAAATTACTTATAGCTCCAGAAATAATGAAATGAGTGGGCCAAAGTGGAAATGACATTCAGTTGTGAATGTGTCTGGTGGTGAAAGCAAATTCTGATGCTCTGAAGAATAATATTGCAAAGGAACCTGGCGTGTTAGGTCCATGAATCAAGGTAAGCTGGACTTGGTTAACAGGAGATGGTAAGATTGAACTTCAACATTTTAGGACTCAGTGAACTAAAATGGATGAATTTAATTCAGATGACCATTATATCTACTACTGTGGACAAGAATCCCTTAGAAGAAAGAGAGTAGCCCTCATATGCAAAAAAAGAGCCTGAAATGCTGTCAGATCAGATCAGATCAGTCGCTCAATCATGTCCGACTCTTTGCGACCCCATGAATCACAGCACGCCAGGACTCCCTGTCCATCACCAACTCCTGGAGTTCACCCAGACTCACGTCCATCAAGTCAGTGATGCCATCCAGCCATCTCATCCTCTGTCGTCCCCTTCTCCTCCTGCCCCCAATCCCTCCCAGCATCAGAGTCTTTTCCAATGAGTCAACTCTTCGCATGAGGTGGCCAAAGTACTGGAGTTTCAGCTTTAGCATCATTCCTTCCAAAGAAATCCCAGGGCTGATCTCCTTCAGAATGGACTGGTTGGATCTCCTTGCAGTACAAGGGACTCTCAAGAGTCTTCTCCAACACCACAGTTCAAAAGCATCAATTCTTCAGCCCTCAGCCTTCCTCACAGTCCAACTCTCACATCCATACATGACCACAGGAAAAACCATAGCCTTGACTAGACAGACCTTTGTTGGCAAAGTAATGTCTCTGCTTTTGAATATGCTATCTGGTTGGTCATAACTTTCCTTCCAAGGAGTAAGCGTCTTTTAATTTCATGGCTGCAGTCACCATCTGTAGTGATTTTGGAGCCCGGAAAAATAAAGTCTGACATTGTTTCCACTGTTTCCCCATCTATTTCCCATGAAGTGGTGGGACCGGATGCCAGGATCTTAGTTTTCTGAATGTTGAGCTTTAAGCCAACTTTTTCACTTTCCACTTTCACTTTCATCAATAGGCTTTTGAGTTCCTCTTCACTTTCTGCCATAAGGGGGGTATCATTTGCATATCTGAGGTTATTGATATTTCTCCAGGCAATCTTGATTCCAGTTTGTGTTTCTTCCAGTCCAGCGTTTCTCATGAAATGCTGTACCTGGGTGCAATCTCAAAAACAACAGAATGATCTTAATTTGTGTCCAAGCAAACCATTCAGAATCACAGTAATCCAAGTCTATGCCCCAAACACTGATGCTGAAGAAGCTGAAGCTGATCAGTTGTATGAAGACTTACAACACTTTCTAGGACTAATACCAAAAAAAGGTGTCCTTTTCATCATAGGGGATTAGAATGGGAAAGTATAAGTCAAGAGATACCCAAAATAACAGGCGAGTTTGGCCTTGGAGTCCAAAATGAAACAGGGAAAAGCTTAGCAGAGTTTTGTCAACAGAATACTCTGGTCATAGTAAAGATCCTTTTCCAACAGTCCAAGAGAATGCTACAATGGACATCACGCAATAGTCAATACTGAAATCAAGTAGATTATGTTCTCTTCAGCCCAAAATGGAGAAGCTCTATACAGTCAGCGAAAAGAAGACTGAGACAGGACTGTCACTCAGAGCATGAGCTCCTTTTTGCAAAATTCAAACTTAAACTGAAGGCAGTAGAGAAAACTGCTGGGTTCCAAAATCACTGGGCATGGTATGACTGAAGCCATGTAATTAAAAGATGCTTGCTCCTTGGAAGGGAAGCTTTGATAAACCTGACAGTATATTAAAAAGCAGAGACATCACTTTGTTGGCGCATTCCATATAGTCAAAGCTATGGTTTTCCTAGTAGTTATATATGGATGTGAGGGTTGGAGCTTAAACAAGACTAAGCACCAAAGGATTGATGCTTTCAAACTGTGGTGTTAGAGTAGACTCTTGAGAGTCCCTTGGACTGCAAGTAGATCAAATTTTTCAATCCTGAAGGAAATGAACCCTGAATATTCATTTGAAGGACTGATGATGAAGTTGAAATTCCAATACTTTGGCCACCTATTGTGATGAGCTGACTCATTGGAAAGGATCCTGATCTGGGAACAATTGAAGGCAAAAGGAGAAGGGGGTGGCAGAGGATGAGATAGTTACATAGCATCACTGACTCAATGGACATGAATTTGAGCAAACTCTGGGAGATAATGGAGGACAGAGTAGCTTGGTGTGCTGTAGTTGATGAGGTCACAAAGAGTTGGACAGGACTTAGTGGCTGAACAACAATATATGAAAAACAATAGTTAAACAATTCATAATTTTGCATCAATTTTTTTTTAACTTGAGTGCTTTATACATTATGATGGTTACTTTTATTATTCAACATGGTTAGACTGTGATGGCCTTGATTGTCTGGTCAACACTAGTCTAAATGTTAATGTTTCATGAGATTAATTCTGATAAACAGTAGATTTTAGGTAAAGCAAACTGCCTTCCAAAATGTGATTGGACCTCATTCAATTCATTGAAGGCCTTAAGAACAAAGACTAAGGTTTTTAGAAGAGAGGAAGACTACTACCTTGACGCTGCAATAGAAATCCTGCCTGAGTTCTAGGTAGTAATTTCCCCTATGAATTTCACACAACTGCCAGCTCCAACAGTCACAATCACATAAGCCAGTTCCTTAAAAGAAATCATCCTAAATCATTTTAAACCATTTCTAAGTTATTCTAAATCATTTTAAATTGTTATTTCAGTTCTGTTATTCAGAATGTGCAATTTTTTTTTACTTCATCATTGCCTATTATAAAATATTAAGTGTTTTTAGTTGTTTTAATTATTATTTAATGGCTTTCAACAATGAAAACATATTTCTTTAGCTCAGTATATGTTTTAGGAAAAATGCTTGGTAAATATTGATAAGCTTTTAATAGAATATATTTTGGTTTTGCTGTGCTAAATAAGAAGTTTAAACCAGTCAGCTATTATAAATTAAATATTATACTATATATGAAATCAAAGTTTTGTCACATAGTTCTGACTCTTTTCTACATTTACAGAAATTTTATTTATTCATGAAGAGTACTCATTTGATTGAAGATAATATCCATTTCCCCATCAATTAACATTTTAAAAAATAGCTGTAACATTTATGTATCATTTCCATGGTGAAACAGAAGATATAAGTTTTTCAAGTTTTTATTTTTTTAACTGAGATAGAAAGTGAGATAGAAAGATAAGCCCCAAATGTGTTAATAATTTAGCTGTCCAAATAGTATATAAACAAGTGATTTCTCTTCTACTGGAAATAAAGTCTCGAGGGCTGTTTATCAGGCAAAATAAGCTTTGGATAAAAGCTATTGAGAAGACTAAGATGAAAGACAAGTTTGTTTGTGTTTATTGTATAAAAAAAGATTCTTTGGCCTCACTTCTTCCAGATCCTGACCCACTGTAAGGAATATTTAATCATAAACTGTTTAATTCATACTTAGCAATGTCTGATCCATAAAACATGTCTCTGCATTCATATAATGTTGAAGAAAAAAAAAAACAAATAGAAATTGAAGTCAGTAAGGCAAATTGTGAAATTTAGCCTATTTTTCCAGATATCCTGGGAGAACTTTCAGATCTATGTAAGAAAAGAGTCAGGAACCTGGGACACGGATGGATTACTATTATATGTTAATGTTTCTAGAATTCTTGTGTTATTAGGAATGAATATTTATGTCTCTCCCAAATACATATGTTGAATCTCTAACTCTCGATGTGATAGTGTCTGGAGATGGGGTCTTTGGAAAGTAATTAGGCTTAAATGAGGTCATAAAAGTAAGCCCCCTGTGATGAGATTTGTTGTTGTTCTGTCACTCAGTCATGTCCAACTCTTTGTAAACCCACTGCGAAGCATACCAGGCTTCCCTGTCCTTCACCAAATCCCAGAGCTTGTTCAAACTCATGTCCATCTAGTCAGTGATGCCATCCAATCATCTCATCCCTGTCATCTCTTTCTCCTCCTACCTTCATCAGGGTACTTTCCCAGCATCAGGGTCTTTTCTAATGAGATGACTCTTTGCAATATGTGGCCAAAATATTGGCGCTTTAGTTTCAGTATCAGTCCTTCCAATGAATATCCAGGACTGATTTCCTTTAGGATTGACTAGTTTGATGTCCTTGAAGTCCAAGGGAGTCTCAAGAGTCTTCTCCAACACCAAAGTTCGAAAGCATCAGTTCTTTAGCGCTCAGCCTTCTTTATGGTCCAACTCTCACATCAATACATGACTATTGGAAAAACCATAGCTGTGACTAGATGGACCTTTGTTGGCAAAGTAATAGCTCTGCTTTTTAATATGCTATGTAGGTTTGTCATAGCTTTTCTTCCAAGGAGCAAGCGTCTTTTAACTTCATGGCTGCAGTTACCATCTGCAGTGATTTTGGAGCCCAAGAAAATAAAGTCTCTCACTGTTTCCATTTTTTCCCCATCTGTTTGCCATGAAGTGATGGGACAGGATGCCATGATTTTAATTTTTAGAATGTTGAGTTTTAAGGCAGAATTTTCACTCTCCTCTTTCACCTTCATCAAGAAGCTCTTTAGTTCCTCTTTGCTTTCTATCATAAGGGTGGTATCATCTGCATATCTGAGGCTATTGATATTTCTCTGGCAGTTTTGATTCTGGCTTATGGTTAATCCAGCCGAGCATTTTGTGTGTACTCTGCATATAAGTTAAATAAACAGGGTGACAATATATAGCCTTGACGTACTCCTTTCCCAATTTGGAACCAGTCTGTTGTTCCATGTCTGGTTCTAACTGTTGCTTCTTGACCTGTATGCAGGTTTCTCAGGAGGCAGGTAAGGTGATCTAGTGTTCCCATTTCTCTTTAAGAATTTCCCACAGTTTGTTGTGATCCACACAGTCAAAGGTTTTAGCATAATGAAAGAGAAGTAGATTTTTTTCTGGAATTCTCTTGCTTTTTCTATGATGAAATTAATGTCTTTAAAAAAAGAGGAAAGGAGCTCTTTAGCTCTCTTCCTCTTTTATGTCTTGAGAGGATGTTGTGTGTAAATCAGGAAAAGGCTCTTACCAGGAATCAAATCTGCCAGCACCTTGATCTTGAAATTCTCAGCCTCTGTAACTGTGAGAAACAACTGTTTATTAAGTCACTCAGTCTATGGTATTTTTGCTCTAGCAGTCCAAGCTAAGTAGTGTTCTTTCCTTTTTATTGGTGATATTCATATCATAATTAATAGCCTTTTTTCATTAAACAATGATGAGCTTAGGTGCTTACTTTAATGTTCACAGAGAAGGAAATATGGAAGTGAATATGCTCTACCACACATTCAATCTTTGCTGAGAAGCTTTGGAACAGAGCAGTTGGAAATAAGTATCCTGAGAAGTAAAGCAGACTGCAACCTTGCGATATAGAAAGGAAAAAGAAAGAGTCCATGGAGATCTGGCCAGGGACTGAGAAACAGCTTAAAAAACAGGCAACCTAGATTTTCAAACAGCAAGAAACAGATAAAAATATCTTGTGTGTTGAGGATACCAGAAAGTTTCCACTCATGTGCTAAGATACCGAGTACAGCCTTCATAACAACAATTTCCCCTATGGTTTATGGACATATATGCGGATGCTTTTATTCAGCCTCCTGGTTTCTCAAAATAATTGTTTTAATTCTTCCAACCAATATTTGTCTTTAATTGATTTTGTTTCTTGTTCTTATAAAGAAGCCATGGAAGCCGTGGAAGGTTTCTATTCACAACCTTTGACTAGAAATTCCATGAAAGCTCTTGGTTCTCTGCTCATATATTTCATCAATTTCAACTTGTAAAGAAGCTATAAGCTATACGACTTTTTTTATTCTCCAGTTTTCTTAGTTGATCTGGATTAATGACTAGAAAATGAGCATTCTGCTCCCCTTCAAATATGATATGTATTTAATGAGATAAGTAGATCAACATCACTCATTCTCTCTGCTGTCATTGTGTATGCATTTGGTAGCAGTAAATATGACAGTATTAAAACATATTTCAGTAGGGAAATACAGTTTTTATCTATACGTTAGTTGCAGAGATATGAAACATATCCACTGTCTGCCATGTGTTAATGAACATGACAGTTTTTCCTCATATCATATTCAGTCAGATGCATGCAATCATTTTTGTCATTATTAATATTTTCTTTGTAAAGATTAGTGATTGTGAATTTCTATAGAAGCTATGTTTTACTGGATTTACTTTGTAGTTTAGCTTACACATTTCCTGTTAATATTCATTCTAAAAATATTTATGTATTAAGTTACATGTATATGAAAATAATAAAGCTTTGGTTACACATCTCCAAGTTTAAATAAATAAAATATAAATAATACAATTGAAACTCTGATTCCTTATTCCCAGATTAAGAACTTTCATAAAGTTTTATTCCATGTGTTTCATTATACTTTTAGTTTGTGTGCATGTGCTCAGTCATGTCTGACTCTTTGTGACCCCATGGTTTGTAACCGTCCAGACTCCTCTGTCCATAGAATTTTCTGGGCAAGAATACTGGAGCAGATTGCCATTTCCTACTCCAGGGGGTCTTTCCACGTCAGGGATTGAACCTACATCTTCCACGGCTCTTGTATTGGGAGACGGTCTCTTTACCACTGTGCCACATGGGAAACACACTTTTAATATAGCTGTAGCCAAATTATATAATATGGTTTTGATACTTCATGTTATGCAAATTCATCATACTATATGAATTATATTTGGCATTATTTCTTTCAAAATTGTGATTGTAATATTCATACTTAAGACCTTGGATCATTTATCTTTATACCTATTGATATTATATTATATTATATGAAAATGCTAGTTTAGACATTTTTATATATGTATCCTAATGTATTTAAATCAGCACTTTACTAAGATTAATCTGGAAGTGCTGAGTCTTAAGGCCAAATAGCTTTTAATTTATTGGATTTTGTGAGATTGTGCTTCAGAGTACTTGAGTTAATTTTAATTCTATCAGCAATTATATACAGAGTTATTTCTACTACATAAAATCCTGACATTCCATTAGTTATTGTAAGATTTTAAAGCATTTTATTTTCAATAATGTTTATGGAGGGTAATGTTTCCAGAGTCAAATGCAGAAATCTTGATTGCTCATACATGTATGTATATTACATCTGTGTCATTGTGTATGTGTTTAAGTATTACCCAGATAAAGATATTGCATACTTTCACAGAAAAATTTGCTCATTCTCCCCAAACTTGAGCCTTTAATAAGCTATCTTCAATTAAAGGCAATCACTATTCAGGCTTCCATCACTGTCTGAAGGAGATCAGCCCTGGGATTTCTTTGGAAGGAATGATGCTAAAGCTGAAACTCCAGTACTTTGGCCACCTCATGTGAAGAGTTGACTCATTGGAAAAGACTCTGATGCTGGGAGGGATTGGGGGCAAGAGGAGAAGGGGATGACAGAGGATGAGATGGCTGGATGGCATCACTGACTCGATGGATTTGAGTCTCAGTGAACTCCCGGAGTTGGTGATGAATGGGGAGGCCTGGCGTGCTGCGATTCATGTGGTCACAAAGAGTCGGACACGACTGAGAGACTGATCTGATCTGATCTGAATATTGCCAGATTTTTATTTTCTTGGAAATGGAATTATATAGTTGGTGAAAACAACATATACTGTTCTATATATAAGTAGTTAGTTAATTTATAATACTGTGTAAGTGTGTTATATTCTGCTATGTAAAAATCCCAAGATCTCTTC
Organism: Bos grunniens; assembly: GCF_055505025.1. Classification (NCBI taxonomy): domain Eukaryota; kingdom Metazoa; phylum Chordata; class Mammalia; order Artiodactyla; family Bovidae; genus Bos; species Bos grunniens. The sequence continues at coordinate 139,237,756 of NC_141165.1, forward strand.
ATCCACTATACTGTTAATGGATATTTGTACTATTTTCACTTATAGGAATTATAAAGAATGCTGCTGTTATGGCTCATTCATGTTGATGTTTGGCAGAAACCAACACAATTTTGTAAAGCAATTATCCTTCAACTAAAAAATAAATAAATTTTTTTAAAAAGAAAAATAATACTGCTGTAAGTATTTTTGTACTTGTGTTGGTGGAATTATGCACATTTTTCTTCAGTTTATTCCTAGAAACAGTGCTTTATAGATGAGCTTTTTGCTTAGATTTAGTACATAATGCCAATAACTCATATTTCTGAAATTTATTAAATATTTTATGACTTACCATATGAGATATGGAAAGCCCCAGTAGCTCAGTTGGTAAATAATCTGCCTACAATGCAGGAGACCTTGTTCTGATTCCTGGGTGAGGAAGATCCCCTGGGGAAAGGAACAGCTACCCTCTTCAGTATTCTGATCTGGAGAATCCCATGGAAAAAGGAGCCTGGCATGCTACAGTCCAGGGGGTCACAAAGAGTAGGACACTACTGAGCAACTTCCACTTCAGTCAGTTCAGTTCAGTTCAGTCGCTTAGTCATGTCCAACTCTTTGTGACCCCATGAATCGCAGCACGCCAGGCCTCCCTGTCCATCACCAACTCCCGGAGTTCACTAAGACTCACTTCCATCGAGTCAGTGATGCCATCCAGCCATCTCATCCTCTGTCGTCCCCTTCTCCTCCTGCCCCCAATCCCTCCCAGCATCAGAGTCTTTTCCAATGAGTCAGCTCTTCACATGAGGTGGCCGAAGTACTGGAGTTTCAGCTTCAGCATCATTCCCTCCAAAGGAATCCTAGGGCTGATCTCCTTCAGAATGGACTATATTTCTAAGTGATCCAAATGCAGTGAAAAAAGAATGTATATTCTCCAGTTTGGGGATATAGTGTGCTTTAAAATTCGATTTATGTATGTCATTCATTTTTCAAATCTTCTGCATAATTACTGGACTTTATAGAGATGACTTATCAGTCAGCTATGTTAAAGTTTCTAAGTTATAATCTTAATTTCTTCTTTTAGGGCTATTAGTTTGGCTCCATATATTCAAGTGCTATTATTAAGTGTCTTAGTCTTATGATATACTTAATTTCTATTAAATTAACACTTTGTCATAATGCAATAAACCTCTATATTTTATATAACACTCTTTGTCTTTATTTGTTATGATCATTATAAAACCAATCTATCTTTTTAAAACTTTTTTATTCATGATTTTGTTTTCAATTTATCTGAGTATTTGCATTTAAAATACTACCTTTGTAGATAATATGGCTTTGGGTGCTAATATTTAGCTATTCTGACAATAATTGGTTTTAATGCATGTGTTTAGTTTATATATATTTAAGATAGCTATTCATATGCTTTTTTAAAAATTTGACCATCTTGCTATTTATTTTCTATTTCTCACATCTTTATTTTGTTACTTTATTTTCTCTTTTCTGCCATTTTAATTTCCCTATTGCTTTTTCAACTATATCTCTTTTTACTTTAAAAGGTTCCGCTTGGAATCACAACACATAGTTTATGTACCCTTACGTTACCAGAGCTCATCTAGATATCCTTAATGCAATAAAACATCATTTATGGCTTAGATAGTAACAGGTATGAACTAAATCAAATCCCTTATGACTATACAGTGGAAATAACAAATAGATGCAAAGGATTAGATCTGATAGAGAGAGTGCCTGAAGAACTATGGATGAAGATTAGTGACATTGTACAGGAGGCAGTGATCAAGAACATCTCCAAGAAAAAGAAATGCAAAAAGGCAAAATGGTTGTCTGAGGAGGGGTTACGAATAGCTGTGAAAAGAAGAGAAGCTAAGGCAAAGGAAAAAAGGAAAGCTATACCCATTGAATGCAGAGTTCCAAAGAATAGCAAGGAGAGATAAACACGCTTTCTCAGGGATTCAATGAAAGAAATAGAGGAAAAAAATAGTATGGAGAAAACTAGAGATCTCTTCAAGAAAATTAGAGATACCAAGGGAAATTTGCATGCAAAGATGGGCTCAGTAAAGGACAGAAATGGTATGGACCTAACAGAAGCAGAAGATATTAAGAAGAGGTGGGAAGAACACACACAAAAAAAACTACATAAAAAAGATCTCAATGACCCAGATAATCACGATGGTGTGATCACTCACCTAGAGCCAGACATCCTGGAATGTGAAGTCAAGTTGGCCTTAGGAAACATCACTACGAACAAAGCTAGTGGAGGTGATGAAATTTCAGTTGGGCTATTTCAAATCCTAAAAGATTTGTGAAAGTGCTGCACTCAATATGGCAACAAATTTGGAAAACTCAGCAGTGGCCACAGGACTGGAAAAGGTCAGTTTTCATTCCAATTCCCAAAAAAGCAAAGCCAATGAGTGCTCAAACTATCGCAAAATTGCCCTCATCTCACACACTAGCAAAGTAATGCTCAAAATTCTCCAAGCCAGGCTTCAAAAGGACCTGAACCATGAACTTCCAGAGGTTCAAGCTAGATTTACAAAAGGAAGAGGAACCAGAGATCAAATTCCTAACATTCCTTGGATCATTGAAAAAGCAAGAGAGTTCCAGAAAAACATCTACTTTTGCTTTCTTGACTATGCCAAAGCCTTTGACTGTGTGGACCACAAAAAAACTGTGGAAAATTCAAGAGATGGGAATACCAGACCAACTGACCTGCCTCCTGAGAAATCTGTATGCAGGTCAAGAAGCAACAGTTAGAACCAGACATGGAACAACAAACTGGTTCCAAATTGGAAAAGGAGTACGTCAAGGTTGTATATTGTTGCCCTGCTTATTTAACTTATATGCAGAGGACATCATGCGAAATTCCAGGTGAAGCACAAGCTGGAATCAGGATTGCCACGAGAAATATCAATAACCTCAGATATGCAGAGGACACCACCCTAATGGCAGAACGTGAAGAAATAAAGAGCCTCTTGATGAAAGGGAAAGAGAAGAGTGAAAAAGTTGGCTTAAAACTCAACATTCAGAAAACTAAGATCATGGCATCTGGTCCCATCACTCTGTGGCAAATAAATGGGGAAAGAATGGAAACAGAGACTTTATTTTGGGGGACTCCAAAATCACTGCAGATGGTGACTGCAGTCATGAAACTAAAAGATGCTTGATTCTTGGAAGAACAGTTTTGACCAACTTAGATAGCATATTAAAAAGCAGAGATATTACTTTGCCAACAAAGGTCCATCTAGTCAAGGCTATGATTTTTCCAGTGATCACGTATGGATGTGAGAGTTGGACTGTGAAGAAAGCTGAGTGCTGAAGAATTAAACTTTTGAATTGTTGTGCTGGAGAAGACTCTTGAGAGTCCCTTGGACTGCAAGGAGATCCAACCAGTCCATTCTAAAGGAGATTAGTCCTGGGTGTTCATTGGAAGGACTGATGCTGAAGCTGAAACTCCAATACTTTGGCCACCTCATGCGAAGAGTTGACTCATTGCAAAAGACCCTGATGCTGCGATGGATTGGGGGCAGGAGAAGGGGACGACAGAGGAAGAGATGGCTGGATGGCATCACCAACTCGATGGATGTGAGTCTTAGTGAACTCTGGGAGTTGGTGATGGACAGGGAGGCCTGGTGCGCTGCGATTCATGGGGTCGCAAAGAGTCAGACATTACTGAGCGACTGAACTGAGCTGTCCCTTGTAAGAAAAGCTTGACCAACCTAGATAGCTTATTAAAAAGCAGAGACATTATACTTTACAAACAAAGGTCTATTTAGTCAAAGCTATGTTTTTTCTGGTAGTCGTATATGGATGTGAGAGTTGGACTATAAAGAAAGCTGAGCACTGAAGAATTGATGGTTTTGAACTGTGACGTTGGAGAAGACTCTTAAGAGTTCCTTAGGCTGAAAGGAGTACCAACCAGTCAATATTAAAGGAAATCAGACTTGAATGTTCATTGTAAGGACTGATGCTGAAGCTGAAACTCCAATACTGTGGAAACTTGATGCGAAGAAGGGACTCATTGGAAAAGACCCTGATGCTGGGAGAGATTGAAGGCATGAGGAGAATGGGATGACAGAGGATGAGGTGGTTGGATGGCATCACTGACTCAGTGGGCATGAGTTTGAGTAAGCTCCAGGAGTTGGTGATTGATAGGGAGGCCTGGTGTGCTGCAGTCCATGGGGTGGCAAAGAATCAGACATGACTGAGCGACTGAACAGACCTGAGTAAACAGAAAGCAATAATCATAAAAGGCCAATTGTTAAGCTCCTCTTTGTCTTACCTTAAATTTCTACTTATTCTACTTATTAAGAAAATGAATTAGCAAGACATACTCTAGGAGGTCATTCTGTCGTTTTAGAGATTGCACCCAATTACTGAATTTAGACTCTTTTTTGGACTATGAGAGCTATTCCGTTTCTTCCAAGGAATTCTTGCCCATGGTAGTAGATATAATGTCCATCTGAATTAAATTCACTCATTCCTGTCCATTTTACGTGACTGATTCCTAAAGTGTTGATGTTCTCTCTTACTATCCCCTCTTTGCCCATTTCTAATTTATCTTGATTCATGGACCTAATGTTCCAGCTTCCTATGCAATATTGTTCTTTACAGCATTGGACTTTATTTTCACGACCAGACATATTTGCAGGTGAGCATTGTTTCTGCTTTGTCTCAGCCTCTTTATTCCTCTGGAGCTATTTCTCCACTCTTCTTCAGTAGCGTATTGAACACCTACCAAACTATGGGTTCATCTTTCAGTGTCATATCTTTTTGCCTTTTCCTATTATTCATGGGGTTCTCAAGGCAAGAATGCTGAAGTGGTTTGCCATTCTCTTCTCCAGTGGACCATGTTTTTCAGAACTCTTCATTATGATCTGTCTGTCCTGGGTGACCCTACATGGCATGACTCATAGTTTCATTGAGTTAAGCAAGGTTGTGGTTCATATGATTTGTTTGGTTAGTTTTCTGTGATTGTGCCTTTAATTTCTCTGCCCTGTGATGGATGAGTATAAGAGGTTTGTGCAAGCTTCCTGATGGGAGGAACTGGCTGTGGGGAAAACTGGGTCTTGTTTGGTGACAAGGCCATGCTCAGTAAGTCTTTAATCCAATTTTCTGCTAATGAATGGGGCTGTGTTCCCTCCCTGTATGGTAGGGGTAACGGTGGTAATGACAGCCCTCCCTTGAAAGGACTTATGCCAGCATGCCAGGCCTTGTAGTCAGTGCCCCTGACTCCAAGGTAGACCACTGTTGACCCACTCTTCCTCCAGAGACTCCCAAGCACAACAGGTAAGTCTGGCTCAGTCTCTTGTGGGGACACTACTCCTTTCTTTTGGGTCCTGATATGCACAAAGTTTTGTTTGTGCCTTCTAAGAGTCTCTGTTTCCCTAGTCTTGTGGAAGAAAAGTAGTGACAAACTTAGACAGCATTTTAAAAAGCAGAGACATTACCGATAAAGGTCCGTATTGTCAAAGCTATGATTTTTCCAGTAGTCATGTATGGATTTTGGACCATGAAGAAGGCTGAGCACTGAAGAATTGATGCTTTCAAACTGAGTGTTGGAGAAGACTCTTGAGGTTCCCCTGGACAGAAAGGATATCAAACCAGGCAATCCTAAAGGAAATCAACCCTGAATATTCATTGGAAAAACTGATGCTGAAGCTGAAGCTCCAGTACTTGGCCATCTGATGCAAAGAACTGACTTATTGGAAAGCACCCTGATGATGGAAAAGCTTGAAGGCAGAAGGAGAAGAGGATGACAGGGGATGAGATGGTTAGATAGCATCACTGACTCAATGGACATGAATTTGAGCAAACTCCCAGAGATGTTTATGGACAGGGAAGCCTGGTTTGCTGCAGTCCATGGGGTTGTAAAGGGTTGGACATGACTAAGTGACTGAACAACAACAAATCTAGGAGAAAATACTTATAAAATATATATCTGAAAAAAGAAGTTATATCTAGAGTCCAAAATATTTTATAACTCAGAAATAAAAGCATAAAGATCCCAACAAAAAGTGGTAAATTTATTGAACAAACCATTTACAATGAAAGATGTATAAATAGGAAACATTAAAAAAAAAACAAACAACACACATAAAAAGTTCACAGCCTCATTCAGTTCAGTTCAGTTCAGTCGCTCAGTCGTGTCTGACTCTTTGCAACCCCATGAATCACAGCATGCCAGGCCTCCCTGTCCATCACAAACTCCCAGAGTTAGTTATCACAAAAATGAAAATCAAAACCACTATACATTCAATAGTATGGCTCAAATGTAAGTCTAACAATATTGACCACTCTCAATCATTTGAAACTGTCAACCTCTTATATGTTACTTGTTAAAGGAAGCAACTTTGGAAAAAAAAATTTTGTTTCATTAAAGCAAAACATAAATCTTATAACCTAGAAGTTTCACTCCAAAAAAATAAATTATAATTGTACAAGCATATTAGTTATACCTCTATTCATTACTGACAAAACTAAAACAATTGAAGTGTTCATCAGGAGAATTGTTAAATGGTAGTATTTTGATACAATGGCAGACAACTCAAGAACTAAAAAAGATAAAAAACTGCTACATGCAACATTATAGATTTATCATACAAGCATTGTACTGAAAAAAATAAATCAGACACAAAAGAGTATATACTGTGTGATTCCATTTGATACGATTCAAAAACTGACAAAATTAGTCTTATAATAGAAGACAGAACAGAGATAGCCTAAACTGCTGCTAAGTCACTTCAGTCGTGTCTGACTCTGTGAGACCCCATAGACGGCAGCCCACCAGGCTCCCCTGTCCCTGGGATTCCCCAGGCAAGAGTACTGGAGTGGGATGCCATTGCCTCCTCCAGTAGCCTAAACTAGGGGTTGGTATAGACCAGAAAGAGTGGTGAGGGAAATTTCTGGGGTAATAAAATTTGTACCTTGATTTGGGTATTGCTTACAGTAACACATATATTTTCCAAGAATTGTCACATTTTACAATTAAGATTTGGGTATATTTCTGTATGCATTTTTTTTTCAATAACAACTAAAACAAATAAGCAAAACAATTGGTTAACATAGGAAATGGGATATTGAGGACTTAGATACTGAAGAGTTACAATGTTGTAGATAGAATTGGTTTACAGAAGACAGGCCTATCCTACAAATAACTAGCAAGTTACTCCAAATTCATAAAGCTAAGAAAGAGACTGATACTGTTCTTATTCTAAAACCTGAGAAAGAGTCAAAAATTCATAAAATGCACAAAAATGATGAGAAATAAGCAAATGGGCTTGAAAAAGTATACTCCAAATTAAAGCAAACATTGTATGCTAGGAGAAATTATGTACTCATATAAATGGGAATAAAGCTTATCATATTTGTATATTAACTTCATTTAAAGTTTGAATATCTTTGCTCCAGTTTTATCTAAATTTTATCTGTATTTATCCCCTCTTCCTAAAACACAAGAGAAGACTCTACACATGTACATCACCAGATGGTCAATACCAAAATCAGATTGATTATATTCTTTGCAATTGAAGATGGAGAAGCTCTATACAGTCAGCAAAAACAAGACTGGGATATGACTGTGGCTCAGATCATGAACTCCTTATTGCCAAATTCAGACTTAAATAGAAGAAAGTAGGGAAAATCATTAAGCCATTCAGGTATGATCTAAATCAAATTCCTTACTACTATACAGTGGAAGTGACAAGTAGATTCTAGGGATTAGCTCTGATAGAGTGTCTGAAGAACTATGGACAGAGGATCGTGACATTGTACAGCAGACAGGGATCAAGACCATCCCCAAGAAAAAGAAGTGCAAGAAGGCAAAATGGTTGTCTGAGGAGGGCTTACAAACAGCTATGAGACGAAGACAAGCAAAAGGCAAAGGAGAAAAGGAAAGATACATCCACTTGAATGCAGAGTTCTAAAGAATGGCAAGGAGAGATAAGAAAGCCTTCCTCAGTGTTCAGTGCAAAGAAATAGAGGAAAACAATAGAATGGGAAAGACTAGAGATCTCTTCAAGAAAATTGGAGATACCAAGGGAATATTTTCGTGTCTGACTGTTTGTGATACCACGGACTGTAGCCTACCAGGCTCCTCCATACACGGAATTTTCCAGGGAAGAGTACTGGAGTGGGTTGCCATTTCCTTCTCCAGGGGATCTTCCCGACCCAGGGATTGAATCCAGGTATCCCACACTGCAGGCAGACGCTTTACCATCTGAGCTATCAGGGAAGCCACTATTTCATGCAAAGATGGGCTCAATATAGGACAGAAATGGTATGGACCTAACAGAGGCAGATGATATTAAGAAGAGGTGGCAGGAATACACGGAAGAACTATGCAAAAAAGATCTCAATGACCCAGATAATCATGATAGTGTAATCACTCACCTAGAGCCAGACATCCTGGAATACAAAGTCAAGTGGGCCTTATGAAGCATCACTATGAACACAGCTAGTGGAGGTGATGGAATTACAATTTAGCTATTTCAAATCCTGACAGATGATTCTGTGAAAGTGTTGCACTTAATATGTCAGCAAATTTGGAAACCTCAGCAATGGTCACAGGACTGGAAAAGATCAGTATTCATTCCATCCCTAAGAAAGGCAAAGCCAAAGAATGCTCAGACTTTCACACAATTGCCTTCATCTCACGTGCTAGCAAAGTAATGCTCAAAATTCTCCAAGCCAGGCTTCAATAGTATGTGAACCATGAACATCCAGATGTTCAACCTCAATTTACAAAAGGCAGAGGAACCAGAGATCAAATTGTCAACATCTGCTGGATCATTGAAAAAGCAAGACAGTTCCAGAAAAATATCTATTTCTGCTTTATTAACTTTGCCAATGCCTTTGACTGTGTGGATCACAACAAACTGTGGAAAATTCTGAAAGAGATGGGAATACCAGACCACCTGACCTGCCTCTTGAGAAATCTGTATGCAGGTGAAGAAGCAACAGTTAGAACTGGACATGGAACAACAGACTGGCTCCACATTGGGAAAGGAGTTTGTCAAGGCTGTATATTGTCAATCTTCTTATTTATCTTATATGCAGGTACACCATAAGAAATGTTGGGCTGGATGAAGTACAAGCTTGAATCAAGATTGCTGGGAGAAATATCAATAACCTCAGATATGCAGATGACACCACCCTAATGGCAGAAAGCAAAGAAGAACTAAAGAGCCTCCTGATGAAAGTGAAAGAGGAGAGTGAAAAAGTTGGCTTAAAGCTCAACATTCAGAAAACTAAGGTCATGGCATCTGGTCTCATCACTTCATGGCAAATAGATGGGGAAACAGGGAAACAGTGATAGACTTTACTTTTGGGGGCTCCAAAATCACTGCAGATAGTGATTGCATACATGAAATTAAAACAAGCTTGATCCTTGGAAGAACAGTTTTGACCAACCTAGATAGCATATTCAAAAGCAGAGATATTACTTTGCCAACAAAGGTCTGTCTAATCAAAGCTTTGGTTTCTCCAGTAGTCATGTATGAACGTGAGATTTGGACTATAAAGAAAGCTGAGCACTGAAGAACTGATGATGTCTCTGAACTGTGCTGTTGGAGAAGACTTTTGAGAGTCCCTTGGACTGCAAGGAGATCCAAGCAGTCCATCCTAAAGGCGACCAGTCCTGAGTGTTTACTGGAAGGACTGCTGTTGAAGCTGAAACTCCAATACTTTGGCCTCCTGATGCAAAGAACTGACTCATTGGAAAATACCCTGATGCTGGGAAAGATTGAAGGTGGGAGGAGAAAGGGATGACAGAGGATGAGATGGTTGGATGGCATCACCAACTCAATGGACATGAGTTTGAGTAACCTCGGGGAGTTGGTGATGGACAGGGAGGCCTGGTCTGCTGCAGTCCCTGGAGTCGCTAAGAGTTGGACATGACTGTGTGACAGAACTGAACTGATTCCCTTTTTAACTTATCTTAGTGGTTAGATGGGAGAAGGCAATGGCACCCCACTCCATTACTCTTGCTTGGAAAATCCAATGGATGGAGGAGCCTGGTAGGGTGCGGTCCATGGAGTCGCTAAGATTCGAACACTACTGAAGCAACTTATCAGCAGCAGCAGCAGTCGTTAGAGAAGAAAGATATTCACTTCACCAATTTTCTTTAATTCATTGAATGTATAAGCCTAGAAAGACTGTACCTCAATCTTTGGCAACTACTATGGTTAGAGTGAAACAGACAACTTAATAGATATCTTATTTTCTTACATCTCTATATTCAAAATACTTCTCTGAAAAATAGTTATTGTGGTAAGTTTCCCAAAACATTATTAGGAACTTACTGTGGAACATATTTTAAAATTTTATCTAAGGAATTGGATATATAATTTGCTTGTATTTTATTCTAAAATCAAAATTCATTTTTAATTGATACAATAAAGTTTATTTCAGTTTTTTTTTTAAACCTTACAGTGTACGAAAGGGAAAAACATAGAGAAATGTGTTCAACATCCCAAAAACAACCCATCAGGAGGAAACTAATGTTTATCTTCTTCCAGACATTTAAGTGTAGTCAATAAATCATTTAATTTACTTTAAATAATTTTGCACAATAGTGCCTAACTAATTTGGGGACAAGGTTATGCCTCCTATTGATACATAGGAAGCCTTCTCATTAAATTTGATCTATTGTACTGTAAATGTCAGTCTCCTAAGCTCTTCTTCTAATCAATACCCTTCACTATCTTTGCCTGTCAGAGGAGATAAAGTCCACCTCTGTGAGAATATTGACTCCATTCCCACCAGAATATGATAACATGCACATTGAATATTTTGCAGTCTTTTTTTAACCCAACACATGATTACATTATACAAGTATTTTTTGTTTAGAGTTTTGCAGATTTTAAAAAAGTAAAGGATTCATTTTGGTGGCCTTTTGAAAAAATATATTAATTTTTGGCTCTTCTGGGTCTTCATTGCTCTGAGTGGGTTTTCTCTAGTTGCAGTGAGTGCGGGCTACTCTTTGTTGCTGTGCATGGGCTTTTCATTGCAGTGGCTTCTCTTACTCAGTTATCGTGTAGCCCGGGGTTTGTTGCTTCCTGGCATGTGGAATCTTCCCGGACCAGGAATTGAACCCATGTCCCCTGCATTGGCAGAAAGATTCTTAAGCATTGACTGAACTATCAGGGAAGTCTTTGGTGAATTTTAATATACTAATATGTTTCCTGATGGGTATTCTTAAGTACTGGCTTCCCCAGTGGCTCAACGGTAAAGAATCCTCTTGTAATGCAGGAGATGCAGTAAGCATGAGTTCAGTCCTAGGTCAGGAAGATTCCCTGGAGGAGGATATGGCAACCCACTCCAGTATTTTTGCCTGGAGAATCCCATGGACAGAGGAGCCTGGCAGACTATAGTCCATAGGGTCACAAAGAGTCAGACGCAACTGAAGTGACTAAGCATGCCCACATATGTATTATATATTATATATATATGACAAAAGATGTATATATCATTATATATGATATATATGACACGTGATATATATGTGTATATATATATATATAGACACACATAAAAACCCCATGTATGACATATATGTGTACATGTGATTTCTTTTTAAACATTTTTACTTGATTTAAAATGCATTTATATTGTTAAGTTACTACCAATTAGAATAGCAAATTATAACTTTCATATGTCTAAAAATATTAAGCCTCATGAGTTTGATATTTGGCCCATGGAGCATACTCAATTTACTATATAAAATACTGACATTAACTGTAGTGTTAGAAATGCTGCCAGCCTGGCATAACAAACTCAGACTATTCAAAATATAAAGTGACATCTAGACCCTTGGTTTCCACATTGGGAAGTAGCCGGAGAAATTTGCTTGCCACTGAGAAGGGTATGTTATAAATGTCCTCTTTAGAAATGGCCAGAGAATGGGAGCCATGGAAATACATATGAACGGACAGAACCAAGAGCTAAGAGGAACAGTGGAGCAGGTTTGTCACCTTCAGGGAAGAGAATACAGACTTAATAATCATTTCTTGCCTTTAAAACAGACAAAATTTCTCCCTCATAGCAATATTGGTATTCTGGGGTGGTTAGCTTTTTGTTGAGAGCAACTGGTCTAGTCACTGTAGAATTTTAGTTGCATCCCTGTCCTCCATGTAATACGAAAAAAAAGAAAAAATTAATAGTATATTCTTACTGAAAATGCATAACCTAAATCTAATTATGAAAGAACATCAGACCACTCAAAATGTAGTATACAAATATCTGGCTGTAAACCTCAATGTATTAAGGTCATAAATGTTAAATTAAGACTCAGACTCTGTTCTAGACGGTTCAAGACGTGATTCAGTCTAGATGCTTTTTCTATAAAAGTATGGAGAAAATTGTCAAAACTTGAATGGAATTTGAGGATCAGGTAGTGAAAATATATCCATATTAATTTCCTGATTTTGATAGTTTTATTATGGCTACATAGGAGAATTTTGGAGTATTATATTAAAGGTTAATGGGATATTAGATTAGTAATTTACTCTTAAATGATTGAAAATATTTTTTTTCGTACTATACTTGCCAATTTTGAGATTTGAATTTGTAATATATGTGACATTCAAATGCATGTCCAAAATATAGCAGAATGAAAATTTTATTGCACACAGTAATAATAGTAGTAAAATATAAGGTCAGGTACAAGTTAAGAATTCCTATTACCATATCTTTTATTCAAAATTGTATAGAAGTACTATCTAATTTCCCAGAAAGAGAAAAAATATATAAAAATTAAAAAAAAAAAACTGTTCTTATTTTCATAGAATTATGCTTCTCTTAATAAAAAAAGGTCAAGGAGAATCTGCAAACTACTAAAATATTTAGAAAATCCAGCTTCTTTTCTTAGTATATTAGCACTCTTGCACACAAACAAACAAGCATTAGGAAAATAATTAATTAAGATACCATTTATTAAGATGGTTAACCACGGGCAACTCAGGAAGGCATTTCCCAATTCTTGCAGACAGTTTTTTTCCTGTAATTTCCCTCTATGAAAGATGCATCACAAATATGCTTGCTGCTTTCCTAAACTAATCTGAAGAGAGCTTTTTTTTTTTTTTCAGTCCCTAGAAATTCTAATATTCAGGGTAGCTTTACTCCATTATTCCAAGCACTATAAAACAGGTTCTTACCAAAAGGTTTTAATTTGCATACTCCAGGCTTTACTCATAAACTTGTGCATGCATCTCTGCTTCTCTTATGAGTTCTTAAACTTTAACAGTTCTTGATTTTTATGATTTTGAATCCATTGTTTCTTGTATTGAGAAATGCTTTCTTTTTTAGTTGCAAGTTTAACTTTATCACATGCACATGTGTGTTTTCCTCCATATGTGTGTGTGTGCCTGAAGCAAGTGGAAGATTCCTGCACCAGTTCAGCTAATATTCATAAAACATCAGTGATATGTTAAAATATTTTCTATATTGTTTCTGTAACTTCTGTTTGTCTATAAGAGGAAAGAGAATTTGATGGCAGTATGTTCTAAGTCCGTCAGTTTCAAAACATTCTATTCAGTTCAGTTGAGTTCAGTTCAGTCGCTCAGTCATGTCCGACTCTTTGCGACCCCATGAATCACAGCACGCCAGGCCTCCCTGTCCATCACCAACTCCCGGAGTTCACTCAGACTCATGTCCACTGAGTCAGTGATGCCATCCAGCCATCTCATCCTCTGTCGTCCCCTTCTCCTCCTGCTCCCAATCCCTCCCAGCATCAGAGTCTTTTCCAGTGAGTCAACTCTTTGCATGAGGTGGCCAAAGTACTGGAGTTTCAGCTTCAGTATCAGTCCTTTCGAAGAAATCCCAGGGCTGATCTCCTTCAGAATGGACTGGTTGGATCTCCTTGCAGTCCAAGGGACTCTCAAGAGTCTTCTCCAACACCACAGTTCAAAAGCATCAGTTCTTCGGCGCTCAGCCTTCTTCACAGTCCAACTCTCACATCCATACATGACCACTGGAAAAACCATAGCCTTAACTAGATGAACCTTTGTTGGCAAAGTAATGTGTCTGCTTTTGAATGTGCTATCTAGGTTGGTCATAACGTTCCTTCCAAGGAGTAAGCATCTTTTAATGTCATGGCTGCAGTCCCCATCTGCAGTGATTTTGGAGCCCCCCAAAATAAAGTCTGACACTGTTTCCACTGTTTCCCCATCTATTTCTCATTAAGTGATGGAACCGGATGTCATGATCTTTGTTTTCTAAATGTTGAGCTTTAAGCCCACTTTTTCACTCTCCACTTTCACTTTCATCAAGAGGCTTTTGAGTTCCTCTTCACTTTCTGCCATAAGGGTGGTGTCATCTGCATATCTGCGGTTATTGATATTTCTCCCGGCAATCTTGATTCCAGCTTGTGTTTCTTCCAGTCCAACGTTTCTCATGATGTACTCTGCATATAAGTTAAACAAGCATGGTGACAATATACAGCCTTGATGTACTCTTTTTCCTATTTGGAACCAGTCTGTTGTTGCATGTCCAGTTCTAACTGTTGCTTCCTGACTTGCATATAGGTTTCTAAAGAGGCAGATCAGGTGGTCTGGTATTCCCCTCTCTTTCAGAATTTTCCACAGTTTATTGTGATCCACACAGTCAAAGGCTTTGGCATAGTCAATAAATAAGAAATACATGTTTTTCTGGAACTCTCTTGCTTTTTCCATGATCCAGCAGATGTTGGCAATTTGATCTCTGGTTCCTCTGCCTTTCTAAGACCAGCATGAAGCCAGGAAGCTCACGGTTCACGTATTGCTGAAGCCTGGCTTGGAAAATTTTGAGCATTACTTTACTAGCATGTGAGATGAGTGCAATTGTGCGGTAGTTTGAGCATTCTTTGGCATTGCCTTTCTTTGGGATCAGAATGAAAACTGACCTTTTCCAGTCCTGTGGCCACTGCTGAGTTTTCCAAATTTGCTGGCATATTGAGTGTAGCACTTTCACAACATCGTCTTTCAGGATTTGAAATAGCTCAACTGGTATTTCATCACCTCCTCTAGCTTTGTTCATAGTGATGCTTTCTAAGGCCTACTTGACTTCACATTTCAGGATGTCTGGCTCTTGGTCAGTCATCACACCATCGTGATTATCTGGGTTGTGAAGATCTTTTTTGTACAGTTCTGTGTATTCTTGCCACCTCTTCTTAATATCTTCTGCTTTGGTTAGGTCCATACCATTTCTGTCCTTTATTGAGCCCATCTTTGCATGAAATGTCTCCTTGGTATCTCTAATTTTCTTGAAGAGATCCCTAGTCTTTCCCATTCTGTTGTATTCCTCTATTTCTTTGCACTGATCACTGAGGAAGGCTTTCTTATCTCTTCTTGCTATTCTTTGGAACTCTGCATTCAGATGCTTATATTTTTCCTTTTCTCCTTTGCTTTTCACTTCTCTTCTTTTCACAGCTATTTGTAATGCCTCCCTAGGCAGCCATTTTGCTTTTCTGCATTTCTTTTCCATGGGGATGGTCTTGATCCCTGTCTCCTGAACAATGTCACGAACCTCAATCCATAGCTCATCCAGTACTCTATCTATCAGATCTAGGTCCTTAAATCTATTTCTCACTTCCACTGTGTAATCATAAGGGATTTGATTTAGGTCATACCTGAATGGTCTAGTGGTTTTCCCTACTTTCTTCAATTTAAGTCTGAATTTGGCAATAAGGAGTTCATGATCTGAGCCTCAGTCAACTCCAGGTCTTGTTTTTGCTGACTGTATAGAGCTTCCCTATCTTTGCCTGCAAAGAATATAATCATTCTGATTTCGGTGTTGACCATCTGGTGATGTCCATGTGTAGAGTCTTCTCTTGGGTTGTTGGAAGATGGTGTTTGCTATGACCAGTGCATCATCTCGGCAAAACTCTATTAGTCTTTGCCCTGCTTCATCCATATTCCAAGGCCAAATTTGCCTGTCACTCCAGGTGTTTCTTGACTTTCTACTTTTGCATTCCAGGACACGACTGAGCAACTGAACTGATCTGATCTGATCTGATAATGAAAAGGACATCTTTTTTGGGTGTTAGTTCTAAAAGGTCTTGTAGGTCTTCATAGAACCGTTCAACTTCAGCTTCTTCAGTGTTACTGGTTGGGGCATAGACTTGGATTACTGTGATATTGAATGGTTTGCCTTGGAAACGAACACAGATCATTCTGTCATTTCTGAGATTGCATCCAAGTACTGCATTTCGGACTCTTTTGTTTACCATGATGGCTACTCCATTTCTTCTGAGGGATTCCTGCCCGCAATAGTAGATATAATGGTCATCTGAGTTAAATTCACCCATTCCAGTCCATTTCAGTTTGCTGATTTCTAGAATGTCAACACTCACTCTTGCCATCTCCTGTTCGACCACTTCCAATTTGCCTTGATTCATGGACCTGACATTCTAGGTTCCTATGCAATATTGCTCTTTACAGCATCGGACCTTGCTTGTATCACCAGTCACATCCACAGCTGGGTATTGTTTTTGCTTTGGCTCCATCCCTTCATTCTTTCTGGAGTTATTTCTCCACTGATCTCCAGTAACATATTGGGCACCTACTGACCTGGGGAGTTCTTCTTTCAGTATCCTATCATTTTGCCTTTTCATACTGTTCATGGGGTTCTCAAGGCAAGAATACTGAAGTGGTTTGCCATTCCCTTCTCCAGTGGACCACATTCTGTCAGATCTCTCCACCACGACCCGCCCGTCTTGGGTTGCCCCACCGGCATGGCTTAGTTTCATTGAGTTAGAGAAGGCTGTGGTCCTAGTGTGATTAGATTGACTAGTTTTCTTTGAGTATGGTTTCAGTGTGTCTGCCCTCTGATGCCCTCTTGCAACACCTACCGTCTTACTTGGGTTTCTCTTACCTTGGGTGTGGGGTATCTCTTCACGACTGCTCCAGCAAAGCGCAGCCGCCTGCTCCTTACCTTGGACGAGGGGTATCTCCTCACCACCGCCCTTCCTGACCTTCAACGTGGGACAGCTCCTCTAGGCCCTCCTGCATCCCTGCAGCCACAGCTCCTTGGACGTGGGGTTGCTCCTCTCGGCCGCCACCCCGACCTCGAATGTGGGGTAGCTCCTCCCGGCCGCTGCCCTTGACCTCGGACTTGGGTAGCTCTCCTTGGCTGTTCCTGTGCCGTTGCAGCCTGGCACTCTCGGCCACTGCCCTTCGGGCATGGGGTCCTCCTGGCTTCTGCCCCTGACCATGGACATGGGGTAGCTCCTCTTCACTGCGCTTAGTGTGCCAGTCGCAGCCGCCCACTCCTAAACATTCTATTAGGTTTTGGTCATTTATTTGGTTAGAGGTTGCAATTGTCAATAGTGTAGGAAAAATGACTTGAAAAACTTAAAATGGAAAGCATCATATGTATTGATTATTTCTGAGAATTGGGAAAATATTTTAGTGAAGTAGTAAATCATTACAGCTCACGAAATACCTATATTTTCTTTAAGCAGTGGTTGAAACTTGCTGCACAGGAAGTCATATATATGCATGTGTGTATATACGTGTGTGTGTATACACACACATATGTGTTATAACTTCCCGGGTGGCGCTAGTTGTAAAGAACCTGCTTGCCAATGCCTGAGATGTAATAGACATGGGTTTGATCCCTGGGTGGGGAAGATCCCCTGGAGGAGGACATGACAACCCACTCTGATATTTTTGCCTGGATAATTCCATGAAGAGAGGAACCTGGCAGACTACAGTCCATACAGTTGCAGAGTTGGACATGACTGAAGTGCCTCAGCATGCACATTTTTTGTTGTTGTTCTTCACTACAGGCTGTCAACATAAGTATCATTTTGGCGAATTTCTTCTATAATAGCTGCTGCTGCTATGTTGCTTCAGTCGTGTCTGACTCTGTGCGACCCCATAGACAGCAGCCCACCAGGCTCCACCGTCCCTGGGATTCTCCAGGCAAGAACACTGGAGTGAGTTGCCATTTCCTTCTCCAATGCACGAAAGAGAAAAGTGAAAGTGAAGTCGCTTGGTCATGCCCGAGTCTTAGCGACCCCATGGACTGCAGCCTACCTGGCTCCTCCATCCATGGGATTTTCCAGGTAAGAGTACTGGAGTGGGGTGCCATTGCCTTCTCCATCTATAATAGCTACTGTAAATAAAAAGCAAGTTTTACTGCTTTGAGACTTAATTAGGTATTAACGAGTATGAAGTAGGTCCGTTCCATAGAATGTTGAAAAGGAGCCACATTTTCATTCCTCTTCAATCAATATATATCACAATAATATTATCTGCCAGCAAGAATGTCCTTAGTCTATTTATTTCTATTTAATAAGAATTTTTTAAGCATTGTACAAGGCAAAAGCGACATCTTTTTTCTTGTATTTCTATTCTTTCAAGTAGGGCATGTTTTAATTTTTAAGAGAGAAAAATGCCTCTTCCAGATGAAAACTAATCAGGACACATCATTTTCAAGGGTGTAAAGAATAGCAAGTGTTTGAAAGACTGAATGTGTTTCTCTCTGAATAAATATCTCTGATTATTCTTTTCTGTGGTTGACTAACTGTATAAAACATGATTAGGTCTAATGTGCTATTGATGTGTCGGAGTCTTAGGCAGAGTTAATGGTATACTTAGCCTGGGCCTGCCTTTCTTTCTTTTCTCATTTTCCAGGCTGCATTGTGGCATAGACTTTAGTCAATACTGCAACTCCTCCTGAGCAAGCATTAAATTGAACAGATGAATGGCAGCATTTTAAAGGAGATCTGATAACCCAAACATGCTTGCGGGTTTTAAAGAGACCACACCAGATAAAAAGAATGAGTGGACACTTGAGAGCTGACATACTCTTCTAAAAAAGAAAGAATCCGAGAAATCAATTGGGCCATAGAGAATATACTCTCAAGGATCAAATAGGGCAAAAGAATGTTTCTAGTTCTCTACAGAAGCATGTAATATTTAGTGGAAATATTCTTTCAAGTAGTCAAACGGATTCATTCACAGTGTAATTTCACACACAGAGAGTTTGAACTTAATATTTCTAAAAATTACTTTAAAATCTCTCACATTATGTCAGCAATCTTAAACTTTAATTCCAAAACAACAACAAAAAATTATCTCAAAAGTGTTTTCTATCATAGTAGGTACCCAAAGGAAAAAATAGGGTTCTCAAAAAGTGAATTCATAAATCATTTAGCTTTTCAGTACTCAGGAAATCATTTAGCTTTACAGTACTCAGGAAATGGAGTAGAATTTTGTGAAGGCTGAGGGAGGATGTGTGTGTGTGTGTGTGTGTGCGTGTGTGTATGAGAGTATATATATGTGAGAGAGAGAGAAGGGTGAGTTTAAGCAGAATACTGCTGCAGTATTCAAAGCTCAATATAATACTATATTAACAGTCATAAGATTTCAGGAGGAAATTAAAACAAAACATTTTTATAGTGATACTGATCTTTAAATCTAACACTTTTTGTGAAAAACTCCTCTAAATTAGAAACATATTTGTGTGCTGCATGCTCAGTCTTTGCCACCCTATGGACTGTAGCCCACTAGGCTCCTCTGTCCATAGGATTTCCCAGGCAAGAATACTGGAGGGGGTTGCCATTTCCTTCTCCAAGGGATTTTCCCAATCCAGGGATAGAAACTGTTTCTTCCCCATCTTGTGCACTGCACACAAATTCTTTACTGCTGAGCCACCAGGGAAGCCTAGAAATGTGTATGTAATCATCTAAATAAACTGTTAATCAATAGATTACATGTTTATTAACTTAAATCATTTATGCTATTCCTCTTATCATTAAACACCTACATCAATCTTATCAACTAACTAAATGAAATTGGCCTTCTAGGGCTTATAGTTAAGATCAAGTGTAATATGGGGGCTTCCCAGGAGGCACAGTTATTAAAAACAAAAAAAACCCACTTGCCAATGCAGGAGATGCAAGTGACACAGGTTCAGTCCTTGGGTAAGGAAGATCCCCTGGAGTAGGAAATGGCAACCTGCTCCAGTATTCTTTCCTGAAAAATTCCATGGACAGAAGAGCCTGGTGGAGTCCATGGAGTCCCAAAGAGTCGGACACAACTGAGTGACTGAGCACAAATGGAATAATCTGTAAAAGATTTCAAAGAAGGAAGGATTTAACTCAAAAAATAAATAACGATGCCTTTGTGTGTTTAGCTCATTGTCAAGTTAAACGAAACTTTAGAATTTCCAGGAAGATAACCTAAATAGAATTAGTGCTAACTTGGAACCAGCAGGCTGGATGAGAATCATCAAGTACCAAGTCAGAGATGTGTACAGACTGTCACATCAGTATCATGAGACATGGCTCAAGTTTGTGTAACTCCGTGTATTTTAAAATGACCACAAGCAAGCAAGTGCTTCATGATGTTAAGCCAAACAAATGAAAATGAAAATGAGTAATTAACAACTGAACATGAATGCTAGTTTCTTGAATGTAAGCCAATAAAAGTATAGGTACCTAAAGGGCAAGAACGATCTCAGAATTATCTTATTCCCTGGAACATTCAGATGTGTGGTGGGGAGAAGAGGGTCAATGATAGATGGTCAATAAGTATAACTTGAGTAAATAAATTAATGCATTTTTAAAAAGAATTATGTGAAAACTACAGTAACACTAGAGGAAATGTTCTTGTACTTTTTAAAGTATCCTTGTGCATTCTTTTTCTCCTGTGCACTTACTCATGTAAGATAATGAGATTGTTAGCTCTACTTTGGGCTTCCCAGCTGGTGCTAGTTGTTTAAGAACTCGCCTGATAGTGCCGGAGAAATAAGCTATATTCGATTTGATGCCTGGTCAGGAAAATCAGGACACATAACAGATGGAGTTTCGATCCCTGGGTTGGGAAGATCCCCTGGAGGAGGTCATGGCAACCCATTCCAGTTATTCTTGTTTGAAGAATCCCATGGACAGAGAAGCCTGGCGGGCTACCATCCATAGGGTCGCTAAGAGTTGGACACAATTAAAGCAACTTAATTTCTCTCTGTGTCCAGCCCTCCTCCTGTTTTCTGCCTCTCTTATTTTCCTGCATTCTTTATCCTTGTATCTTTGTGAAAGACAATGATATATACTGTATATTTGATCTTAAAAGTGAAAGTGTTAATTGCTCAGTAGTATCTGATTCTTTGCAACCCCATGAACTGTATCCCGCCATGCTCCTCTGTCCATGGAATTTTCCAGACAAGAATACTCAAATGGATTGTCATTTCCTTCCTCAGGGGATCTTCCCAACCGAGGGACTGAAGCCATGTCTCCTGCACTGAAGGCAGATTCTTTACCTCTGATCACCAGGGACCATATTTGGTCCTGGTCCTTGTTCTTGTCACAGAGCTCCCAAGACCTTTGAAATTTCCTAAGTGATAAGGGAAACAAAGGTATCTTTTGTTATTCACAGCAAGCTCTTTTCATCCACACCTGAGTTTATATTAATGAGGTGGCTTGGAAATTCTCTAAGGTTGGGGATTTTTTGCTAGGGGAACCACAAAGGTGATTAGGACTTTCATCCTAGGCCCCAATGTCTGACCTCCAGGGAGGAGAGAGGGGCTGGAGATTGACTTAATCCCTAAAAGCCAGTAACTTCATTGAACATACCTACATAATAAAGCCTCCATAAAAATTCCTGAAAGAAAGGGTGGGTCAGAGAGTTTCTAGGTGAATAAACTCCTGGAGGTGTGAAGGCAATGTGCCTGGAGTCTGAGCCTCTGCCTACATACCTTATACATCTTTTCCATCCAACTCTCCTTGAGTCCTTTTATAATAACTGGTCATCTAGCACATAAATTCTTCTTGAGTTCTGTGATAGGCTTTAGCAAATTAATTGAACCCAAAGGGAAAGACTGAAGGCAGGAGAAGAAGGGGACAAGAGAGGATGAGATGATTGGATGGCATCACTGGCTCAATGGACATGAGTTTGAGCAAGCTCCGTGAGTTGGTGATGGACAGGGAATCCTGGCATGCTACAGTCCGTGGGTTTTCGAAGAGTCGGATGTGACTGAGTGACTGAACTGAACTGTGGAGGTCTTGGGAACACTTAACTTATATTGGTAGTCAGAAGCACATGGGCAATTGCAGTCACAAGATTGGCATCTGAAATATGTGCCTATGAGTGTTGTGGGATGGGTAGTTTTGTTTTGCCCTTAACCCATGGGATTTGATGTCACCCTCACATAGATAGGATGAGAACTAAATCCAATTGTAGGAACCCAGCTATAGTCAAATAGTATGAGGGAAAAAATAAACTCAACAGAAGTAGAAATAAAGTATTCTGTGGGTAATGTTGGAGCAGGCAATGGCACCCCACTCCAGTACTCTTGCCTGGAAAATCCCATGGACAGAGGAGCCTGGTGGGCTGCAGTCTATGGGGTCGCTAAGAGTTGGGCACAACTGAGCGACTTCACTTTCACTTTTCTCTTTCATGCACTGGAGAAAGAAATGGCAACCCACTCCATTGTTCTTGCCTGGAGAATCCCAGGGATGGGGGAGCATGGTGGGTTGCCGTCTATGGGGTCACACAGAGTCGGACACGACTGAAGAGACTTGGCAGTGGTTAATGTGGATGGTAAATAAGAAAAACAAGAGGGACTTTTTCCTTTTGTATGTCTTAGTAAAACTGCACTTAGTCACTCAATTGTGTCTGACTCTTTGTGACTTCATGGTCCTCAGTCCACCAGGCTCCTCTGTCCATGGGGATTCTCCAGGCAAGGATACTAGAATGGGTGGCCATGTCCTTCTCCAGGGTATCTTCCCAAGCCAGGATCAAACCCGGATCTCCTGCAGTACAGGGATATTTCTTGACCACTTTAGCCACCAGGAAAGCCCCACGTCTTAGTAAATGGCTGTCTATTTTACTCGTTTGTTCCACCATCTAGTACAATATACACACCATCCCTTATTCACCCAAATAAAACTTCAGGGATTTGACGCAAAGAAAATTCTGTAACCTACTTACCAGTCAAGAAGATCTCATGAAATGTTGCATCTCTCTTGCTGTTCCTATAATGGGTAAATTTCTTTGGAACCGATTTTTCATCTAGCAAGATCACTCATACTTGCCATTCTAGCTTCTGGACTGAATTGCTACCTCTTCAGTATACTGCATGTTGGTTTTAACTTGTGGGCTATACTTTCTTAGCCTAGGAGAACTGGGTTTACACAACGGTCATATGGAAAAGATGTCAATTCTTTCTTCCTCTGCTATCACTTAGGACACTCATCCTTTTCCAGCCAGCTGATAACTCCTTTTCTCATTTGTTATACATTAACCCATTAGTATCATATTTTTTCCAAAGGTTCATAAATTGTCAACAGATCATGAATTGTTGTCTATAAAATGATAAGCATTGTATTCAGGAAAAAGTGATTGAAAAGCTTCCCTGAAAAATATATGACAAGCAAGAGTTAAGGCATGTTTATTATGTTCTAATGTTTGTGATTTCCTATGCTTAAAAGACAAAGAAGAATTGAATGGATAAAAGCAAAAGGCTATGGATAATGATAATAGAATAAGTATGATGCTAATTAGTGATATTATCATTTCATTTCTTTTTTTATGAAGATTATTCCAAAATATAGCTTAACAATTAGTAGATTATGGTGAGCTTTTATTTTAATGATTATCATAAGATGGAAACTAAGAAAGAAGCAAAAGCCCAGAGGAAAATATTGATCAAAGCACTGTGTACCTCAAAAAAATCACTCTGGTTATATTGATCAAATTCATTCTTCTATGCTTGACAGAGAACATTCAATAATCAGAACTATCCATCTATCATTTTGACATTGCCCTTTGGAGAGTAATTAACAGTACTAATTTATGTAATTTATTTAGCCCATCAGGAGGCTTCAAAACTCACATATGTATTGAACATCTGTGTGGTTTAACTACATCTATGTATGCATTGTATTTCTGTCTTAGGCAATGAGATATGACTGTCATAATATCTTGGGTGATTTTTTTTTTTAATTGGAAATGAGTTTCTTTTCAAGTGATATTTTTTGAAGAAGCTTAAAAAATAGTTTTCAGATTTGAAATGAGAAGAGTATTACTCCTTTCTAAGATAGTGTGTGTAAGGCTATCAATTACTAGCAAAGAAATTTTAGAATTTAACAGGAGATTATGACTTAAAAAAAATCATTAGAAGGTCTAGCACAATGTTATCCAATAGAAATATAATTTATGCCACATCTAGAATTTTAAGTTGCCTAGTAACCACATTCGGAGAAGGCAATGGCACCCCACTCCAGTACTCTTGCTTGGAAAATCCCATGGACGGAGGAGCCTGGTAGGCTGCAATCCATGGGGTCGCTAAGAGTCGGACATGACTGAGCGACTTCACTTTCACTTTTCACTTTCATGCACTGGAGAAGGAAATGGCAACCCACTCCAGTGTTCTTGCCTGGAGAATCCCAGGGACGGGGGAGCCTGGTGGGCTGCCGTCTATGGGGTTGCACAGAGTCGGATACGATTGAAGTGACTTAGCATAGCATAGTAACCACATTAAAGCATAAAAAGAATCAGGTAACATTAATTTCTTATAATTTATTTAACCTAATATATCAAAAATATTTTAGCAAGTAATCAATATAAATATATGAATGAGGTATTTTACATTATTTTTTAATACTGTAGTTGAGATATTGTATCTTTTACATTTAAAATATGTCTCAATTTGTAATCCCCACATTTTACCGTTTCAAGTGCTCAGCAATCACATGTGGCTCCTGACATTAAACTAGACATAGTGTTGCCAAGTCCACGCTTGCTCTGCTCACCACACAGCAGGTCAATGAATCTGAGAGATGAGGTGTTGAGGGAAGGAAGAGACTTTAATTGGAGAGGCAGCAGACCATGAAGATGGCAGGCTAGCGCCCCAAAATAACCATCTAATCGGTGTCTGGATACCAGGTTCTTTTATAGATCAGAGATGAAGGGAGGTGAGGAAGCAAAGTAAAAAGGCCATTAATTTTGCAAACATCTCCTAGAATGGCAAGCCTTAGGAAGGGGATGTGTTAATTTCTTCCTTCCTGCCATCCACAGGTGGACACGGGTCCGAACAAAGGCACTCTAGTTTGACAGCCAGGCAAGCAAGGGGCAGGATTCTCTGAGGCAAACCATTCCGTATGATTATAATAACAAAAGAAATGAAAAGCAAGTCAAAGAAAACAGTTTCAACGTGGAGTCAGAGTTGGCTTCCTCCCTGCAACAGTAGAATCTGGGGGAGTTTATTCTCCAAGGACAACTCCAGGAAAGCAACTCAGAACTGGCTTGCCAAGAGCATGTTTACTTTTGCCACATCAGGTCACTATAAATCATCTAGTTTAGACTTACTTTTTAAGCTTGAAGACTAATATATAATTATGGTTGTTTGAGATCTATCCAAGGATTTTTAGTTCCCTCTCATTGGCCAAAGCTGACTTGATTTTTAAATGGAAAAATTGCATCTCAGGGCTCCTTCTGTCCTGGGCAAGATGGAATCATTGGTCACCTTGCCTCCCATGTCCCTATTGCTGCTGAAGCTACCTAAAGCCATGGACTTTGGTTAAAGGACAGCACCTTAATCCAATCCCTTTCTCCAGGTTCCAGAGTTTTATAAAGCTTGAGTCTCATATCCTGCTAAGACCACAGTTTTGAGGTCCATAACTTCTTTGGCCTTACTATGTAGTCTCCAGAAATGCGGTGCTCAGGCAGTTTAGAACGTTTTACTTATCAAAGCTCTTGTGTTCCAATCTGTCTCTACATCAAAATTATCTCTCTTGTAGGGTTTTTCTCACAGTAGCCAAAAGCAGCCAACACACATCAATATTCTGAATTTTCCCTGTAGTTTTCTCAAACACCATGGTCTTGGTCAATGCATGGTTTACATTCTAAGAGACTGAAGGAACATTTTTAACTTTATTTTTTACATATAAGGCACATTAGTTTTCTATCTTCCATTACCTGACTGAACCATGCCTCATGCCTAATTATGCAGCACTCCACAGCTAGAAGATGTTATGAAGCAACTCCAGGTCTCCACCAGAGATTTTATCATGATCATTTAAAATTCAATACAGAACACTCTGTTTTCTGTTCAAAACCAATCGATAGACATGGAGGCCAGCTAAAACTTGGCATTTTTTTTCCTAGATAGGTATTTCTGCTTCCAAAATGTTATCTCTGAACTAGGTACACATCCAGTCAGTCATTTAAACAGCTGGATAATCACAGGCCTATCCCACAACTCTTGTAGGTTTTATGTTGTTAGGAACAAAGTCCATGCTTGTTGGTAGGCATTTGTAGAGAGAAAGAGCTGATCTATCTCCCCAGGCTCACTTTCTGCCCACCCATCAAGAAAGTCATACCTTATCCGCTAGGGAAGAATGACATGAAACAGAAAAAGAGAAGGAATATAGCTCCTCGGAGAGTTCTGGGCATACAATATGAAGCTGAGGAAAATTACATATTACGATAGAAAATAAATTCAGTAAATACAGTCAAAGAGTTTTATTGAAATAGATACCACTTTTCTTTGATTCTTAATTTATTTTTTGAGAAGTAGTAAATAATTTATTATTTCCTTACAGAGGTATTTCAAGTTATGTTAGAATAATTGACAATGATAATCACTAACTCTCACCCTGAATGAAACACAATCTTGCCTCAAATTTCCAACACATTAGTTTTTACTAAGTGTATCACTCTGTTACTTGCCATAGCTCTCAAATATGTAAACTCAGGAAAGCAAGATTTAAAAATCAATAATTCCTTTAAAACTTTACAAGCTTTTTTAACACAGTGCCAGGAAATAAGACATTCTTGCTTTCACTTTCAGTAAACTGCAAATAATTGCATAAATATGTAAGTAATCTCTGACTTAACAGAATTATGTCATGCATTTCATACTAAGAGCTTCCCTAGTGGCTCAGACAGTAATGAATCTGCCCGCAATGCAGAATATTCATGTTCGGTCCCAGGGTCAGGAAGATCCCCTGGAAAAGGGAATGGCCATCCACTCTAGTATTCTTGTCTGGAGAATTCCATGGACAGAAGCTACAGTCTATGGGGTAACAAAGAGTTGAACATGACTGAGTGACTAACATGTTCATTTTCTTTTACTTTTCATTCTAAGGTCCTTGTGTAGCATGGCAGAGCTCTATTGCCTTCCTTGTTGTTCAGTCAGTCACTAGTGTCCAACTCTTTGCAACCCCATGGACTACAGCACATCAGCCTTCCCTGTCCTTCACTATCTCCCAGAGCTTGCTCAACTCATGTCCATCGAGTCAGTGATGCTATCCAACCATCTCACCCTCTGTTGTCCCCTTTTCCTCCTGCCTTCAATCTTTCCCAGCATCAGGGTCTTTTCCAATGAGTCAACTCTTTGCATCAGGTGGCCAAAGTAGTGGAGCTTCAATCTTAGCATCAGTCCTTTTAATGAATATTCAGGATTGATTTGCTTTAGGATTGACTGGTTTGATCTCCTTGCAGTCCAAGGAACTCTGAAGAGTCTCCTTCAATATCACAGTTCAAAAGCATCATTCTTAAATGATCAGTCTTCTTTATGGTACCACTCTCACATTCATACAAGACTACTGGAAAAAAACATAGCTTTGACTATAGAATTGTCTACCTTAGTGATTCTCAAAGGGTAAGATTTTCCCCTAGAGGACATTTGGCAATATCTGGAAACAGTTTGGGCTCTCATAGGAATTGGTGAATAAGGCAATTTCTTCTATATACTGACATCTAGAAGGTAGATGTCAAGTATATCACCATATGTTCATTCTGATATTCACAGGGCAGCCTCCATAACAGATCATTGACCAAAATTGTCAGTAGTACTAAAGTGGAGGAGCTCTGTTCTAGATGAATGTTTCTTGACTTATCAAGGTTTGTATTACTACCACAGGAATTTACAGTTTTTTTTTTTTTTTTCTTTTTAAATCCTACTTCATCATTGGCTAGTTTCACTTTCAACTTTTTTTTTTTAAAATCAGATGAAAGCATATGCAGAGATTATAGCCAGTGAAACCAGTCAATCCTAAAGGAAATCAACCCAGAATATTCACTGGAAGGACTGATGCTGAGGCTGAAGCTCCAATACTTTGGCCACTTGATGTGAAGAGCTGACTCATTGGAAAAGACCCAGGTGCTTGGAAAAATTAAAGACAAAAGGAGAAGGAGGAGGCAGAGGATGAGATGGCTAGATAGCATCACCAACTTAGTGAACAGGAATTGGAGCAAACAACTGGAGTTAGTGACGGACAGGGAAGCCTGGAGAGCTGCAATCCACAGGGTTGTAAAGAATCCAGCACAACTTAGCAACAGTAGTCAATGAACAACAACATTAGCCAGTGAAGCAAAGCTTTACAAGCAATTACTTTGAATTTACTGGAATTGATTACTCTGAATTTATGTATTTGTTTTTTTCTTTTCTCTTCCCGCTCTATTAGAGGCTTTGTTTTTCTTTCACCCAATTTGTTTGTTCACGTGTTTTGCAATATTCAAATTTTGTTCTTTGTAATGATAAGAAATAGTAAGCCACCAGGGAAGCCTAATTTAAACCTATATATTTGTAATAGTTTGTAATGCTCTTTTTTAGTGATTTTTTTGTTTGTTTTTGAAAGCATTACAAGTGAATTAAATAACTGGTGATTAAATGCTAATTAATTGAACTGTTTTGACTATATTGGTATCATTACAAGAACAAAAAATTCAAAGAAGGATATTAAAAACACTCATCTAGTTATTAGTTAATTGACATTTTAACATATATTAATACATTGGAGCAAAAACTATGGAATATAGAGATGAATATGAGTTAATCTGTGGAAAATTCTGAAAGAGATGGGAATACCAGACCACCTGATCTGTCTCTTGAGGAATTTGTATGCAGGTCAGGAAGCAACAGTTAGAACTGGACATGAAACAACAGACTGGTTCCAAATAGGAAAAGGAGTTCGTCAAGGCTGTATATTGTCACCCTGTTTATTTAACTTATATGTAGAGGACATCATGAGAAATGCTGGACTGGAAGAAACACAAGCTGGAATCAAGATTGCCGGGAGAAATATCAATCACCTCAGATATGCAGATGACACCACCCTTATGGCAGAAAGTGAAGAGGAACTCAAAAGCCTCTTGATGAAAGTGAAAGTGGAGAGTGAAAGAGTGGGCTTAAAGCTCAACATTCAGAAAATGAAGATCGTGGCATCCGGTCCCATCACTTCATGGCAAATAGATGGGGAAACAGTGGAAACAGTGTCAGACTTTATTTTTCTGGGCTCCAAAATCACTACAGATGGTGATTGCAGCCATGAAATTAAAAGACACTTACTGCTTGGAAGGAAAGTTATGACCAACCTAGATAGCATATTCAAAAGCAGAGACATTACTTTGCCAACAAAGGTTCATCTAGTCAAGGCTATGGTTTTTCCTGTGGTCATGTATGGATGTGAGAGTTGGACTGTGAAGAAGGCTGAGTGCCGAAGAACTGATGCTTTTGAACTGTGGTGTTGGAGAAGACTCTTGAGAGTCCCTTGGACTGCAAGGAGATCCAACCAGTCCATTCTGAAGGAGATCAGCCCTGGGATTTCTTTGGAAGGAATGATGCTAAAGCTGAAACTCCAGTACTTTGGCCACCTCATGTGGAGAGTTGACTCATTGGAAAAGACTCTGATGCTGGGAAGGATTGGGGGCAAGAGGAGAAGGGGACAACAGAGGATGAGATGGCTGGATGGCATCACTGACTTGATGGACGTGAGTCTGAGTGAACTCCGGGAGTTGGTGATGGACAGGGAGGCCTGGCATGCTGCGATTCATGGGGTTGCAAAGAGTCGGACACGACTGAGCGACTGATCTGATCTGATCTGATCAGTGAATCATGACAGTAAAAATTTGGTCTTATATAATATTTATAAAAATTATCACTATAATTATTGTGTCCCAGTAGCCTGTCAGGCTCTACTATCCACGGGATGTTTTTCTTTTGAAATTTCATAGGTGTTCAAATGTAGTGTTTTTCATGAGTGTGTCCATTATACACCATTGATATTTTACATTCTATCAAGTAAATATTCAGAGAAAATAATCTATAAAGTAAGCTTTCAAATAGAAGGATGAATAAAAATAAACCAACATTAGTCTAGTCAAGGCTATGGTTTTTCTAGTAGTCATGTATGGATGTGAGAGTTGGACTGTGAAGAAGGCTGAGCACCAAAGAATTGATGCTTTTGAACTGTGGTGTTGGAGAAGACTCTTGAGAGTCCCTTGGACTGCAAGGAGATCCAACCAGTCCATTCTGAAGGAGATCAGCCCTGGGATTTCTTTGGAAGGAATGATGCTAAAGCTGAAACTCCAGTACTCTGGCCACCTCATGCGAAGAGTTGACTCATTGGAAAAGACTCTGATGCTGGGAGTGATTGGGAACAGGAGGAGAAGGGGATGACAGAGGATGATGTGGATGGATGGCATCACTGACTCTCGATCGACGTGAGTTTGAGTGAACTCCTGGAGATAGTGTTGGACAGGGAGGCCTGGCGTGCTGCGATTCATGTGGTCCCAAAGAGTCGGACACGACTGAGCGACTGAACTGAACTGAACTGAGTACTCATTTATGACAACTTTGTCCTTAGGATGTTTTCATTGAGTTTGGAAATTCCTGGGACTCTTTTAAAATGGAAAATATTTTCCCAAGTTTATCTGTAGTTACTTTCATTTGTTGTTGTTAAATCACCCAGTCATGTCTGACTCTTTGCGAAACCATGGACTGTAGCATGCCGGGCCTCCCTGTCCCTCAACATCTCCCAGAGTTTGCCCAAGTTCATGTACATTGGATCGGTGATGCCATCCAGCCATCTCATCCTCTGACACCCTCATTTCCTTCTACCTTTGTTCCTTCCCAGCATCCGGGACTATTCCAATGAGCCATCTGTTTGCATCAAATGACCAAAATATTGGAGCTTCAGCTTCATTGTCTGTCCTTCCAGTGAATACTCAGGGTTGATCTCCTTTAAGATTGACTGGTTTGATCTCCTTGGTCAACTATTTTCATTAGTTGATGGTAAAACAATTTTCTCATTGATAACATCATTTCGACCATGGTTCGTTTTCCATAGCAGCAGTTTTTTTCCTTTTAAACTTTTCTCAACTTAAAAAGAAAAATCATTAAAAATAAAATTATATGTAATACCCCACCAATAATTATTTGTGTTAATGAAATATCAATGTTTTAAACATTTTTACTTATGCTTAATTTTCAATTATATAAACTATTTTTTTCTGAAATAAATTATGACTCTATTGAATAAGAGGGTTTAATAAGAATATGACTCTGTTTAATAAGAAACAATTAAATATATTTCTTGTTTCAAGGCAAGAGAAGACTTATAAGAAGGCTTGTGTGATGTATCAGGAGTGTAGGGGGCTGGTATTAGAGGGATTGCCACACAGTGATCCAACAAGATTAGGAAATGGTTGCAAAAATCATGAGAAGGGTGCAAGCTATGAAATTTTGTAGTAGCTAGGAACCAAAATAAATATATATTAGACAGAAAAAAAATTGTATCCATTTTTCTGTTCAGTGTAGTTAAATAACCATTAATAAACTCTTATTTTGATTTTAGAAGGGGACATCACCCAAAGTACATTTGTGGGAAGAAATTACAGAAAGGGAAGTCATCATACATGAGTACTGTACCTTACTTGTGTTTGGTTCCATATGTACTTAATTATGTTTGGCAAAATAGAAGCAACAGACAGATAATTTTTACTGATGCATTATTCTGAACACACATATTTCAGTCCAGATTGTGAAGACTTCACTTTCATCAGTGCTATATAAATACCTTAGCATCAACATACTTACATGGGAGGTAATACATTGTTTAGCTATTTTTAAATCCTGCCCTTGATGTACTCATTGGCTCTTATAAGCCAAGGATGGACTGTTTTATGATTATTAAAAACAAAACGAATCTTAGAAAGCAAAGATATGAACAAATACCTAAACTATGGACATTCTTATGGATGAAGATTGTAGAGAAAAGTTAGATGAATAGGGTGGAATAAGTTTGGCATTCTCAGGAATTTAAAAGCCAGAATAACTAGCCAGCCAGAGAAGGAGCCAGCACTTGCCACATTCTCCCACATTCTCATCATTTTTCATCGGCTTGGTACATCTGGGGATTCTGATAACTGAGCTCTGCATCCAGTTTAGAAAGAGCATCGCTAATGTTAGCTGCAGGCAGAAGAGTAGAAATGTAGTACTACAGAATGGAATGCATGCTTTTTGACTGAAAACTGCTTAGAGGAATGCAGTTTGTTTAGTATAAAAGTGAATAGAAATCTTAGTTGTATTTTTCTTTAAATCTATGAACAATTTTATATGCCTATAAGGGAGAGAGACTCTAAGCTGTACTTAGGAAAATAGGAACCATCTTTAGAAAAGAACCAACATTTCTCAGTAACATCTCCATCATTGCTCACTATTCTGGTTCATATTTCATAGGCCATACCACCTGGGATTTTGTAACCCCCCAAAACTTCAAAATCTGTATGTCCATTCAAGCTCCCATAACTGGACACATTCAAATTCAGGAATATCAGGTGTGCAGAGGCTATCCTACTCAGAAAATGACTAGAATCAAGGACTATCAATAGACATTGTGCCATTTCCCCAAAACACTCAATGTGCCTTTGAATAGACCTCTAAAACACTCCCCTCATAGTTCAGATAGTAAAGAATCTGCTTGCAAAGCAGGAGACCCAGATTCCATCCCTG
The DNA here is from genome assembly GCF_055505025.1 of Bos grunniens. Lineage (NCBI taxonomy): Eukaryota > Metazoa > Chordata > Mammalia > Artiodactyla > Bovidae > Bos > Bos grunniens. Next base: position 139,270,468 of record NC_141165.1, read on the forward strand.
GGTTGGGAAGATCCCCTGGAGAAGGAAATGGCAACCCACTCCAGTATCCTTTCCTGGAGAATTCCATGGACAGAGGAGCCTTGGCAGGCTAGAGTCCATGGGGTCGCAAGAGTCGGACATGGCTTAGTGACTAAACCACCACCACCACCTGAATCACTGTCTCCTGGGTTTGAATGAGTACATGCTCAATGAATGAAGAGAGAACAATGTCTGCCACCCAAAACTCCATGCAAGTACTGGGTATTTTTTTTTTTTAATAAAATTATTCTTCAGATTAATCAAATAGCTTGAAACATACATTTTCAGTGTGCCAAAATGAAAGTTTTATCCCTTGATTAACAAATATTGTTAGTGGCCACTGACTTAACTCTTCCACATTCTTGAAAGAAGAAAGCAGTATATACGCAAAGGATAAACGTAGAATGGGATAATGACAAAACTCCTGGTATAACCTGCCCAGTGTTTTAGGGGATCAAAACCTTCTAGGGCCTCTGAAGTTACAGCTGTGTACAGCAAACTTCTTTTTCTTTTTTCTTGAGAGAGTTGCCATTGCCATTGTTTTCTACTCTTCAAGAGGGGAAGATATGAGGAAACTATTTCCATCCTTTGTTCATACAGCACTCACTCACCACACACTTTTCCTACAGAGCTTTTTCTTTTCTTTATGAGAGGGAACTGAGCATGCATTGCACAGGCCATTGAAGACCTGAAAGGAGCTGTGTTCAGAGCTCAAGCATGAACTTTCTTTACTGTACAATGTGGAGGAGTCCAGATTCCCCTGTAAATCAAGATGAGAAATATTCAGGGAGGGCACAAAGAAGGTCATTTTGTAACCCATTTATGTCACGTTCTGTATTATTTCACTAAATAATAAAGCTGGGAGGTTGGGGTTGGCCAATGTAAGCTCTTATATATAGAACAGATAAACAACAAGATCCTACTGCATAACAGATAACTATATTAAATATCTTATGATAAAATATAATGGAAAAGAATATTAAAAGAATACATACATATATATATATACATATGTAAAACTGAATCAATAATTTTCACTCTTAAAATTCACACTTTCCACCTAATTTATCATGCTTTTTCTTATCATATCTAAAAAGATTCATTTTATGAAGTGCCAATTTCATAAAATTCTACTGCTAAGAATTGAAATGTTTAATGGAGTTTGTCGTTAACAATGTATAGTTTTTTTCATGTTGAATCACATTTTTTCACCATGTAGAACGTTCTGCCACAAAGAGAAGCTCAAAAAGTACTGCTGATTTGTTTTAACAAGTGCAGGATTCTTTCCTTTGCCAGGAAAAGCTATTTTATTAGATAAAATATTGACACAAGGAGGAAGTCAACATTTATGATCTAAGCACTTCCAATGTTAATATGCTTAAGACAATTCAAAGTGCAAACAATACTAGAATATAAAATGATTTTGTCTTTCCCTGATCAAAATGTATATATGACCAAAAATGTAATATAAACAAATGTACAAACTGAGTAAGCATATGCCCTATTGTTATTTTTACTTCTGCTTTTCTATGTAAATAAAAATCTGACTCACATAGGAACTGCTATTCTTACACTAGGAAAAGAAAAATGTATCAATATTTACAAGAGAAAATCTTATAATGCCCTTCTTTTTAAGTTGAAAGCCTCTTTGAAAAATATTTTCTATTCAATGTAGATGGCATAAAGAGCCTGCTTGTCAAAATCATTCCAGTGAAAAACAATAGTAATTGATTTATCTAAAACACACATGTACACATTTATCTCATTTCTCTAAACACACACAATACCTGTATTGGTTCACATTTAAAATCTATGAATAAATTTGCTTTAATATGGTCCCTGTGCAAAGTATATATATATATATATATATACACACACACACACACACAAATCATTTGGTAACAGAGAATATTCTTCCTTTGCTTATTCCCTCAGGAGATAAAATCTTGCTTCTAAAATTCTTAGGAGAACTAATACAGACAGAGAGGCTTATACATGATTGTAAAGTATGGTTTTCAAATGAACATTGAGAAATATATTCTTTACCTCTAGGTCCCTATTTCCTTATCTCTCTCTCCTCTCTTCCTAAGCTGGCCTATCCTTCCGCTCTTTCTTCTTTAAGACATCTTTTCATATTGTGAATTTCAAGTCATTGCTTCCCATTTTCCAATTTCACTCTTGCCTCACAATCCATATTATAGCAACAAAAAGCACATTTCAGTCACAGAAATGTGCACTTTCTCCAACTAAAGACCACTTGTCTAGATATTTTGCTTTTCTAGCTACTCTTTCTTCATTCTTGATTTATATTTCGGACTTCATTTTAAATGGAAATGCCTTTGAGAAGCCATCTCTTGTGCTACATTATTCTGAGGTAGTGGTAGTGAGGTAGAAATTTCTAGGCAGTCAGTGTAGAACTCTGAAATATAGGTCTTTTTTTCAGTAAACACGTAGCTCTATTAGCCTAAAAGTGTATTGGTTCAGTTCAGTAGCTCAGTCATGTCTGATTCTTTACGACACTATGGATTGCTGCACACCAGGCTTCCCTATCCATCACCAACTCCCAGAGCTTGCTCAAACTCATGTCCATCAAGTCAGTGACCCATCCTACCATCTTATCCTCTATCATTCCCTTCTCCTCCTGCCTTCAATCTTTCTCAGCATCAGGGTCTTTTACAATGAGTCAGTTCTTCGCATCCGGTGGCCAAAGTATTGGAGATTCAGCTTCAACATCAGTCCTTCCAATGACCATTCAGGACTGATTTCCTTTAGGATTGACTGGTTGGATCTCTTTGCAATCCAAGGGACTCTGATAGTCTTCTCCAACACCACAGTTCAAAAGAGTCAATTCTTCAGCACTCAGGTGTCTTGATAGTCCAACTCTCACATCCATACAAGACTACTGGAAAATCTATAACTTTGGCTAGACAGATCTTTGTTGGAAAAGTAATGTCTCTTATTTTTAATAAGCTGCCTAAGTTAGTCATAACTTTTTTACAAGTAACAAATGTCTTTTAATTTCATGGCTACAGTCATCATCTGCAGTGATTTTGGGGCCCAGAAAAATAGTCTGCACTGTTTCATTGTTTCCCCATCTATTTGCCATGAAGTGATGGGACCAGATGCCATGATCTTAGTCTTCTGAATGTTGAGTTTTAAGCCATTTTTTTCACTCTCCTCCTTCACTTTTATTAAGAGGCTCTTTAATTCTTCTTCACTTTCTGCCATAAGGGTGGAACCATCTGCGTATCTGAGGTTATTGATATATCTCCTGGCAATCTGGATTCCAGCTTGTGCTTCATCTAGTCCAGCATTCCTTATTTTGTACTCTGCATATAAGCTAAATAAGCAGGGTGACAATATTCAGCCTTGATGTACTCCTTTTCCTGTTTAGAACCACTGTTGTTCCATGTCCAGTTATAACTGTTGCTTCCTGACCTGCATACAGGTTTCTCAGGAGGCAGGTCAGGTGGTCTGGTATTATCATCTCTTTCAGAATTTTCCACAGTTTATTGTGATCCATGCAGTCAAAGGCTTTGGTATAATCAATAAAGCAGAAATATATGTTTTTCTGGAACTTTCTTGCGTTTTCAATGATCCAGTGGATGTTGGCAATTTGATCTCTGCTTCCTCTTCTTGTCTGAAACCAGCTTGAACATCTGGAAGTTCACCGTTCATGTTCTGTTGAAGCCTGGCTTGGAGAATTTTGAGCATGACTTTACTAGCATGTGAGATGAGTGCAATTGTGCAGTAGTTTGAGCATTCTTTGGCATTGCCTTTCTTTGGGATTGGAGTGAAAACTGACCTTTTCCAGTCCTGTGGCCGCTGCTGAGTTTTCCAAATTTGCTAAAGCCCATACAACTGATCTATTTTAAAATGGTCAGGGCAAGTGAAAAAGGGTGGTGACTTAATCCAAAAATCAAGAGTAGTCATAAAGATGTTAAGTTAAGCATCTTGACCTTTAAACTGATTGTTTAGATATATGTGGTTTAAGAATAGGAGCCAATAAAAAAATGTACAGAGTAATACCGATAAAGATATAAAACTGCTGTAATCCATGCCTTTTTGAGGATTCTCTCACATCTTACCTTGTCTCACCAGGGGCTTTCCTGATGGCTCAGTGGGTAAAAAGCTTGCCTGAAATGCAGGAGACCTGAGTTTGATCCCTGGGTAGGGAAAATCCCCTGGAAAAGCAAATGGCAACCTACTCCAGTATTCTTGCCTGAAAAATCCCATGGATGGAGGAGGAGCCTGGTGGACTACAGTCCATAGGGTCTCAAAGAGTCGGACACGACTGAGTGACTTCACATTACTTCACCTCAGTGTATGTGCTGAGATCTTTGTACTTTCACCCTCTCTAATAAGTCTTATTCTCTAGCTACCCTGTTTGTTTGCATGTTCATGGAATCCATTCTTCAGCTCTGTGGTCAAAGAACTCAGATTCCTGTTTCAGTAGGATTTCCAGATAAAATAGAAGATGCAAAATTAAATTTAAATTTCAAATAATGAACAACTGTTTAGTATAAATATACAGAATATTGCATGGATATGTTCTTTGTGTATAAACATTGAGGAAGAGAGACCCTGGAGGGACAAAGAGCCTTGCAATGAAGGTGAACTTGTGAGTGTGATAAGGCTAAGCAGGATTGTTGAATAGATTTAATGTGAAGTCAGACGTGACTTACTGACTAAATAACAACAACAGTTCTTAATTACAACACAATGGCAACTCCTACTAAAACTTTGTTCTACAAACTGGCTTTGTTTTCCTTAACCTTGAAAGATTAGATGCTTCCATTTTGAGGAAAAAAAAAAAAAAAAAAACATGCATTCTTCTCCCTTCCATGAAATCTGTTTTTAATTATATTTGTGAATGATCTGGAGAAGTTATACTCTATTCAGTTGCAAAGAACTAGATTCGTACAGGTTGACTGGTAATTGAAGAATGGAATATTTTGATTCCATTACTACTAAACAGCTAGAGTGAAATTTCACTCCTGCTATGTACAGAGAACAGTACAGGATCATTTAACCAATAAGTAAAGTGATATTTACCCAGAGGTTGATAAGTGTTCACATTATATGAGGGAAAATGTTATTTCACTCAAACTGACATGTGTACCTGAAAATCACAGGAGATAAAAACACTTTTTTTTTTTTTTAATGCAACTATGGTGTTCGCCTTCCTCTAATGTGATAGTACCTAATTCCCTACAGGTATTATTAAGCCCAGATGAAATAAAATGCAATACAGTTGGCCCGTGAACAACATGGGCTTGAAACACACAGGCCTACTTACACATGGATATTTTCAATAGTAAATACTACAGTAATAGGGTTGGTTGAATCCAAGGATTCAGAATTGTGGAAATGAAGGACTGCTCATAAACTATACTTAGAGTTTTGACTGAATGGAGTGTCAGCACTGCTAACTTCATTGTCCAAAGATCAATTGTATTAGTTTCAGCTTATTTGCTATAACAGATATTTTTTAAAACATTAGAAATAACATCAAATTATAAAATTTTGCATTCTTTATGATATACTTGAAAGTCATACTGATGTTTTACACATATCTCTATTACACATAGGCAAATATAGGAAAATGTTGAAATAAAAATTTGAAACAATTGAACACATAATCAATAAAATATAGTCAGTTGTTTTGGTGGTTACCTCTAGTTAGGAGCGTGAGAGACAAATAACTTGATTTTCTTCCTTACTGGGCAATATTTTCTAAATATTCCTAGTGAAAATATTTTCATAAGGAAAAAATATATTTTATTTTTTTATTTTATTTTTTTTAAATTTTCTTTTATTTTTAAACTTTACAATATTGTATTAGTTTTGCCAAATATCGAAATGAATCCGCCACAGGTATACCCGCGTTCCCCATCCTGAGCCCTCCTCCCTCCTCCCTCCCCTCCCCTCCCTCTGGGTCATCCCAGTGCACCAGCCCCAAGCATCCAGTACCGTGCATCGAACCTGGACTGGCGACTCGTTTCATACATGATATTATATGTGTTTCAATGCTATTCTCCCAAATAAGGAAAAAATATATTTTACATAGTTATATTTTTAAAAATCTTTAAAAAAATCTGGTAAATCATAATTTGCTTTTGTCCCAAGTAAATACATTCTCTACTGAGCTGTATATACTTAGAAAAGGTAAAATGTGCAGCCAACTGAATGATGAAATAGCATAGAATTCAATAATTTGCTTCCTAATAAGCTACAAATAAGCCATTTCTTGAGTGAAGAATTTGGTCAATTGTACCTTGTCTGCTATTGTTTTTTATAGCTTCAAGTGAATGTTTAACATTTTCTCCAGGGTTTTGCTCTGCAGTTATTGATGATTTCAGCCATTCATTGGCATATGCACGCTTGCTGAACTAAAGTATACCTGGGGATGAATCTCTCACTTTTAAAAAGGAGTAGATTTGTCCAAGAAAATACTGCCTTAAACCCTCTGTGCTCAGAAATTAATCTTTACAAACAGAGAAATTCCCACTGTGCAAACAAGTACTCAGGGCATGAAATGTGAAGAAATAGCCTGAAATTCATCATCATGACTCAAATATTTCCCCATGTATATTTTTTGAAATTTACATAGCATGTCTAATGCAGCACATTCTAAATCTATTAAATACTATACAGTTTTAAGTGAAGTCATTTTTACTGAGATGAATGACTACATGGCAAAGCAAGAACATAAAAATCCATCCAAAAAGCCTTTGTGAAATAAATGCATTTAAAAATGTACTACCAAAAATGAATTATTAAGGCAAAAACAAGGCATACATAAAGCTTTAAATACTACTAAAATTGCTACTGTGTAAAGTTATTAAATGCAAAATTCTCAACAAATACACTAGTCATGTGCACAAGTATTTTCAGTAACTATTATATGTACTTGCATTTGAATACTTTCATATGCTTTAATATGGTAATGACTACAACTATTTCAAATGTATTTGTTTCTTTCAAACCAGTCATTTGGGCTGAAGTGAAATACCAAAAAAAAAAGAGTGGTATAAAAATGTTGAAGCTCACTTTATATTCATTACAAATTGTCTTCTTTATTTAACTCAAATTTTCACAAGAAGTTCTGGAAAAATATTGTTCCTTGAATTCTGGTTCTGAATCAGAGTCCAATAACTTCAATTACATACTGGAAGAACTAAATTCCCTTTTCTTTTGAAGATAAGTATTTTGAACGAACATTCTCTATTCCCTGCCACCTTTTGCTTATCCTACACTTATTTTTTGCTCATTTCAACCACTCACAATCTATCATTCCACTGGGATTCTGGTTTTTTTTTGTTGGAAAATTCATGAAACTATCAGAACCACACTTAATTGATGGAAACATTTGAAACTTTCCTATCCTTTGACATATTCTAACATGGATATTTTTTAAATTACCTTCTGGATGGTTTGGCTTTCTCTTCCTCACTTCAGACTTATCTTACACACCCTTAAGAGTGGAATTCTCAAGGCTCTGTCTCACCCTCTTTTCTTTCTACTCTGCACACTCTACCTTGACAATAGTATGTATTTCAGTGGCTGCACTGTTCACAGTCTGATTAGATCTACATTTATTTCTCCGCTTTGAATCCTTCTCCTCTTCATTTGTGGGTGCTTAACTGTAAAACAAAAGATCTTCACGTCCCAGATAATCATGATGGTGTGATCACTGACCTAGAGCCAGACATCCTGGAATGTGAAGTCAAGTGGGCCTTAGAAAGCATCACTACAAACAAAGCTAGTGGAGGTGATGGAATTCCAGTGGAGCTATTTCAAATCCTGAAAGATGATGCTGTGAAAGTGCTGCACTCAATATGCCAGCACATTTGGAAAACTCAGCAGTGGCCACAGGACTGGAAAAGGTCAGTTTTCATTCTGATCCCAAAGAAAGGCAATGCCAAAGATTGTTCAAACTACCACACAATTGCACTCATCTCACATGCTAGTAAAGTAATGCTCAAAAATCTCCAAGCCAGGCTTCAGCAATATGTGAACCGTGAACTTCCAGATGTTCAAGCTGGTTTTAGAAAGGCAGAGGAACCAGAGATCATATTGTCAACATCCACTGGATCATGGAAAAAGCAAGAGAGTTCCAGAAAAACATCTATTTCTGCTTTAGTGACTATGTCAAAGCCTTTGACTGTGTGGATCACAATAAATTGTGGAAAATTCTGAAAGAGACGGGAATACCAGACCACCTGATCTGCCTCTTGACAAATCTGTATGCAGGTCAGGAAGCAACAGTTGGAACTGGACATGGAACAACAGACTGGTTCCAAATAGGAAAAGGAGTACATCAAGGCTGTATATTGTCACCCTGCTTATTAACTTATATGCAGAGTACATCTGGGAGAAATCTCAATAGTCTCAGATATGCAGATGACACCACCCTTATGGCAAAAAGTGAAGAGGAACTAAAAAGCCTCTTGATGAAAGTGGAAGAGGAGAGTGAAAATGTTGGCTTAAAGCTCAACATTCAGAAAATGAAGATCATGGCACCCAGTCCCATCACTTCATGGCAAATAGATGGGGAAACAGTGTCAGACTTTATTTTTTTGGGCTCCAAAATCACTGCATATGGTGACTGCAGCCATGATATTAAAAGACACTTACTCCTTGGAAGGAAAGTTATGACCAACCTAGATAGCATATTCAAAAGCAGAGACATTACTTTGCCAACAAAGGTCCGTCTAGTCAAGGCTATGGTTTTTCCTGTGGTCATGTATGGATGTGAGAATTGGACTGTGAAGAAGACTGAGGGCGGAAGAACTGACGCTTTTGAATTGTGGTGTTGGAGAAGACTCTTGCAAGTCCCTTGGACTGCAAGGAGATCCAACCAGTCCATTCTGAAGGAGATCAGCCCTGGGATTTCTTTGGAAGGAATGATGCTAAAGCTGAAACTCCAGTACTCTGGCTACCTCATGCGAAGAGTTGACTCATTGGAAAAGACTCTGATGCTGGGAGGGATTGGGGGCAGGAGGAGAAGGGGACGACAGAGGATGAGATGGCTGGATGGCATCACTGACTCGATGGATATGAGTCTGAATGAACTCCGGGAGTTGGTGATGGACAGGGAGGCCTGGTGTGCTGTGATTCATGGGGTCACAAAGAGTCGGACACGACTGAGCGACTGAACTGAACTGAACTGAACTGTTTTCTGGATATTTCCCCAAAGAGATTCCATTACACACTTCATACTCCTGTGAACTACAAATTGGCACTTACCAAGAGCATTGTCAATGACTGAGTGAGAAAGACATTTACCATCTACATCTATGGAGATTAAACCCCATGCTACAATAACTGTTGACCTTCAACAACCCTTGAGGGAGTTCAGTGTGGAGTGAGTCACTCTGTGCTCTAGGGACTGGTGGGTCAGGTCTTTAGAGAGTTGGATGCTTTTCAGTTCAGTTCAGTTTAATCCCTCAGTCAGTCCAATTCTTTGTGACCCCATGGATTGCAGCATGCCAGGCTTCCCTGTCCATCACCAACTCCTGGAGTTTACTCAAACTTATGTCTATTGAGTCAGTGATGCCATCCAATCATCTCATCCTCTGTCATCCCCTTCTCCTCCCGCCTTCAATCTTTGCCAGCATCAGGGTCTTTTCAAATGAGTCAGCTCTTCACATCAGGTGGCCAAGGTATTGGAGTTTCAGCTTCAGGACTGATGTTGGTTGAACTGCATAAATGGATGGATTTTAGGATGGACTGGTTGGATCTCCTTGCTCTCCAAGGGACTCTCAAGAGTCTTTTCTAACACCACAGTTCAAAAGCATCAATTCTTTGGTGCTCCGCTTTCTTTATAGTCCAACTCTCAAATCCATACATGACTACTGGAAAAACCATAGCTTTGACTAAATGGACCTTTGTTGGCAAATGTCTCTGCTTTTTAATGTCTCTGCTTTTTAATAAGATGTCTAAGTTGGTCATAACTTTTCTTCCAAGGATCAAACGTCTTTTAACTCCATGCCTTCAGTCACCATCTGCAGTGATTTGGGATCCCAAAAAATAAAGTCTCTCACTGTTTTCAGTGTTTTCCCATCTATTTGCCTCAAAGTGATGGACTAGATGCTATGATCTTAGTTTTCTGAATGTTGAATTTTAAGCCAATTTTTTCACTCTCCTCTTTTATTTTCATCAAGAGGCTCTTTAGTTCTTTACTTTCTGCCATAAGGGTGGTGTCATCTGCATATCTGAGGTTATTGGTATTTCTTCTGGCAATCTGGGTTCCAGCTTGTGCTTCATCCAGTCCAGCATTAATCATGATGTACTTTGCATTTAAGCTAAATAAGCAGGGTGACAATATACAGCCTTGACGTATTCTTTTCCAAATTTGAACCAGTTTGTTGTTCCATGTCCAGTTCTAACTGTTGCTTCTTGACCTGCATACAGATTTCATGCCATCTCTTGAAGAATTTTCCACAGTTTGTTGTGATCCACACAGTCAAAGGCTATGCCATATTCAATAAGGCAGAAATAGATGTTTTTCTGAAACTCTCTTGCTTTTTTGATGACCCAACGGATGTTGGCAATTTGATCTCTGGTTCCTCTGCCTTTCTAAAACCAGAATGAACATCTGGAAGTTCACCATTCATGTCCTGTTGAAGCCTGGCTTGGAGAATTTTGAGCATTACTTTGCTAGTGTGTGAGATGAGTGCAATTGTGTGGTAGATTGAGCATTCTTTGGCATTGCCTTTCTTTGGTATTGGAATGAAAACTGACCTTTTCCAGTCCTGTGGCCACTGCTGAGTTTTCCATATTTGCTGGCATATTGAGTGCAGCACTTTAACAGCATCGTCTTTTAGGATTTGAAATAGCTTAACTGGAATTCCATCGCTTCTTCACTAGTTTTGTTCGTAGTGATGCTTCCTAAGGCCCACTTGACTTTGCATTCCAGGATGTCTGTCTCTAGGTGAGTGGTCACACCATCATGATTATCTAGATTGTGAAGATCTTTTTTGTACAGTTCTTCTGTGTATTCTTGCCACCCCTTCTTAATATCTTCTGCTTCTGTTAGGTCCATACCGGTTCTGTCCTTTATTGTGCTCATCTTTGCATGAAAATTTCCCTTGGTATCTCTAATTTTCTTGAAGAGATCTCTTCAAGATGTTTTTAGGAACAGATTTTATGATCTCAACTCTTGCATCTCCTCATATCCAGAGAAGCACTGAATCCCTTCATGGTGACATCATATCCTCATGAATAACAAAAAACCTTTTGTAAAAAAAACCTTCTTGGTGTTAAGTCCCCCTTCACCAAAACCTTATATATTGACCTTTCCCCACTGCTGCTTTGGAGCAGTTTCTCAGAGCTATCTGAAGTGCTGCCTCCCAGGCTGCAGTCGCATTGTGCCCCAAATAAAACTTAACTCGCAGCTCTCAAGTTGTAAATATCTTTGTTGACACTCCACATATTAACACAGGGGTATTTACCATCTTCATTTATAATCAGACTCAGCCTATGACTAGTCACCATAGTTGCATAAACTCATACTATTCTTGGAATATTCTTTGACTCTTTTTTTTTTTTTTTTTTTATAGCAGAGGCAGACAACTACAGAGTCCTCTTAAGTCAAGTTTCTGAATATTTCTTGAATTTATACACTTCATTAGCCTACTGCCTCCATCTTAATCCAGGCAACATAAATTTCTTGCTAGACTATGGCTAACAAATTCTTTTTTCAAATTCCCTTCCAAAGAGCAATGGAATTCAAGACTGATTCTGTGCCTAGAAACTTAAAGAACTCTCTCAACATCCTTAAAAGGTATATTTGGCATGATTTAAAAGCTATATGTGAATTGGTCTATGTCTCTGAGCATCTCCTATTATATGATCTGTAACAAATCAATACAAATTTTTAAAATCTAACATGGCAAGTTGTTGCAGTTCTCATATATTTTAGGTATCACTCATTTTAGAGAGGGCTCCCTACGTGGCTCAGACCATAAAGATTCGGCCTACAATGTGGGAGACATAGGTTCGATCCCTGGGTCAAGAAGATCCCCTATAGAAAGAAATGGCAACCCACTCCAGTATTCTTGCCTGGAAGATTCCATGGACAGGACAGCCTGGCTGGCTAGAGCCCATGGAATTGCAGAGTTAGACAGAATTGAGATTAACAGATTTTAGAGCAGTTGCCAGCAGCATATGTGCTGTGTATAGTCAGTCACTCAGTCATGTCTGACTCTTTGGGACCCCAAGGACTTTAGCCTGTCAGGCTCCTCTCTCCATGGAATTCTCCAGGCAAGAATACTGGAGTGGTTTGCCATTCTCTTTTCCAGGGGATCTTCCTAACCCAAGTATCGAACTGAGCTCTCCTGCATTGTAAGCAGACTCCTTATCAACTGAGCCACCAGGGAAGCCTGCCAGTGGTATATAGGTCTAGATATATTATTATTACTAATCCTCTGGCCAGGAGTAAGCCACCTGAAATTCTTTGAGTCCCAAAGCTTAAACCTTTAATTGACTGTTTCTCTACTAATTACTTTAAAAATCTTTCATATTCCTCTTTCTTGATATGTCCTCCTTTTGCAAAGTGTTTTTAAGACTTTCTTTCTCAGATTAAGCGGGAACCTTGAAAGAGATTGTTTCCAATTTAACTACTACCATGAGAGATAAAAATTTCACTGACATTGCCAGCATTTGCTATGAAATGATTCATTTCTGCTTTTGAATAAAAGACTGATCTAAGAATCCTTTCTTGATATGTTAGTTTCCTATTACCCACTCTTTGATCTTTAATGTTAAGCAATGTGTTCTCATTCTTTTTACATTTTTCTTAAAATATTAGACTTAGAAAATGGACTTATGGTTGCCAGGAGGAGGGGATAGTTAAGGACTTTGGTAAGGTCATGTACACACTGCTATATTTAAAATGATAACTAGTGAGGACCTATTGTACAGCACATGAAACTCTGCTCAGTGTTATGTGCCAGCCTGGATGGGAGGGGGTTTAGGGGAGAATGGATTCAGGTATATGTATGGTTGAGTCCCTTCGCTGTTTACCTGAAACTACTACAACATGGTTAACTGGCTATACTCCAATACAAAAGACAACGTTTAAACTTTGGAAAAGAAAAAAAAAAAAATATCAGTTACTAAAAGCCTTATGAACTATTGGTGGGAGAACATTAAGTCAGGGTATATCCTGGCACCCAACAATCGTCCTTAAGGAGACAGCTACAAAGATAATTGTTGAAGCATTGTTCTCCTACTATTAAATGCTGGAGTCCTCCAAGTTGTCATCATGAAAATAATAGATAAGTAAAATGTAATAAATGAATGTGATGGAAACAGTAAATAATGAATAATATGGTAAAACAGAAAATTAGTCGCTCTGTGGGGTCTTTGTGACCCTGTGAACTGTGGCCTGCCAGGTATAATAATGAAATATTTTTTAAATGTTAAAAAATGAGCAAAAATATCTCTGTCTCTGAATTGTATGGAATTTTTAAAGTATAGCACTTGTCCTGCTGGTCTTACTTTTGCTTATTGTGATATTGCAATCTCCAAATATGCATAATATAGAAAATGATTAAAGGATATTGAAAAAATATAAATAGCTATATATCACCACATAGTTTTACATGTAAAATATTAAGATACCTTTGAAATCTCTTCAAAATCACATTCCATGCTGAACCCCTCAAGCTATTCATATTTCTGACTATTCTTTTTAATACTACTTTGCTTTCCACTCTAGTTTTGTAAACAGACTTATTTGGTTGTCTTTTCCTATTAAATGGATAGCATTACACTTAATCCTTATACTACTTGCTTTTTCTAAACCAATACAATGTTGTAGGAGTCACCTCTGTTTACACATGTGGCCACAGTCCAATTCTTGTAGAGAGCTCAGTGGCATGAATATGTATCCATTCTACTCTTGATTGAAAATTTAATAATTTATAATTTTTTTCATTTACAAACTATCCTGCTATGATAAATCTTATTATGACTCATAGTGACTCATTGAATTTGTATACCTAGGAAGGAAATTACTTCATAAGAGAGTATGCACATACTCCATTTAAAGAAAATGCCAAATTGTCTGCCAGATTATTTTCTATAAATGAACTCTTTCATAAGGAGAATATGAACTCAAGGGACTCCAGACTACAGTCAACCCATTTTATGACTCAACTCTTACGTTGCTTACCACTCTAAGGCCAAATTTTGTATAATTATTTAAATTTTCTTGATAACTCATGAGCTTGAGCATCTTCATACAAATCTCCATGATTTATATAAGGGAGTATTTTACTCATATATATATATATATATATATATATATATATATATATATATGTATTTACTTGTAAAATGCTGTCAAAATCTTTTAGCCATTTTTCTCTTACTTTGGCTAATGTATGCTCATTGTTAGTAATTTTATGTTTTTTCTACTAATGAATTGTGGGTTAACAATGTTTAAACTATCTTTCTCAGTTTGTAGCATTTTACTTTCTTATAACATAAGAAAGAACAGAATGCGATCAAAAACTTGTATTTTTAATAAACTTTTAATTTATGAATACCTTTAAATTTAAGTTGCCAAGATATACATACCCTTCAAGAGGTTTCCCTGTTGCTAAGCTTATAACTATGCTATATTTCTCATAACTATGAAGTAAATATTGGTATCTTGCTATTAGCTAAACACCCATAAGTTTACTAGGATTTCACTAGTTTTTCCACTAATATCCTTTTTCTATTCCAGAATTCAGGCCAAAATACCACATTTGATTTTGTTCTCGTGTCCACTTAGTCTCCTCAGATATGTTAGAGTTTCTTAAGGTTTTTTTTTTTTTTTTTAATGATGATTTTGACAGCTCTGAGAAGTACTGGGCAGGTATGTTGTGGAGTATTTCTCAATTTGGATTTACCTGATGGTTTCCTCATGATTAGTCTTGAATTATGGACTTTGGGGAATAATAACATAGTGTTGTCCTCAGATCTGTTAGAGTTTGTTAGGTTTTTTTTTTTTTTTTTTTTTTTTAATGATGATCTTGACAGCTCTAAGAAGTACTGGGCAGGTATGTTGTGGAGTATTTCTCAATTTGGATTTATCTGATGTTTTCCTCATGATTAGTCTTGGATTATGGACTTTGGGGAACAATAACATAATGTCCTTTTCATGATATCATATCAGTGGGTAGATAATATCACTATTATTTATCACTGATAATATTAATGTTGATCACCTGCAAAAATAGTATATAGCAATTGTCTCCATTGAAAAGTTAATTTCTACTTCATTCCACACTCATTTAGAAACAAGTCACAAAGTCCAGCCTTCACTCAAAGAGACGGGATATACTCCCCCTACTGGAGGGGCAAGTATCTACATAAGTAATTTGAAACTGTGATCCCGTGGACTGTAGCCTCGGAGAAGGCAATGGCAACCCACTCCAGTCTTGCCTGGAAAATCCCATGGATGGAGGAGCCTGGTGGGCTTCAGTCCATGGGGTCGCTACGAGGCAGACATGACTGAGCGAGTTCACTTGCACTTTTCACTTTCATTCATTGGAGAAAGAAATGGCAACCCATTCCAGTGTTCTTGCCTGGAGAATCCCAGGGACGGGGGAGCCTGGTGGGCTGCTGTCTGTGGGGTCGCACAGAGTCAGACACGACTGAAGTGATTTAGCAGCAGCAGCAGGACTATAGCCTGCCAGGCTACTCTGCCTGTGGAATTCTCCAGGCCAGAAGGCTGGAGTGGATATCTATTCCTTTCTCCAGGGGATCTTCCCAACTCAGGGATCAAACCCAGGTCTCCCACATTGCAGGTTGATTCTTTACCATCTGAGCCACCGTTTGCAATGTATATTTGCATTATCACATATTTATATTTAGATTCTTTTGTCCTAGTCTGCAACTTTCTTGGTTTCCTTTTTATTTTGATAATTTGTATACTAACCTTTTTGTGTCTTATTTAATCTCTGTGTAATCTGAAGCCATAAAAATCCTTCTTTACTCTCTTCTGAGAGTTTAAATGTTTGCTTTATTTTAAATTATTTTATTTTGCTTCTTCATCTCATTATTTACTTTGCTTCACGATGCTGCCTAAGACCTGAGATAACATGTTAAACCCAAGTTATGATGAACGCTCTACCTGAAATTATTTATAATCTTTTTGGTAATGCTACTGATATATTATTGTTAACAATTGAATTGATAGTAAATTTTTTAAAATATATTTTGCTTATATAATGGCTCTTTAAATTGCTGTTTATGTCATAATTATTTAACTTTTGGACCTGCAAAAAAAAAAATACACAAAAATCTTAAAGAATAGAGTAGGAAGGCCAGAAGGGGGTGCTTTCAAGCCCTATGACAATAGTAGAACCCAACAAGAGGACTCTTCTTTCCTGACAAGAACTCAGCCAATGAAAACCCACGGACTCTCTGTTTACCATATTTCCCTTTTCTAACTTTTCTTTCCTATAAATAATTTCTCCTTCCCTTGCTGTGTGGGAATTTACACAAACCTCACCTCATATGCACTGCTGCTACTGCTAAGTTGCTTCAGTCGTGTCCGACTCTGTGTGACCCCATAGACAGCAGCCCACCGTCTATGGGATTCTCCAGGCAAGAACACTGGAGTGGGTTGCCATTTCCTTCTCCAATGCATGAAAGTGAAAAGTGAAAGTGAAGTCGCTCAGTCGTGTCCGACTCGTAGCAGCCCCATGGACTGCAGCCTACTAGGCTCCTCTGCCCATGGGATTTTCCAGGCAAAAGTACTGGAGTGGGGTGCCATTGCCTTCTCCGCCTCACATTCACAGATGATGCCAAATAAACCTATCTTTGCTGAAGAAATATACAGTCTATTTGTTTTAGTCAACAGATCATACAAGTATGGATATAATTGAGTTTTGTGTGGATCAAGGGGATTTACTGTCATCACAATTCTGTTTTTTCTTTTTTTTTTTTTATTTCCATCCATAGCAAATAGCCCAAACAGGTGATTCTCTTTCCCATCTCTCTTTGTACAGAGGGTTTATTTTATCCCAAAGTTGCAGTACTCAGGGATCCTGATGCACAAGCCAGAGGCTTTGTCTGCTTCCCCCACACATGTCCACTGAAACAAAGCAGCTTATCAGCTGGGTGATACCCACAACCTCAGGGCAGCCTCCAGCACTGCCGCCGCATGCCTTCTCTGGAGTACTTCCCTGTCCTCATTCTAGCCTGAAGATTTTCCTTACTTTGTTACCAAGTCAGTCATACATTTGACATTTCTTTTAAAAACATTTTATCCAGTACTTAAAATTTTTTCTGTGTGAAATTATTTTTCAGGATCAATAATTTCTATGTTCTGCTTTTAAATATAATTTTCCCTCAATATGTTCCTAATCTTTTCCAGCATCCTCTGCTTTTAAAAGACTTTAATTATTCATTTTTAGTATTTATTTTGACACACAAATTTGTTCACAGTTAAAGATTTCCATTAATTATTCTCATGAGATGAAGTAGGGAGAACACAATTGAGGAAGAGTGGAGAAAATGGAACATTCAGATCAGATCAGTCGCTCAGTCATGTCCGACTCTTTGTGACCCCATGAATCGCAGCACTCCAGGCCTCCCTGTCCATCACCAACTCCCAGAGTTCACTGAGACTCATGTCCATCAAGTCAGTGATGCCATCCAGCCATCTCATCCTCTGTTGTCCCCTTCTCCTCTTGCCCCCAATCCCTCCCAGCATCAGAGTCTTTTCCAATGAGTCAACTCTTCCATGAGGTGGCCAAAGTACTGGAGTTTCAGCTTTAGCATCATTCCTTCCAAAGAAATCCCAGGGCTGATCTCCTTTAGAATGGACGGATTGGATCTCCTTGCAGTCCAAGGGACTCTCAAGAGTCTTCTCCAACACCACAATTCAAAAGCATCAGTTCTTCGGTGCTCAGCCTTCTTCACAGTCCAACTCTCACATCCATACATGACCACAGGAAAAACCATAGCCTTGACTAGACGGACCTTTGTTGGCAAAGTAATGTCTCTGCTTTTGAATATGCTATCTAGGTTGGTCATAACTTTCCTTCCAAGGAGTAAGCGTCTTTTAATTTCATGGCTGCAATCACCATCTGCAGTGATTTTGGAGCCCAGAAAAATAAAGTCTGACACTGTTTCCACTGTTTCCCTACCTATTTCCCATGAAGTGATGGGACCGGATGCCATGATCTTTGTTTTCTGAATGTTGAGCTTTAAGCCAACTTTTTCACTCTCCACTTTCACCTTCATCAAGAGGCTTTTTAGTTCCTCTTCACTTTCTGCTGTAAGGGTGGTGTCATCTGCATATCTGAGGTTATTGATATTTCTCCCGGCAATCTTGATTCCAGCTTGTGTTTCTTCCAGTCCAGCATTTCTCATGATGTACTCTGCATATAAGTTAGATATGATACAAATGCAAGACTAGGAAAGAATTTGAAAACAAAGGAGGTTAAGATGTAAAGTCTTTAACTCACAGTTTAAAAGATGATATTCTTACTATCAAAATATTGCATTCTAGTTTGAATATAATTATAATTTTCAGACTAGCAAAATACTGTCACATTTTTCACAATGCTAAAGACTTGGAACATCTGGCATTATAAAATATATAGCTCTAAATCTTGGGGTTTTATTATTTATTAAACTGCAGACCTTATAAGACTATGGTTCTTAGAAATGTGAGCCAAAGAAAGTTATTAAAACAATTGAATATAGTACACAAACTTATTTGAAATTATATATAGATTTTTAAATTGTAGGGCTGCTAAATTTTAGCTTTATGTACTTTCGTACTTCCAGAAAACCATATTTTATAGCTGAAGGTTTTGCATGTCAAGGTTGAAGTTGGGCATAGTAGCAGGAGGAAATAATGACAAATATATTCATTGATGATTTCAGATAAAAATTCCTAAAGTATCATATTTTAAAAGATATGAGAACTTTGAAAGTGGAGTTCTTTTGTTAAGAGAACAAAATTGGCTTTGTTATATTAAATATGAAATGACAATCTACATATTACAAATTATAGTTTAGTTGAAAAATTTAAATCTATTTTGGTTATCTGTGTCCTTGAACCATATGTGCATGTATGGTATGTGTGTCCTCTTATATTCTGAAATTTTAAATTTTATTACTTCAAAGACAAAATTCACTACTTGTTTCCATTATAGCTCTTTGTATTAATAATTTTTTCTTTCTTTTTCCCTCCCTCCCCTTCCTCCTTTCTCTCTTTCTCTTTCCCTCCCTTTTTGTTCTTTCATTTTCGTTCTTTCTCCCTCCCTCCCTTATTTCTTCCCTCTTTCCTTCCTTCCTTTCTTTCTTATCCCTGCCCCTGTCTCCTTTCCCTCTTCACACTGCTTTGGTCCCTTTAGGTAAAATGCTTTTGTTGGAAGAGGCAAAAGTTGGCAAGGCCAAGTCCATCATCCATTCACTGATAACAAGGGCATAAAGGACCCATGACCTAGACAGATGTATCTGATGTCTCAGACTTTGACCAGACTGAGAAGTTCCAAATCAAATGGATTATTAGTATAAATTAATTAAACAGGAAGCTATTCGACTGAGGTGGCTCAATGCCCTGATAGCTGAAGTAAGCAAACTAAAACCTAACCAAGAGTAACTTCCTGTCTCCTATCCAAGAAAATGAAATTTGAGAATAACTAACCACAAAAAGCCTGCTAGGCTTTCCTAAAGAAGGCAATTATTTAAGCAATAGCCAATCAAATAGTTTTCTTACTTTGCTTCTGTGTCTGCCCTGTAGTAACCTTTCTTCCAGCTGTCTGAGGAACATCTCTAACACTTTCAGTTTGGTGCTACACACTAAAACCTGTGTTTGTTAAAATAAACTCTTGAAAGTTCTAATGTACCCATGATTACTGGCCATTTTTTTCTCCAATGACTATTTCAGTTCTGTCCACATGTTTTACTTAAGGCAACCAATATGATTTTTCTAGTCTGTGCAGTCAAAAATTCTAGCTATTTTTCTTTTTCTTAGATTCTTCATAGGTTACTTCTTGTTCTTGGCTCTAATTAACACTGTCGCTTCTTTACATCACTATTCAGCTCTTAATCCTTTACACTTAAATATTCCTGTAGCTACAAGATATGTCTGTTTGGATTGCCATCTTTGTTCAGTTGCTAAGCTATGTATGACTCTTTGCAACCCCATGAATTGCAGCACACCAGTCTCCTCTGACCTCCACTATGCTCCAGAGTTTGCTCAAATGCATGTCCATTGAGTCGGTGGTGCTGTCTAACTGTCTCATTCTCTGCCACTCCCTTCTCCTTTTGCCTTCAATTGTTTCCAGCATCAGAGTCCAGCATTTAGCATCAGAGTAAGTTGGTTCTTTATATCAACTGGCCAAATGATTGGAGCTTCAGCTTCAGCATCAGTCCTTCCAAGGTAATATTCATTGTATTAAGAGTTGATTTCCTTTAAGATGACTGGTTTGATCTCCTTACATGTCCAAGGGAATCTCCAGGGTCTTTTCCAGCACCACAGTTTGAAAGCATCAGTTCTTTAGGGCCCAGCCTTCTTTATGGTCCAGCTCTCACATCTGTACATGACTATTAGAAAAACCATAGCTTTGACTATACAGACAAACCTTTGTTGGCACAGTGAT
The DNA here is from genome assembly GCF_055505025.1 of Bos grunniens. NCBI lineage: Eukaryota > Metazoa > Chordata > Mammalia > Artiodactyla > Bovidae > Bos > Bos grunniens. The sequence continues at coordinate 139,291,113 of NC_141165.1, forward strand.
GTCTCTGCTTTTTAATATACTGTCTAGGTTTGCCATAGTTTTCCTTCCAAGGAGCAAGTGTCTTTTAATTTCATGGCTGCAGCCACTGTCTACAGTGATTTGGGAGCCCAAGAAAAGAAAATCTGTCACAGTTTTCACTTTTTCCTCATCTATTTGCCATGAAGTGATGGGACCAGATATCATGATTTTTTTTTTTTTTTCATATTGAGTTTCAAGCCAGCTTTTTCACTGTCTTCTTTTACCCTTATCAAGAGGCTCTTTCATTCCTCTTCACTTTCTGCCATGAGAGTGGTATCATCTGCATATCTGAAGTTGTAGATTTTTCTGCCAGCAATTTTGATTCCAGTTTGTGATTCATCCAGCCCAGCATTTCACATGATGTACCCTGTATATAAGTTAAATAAGCAAGGTGACAGTATACAGCATTGTACACCTTTTCCAATTTTGAACCAGTCAGTTGTTCCTTGTCCAGTTCCAACTGTTGCTTCTTGACGTGAATACAGATCATAAGCAAATCCCTCAACATAGATTCCCCCTAAAATCTGTGAATCTTGTATTTCTACACTCAGTTAATAATGATGTACTCTACTCAGTCACCCCAGCCAGAAATATTTGAGTGATTCTAAATTATTTTTTATTGCAAATCATTTACTCCAAGCCAGTCACAAATGTCAGTCTAATGAAATTCCTAAACTTTTCTAGATTATTTTATCACTGCTACCTTAATTTAGATTCTTCCAATATTTCATATTAATTTTTCTGCTGCTTAATATCCTTCCTTTCAGTTTTAAATTATCCCTTAAGTTAAATGTATTCCATATTATGTTTGTCTAAACACATTCTGTCCTTAAATCTTTCAAAAGAATTGCTGTGCTGTAAAGTACAGCCAGAGCCTCTGGTAGGGATTCATAACATTCCTATGGTCTTCTATCTGGCCTCAACCATTACCATTCCCAGTCATGCACTTGATGATTTGGAAGGTTTCTGTAAACACCATACTGTTGCTCATGCTATTATTTTTATTACCCTAATTCACTCTCCTAGGTAAGTTCCACTTCTTTTAAAACTCAGGTGTTATTTCCTTTTTTATGCATTACCCTTGAACTCCATGCATAACTTTAAAGAAATTTCTCTACCTTGATATTCATTTACTTCTTGTTGACCCAGAGCAAACCATGAGTTTCTGGGGAGTTGAGTTCATGAGGATTGGGTATCAAAGTCTTGTATTGATGTCAGTATAAGGAAAAAAAAAAGAAAGATTTAAGAATCATGGTGGTCAGCCGATGAAGTCAAGTCCGATGATAGATGGTTCGTGTTAGTCACTCAGTCGTGTAAAACTCTTTATGACCCCACGGACAGTAGCCTGCCAGGTTCCTCCATCCATTCTCCAGGCAAGAATTTTGGAGTGGGTTGCTATGGTTTAGGTAAATGAATTTAGAGTCAAAGATGAGCTCTTGTGGATGGTGTTTAAACATATATTGGAAACAGGATTGGGAAACTAGATTATCTTTTCATTCTTCCAGATGTTGTTCAGTCACTGTCATGCCTGACTCTTTGTGACCCCATGGACTGCAGCACGCCAGGTTTCCCTGTCCTTCACTATCTCCTGGAGTTTGTTCAAACTCACATCCATCAAGTCAGTGATGCCATCCAACCATCTCATCTTCTCTCATCGCCTTGTCCTCTTGCCCTCAATTGTTCCCTGTATGAGGGTCTTTTCCAATGAATTGTCTCTTTGCATCAGGTGGCCAAAGTGTTGGAACTTCAGCTTCAGCATCAATCCTTCCAATGAATATTCAGGACTGATTTTCGTTAGGATTGACTGGCTGGATCTCCTTGCTGTTAAAGGGACTTTTCAACAGTCTCCTCCAGCACCACAGTTGGAAAGCTTCAATTCTTCCAGTGTGAGTCAATAATTATACCTTCAAATAGTATAGCTTCAGATTAAAATGTGAAAGCAGACCTGCTATCTCTGTTGGAAAGCTTCACAGTGCGTGTTACATCAGGATAAAACCGAGTTTCATCTCAGCAGGGAATTTAAAAGGATTGCTTGTACTGGGAAATTTGAAAACATAGATAACACATTTATGCATGTTTGTCTAATGAATGACTGAAAAGCATAGGTTGTGAATATGGATGGAATGTTTTAAATACTAATGCACATCAGATTATTTTGCTTTAAACAGTGAGAGCTATATTTGGAACAGTTTTGAACAATTTCCTGGTTAAAATAGTATTTAAAAAGTAGCATGTGACATTAAAAAAAAGAGCTACCTAGTACAATTAATTGGTATTAAATTAATGTGGCAGTGCAGAGAAAACATTTTAAAGAACCACAGACTGTTAAAATGGAAAAAATGGAAGAGATAGTTGGCAAACCTGAAAATCTTACTGTTCCTGTGCGTAGAATAGAGATAGAAGTGAAGGCCTGAACAAAGATGTCATACTGGAAGTGACTCCAGATTTAACTGCTTTGTGAATGTATCCTAGAGGGTTTTTTTCAATTACCCCAACTGTATGTAAAACATGCATATTTGTGTGTTCCTTTGTGGTGAAGCAGGTCTTTGAATATAACAGCTTCATTCAGTTTATCAAGTAGATTTCTGACCCAAGAAACAGAATAAGAGAAAAAATATATAAAGGAATCTGTGCTATGTGATAACACACAGTTTTAAGTAGTCTTGTGTGTTTCCTAAGGCCAAGTATGGGAACTGACAGATAAAAGCATTTAAGAGAGAACAGTTTAAAGAAGAGCAGTAAAGTTTGAAATACACCATCTGCTCATTCATTTCAAAGGTTTTAACTAGGTGATGAGTATACTATTATAGTCGTTCCCTTGTCCCAAACATCGTGGTTGAGATAGAGACTTAAATGAACAATTACAAAACAGATGGATGAATGATATGATAATGAAAGTAAGGGACCCTGTATAGGCCCAGGGAAGTGAAACAACTAGAGCTTAGTCTCATCTCTTGTAGGGTTTGGGCATCTTTGTAAACTCATGATAAAAAGTATGACATTAAATTAGAACTGGAAGAATAAGTAGACGAGGTGTTGGACTAATGAGATTGCAGTACAGTTTATAGAGCTTACTATGCCAGCCACTGTTCTAAGTGGATGGCAAAATAACTCAATTAATTATCACAATGACTTTAGGCTGTTATTATCTCCATTTTAAATCCTGAAAGATTGAGGCACAAATATTTTCAGAACATGCCAAGGGTCATGTTTTACGGAATGTTGGAACCAGGATTTGAACCAAGGCAGTGCAGCTCCAAAGTGTGTGGACCTATGGCTATAGTACACTGTCCTGCCAAGATTAAGGCAAGGATTAATTAACACACTAGGAAAATCAATACACTATTATGAACTTCATAAAAATAAAGATATATGCACAAATGGCCAACAATCATGAGACTCAACTCATCAATAAAACAAATGCAAGAAAATAAAAACAGGATATAAAATTTACTCTATCAGATAAGCAGAATTGAAAAAAAAAAGATTATGACATCAATGGCATTGAAGATATGATGAAATAGGTGGTCTATATACTGAGACTGGTTTCACAGCTACGATGCTTTTAAAGGATAATTGTTCAGTATGTAACAAAATTTGAACATTATCTGCTAAAATTTCCAGGATCTTATCTAACAAAATATATATAAGCAAATTCGATACTATTTCTACACCTCTCTCACTTAATACTTCCCATTCCCCCTCTTATTTAAATCTGTTCCCCCCTCATAAACTTTTATTAATCTGATACTAGTAGGGATGGGGGAACCTGGTGGGCTGCCGTCTCTGCGGTCGCACAAAGTCGGACACGACTGAAGCGACTTAGCAGCAGCAGTAGCAGTATCAATTTCACTTTCACTTTCATGCATTGGAGAAAGAAATGGCAACCCACTCCAGTGTTCTTGTCTGGAGAATCCCAGGGACGGGGGAGCCTGGTGGGCTGCCTTAGCAGTAGCAGTAGCAGCAGTATCAATTTATTGGCTCCTTCCTAAAACCTTAAACCTAGATCCAGTAACTCTCTTTCCCACCATTTGTCAGTTACAAAGTACATTTGCGTCACCCTCCAAGTATTAGTCACTCAGTCGTATCCAGCTCCTTGTGACCCCATGGTCTGTCCATGGAATTCTCCAGGCAAGAATTCTGGGGTGGTTTGCCATTCCCTTCTCCAGGAGATCTTCCCAACCCAGTGACGGAGCCCAGGTCTCCTGCATTGCAGGCAGATTCTTTAAAATCTGAGCTACCAGAGAATCCCCTGTTGCACCCTCTTAAACATGCTTCAAATTCTTCTATTTCTCCCTAGCTCAGGCTGTCCCATGCTCTACTATAGTTACAGAATTTCTTTATTGCACGGGCATGAATCACTTAACCAGCCTTCCTACTTCCTTTCTTGCCTTTTACATGCAGAGAGGTCATTTGTGATTGCAATCAGATCATGACAGTACTTAGTTTAGTCTCTTAATTTGACTTCCCTTGATTTGCATAGAAACTAGGCAACTATTGTGGATTCCATACCATAAATTATTTGCCCTGCCAACTTCAGACTCATCAGTTAAGTTCTGTTCAGTCGCTCAGTCGTGTCTGACTCTTTGCGACCCCATGAACCGCAGCACACTAGGCCTCCCTGTCCATCACTAACTCCCAGAGTTCACCCAAACCCATGTCCATTGAGTCGGTGATGCCATCCAACCATCTCATCCTCTGTCGTCCCCTTCTCCTCAGACTCATACCATGCCCTTATTCCTTTCCATGGGCACACTATGCTTCCTGTGGACCAATGCTATTATTTCCACCTGTTTCTCTCTCTTCTTAGGCCTTTTGTAATATATATATTTTTTTTTTTTGGTTTTCAGTTTGGGTGACATTTCTCCATGGAAGCTTCCCAGATGGCTCTATTATCTCATACTACTCCTCATCTCTCTTTTTTGGCACTTAAGATGACTTTAATTAAATATGTCTGCATTGATTTTTTTTTTTTTTTTAGAAATTATTCTCAGTCTTCTCCAATAGATTATCATCTCTATAGGAGCAGTGAATGCACATATTTCATTCACTGCTATAACCTCAATGCTCAGTGATACCTCTTTGTGTAAAGACAATACCTTTAGACATTTTAAAAAATGCTTTACTCCATGTTAGTATATGGTTCCTCTCCCTAACTCCTTTTCAATTCTTACAGATTAATTTGAGGGCTTCCCTCATAGCTCAGTTGGTAAAGAATCCGCCTGCAATGTAGGAGACCAAGTTGATTCCTGGGTTGGGAAGATCTGCTGGAGAAGGGATAAGCTACCCACTCCTGTATTCTTGCTGCAGGGTAGTTTAAGATTATGCAGTCAGTAAAATGATGAATGTTGACTACATGTATGGAAATGGAAATAAATCATTGTCTCTGATATTTTATTTAATGAGACTAGCATTAACATATATACAGTACCTTGTATGAAATAGATAGCTAGTGAGAAACTGCTGTTTAACACAGGGAGCTCGGCTCTGGACTCTATGAGGACCTGGAAGAGTGGGATGAGGGTAGGGTGAGAGGGAGGCTTGAGAGGGAGGGGATATATGTACACATATAGCTGACTCATGTTGTACAGCAGAAACTAACACAACATTGTAAAGCAATTATTCTCCAGTTTATCAAATTGAATAAAATATATTTCACCTAGAATTTAAAAAGAGATGCCTATTTGTTTACACTGATATGTCAATTTATAACAATGCATAAATGTTAAACTACAGAATGATATTCCATATAACACCCTTTACAATAGTTGCAGTTGTCTCTGGGGGAGTTATTGTGATTAACTTAAAATCACTGCTAAAGGAAACAGCAATAGGGATAGAGTCATAGAGTTAAACAGCTTGGCTCATCAATCACAGCAGAAGAGTCTTTGGCAGGTTATTTAGTCTTAGGTTTTATAAATCTCAATTTCCTCATCTATCAGTGAATCCAACAATTACTGGTAATATTAACTGTAAATGCATATATAGCACTTACTGATATATAGGGTACTGTACGCACTTGATAAATATTTACTAAAATAAACTTTTATTCAACTTTGATGCATTTCCAAATAATTTCACTTCAAATTTTACAAGGAACATGTAATGTTTTTTAATCACTCTAATCAAGACCTATACATCCATTTTTGCCAAAAAAATTATCAAGGCGTTACATACTCACAGATTATTTCTCTCCTTGTCTTTCCTAACATTACTTAGAAAAGATGTAGAAAGGTGTCTCTCCTCCTCAAATAACCACATGTTTAGCCAATGCTTTTTTCCTGTTACTGTTCTTCTTTAACTGAGCCACTCACTGCCACATTTGTAACAGATTCAAATGAAAAAAAATCTTTGTATATGCATACTGCCTCCATCAACTTCTAGAGGCCAAAGAGTAGACAGAAAAATTATTGCTTCTGTGACCTAAGGAGACAAACAGTATGTTGACGAATCTTTTTGCCCCTGAGAGATTAATGTCCTGACATCTTAAAGGAGAACTGAAATGTGGTATTAAAGTGTTAGTCATTCAGTTGTGTCTGACTCTTCGCAACACCATGGACTGTAGCCTGTCAGCTCCTCTGTCCATGGAATTTTCCAGGCAAGAATACTGGAGTGCGTTGTCATTCCCTTCTCTGGGGGATCTTCCTGACCCAGAAGACCCAAAGCCAGGTCTTCTGCATTGCAGGTGGATTCTTTACCATCTGAGCACCAGGGATAAGATGCCATAAACTAGTGGTCAATCTAGCATAACAACAAATTTGTAAATCTTATCCAAAATAACTTGGATTAAGAGAACTACTAAGAGACCTAACTGAATTTAGAGACCTATTTTATAATAATCTTCAATAAACTGAAGTTAATGAAAAAGAATGTCAGAATCCATAAGGCATTTTGGGTACAAAATCCATTCATATTGATTCCTCTGCTGTGCGTTTCTTCACTTAGATTTGTTTAAAGACTTCTAAGTGTTATAAGCTTTGCAATTTTGATAATGCTGTATATGAACCTGGAAAAGAATACATTAAAATAGTGCACAGTTTGCTTTTGAGTTTGTAAAACCCAAACAAATAGAATGGACCTGGCATTCGTGATCTAGACTTTTGATTTCAAGATCTGTGAACTCATGGGTAGTTTATAACTGCAATTTGATCACTCACCCTGTGAACCCATCTCAGTTACAAGTGCTGTGATGTGAGTTTCTCTACTTCACCAGAGGCTGCCTAGAGACAAATTACTTTGGTGCCAGACTGAATCCACCACAGTAGCTGCACAGGGATGGCATTTCATTCAGATGCTGAAGCCTTGCAAGTTTCGATCTCTGACCTTCGGGATGACATCTTCTGCCCGATAGTCATTATTTTCTACCTCCAGCTCACTAGGTTTCTTAGCAGAGTAGTCATTAGAGCTCTGCAGGCAGCATAAACGACCAGATAGAGATGTTTCAGTTTTCAAAACTGGAGGGGAGGAGATGAAAGGAGAAAAAAACGCTTCAAACTTTCCTTTATTCATGACTGCATTTTTCTCTTGTTGGCGTGGGAGTCCACCCTTGCTGATTTCCCTGTGATTCTGAATTTCCCTGGGATGTTTCAAACCACATCTGTCTCTAGGATGCATGTGTAAATTGACCTTCTTGTGGTATCATCCCAGGGAATATTGCAAGGCGTTTCTGTCCTACAAGTCTGAAAACTACCTTTAAACTAAGGTTAAAATTCAGTTAAAGTATGTAGGAATAAAGCAGAATCAAGCCTGGAGAATGGTAGAACTCTGAGCAGGATAAATATGCCATAAGAATGTTTCCAGAGGGGGAGATCAGTGTTGAGTAGGTGTTAATATAATGACGAGTGACCCATTTCTCTTAATCCCTTGATACTATTCTTGTTTTCTTATGCCTTTTCTCTGCTCCCTACACCTGCCACTTCCTGCCTTAATATCCTTCTCCTCCATTCCCTTCCTGCCTTTCTCATTCTTTATTTCTGTCTCTCCCTGTAAAAATGTTTTATAAGACTACCGCTGCAAGAATGCTGAAATCTTCTTAGTCTTTGCCTTTATGGAAATTCAGTTGTATTTTTCAATAACAACATGCTAGAAAAGATACTTTGTCTTTTTTTAATTTTAAATGATCAAAAATATTATTTTAACATGTCATCAATATAAGCATTATGAATGAAATATTTTACATTCTTTTTTCCATATTAAGCCTTTAATATCCGGTGTGCATTTTACACTCATGGCACATCTCAATTTGGACTAGCCACATTCTAGGTGCTCAGTAGCCACATACGGGGTACTTTTTAAGACCATACAGGGCTAGACCCTCTCTGCTGCCAGTTTCCGTGCTGGTAACATTCTTGTCTTCCTTCTTCCTTACATGTAAGATACCATAAAAAGAAAAGAAAAGAAACATAGTTTATTTTTAATTTTTTTTTCTAGTTGCCTCACCATCACACACCATAGATAACAATGGTCTCTTATTTTCAAATAATTTTACACTCCTACTAGCAATAGAAGAGAGCTCTGCTTTCTCCAAAGCCTTGCTGATGCTTTTTTAATACACATCTTTTATAAATTGCACATATTTAGAGTGTATAATAGTTACCTTTTAGCATAGGTAATACTTGTGAAGTCATCACCACAATGAAGACAATGAGCCTATCTCCCATTACCCAAAGTGTCCTTCTGCCCTTCCATTTTGTATTAAGCCCCTGACCTCACCTCTCCCCACCCTTCCCCTCTTCAACCTACCTCTCTGGCAACTCTGGTCTGTTCTCTGCCATAAGCCTTCATTTGCATTTTCTACAATGTTGACTGAATAAAATTATATAGTTTGTAATTAAAAAAAAAATCTGACTGATTTCAATCGATGTCATTGTTCTAGGTTTTCTTCCTTTTTCTTGCTGAGCAGGTCTCTTATGTAGAGATAGACCACCTTCGTTCATTCATCTCTTGTACATTTGGTTGCTTCTAGTTTTTAACTCTTATCAGTGAAGCTTTCAAAGGCAATCATTTACAAGTTCTCCTAAGGATATATGCTTTTATATTTTTGAGTAAATACTTAATGTGTGGAATGAAGGGGTCCTATAAGCTGAAACTCTAGTACTTTGGCCACCTCATGTGAAGAGTTGACTCATTGGAAAAGACTCTGATTGCTGAGAGGGATTGGGGGCAGGAGGAGAAGGGGACGACAGAGGATGAGATGGCTGGATGGCATCACTGACTTGATGGACGTGAGTCTGAGTGAACTCTGGGAGTTGGTGATGGACAGGGAGGCCTGGCATGCTGCGATTCATGGGGTCACAAAGAGTCGGACACAACTGAGCGACTGAACTGAACTGAACTGGACTGATAGTGGTTTTATATTTAATTTCTTAAAAACAACAACTAAAATTTCCCTATTTTCCAAGGTGGTTGGACCACTTTACATTTCTGCTGACACCTTTTTCAAAGATCTTGACCACGTATGTATTGATTCTGGATGCTCTACTCTGTGCCATTGATCTATTTGTCCATACTTATGCCAATATCATGTTTCCTTGTGGGCTTCCCTGGTGGCTCAGTGGTAAAGAATCTGCTTGACAATATAGGAGATGCAGGTTCGATTCCTGGGTCAGGAATATCCCCTGAAGAAAGAAATGGCTAGTACTCCAGTACTCTTGCCTGGGAAAACCCATGGACAGAGGAGCCTGGTAGTCCACAGTCCACAGGGTAGCAAGAGTTGGCCATGACTTAGTGAGTAAACAACTATCTTTGTAATAAACTTCAACACCATGGTGGCTCAGATGGTAAAGCGTCTGCCTGCAATGCGGGAGACCCGGGTTTGATTCCTGGGTCGGGAAGATCCCCTGGAGAAGGAAATGGCAATCCACTCCAGCACTCTTCCCTGGAAAATCCCATGGACAGAGGAGCTTGATAGGCTACAGTCCACGGGGTCGCAAAGAGTCCGACACGACTGAGTGACTTCACTTTCATTCACTTTCAACACCATGTAGTAAACTTTGCCTTTCCGTATCAATTTTAAGATTGGTTTCATGATGTCTAAAAGAAATATTTACTTTTTGATTATGGTTTTCCTGAACTTATGGATTTCTTAGACTTGTATTTCAGAAAATATGTTAATTTAAAATTTCAGTTCAGTTCAGTCACACAGTCATGTCTGACTATTTGCCACCCTATGGACTGTAGCATGCCAGGCTTCCCTGTCCATCACCAACTCCCGGAACTTGCTCAAGCTCATGTCCATTGAGCCGGTGATGCCATCCGACCATCTCATCCTCTGTTGTCCCCTTCTCCTCCTGCCTTCAATCTTTCCCAGCATCAGGGTCTTTTCCAGTGAGTTAGTTCTTTGCATCAGGTGGTCAAATCACTGGAGCTTTAGTTTCAGCATCAGTCCTTCTAATGGATATTCAGGACTGATTGCCTTTAGGATTGACTGGTTTGGTCTCCTTGCATTCCAAGGGACTCTCAAGAATCTTCTCCAACACCACTGTTCAAAACGATCAATTCTTTGGTGCTCAACTTTCTTTATGGTCAAACTTTCACATCCATACATGACTACTGGAAAAACCATAGCTTTGACTAGATGGATATTTGTCAGCAAATAATGTCTCTGCTTTTTAATATGCTGTCTAGGTTTGTCATAGCTTTTATTCTAAAGAGCAAGCATCTTTTAATTTCATGGCTGCAGTCACCATCTGCAGTGATTTAGGAACCCAAGAAAAAAAAGTCTGTCACTGTTTCCATTGTTTCCCCACTTACTTTCCATGAAGTAATGGTACTGGTAATGATCTTTGTTTTTCGAATGTTGAGTTTTTTTTGTTTTTTTTTTTTAAATCAACACGTATATGTATATATAATTTAACGGCAATTAGGAACTAATCAGCTTTTTCTTCTTGTCTCAGGGTGTTTTGCCTCCCTGGTCCTTGAAAACATCCTGGGGTCTTTGATTCTCTTACTCTTGGGCTGAGAGATTCAGGCAGAAATTCAAAATGAAGTATTTTGAGTCGAACAGCTCCATTTTCTCCCGATGTGCTGAAGTGTGGATATTGTACCCTTCTCCACTCCCTGGTTATGGATCTCCCCTTTGGTGAATTCAGCTCATCTCGGCTGGCCAAGCTGAGCTGGTTGAGCCGCGGGCGCGGGAGGGAGACGCACCGGAGGGGCTCGGGGCTGCGGCCACCTTGCCGTGCGGACTTGTCCCGTCGCGGGAGTCGCCGAGAGAAGCTCTTAAGAGCTGCGAGAGGCCAGGGTTCCCCGCTCCGCTCCAGAGCGCACAGACGGTGCACTGCCGGGTGTGTGTCTCATTCCCCAGCGCGCAATCCCCGAATGTTGAGTTTTAAGCCAGCTTTTTCACTGCTCTTTCACTTTGATCAAGAGGCTCCTTAGTTTTTGTTCACTTTCTGCTGTAAGAGTGGTATCATCGGCATATCTGAGGTTATTGATATTTTCCAGCAGTTTTGATTCTGGCTTGTGCTTTATCCAGCCTGGCATTTCACATGATGTAGTCTGCATGTAAGTTAAATAAGCAGGGTGACAATATACAGCCTTGACCTACTCCTTTTGTTCCATGTCTGGTTCTAACTGCTTCTTGACCTGCATACAGGTTTCTCAGGAAGCAGGTAAGGTAGTCTAGTATTCCCATCTCTTTAAGAATTTTCCACAGTTTGTTGTGATCCACACAGTCAAAGGCTTTGGCGTAGTCAATAAAGCAGAAGTAGATGTTTTTCTGGACTCTCTTCCTTGTTTCTATCACTATTTATTGGTATTTAAAATTTACTCTTGATAATACTTTCAGTGTATATAAAACTGTAGTGTTAAAACCATTTTATCATGTAACATAAATCTATAAGTTTTCTCCTAAAATTTAATTTTCAGATTAAAATTATAAGTTTGATAAATTATTGATAATTTATTCCATTGATAAATTATTGATAAATTATTCCTGTATTATGATTATTTATATCACTATTTACTGGTATTATCTTTATCCTTGTTTCAAACTTTCACAATAATGTTTATGAGTGTTAAATCATTTTCCCCATGCTGGTATGGGAAATTTTTTCCCGTGCATTTTTCCCATGTATGGTACTCTTTTGGGCCTTTCAAGCTGAAAACTAATAGCTTCTTGGGAGATTAGGAACATTTTAGATACTCATATTGTTATTAATTTTCTTCTATTTTTTTCTCAATTGCTTTAAGAGAAACTCATCTTTCAGTTCTTGAGTTAATCTCCCTTTCTTTTAAAATGTCATTCACTTATCACCTCTTTCAGTATTCGCTCCATATTCTAAAAGATTCTGTAGTTCTGTGGTTGCCTTAATTGAGGTTTTTCCCCTAGCATTTCTTTATTTATAATTAAGTTCCCTTTTAGTCTCTAAATTTACTCCTTCTCTAATATCTTTACTATTCAGTTCCTACTTTTACTGCTGTTGCTTTTTCTTAGATGTCAATGGTTTTATATGTTCAATTATATTTATAGGTAAAGTTACAGATTTTGTAGTATAGCCAGTTATTGCAGGTTTTCTAGCCCCATTAGTTTTTGCTTTTGTTTTCCTCCAGTAGATGTATCCTTTGAATGGGGAACGCTGGGTGAGATCTATATATAGATCAGACATACCATATTACTCCATTTTAATGAGTCAGTGGCAGTGGCAGCTGGGTCTGGACATCTCTCTTCATCTAGACAAATGCCAAAATTATGATGACTTCATTCTGGTGTTCCAAATTCTATACAAACAGTCTCAGTTGTTCTCAACTACAAATGTTCACATTATGTTTAGTGAGTCATTCTTCCATTTTATCCTGGGATAAAGAAAAAACTGCTCTGCTCTTGTCAAGAAAGGACCTAGGCTAATTGGTTCTGCTGGTCTGCACTTACCTCCCCAATACTTGTCTTACTTACTATGTCTCTTTCTCTGCCTAAGACTAAACATAAAGCTCTGATTATGCTCTAGTGATTCTTGTCTCTGTCACATGAGAGATTGAAAATAACTCTTTTCACTCCTTTTGGTGCAAGCAGCTTAGCTTGAGAAGGAAGGCGTGACATCTTGGAATCACACTGCAGTCTTTGCATACAGCATGGAAAACCTCAGCAGTGCGGGAAAAGGACTTCAGTGGCAACGGTTATTTCAGTGGATAGGGAGACCTTTGATAGGCAGCAATGGCATAAGCATAACTACTTCTTTGGATATTGTCATAAAAATGTGATTTCATCAGAGGCAATTTGAGCAGCAAAAGAAGACTCTGTGGATTTTATTTGAGTACTGACTAAGAAAAGCTGGCTCATGGGATGCAATTGAGTTAGATTTTGGTATTTTGAGAAATATTAGGTTATATTTTAAGATGATAGGTACTTCTAAACTACAGATAATAACGAAGCAAGAGAAATATTGGTTTGTGACTACTAGTGCCAATGTAATTTTGCCCCAAGTCTGTGAAACATCAGAAAAATATAGCAGATCTATCGTGGTGGTTTAAGACACACATTATTTTCCTCTTGTCTGTAATAAGCTCTAATTCAAATAAGTGGACCCTCAAGTGCTCCTGTGTCTGGGAAAAGATCCTTAATACAGGAGGAACGGAGCCCCTTAACTCAGAATCCAACTAGGCTGGTAAGAATACACTGCTTTTGATTTGTCCAGAGGCAGACAATTGGCCATATTTGTTTTGAGTTTTTGCCTGAACTTTTTCAAGCTATTACTCTAGAAGAAAGACAATTTTTTGATGTTGATGAAAGTTATAAGTCTTAAAAACAGTAAAGGTTCAAGTGGTTAAATTTCCTACTGTTTGACTTTTGCCAAACAGTGAAAGAAGATGAAGACAGCTTACTGAAAGAAAAATAGTAGAGAGTCCTGGTTGTATTGCAGACCCTGGTCCAGTTGTTCATAAGCCTATTTGATCTTCGTGCTGTACATTTTGGTTATTTACACTTTCACTGGGTTTTCTGAGAAAATGAGAAAATATTGTGGGTTTTTTTTGCCTAATTTCAGGTTCTGTAAAATGACATTCAAGAATCATAAGCAATTTGTAAAATGTGTGTCTATTTATACTTACTAAGGACTCTAAATTATTTAATTTTCTCAGAGTAAAGCTGAAAAGTATTACCAGAGAAGCTCAAGTTTATTTTGAATTAAAGATGAACATATGTAATTATGTGCAATGTTTTCTCAATTATTAAATAATAGGTAATTGTAGGAATCTGATGTTGCCTTATACATTGGTGATTTTTATAATATCAGAAGTTTGTTTTCAAAGAGAAAACTCACTGTCTCCCTATTTTGGTAAACCTTGATTTTCACACGGAATTTGATGTGTTTAAAATTTTTTTTTCACACTATTGTTTATTTAAGAAATTGATGAGAAGGCTCAAACTATGCAGTTTAAATAAATATGTGATCTCATATTAGTGTCTTAAGTTATGTATTTTTTTTAATAAATTCAAACTTCATCCATAGAATACAGGTATGAAAAATAGTATTTCTCTTAAAATATTTCAGAGAAATATTTTAAGTATGTGTATGTATATGTGTGTATGTCTAAGTACATATTAAATCATTGTGTTCTAACAATCTAATTACTTAAATTGCAATAATAATCTGCAGTAATGTTACACAATCAACTACATTACATTACACAGACATTAGAATCATGCATATTGAATTTCTTACTGTATTAAATTTTAATTATTATTCTAAAGATATAATATTTAAGTGATGGCTTTATTGGATAATGATATGAATGCTAATGGTATTTCATAAAGTGAATATTAAAGCAGTTTATTTTAATTTATTGATCTTTCAGATTTCTAGCAACCTACTCCCTCCCACTTCTTTTCATTTTAAGCATCAGTCAAGGTGATGAGATTGATGAGGATTCAAAGAAAATATCTGTGACTTCTTTCCAATGCATTGGGAGTTATATATTATATGTTAAGTAAAGCAACATTTTGCTTTTTTAATCTTTTCCAGTTTCATATATAACTTCAAGGAATGTGGCCCATAAGAAATGCTCTGATTCATGACAATTCTTTAAAAATAGTATCACTGACACCCTAAATGTTGCCCATATGTGCTCACTTTTATTAACGAAATTTTATGTACAGATAATTTTCAAGCATATCAGCTTAAAGCAGATTCGATGCACGATAGTGGATGCTTGGGGCTAGTGCACTGGGATGACCCAGAGGGATGGTATGGGGAGGGAGGAGGGAGGAGGGAGGAGGGTTCAGGATGGGGAACACATGTATACCTGTGGCGGATTCATTTAGATATTTGGCAAAACTAATACAATTATGTAAAGTTTAAAAATAAAATAAAATTAAAAAAAAACTGGACTGTAAGCAAATCTTGTATGCCAATGGATAGAAAAAAAGTTATGACTGTCTTTAGTATAGAACTGTCTTCATACAGAAATGCTATGAATGTTCATTAGTCATCAACAACAGTTTTCTAGTAACAACATACCAACAGTCTTTCTAATAATAACAAAAACAACAACAACAAAAAAATGCCAACATAAAGTATTGGTAGGAATATTTCCCAAAGGGGAATTGAATGTATAATGTACCAAACGGTTCAGAGTCTAGGCTCTAAACCGTAAGCAATATGCCATATATAAACATTTCATTCACTCTTTTGTTATTTCTTCTGCAATAATTTATCTAATATTATTCTAAAATTTTTTGGCCCACAGTTTTCTCAAAAAATCTTGACTTTGAAACAGAGATCAATGGCAAAATCAACCTCCTACTATGCTGATAAATATTTAGAAGTATACAGCAGCTTTCATAAATCATGTTGTCTACTAACACCTCCCTGTTTTGTACTTAAATTTGTCTCTTTTCCTTGTTGACTAACTAGGCTAATACCATTCACTTCATCACAGCAGAGATGGACTCACAAACTTGGCTTTATTTAGCCTTTCTCTCTCTCATCTTCCACTCAGATATTTCATTTGATTATATTAGCATAAATACAAAAGTCCCTAGCATACCTACTGGAGAAGGAAATGGCAACCCACTCCAGTGTTCTTGTCTGGAGAATCCCAGGGTCGGGGGAGCCTGGTGAGCTGCCGTCTATGGGGTCGCACAGAGTCGGACACAACTGAAGCGACTTAGCAGCAGCAGCAGCATACCTACACTTTCCCCCAATTAACCAGGAATTATTTTAACAACTTGATTTGCTGAGCAAGCTTTACTTTACCCTCCCCAGCTCTCTTTACCAGTCTAACTTTAAATTTTGTTTCTTACTTATGTTCCCTGCTACTGCACAGCTTGAACTTTCATTGTCTAGAAATTATCCCTAGCTACATTTCCATATACCCCTGAACCTTTTTAAAACTATTCATCATTTTGCTCTCTAATTAATAATAACTTAAGATTTTCAAGTACAAGCTCACAGAGAACAATGCAATTTCCCTTATCCCTTGTTTATATAACTTTTTAATAGTACTTCTCAGATTGGAATATTTTTAGTTTACTCAAATGATTCATTGAGTATTATCTGTTTCCCTGTGAGTTTAAAAGTCATGTCAACTTTTGCATTTAGTTTCTTCATCAGCTCCTACAGCAATGTATGGTTCATATGAGTGCTCAAAGATATTTACTCAAATAATTACTAGAAATATTACTCAAAAAAGTCTCAAAATTATAATATAGTTCATAATTCCTAGTGATTTCATTGAGGCAAAATTTTTTTCTTCTCTCAACACCCAATTGCCAAGAAAGAGTCAAATAATAAAGAAAAATTGAGCAATCATGTAGAGAAAAAAAAAGTGAGGTTATAAGAACCAACTGCAAAGAATAGTCAATTATAATAACTATGGAATCCAATTTACCTATACTTTTAAAGAGTAGACTTCCCTGGTGGTTCAGAGAGTAAAGAGTCTGCCTGCAATGCAGGAGACCTGGGTTCAATCCCTGGATGGGGAAGATCCTCTGGAGAAAGGAATGGCTACCCACTCCAGTATTTTTGCCTGGGGAATTCCATGGACAGCCTGTGGGCTATAGTCCATGGATCACAAAGAGTCAACACTTAATTTACCTATACCTTTTAAAAAAGGGTACTATTTCAGTCATGCATAATTTTACAAAATATGTTTAGTGACTACTTCTGTGCTGTGTTTAGTTGCTGAGTCACCTTCCACTCTTTGCGACCCCAGGAACTGTAACCCACCAGACTCCTTTGTCCATGCGAATTTTCCAGGCAAGAACTGGAGTCGGTTGTTATTCTGTTCTCCAGGGGATCGTCCCAATCCAGGGACTGAAGCCAGGTCTCCCACATTGCAGGCAGATTCTTTACCATCTGATCCATCAGGGAAGCCCAAGAATATTGGAATGGGTAGCCTATCTCTTCTTCAGGGACTCTTCCCCACCCAGGAATCGAACCCCAGTTCTCCTGCATTACAGGTAGATTCTTTACCAGCTGAGTTACCAGGAAAGCCTGACTACTTCTACAAAAGACTATAAAAACAGGATACCTTAGTAAAATATTTTGTACAATTGTATAATTTATCTTCTTTTCATAGTGAAGTGAGCAGTAAAGTGAAAGTATTGGTCGCCTGATATCCAACTTTTTGCTAACACCATGGAAAACAGCCTGCCAGTCTCCTCTGTCCTTGGGATTTCCCAGGCAAGAATAACTGGAGCCGGTAGCCATTCCCTTTCTTTCTTTCTTTCTTTCTTTTTTTTTCTTTCATTTTAATTTGTGTATTTTATAGTTGTAAAAATAATACATGCTCATTATAGACAATTTAGAAAATAAAAGATTAGCCAGAAGAAGTAATTCCATCACACAGAGGAAAAAGCTGATAACATTTTGGCAGATATTTTCCTATCTTTTACTTAATATATATGTTATTTTAAGAATACTTGTTCCATACTATATGTATTACCAAATACCTGCTTTAGAAAATAGCCATAAATAGTGAACATTTTCCATGCCATTTTATCTTCTTTGGTGACCTGATTTTAGTGGCTGCAGAGCCCTCCTCAGGGTGAATGTACCATGGTTTCCTGCTCTGGTCCTAACTCGGGGCCACATTGCAGTGTTTTTGGTTTGGGCTACTAAGGAGTGTGGTATTTTTTTGTCACTATTCTTTATGCATAGCTATGATTATTATTGTTGTTGTTTAGTTACTAGGTTGTCTCTGACTTTTGTGACCCCATAGACTCTAGCCCACCAGGCTCTTCTGTCCATGGGATTTTCCATGCAAGAATACTAAGAATACTAGAGTGGGTTGCCTTCTCCAGGGGATCTTCCTGACTCAGGGATTGAGCCCGAGTCTCCTGAATGGCAGATAGATAATTATTTACATATTCAGTTCAGTTCAGTCACTCAGTTGTGTCTGACTCTTTGGGACCCCATGGACTGTAGCACACCAGGCTTCCCTGTACATCAACAACTCCCAAAGCTTGTTCAAACTCATGTCCATCTAGTTGGTGATGTCATCCAACCATCTCATCCTCTATTGTCCCCTTCTCCTCCCACCTTCAATCTTTTCCAGAATCAGGATCTTTTCCAATGAGTCAGTTTTTCTCACCAGGTGGCCAAGGTATTGGAGTTTCAGCTTCAGCATCAGTTCTTCCAATGAATATTCAGGACTGGTTTCTTTAGGATAAACTGGTTGGATCTGCTTTCACTCCAAAGGACTCTCAAGAGTCTTCTCCAACACCACAGTTCAAAATTATCAATTCTTCAGTACTCAGCTTTCTTTAGAGTCCAGGTATCACATCCATACATGACTACTGGAAAAACCATAGCCTTGACTAGATGGACCTTTGTTGGTAAAGTAATATCTCTGCTTTTAGTATGCTGTCTAGGTTGGTCATAGGTTTTCTTCCAAGTAGCAAGGGTCTTTTAACTTCATGGCTGCAGTCAACATATGCAGTGATTTTGGAGCCCGAGAAAATAGTCTGTCACTGTTTCCATTGTTTCCCCATCTATTTGCCATGAAGTGATGGGACCAGATGCCATGATCTTAGCTTTCCGAATGTTGAGTTTTAAGCCAACTTTTTCACTCCCCTCTTTCACTTTCATTAAGAGACTCTTTAGTTCTTTTTCTGGAGAAGGAAATGGCAACCCACTCCAGTATTTTTGCCTGGAAAATTCCATGGACGGAGCAGTCTGGTTGGCTACTGTCCATGGGGTCTCATAGAATCGGACACGACTGAGTGACTTCACTGTCACTTAGTTCTTTACCACTTTCTGCCATAAGAGTGGTCAGAACCCCATGAAGAGTATGAAAAGGCAATTTACATATAATTAATTTTTAAAACCTGGATAAGGGGATCCAAAGGCATGTTTTGAATCTAATTCTTATTCCCTATGCTCACCAAGGAGTTATGGTTTCTGATCCAGGGGATATTCCCAATCCAGGGATCAAACCCAGGTCTCCTTCACTTTAGGAGGTTTCTTTACTGTCTGAGTCACCAGAGAAGCCCTTCTTTTCATAGTACAAGTCAGCAAATGAAACTTTCCTGAAAACTACAGTAAAGGAATCTTTTAACTGTCTTTAAGGGAAAACTTGCCTTTTCAGATCACATCTTTTACCCAAATACCAATTTTTAATATTCTTTTGAATGTTTATTACTCAAAATAAATTTGAGAAATGATGAAAGTATTAAAATAGCCTAGGGAAGCAAATTTCTAATAATAGTTTCTTCTTTAGAGTAAAAAGAGAAGTATACAGATGATAGCATGACTAAAAGCATGAAATCACAAAATCAAAAATAAAACAATGAAATAATGAATATCAAAAATAAATATTGTTAAATAAGAAGTTGAAAATGTTAGGAAAATATTCAAAGTACTTTCAAGAAAGTGAGTTTCAATAGAAATGAATACAAGAAAAATGCAAAGAAATGTTTAAGCAATAAATGAGTTAATAAATATGAAATTTTATTATAAAATGCAAATGTCTCATATAAAGTAGCTGAAATATTTATTTTAAAAGTATATAGTATAAAATTTAAATTATATTAAAAGACTAATGCACTCAATGTTTCTTATAAATACAAATAATTATCAAGGCTAGTAAAGGTCATAATAGGAAAAATAGTTTTTTTTAATTAAATAATTTTCTCTGAGAAGAACTATGTCTAAATGCAGTCCCTTCATTTTATCATCTAATGACAAGTTCCACTTATTTAGTATAAGATGATCAAGAGTTGATAGTGTCATCAAAGATATAAGTGATGTCATCGCTCAGCATTTTACACCATGATTGATATGTTTGTGAATGGTAAATGGTGTCATGTTATAGAGAATTCAACCATTTATCTATTCATTTGACAACATAGTTTACATTGTGGTTAAGAAACATTATTATGGTATCATACATGGTTGGATGGCATCACTGACTTGATGGACATGAGTTTGAGCAAGCTTCAGGAGTTGGTGATAGACAGGGAAGCTTGGTGTTCTGCAGTCCATGGGGTCACAAAGAGTTGGACACGACTGAGTGGCTGAACTGAACTGACTGATACATTTTTAGCCCAGAGAATCTGGAAAAATCATTCTTTGATGCATAGAAACAAATTTAAATTATTAAGTCTCCTGCATTGGCAGGCAGGTTCTTTACCACTAGCACTATCTGGGAAGTCCAAATTATACTTTAACATATACATATTAGGAGCAGTGTATTAAAATAAAATTTCATAAACATGATGTAACATGTTAATTATGCAACGTCTCACATATATTCCAAATGTCATTGTCTTCTGCCCCCACTAGAGGATGAGTCACGTAGATGATTCCTGAGAGTCCTCTCCAATGTGTTTCTCCACTGAACCCATTACATTTATTTTGTGCTGAGTGTGGTTATTTAATTATGTGAAGATCTTCAGAGTGAAGACCACCTTTCTCTACAGTTTCCCTAAACATTAGAAATGTCAGCAGGGGAAGGCACATAGATGGTTCTGTCCCTGATCTAACTTTCATTACTGAGTTCTGGATCATGGAGTTCCTTTCTGGAGTATTATGTGTCATTTAACAGATCATTGCTCCTACAATCACAGACTCACCAAGGAGAGTCATTATACTTCCTCCTGGAGTAATAGTCCTTCTCCATTAAGGTTTAACTTCTGCCCTGGAGACTGGAGAACTAGTAATTCTGCCTCAAGATAGGGCAATTAACCTCAAATTGCTTTTCAACATTAGTTGAGTTACTCTTTCCCAAGAATCTTCTCTTTATTTGCTAAGAAGTTGATAAGGCATTCCAGTTGTCCCTTAATATATTTTCATAAAGCACAAGATAGGTGATCAAATCATTAACTCAGGGTCACATACTGGTTAATATCTTCCATCCCCTGTTCATTCAAGGTGAAACCGAATTTAATATATCTGGAGACTGTTGTATGTCTTTGACTTTCATTCTCCCAGTGTATTTGAATTGGAAGGTCAGAACTTAGGTCATTGATTTTGTTAAATAAAACCACCAAATAATGTTAATTAAAAGACATATATTAACTGGTATCTCATTTACAGAGGGAGACAGTTGGATCAATGATTTTCTTTTTACACCCTTAACATCTACTGCTTGAATATATGTATTAATTTTGCTAGTATAGCAGTTCTTGAACCTATTAATCAAGCGATGTCAATTTCCTGATTCAAATACATTGCTGACTTGGGTAAGGTTAACCATATCCATATAGTTTCATTACTGATGATTTATAGTTGCAAACAGTGGATGTGACTAATTCACAGAGGAGGATCTTTTCTATTTTGCTCTAGCAATGACAAAAAGTGGGCTTCCTAGGTGGCTTAGTGCTAAAGAATCCTCCTGCTAATGCAAGGATACAAGAGAGGCCGGTTTGACCCCTGGGTGAGGATGATCCCCTGGAGTAGGAAATGACAACCCACTCCAGTATTATTGCCTGGAAAATTCAATGGACAGAGGAACCTGGTGGGCTACAGTCCATTAGGTCGCAGAATCAGACATATCAGACTGAGCACAAAGATATAAATATGTACCACCTGATCATAATAATTTATCCAAAACCCTAGTTAATGCCAATATCAGGGAAGAAAGATATCAGATCAGACTGTCCTGTAACTAGCATTAGTCTTAACCTTATGCATATGGGTTTCTCTTTATAACATAGTCATATACTTAAAGTCTAATGTTTTAAAAAACGTGATAGATGATTGAATGCAGAAATGAAAAATAATTAACCTTTGAGCAATGCTTGATAATTTCTTCTTCCTCAAACATACACTTTATGTCATTCTATGTCCATTATGCATCTCCTATCTTTTTTTCTTTTTTAGTTCCTCTGTTATTTTTTATTTAGGTCATTAGCATTGTCACCATTATTATATAACAGCTTCCTCAATATGTACCCATCTATTTCATCTCATCAAGTTTCTACAGATATTTACCAAATTAATCTCTAATATTGTAACCTTTATCAAATCTCTTCACCACATAATATATACATATCAAACACATATAAAGTGGTCTTTCATTTCTTATCAAATCCAACTTCCTCCTACTGTCTCTGACAGTCTGAAATTCACATTCTTATGTGATGAACACATACCTGATGTGATAAGCAAGCAATGCTTAAATCATTCCTGTATCTTTCCTTTTCTGGTATGTAAGCTTCTATTTTAATTTATTAACTTGGCCTCAGATGCCTTTCTGTGAAACTTCAAGGGCAGAGTCAATGTAATTTCTTACCTTTCGAAAGTCCCCAAGAGTGGCTCTTCCTTCCTGAGACATTCATGGAACTTTTAGTACTTCTGTAGTGGCACTTACAATATTTTACTTTGTATTATAATTATTTTGCATATTTTAAAAATCTTCTTTACTTCATCATTGTAGAAAGGCTATTATCTTATCATTATATTTATTTCAGGATACAGGCTTTCATAATAAATAGAAAGTGCTTAATAAATGTCTCAATTGAATAAAGTAACTTTATGTTAATTAAACATATACTACATTGTTTTATTTTGTAAGAAAGTGAGACCATTTTACAAGAAAAATGTCTGAATAGTTCTTTTAGTTTTCATTTTGATAAAATATTATTTTACCTAAAATGTCATAATTGGAGTCCAGATTTTCCTACAGTGACTGTAAAAACAGCTTCTAACATTGATTTCTCTATTATCTCTGTCTGGTTCTGAAGTGGCACCACTTTTTGATAAGCAAGGTTCTTAAGAACCAAAATATGTGCATATGAATTGAGAGCAGGAGAAAAGTAAAGCTTTTAAAGACCATTTTTGGTCTGGAAAAATGTAAGTCAAATTTGTTTATTGTGGTTTAAGAGCAAAGTTGTATTCTATGAAAAGGAACCATAAAATGTTTTTAATGCTTTTTATTCAATTACCACTGTTGAAGTAAAAAAAAACAAAAAATTTGTTTCTGTTATAGAAAGCAGGAAGGTGATTACATTTTGAAGCCTGTAGCTCTCATACTCTATGGTGATCTCAAAAATGGCAAATTTTCCTATGAAAAACATTACTTATTTGTTAAGGAAGTCTCCATAAAAGTGTGATGTCATGGATATCAAATAACTTTTGAGATGTTATAAACAAAATAAAATTGAGAGTTTGTTTACTAAGCCAGTCATCCACAAGGCATACTAAGTGAAACTGACTGTCACTTTGATAGCTCCAAACTGGAATTTCTCAAATCTACCCAAGTGCGATGATTCTTCAAACGACATTTTTCTTCAAGAACAGTGAGGCAAACTCTGGCTTTATTTTGTCAGATAAAAATTCAGAATCAGCCTTCTTAGAGATGGAATTGCTCCATGCTGCTGAATTAATGAAGAAACTGATTTCAGGAGTGCCAGGTTCATGGCAAGCACAAATGTCCTTGTAGGCAGCTTTTCTTCAGTGGCTATCTCACTTCTCTGCACTGTTTCTATCTTTCACATCATGCCAATATTTCCATTCCTGTCAGAAGTGGATTAAACCTTATCTCTTTTCAAATAATGGAATGAGATCACTTAGGAAGTCTGCATCATTTTTACTGAGAAGTCAGGGAGAAACATTTGTCAGCACTGATCTAAAAACAGTTCCTAGTGATATATTCACGCTTTCTTCCTGTGGACGTACTTCTGAAAACTGAATGATAAATGATTTCTGAAGATTGCAAATTCAGAAAGAAGACCCAGAAAATATTTTGAGGGCTCAAAAACATGAGGTTAAAACAATCAAGTTTCTAAAGACCCATCAAACCAATGTCGCCTTTTCCAACAAGGTGCTGCCCTATATTTTCTAAGACATCTTCTCAACATGGGTCACAAATATAATTGAAATAAATCTGCAAACATTGTAAGATTACTGCATCAAGTCTGCAGGAATTCACCTCAGTTTAGATGAAGTACATACAATTTGTGATATCTCTGTTACAAAAGCAAAAAAAAAAGATACAGTAAAGTCTCCCTAGGGTTGTCAATTGCTACTGGATTTTGATTCTACACAAATATAAGCATAGCAGAATCACTTTGTCACCTGCTGGGAAATGACTTTCCGTGGTGTGAACTTCACTTACATTTGGATTGTTTAGTAACACCTAGCAATTATTGACTTTTCCAATTTGTGCAAGTGTATTTCTTTGAACACAAGCTATCTTTTCTCACCGCTTTCACTGTGAATGATGCATTGAGCTTCAAGACATATGATTATACTTAAAGTATGTTTTTCTACTGAGCAACAATTTCACCAGTAAACTGGTAATAAAAAGAAGTTTAAAGCTGTTGCTGTCAAGAGTCCTGAGTTCCTTACTATCTTTATAGCCATGAATTTATAATTTTTTCTAATTAAAATTCTCTTTGAGAAGAAAACACACAAGTGAGGTAAAAGAACTAAATACTCACCATAGAGAAAGAATTCTGAAGCTTAGTCATTTGGGTTCAAATCTTGGTAGCAGTTCTATGGACAGAAGAGACAGAATCCCATGGATAGAAGAGCCTGGTGGGCTACTGTCCTTGGAATCTCAAGGAATGGGACACCCCTGAGTGTCTAAACTACAACAACAGCAACAACGAAAAGCGGTCCTGTGCTCTTAGGAGAGTTTCTGTAATTTCACTATCCCTTAGTCATCTCTTGAGTCAAGCAAAAATAGTTAACAGTACTAATCTAGTAGATTTAATTCTAATCTAGTACAGAGGATTAAATATGTTAATAGATGTAAGGAGTTTAGAATGATGTGCAGCAAATAACATATACAATATGTGTTAACAGTTAATGATTTTTTATCACCAGGAACACAGCCCTAGAATATTACACCCTATGCTTACTGAAAGCCTGTGGGCTTAGATACCTGCAAGACCAGTGTGTGAAGTCACTCAGTCGTGTCCGACTCTCTGCGACCCTATGGACTGTAGCCTACCACGCTCCTCCATCCATGGGATTTTCCAGTCAAGAATACTGGAGTGGGTTGCCATTTTCTTCTCTAGAGGATCTTCCAGACCCAGGGATCAAACCTGGGTCTCCCGCATTGTGAGCAGACGCTTTTACCTTCTGAGCCACCAGGGAAGCCCATATATGCAAGACCAGTAATGTGTTAATAACTAATGGAACATCAATACAGTATACTAACGCATATATATGGAATTTAGAAAGATGGTAACAATAACCCTGTATATGAGACAGCAAAATAGACACTGATGTATAGAACAGTCTTTTGGACTCTGTGGGAGAGGGAGAGGGTGGGATGATTTGGGAGAATAGCATTGAAATATGTATAATATCATATATGAAACGAATTGCCAGTCCAGGTTCGATGCACGATACTGGATGCTTGGGGCTGGTGCACTGGGACGACCCAGAGGGATGGTATTGGGAGGGAGGAGGAGGAGGGTTCAGGATAAGGAACACATGTATACCTGTGGCAGATTCATTTTGATATATGGCAAAACCAATACAATATTGTAAAGTTAAATAAAATAAAATTTAAAAAAAAGAAAAAAATAAAGACAAGAGGATACATTAAAAAAAAAAAACAAAAACTAGTGGATCACAGAAGATACTGCACCCATTTGGTGGAAAACTGTAACTTTTAAAGACTTCTAGGTCCCAGTTCTTCCAATCTATCATGTTTCATACATCACTGAGTGAATTCTTACATGCGACCATGTCATAAACTGAATGAGGGCAGGATAGTCAATGGGAATAAGTGGGAGAGAAATAGGCTTAAATTTATTAATTAAGCCAGAAATTTGAAATCATCTTTGTTTTATCATCTCCATATTTAAATTGGCACTAGGTGCTATTACTTTAGCTTTTGAAATATATTTAAAAATATGTAATTATTCTATCTTCTTTTGAAGACCATATTTTATTTGGGGGGGGCGGGCATATGTAAATGTTTGGGCTTCCCTGGTGGCTCAGCAGTAAAGAATCTGCCAGGAATGGAGGACCCACAGGAGACATGGGTTCAATGCCTGAGCTGGGAAGATTCCCTGGAGGAGGAAATGGCAACACACTCCAGTATTCTTTTTTTTTGTTTTGTTTTGTTTTTTAATTTTATTATTATTATTATTTTTACTTTACAATATTGTATTGGTTTTGCCATACATCAACATGCATCCACCACGGGTGTACACATGTTCCCCATCCTGAACCCCCCTCCCACCTCCCTCCCCATACCATCCCTCTGGGTCATCCCAGTGCACCAGCCCCAAGCTTCCTGTATCCTGCATCGAACCTGGACTGGCGATTCGTTTCTTATATGATATTATACATGTTTTAATGCCATTCTCCCAAATCATCCCTCGCCCTCCCTCTCCCACAGAGTCCAAAAGACTGTTCTATACATCTGTGTCTCTTTTGTGGTCTTGCATACAGGGTTGTCGTTACCATCTTTCTAAATTCCATATATATGCGTTAGTATACTGTAGTGGTGTTTTTCCTTCTGGCTTACTTCACTCTGTATAATAGGCTCCAGTTTCATCCACCTCATTAGAACTGATTCAAATGTTGCTTTGAATCAGGTTGCTTCCATGTTCTGGCTATTATAAACAGTGCTGCGATGAACATTGGGGTACACGTGTCTCTTTCAATTCTGGTTTCCTACAAAGCCATGGTCATCAAGACAGTATGGTACTGGAACAAATACAGAAATATAGATCAATGGAACAAAACAGAAAGCCCAGAGATAAACCCATGCACCTATGGACACCTTATCTTTGACAAAGGAGGCAAGAATATACACTGGAGAAAAGACAATCTCTTTAACTAGTGGTGCTGGGAAAACTGAAGCAATCTAGATGTCCATCAGCAGATGAATGGATAAGAAAGCTGTGGTACATATACAAAATGGAGTATTACTCAGTCATTAAAAAGAATACGTTTGAATCAGTTCTAATGAGGTGGATGAAACTGGAGCCTATTATACAGAGTGAAGTAAACCAGAAAGAAAAACACCAATACAGTATACTAACACATATATATGGAATTTAGAAAGATGGTAACAATAACCCTGTATACGAGACAGCTAAAGAGACACTGATGTATAGAACAGTCTTTTGGACTCTGTGGGAAAGGGAGAGGGTGGGATGATTTGGGAGAATGGCATTGAAATATGTATAATATCATGTATGAAACGAGTTGCCGGTCCAGGTTCAATGCACGATACTGGATGCTTGGGGCTGGTGCACTGGGACGTCCCAGAGGGATGGTATGGGGAGGGAGGAGGGAGGAGGGTTCAGGATGGGGAACACATGTATACCTGTGGCAGATTCATTTTGATATATGGCAAAACCCATACAATATTGTAAAGTTAAATTAAATAAAATTTAAAAAAAAAGAAAAAAAAAAAAGAATGAAACTAGAACACTTTCTAACACCATACACAAAAACAAACTCAAAATGAATTAAAGATCTAAACATAAGACCAGAAACTATAAAACTCCTAGAGGAGAACATAGGCAAAACTCTCCAGTATTCTTGCCTGGAGAATCCCATAGACAGAGGAGCCTGGTGGGCTACAGTCCACGGAGTCACAAAGGGTCAGACACAATTGAAGTGACAGAATGTTTGCTTCATGTTGGAGTGTCCCTAAATACTATATTGCTGAAAGAATATTCTTTAGCATAGTTTACTTTCTTATATTACCGCATCCAAGAGTTTCACAATGCTTTCACAATTAATTTTAAAGCCTATAGTATTTCATACAAAAACTTTTTGTGTTGGTCCTTTCTATTTTTTCAGGCTTATCATCTGCAATGTTCTGAAACATTATCCTCTTTTTGTTCATGTCCCATTCCTGGACAATTTTTCTTCTACCTCTTGCCTTTGTACATACTCTTAGTAGGATCGGTAATGATATTTGTAAACCTCAACTTTGGACACCATCATGCTTGTGCTTCAAGGCACATGCCTTTATCTTTAACCTGTCAGAATGAGTTAGAACTTTGATTTATATTTTAAATTGCTCTACATGTTAGTTCTTATTTGTTCTATTAGTTGTAATACTTTGAATGAGAAAAATATTTTTCAAGCAATCATGAGAGTTTTGAAGGCAAAACTGAGCTTTGGTGTCAGTATCTCTGAACTCTAACATGGTCCATCACATTAGGAGGCAGTCATTAAGTGAGAGGTGATTGAGAGATTCACTGAATTCTATATTAACAATATTTGATATTCCGTTAATGACAGCTGGCCCATTTCTGGGTTAGGAGCCCAGAATCCTGTATAATTTATTTCTCTACAATTTTGGGGGTTTAAAAAATCTTTTTAAAGAATTATATATAATTTTAGAGGTTGCTTTCTACATACAGTTATAACAAAATATTGACTATATCCCCTGTGTTGTATTAATGTAATAACATCCTTGAACCTATCTTGCATTCAATAGCTTGTATCCCCACTCCCCCACCTCTATTTTACCCTTTCCCCATTACTGGTTTGTTATCTACATTTGTGAGTTTGCTTTTCTTTGTTTTATTCACTACTTTGTTGTAGTTTTAGATTCCACACATAAATAATACAGTATTTGGCTTTCTCTGTCTACTTTATGTACATCCATCTTTAACTGTTCATCTGCTGATGGACACTTAGGTTGCCTCAGTGGACACTTGAGTTGCTATCATGGCAAATGTAGTAATAAATAATGCTACTGTAAGTATTGGGGTGCATGTATCTTTTTGACTTATTGGGGTTTTTAAGATATATACCCAGGAGTGGAACTGCTGGTTAATATGATAGTTCTATTTTTAGTTTATTGAGAAGCATCCATTGTGTTTTCCGCAGTGGCTGTACTAATTTACATCCCTACCAACTGTGCATAGGGTTCCCTCTTTCCACATCCTCAATGACATTTGTCATATATATTCTTTTCAATAACAGCCATTAACTCCAGGAGATAGTGAAAGATAAGGAAACTTGGCATGCTGCAGTTCATGGGGTGGCAAAGACTCAGGCATGACATAGCGACTAGACAACAACATTCTGACAGGTGTGAGGTGATATCTAACTGCAGTTTTGATTTGCATTTCCCTAAACTCTAGTACTTTGGCCACCTCTTGCGAAGAGTTGACTCATTGGAAAAGACTGATGCTGGGAGGGATTGGGGGCAGGAGGAGAAGGGGACGACAGAGGATGAGATGGCTGGATGGCATCACCAACTCGATGGACGTGAGTCTGAGTGAACTCGGAGTTGGTGATGGACAGGGAGGCCTGGCATGCTGAGATTCATGGGGTCACAAAGAGTCAGACACAACTGAGTGACTGAACTGAACTGAACGATTAGTGATGCTGAGCAACTTTCCATATGCTTGCTGCTGCTGCTGCTGCTGCGTCGCTTCAGTCGTGTCTGACTCTGTGCGACCCCATAGACCGCAGCCCAACAGGCTCCCCCGTCCCTGGGATTCTCCAAGAAAGAACACTGGAGTGGGTTGCCGTTTCCTTCTCCAAGGCATGAAAGTGAAAAGTGAAAGTGAAGTCGCTCAGTCATGTCCGACTCTTAGCGACCCCATGGACTGCAGCCTACCAGGCTCTTCCATCCATGGGATTTTTCCAGGCAAGAGTACTGGAGTGGGGTGCCATTGCCTTCTCCAATGTGCAGCAAAGGAAACCATCAACAAAATGAAAATACAATCTATGGAATGGAAGAAAATATTTTCAAATGATAGGACTGATAAAGAATTAATATCCAGCATATTTAACTTATACAACTCAAACAAACAAAGCAATTTAAAAATGGGCAGAAGACCTGAGTAGACATTTTTTCAAAGAGGAAATGTACTTGCTGGTCATCTGCATTTCCTCTTTGAAAAAATGTCTACTCAGGGCTGCCCATTTTTAAATTGCTTTGTTTGTTTGAGTTGTATAAGTTATTTATATATGCTGGATATTAATTCTTTATCAGTCCTATCATTTGAAAATATTTTTTTTCCATTCCATAGATTGTATTTTCATTTTGTTGATGGTTTCCTTTGCTGTGCAAAAGCTTTTAAGCTTAATTAGTGCCATTT
The DNA here is from genome assembly GCF_055505025.1 of Bos grunniens. Lineage (NCBI taxonomy): Eukaryota > Metazoa > Chordata > Mammalia > Artiodactyla > Bovidae > Bos > Bos grunniens. Next base: position 139,321,555 of record NC_141165.1, read on the forward strand.
GTTTATGTTTACTTTTATTTCCTTTACTTTAGGAGAACAGATCCAAAGAGATATTGCTGTGATTTATGTCAAAGAGTGTTCTCCATGTATGTTTCCTCTAAGAGTTTTATGGTACCTGGTCTTAACACTTATTAAGTTTTTATGCCTTAAAACATTTTCCCTAGCTCAGTCTTTTTCTAACTTAATGTTTTAGAAATTGAATTTTCACCTGGGGTTTGCTGTTCAATTCTCCTCCGTTACTCATCTTTATCAACCTTTGTTTTCTCTTCTGGGTTGTAACCTTTTTTCTTCAGCCTTTAGGTTATGATCATGAATGAGTTATCTTAGTACGTATCTCACAAGTCGATTCAAGTAGCATTTATAAGAATTCAATATCCCAAGTTTATAAGCATGAAAATCATTGTTAAAACTCCTTTTGGGGGCATATTAAAATGTACATATTAGAAATATTTTAAAGCAGTGATGAATATATTTAAAAATCAATTACTAGAACTACATAGTTTTCTATAGAAACTTTTGAGTTGTGGTGCACTCCTTAGAATAATGATGAAATTTTCTTAATTTTTCCAGAATTTTTTGCTAGTTGTAAATACTATCCCTATCATTGGGCATTTCAGCAACTTAATATTTTGTTTAATATTAAATGACAAAAATAACTTTAGCAGAATATGATCATATATTTTGCATACATTATATTTTATTATTGGTTTTGCTGTTCATTCTCTAAGTTGTATCTGACTCTTTGCAACCCCATGTACTTTAGCATGTCAGGCTTCTCTGTCCTCCACTGTCTCCCTGAGTTTGCTCAAATTCATGCTTATTGATGCTATCTAACTATCTCATTCTCTGCTACCCCCTTCTCCTTTTGTCTTCAATCTTTCCCAGCATCAAAATCTTTTCCAATAAGTCGGTTATTTGCATTAGGTAGCCAAAGTACTGGAGCTTCAGCTTCACCATCAGACTTTCCAATGAATATTTAGGGTTGATTTCCTTTAGGGTGGTGACTTCCCTGGTGGCTCAGATGGTAAAGCATCTGCTGGTTGGATCTCCCTGCTGTCTAAGGGACTCTCAAGAGTCTTCTCCAGCACCACAATTTGAAAGCATCAGTTCTTCAGTGCTCCACCTTCTTTACAGTCCAATTCTCACATCCATACCTGACTACTGGAAAAACCATTGCTTTGACTCTATGGACCTTTGTCAGCAAAATGATGTCTCTTCGTTTTAATACGCTGTCTAGGTTTGCTATATTCTATTATTATCTAATGTACAGAGGGTAAAGCTTAGAAAAGCAAATAGTAATCTAAAATGCCTATTTTTTTCTCCCATGTCAGCTGTCTGAATCAAGCTATTGACAATTGTCGAACCATAGTCAAATCACAGATGACTTGGTAGTATGAAAAATAAAATAAGTATTATAAAATTAGGGTAATAACTTTATTTTAAATTACAATTAAAATATCTTAAAACCAGTCATATTATTTTAGCTGTGAAATGAATATTTTGAAGCAACAAGATTTTGCTGTATAGCACAGGGAACTATATTGTATATCTTGAGATAAACCATAATGGAAAAGAACATTAAAAATGTGTATATGTGTATAGCTGAATCACTTTGCTGTACAGCAGAAATTAACACAACATTGTAAAGCAATTATACTTTAATAAAACTATTGTAGGCTTTGGAATTACCACACAATTATTCAAATATTTTAAAAATATAGAATACATTAAATGCTCATAGTACCTTAGAAGATACAAGCTCTTGAACCAAGAATTGATTTTCCTCTAGTAGCAAGTGGAATTTGAGACTTGAAATGTTTGTGTTCAATTTCAAACTCCAAATCCATGACATTTATGTAGGTGCTACATTTGCCAAATTGTGTTCATCCATTCCTAAAACTATTAGTTCTATCCTTCCAATAGAAAGATAAATAAAAGACAAAGAAAAATCAATATTTAACTGAGTTTCTTACTGCATTTTCATTAAAAGAATGCAAGAGTATGACTTAATTCTTAAACATGTGTTTGGAAATATAATTTCATAAGTACTGCTAAAATTGAGCATGAACTGCAATTAACTCTTTTGGAAACCAGGCCAGATCTGAAATGGTAGTGTGGACATATACACACATGCTACTGTGTAAAATCTAGTGTACAGTTAATAACAATAAGATGAATACCAATAGAATATTTTAAATTAAAATACACAACATTATTGGTAACTTAGAAGTTCTGCTCTCTTGATATAAATCCCTTGTCCTAAAAATACATCCTCTCTCTGAGCCATTATACTTACTTTTCTTTTAATCATCCTGTTTATATTTGCATAATTTTTCACTTAAGCATCTTTCCTCAAGTACATTTTATTAGGTATTGCCTGACTTGAAACTTTATATAAATTGAATAACACTGAATATATTCTGTGATTTATATCTTTCACCTTATTGCTCTATGTAAGCAAAGTTCATTCATTTTTGTTACTGAGTATTATTCTACTCTATCCACATACTACAAATTACTTTTTCACTCTAGTCTTGATGAAATTTTGACATCTTCCCAGTTTCTTACACAATGACGCCATGAACATTCAATCACATGTCTAAAAATGCACACATGCATGCATTTATCTAGCCTGTGTGCATGCTCAGTTGCTCAATAGTGTCCAACTCTTTGCAACTCCGTGGACTGTAGCCTGACAGGATCCTTTGCTCACAGGATTTCCCAGGCAAGAAAACTGAAGTGGGTTGCCATGCCCTCTTCCAGGGAATTTTCTGACCCAGGGATCAAAACTCCATCTCTTACATCTTCTGAATTGGCAGGTGGGTTCTTTACCACTATCGCCACCTTAGAAGCCCATATCTAAACTAAATATCCATAAATAGAATTGTTCCATTTCCCTGGGAATTGCTATACTATCATGCAAAACAAATTTTCTGATTTATTCTTACTGTGCTGCATATGAATGCTATTCTTGTAGTACATTCTTGTAAATATTTGATATTGTAGACCTCTTAAATTTTAATTACATTGCTATGAGATTATATCTTATAATTTTAATTTTGATTTCCCTGCTTTCTAATGATATTCATTTGATCAGCCATACATGTTCTTCACTATCCTGAAGTTTTTGCTTTTAAATGTTAACACTTTTTCAAAGTTTATGTTTCTCTCTCTCTCTCTCTCTCTCTCTCAGAGGTTAAAGTGTCTGCCTTCAATGCGGGAGACCCGGGTTCGATCCCTGGGTTGGGAAGATCCCCTGGAGAAGGAAATGGCAACCCACTCCAGTATTCTTGCCTGGAGAAGCCTGGTGGGCTACAGCCCATGGGGTCACAAAGAGTCGGACATGACTGAGCGTCTCTCTCTCTCTCTCTCTCTCTATATATATATATATAAATTTGTATTGAAATTTTAAATATCTTCTCCCAATTTTCCTTTTTAAAAGATCCCTTATAATGCACTTTGATGAAAATAGTTTCCAGTTCAATGCCTATATCATTTTCACATTAAAAATTAGTATTCCTATTTACATCCATATAGAAATTTCTTTACTATTTATCTCTTTTTCCTTTATGATTTCATTTTCAAAGTCACATATAAGAAATTATTTCTTACACTAAGACTTGAAAATATTTTGTTGTACTGTTTTTTAAAAATATTATAATATGATTTTTTGCATGAATGCATTGAATTTTCCTTGATTTCATTTTGACTCTGGTGCAAATTTTGGGCCCAAATTAACTTCTTTCATGTTAACTTATTTTCTCTAAACCATTAAAAATCTTTCCTTTCACCACAAATATGAAATACCCCTTTTTATGTTATCAGATACACATGTACTTTTGGACTTCTTAATTTGCTTTACTACTTTAATCTGTCATATTTATATAGCTCTATAATGAGCATTGATAGCTGGTATTGAAATGACATCCATAGACCTACTGTTTTGTTCTTTCTCACATAAATCTCAGATATTTTTTGCCAAATGGACCTTTGCATTCATGTCAGAAGTTTTACCTTCTGTGTGTTATTCAAAAACTTTATTGTTTAGCTATATGTACTATGATTAACCCTCAAAATTCCTGATCAGTTGTTCATTGAAAACAAGATACTAGAAACATTGGTCTCATTCTGTTGTTGAATTGGTGATATGAATTTTTCCAGGAAACAATGATTTTTTGAGCTCTCTTAGGCACTTATAATTGGAACACATTTAATCATGATCAATATTCAGTTATGGTTCTAAAAGGTAAATACAAAATCTGAATATAAATGTGTTAAATGGTTAAGTGTGATTTTCATTGATGTAGCTGGTAGTATGAGCAGATAAAGAAATAGCAGATATAATATGACCAAGACTTACACATGAAGGAAGCAGGCTCCTAAGATTGGAAGGTCAGGAGTAACCTTTAAGAGTAAATAGCTTGTCACTGAAAGATTTGAGAAGTAAGGAGCAAGACTCTCAAGAGGTAGATTTTTTCAGGAATAACATAAATACAGTCTCTTTAAAATCAGATAAACATGTAATTGTGAACCAAATGTCCCTTTAAAATACCAAAGTCTCCATTATTCTTCTTTACTTGTCATTCTATCAAGGATTTAAATTGTAAATTGCCAACTTGATCTAATCTATTACCTGTATTTTCACAGCACATGTTGGGTAAGTTTATTTTATTCAACTTCAAAGTAGCTAAAAATAAATACATGAGAAAGTGAGCGAAGAAAAAACATTACAACAACAAAAAACTTTAATAGTAACAGTTGGGCATTTTTGATATAGGATACTACGTTGTGTCTGGGGAAGAAAATAAAGTGTTGAAGTTTATAATGTGTATTTCTAGTTTGTGGAAATATAAAATATATTAATATTTAACTTGCTTCTGTTTCTATAATACATTTTTGAGGCAAAATGTGCTTTTTAAAATTTTAATAATCATTTTACTAAAGTCCAAATTTGCCCACAGAGTAAGATTCATTCATTTAATTCCATGTGGAAAATTAGTAAATAAAGATTTCTTTGCAGTCTAGCATATTAAGTAGAAATAGTATGTTTATAATTTAGAGATTCTCATGTGCTATTTAATGGAGCAAATGCAGACAAATTATCATAATAGTTTTTCACTTTGTTCAGTGTTCAGTAATTTGAGAGAAGATAAATGGATTTAGTAGTTGTGAAGGGGTTGAGAGAATAAAGAAAAAGTATTAAAAGGTCAAAAATAAATGCTTTTAAAGATAAACATTATTGGAAGGAGCTACAGGAATGGATAACTTAATAGACATGTTATCCACTGAACAAAAATTAACTCATTGTTAAATATCAAAGAACTGGACACTTAGATTTTAAAGTTATGGACATATCTGAGTGATGCACATTGCAAGAAAAGTGAGAAGTCCTGTTTCAATTGATATCATATATTCTGGAAAGAGAATAGAAGATAGGGAAGGGCAGAATGAAAAGATAGAGAAAAGAGGTATGACATAATCCAGTGAATGCTAAACTTGGCATGATCAGGGCTAAACTGCTTATAAATTATGTGGCATCTCTTTGACCTGGAAAAGATTTTTTCTTTTCCTTCAGCTCTCTAGCTGAGGCCTATTGGGACCACTCTCTACTACAGTCTCTCCCAAAGAGATTCCTATGGAATTTGCACTCCTAATACTCTGATTTCTTGGTCTCATGTTCTATTTGATATTTTAAGCTTACTGACTGTGTTCAAAGGAATAATTTATAAGCAAGAATTTGAGGAAGAGTACAACTATTTTTAATGAAACTGGCAGGTAAGTGTCATCTTGAATACCAATAAGTGAAGACAGACTAATAATTGACATTGGAGATGAGAGAAAAAAAAATTATATTCCTAAAGAGGCTCTCCACAGGATGCAAGTCAAATTTCCACTACAAAATTTCAGGCAAAACACCATAAATTTTCACAATATTTGAAATGAAGAGGAGATACAAAGAGTTTTAAAGAAAGAAAAACAAGAACTTTACTGAGGTTTTAAAAGAAAATTGGCATCCAACTTTTCCACTGCAGCTGAGAGAATGGAACAATGGCTTCTAACATTCTGAGAAAAATGATTTTCAGCCTGAATTTTATACACAGGCAAAATGGAACAAAATTGTAGAAAGGTGGATAAAGACGTTTTAAAGCATATGTATCAGATAGTTTATCTCTAACGCATCCAAAATCTCATTCTTAATTCCTCATATGTCACCGAGGTTGAGTCCCTCATCATAGTGAGCCTACGTCCCTGCAGTAGACTCTCAATGGATTGTCTCCATTCACCTTTTCTCTTTTGTAGTCTCTTTTTAACACAGTATTCAGATAGACTCATGTGGAATTAAATTTAAAAGGTGCCTCTTTGCTCAAAATATTCAACGCTTCTGCATTTCACTCAGAGTAAGTCAAATTTCTTCATGTGGTGTAAATTTATAAATAATCATGTGATAATAATGGCATAAAATATAGATTAAGTCAAATAACAGGCCTTTTTGCCTTAGACATTCTCCTCTAGTAATCTCCCCCTACTCATTCTGCTCCAGTCACACCATCTTTCTGTTCTAACTTGAATGTGTTCCCTGTGCTTGGAGCACCCTCGGCTCTCTAGCTGAGGCCTATTAGGACCACTCTCTATTGCAGTCTTTCCAAAACACATTCACATGGAATTTGCACTCCCAATCCTCTTCCTGTCCTCTATTTTTTTCTTTTTCTATAACAACAATCTACTTGTAACCATGTATGTATTTTACTTATTTCAAATGTTTATTGTTTATTTTGTTTCTGAGGGTATGGCAAAGAGACCAGCTAAAAGACAGTTGAATTAGTCCAGTCAAAGAAGGCGAGGGGGGGATGATTTGAGAGAATAGCACTGACACATGTATATTACCATATGTGAAATAGATCACCAGTCCAGGTTCCATGCATGAGACAGGGTGCTCAGGGATGATGCACTGGGATGACTCTGAGGGATGGGATGGGGACAGAAGAGGGAGAAGGGTTCAGGATGGGGGACACATGTACATCCATAGCTGATTCATGTCAATGTATGGCAAAACCCACTACAATATTGTAAAGTAATTAGCCTCCAATTAAAAAAAAAAAAAAAAGATGCTGGTAGTTTGGCTCAGGGTGACACTGGTAAAAGATAGAAGGTTGTCATGTCAGATTTAAAATCTGGTCCCTAATATTATGATTTGATCTCTAATATTATGCTCTAAGACTTGCCCTTTCATAGTCTTGGCATGGCTCTCTTAGTCTCTTAATCAACTCTAGAATACACCTGGAATGTTCCTGCCTTAAAATTATCAATTTTTGTTCCTTCTTCCTGGAATTCTCTGCCTTGATATTCGCATAGATCCTTCTTCACCTCATCAGATTTCTGTTCAAATTTGAGCTTATGACAGAGACATTTCCTAATCAACCTCTTCATTACTCTTTATTCCCTTATCTCACTTTATTTTTCATGCTAGCACATATTACTGCTTGATATATTAAATTATTTGTTTATTGTCTGCCTTTTTTGAATAGAATTGTACTTCCATAATACTATTTCCAGATCTTAGAGAAGTTACTGGCAGGCAGTAGGTCAATAACTCACTCTTTTGTAAGAATGAATGAGAAAGAGGAGAGGGAGTAAAGCAGGGCTAAATTTCCATGTACCATAATAGAAGTGGGAGCTCCCTGATGGCTCAAGGGGCTTCCCCAAAGGCTCAGTGGGTAAAGAATCCACCAGCAATGCAGGGGAGACAGGAGATTCAGGTTCGATCCCTGGGTCAGCAAGATCCCCTGGAGAAGGAAATGGCAACCCATTCCAGTATTCTTGCCTGAAAAATCCCAAGGACAGAGGAACCTGGCGGGCTATAGTCCAAAGGGTCGTAGAGTCGGTCAGACATGACTGAACAACTAAGCACATATACATAAAAGGAAGTATACAATAGGTAATGTCTATGTCACTTATTCAGCAGACATGGGGATCAACATAGTACTTAAATAATTGAAGCTAAATTATAGTAGAACAGATAAAATTTTGAAGAACACTTGCTTTTCTGGGAGGATGTTGGCATGAGAGAAGATGGAAAGCATTTATTTTTCTTACATCCACTTAACATGGTCTTTTAAACTTAATAGTTTGGCTTAAGAACATTGATAAGCATTGAAAGCCAATTAATATGAGGCAAGCTTGAGTAACATTATGCATTTGACTGTCACTTCTGTCATCTAAAATTGTGTAAGTAGGTATTCCACCACAGAACAAATGCAATAACCTGAGGAAGACTGAAGGCCCCAAAGTTCAACAGAATTGATGGGAGACACCTTCCAACTTTGGGGAGCCCATGTTCTCATTTCCCTTATTGCAGTCATTTTCTTGTAGCTATCTAAAATTAGTCAGAGCAGGACTTCCCTGTTGATCCAGTGGTTAAGAATCTGCCTCCCGATGCAGGGGATGCAAGTTGGTTTCTTGGTCAGGGAATTAAGATCCCACTTGCTGTGGGGCACATGACTGCATGCCACAACTTCTGAGAACACACATCACAACTAGAGAGAGGCCCACGGGAACTGCAATGAAGACCTTGTGTGCAGCAACTAAGACCTGATGCAGACAAAATTAGATACACATATTAAAAAAAAAAAAAAAAAAAAACAAACCTAGGCATGAAAATTGTCCACATTGATTCATTTCCAAAAGCTTAGTTTAGTACCTTCACTGCACTTTTGAACATGACAGGGTCCCCAAATCCATTCTTCTCTAAGGAATCTGCCTGTGATGCAGGAGACAGAAGATGTGATGGCAGAATAACTGAACACCAAGAGATTGTCCTAAAGTATGTGTATTCTAGATGTGTGGTGTCCAGCAAGTTAACTCATATCTCTATGCCTTAATTTCTTCATTGTTAACATGGGGATGCTTATGCTTTAAGACTTACTCCTTGGAAGGAAAGTTATGTCCAACCTAGATAGCATATTGAAAAGCAGAGACATTACTTTGCCAACAAAGGTTCGTCTAGTCAAGGCTATGGTTTTTCCTGTGGTCATGTATGGATGTGAGAGTTGGACTGTGAAGAAGGTGGAACGCCAAAGAATTGATGCTTTTGAACTGTGGTGTTGGAGAAGACTCTTGAGAGTCCCTTGGATTGCAAGGAGATCCAACCAGTCCATTCTGAAGGCATTCAGCCCTGGGATTTCTTTGGAAGGAATGATGCTAAAGCTGAAACTCCAGTACTTTGGCCACCTCATGCAAAGAGTTGACTCATTGGAAAAGACTCTGATGCTGGGAGGGATTGGGGGCAGGAGGAGAAGGGGACGACAGAGGATGAGATGGCTGGATGGCATCACTGACTCGATGGAGGTGAGTCTGAGTGAACTCCGGGAGTTGGTGATGGACAGGGAGGCCTGGCGTGCTGTGATTCATGGGGTCGCAAAGAGTCGGACATGACTGAGGGACTGAACTGAAGTGAACTGAATAAGTATACAATGTATAGGCTAGTACTCGCTAATGAAAACAATAAATGATAACATTATAATCATTGATATTATCCTACATATTGTTTCAACTGTTCTCCAAATGGCTCCCGGACTTGTATCTCCCTCTTTTTTATATTTGAATAGTAAGACAATGATGGAAGTATACAGCCAGCACAGAGATTAACGTGTAATCAAGAGCTCATATGAAGGCAATCTTAGCAATTCACATTCATTGAAGTTTTGAGAATTCACTAAAGTAAGTAAGTATTAGTCACTTAGCATGTCAGACTCTTTGTGATTCCTTGGACTAGCCCCCCAGGCTCCTCTGTCCATGGAATTCTCCAGACAAAAATACTGGAGTGGGTTGACACTTCCTTCCCATTCCAGGGATCGAACCCTGGTCTCTCACATCACAGCTGGATTCCTTACTGTCTGAGCCACTAGGGAAGTCCTATGCATTACCAAAGGCTGTTCTGTGGATTTTAGTGAAAAGGAAAAGTGCATGTTATGATTCTCTGTAAACTGAAAATATTAAGATATCTTTCGTTTTAACAGTTTAGGGTGGCTTGGGTGTCACTCCAGAGCAACAGTTCACACTTTTCCCTCCAGAAACTGTGTACTGTGTAGTTGTGATTTTGGGGGCTGAGGTGGAGGGATTATACATTTCATTTTGATGAATTATTTCTGTATATATTTATGAGTGTTATGTGTGTGTGTGCGTGTGTGTGTGTGTGTGTTTGTGTGTATGTTGGGGCCTGATAGAGGTAGATACACATAAAAAATTCTACCCTTCAGCTTATTTGAAAATCCATGATTTTAATATACTATCAATCATACATTAGAAGGTTTTCCTCTAAGAAAAAAATATTTCTAGAGTAAGCAGTACATACAAGGGCCATGGGATATGTCAGAGATAGAAGAGGCCGATAGCCCTTTCAGCTCTGCCTAGAATATTCTCCTTTGTTCCAGGAGAATAAAGTCTGAGGATGGGACAGAACTTACCCAGAGCAAGATTTTTAAACCTCTGTTAAATTCTTTCAAATGCCTTGCTTTGCATCAAGCAATCCAAAAAGACAAATATAACTCATGTTCACTGATTGATTAGGTTCTATCTCTGTGATTTGGAACTGCAGTGCTCTTAAATACCCATATATTTTGAGAAAGAAGCTATTTTATTTTTCCTACTCCTTCATAAAAAAGTGGAGAAAAAGACACTATTTATAGTAAGATAAAGTGAACATTTATTAAGGTGTACATTTTAAATTAGATGCAAACCAAAATTACCCACAAATATACAAACAATACTATAGCTCAAGAGAATACAACAGAAATCAGGTAGAAAATTATTCTCCTATAAATCTTAATCTCCTACAATTTTATTTTCTCTCATCTATTTGCTATGTGGCACTCCTGAATTTTAGGTGATAGACCTATTACTTGAAAATAGGCTTACCCTAATAAAACTGACATTTCTAAAGGGCTGTTTATATAGAAACATGTTCTTGCTTCTGAGATCCCTAATTCAATACCATTGACATAGAGTCAATTCTTTGCAGGGTACAATATCAAGAAAAAAGAGAGAAACCACAATAAAAGGGAGAGAAGAGATGAGAGTAGGGATAAACTCTTAAATTTATTTTATTCCTCATAATTCAAAAAGTTAAAAGATTTCTTATATTGAAGTCAAATTTCTCCATTTTCACACAACCTTGGTCTTCCACCAGCCTACAGGCAAAATCAAGCAGACTCTTAAATTATTTTTTGGTAAGTTCTCCTCTTTAAGAGAAACTAGTTAACTTTTTTTTTCAACTCCAGATTTTATCTCAAGTAGTGGATTGGTTATATGCTATGTACTCTCAGTTTTCATGGAAGTGATGAAACCCAACATTTTCAGTCTAAGAGAATAACATAAAAACAATAATGACTAAACTGAAAGTAAGATGTAATCTCTTTTAAACTCTTATGAAATTCACACTAATCAAAGTATTCTATTTCATTCAATTATGTCATTTCAATATTTCCTGTGGAAGGCAGTGCTTCAGCAGAATCAAAATGAGATGCTTCATCTTTATGAAAAATATTATTTTTACAATAGGCTGCCTGCATGTTATGGTATCTTAAGTTTTAGGCATCCCATACATTAGCCTTCTAGTATTCCAGTCAAATATATGCTTTAAATAACTCCGTATTTTAGTTTTTGACACTGATTCTACCTCTCTTTGTTTCAGGAAAGAGATATATATATATATATACACACACACACACATATATTTTTAATTCATTTTAGATGCCACAAACTACCTTTAGCTCTCAATGTTGTGTGAGAAATATGAACTTATTATTTAGAAAAAAAGTAAACTGAAAGCAAAATATGGTCCATCATCTTTGTAAATAAGTCTTTCAGGAGATAGCTTACATAACGTTGGTAAGTGACAAAAACAAGATTTGTTTCAAATGTGAATATCATTTGGTTTAGCATAAGTCATTTCTTTGGAACCAAATTTATCATTACTTTTAAAGCTTTAAGATGCAAAATGCTCAGTGACTGCTCAGTAATAAATATGTTACACAGTACTTCCTAAACTTGTTTGACCATGGAGCCGTATTTCTTGGAGCATTTGGCCAAAACAGGGTTTTCAGGGACAAAACTCTTGAGAAAGCTTTTGAAGGGCTGCATGAATAAACCTAGTAATAGCATGTCTTACTGATTTTAATATTTCAGATGCAAATAGTTTCCTTTCTTTCTTCTCAAATACAGGCAAAGTATTAGCGTTAATAAATAATTTAAAATATACTAATTTTATCTGAGCACAAAGAAATGATACTTTAAAATGGTAATTGGAGCCTGTTTTGCTTGCTGTTTTTATTTGCTTATTTTATTAGGGATATACTGAACCGAAGTAATATTCAACTACTTAATATTTATTTGCTTATAAATGTAAAACAGCCTAAAAATGCTAACCAAAATGTTTCTTCATTTTACCATGATAAAAATAGTATTGTTGCAGTTTAATTTTTTATTATTTTCTTTCTTGATAAAAGAATTTTAAATATCTCTAGTCAATACTGGGGAGATTGGGTTAGTTTGAAAAATTCAAACATATAATCTTAATTATATTGTTCATTTTTTAAAAAGGGGTATTTAAATATCTTTATCTCACAAAGATTTCGCTGTAAGGATTTCAATGTCATAAGGCAACTATATCCAAAAAGATAAAATTCTCTAATGAGGATCTCATGAAAGTATGTATTAAAATATGAGAAAATACTTGAAGTTATATATATTATTTATCTTCTTGCCTTTTATTTTCCAGGCCATAATGAAGTGACAGTAGATGGATTCCTCGCAAAAGAAACAAACCCTAATGAGTTCAACAAACCTGGCTACTCATAAGCACTAATAAAAGCTGACATTTCTTTTAAATAGCTAATTGAAAGTTCTAAACAACTTACATGAAATTAATTCTATTTACACATTTATATCCTGTATGTAATGTGTGACTTTATCACTATTTTTCATTGATTTTACAATTGACGCTGACTATAAACCCTTCTTTTTTTAAATCTATACTTTGAAATATTTCTATCACAAAATATCGGTCAAGTGTTTTGCTGAAACAAAATTGTATTGTCAATATATACGAATTACCTTACATTTTAAAGATTTTAATATATAGTAATATGCCTTATTATTTCATCAGGCTTAGGAAAGTAATTTTTCTGGTGAATTTTTAAGTTTGTTGTTTCTGATTGACAATAAAGATAACATATATTTGGGCTTCCCTGGTGGCTCAGACAGTAAAGAATCCACTTGCTGTGCAGGAGACACAGGTTCAATCTCTGGGATGGGAGGATCCCCTGGAGAAGGGAATGGTTATCCACTCCAGTATTCTTGCCTAGAGAATCACATAAACAGAAGAGCCTAGTGGGCTGTAATTCCATGGGGTCTCAGAGAGTCGGACACGACTGAGCAAGTAACACTTTCAATTTTTTGTTTAACTTAAATACTCAGGTAACCGACAAATTCATCTAAGTTGGAGATTTACAAATTTTGTTTTTTTTTTTTTTTTGGCTGGTTGGTTTGTCTGCTTATTGGTGTGTGTGTGTGTGTGTGTGTGTGTTTTAAGAGGCAGAAAGAATTATTTTTATTACCAGTATTTTTACATATGGGCTTCCCAGGGGATGCTAGTGGTAATGTATCTGCCTGCCAAAGCAGGAGACACAAGAGACAAGGGTGCAATCTCTGAGTTGGAAGGTCCCTGGGAAGAGGAAATGGCAATCCACTCCAGTACTCTTGCCTGGAGAATCCATGGACAGAGGAGCCTGGTGGGCTGCAGTCCAGGGGGTTGAAAAGAGCTGGACATGACTGAGCATCTGAGAACAGCACATTTTTCCATATGGGATTCCCAGGAGTTGCTAATGGTGAGGAATCTCTCTTCCAATGCAGGAGAGACAAGAGACTCAGGTTTGATCCAAAGAGTTGGATGTGGCTGAGCAAATACACACAAATTTTTCTATATAATCATTATGTGAAATAGTCATTTAAGCTCTATTATTGATATTTTGGTGTTAACACTCCCTGAGTCCTGATCGCCAGACTTTGAAAATAACCCCCACGGTGTAAAATACTATAGAGGTTACAAACAGTTGTATTGTTTTACTTCTGTTTTATTAAATTAAAAAAAAATCTGATGCTAAAAATTGGAAGGCTTTTGAGACAAAACAGGACATTGTTGTATGGACTTGGTTCAAGTGAACCTAATAGTTGATATTATATCTTATTGAATCTTTTGAAGTTTCAGAATCAGAGGAGCAGTAAATAATTTTAAGCTGTACTTTTTGCTGTGGCTGTTGCTTTTTAAAAATTTTATTTTGATTAGCATATAAATAGCTGACCCTATTCAACAGTTTTTTGACTGGCACAAATGTCCCTCTCTTTTCTGTGGTTATATGTCATGAGCAGCCTGACCAGATAAAAAGAAACCAGGAAAAAAAAAAAAAAAGAAACCAGGATAAGTACTTAATACAGAGGAAATTCAGTGCACAAAAGTGATTATACAGGTAACACAAGAGCTAAGAAAACAACAGAGTTTGGCAAGGCGAGTCAGAGATTAACAGAGGAGAAATCCACTCATGTACATAAAATAGTGAGGGATGAGCTTTGTAATTTGTACTTGGGGGTTCCCAGGTGGCTCAGTGACAAAGAGTCCTTCTGCTAATTCTGAGGGCATGGGCTTCATTCATGTGTTGGGAAGATACACTGGAGCAGGGCATGGCAACCCACTCCAGTATTCTTGTCTGGAGAATCCCATGGACAGAGGAGCCCGATGGGCTAAAGTCCATAGGGTGACAAAGAGTTGAACATGACTTAGCAACTAAGCAACAACATCAATAAATGAATTTGTGTGCTGCTGCTGCTGCTAAGTCGCTTCAGTCGTGTCCGACTCTGTGCAACCCCATAGACGGCAGCCCACCAGGCTCTACCGTCCCTGGGATTCTCCAGGCAAGAACACTGGAGTGAGTTGCCATTTCCTTCTCCAATGCATGAAAGTGAAAAAATAAAGTGAAGTTGCTCAGTCGTGTCGGACTCCTAGCGACCCCATGGACTGCAGCCTACCAGGCTCCTCCATCCATGGGATTTTCTAGGCAAAAGTACTGGAGTGGGGTGCCATTGCCTTCTCCGATGTGTGTGTATATATATATGTATTTATATACAAATGTATATAAAGTAAGAGGTTCTCCAGAATATATATCTGGTAGGTTCCAGAGATAGCCTTCCTCCCTGATTTATGAACTATAAGCAATTTGTCACATTAAGATGCATAGAATCCTAATAATTTTTAACAAATGAAGATCCAAGGTATTGCCACATCTCTCCTACCCTAAACACCCTTGCACACAAATAAAAATTTGGGAGAGAGTAGAACTTATAATTTGATACAGGTGGTTCACAAATTTTACACTGAGAAACAAAATCCTTTTACCAAAATCCTTAATTTTTAGTTAAATCAAATATTTTTGTTTTTCAAGAACACTGGAAACCATCTGGTCCTGATTTTGTCCTTTGATGGCTGTCTGCTTGATGTCTCCGTATTACTTTCAACCCTGATACTACAAATTGTCTTACTTGGAAATAGATTTGAATTGCATGTTTCTTAGGAAGGTGGTTCCTTGAGGTATCCTTAGGGTATCTACTCCATTAAAATGGATGGAAAGGAAGCAAGATTGGGCAAGGGAGAAGGTGGTTTATGATGAAGACTCAGAAAGGGCTTCAACCAGTGTTCTAAATACACTGAGGCTCGAATGTTTTCTGGAGGTAGCCCCATATGGTGGTTAGGGAGTGGAGCCTTGTACTCCCACAACATACGCTTGTCACTAGACACTGGCAGCTCTGGAAATGAGATCTGCCCTTGACAAGCAAAGCTCTTTGGAGTAAGGCAATGCTCAAAGATGACTGAGAGTTGAAAGGTGTCAGCTGCCAGCACCTTCAGCTGCTAAATGGTAAGTCATTCAGTTTTGAGGTGGATCCTGTTCATGCATGAGAACAACAGCTACATTTTATTTATGTTCAATATTTTCTTGAAATAATTTTTCCCCAATTATTCTAGTTCTCTATAGTCACTCTCTTCTTTTTGTATACTTTATGGTTTATTTGTAACTCATCCGGTACTCATTAGTGACTTTCCCATTTTGTGATGTAAGTATACATGTGGCTATATGTATGGAGAATACAATATGCACAAATGTGCATGGATCAGTTCTCCACACACAGTCTACTTGTTCTTTAGGAAAAGGAGTAACAACATACAGTTACTTGAATATGCATATTGTTAATACTAAGTTAATGCCTATTGTATAATATTGCATTTATTTTTAATTTATGTTTATATCTGTGTGAAGAATAGTAAAATCTGGTAGCTAGATTTATTTTTGATTTGGTAAATGTTAAATATTGCTTTAAAATGCATATATGGTGAGATGAAACATCAGGATATTTGTAATTTTTGAAGCTTTGATGCCTATGTGGGGTCATTATGCTATTTTTCCACTTGTCTATATTTGAAAATAACCTTAATTTAAAATTTCATAACAGAAATAAAATACATGCAAAATGACAAAGTTGATATACTAGATTTCTCCAGAGAAATCAAACCAATAGGGGACACACACACACAAATGGAAAGACACACATTTATTTGGAGGCTAAGAAGTCCCACCATCTGCCATTGAAGCTGGAGACCCAGAAAAACCAGAAGGGCAACTCTGAGTCTAAAGGCCTGAAAATCAGGGGAGCTGATGGTTGAAGTTCTAGTCTAGGGTCAGAGATGTTAAGAATAGATGTCCCTGATCAATGAGTGAGGAAGGAAAAAAACAAACAGGGAAAAATCCTTCCCTCCTGTCTGCTTTGTTCTGTTCACTCTCTCAATGGACTGGATGATGCTGGCTCACATTAGGAAGGGAAGTGTACTTATTGAGTCTCCCCAATAAAATGCTAATTTCATCCAGAAGCAACCTCATAGATATACCCCAGTAATTAATGCTTAGCTCAGTTAGTAAAGAATCTGCCTGTGGTGCGGGAGACCCGAGTTTGATCTCAGGTTGGGAAGATCCACTAGAGAAGGAAATGGCAACCCACTCCAGTATTCTTACTGGAAAATTCCACAGACAGAGAAGGCTGACTGGCTACAGTCCACGGGGTCACAAGACTCAGACAAGATTTAGGGCCTAAACCACCACACTAGATACAGGAGGACCTTTCAAGTAAGTAAGTGTTAGTCACACACTTGTGTCTTACAGATGGACTGTAACCCACCAGGCTCCTCTGTCCACGGAATTATCCAGGCAAGAACTGGAGTAGGTTGCCATTCTCTTCTCAGAGGATCTTCCTGACCCAGGGATAGAAGCCAGGTCTTCTGCATCGCAGGCAGATTCTTTAATGTCTGTGACATCACTCAAGTTGACAAAAGTAACCACCATGGATTACTATTTTTCCTTGTCACAACACATAAAAAAGATTATAACAGCTGACAAGTTAATAAATATTAAATTATTTTTTGCAATATATGAGTGAGCATAAACAATAATATTCTAAATAAAGCAAAACATTGAAGTGTTTTATCTAACTTTTAATGAATAATTAAAAAATCCTAAAGTGGATTTATGAACAATAAAATATTATATACCATGAACATATTAAAAGTTAATGTCTAATATAATAGCTACAAAACAATATGACCTGTCACTGAAATCAGTTGATTATATTCTTTGCAGCCAAAGATGGAGAAGCTCTATACAGTAAGCAAAAACAAGACTGGGAGATGACTGTGGCTCAGATCATGAACTCCTTATTGCCAAATTCAGACTTAAATTGAAGAAAGTAGGGAAAACCATTAGACCATTCAGGTATGACCTAAACTGAATCCCTTATGATTATACAGTGGAAGTGAGAAATAGATTTAAGGGACTAGATCTGATAGACAGAGTGCCTGATGATCTATGGACGGAGGTTCATGACATTGTACAGGAGACAGGGATCAAGACCATCCCCATGGAAAAGAAATGCAAAAAAGCAAAATGGCTGTCTAAGGAGGGCTTACAAACAGCTGTGAAAAGAAGAGAAGCGAAAAGCAAAGGAGAAAAGGAAAGATATAAGCATCTGAATTCAGAGTTCCAAAGAATAGCAAGGAGAGATAAGAAAGCCTTCCTCAGTGATTAATGCAAAGAAATAGAGGAAAACAACAGAATGGGAAAGACTAGAGATCTCTTCAAGAAAATTACAGATACCAAGGGAACATTTCATGCAAAGATGGGCTCGATAAAAGACAGAAATGGTATGGACCTAACAGGAGCAGAAAATATTAAGAAGAGGTGGCAAGAATACATAGAAGAACTGTATAAAAATGATCTTCATGACCCAGATAATCACGATGGTGTGATCACTCACCTAGAGCCAGACATCCTGGAATACAAAGTCAAGTGGGCTTTAGGAAGCATCACTATGAACAAAGCTAGTGGAGGTGATGGAATTCCAGTGGAGCTATTCCAAATCCTGAAAGATGATGCTGTGAAAGTGCTGCACTCAATATGCCAGCAAATTTGGAAAACTCAGCAGTGGCCACAGGACTGGAAACGGTCAGTTTTCCTTCCAATCGCAAAGAAAGGCAATGCCAAATAATGCTCAAACTACCGCACAATTACACTCATCTCACCTGCTAGTAAAGTCATGCTCAAAATTCTCCAAGCCAGGCTTCAGCAATACGTGAACTGTGAACTTCCTGATGTTCAAGCTGGTTTTAGAAAAGGCAGAGTATCCAGAGATCAAATTGCCAACATCCACTGGATTATCGAAAAAGCAAGAGAGTTTCAGAAAAACATCTATTTCTGCTTTAGTGACTATGCCAAAGCCTTTGACTGTGTGGATCACGATAAACTGTGGAAAATTCTGAAAGAGATGGGAATACCAGGCCACTTGACCTGCCTCTTGAGAAATCTATATGCAGGTCAGGAAGCAACAGTTAGAACTGGACATGGACCAACAGAATGTTCCAAATAGGAAAAGGAGTATGTCAAGGCTGAATTTTGTCACCCTACTTATTTAATTTATATGCAGAGTACATCATGAGAAATGCTGGGCTGGAAGAAACACAAGCTGGAATCAAGATTGCTGAGAGAAATATCATTAACCTCAGATATGCAGATGACACCATCCTTATGGGAGAAAGTGAAGAGGAACTAAAAAGTCTCTTGATAAAAGTGAAAGAGAAGAGTGAAAAAGTTGGCTTAATGTTAAACATCAGAAAACGAAGATCATGGCATCGGGTCCCATCACTTCATGGGAAATAGATGGGGAAACAGTGGAAACAGTGTCAGACTTTATTTTTGGGCACTCCAAAATCACTGCAGATGGTGATTGCTGCCAGGAAATTAAAAGACGCTTACTTTTCACAAGGAAATTTATGACCAATCTAGATAGCATATTAAAGAGCAGAGACATTAATTTGCCTACAAAAGTCCATCTAGTCAAGGCTATGATTTTTCCAGTGGTCATGTAGGGATGTGAGAGTTGGACTGTGAAGAAAGCTGAGCGCCAAAGAATTGATGCTTTTGAACTGTGCTGTTGGAGAAGACTCTTGAGAGTCCCTTGGACAGCAAGGAGATCCACTCAGTCCATCCTAAAGGAGATCAGTCCTGGGATTGGGGGCAGGAGGAGAAGGGGACGACAGAGGATGAGATGGTTGGATGGCATCCCCGACCCGATGGACATGAATTTAGGTAAACTCAGGGAGCTGGTGATGGACAGGGAGGTCTGGCATGCTGCGATTCATGGAGTCACAAATGGTCAGACATGACTGAGCAACTGCACTGAACTAAACTGAACTGAATATGACCTTTCAAATCAAATTATAGGAATCCTTTCCAATCCACTAAGATGTCATCAGTATTTGAAAATATGCACATGCTTTTATGTTCACATAACTACATTAAACTAGTTCACTTCTTCTGTCCCCTTTTTTTAGCTTATTCATCCATGATTCTTATACACTAACAGCATTAGCTTTGCACACTTAATCCCTCAAGCTTTCTTTCCTATTACACTTTCCACTTATAGGCCTGTACCCTGAGAAACACTTAAGAGATACCAAGGGAACATTTTATGCAAAGATGGGCTCAATAAAGGACAGAAATGGTATGGACCTAACAGAAGCAGAAGGTATTAAGAAGAGGTGGCAAGAATACATAGAATAGAACACTGAATACTAAATAATCACTATAAATACTAACATTGCAACTTCACATTTTGTGCTTATTAAATGCCACCTGATTTTAACTGACCTTATTCTTATGCAACTTACCTAACTCCATATGGCTTTTCCAGGTCTTGCTAAATTCATTACTACATTTCATGCTTGTAAGGGGTTATTACAGTTTGCCTAAATACCAGAATGGGCTAGAAGGTTAATGACAGATTTGCTTTTTATAATGCCATGCAAATTCACAGCATAGGACTGGCCATGGTCCAATGGTAATTCATCTATAAATTTAATACTACTCTAATCAATCCTGATCTAAAAATATCTGAAAATGACTTTCGTCCTTAAAACTCGTGAACACTGCTGCTGAGTGGAAAAATCAGCATGGAATTTGAACTGAGAATTAGGTTAGAAAACACACTAATCACTGGAGTCAGAACAGTCATAGGAAATGGAAATATATGTGGGTATATATAGACAGATATATATATATATATATATCCCTATGTAATGTCTGCTACTTATTTTAACCAATTTCATGTGTGTAGCAAGAATTAACACAATTTTATAAATCTCTTGTTTTGAAAATGGGGTTGTTGTTGTTCAATCTTTCAGTCATGTCTGACTCTTTACGACCCCATGGACTGCAGCACGCCAGGCTTCCCTGTCCTTCACCATCTCCCAGAGTTTGTTCAAACTCATGTCTATTGGGTCAGTGATGCCATCCAACCATCTCATCCTCTGTCATCCTCTTCTCCTCCTGCCTTAAATCTTTCCCAAGCATCAGGGCATTTTTCAATGAGTCAGCTTGTTGCATCAGGTGGCCAAAGTATTGGAGCTTCAGTTTCAGCATCGGTCCTTAATGAATATTTAAGGCTGATTTCCTTTAGGATTGACTGGTTGGATCTCCTTGCAGTCCAAGGGACTCTCAAGAGTCTTCTCCAGCATCACAGTTTGAAGGCACCAATTCATCGGTGTTCAGCCTTTTTTATTGTCCAACTTTCACATCCTTACACAACTACTGAAAAGACTATAGCTTTGACTGTGTGAACCTTTGTAGACAAAGTAATGTCTCTGCTTTTTAAAATGCTTTCTAGTTTTGTCAATGCTTTATTTCTTCTAATTGAGGCTGATTCTCAGCAACACATTTTCATTTCCTTTAAATAAGAGATAGATTATAAAATAATTTCATGAACTAATTGAAGAGAAGCTGAGGAGACCTCATAAACAATAGACGTTGTAACTTAATTGATAGGAATTTGTTTACAGTGGATTTCTCTGTCTCTGAACTTAAAACCTTTCAATTTCCTTAAACAGAAAGGGCAAGATAGTTGAGTTCATAGTAAATTGTCAGGTGAATTAACTCCAGTATTTGTAATTCTCAAACCAATCTGTCTCTTTGTTAGCAGTATTTCCTTCAGCTAGACACATTTTTCCCCCATTTTTTTCCCCTAGATCAGAGAAAAAACAAAACAAAACAAAAAACTAGTGTTGATGCTATGAATATCTATTTTTTTTAAGATTTTTTAAAAACATGTGGACCACTTTCAAAGTCTTTATTGAATTTGTCACAATATTGCTTCTGTTTATGTTTTGATTTTTTGGTCACAAGGCATTTGAGATCCCCACTCCCTGACCAGGAATCAAACCCTCACCCTGTGCATTGGAAGGTGAAGTCTTAACCATCTTTTTACATGAAACTGTGGAAGGTTTATGGCACCCCACTCCAGTACTCTTGCCTGGAAAGTTCCATGGACGGAGGAGCCTGGTGGGCTGCAGTCCATGGGGTCGCTAGGAGTCGGCCTTGACTGAGCGACTTTGCTTTGACTTTTCACTTTCATGCATTGGAGAAGGAAATGGCAACCCACTCCAGTGTTCTTGCCTGGAGAATCCCAGGGATGGCAGAAAGTGAAGAAGATCTAAAGAGCCTCTTGACGAAAGTGAAAGAGGAGAATGAAGTTGGCTTAAAGTTCACATTAAGAAAACTAAGATCATGGCATCGGGTCCCATCACTTCATGGAAAATAGATGGGGAAACAGTGGAAACAGTGGCTGACTTTATTTTTCTGGGCTCCAAAATCACTGCAGATCATGATTGCAGCCATCCGAAATTAAAAGACACTTACTCCTTGGAAGGAAAGTGATGACCAACCTAGACAGCATATTAAAAAGCAGAGACATTACTTTGTCCACAAAGGTCCATCTAGTCAAGGCTATGGTTTTTCCACTGGTCATGTATGGATGAGAGAGGTGGACTATAAAGAAAGCTGAGTGCCGAAGAATTGATGCTTTTGAACTGTGGTGTTGGAGAAGACTCTTGAGAGTCCCTTGGACTGCAAGGGGATCTAACCAGTGCATCCTAAAGGAAATCAGTCCTTGGTGTTCATTGGTAGGACTGATGTTGAAGCTGAAACTCCAATACTGTGGCCACCTGATGCGAAGAGTTGACTCATTTGAAAAGACCCTGATGCTGGGAAAGTTTGAGGGCAGGAGGAGAAGGGGACGACAGAGGATGAGATGGTTGGATGGCATCACTGACTCAATGGACATGGGTTTGGTGGATTCTGGGAGTCGTTGATGGATAGGGAGGCCTGGCGTGCTGCAGTTCATGGGATCACAAAGAGTTGGACATGTCTGAGTGACTGAGCTGAACTGAACTGACATCAGCCTTGGCCTGGAAAAGGATGAAACCTTCTCTTATTTCAAGTGGCAGAATGGTGAGACTGGACACTAGAACCAGAGTAACACAGGGAGGGCTTTCTGATGAGCATGAACTGAGCATATATTTTGCTTTTGTGTTTATGCAGAAATCCATAAACCTGTGGAAGGCAATTATCAGAAAACTGTACTCAGAGACAGAAACTGAATTGGCAGTTGTCAGGGGGTTAGGAGCAGAGGATAGGGAATAATGGCTAACAGATACAGAGTTTTGGGGAGAGGTGGTGAAAATGTTCTTGAATTAAATAGCAGTAATAGTTGTACACAGGAGAGCCAGGAAGGATGAATGACAACCTGGAATCAAGATTGCTGAGAGAAATATCAAGAACTTTGATGTGAAGATGATACCACTCTCATGGCAGGAAATGAAGAGGAAATAAGAGCCTCTCTGATGAGGGTGAAAGAGGGGAGTGAAAAAGCTGGCCTGAAACTCAACATGAAAAAACACTCAGATCATGGCACTGGGTCTCATCACTTCATGGCAAATAGAAGGGGAAAAAATTGGAGCAGTGACAGATCTTATTTTGGGGGGCTCTAAAATCACTGCAAATGGTAACTGAAACCATGATATAAAAGATATTTGCTCATTGGAAGAAAAACTGACAATCCTAGACAGCATATTAAAAAGCTGAGACAACAGTTTGCTGACAAAGATCCATCTAGTCAAAGCTATGATTTTTTCAGTGGTCATGTATGGATGACAGAGTTAGACCATAAAAAAGGCTGAGCATTGAAGAACTGATGCTTTTAACTGTGGTGTTGAAAAAGACTCTTGAGAGTCCCTTGCACTGCAGTGAGATGAAACCAATCCATCCTAAAGGAAAGCAACCTTGAATATTCATTGAAAAGACTGTTGCTGAGTAGAAGCCCCAATATTTGGCCACCTAATGTGAAGAGCCAACTCATTCGTAAAGAGCCTCATCCTGGGAAAGACTGAAGGCAAAAGAAGGTCACAGTGGATGAGATTATTGCATGGCATCACCAAATCAATGGACATGAATTTGAGCAAACTCCAGGAGACAGTGTTAGACAGAGGAGCCTGATGTCCTACAATCCATGTGGTGGCATATGGTCAGACACAACTTAGGGACTCAACAACAAATAATTTTAAAACTCTGCGAGTCCACTAAAACCCACTGAATTGTATAATTTAAAAGGGCGAATTTCATGATCTGTGAAGTATATCTTATAAAGCTGTTATTAAAAACCAAAATGGAAACAGCTACTTTAGACAAAGGGAGCCCAGTACCCGTGCAGGCATCCTAGGTTCAACGAAGCATGCTTGAGCAAATATCTGCTATTTTTAATGTTTAGTGGACTGACTCAGTTCAGTTCAGTCCTGTTCAGTTGCTCAGTTATGTCCAACTCTTCGCGACCCCATGAATCACAGCAAGCCAGGCCTCCCTGTCCATCACCAACTCCCGGGGTTCACTCAGACTCACGTCCATCGAGTCAGTGATGCCATCCAGCCATCTCATCCTCTGTCGTCCCCTTCTTCTCCTGCCCCAAATCCCTCCCAGCATCAGAGTCTTTTCCAATGAGTCAACTCTTCACGTTAGGTGGCCAAAGTACTCGAGTTTCAGCTTTAGCATCGGTCCTTCCAATGAACACCCAGGAGTGATCTCCTTTAGAATGGACTGGCTGGATCATCTTGCAGTCCAAGGGACTCTCAAGAGTCTTCTCCAACAGCACAGTTCAAAAGCATCAGTTCTTTGGTGCTCAGCTTTCTTCACAGTCCAACTCTCACATCGATACATGACCACTGGAAAAACCATAGCCTTGACTAGACGGACCTTTGTGGGCAAAGTAATATCTCTGCTTTTGAATATGCTATTTAGGTTGATCATAACTTTCCTTCCAAGGAGTAAGCGTCTTTACATTTCATTGGCTGCACTCACCATAGGCAGTGATTTTGGAGCCCCAAAATATAAAGTCTGACACTGTTTCCACTGTTTCCCCATCTATTTCCCATGATGTGATGGGACCAGATGCCAGGATCTTAGTTTTCTGAATGTTGAGCTTTAAGCTAACTTTGTCACTCTCCTCTTCCACTTTCATCAAGAGGGTATTTAGTTCCTCTTCACTTTCTGCCATAAGGGTGGTGTCATCTGCATATCTGAGGTTATTGAGATTTCTCCCGGCAATCTTGAGTCCAGATTGTCTTCATCCAGCCTAGCATTTCTCATGATGTACTCTGCATAAAAGTTAAATATGCAGGATGACAATACACAGCCTTGACGTACACCTTTTCCTATTTGGAACCAGTATGTTGTTCCAATTCTAGTTCTAACTGTTGCTTCCTGACCTGCATATAGGTTTCTCAAGAGGCAGGTCAGGTGGTCTGGTATTCCCATCTCTTTCAGAATTTTCCACAGTTTATTGAGATCCACACAGTCAAAGGCTTGGCATAGTCAATAAAGCAGAAATAGAGGTTTTTACGGAACTCTCTTGCTTTTTCAATGATCCAGAGGATGTTGGCAATTTGATCTCTGGTCCCTCTGCCTTTTCTAAAACCAGCTTGAACATCTGGAGGTTCACGGTTCACCTACTGCTGAAGCCTGGCTTGGAGAATTTTGAGCATGACTTTACTAGCGTGTGAGATGAGTGCAATTGTGCGGTAGTTTGAGCATTATTTGGCATTGCCTTTCTTTGGGATTGGAAGGAAAACTGACCTTTTCCAGTCCTGTTGCCACTGCTGAGTTTTCGAAAATTGCTGGCATATTGAGTGCAGCACTTCCACAGCATAATCTTTCAGGATTTGAAATAGCTCCACTGGGATTCCATCACCTCCACTAGCTTTGTTTGTAGTGATGCTTTCTAAGGCCCACTTGACTTCACATTCCAGGATGTCTGGCTCTAGGTGAGTGATCACACCATGGTGATTATCTTGGTGATGAAGCTCTTTTTTGTACAGTTCTTCTGTGTTTTCTTGCCACCTCTTCTTAATATCTTCTGCTCCTGTTAGGTCCATACCATATCTGTCCTTTATTGAGCCCATCTGTCCATGAAATGTTCCCTTGGTATCTCTAATTTTCTTGAAGAGATCTCAAGTCTTTCCCATTCTGTTATTTTCCTCTATTTATTTGCATTAATCACTGAGGAAGGCTTTCTTATCTCTCCTTGCTATTCTTTGGAACTCTGAATTCAGATGCTTATATCTTTCCTTTTCTCCTTTGCTTTTCGCTTTTCTTCTTTTCACAGCTGTTTGTAAGGCCTTCTCAGACAGCCATTTTCCTTTTTTGCATTTCTTTTCCAAGGGGATGTTCTTGATCTCTGTCTCCTGTACAGTGTAATGAACCTCCGTCCATAGTTCATCAGGCACTCTGTCTATCAGACCTAGTCCCTTAAATCTATTTCTCACTTCCAGTGTATAATCATAAGGGATTTGATTTAGGTCATATCTGAATGCTCTAGTGATTTCCCTACTTTCTTCAATTTAAGTCTGAATTTGGCAATAAGGAGTTCATGATCTGAGCCACAGTCATCTCCCAGTCTTGTTTTTGCTTACTGTATAGAGCTTCTCCATCTTTGGCTGCAATGAATATAATCAATTTGATGTCGGTATTGACCATCTGGTGATGTCCATGGTGTAGAGTCTTCTCTTGTGTTGTTGGAAGAGGGTGTTTGCTATGACCAGTGCATTCTGTTGGCAAAACTCTATTAGCCTTTGCCCTGCTTCATTCCGTATTCCAAGGCCAAATTTGCCTGTTACTCCAGGTGTTTCTTGACTTCCTACTTTTACATTCCAGTCCCCTATAATGAAAAGGACATCTTTTTTGGGTGTTAGTTCTAAAAGGTCTTGTAGGTCTTCATAGAACCGTTCAACTTCAGCTTCTTCAGTGTTACTGGTTGGGACATAGGCTTGGATTACTGTGATATTCAGTGGTTTGCCTTGGAAACGAGCAGAGATTATTCTGTCATTTTTGAGATTGCATCCAAGTACTGCATTTCAGACAGACTACCCATCCCCAAATTCTCATCGGTTGGATATTAACCAAACAGATAGGGTGATTACAAGCTTCAATGATGACAGAATGAATATACTGGAATCCATAAGACTGACCATGCAATACCACATAAATCCTTTGTACACGTAAGCATATGCAACTTTCATTTGAGTACCAAGAAATGTTCTCATCTCAGACATGGAACAGCTAAAATTCTGATCAGCTGCTGCATTTAACTTCTTAAGGATTATCCCATGTTCCAAAATATTGGTGATATAAATTGTCATTTTGATATTCCTTAAACAAGGAGTTAAATCAAAATTTAATCTTGACCAAGATATCAATATAAAATCGTATTCATAAAGAATAGGAAAAAGAAGAAATTGAATTATATAAGTATATGGACAATAAAGTGCTTCAGGTGATAATACACAAAAATGTATGAAAAGAGTAAAGATCTCATTTCTGAACCTCGTTATAAGGCAGGCTATAATAGTATTTTTTATTTCTTTCATTTTCTACTAGAATGACTATTTGCTTTGGTTTTATCAACATAATCATTGTTGAAATTTGTTCTGGTCTTCTTATGACATACCACTTATTCTAAGTTTTTACAATAGTACTTCTATTAAATAAATGTATTACCTGAACTGATACAGGTTATTGAGGTACCATTGTATTTCCAATCTCTGTGACAGTTTTGCTTGATACTGCATGAGACCCTGTATTATCAGAGTGTCAAATTTGAAAGACATCCATTAATAACTCCCCAGATGCAAAGTAACTAACACTTCTCTTTCAAAGACAGCGTGAAAGGTATAATTGATGAATTATACTGAAAATACAAGAAAACAGAGAATGTTGCCTTTTTAGGACTTTCATCCTTAGGTGGTTGTGGAAGACACATTTGCTGCCTCTTAGTCACTTTGTGTTCATGCCTGCTGTATGATGGCATGCCACCAGGCTGCTAATCAGCAGGCTCAACAAGAAAGAGGAAAAATCTTTTAAATGTATGTGAAATATTAACAGAGATGGGTGTCTGTGCACTGTGCCATAAAATTAGTATAGCGTACTATGAATGAATTTTGTTACAGTGACTTTATGATATTGTAGTGTGCAAATCAGAGAAGGCAATGGCAGCCCACTCCAGTACTCTTGCCTGGAAAATCCCATGGACAAAGGAGCCTGGTAGGCTGCAGTCCATGGGGTCGCTAAGAGTCGGACACGACTAAGCAACTTCACTTTCACTTTTCATTTTCATGCATTGGAGAAGGAACTGGCAACGCACTCCAGTGTTCTTGCCTGGAGACTCCCAGGGACAGGGGAGCCTGGTGGGCTGCCGTCTATGGGGTTGCACAGAGTTGGACACGACTGAAGCGACTTAGCAGCATCAGCAGTGTGCAAATCTATAGCTATGCTATCACAAGTACATTTTTGCTTTGCAATGACATGCTTTTAAGAATCAATTATCTGTTTCTCAGAGAAATCAAGAATAAATATTCCTTCCATACAATATTCACCAATGGGCCATAGCTATGTCATCAAGCATTTGAAAGGAGGAAGACAAAATTTGGAGAAATAGCAACAGCATCTACTTGAAAATATGTAGTCAATAATAAAAAGTGAAGTGAAAGTGGACACTCAGTCATGTCTGACTCTCTGTGACCCCATGGACTGTAGCCTACCACACTTCTCCATCCATGGGACTTTGCAGGCAAGAGTACCACAGTGGGTTGCCATTTCTCTCTCCAGAGGGTCTTCCCGACCCAGGGATCAAACCCAGGTCTCCCGCAGTGTAGGCAAACACTTTACCTTCTGAGCTAACAGGAAAGTCAATAAAAAGTCTATAGTTAATGGTATAAAAGTCTCCCTATCACCTAAATAAAGGATTTGTTATACAGTATATTTAATACAGCTCTTAAAAATATAAGTATCCAGCACATATAGTTAGAAAAATGAGCAGATATACTCTAAATTTTAAAATGTAGTTGTTTTCACAATTAAATATAGAAAAAATTACCAATTATTAAATTAAATGATGGAATTTATCCAGGATCTTTCTAAACAAGATTAAAAGATAGAATGAAGTGAAGTGAAGTGAAGTTGCTCAGTCGTGTCCGACTCTTTGTGACCCCACGGACTGTAGCCTACCAGGCTCCTCTGTCCATGGGATTTTCCAGGCAATAGTACTGGAGTGGATTGCCATTTCCTTCTCCAGGGGATCTTCGCAACCCAGGGATCAAACCTGGGTCTCCCGCATTGTAGACAGACGCTTTACCGTCTGAGCCACCAGGGAAGTCTGATAGAATAGATAGAAGTCCGATAGAAAAGATAGAATAGACTTCGGTAAATCTGGAAATAAAGTGGGGGGAGTGAAAGACAGAGAGGAAGGAAGAAAGGAAGGAAGGAAGGAAAGGAGGGAGGGTAGAGGGAAGAAAGGGAGGAAGAAAGAAAGGAGGGACAATGACCATGTTATAAATGAGAAAGGGGACATAACTACAAACCAGGAGACTTAAAAAAAATGTTTTTTAATGTGACAGTATCTATTTCAATATATTTGAAAATATATATTCTAATCCATTTACAAGCCTAGAAAAATTGAATTATTTTTATGAAAAGTAAAGTATTGAATATGTTTATTCATATTTACCTATACTCTATACATTAAGTAAAAATTTAATCAAGAATATATTAGGAATTTAAATGGGCTAATGAGCAAAGAAAAGATAAAGAAACAAAAGAAAAAAATGTATCTCCAAAAAAATGATTTGATCTATGTAGTTGCTAAAGGTACATTGATAAATTGTTGTATTGTTAAAGTGCCATCATTATCAAATGAAATATATCATTTCACTACACCAAATAAAATACTTTGACTTATTTTTGATTCAGAGTTATCCTAAACATGTTATCAATGTTATACAGGGGTTATAAATGTTAATAAATATTGGTTGCTGAGTTGGCCTCATTAAGTGAAAAGGAAGCATTTATAAGTAATTAAATTATACCAAGCTTTTCAGGAGTAGCATGAGTAGCATCAGTTTTTTCAATTAGGAAATCAGTTTATTTAATTATAGTAAAGCAGAT
Source organism: Bos grunniens (assembly GCF_055505025.1). Classification (NCBI taxonomy): domain Eukaryota; kingdom Metazoa; phylum Chordata; class Mammalia; order Artiodactyla; family Bovidae; genus Bos; species Bos grunniens. The sequence continues at coordinate 139,351,518 of NC_141165.1, forward strand.
GAGTTATGGAATCAAAGAGGAGATTTAGAAAGTTCATAAAGTGAACAAATACTAAAAATGTAACTATCTTTTCATTTATAGTAGAAAAATAAAATTTAGTATTTGTAATGGTAAGATCATCTACACTTAGTTAAGAAATAAAGTAAAAATTTATATCACATTGATACAGACATAACACATTCATTCATGTATGCATGTGTGGGTACAATTTTTTGTTTGTATAGTCACTCAGTCATGTCCTACCCTTTTACAACCCCATGGGCTAAAGGCCCCAGGCTCCTCTGCACATGGGATTTCCCAGGCAAGAATACTGGATAAGAAAGCTGTGGTACATACACACAATGGAGTATTATTACTCAGCCATTAAAAAGAATACATTTGAATCAGTTCTAATGAGATGGATGAAACTGGAACCTATTATACAGACTGAAGTAAGCCAGAAAGAAAAACACCAATACAGTATACTAACGCATATATATGGAATTTAGAAAGATGATAACAATAACCCTGTGTACGAGACAGCAAAAGAGACACTGATGTATAGATCAGTCTTATGGACTCTGTGGGAGAGGGAGAGGGTGGGGAGATTTGGGAGAATGGCATTGAAACATGTATAATATCATGTATGAAACGAATCACCAGTCCAGGTTCAATGCACAATACTGGATGCTTGGGGCTGGTGCACTGGGATGACCCAGAGGGAGGGTATGGGGAGGGAGGAGGGAAGAGGGTTCAGGATAGGGAACACAGGTACACCTGTGGCGGATTCATTTAGATATTTGGCAAAACTAATACAATATTGTAAAGTTTAAAAAAAAAAAAAAAAAAAAAAAGAATACTGAGTGGGTTACCATTTCCTTCTCCAGGGGATCTTCTAGATCCAGGGATGGAACCCATGTCTCCTGCTTGGTAAGCAGATTCTTTACTGCTAAGCCACCAAAGAAGCCCATGGGTGCATACATACTGAAATTAAATTCAATAATGTGAACTACATTAACTACAACATTTTAGTAATGAAATTGACAATAAGTACTAAAACAAACAATAAAAATAAAAGCCTATAGTATCTCAGTACACAATCTTAGATATATTAAGAATGTGAAGGACAACTACCTCTAAAGATCCTCTCATATTATTTAATTTTTGTTGAGGATAAATTCTCCTATAGTCTTCATTACTATTAACATATCATTTGGAAATCTGTAAGCAAATTAGAAAATTGAATGGAATATTATAAACACTGTGCTCTTAAAACTCTTGGTACACACAAATCATTGAGAACAAAGATTGCAAACAGTAAGTTACTGAAAAATTTTCCCTTAAAAAAAGCATGGGTAGGAATTAAATAAATTATACAATGAGATCTCAAATTGTATAAAGGATTTATTTTTAAATTCTATGCTTATCTTTGTAATGTATCTTCTTGTGAGGGTACTTTTAAAAATAAAGTTCTCATTTTTAATAGGGAAACTTTATATTCTGAAATAGATTGGAATGAAATTGAGAAAGAAAACATGTTTTACAACATCCAAATTAGGCAATGTTTTCCTATTTGTTGAAGAAATGTTCTACAAACAAAGAAAAAAGATAGTACTGGTGAAAAATATTTAAGAAATACAGAAATCCTGCATTGCAGGCGGTTTATTTTCCAGCTGAGCCACAAGGGAATCCCAAGAATACTGGAGTGGGTAGCATATCCCTTCTCCAGCAGGTCTTGCCAACCCAGGAATTGAACTGGTGTCTCCTGCATTGCAGAAAGATTCTTTACCAACTGAGCTATCAGGGAACCCCATATAACATATATAATATACTTATTTGTATATCATGTGTGTGTGTGTGGGTGTGTGTGTGTGTGTGTGTTTTCAGTCACTTCAGTCATGTCTGACTCTCCGTGACCCTATGGACTGGCTTCTCTGTTCATAGTATTTTCCAAACAAGACTACTGGAGTGGGTTGCCATGCCCTCCTCCAAGGGATCTTTCTGACCCAGGGATAAAACTTGTGTCTTTTGTGACTCCTGCACTGGCAGGCAGTTTCTTTACCACTAGTGATACCTGAGAAACCCATGTCATGTATATATACACTTATTGTATGCTAAGTGGAAAAAATAAAGTAGAATTGAAAATAGTCTCCATTCAGTAAAATTTGCCCTGTATTTGCCATAGTGCTGTGGACCAAGCATTTTCTTTGTTAAAATAGGATGGTATATAGAGAAAGTTAACACATTTTGATATTTATAAAATATAATGACGCTTGTCAGAGTATCACTGGCTACATTATCAAAATGTTAATAATAATAATATATAGAAAGAAAAACAATCTCTAAAAATAATACCAGTAAAATGTTATGAAAAAAATATATCAATAAGAAATATAATAAGGTATCTATAGATACCTTAAGCGGGTTCAAAATTCTACTTTCAATATTTAGACACTCTAGAGTTTTTAATGTTGCTTTAATCAAGTGTTAATGTGTGTTTTTGTATATTGCTTTTAGATGGAATTTTATGTATAAGATTATTTTGAATGGCATCCTCCTATAGGTCCACTGATATAAATGTATTTCTTCAATTAACAGATAAGTGTTTTAGAATACCATACAACCTGACCTGCTTCTTGAGAAATCTGTATGCAGGTTAAGAAACAACAGTAAGAACCAGACATGGAACAGACTGGTTCAAAATCAGGAAAGAAGTACATCAAGGCTGTATATTGTCACTGCTTATTTAACTTATATTTAGAGTACATCATGAGAAATGCTGGGCAGGAGGGAGCACAAGCTGGAATCAAGATTGTGGGGAGAAATATCAATAAACTCAGATATGCAGATGACACCACCCTTATGGCAGAAAGCAAAGAGGAACTAAAGAGCCCCTTGATGAAAGTGAAAGAGGAGAGTGAAAAAGTTGGCTTAAAACTCAACATTCAGAAAACTAAGATCATGGTATCTGGTCCCATCACTTCATGGCAAATAGTTGGGGAAACATCAGAAACAATGAGAGACTTTATTTTGGAAGGCTCCAAAATCACTGCAAATGGTGACTGCTGCCATGAAATTAAAAGAAGCTTGCTCCTTGGAAGAAAAGTTATGACCAACCTAGACAGTATGTTAACAAGCAGTGACATTATTTTGTCAATAAAGGTCCATCTAGTCAAAGCTATCATTTCTCCAGGAGTGATATAAGGATGTGAGAGTTGAACTATAAAGAAAGCTGAGCAATGAAGAATTGATGCTTTTGAACTGTGGTGTTGGAGAAGACTCTTGAGAGGCCCTTGGAATACAAGGAGATCCAACTGGTCTAAAGGAAATTAGATCTGAATATTCATTGGAAGGACTGATGCTGAAGCTGAAACACCAATACTTTGGCCACCTGATGCGAAGAACTGACTCATTTGGAAAGATCCTGATGCTGGGAAAGATTGAAGGCAAGAGGAGAAGGGGACCACAGAGGATGAGATGGTTGCATGGCATCACTGACTCAATGGACATGAGTTTGGGTAAACTCTGGGAGTTGGTGATGGGCAGAGAAGTCTGGCATGCTGCCATCCCTGGGGTCCCAAAGAGTCAGAGAGGACTGAGCAACTGAACTGAACTGATCTGATTTTAGAAATAGTATTATTTGGGAGCATCTTCTTACACTCTGAAAAGTGTTTTAATTTTGATGTCGAATTACCTTATTTTTCTTCCCATAACTCAGTATATTTTCTATCACCATCACGGAGCTCCTTGTTGAGGGGGGCGTGGTTTTATCTCAGAGGTGGAGCAAGCAATGTTCCCTGCAGAAAGCACTATGAGAAAATTTTGATGAGCCTTCACTTTGGTCACATCTAATGACCAACCTAGATAGCATATTCAAAAGCAGAGACATTACTTTGCCAACAAATGTCCATCTAGTCAAGGCTATGGTTTTTCCAGTGGTCATGTATGGATGTGAGAGTTGGACTGTGAAGAAAGCTGAGCACTGAAGAATTGATGCTTTTGAACTGTGGTGTTGGAGAAGACTCTTGAGAATCCCTTGGACTGCAAGGAGATACAACCAGTCCATTCTAAAGAAGATCGGTCCTGGGTGTTCTTTGGAAAGAATGATGCTGAAGCTGAAACTCCAGTACTTTGGCCACCTCATGCGAAGAGTTGACTCATTGGAAAAGACTCTGATGCTGGGAGGGATTGGGGGCAGGAGGAGAAGGGGACGACAGAGGATGAGATGGCTTGATGGCATCACCGACTCGATGGACATGAGTCTGAGTGAACTCCAGAAGGTGGTGATGGACAGGGAGGCCTGGCGTGCTGCAATTCATGGGGTTGCCAAGAGTCAGACACAACTGAGCGACTGAACTGAAATGTACTGAACTGAATGTTACCCTCTGGCTTTTCCTTGAAAAGAAATTCCCTCTCTCAACATCCACTGGCAAAGCCAGCAAATATTGTTAAAAGTGGAGAGAGAGCCTCTCAGGACAGAGGGGATGGGTGATGTCAACTGGGAGGTCAGGCTTATTGCAGGAGGTCCGTTCAATGTTCTCTGAATCTTTGACTATTTCTGAACACACGCATTCTATTTCTCCCACTTTCCTGAATCAATAGCCTAAATTTTACTTAAGACTCATAGCTATGAATTCAGCTTGTGTTGAAACCTGACATTGTAAAATATGTTATATTTGGTATATGCGTGTGTGTCCAAACATATCAAGATATACATGTTAAACATGTTCAGTTTTTCCATATCAATTACACTACAATAAAGCTAAAAAAGATACTTAGCAATAGTATATTTTATAGTGAAATTTAAAATGAAATTTATTAAAAATGTTTAATTTTAAGGTATTTGAGATGATATCTTAATTTTCTCATTAGTACATATTATTAATAATTTTAGGAGACTGAATATATATTGATAGACATTTCAGAATCAGAATTTGTTGCAAAGGCCCATTATAATTTTTATTTATTTATTTTTTAAGTACAGATTAGAATACAAAGAAAATGTATGACTAAATATAAGGATAGCATTAAGGGTATGTATTTTATTGTCTAATCCAAATACTGTGAAGCTATTAGTTTTGAGGACCATTTAAAATGAGCCATTGGATTTAAAAGTAAATGACAATCCTTCCTTATTAATCTTCTTTTCCATGGCAGTTTTTGTACTTTATATTTACTGCCTATTCATTTTCTTTGATGAGAAATGCAAACTACAGCAATGTGTCTAATGTGTTGACTAAAAATAACCCTCAACTATATTTTAGACAGCTCCAAAGGCTAGACTGTATTATCTTCTGAAAGATCAGAACAAAAACCCTTTCAGTTCATAAAGAATAGAAGAAAAATTACTCTAAATAGTTTATTTTAATCTGTAGAGAGGAACATAAGTTGTCTGCACATTATAAATGACTAATTTTTAGTGATTAGCTTTTATTTCTAGGCATTGTACCCAAGCACCTGGCTTGCTCCTGGTCAGATTTACTCTTTTCATCTTTTCTTCAATTAGATCATGCCCCACCCACCCCCCAAATTCCTATGATTTAAATTTAAATAACGCTGAGCTCATAATGTGTCATAAAATCTGCTTCTCTTACTTATATTTATGAAAGAAAAAAAATATTCTGCCATTAACTCAATACAGAATTTTAATTTCTTCCTAGCTACTCTCCTTGCACATTAAAATGTTCTCCATTTTCTTTCTGTTTAATCTGCTAAGTAGCTTTACCTTTGGCACCTCTTTATTTGAAACTCCATGCCCTAATTCAGTCCCTTGTTTTTTCCATGGAGTACAATAATGCATTTTAACTGGTATAGAGATTTTTACCTGGATCCTGTCCTGCATTGCTCCTACCAAAATTACTTTACAAAAATGTAAATCAAAATAGCCACCTCTTTGCAAAAACCAGCGACTCTCCAGGTATAACAAAAATCCTTGTATTAACACAATTTACAGGACACCAGTATCCTCCCCTAAACTTACTGCTGGGTACAAATTGTATGACATTCCCTCTATTTCAGTTCAGTTCAGTTCATTCACTCCGAACTTTGTGATGGACTGCAGCACGCCAGGCTTCCCTGTCCATCACCAACTCCCGGAGCTTACTCAAACTCATGTCCATTGAGTTGGTGATGCCATCCAACCATCTCATCTTCTATCATCCCCTTCTCTTCCAGCCTTCAATCTTTCCTAGCATCAGAGTATTTTCTAATGAGTCGATTCTTTTCACCCAGTTCAGGTTCAGTCGCTCAAAGAGTTGTGCCCAACTCTTTGCGACCACAAGAATCGCAGCATGCCAGGCCTCCCTGTCCATCACCAACTCCCAGGGTCTACCCAAACTCATGTCCATTGACTCGGTGATGCCATTCAGCCATCTCATCCTCTGTCGTCCCCTTCTCCTCCTGCCCTCAATCTTTCCCAGCGTCACGGTCTTTTCCGATGAGTCAGCTCTTCACCTCAGGTGGTCAAAGTATTGGAGTTTCAGCTTCAGCATCAATCCTTCCAAAGAACACCCAGGAATGATCTCCTATAGGATGGACTGGTTGGACAAATGGACATGTATCAAATCTGAAAGACATGTGACAAAACCCAACTTCTGTTAAGAAAAACTTCAACTAACAGCATTATTAATCTCATGTAAGGGAATATAAAATAAATGTGAAAATATTCTATTTGATGTAAATGTTACCTGTTATCACTATTTGTTCAAATTTCAATTTGTTTAAAAGAAGCTTCTGAATTATGATTTTAGTTGAAGTAATTCTGATAACAATATTTCAGTATCCATTTCATGCAGATTATTGATAAACAGAAGGGATGCATTTGTATAATTGCTGTTTTTTTTAGAGTGATTCATGGGTAACTAATTTCCAAAAGAAAAGTAGACTTTAGTATTATCAACTAATTTCTATGCTCAGAAACCTTTTGGAATATGCATGTTGATGTTACTGTTACGTACATGCACATCACTGAACAATTTTATTATAAGTAACATTTGTCCAGAAGTCTCAAGGAGCCATGGAGTTATGAAAAATATTTGACAACGTATATTAGTATTTTGATGTCCAGATTTTAAAACTGCTAATTTAAAAGTAGATTTTGTGCATTCTTGAGTAGTGTTTTTATCCATATTTGCTTGATTCAAAAGTCTTAAATACTGAAGACTTGATAGGCTCCACAAACTATTTTTATATTATGCCTATGAAAAATATATTTGGAGAAGTTAAACACTGAACTATGTATATGTATTTTATTAAACAGTGATGTCATTTCTTTAAGCAATGCTTAGTACAGTGCTATATAATTAAGTTTTAACTCAGGGTATAGCTAGATGGGTATATCATTAATGATAAAAAAAAGTTCATCTAGTGATTAAGCTACAAACCCGGTTCAAAGCTGCAGATAAACACTTGCTATTTTCTCCTGAGCTTTACACTGGCATTATCCAAATTCTTAACAAATTTACTTTTTGTAACTTGTGAGATGTTTTTAAAATTTCAATGTACAGAATATTCAATCTCTATTCCCATAATATACTAACTCAAATAAAAAAAAATTAAAGTAATTATGTTGGATAAAGTTAAGTACCACTGAAGTAAATAAAACAACACTAGAGAGTATGAGGGAACAGAAAACAAAAAAATATATATATTTTCTCATAACATAGAATATTTCTAATAGGAAAGAAATATTTTCTGGGTCAGCAACTAGCACTTCTATTTTTATTATAAGCCATTATATCCAGTATGTATACACTTGTTATCTGATTTTATTTAACGCTGTGACATCTAGGTTATTGTCAACAGCTCCAGAGTTAAAAATCACAGTTCTATAAAAAGATCGATATGACATTGACATGTAATACATGTGGAAGTCTTGTATTTTCTATATATAGTAAAGCTAACTTTTAAACGATAATAGCCTTTTATTTTAAATTTGTGGTAATAAATGTGTACTATGAAGTTTGGTGTAAACATTCTAATATCACTTTATGAGTTTGCTATCATCATAAAAAGTACTAAATAACAGTGATAATAATAATAACACAAAATCTCAGTAGACTACAACAAGCATTTGTTTGATTCTCCTTAGTGTTTAAGGGAAGATTGATCTAGATGAGGCTCTCCTGAGTGTGGTTCTCATAACACATGTTTTCCTCTTTCACTTGGGACAGCAGGCTAACCCAGGAATGCTCTTCTTATTGTGATCACAAAGAAACAGAAGTGCAAATGTGAAACTCAAAATATATTTCAAAGAATTATGTCTGCAAAAATCCTACCAGCCAAAATGAATCATATGGTTAAGCCCAACTTAAAAGGGCAAGAAGAATACTTCATCCAATCTGATGTCAAAGTAAGTTGTACGGCCAATTCCCAAAACAAAGGAGATGAGATATACACTCTGTGGAAGGGAAGAAGAGTGGTGAATATTTGTGAAAAGTAACCTTATTGACCACAATCACTATTTTAGTAGAACTACATGCTATAGTCTCTAATCGGCTGTAGCATAATGTATGTAATCTTATAATTTTTGCAAATGCCTCATGATTTACTGAGGAATTATCTGTGATCTAACATTTGGCAAAGATATTATTTAAATAAAGAGGATTGCAATGTTAATCTCAAAATACATGCTCAGCAGAACCTGGGTAGGAGGGCTTTAATATTTTTCTTTAGTATAGGTAATATTGACAGCACACAAGTGTTGTAGCTGCTTCCATTTCTAAGTGGACATATTGAGTAAAAGGGGAATCAAGCTTTATGTGATGGAATACTATTTTGAGTCATTAACTGATGTGCTTCTCTTTTAGTTTCCTTGTGTAAAATAGTCTTCGGTGATTCTCATGCATTGGAAAAGGGGACTTTTTTGGGTCTTTGTCTGAATATTGCTTTCTTTATCTATGACATATAGACTTTATAAATTACCAGTGGGAAAGCTTAAACTTTTCATTAGAAAATGATAATTTATATTGTTTAAACAGAAAAAGGTAAAACATGATTTTCATTTAACTTTTGCATTTTATACTATATCATGAAAATTTTTGCATGATTCATAAAGAATCCTGACTCTTGATTCCTCATATTTATAAAGTAAAAAATATAATCAATATCTTATCTGCAGCAATTATTTTATGTATAAATGATAGGTGTAGGCCACCCAAAAGGAGAAAAGTTCTTACCAAGTTATGCAGCAGGGACTTGCTCAAAGATGAGTGTCTTCTTGTTATCCTCCTAAAAGTGAGGCAATAGGGAAAATGTCTGTCTTTTATGTAATACCTAAGCAAATTATTTATCTAGAAGGAGCTATGCATCAGTAGACAAAAAACATAATACTTCATGTGAAGAACCAAAAAGTGCACTTTCTATGAGAGCAACAGAAGCCATTCCCTACAACCCTTCATAGACACAAGGGTATAAACACCAGCCCTCCTGTCTCTAATAAGCATGGAAAGGTCTGAAGATCATTTCTGCTTCAGATTTTCCTGTAAATTCAGCTGAGGCCTTTTATGTGACTGCATCATATCTCAACTTTTTTCTGCTCAACACCATTTCTGTCCTTTGCCTCACCAATGTTGATCCCAAGAGTGAGCTCTGATGAACCTCTTACATACTGCTCTCTACTTCAGAGTGGTTTCCAGAACATCCAAGAACTGATGGGAGTTTAATCTAATAAACATTCATGAGCTAGTTCACCAAGAGGATTGTAGGCTTCTCAAAGAATTTTCTTATAAATAGAAGTTATAGAAGTATTTTAAGAAGAAAAGTGAAATGATGAGCTTTCCATTGTAAGAATTTATTCTAGCAATATCCTGTGAACATGGATTTTAAATGGCAGAGCATAAGCAGGTAAGAATATGGAGTTATTTTATCCATCCAGACAAGAAATGAGTAGTAATAGCTGATTTCTAACACATACTATACAATAATTTTCTAAGTACTTTTCAGGTGTACGTTATTAATATTAACAAAATGCTATGATTTAGGTAATATATTTATTTCTGTTACCACATATTACAAATGCAAAAACTGAATCTCAGAAAAGATTAGGTGAATTGTCCAAGGTCATGTGACTAGTAAGTGGTGGAGCCAGGATGTGAACCAATGGTGTAGTTTCAAAGTCCTTTCTCTTCCCCTCTGTGGTCCTGCTTCATATTTAGTGGTAGCTTGAATTAAGGCAGTAAAAGAATTATGTTAATAGGATAATTTAGTAGAAAGTCAATAAGAATTTGCAATGTGATTATCTTATTTGAATATCCAAGTTTGATGTGCTAATGAATCCAGGTAGAATTCTTTGACAGCTGGCTGAAAGCAGCCTTTGAGAAATCTCAGGAGGTACTGAAGAACTGAGAGTCATCAGTATGTTAATGATAACTAAAGTCATGACTAATGGTCTTATTGCCAATGGAGACTGTAATAGGAAAGCAAAGGTAAGAATAGAATCCTATTGAGTGTATACACTTAAAGAGTCTCTTCACCAAAGCATAAAGACATGGGTACAAATAATAAACATCCACAAATTTTATGGTGTGTGATAGCTAATGTTTCCATGCCTCTTTTATACACGTATAAGATTATCAGACTTAAGTTATTCAAATATCCGTCTTCTATCTTAGAACAGCAAATGAGTTTATCAATTAATAGAAAGAAGTCTATGATTACTTTTTTCAATCAGTGGCTGCTGAAAACCTTCTGTATTTCAGAGAAACTTTCAGGATACAAAATCTTCAATTTTGTGACTTGATAATTTTAGAAACCTCAATATATTTGAATAAGTTAAAACGTTAGCATGATTAATTACATGGTTTAGATATCAGATAAATATCTGTTCTTTCTCTCACTAACTCGTTTGTTTTAAAATATTATAAATTTAAAAGAATTTTGAAGTAAAAACTTCAAAGAGTCCAGGAGTTTCACTGTGGTAAATAAGAAAGCATGGGAAATATTTTAATTAATAACAAGAAATTTTATTTAGAACAAACTAACTTTATAGTCTTATTAATAATAACATGGAATTATATAAAATAAATGTTTCTCCCCATAAATTTTGTCTGAACAATTGTCTTTCCTTTGCTATTTATTATTTTTCCCCAAACTTTGTAAGTCTGTAATACAATGTGAATCTATAGCCAAATGCTTCAGAGGAAATTGTCTCTAGTTCTTCCCTCTGTGGTTCCTCTGAAAGTAATTTGCACGTATGAGCACTGCAGAAGTATTTCTGGAACTAAAATTCAAATTTTTTATAAGTTCATCTACCTTTGATGTATTATTAAAATAATGATGACTTTTTTCCTCCTTGTCACTTTAACAGTCATTATTATTAATATAAATGATGAATATGCCACAAGCATAATTGAATTATCCCAGTTTATCACTTCCATTTATCATAAAAATTATTTTCCATATATGTTTCAGTTTGCAAGATGCTTGGTCATTTCAAAAGATTATCTATAGCGTTTATCTGGAAAAAAAAATACCCAATGGCCTAATATGATAAAAAAAAAATCTATAACTATGCCCTGATACATAGGTTATTACTTTTATTTCTGTGGAGAAATAAGTTTAAAAGGACATGGGTTTTACATATTGAATACATGATTTAGAATCATTGATATTTTGTGCAGAAGTAGTGATATGCCTTGAAACCAAACATTCTCAAATAGAATTGTGTGAAATGTACTATTAAATAAACCCATAATAGCTCTTTTAGCATGTTTAAAGGTGTCTGGAGAAGTAAATAAATGGAAAATGTTCTCATTGTAAAAAGTTTGGCATTACCCTGATAAGACAAATTTTTCATTTTAGTTCCATATCCTAAGGACATTTGGAATGCCTGGATGATGAAGAATATGACTGACAATTCAAATTAGTTTCTTTTTTATGTGAAAAGTGAAATTGTTAGTCATTTTTTTGTGTCCAACTCTTTGTGACCCCATGGACTGTAGCCCACCAAGGCTAGTCTGTGCATGGAATTCCTGAGGCAAGAGTACTGGAGTGGGTAGCCATTCCCTTCTCCAGGGGATCTTCCTGACCCAGGAATTGAACCCAAGTCTCCCACATTGCAGGCAGATTCTTTACCATCTGAGCCACTAGGAAGCCCATTTCTTTTTATAAAAAAAAGATAAATAAAATAACGTATTGCTAATATGAACATAAAATTTAAATGTTCATTTTGTTTCCACTCAAGATACATGGAGATAACTACATATATTGTGGAAACCAAGTTCACATGCCATTTGTGAAGAGGCCAAACACACTGGAACATTGAAATTTAGAGAAAAGAAAGTTTTATTAACAGGGGCAAACAAGGAGAGTGGGTGCTTTTATGCTCAAAAGGCTTGAACTCTCCTATAGTTTTCTGGGAGCAGTTTTCTATGGGCAAAACTTGGAGGGAAGTCTGTAGGGCATGTGGCCTTTCTCTGATTGGTTGGAGGGGAAGAAACAGGGTGGTCATCCAGGAATCTCAGTTATTAGCCTTCTGATTCCAGTCAATCTGGGGTCTGTGCTTGTGCTCACCTCAGTCCTCCACATAGATTAGAGAACCTAGAGATATGTATCAGATTGCTCTGCACATCCTTCCTGGAGAAACCAAGACTGTGTCCTGTTATTGCATTATGGTACCTTGACTGCCTTTTCTTTGTGTTTGCATTCCAAATCTACCCTCTGGAACTCAAGGAAAAGTATAGCAGGCTGAAAGTCCTTTTCCTACTAACAAGAAATGAGGGACAAAGAAAGGTTTTTGTATCCAGGAGGGCACCACAGAGTCCTACTTGGTTTCACTTACTTCTAACCATTTGAAATCACTGATATGTGGCTTATAAATGTGAAATATCTCAGTGTAGGTTATCATTATAAACCATATATATATATATTTTTTTCTCTTGAAAAGCTTTTTTCAATCTGGAAATGTAGTACATCATAGGCTGTTTTCCATTTATTTCATTGTTTTGCCTAAGGGAGATTTATATATACTGCATTTGATAAAAAAAAAATGAAGGTAGTGCCATTTCAGTTGTAGTCTTCTTAAACCATTCATACTTTTCAGGAAATGTTTTTGAGATGACATCATAAAAATAAAATCTTTCTCATTCATTGTTTTCATCATAATTATCATCTATAATCATTAACTAAAATGATTACACTTTACATTCCAAAGATATGTTCTTGTATGTTATGCATTGTATGTATGTCTTGTATGTCTTGTATGTTATGTATTGGGAATTGTGCTTCAATGAAGATAAAGTAAAACTATTTTCCCTCTTTTTCTGACAAAGAGCAACTAAAAGTCCTGGATATTATATGTAAAATAAACATAAAAGAAATCCTGAAATAGAAAGTAGATGGCAGAACAGCTAGAAATGGTGGAGCCTAAGGAATGATGCAGAACTTAGAGTCCTGGGTTTTCTTTTTGGTGCATATATCCCATAATTGGTGATGAAGATGCTGGTAATCCAACCAAGGAATGCAGGCCAAAAAAGAAAAAAAAAAAAATGTTGTTTCTAAGCAAAGGGCCAGAAAAGAGAAAGCCTAGAAGTCAGAACACTTTTATCCAAAAACAACTCTACACATACTGAGTCAACCACTGTGTAATGTCAGGGAGGGACAGCCACCATTTCCAATGTTCCAGCAAATGTTTAGTCTGGGCTTTGGACTCCCACCTTTACCAGGCTGAAATTTGCACCCCTCCAATTACCTGGCTGAAGTGGTGACATAAAGGTCAAATGGGAAGCCAAGACTGTAACCCTTTCAAGATGTAATGAGCTCTCTAATCCCAGCAGCATCAGTAATGCAAGATGCCTGGGTATCACACCTGCTTGGCAGTAAGAGATGAAGTATAGCCTTTCTTTTGGAAGATTTTTATCAGGAGTGTAGCTAAAGTAGAATATTTCCAGAAGGTCCAGAATCTTATAATACTCAAAATGCCCAGGTCCCATTAAGAAATAATTTATCATATCAAGAACCAGGAAGGTATCCACTCAAATGAGAGGAGAAATAGAAGTATGATAGGGATGTTAGAATCACTTGAAATGATTTTTAAAGCAGTGATGAATAAAAGACTTAAATGAAGAGGAATCATGTATGTAATTAAAACAAATGAAAACTACAGAGTCTCAGCAAAAAAAAGAAGATATAATAGATGAACCAAAATATATAAGACAAAAGCTTATTTTAAAAAAGTTAGGGAGTTGGGGATTGATATGTACTCACTTGTGTATTTAAAATAGATAACTAACAAGGATATAGCTGAATAGCCCAGTGGTATTCCCTAGTTTCTTCAATGTAAGTTTCAGTTTGCAATATGGCGTGCATGATCTAAGCCATAGTCAGCTTTAGGTCTTGTTTTTGCTGACTTTATAGAGCTTCTTCATGCTTAACTGCAAAGAATATAATCAATCTGATTTCAGTTCTGACCATCTGGTAATGTCCATGTGTAGAGTCATCTCTTGGGTTATTGAAAGAGTTTTTGCTGTGATGAGCATGTTGTCTTGACAAAACTCTGTAAGCCTTTGCCCTGCTCCTTTTTGTACTCCAAGACCAAACTTATCTGTTATAATGGGTACCTCTTGACTTCCTCCATTTGTGTTCAAATCCCCTGTGATGAAAAGGACACCTTTTTTTTTTTTTTTTGGTGTTAATTCTAGAAGGTGATGTAGGTTTTCATTGAACTGGTCAACTTCAGTTTCTTTGCATCAGAGGTTGGGGCATAGACTTCAATTATTGTGAATGTGAATAGTTTGCCTTGGGAATGAATCAAGATCATTCAGTCATTTTTAAGGTTGCACCCAAGTACTGCATTTTGGACTTTTTTTTTTTGTCAGCTAGGAGGGATAAATCAAGTCCCCAAAATCAAAATATTAAATCTGGTAGCTAAGTCGCTTCAGTTGTGTCCAACTCTGTGTGACCCCATAGATGGCAGGCCATCAGGCTCCCCCATCCCTGGGATTCTCCAGGCAAGAACACCGGAGTGGGTTGCCATTTCCCTCTCCAATGCATGAAAGTGAAAGGTGAAAGCAAAGTCGCTCAGTCGTGCCCGACCCTCAGGAACCCCATGGACCGCAGCCCACCAAGCTCCTCCGTCCAAGGGATTTTCCAGGCAAGAGTACCAGAGTGGGGTGCCACCGTCTTCTCCAAATCTGGTAGACAGAATGCCTAAAGAACTATGGACAGAAATTCATCACATTGAACAGGAGACAGTGACCAAAACCATCCAAAAGAAAAAGAAATGCCAGGCAGCAAAGTGGTTGTCTGAGGAGGTTTTACAAATATCTGAGGAAAGAAGAGATGTGAAATGCAAGACAGAAAGGTAGAGATATGCCCAACTGAATGCAGAGTTCCACAGAATACCAAGGAGAAAGAAGGCCTTCTTAATATAACTAATGCAAAGAAACAGAGGAAAACAATAGAATGGGAAAGAGTAGAGACCTCTTCACAAAAATTGGAGACATCAAGGGACTATTTCATGCAAGAATGGGCATGATAAAGAACAGAAAGAGTAAGTACCTAAAGAAGCAGGGAAGATTAACAAGAAGTGCCAAGAATACACAGGAGAACTATACAACAAGGCCTTAATGACCCAGTTGATGATGATGGTGTGATCACTCATCTAGAGCCAGACATTCTGGGTTGTGAAGTCAAGTGGGTGTTAGGAACCATTACTAGAACAAAACAAGTGAAACTGATGGAATTTCAGCTGAGTTATTTTAAATCCTAAAAGATGATGCTGTTAAAGTGCCACACTCAAATACCTGCAAATTTGGAAAACCCAAGAGTGGCCACAGAACTGGAAAAGGTTGGTTTTCATCCCAATCCCAAAGAAGGGCAATGCCAAAGAATGTTCACATTACCATAAAAATTGTGCTCGTTTCACATGCTAGTAAGGCTATGCTCAAAATCCTTTAAGCTAGGCTTCAGCAATACATGAACTGGAGAACTTCCTGATGTACAAGCTGGATTTAGAAAAGGCAGAGGAACCAGAGGTCAGGTTGCTAACGTTTGCTGGATCATAGAGAAAGCAAAGGAATTTGAAAAAACATCTACTTCTGCTTCATTGACCTATGCTAAAGCCGTTGACTGTGTGGATCACAACAAGCTAGAAAATTCTTAAAGAGATGAGAATACCAGATTACCTTGCCTGTCTCCTGAGAAACTTGTAAGTGGGAGTGCGGGGGTGGGTCAAGAAGCAATAAGTAGAACTGGACATGGAACAATTGACTTATTCCAAATTGAGAAAGGAGTATGACAAGGCTGTATATTGTCACCCTGCTTCTTTAGCATATGCAGAGTACATTACGTTAAATGCCAGCTTGGATGAATAACAAGCTGGAATCAAGATTGCTGGGAGAAATATCAACAACCTCAGATATGCAGATGATACCATTCTAATGGCAGAAAGTGAACAAAAACTAAAAAACCTCTTTTTGAAGGAGAAAGGGGAGAGTGAAAATCTAACTTGAAAACTCAATTTTCAAAAAAATAAGATTATGGCATCTAGTACCATCACTTCATGGAAAATAGATAAGGAAAAAGTGGAAGCAGTGACAGATTTTATTTTCTTGGGCTTCAAAGTCATGAAATTAAAAGCCATTTGCTCCTTAGAAGGAAAGTTATTGCAATCCAAACAGTGTATTAAAAAACAGAGGCATCACTTTGGCAACTAAGGTCCATAAAGTCAAAGCTACAATTTTTCCAGTAGTCATGTATGAATGTGAGAGTTGGACCATAAAGTAGGGTGAACACCAAAGATTGATGCTTTTGAATTGTGTTGCTAGAGAAGATTCTTGAGAGTCCCTTGGTCAAACCAGTCAATCTGAAAGGAAATCAACCCTGAATATTCATTAGAAGGACTGATGCTGAAGCAGAAGATACAATTATTTGGCCACCCAATGCAAAGAGGTGACTCATTGGAAAAGAGCCTAATGCTGAGAAAAATTGAAGGTACGAGGAGGAGGTGGGGAGAAAAGATGAGCTGTTTTGATAGTATTACCAAGTTAGTGGTCATGAATTTGAACTAACTCTGCGAGATAGTATAGGACAGAGGAGTCTGCGGTATTGTAGTTCCTGGGATTACAGAGTCGTACATGACTTTGTGATTGAACAACAGCAAAGAGGTCCTGTACAGCACATGGAATTCCACTCAATGTTATGTAATGGCCTAAGCAGGAAAATAATTTGAAAAAGAATAAACACATATATCTGTATAATTGTATCACTTTACTTAAACATCTGGAACACAGCATTGTTCATCACTTATACCCCAATATAAAGTAAAAAGTTAAAAAAGGCTTATACAACTAAAACAAATAGTCAAGTCTATATTTATAGTTGGAGACTTTGATACCCCTTTCTCAGTAAATGAGAGGATGAGACAAAAAAATTATGAAGGGTATAGAAGTAATTGACAGAGTCATCAGTAGACAATAGGTAATCAACATTTAACAGAACAATGAAATAGACATCATTTTTGAAAACAATAATAATTTGTATCCGTTTATTTTTTTATTTTTGTCTGTGCTAGCTCTTCGTGCTCTGTGCAGGCTTTCACTAGTTGAGATGATGAAGGGCTGCTCTTTGTCACGGTGTGTGGGCTTCTCACTGTGCTGGTGTCTCTTGTTGCTGAGCACAGGTTCTAGACATGTGGGGTTCAGTAGTTGTGCTCAAGGTCTTCAGTAACGTGGCAGGTGGGCTCAGTAGTTGTGGCTCACAGGTTTAGTTGCTCTCTGACATGTGAAATTTTCCCAGATTGGGGATTGAATCCATGTCCCTGGAAATGGCGGGTAGATTCTTATTCACTGCTCCACCAAGGAAGTCCCAAAATAGACACTCTTATTAAATGCCCATGGTCATAAATCAAGACGTACTTTTTCCTGAGCAATAAATTCATCTTCAACAATTAAAATAATTGAATATGTTTTCCGATAACAATGAAATCAAGCCAGAAATCAATAATGGAAAGATAATAGGAACATTTCCAAACAATTGAAAACTGAATACACTTGGAGTTAATCCATGAGTCAGAGATGGATGACTCAAGGAGAATTAAAAACGCACTAAACTGAACAAAAATGAAAACAAAACGTAAGAAATGTGTGGAATGCAGCTAAAGCAGCACTCAGATGGAACCCAACATCACTAAATTCTTACATTAGACATTTCAACTGGTAAGGAAATTTCCTGATAAGGATTAGGAATGCCTGCAGAATATCTAGTCAGCGTTTTGAAACCAATATTCTAACCATTAGTTTTTACAAGCTGACTTTGGTGGTACACTTTTCCTTTCCCACAGTACTAAATTATCCTTGTTTTCTACATTTCCACTGGTATTAATTTTATTTTATGGTTTTGAAACTTTTTTAAACTTGTTGTTTTTCAGTCACTAAGTTTGTGTCTAACCCTGCAACTCCACGGACTGCAGCACACCAGGCTTACCTGTCCTTTACTGTCTTCCAGAGTTTGCTCAAACTCATGACAATTTAGTCAGTGATGCTATCCATCTCATCCTCTGCCATCCCCTTCTCCTCCTGCCCTCACTTTTTCCCAGCATCAGGATCTTTTCCAATGATCAGGTGGTCAAAGTATTGGAGCTTCATCTTCAGCATCAGTTCTTCTAATAAATATTCAGGGTTGATTTCATTTTTAAACTTATTTGTGGACTATTCAAATATATCCACCTTTTTTTTTTTTATTGATGTGGATGGATATTTAGAATACAAACGCAACTCAGTGGTAAATAGGAATCCCTACAGACTAAGCCTAATGCAGGATGGTTAACTAAATTTCATCTTGTTATGACTTGATCCATGGCATTGCTTGTGTTTCAGGTAGATATACACTAAAGATGCACCCAGCCAGGAGGTCTGCCCTGATTAATATCCTTCACACTTAAGGTACAGATGGCATGACACTTATTGCCTTTATTAATTTATTAAGGCTGTCAATGCAAGAAATGACTTTCCTTTTTGCTGGAATCACTTGGGGAATAAAAGGACAACCCATTGCCATGCAACCACCTCAAGTTACCAAAACTAGCTGAAGATGAAAGAAATCAATGAATTGCTTGGACAGAAACAGTGTGCACTGGCATTTTTCCACAACTCCTACTTTGAAAACCAGATGGAATGCAGTATGCCAAGTGAGGCAACATTGCAAGTGTGCTCTCCATTAGGAATTTGTTTGTTAGAGTGTGCATTAAATGAAAATATTGTAGACTGAGTTTATAAGATTGTTCAGCTGACCATTAAGATGTCAATGACTTAAATTCAGTGTAATAAAAATGTGATGCAATGTAAGTGGGATAAAGATGATAGTAGATATTCACAGTTTTAATCCCACATGTTAATCAATGATTTTGTTTTAAATGTTACATATGTGCTAATAGGAGACATATGGAATCTGTGCAGTTTGCTTCGGAATCAAAGGATCAATGTGTAGCAATAGTTAATTCTATAATGGGATCTTCCTTAAAACTGTGCTTTTTAAGCCTGAATTGAATATGTTATACAAGGAAGATGCACAGTAAATATTTTTTAATAAATGATCTTCAAATAAGTTTCAGTTTAGATGAAAAATTCTCATTCTTATTTCATAATTCACTAAAAAGTCAAGGGATCCTTTCTGAAGTTCTCAACGAGATATTATCTGACTCACTCATAGAGAATTCAAGTTCAGCTTGTATGGTTAGCGTTCATAGCAAAAAGTCCTTTCTACTATTTGTATTTTATAGTGTGTTTGCACATCAGAAAATGTAGTTTTTTTAAATAAGTTTTTGGGGCATGAGGAGATGCATATATTTGCTGGAAAGCATTTATATTCAGATGCAAAAGATACATAATAAATATCTTATATTTAGAATTGCACTAACTAACCTTTGACACCACTACTAAAAATAACAATGTGTTGGTTTAGATTTTTTTTTCGTAATACTAATCTATCAGGGCATCTTCGTAAAACAAACAAACCATATTTCACTGAATACCTGAACATATGGAGATTAGACATCTCATGAATTAAATTTTAAATGAACTTACCTTACTGGATCCTTGACAGCAGGAAAAAAGTAAGACCTAACAAGAATGAAAATGTATCAGTGTACCAGATTTACTGCATAAGTATCACATAAAATAAAATATGAAGTCTGTAAAATAAAGAGGAAAATATATAAATCAACATATAAAGTGGTTCATATTTTCCTTGTTACCCCACCATTGGCTTCTCTCCTCTCATACTTTCATTGTAAAACTATTATTACATAATTATTTTTAAACCAGTTAATTTTATTGAAGTACAGTTACTTAACAATATAGTGTTAGCTTCCGCTGCATAGCAAAGTCAATCAGCCAATCAGCCATATATATATACCCACTCCCTTTTGGATTTCCCTTAGTTAGGACATCACAGTGCATTAGAGTTCCCTGTCCTATATAATATGATCTCATTGGCTATCTATTTTATACATAGTATCAATAATATATATATGTGTCAATCCTAATCTCCTGATTTCTCTCACTCTTCCTCTTTCCCCCTTGCTAGCCATACATTTGTTTTCTACATTTGTGTCTCTGTTTCTGCTTCACAAATAAATTCATTTATACTGTTTTTCTATATTATACATATATGCATTAATATACATTTTTTCTCTTTCTGACTTACTTCACTCTATGTCTCTGCAAATGACTCAATTTCATTCCTTTTTATGCTAAATAATGTTCTATTGTATATATGTACTACATCTCCATGGAAAACAGTATGGGGTTTCATTAAAAAAATAAAAATAGAGCTACCATATGACCCAGCAATCCCACTTCTGGACATATACTCAGAGAAAACAATAATTCAAAAAGACACATGCACTCCACTGTTCAAAGTAGCACTATTTACAATAGCCAAGACATGGAAGCAACATAAACGTCCATCAGCAGAGGCATGGATAAAGAAGATGTGTTACATATTATATAGTTATTCAAGAAAATAGGGGATAGCCACTCCATGTCAAGCATTATAGTAGGTACTGAAGATAGAAGTATGAAGAGGAAAGGCAAAGATGCTATCTTAATGGTACCTGCAGTAAAATGGGACTGCCGACAAACATGAAATTAAAATCAGGTGTAATCAGTACAGTAATGGGCAAAGGACAAGATACTATGGGAAAAAGGAAAGATCTCTGCCACTTAGGAAAATTGTATTTAGGCTGAGTCTTGAAACTACTGTCAAGTAAGTAGAATTACTTACTCTAGAATTGCCCTTTTGAAAATGCTACCCTATTCTGCCACCATAATTTGGCCCCAGGTAAACAACAGGAGGCAAAGCAGTTCCATCTGGCAACAGAAAGTTGTAATAAGATTTACCAGGTATGGCGACACCCATCAGAACAAGACCCAGTTTCCTCCTCCATTATCTCTCTCATCAGGAAGTTTCCATTAGCCTCATATCCTTCTCCGTAAGAGGGCAGACAGACCAAAAACCACAATCACAGAAAAATAACGAATCTGATCACATAGACCAGAGCCTTGTCTAACTCAATTTAGGTCATTTTAGGAATCAGCGGACTAAAATGGGTGAATTTAACTCAGATGATCATTATATTTACTACTATGGGCAAGAATCCCTTAGAAGAAATGGAGTAGCCATCACAGTCAACAAAAGAGTCTGAAAGGCAGTACTTAGATGCAATCTCAAAAATGACAGAATGATCTCTGTTCGTTTCCAAGGCAAACCATTCAATATCACAGAAATCCAAGTCTATGCCCCAACCAGTAATGCTGAAGAAGCTGAAGTTGAATGGTTCTATGAAGACCTACAAGACCTTTTAGAACTAAGACCGAAATAAGATGTCCTTTTCATTATAGGGGACTGGAATGCAAAACCAGGAAGTCAGGAAACACCTGGAGTAACAGGCAAATTTGTCCTTGGAGTATGGAATGAAGCAGGGCAAAGGCTAATAGAGTTTTGCCAAGAAAATGCACTGGTCATAGCAAACACCCTTTTCCAACAACACAAGATAAGACTCTACACATGGATGTCACCAGATGGCCAACCCCAAAACCAGATTGATTATATTCTTTGCAGCCAAAGATGAAGAAGCTCTATACAGTCAGCAAAAACAAGACTGGGAGCTGACTGTGGCTCAGATCATGAACTCCTTATTGCCAAATTCAGACTGAAATTGAAGAAAGTAGGGAAAACCACTAGACCATTCAAGTATAACCTAAATCAAATCCCTCACGATTATACAGTGGAAGTGACAAATAGATTCAAGGGATAAGATCTGATAGACAGAGTGCCTGATGAACTATGCATGGAGGTTCATGATATTGTACAGGAGACAGGGATGGAGACCATCCCCAATAAAAAGAAATGCAAAAAAAGCAAAATGGCTGTCTGAGGAGGCCTTACTAATAGCTGTAAAAAGAAGAGATGTGAAAAGCAAAGGAGAAAGGGAAAGATATACCTATTTGAATGCAGAGTTCCGAAGAATAGCAAGGAAAGATAAGAAAGCCTTCCTCAGTGGTCAGTGCAAAGAAATAGAGGAAAGCAATAGAATGGGAAAGACTAGAGATCTCTTCAAGAAAATCAGAGATACCAAGGGAACATTCCATGCAAAGATGGACACAATAAAGGACAGAAATGCTATGGACCTAACAGAAGTAGAAGATATTAAGAAGAGGAGGCAAAAATACACTGAAGAACTATACAAAAAAGATTTCATGACCCAGATAACCACCATGGTATGATCATTCACCTAGAGCTAGACATCCTAAAATGTGAAATCAAGTGGGCCTTAGGAAGCATCGTTAAGAAAAAAAGCTAGTGGAGATAATGGAATTCCAGTTGAGCTATTTCGAATCCTAAAAGATGATGCTGTGAAAGTGCTGCACTCAATATGCCAGCACATTTTGAAACTCAGCAGTGGCCACAGGACTGGAAATTTTCATTTTTCATTTCAATCCCAAAGAAAGGCAATACCAAAGAATGCTCAAACTACCACACATTTGCACTCATCTCACACGCTAGTAGAGTAATGCTCAAAATTCTTCAAGCCAGGCTTCAATAGGACCTGAACTGTGAACTTCCAGATGTTCAAGCTGGTTTTAGAAAAGGCAGAGGAAACAGAGGTCAAATTCCAACATCCGTTGGATCATCAAAAAAGCAAGAGAGTTCTAGAAAAACATCTGTTTCTGCTTCATTGACTATGTCAAAGCCTTTGACTGTGTGGAAAAAAAATTTTTTTCTGAGATTGAAAAGTATCAGACACGACTGAGCAACTGAACTCACTTGACCCTATTCTGACTCAGCGTATTCCTCCCCTCCTTCTGCCCTCATCACCAAAACAATTCAGCATTACTGCTCACTCAGATCTAAAAATAAAGATGAAAATTTGAATTAGAATTCAGAAAAATATGCAATGTGTAGCAAAAACAATGTCTTCACTTTCACTACACATAGTACTTTACAAAGCACAACAATGCTCCCAATATAATGGTGTAGTGATGCTCTTGGCATGTAGCTCAATCACTTGCATCTAAAAGGAGCCATCTAAATATTTTTGTATAAATGAAATGCATAGATTCATGGAGAAAACATGCATAAATAATTCTGATTTCTTTTACAGAGATAGTCAATCACATTTCATGTGTATTAAAGAAATGTTATCATATCAGAGAGTAAAAGTGTAAAACATTAAATTCCATCTCAAGTAAATAATGGGGCTATTATATACGAATTTTGTCTGCTATTTTTTGAAGAACATTAAAATACACAGGATATATTTTTAGCTTTGCGGTACTTAAAAACTAGTGGGAACATGCTAATACAAACCAAAATTTAAATATAGTGTCTAAAAATAATTTTAAATGCACACGAGGAGACTGGGGAAGTATGTTAATGCACTCTTCATTCAAATAGAAGCTATGTTTTTACAATTCATTTTAACATTTCTCTCATTTTGTTAAATGACTCAAATATGTCAGTAGAGGGAATTAAAGTTCATATCACAGGAACAGCACTGTTGCAGAAAGAGGCACTCAAAGAGGTACTTTGATAAAGAAAATGAAAGGCTTGCAAATGCTCTAAATAGCTTTTCTTACAAGGGAACAAACAAACTAAATAAGAAGGAGACAATAGCTTTTGAAGCACATAGTTGGAAAAATTGGAAGAATATTTGTTTAGGAGAAAGAACGGTTTTTTGAATAATTTAAAAAATCCATGTTAATAGACTTGAAATTTTTTTAAAGAAAAAGTAAATCTTAATATCTGGAAAAAAAAAAAACAGTCTGAAAATTCCAGTAATCAAATACTATTTTTGGTTCCAAAATTCTTCCTACTATCTACTCTATCATAACGTTTTACTCTCTGATTAATCATTTCCCATAGAACCTTGCTTTCATCCTGCTTTGCTTTTTGCTTACCACATATCCTTTATTTTCTGCTCTTTTAAAAGTGGCCAGCTATATATATATATATATATATATATATATATATATATATATATACACACACATACCTGTGTTTACTTAAAAAAATTGATTTACATATCTGAAAGTATCTTTCTTTTTTGCAGTAAAGTAGGAAAGGAAATGGAATGGAAAGTAAAAGGGAAAATAACCATGTAGCTAAAATATAAATATTTTGCAGTGTTTTCCAATATAATCTATCATACATTTAGCAATTTTCGCTAAAGAAAAATAATAACCAAAAATTGGATACAATGAAAAGCACAATTAAATAATATTGTCACTTCAAGAAATCTTCTGTTTTTCAAATTTTGGATGTATATGCATTTACCAATATATGTATGGAAATAAAGTTAGTCAAATGGACAAACTAATTATAGTAAACATGCTCTAGCATAATCAGTTATAATATTCAGTCATTTCCTTAAAGAAAAAGCTTGGTTATGAAGGGGTAAGGAGTGGAGATGGGTAAACTGGAAGATGGGGATTGACACATACGCAACACTATATGTTTAATAGGTAATTAAAAACGACCGACTGTGGGGCAGGCAAGACAACCCACTCTAGTATTCTTTTTTTTTTTTTTTTTATGGTCACAGTTTTAACCTGGAAATTCTATAGACAATGTTTGAGGGTATTCACGTTTGTAATTTGAAAAAATCTGAGTCCCTAAGTCTCCCTCCCCCTTTTACGTGATCTTTCTAAATGCTTTCTTTATTCCATGGACAGGAGCCTGATGGGCTACCGTCAGACACCACTGAAGCGATTTAGGATGCACATGCGCAAGGACCTACCATATAACACATTGAACTCTACCCAATAATCTGTAATGGCCTATATGTGAAAAGAATCTGAAAAGAATGGATATATGTATACATACAACTGATTCACTCTGCTGTACACCAGAAACTAACACATTGTAAATCGACTATATTCCACTAATTTTTTTAAAAGGAAACGAAATAAAAGTTTAATCACACAAATTATTTTAAATTTTCAAAAAGCAGATGGATCTCCTAGGCTGAAAGGATAACAGTGTAAAATCTAGGGAACAATAGTATAATCTCTCACAAAAAGTTGTGGAAGCTCACATAATAATTATTTTTGGAAAGGAGTAAAAAATTATAATTTATATATACCAATTATCAAGTGTTTTTTTTTTTCAACATAGGGTATAATACTTAAAATTTAACATTATGGAAATTCCTGCTAGCAAAGTCCTTTTAATCAATATGAAGAAATATATTATACACAGAAAATGACTTAAAATCAAAAGTTGCTAAAGAGCGGTAAAAATGCAGCACATTCATGTTAATAGTTATGATTTTCTAATGACAAGTGCTTTTAAACTCAGAGTAAGTAACTGAATGATTCTATATAGTATTATGCCAACAAGTTACAACTAGCCAATAAAAGAGATGGTTAAAAAAAAACCAAAACAATAAAGAAAATGAGACATAGAGAAGTCTATATTCAGAAAACTTAATATATGCTGATGAGCCCAATTTTGCTCAGAAGCAGCCCCTACATAACAGTCTTAAGGGACAGATATGGTGGTAGACACTGGGGACAACTTGAAAAAGGCTTAGAAAAAGTTTTTAAATCAAGGAATTAAATATAAAAATATAGAATTGCTTTTGGAGGGGAAAAAAAAAAGGTAGTTTCCTAGATCTGAATCTAAAGCTTTACTTTCTTAAATACTGGGCACTTAAATTGCAGGTCCCCTGAACAGACCCAGACCTTCTGGTTTACAATGGAAAGTAAATGATACAAACAAAATGACAATCTCAGATTAATATATTACCTGTTCTGGGACTTGAAAAAGGCAATTAAGCTGTTTCTTTTCAGCATGCAACCAAGCTTTAAGCTAAAGACTAGTATTTTCTCAGTAGGTTTAATGTACAAACTCTTAAATACAACAAGCTCCTCCACAAGCCCTGCTGGTTTTTAATGCTGCATCTTGATGGTAAATTAGTTCCAGCAGCCTAATTCTTTTAAGTGCTTGGCCCTTTTGCTGACATCAAGTCTCTTACCCAATATCTTGAAAATACAGGATTTTATGTAAATTGTTCTTCATATATACCGGGTTTATACTGACTTAATTTGGAAATCATAGCTGCAGTGTTGTCATAGCGGATGTACTCTTATTTGGGAAACCATAGTATAAAACAACATTTTTAGTATTTTAAAACTTGATTGTGGTTTTATGCTCTAAATTTTTTAGTTATGCTTAATATGCAAACCCTGGAATTTGTTGCTTTTCTAACTTTTGTGTGCATCAGCATTATCTAGTGAAGTTGTTAAACAGATAGTTGGGATTCACATCCACTTTTTAATTTAGTAGTTTGGGATGAAGTCCAAGTATTTGTGTTACTAGCAAGTTCTCAGACAAAACTGATCCTGGTGGTCTGGAGAATGCAGTTGGAGAAAAACTACTTTGAAATCTTTTGACTCAAAATTGGTGGTAAAATGTTAAGATAGATACTTTGATCTCTGAGATTGTTTCCACTTCCTTAGATACAAAAGCATAATTATCTCAAGACATTTTTACACTGCATAAATGATTTAGCAGAGATTCTGACATATAATTGATAATTAGCTAGCTGCCACTCCTCCCTTCTTTAAATTTATAGTTACATAATACCCACAGAAACAATATTTTTAAAATAGTCATCTATATGATCTCTTTGAGTGTATGTGAAGAAAGAAATCAAGTCAATATTGAGGCAGAGACTGGCCTGTGCAGGAACAGTTAAGACTTAATCTTTTTCAATCTTTTTCAGGGATGATCAATTCATGTCAGTGTCATCTTGTTCCTAAACAGGTGATACTAAAATGCGTTCAAAACAAAGTACAGAAGAAAACAATAAACAATAAAACATAAGGACGTGAGGTAAGATATTACCATATACTTCAAATGCCAGGAAGCCTAACAAAAACAAACAGAGGTTTACTTATCTTTCATAACTAGATGGCCAGACATAGACAATTCCCTCTAGGTTTCTACTTTGCCGTTCTATACAGTCTTCTCCTCCTGATCTCAAAATTGTTGCTGGATTTCCAGATAGAATATCTATGCATCATACAGGAAGAAGAAAAAGGGTAAACTATTTTCTCCAGTTTGGCTATGATTTGATATTAGGAAAGAAAGACCTCTTTTACCAATATTTTATTAGCTTGAACTGTGTCACCTGGTCATGCTCTGTGAGGCAGGAAAAGTAAACATTTTAGCTTACTGGTCTCTCTAGTGGAGGAAGGTCAGGGAGAAGGTTGTGGAGGGTGCTTGCATAGCCAATTCATAATGTGCAGCAGATAAATTTTTAAGGATGGGACTTTAAGGAAGTGTTCTGGAGAAAACTACAATTTTTTTTTTAAACATTGGACATGGAATGCTGACGTGGAAGAATGATTGAGTAAAGTTTGGTTGCCAGTATCTAATTACATGTAATATCTAAGAGAAGAAGAGAACAATACAAGAACTAAAAGTCTGTCTAATAGAAATCAACCAAATAATGAATATTTTCAAAAAGAGAATAGCCAGTGAACATCAAATGTAGAATGTTTCCACATTCCAAATTCCATTTGACTTCCAAAGGCAGCCATAATATTTGGAAGAGGCCTATAAAAAAACAGAATTATATGCTAAATTAAAACAACAAAGATTAAGTCTTCCAATTCATAAATGTGAAATGTTTTCCCATTTATTTGTATTTTTATTCATTCAATTCACTATTTTTTATAGATTTCAGTGTAAATGTTTACCCCTCCATTGATTAAGATTATTCCTAAATATCTTATTTCCTTTGACACTACTGTAAATGAGACTGCTATTCCAATTTCATTTTCAAATAGTTCATTTTTGATGTATGCAAATGCAAAAGGAAATCTTTCACAAATATTTCTTTAAGAAAATAAAATCACTGGCTGCCTTCCTATCTGGTCACTCTTCTTTCATATTTTCCCATCAGCAACAATTTTTCTTTTCTTTCCTATTCAAGCTTACCTCTCAATAAACAACCTCAGATATCGTGTTCCAACATTTGGAACCCCTATTCTCCCTCTCCAAGGTCATCTTTCCTTCCAGCAGGAGTGCTGATATAAGCTGTAGATGTAGGCCGTTTATCAGTTCAGCTCAGTTGCTTAGTCATGTCTGACTCTTTTCAACCCCATGGACTGCAGCACACCAGGCCTTCCTGTCCATCATCAGCTCCCAGGGTTTACTCAAATTCATGTGCATCAAGTCGGTGATGCGATCCGACCATCTCATCCTCTATTGTCCTCTTCTCTTCCTGCCTTCAATCTTTCCCAGCATCAGGGTCTTTTCAAATGAGTCAGTTCTTTGCATCTGGTGGCCAAATTGATGGAGTATCAACTGAAGCTTCAGTCCTTCCAATGAATATTCAGGACTGATTTCCTTTAGGATGGACTGGTTGGATCTCCTTGCAGTCCAATGGACTCTCAAGGGTCCTCTCCAACACCCCAGTTCAAAAGCTTCAATGCTTCGGTGCTCAGCTTTCTTTATAGTCCAACTCTCACTTCCATACATGAGTACTGGAAAAATCATAGCTTTGACTAGACAGACCCTTTGTTGGTAAAGTAATGTCTCTGCTTTTTAATACGCTGTCTAGGTTGGTCATAACTTTTCTTCGAAGGACCAAGCGTCTTTTAATTTCATGGTTGCAGTCACCATCAGCAGTGATTTTGGAGCTCAAAATTATAAAGTCTATCACTGTTTCCATTGTTTTCCCTTTATTTGTCATGAAGTGATGGGACCAGATGCCCTGATCTTTGTTTTCTAAATGTTGAGTTTTAAGCCAACTTTTTTACTCTCCTCTTTCACTTTCATCAAGAAGCTCTTTAGTTCTTCTTCACTTTCTGCCATAAGGGTGGTGTCATCTGTATATCTGAAGTTATTGATATTTCTCCCTGAAACTTTAATTCCAGCTTGTGCTTTATCCAGCCCAGCATTCCTCATGATGTACTCTACATATATGCTAAATAAGCAGGCTGACAATATACAACCTTGACGTAATCCTTTTCCGATTTGAAACCAGTCTGTTGTTCCATGTACAGATCTTACTGTTGCTTCTTGATCTACATACAGATTTCTCAGGAAGCAAGTCAGGTGGTCTTGTATTCCCAACTCTTTAAGAATTTTCCACAGTTTATTGTGATCCACACAGTCAAAGGCTTTGATGTAGTCAATAAAGCAGAAGTAGATGTTTTTCTGGAACTCTCTTGCTTTTTTGATGATCCAGTAGATGTTGGTTCCTCTGCCTTTTCTAAATCCAACTTGGACATCTGGAAGTTCATGTTTCACATCCTACTGAAACTTGGTTTGGAGAATTTTGAGCATTATTTTGCTATCATGTGAGATGAGTGCAATCGTGTGGTAGGATGAACATTCTTTGGCATTGCCTTCCTTTGGGACTGGAATGAAAACTGACCTTTTCCAGTCCCGTGGCCATGGCTGAGCTTTCCATATTTGCTGGTGTATTGAGCGTGACACTTTCACAGCATTATCTTTTAGGATTTGAAATAGCTCAACTGATATTCCATCACCTCCACTAGCTTTGTTTTTAGTGATGCTTCCTAAAGCCCTCTTGACTTCACATTCCAGAATATCTGGCTCTAGGTGAGTGATCACACTATCATGGTTATATGAGTCATGAAGATCTTTTTTTGTATAGTTCTTCTATGTATTCTTTCCAAATCTTCTTCATATCTTCTGCTTCTGTTAGGTCCATATCATTTCTGTCCTTTACCATGCCCATCTTTGCATGAAAACTTCCCTTGGTATCTCAGATTTTCTTGAAGAGATCTCTACTCTTTCCCATTCTTTTTTTTTTTTTTTTTTTTTGCTCTATTTCTTTGCATTGATCACTGAGGAAGGCTTTCTTATCTCTCCTTGCTATTCTTTGGAACTCTGACCCAAATGGGTATATCTTTGGTTTTATCCTTTTTCTTTAGCTTCTCTTATTTTCTCAGATATTTTTAAGGCCCCCTCAGAAACCATTTTGCTGTTTTGCATCTTTTTTCTTGAGGACAAAAAGATAGGACACTGAAAGGTGAACTCCCCAAGTCGATAGATGCCCAGTGTACTACTGGAGATCAGTGGAGAAATAACTCCAGAAAGAATGAAGAGACTGAGCCAAATAAAAAACAACACCCAGTTGTGGATGTGACTTGTGATGGAAGTAAAGTCAGATGCTGTAAAGAGCAATATTGCTTAGGAACTTGGAGTGTTACATACCTGAATCAAGGCAAATTGGAAGCGGTCAAATAGGAGATGGCAAGAGTGAACATCAGTATTTTATAAATCAGTAAACTAAAATGGACTGGAATGGGTGAATTTAACTCAGATGACCATTATATCTACTACTGTGGGCAAGAATCCTTTAGAAGAAATGGAGCCGCCATCATAGCCAACAAAAGATTCCGAAATGCAGTACTTGGATGCAATCTCACAAATGACAGAATGATCTCTATTCATTTCCAAGGCAAACCATTCAATATCACAGTAATCCAAGTCTATGCCCTACCAGTAATGCTGAAGAAGCTGAAGTTGAATGGTTCTTTGAAGAACTACAAGACCTTCTAGAACTAGCACCCAAAAAAGATGTCCTTTTCATTATAGGGGACTGGAATGCAAAAGTAGGAAGTCAAGAGCTACCTGGAGTAACAGGCAAATTTGGCCATGGAGTACAAAATGAACAGGTCAAAGGCTAACAGTATTTTGTCAAGAAAAATTCACTGGTGATAGCAAACACCCTGTTCCAACAAGGCTCTCCAACAACACAAGAAAACTCTCCACATGGACGTCACCAGATGATCAATAGAAAAATCAGATTGAATATATTCTTTGCAGCTAAAGATGGAGAATCTCTATACAAACAAGACTGGGAGTTGACTGTGGCTCAGATCATGAACTCCTTATTGCCAAATTCAGGCTTACATTGAAGAAAGTATTGAAAACCACTAGACCATTCAGATATGATCTAAATCAAATCCCTTACAATTATACAGTGGAAGTGACAAATAAATTCAAGGGATTAGATTTGAAAGACAGAATGCCTGAAGATCTAAGGATGGAGGTTAGTGACATTGTACAAGAGGCAGTGATCAAGACCAACTCCAAGATAAAGCCCATTTATGGGAATTGCCTTTTCAACTCTTCCTTCATGACCTGTGAATATGTTAAGTCTGAAAGCAATATGCTCATTTCTTATCCTATAATAATTGTGTCTGTGTGTGTGTGTGTGTATCAACCACTTGCAGAAACTGTTCCAAAGTCATAATGATAAATAAGAAGAGAGAAAATCTTTTTTGATTTTAGTGAATGCCCAGCATACTACAGGTGCAAATACAAAAATAATTAGACAAAGTTAAATATAGTATAGACTAACCAGGTAAGGGGACTCATTAATAGAGTGGTCAAGGTTGACCTGTCTGGAAAGGTGTCTCTGAAGAGAGAACTGCTATGAGAACATGAGCATTGTAAATATCTAGAGTAAGAACAATCTGAACAAAGATAGACCAAGTTTAGGGACACTGAAATTAAATGTGATGTATTTGGCAATATTTGTGTGATATGTACAACAGAGGCAAGTATGATAAAACTCACTGAGCAATATGGAAAATGGCAATACTTAAAATCACTGTTTCAGATATTTCCGAGTGAAGCTCCATTCTTAAATCATTTAGCAAAGCCTGGGGTAGCAATGATTGAAAACAAATCAAAACAAAAGAAAAAAAAAAAAAAAACAACACAGGAAAACTCTAGCCCAAACACAGTTGATGTCTTGCTCATTCTGCATGTCCATTGTGGTTTAGCGTAGAGTATCACTTGTTATCACATAAGGATCCTGACTTTATCTCAATGCTGGCTTCTTCAATCAGAGACTGGAAAAAACAGACAACAGAAATTTATATACTGACTAATAAAACTTCTTTGGATCACTTGTATTAAGCAAGAGGCATCTATTAGCTGGGCTTCCCCAGTGGCTCTTTGGTAAAGAATCTGCCTGCAATGCAGGAGGTGTGAGTTAAATCCCTGGGTCCAGAAGATCCCTTGGAGGAGGACATGGCAACCCACTCTGGCATTCTTCCCTGGAGAGTCCCATGGACAGAAGAGCCTCGTGGGCTACAGTCCATAGGATCGCAAAGAGTCAGACATGACTGAAGCAACTGAGCACCCATGAACATCTGTTATCTATTTTAGTCCAAGCAATTCTGCCCACTGATTCCTGGTATGAAAGTGATCAAGGAAAACACAGCACAGTCAAGAACTGGATGAAACAGGTTGGACTCCTTAGAGAAGAGACAGAGCAAGACGAGCTTTTGTAGTAGGCATAGGTCCCCCACCATCAACCAGTCCCTCCTGATGGCTGATTCAGGGTGATCATTCTGCATCCATTCCTCTGGCACAGGAGTTTGAGGATCTCATCCCCTCCCTGCAGGAAGCAGAAACAGTGGAGTTGGCTGGGTGCTAGATGACACACCAAGTAACAACACAGTACATGTTGAATCTGAAACTGAGAGTGGCATTCCCATGGAGAGCATTAAGTCCAGTACAGGTTATTAGGAGTCTTTATCATTTAGCATTAATGTGCTCCAAGTCCGAGGCCTAATTTTAGTGGCCAAGTGGGCAGGCAGACCGTGTCTGTTTACTGCCCAGGTGTGGGAGAGATGTCCAAGGCTGGATAACAAGACTGTTTTTCTCAACATTTTCAGATCTTAATTCTTTGTGCTTCCCAGGGAGGAAATATGTATAGTCCTCCTTCATCAGAGGACACTGAAGGGATAGCAGCAATGTCATGGATAGTAATAGTCTCTCAGTTATGTGTTTAGAAGTTAAACAAGTCATTGTAACTTGTCACATATTTATGTTAACTTGTCAAGGTATTAATGTATTAATAGTTTAAAGATGGGAATGATGTAAAGAAATTCAAAGGCAAAGATAAACTGTAAATTTGAGCCACCAGAAAAAAAACACAATAATAATAGATCAGTATAATAGGCTTTTCAATAATGTGACATATTTCAACTCTGTTAATAACTTATTTCTTTATAGAAACTTAGGTATAATGGGTAAAGCATTGTTTTATTATCTCATAAATGAAACTTTCTGGCCAAGTGTCATTTACATTAGTAACTCTGGGATGGTGTATGTTTTAGGATAAATACATGTTTTTCAGCAAATATTGGTTTTGTCTGCTGGAAGCTCAGAGATTTTATTTCAAAATTTGATATGGTCATCCTTTCCAGTTTGTCACAAAATTTTATTATTGTTTCTTTTTGCTTCCTCAAAATCCCCTCCCAGTTTTGATAAGCCTTATCTATAAATGTGATTGAGAGAGCAGATGGTGTTTCATGGGAGATTGGTGTTAATTTTGAAAATCATGAGGAAAGAGATGGATGTAGATATTTCATTTTCCTTTTTGATGCATTCCATTTTAATAGAAACCATTTCATAAAGCCGAGTTTTAGTTGAATTTGTACAAGCACACCTATCACAATTAGTCACATGTATAATTATCCTGTTTTGCAATATTCAGAAGATTTTTACATGTTATTAATGCTGCTTTAAATTTAGGGAAAGAGAAAGCAATACTGTTGCATTAGTTAGAAATTAATTGAAAGTAGTTGCTCAAAAACAAACAAACAAACAAACAAACAAAACCAGTTTCAGTGTATTACCTCTTTCTTCCGCTATTTGAGAAAACCTATTATTAAATTTCATTACTTCTGTTTCCTTCATTTGTATGATGCTTAGCAGTATAAATTAAATGTAGACTGCATGCTTAAATATAGTTTAGAATTGCAATAACAGAGACTAGCATATTTCCTTTTGTTCAAAGAGGTATAGCTATAAATGTACATGTACATTTCATATTTTAATATAAGCAACTATGTTATTCTTAATGTATGTATATGTGTGTGTGTGTTTATACACTCACTATATGATCACATAAATTAGAATACACAAATAGATACATGTATACAAATATATGCATACATAAAAATATATAAATATATATTTTTTGAAAAGAGAGGAAAGTCAAGCACCTATACGAGGTCCAATCCTGCTTAGCTTCCAAGATCAGATGAGATCAGGCATGTTCAGGGTGGTATGGCCATAGACTGCATACAAATATATGCATGCATGTCAATATATAAATATATATTTTTTGAAAAGAGAGGAAAAACAAGCACCTACTATTTTGTTCTAGTATACTTGATCTCCTAAATTTGAAAAATTATTTTAAAGAACTGAATCTTGTTAGCAAAACTAAGAAATGGTGAATGTCAAAAAGTGATAAAGAAAGCATAAAAGTTATTTGCTTTGATGTCCCAGAGGATGGCAGTATATAGAAGGAGTTGAGGACATCCAAGTGTCAAGAGTCTTAAATAATAAAAGTATTTTTTTTCTTATAAAATTAAAAGAAAAAAGGGCATGTAAATCTATTTAGCAATTTACAGTTATGATTAATATTAACATTAACCATATTATATATGTTTAATATGATCAGGAGCTTGGAAAATTTCTATGAGCTTATATAAATCTATTATTGGAGGAAGAAGCCACAATAACTGATAAGTAAAATATAATTAGATTTTTTGGTTTGGTTATGAGGGCCGTTCCTAATGAAATAGAAGAAAGTCACTTAAAGATCACTTTACATTTGTCCCATATAAGCAAAGATCCATTAACTGTATTGATCTCTCTATAAAATGGTAAGGTAATAATTAGAGCAAAGTCCACATTCAACATAATTTATTTCAATTTAATACAGATAAACCTATATTGATTTTACCCAGTGCTAGTTATTGTGAAGGTAAGAAATAAAAATAAGATGCAATCCTGCTTTCAGGAGTATAAAAATTAGTGCTAATGTAATACACCAACAAATTCAAACAAAAAACCTGAACTACTGAGTTTGAAAAACAATTCAAAATTTCATTTATTGCTGTATTTTTGTCACTGTATAACCACTTTATTTGGCTTAAAATATTTCACTTTTTTTTTTTTTTTTTACCCTAAGTGTTGAATCCCACTTAATACAGGTAGGTGCCAGGTCACACTTTCTGTTTCACCTGTAGTACATGAAAAACTTTTGGAAGTCATCACTCTTGTTCTCACAACAAGAAGTTGAACAAACTAAAGCTCATTTTTTTTTTCCAGATCTATTGGAAAATTAAGATCACAGG
The DNA here is from genome assembly GCF_055505025.1 of Bos grunniens. Lineage (NCBI taxonomy): Eukaryota > Metazoa > Chordata > Mammalia > Artiodactyla > Bovidae > Bos > Bos grunniens. Next base: position 139,387,148 of record NC_141165.1, read on the forward strand.
ACATAATGCCACTGTGGAATCTAGAATGACAGGCATATACAGAAACCACAGTCAATATCAGCTGTGATTTGGTACAGGTAACACTGGGAACAATAACTGGTAGAGAGAGATACAAGGGTAACTGACAAATTGCTGAAGGAGGAGCTTGAGTATTAGGAATCCCTGGGAGCCCAACCATTAAGGGTGGCACCACACCTTTGTGAGTATTACCTCCAGAGTTTTACCACGTTCTGACTATAAAGTTTTACCATGTTCTTCTCCTCTTGTGGGCATGATAAAGGGAAAAGTTAACATGCTGAAAAATGCCCAAGGGGAACGTAAAAATTCTGCAATATTTAACGTATGATCTGCATAACAAAAGACTGTATGTAAGCACAATTATTTGAGTAGAGCTTGGTCTCTCTTGGAAATGTGTAACTGGACAACTCCAGTTGCCTCCAGCTGACACTCTCACATAGGAAAGGGAAAACAAAGGCTGAAACACACTTCTGAAAGTCACAGCCCTGCGCAGGTTTTAGGTCAAAGAAAAAACTAAGACTTAATAATAATAACATTTGAAAATGCTTTTGCTGCCCAGCATCTTCACACCATACAAAATGGGTTCCAATATAATAACAAAGATTACTACTAAGAGAGCAAACATATGAAGATGTTAATTAAAAAAAAAAAAAAAAGAGTTATTAGGGAAAACCCCAAAATAAAGGACATTGGAGGTGGGAAAAAAATGGAAAACTAGAAGAAACTGACACCTCTAACACCTACAGCTACAGAAAGCATTAAGCACAGCCCAGTTCCTAGCCAAATATATTGTTGTTACTGTTCAGTCACTCAGTCATGTCTGACTCTTTGCGACCCCATGGACTGTAGCACACCAGGCTTCTCTGTCACTTACTGCCTCTTGAAGTTTACACAAACTAATATCCATTGAATCTGTGATGCTATGAAACCATCTCATTCTCTATCACCCCTTCTCCTCCTACCCTCAATCTTTCCTAGCATCAGTGTCTTTGCAAATGAGTCAGCCCTTTGCATCAGTGGCCAAAGTATTGGAGCTTCAGCTTCAGCATCAATCCTTCCAATGAATATTCAGGACTGATGTCCTTTACGATGGACTGGTTGAATCTCCTTACAGTCCAAGGGACTCTCAAGAGTCTTCTCCAACACCACAGTTCAAAAGCGTCAGTTGTTTGGCACTCAGCCTTCCTTTTGGTACACCTCTCACATCTGTACATGACTATTGGAAAAATCATAGCATTAACTATACAGACCTTTGTTGGCAAAGTGATGTCTTTACTTTTTAATAAACTGTCTAGATCTGTCATAGCCAAATATATATCTGTATCTATCTATCTATATATATAATATCACAGTAAAAACCTATCTACTTTGGTTCCTTTTCCCCTATATGTCATGTATGCCTTTAAAAAAATTACATTGTATCCTCAAAGACAAGAAAAACTAAATCTTAAGGGAAAAAGCAAGCATTAGAATCAGACTCAAATATGCCAAAGATTTTGAAAATATGAGAGAGAAAATTTAAATGTGTTTGTGTGTGAGCTCAGTCATGCTTGACTCTTTGTGACTGCACAACTGTCACCCTCCAGGCTTCTCTGTTCATGGAATTTTCCAGGCAAGAATACAGGAGTGGCTTGCAATTTCTTACTCAAGGGGATCTTCCCATCCCAGGGATTGAACCAATGTCTCTTGTGTCTCTTGCCTTGGCAGGAGATTCTTTGCCACTGTACCACCTGGAAGGCCCCAGAGACCCTAAATAACTATAATTAATATGTTCAGGGCTTTAGCGAAAGAGGAGAAAACATGCAAGAATAAATGGTTAATTCAAGCAGGCAGATGAAGATCCTAATGTAAAATGAAAGAAAACACCACAGGGGGAAAAAACACTATTACACAAATAAAAGATGTCTTTGATGAGTTCATCAGAGACTGAAAAAAAGCTAAAGTATGAATCAGTGAGTTCCAAGATATAGCGAATAATCTCCCAAAAATCAAAGTGAAGAGAGAAAAAAGAATAAAAATGGAAAAGAACGTTCAATCTTTGGGACTTTTATTAAACATATATATATGTGTAAAGGACATATTAGAAGAAGAAAGTGAGAAGGGAGCCAAATAAATATTTGAAGAACCAATGTCTGAAAACCCCCCCAAGTTAATGACAGACACTAAATCACAGCTACAGAAAGCTGAGAGAACACCAGGCAGGATAAATAGCAAAATATTCTATAGTTAGGCATATCATGTCCAATTATAGAAAAGCAAAGGCCAAGAGAAATCTTGAAATAGGCCAATAAATCAAGGGGAGAGTCAGAAGGCAAGATAAAATCTTACTTATAGAAGAATAAGGATAATAAATTATCAGATTTTTTAAAACCAGAAACTACACAAGCAAGAAAAGAGTGAAGCAAAATATTTTAAAAGTTGAACATAAAAACTTTCTATGTTTTTAGAACACTGTATCCAGCAAAATTATCATTCAAAAGTGACAAAGAATTTTTTCAGAAACAAACTGAGAGAATGTGTTACCTGTAGTCTTGTCTCACAAAAATGACTCTTTGAAGTTCTTAAGAGAGAATAAAAGCAATATTGGTCAGAAGATCAGAGCTTTATGAAGAAAGCAAGTGCATTAGAAAAGAAAAAAAATGAACACAAAATTGTATTTACTTGTTTTTAAGTTATAGGTCATTGTTACTTGAAAATAATAATAGAAATAATGTGTTTCAATAGGTAAGTGAAATGAATGATAACAGCGTTATAAGAGACTGAAAGGCAGCAACCAGAGTATTTTAAAATACCCTCATTAGCCATGAAGCAGATGGTGTTACTTGAAAACTGACTTAGATTATTTGTAAAAGTATTCAAGATGGTTTTAGAAAAAGCAGAGGAACCAGAGATTAAAATGCCAACATCCACTGATTCATGGAAAAAGCAAGCAAGTTCCAGAAAAGCATCTATTTCTGCTTTATTGACTATGCCAAAGCCTTTGACTGTGTGGATCACAATAAACTGTGGAAAATTCTGAAAGAGATGGGAATACCAGACCACCTGACCTGCCTCTTGAGAAACCTGTATATAGGTCAGGATGCAACAGTTAGAACTGGACATGGAACAAGAGACTGGTTCCAAATAGGAGAAGGAATACATAAAGGCTGTGTATTGTCACTCTGCTTATTTAACTTATATGCAGAGTACATCATGAGAAACGCTGGGCTGGATGAAGCACAAGCTGGACTCAAGATTGCCAAGAGAAATATCAATAACCTCCGATATGCAGAAGACACCACACTTATGGCAGAAAGTGAAGAGAAACTAAAAAGCCTCTTGATGAAAGTGAAAGAGGAGAGTGAAAAAGTTGGCTTAACGTTTTCTAAGATCATGGCATCCGGTCCCATCACTTCATGGCAAATAGATGGGGAAACAGTGGAAACAGTGTCAGACTTTATTTTGGGGGGCTCCAAAATCACTGCACATGGTGATTGCAACCATGAAATTAAAAGACACTTACTCCTTGGAAGGAAAGTTATGACCAACCTGGATGGCATATTCAAAAGCAGAGACATTACTTTGCCACCAAGAGTCATCTAGTCAAGGCTATGGTTTTTCCAGTGGTCATGTATGGATGTGAGAGTTGGACTGTGAAGAAAGCTGAACGCCGAATAATTGATGCTTTTGAATTGTGGTGTTGGAGAAGACTCTTGAGAGTCCCTTGGACTGCAAGGAGATCCAACCAGTCCAGTCTAAAGGAGATCAGTTCTGGGTGTTCATTGGAAGGACTAATGTTGAAGCTGAAACTCCAGTACTTTGGCCACCTGATGTGAATAGCTGACTCATTTGAAAAGACCCTGATGCTGGGAAAGTTTGAAGGTGGGAGGAGAAGGAAATAACAGAGAATGAAACGTTTGGATGGCATTATTGACTCAGTGGACATGAGTTTGGGTAAACTCCAGAGTTGATGATGGACTGAGAGGCCTGGTGTGCTACAGCCCAAGGGGTCGCAAAGAGTCGGACATAACTGAGTGATGGAACTGAACTGAAATGAGGTATGCTGTATAAGTAATGCTCACAAGAAAATCTATGATAATGTACCTATATATTAGAAAATAAGAAAGGTCTACAAGCAATAATCTAAGTTACCATGCCAAAAATTGAGAGAAAAAAGCAATGGAACTCTAAAGCAGGGGAGATCAATATTAAAAATTAGAGCAGAAGTCCATAAAAGTATAAGCTGAAAATCAACAGAGGAAAAAATCAATGAGACGGAAAGCTAGTTTGGTTTTTTTTGTTTTTTTTTTTTTTTTTAGCAATTTACACTGCCTTTTTGAGTCTCAGTTTCTCTTCTAGTGGATGGAAATAGTAATGTCTACATTGAAGTGGTATGGAAGAGAAGATCAAATATAAAATGCTATGGCCCACAATAAGGGCTTCCTAGGTGGTACTAGTGGTAAAGAACCTGCCTGCCAACCCAGGAGACATAAAAGATGCATATATGATACCTGGGTTGGGAAGATCACCTGGAGGAGGGCATGCCAATCCACTTCATTATTCTTTCCTTGAGAATCCCATTGACAGAGGAGCTGGTGGACTATAGTCAGTGAGGTCACAAGAGTCAGGCACAACTGAAGTAACTTAGCATACATAGCGAGGGCAAATTGGATGTTTGATATTATCATTTTTAAGACTATTCTACACAAGAAATTGATATTGATAAAAGATATGAGTGGAGATAAATTCTGAGTATTTAATTCATTGAATTAAAAAGGGAGTGCTTTAAAGATATCTATTATATCTCTACAAGAAATATCCTAAACACAACACTGTCAAACATCATATGATTTTAAATTTGAGATCTGAATATTAAAATATTTAACTCTAATCAGCTGTCTTTTGTTGAAAACTTAAGAAGAGAAGGTTGTATTTTTTAAACCATTTACTTAGGTAGCTTTATCTTCTATAGCCACTCTCTGAAATAATCTCACAGATGAACCAGTTTGATTTTGTACATAAAAATATCAAAGTTGCAAGGTGACAGCTGTGCATACTGATGTCTATATTAAGCTTACCAGAAAAATGACTGAAAAAAATAATTCTTTTTCAGCAGAAATAGATGAAGATTTAGTGTTTCTTGATTTTTCTTTGTAATAAACTGTCTCCAGAGATTCAGTGTTTTAGAACAGTAAAAAGCCTGCCGATAAAGTGATTGATATGGAACACTCAGATCCAGAGGGTAAACAGCAGTGTTTAATGTCCCTGCATTGCACTCAGAGGAGAGAGAACCAGACAGATCCAATTATGGAATTTATAATTCAATAACTAGCTTCACTTTTCTAACCCAGTAATCTCATCAATTCTGACTCTTAAAGAAACAAGCATGTATTTCTCCTCCGATCATATCATCTATTGTTATAAATGAAACAAATAGTAGCATTCCATATGAGATACTAGCTTAGATGTACTTAGACTTATTTAAAATGTAATATTTAATGCCAATGGAACTTTTCTTTCAGATAGACTAATATTCACCATGCTGATGACTTTATTCCTGATTATTTTGAAGACCTTTGTACAGAGTACTGCATTATTACTAGAACAGCTAGTAGAAAAAAAGTTCTGGTATATAGATAGATGATGCAGTCTCCATGGGCTTTGATTTCAGGATTTTTGACTCTCAAAGTCTTTCTCCCAAGTAATGTAAGATCCATACAATTCCTTTAGCAGGAATGAAAGCTTATAAGAAAAAAAAAATACTCTTGGAAGGTGAGAAATGTTGAAATAATTTTCAAATTAAATATAAGGTAATATTTAACCTATATATCACTATGGACAGCTCAAAAGAGACAAGAGGGTACAGAAGCCAAAAATAGGGAATTTTGTAAACACACTGCTTTTTTGTTTTGTGATTTTATATTGCTATATTTTCACCATAGCCAGTTCCTAAATGTTATTGATTTTTCTTTTTCTTTTAAATTTAGGGAGACACGTATTTAGGCAATTTGGTTTTTACCTGGAAAATTAGCAGTAAAATTGTGACTAGTGGAAATTTTTCAATGTGACTCTTTTTAGAGACAAAGGGGAAAATGCAGCTGTAATGAAAAAGGATAAAGTTACAAAGTTATGAACCAAAGAATATAGCCAAGGAATATGCTAGTTGGGTAAAGAATATAAGTAGGGACTTGATAAAAGGGGTGGGTTTATGGAAAACTACCCAAGGAAGTAAACTACTCTGGGAATCTGTAGGGGCAATTTTTTTTAATATAGTCAAGGAGCCTGGGGTGAGGTGGACAGTGGCAGGACAAATTCTTGCTATTTAAAAAATAATAAATCTGCTTAGTCTTAATATAACTCTAGACTAGGGGTTGATATTCTTATATTTTGCTCCAGACTGCATTTGACTCAAAGACTACAAATAAAAAGTACCTATTTCCCCTGGGGCAAGAATACCTACCTCTACAAATATAATCCTAAGGGAAATTAACCCTAACTATTCATTGGAAGGACTGATGCTGAAGCTGAAGCTCCAAGAATCCAAGAACTCCAAGAATCCACTCACTGGAAAATACCTTGACACTGGGAAAGATTGGAAAGCAAAAGGAGAAGGGAGTGACAGAGGATGAGATGGTTAGATAGCATCATGGACTCAAAGAACATGAATTTAAGCAAATTCTTGAATAGTGAAGGATAGGGAAGCCTTGCCTTCTGCAGATCATGGGGTCACAAAGAGTTGGACATGACTTAGGGACTGAACAAAAACAACAAATATAATAGGAATTTAATGAATATGTATATATATATATATATATATGTCTGTATATATAAATGTTTACCTCTTTGAAAGAAAAACATTAAATTCAAGATATTATTTTCTGTGTTTTGGGGCACATGGTTTATTTGGTTTAAATTCCCATTTTTGATGACTTTTTCCAGTTGAGACTGATTAAGCATTCCTCCTCTTTAAATAATGAGATTTTAAAAGTCTTGAATAGCCCCAAATTTCTGTGATTGTTAAACAGTAGTTCTTCATTTAACTTAGAAATAATCATTTATTTGGTAAGTGATTTTTGTTCCTGGCATTATTGTTTTAGACTTGGACATTGTCTGGAACTAGCAGGCAGATTTTCTAAGAAAGCTGAAGTCAGTAACTGATTTACTGGTATTAGAGTCATAGAAAGGATAATATAGCCACTTTGCCCAAGGTATGCCTGTGTTACTTTATTATTTATGAGTCACTGGCACTGCTGGAAAACAAACAGCTGCATCAGTATTTTCCTGGATATTAAAGTCACTTTTATTGATGCTTCTGAACTTGATATATCATCTCACAGGGACACTGCAAACAAAGCCCTTGTAAATATACAATTTATTACCAAGGAACCTATTTAATGAAAATGTCTGCTGCATGTAGGAAAAGTTAACAATTGTCTGTTTGGAAAACATTCAAATTCTATTTCCAATTATGTATTGGTGTGAAGTCGCTGTGGATTTTGCTCTTTATCTTTCTCTTTTAAAATCTCAGTCAGATGATTATTGATCTTTCTTCCACAAAGAGACAGCTTAAATAAGAACAAGCAGTATATATTTCGAAGATTATGAGTGCTTTCGAGAAATGCATCTCCAACACATGAGCACTCTCTGTAAATTAAAATAAGGTTTATTTATTTTGTAGTGAAGTAAATGAATACAATTTCATATTTAGGTTACTGATTTATGATTTGAAATTATTTTGATCCTTAGCTTATCAGAAAAAGTTTAGCATGCTAAGTGCAAAAGAAATAACTTCTGCCACTATTAATCACTCAAAAACTCACTTTTCCAACAATGTGGACAGTGTAAATTACTAACTCACACCTCAAATTGGAGGAAAATATTCAAGATAGTTTAATTCATTATAAAATTTCCTCTTTTTTTTATAATAGAATTGATATATAGCCCTAAAAAAAGAAAAATGCCCATTTAAGTCCAATATCCTGTTTTGAACAATGCCATAATAAGCCTTTGCTCATAAAACAAGTAGCTTCTTTTGAAGTTGTTCAGATCACAAGACTACTAAAATGGTATATTTATTTAAAAGAAGTTAACATAGCACTTTGGATTCATTTTAAGAGAAAAACAAAATGAAACCCTTTAGTAAATGTGCAATAGTATCACATTTCTGTGTAACAATAACTCTAATAATAATAGAGTTGTAATAATAACTCTAATAATGAGTCAACATTATCCTCTTTATTTCCTGGAGAAAGAACAAAAGAAACACCAAAAAATATAAGAAAACAACATGGTCAACACCATTTTTAGTGAAATTGGGAGATATATATAATCCATGCAGTCAATAAGTCTCTTCAAAAATGAGTTTGCTCACAAGCTATGTGGACAAGCCAAGCAGCAGGATATCTTAGATACATTTAGATATCCCAACAAACATCTATTGTCCCCTAGATGAGCATCTTGTCTTGATGTGGAAAAGCAAATCACCTGCTCCTTGCCCTGCTCCGGCTGGATTAAAAGAAATACAGACAGCATCGCTATACAAAGGACCATCCACATGGCTTCTGAGACAGCAGAAAAGAGGAAGGTCTTCTAGACACTTGCCCAATCCACTCCCCAGGGAACATTTTCAATCCAAGAAAACTCCAATTTGTTATTATTAGCAATACAAAGGAGCTAGAAACCCTCAAAGCAAAGCTATTTTAGTATAGAAGATAAAAAGGAGAATAAAAGCATACTAACATGATGAAGACTAACAGAAAATATAAAAACATGAGTACAAAAAATAAAAGCATGATAAAGCATTTTGTGGCTGTTTAAATAAAATAAATGGGGCTGTTATCTTAATTTTAAAAGTCCAGAGAGAGAGAGGATGGGATAAAGGGATGAAATATGTAAGCTACCAATCATAAGGAAAGAAGAGAAAATGAAATAATTACACATAAAGATAAATTGAAAGAATGACTGGAATGGAAAAATAAAAGCTTCTGGGGAAGAAAAAAACAGAAAAAGATAAAGAGAATAGATAATGGAAACTAAATAAAGTGGAAACAAAGGGACTAAAAAATGCTATATGTAAATTATACTTCTAATAGAGTTGCTAGAAAGAAAGACAGGAAGAGAGCAAGGGACTGATGAAAGGAAGAAGTCAGAGCTACTGGATTTTAGTGTTGCTATTCACTGCAGCTGAAGCTATGTGGTGATAGTTGTTAGTTGTTAAGTCATACCATTGATCAAAGATAAAGGCCCAGAAGAAAATAATATTTTATTCTGGCAAAGTGATTTCCTTCATGTTTAGCCTCCTTGGAAGTTACTTGGTTGATTGAAACTCAATAAACATGCCTTCATCATATGTGGGTAAAAACTGACTACTTTTATTATATTTTTCTTTCTGACTTTTTCTATCTTATTTGCATCTTAAAGTCCAAGGGTTGAAAAAAAAGAAAAAAAAATCCAAGGGAGTACATTTGTTTATCTCTTTGAAAGGACTGCAAATTTGCAGAAGTTGTGGGGTTTTTTACTGAAGTTTTTTCACTGTTTTTCAGATGATATGGTTTCAATAACCTCAGATATGCAGATGACACCACAGTTATGTCAGAAAGTGAAGAAGAACTAAGGAGCCTCTTGATGAAAGTGAAAGAGGAGAGTGAAAAAGTTGGCTTAAAATTCAACATTCAGAAAACTAAGATCATGGCATCTGGTCCTATCATTTCATGGCAAATAGATGGGGAAACAGTAGAAACAGTGACAGATTTTATTTTGGGGGGCTCCAAAATCACTGAAGATTGTGACTGCAACCATGAAATTAAAAGATGCTTACTCCTTGGAAGGAAAGTTATGACCAATCTAGATACATATTAAAAAGCAGAGATATTACTTTGCCAACAAAGGTCCATCCAGTCAAAGCTATAGTTTTTCCATTAGTCATGCATTGGTGTGAGAGTTGGACTATAAAGAAAGCTGAGCACTGAAGAATTGATGCTTTTGAACTGTGGTGTTGGAGAAGACTCTTGAGAGTCCCTTGGACTGCAAGGAGATCCAACCGGTCCATCCTAAAGGAAATCAGTCCTGAATATTCATTGGAAGAACTGATGCTGAACCTGAAACTCCAATACTTCGGCCACTTCATGTGAATAACTGACTCATTAGAAAATGCCCCGATGCTGGGAAATATTGAGGGCAGGAGGAGAAGGGGACAACAGAGGATAAGATGGTTGGATGGCCTCACCAACTCAAAGGACATGAGTTTGAGTAAACTCAGGCAGTTGGTGATGGACAGGAGGCCTGGTGTGCTGTATTCCATGGGGTCGCAGAGTCAGACACGACTGAGCAAACTGAACTGAACTGAATGATTTCATTGACCTATCTTCTAGTTTAATGCTAAAGATTTCATATCTTTTCTTTCAATGTGATTATATTTTTTGTTAATGTTGAGCATAGTGATTAATGCCTTGAAATCTGTGTTTGCTAACTGTAACAATCAAGTCATTGCTCTTGGTTGATTGTGTTTCCTGATTTTTATCACTCATATTTTGATTAATTCTAAATTTTAGCTTGAATACAAAGAGTATTCTGCCACATTCCTTTAAAGATTCTTCTGTTTTGTTTTGTTTTAAGCAGGCACTTAGCTAGATTGGGCTCAAACTGTAACTCATATTCTTTCAGTTCAGTTCAGTTCAGTCACTCAGTCGTGTTGGACTCTTTGCGACCCCATGAATTGCAGCACGCCAGGCCTCCCTGTCCATCACCAACTCCCGGAGTTTACCCAAACTCTTGTCCATCGAGTCGGTGATGCCATCCAGCCATCTCATCCTCTGTCATCCCCTTCTCCTCCTGCCCCCAATCCCTCCCAACATCAGAGCCTTTTCCAATGAGTCAACTCTTCGCATGAGGTGGCCAAAGTATTGGAGTTTCAGCTTTAGCATCAGTCCTTCCAAAGAACACCCAGGACTGATCTCTTAGAATGGACTGGTTGGATCTCCTTGCAGTCCAAGGGACTCTCAAGAGTCTTTTCCAACACCACAGTTCAAAAGCATCAATTCTTCGGCACTCAGCTTTCTTCATACTCCAACTTTCACATCCATACATGAACACTGGAAAAATCATAGTCTTGACTAGATGGACCTTTGCTGGCAAAGTAATATCTCTGCTTTTGAATATGCTTTCTAGGTTAGTCATAACTTTCCTTCCAATGAGTAAGCGTCTTTTAATTTCATGGCTGCAGTCACCATCTGCAGTGATTTTGGAGCCCCCCAAAATAAAGTCTGACACTGTTTCCTCTGTTTCCCCATCTATTTCCCATGAAGTGATGGGACCAGATGCCATGATTTTAGTTTTCTGAATGTTGAGCTTTAAGCCAACTTTTTCACTCTCCTCTTTCACTTTTATCAAGGGACTTTTTAGTTCCTCTTCACTTTCTGCCATAAGGGTGGTGTCATCTGCATATCTGAGGTTATTGATATTTCTCCTGGCAATCTTGATTCCAGCTTGTGCTTCTTCCAGCCCAGCGTTTCTCATGATGTACTCTGCATAGAAGTTAAATAAGCAGGGTGACAATATACAGCCTTGATGTACTCCTTTTCCTATTTGAAACCAGTCTGTTGTTCCAATTCAAGTTGTAACTGTTTCTTGCTGACCTGCATGCAGGTTTCTCAAGAGGCAGGTCAGGTGGTCTGGTATTCCCATCTCTTTCAGAATTTTCCACAGTTTATCGTGATCCACACAGTCAAAGGCTTTGGCATAGTCAGTAAAGCAGAAATAGATATTTAGCAGAAACTTAAATCTCATTTTTTTTAATAGCTTTTAGCTGGATGAGTTAAGTGTGACCCACACATGCCTGATTCAGCAACAGATATTTAGGTAGAGTTTAAATGGAAATTAAATTTCTCTACTGAGAATATCTCCTGTCTGTGAACTCTCTTCTCATTTTCCAGGTGTTGTGCTTGCTCTAAATTTTGTCTTCCAGCTCTTATATCTGGAAAGAATACATGCTTTCTATGAGAGTTTGGATTTCCCAGGTGGCACTAGTGGTAAAGAACCTGCCGGCCAATGCAGAAGATGTAAGAGATGCAGGTTCAATCCCTGGGTTGGGAAGAAAGATCCCCCGGAATTCAGCATAGCAAATCACTCCAGTATTCTTGCCTGGAGAACCCCATGGATGAGCCACAGTGCATAGGCTTGGACACGACTGAAGCAACTTAGTGCATGTGTGCACACATGTGCGCGTACACACACACACACACACACATATGAAAGTTTCAGTCTCTATGCAGAATTGGCTTTTTTTTTTTTTTTTTTTTTTACCCTCTCAGGCTAACGTTTGTAAAACTAAGAAACCTTTCTATTGTTAGTCCCTACGTCCAAGTATTGACTGTTTTTCAGATTCCGTCTACATATGTGCATGATTTGAGGTCTTTAGATCTTTAAAAAATATATTTTTTAGTTGTTATCTGAAGATAGGTCAGTTCTTAGTAGGAGAATACTTAGATCTGTGCTGAGCAAAATGCCAAGATACACTGATATGAATGTAGGAAAATAAAAAATTTTTCTTTTTTATGGAGATTACTATAGGACAGAGTATGTATGGTGACCTGAAAAGATACATTAACAATGATATATAACTAAATAACATAACTAATTAGGTATTTCTATTATCTATCAATAGAGAGCTATGTGGTATATTCTTATCTTCAGTTCAGTTCAGTCGCTCAGTCGTGTCCGACTCTTTGTGACCCCATGAACTGCAGCATGTCAGGCCTCCCTGTCCATCACCAACTCCCGGAGTCCACCCAAACACATATCCATTGTGTCGGTGATGCCATCCAACCGTCTCATCCTCTGTCGTCACCTTTTCCTCCTGCCCTCAATCTTTCCCAGCATCAGGGTCTTTTCAAAAGAGTCAACTCTTCACATGAGGTGGCCAAAGTACTGGAGTTTCAGCTTCAACATCAGTCCCTCCAATGAATACCCAGGACTGATCTCCTTTAGGATGGACTGGTTGGATCTCCTTGCAGTCCAAGGAACTCTTAAGACTCTCCTCCAACACCACAGTTCAAAAGCGTCAATTCTTTGGTGTTCAGCTTTCTTTATAGTCCAACTCTCACTTCCATACATGACTACTGGAAAAACCATAGCCTTGGCTAGATGGACCTTTTTGGCAAAGTAATGCCTCTGCTTTTGAATATGCTGTCTAGGTTGGTCATAACTTTCCTTCCAAGGAGCAAGCGTCTTTTATTTTCATGGCTGCAATATCAAGTACTAGTCCATAAAGAAATCATAAATAATTTATAGAAAAAGTAAAGATAACACAAAACTATTTATGTCATCATAGTGCATATGATTAGAAACATAACAAAATAGAAATTTGTTAAATGAATCCTCAGATGTGAGATGGTATTTCCATTACAAAATGTTACAAATATTTCTAAATATATACAGATACGTTCAGTTCTGAGAATTGCCCCCATTTAGCAGCCATCTAGTGGCTCAGATAATGAATCTGCCTGCAATGCTGGAACCCTGAATCAATCTCTGGATCAGGAAGATTCCTTGGCTAAGGGAAAGGCAACCCACTTCAAAATTCTAGCCTGGAGAATTCCACGGACAGAGGAGCCTTGCGGTCTACAGTCCATGGGTTGCAAAGAGTTGGACACACACGCACACACACACAAACACAAATACCTATCAGTACTATATTAAATGTAAATGTAGTAAGAGAGAGTTTTAAGCATCTCTGGCCTATGAAAATTTCAAAATGCTACTAAGCAATTTTGGGGTCACAGAGTAAAAAGAATTGAGATTTCAGAGTAGCAAACATCAAAAATGAACACATTACCTAGAGACTGCAGCTTAAACTGTGCTCAGAGACGTTTATATAATTTAATTGTTCTACTAATAATCGAGAGAAACATAACCCACCTACTGTAAAGATTATAAAAGCAAAATCAGAATAATTTGAAAACAAGCAGAAAATAATCACACAAAGGCCTAGAGAAAAAAACAACAAAAACCAATCAGATTCAAAAATAAAAACTGAGAAAGGATTGTAACTTATGTCACAAAGAGCTGATTTCTATTATATATGGAAATTAATTAGAAAAATAATACTTGCCTAATATATATGAAAGAAGTGTTAAAGGTCACAGAAATGAAACAAATGGCTTTTAAATATATGAAGACTTAGCAATCTCCCTCTTAATAAAATGGATAAAAATTAAACCTCTGGTAATATATCAATTTAATCTATAATATCAGCTTTAATCTCCAATAAGGAATTATTGAAAGTTTGGGGGAATGTTTTTAGTTGGCAAAATAGATTTAAGGTCACTGATGTTTAGAATATAGGAAACAATGATGCAGAATTCCCTAAAATTAGTGATATTTCACACAGTTTTCAAATGTCTTGCCAGGTATTTAGATATTAAAGAGTTTTTATAATTATCTGAGCCTATAATCTCCATCAAATTTATATATTTTTACTAAATATTAGGATCAGGGGATTCATTGAATATTACAGTAATAGAACTATTCTGTGAATCAATAGAAGTGTCTAATCTCTTCTTGAAGCTTTATCAAGAGCTGGCCACAATTTTTCATAATCACAACAACCATGTCAACTCTATAGGTATGAGTTACTAACCCAACATACTTCTGTCAGATCCTTAATTCAACTTAGTACACACACCTGACTACTTAATTATGACTTCTCATGTGGGTACATTTATGTATTTATCGATTGAAACACACATTTTCTTAAAAGTTTTTCTTTCTATTTCCATTTGCACTAGTTAGAGCACTGAATTGACATGCCTATAAAAGTATGTAGATATAAAGGCACAGGATGAATTTCACTGCAGCACAGTGCAAGAGAGTATTACACTTCATTTTTTAATAAAAAAGAAGCACTGGGTCTGCTAGGGTTGAGAATGACTGATGTAATAAAATGACAAAAAAGTGAATGTTTAATAATACACTTACTTTGAAAGGCTCTAGGGAAATAAGAACTTTAATATATTGCTGATGAGTGTGCAGATTGGTTCAATTCTTAGGACTGAAAATATCTATAGATATTTGGAAATATCTGTGACATTTACTAGTGGAAATATCATGTCATATCTGAGGATCCACTAGAAAGATGTAATAGCATGCCTGAAATGATATTTGTACAAGGTTATTCATTGGCCTATCGCTTGTGTTGACAAAAGATTGGAAACAACCATGTAATCAATGCTTGGGTGCTGATTATATGTTCATTCATATTCATATAATAAAACACTATGCAGATGTCAAATACAATGGGGAATATATTTCCATTCTGATATGGTAAGCTCTCCAAAATACTTTATTGAATGAAAGAAGCAGAATAGTGTGTAGAATGAATGTTCTGATGTGTGAAAAAAGAGGAAAACTAAGAATATATGCTTGTACTTTATTGCTTTATTCCTTAAAAGAAATCTCTGGAAGAAAATACAAGTTCTGAAAACCACTGCTCACCTGTGTGTGTTAGAGTGAGAGAGTTGGTGTTAGAAAAATGGACTGTCATACACAGGAAACAGAGGTTGACTACTCACTGTGTTTAAATTTTAATGATTTAACCAATTGGATGTATCAATAATAAAATTAATTTTAAGATAAGCTTGAATATAGTTAAGATATATGCCTATATTTATATCTTAAAACTATTCAACACAAAGTATTTCCTAGACCTTCTCACAGAAACAGTCACATATAGCTATCAATAATGGGGAAAATCCATTAGCATAAGGATAGGAGATTTTGAGTAAAAAGATGAATATTTACACATCTCCATGGCTAAATTCACACTGCAGTGCTGTGTGTATAATCCCTTTGATGTTATTAAAGTGCCTAAAACAGCTACCCGAAAGCACTGAAATCATATAGTAAGACATTTCCTGGCTGGAAAGAGAAACCATTCGAAGGTCGTCTATTTGTGTTTTTTTAAGGACACAGCACCAACACAGAAAAGAAATAGATCTAAGTGTTCTCAATAAAATGAGGTTTGAGGAAGTTGCCTTAGAAAATCAATCCACTCCTGCTACCATCTGGATAACAACCAAAAATATCCACTCTGAACCTTGATGAAATTGTCTTGCCTGCTTTCAGGGAGCATGAGGAAAGTCTTAATAGAGGATTTTTATCATAATTTAAGCCTATTGCTTATAATGACTTTTTAAATATTATATTCCACCTTTAAAAACCAATATTCCAGCAGAAATATTACCATTAGAAAAATAGAGACAAATTAATTTTGACCAATATTTTTCAAAGAGCGTCAGCACTGAAATTGCCACATAGAGAGATTTGAAGACTCAGGTCGGGATAGGAATGAGTGTCTAGTAGATAGTTTTAAAGCAGCAATTACTTAACAAACATTGTGTTTTTCTCTTAGGATGGCTAAAACAAGCAGATAAAATTCATGTTGTTCACAAAGCAAGCTAGTTGCATGCATTAATGAAAGAATATGTTAATAATGGTTGAAATACTTTTGCAAATAAAATAAATACATACAATTTCATAATATTAAACATCCACATAAGGTAGTCACTTTTATGTCTTCTCTGTATAATCTTAATTTCCTTCACCTCATATAATCAGAAATAATAACTAATGTGAAATACAACTTTTGTTTTAATATTTTTTATTTTATTATTTTAATTTTTTGTTGAATAAGAGTATATATGATTCCCATCAACAAATATGTGATAAATAACAAAAGATAAAAATGAAATAAATTAGATTTCATTTGTCGGTCATTTTAACTAATTTAAGTTTCTCATTACTCTGTCTTTAAAAAGATAGCTTTATTAGTTTGCTTAATTTATTCAGGAAGAAACACAAATCTCCATTAAACTAAAGGAATGTCACTTTAGTTTGTTTTTCTGTTAATTTTACCTCTAAAAAAAAGGAATTAACTTATTTTGAAATAAATGTATTATTTTTTATAATTATTATCATGGTATTCTCGGAGAAGGCAATGGCACCCCACTCCAGTACTCTTGCCTGGAAAATCCCATGGATGGAGGAGCCTGGTCGCGAAGAGTCAGACAGGACTGAGCGACTTCATTTTCACTTTTCACATCCATGCATTGGAGAAGGAAATGGCAACCCACTCCAGTGTTCTTGCCTGGAGAATCCCAGGGACGGGGAGCCTGATGGGCCGCCGTCTATGGGGTCGCACAGAGTCGAACACGACTGAAGTGACTTAGCAGATCATGGTATTCTATGATTCTTACTAACCATCAACTATGTAGTTACCAAGTATGTTATTTATTTAATCTTAAAAAATAAATACAATCATCCACATTAGATAGATAAGGGAAACTGCAAAGTGCTTGCATGATTTGCTCATGCTCTCTGCATCCAAAGGGGATTCTCATTCTCTTAAACTTAGTGTCTCTGGGACATGTTGACATATTGTGTAAATGATGTCATCCACATTATATCTTATTTTATTTTAAGAAATTGTAGCACTATTGGAAGAGCCTCTAAATTTTTTTTTCATAATTATATTTAAAATAACTTTAATAGAGCTGTCATACTTTTAATGGCTTGTCAAATCAATCAGTTACAGTTTGTCTAAAAGCATTGTCCTATTTCAGTTATTACCAATACTTTCACTAAATAGGTGAAATGTACAATCTCATAAATTTAATGACAGCCCCCAGAATTCTGTCTTAGTCTCAAATATTTTAATTCAAATTATGCTTAAGAGGTTCATGACATTCTACAGGAGACAGAAATGAAGACCATCCCCAAGAAAAAGAAATGCAAAAAAGCAAAATGGCTGTCTGGGGAGGCCTTACAAATAGTTGTGAAAATAAGGGAAGTGAAAAGCAAAGGAGAAAAGGAAAGATACACCGATCTGAATGCAGAGTTGCAAAAAACAGGAAGGAGAGATAAGAAAGCTTTCTTCAGTGATCAATACAAAGAAATAGAGGAAAACAACAAAATGGGAAAGACTAGAGATCTCTTCAAGAAAATTAGACATACCAAGGGAACATTTTATGCAAAGATGGGCTCAATAAAGGACAGAAATGGTATGGACCTAACCGAAGCAGAAGATATTAAGAAGAGGTGGCAAGAATACACAGAAGAACTGCACAAAAGAGATCTTCATGACCCAGATAATCATGATGGTGTGATCACTCAGCTAGAGCCAGACATCCTGGAATGTGAGGTCAAATGGGCCTTAGGAAGCATGACTACAAACAAAGCTAGTGAGGTGATGCAATTCCAGTTGAGCTATTTCAAATACTGAAAGATGATGCTGTGAAAGTGCTGCACTCAATATGCTAGCAAATTTGGAAAACTCAGCAGTGGCCACAGGACTGGAAAAGGTCAGTTTTCATTCTAGTCCCAAAGAAAGTCAGTGCCAAAGAATGCTCAAACTACTGCACAATTGCACTCATCTCACACACTAGTACTGTAATGCTCAAAATTCTCCAAGCCAGGCTTTAGCAATATGTGAACCGTGAACTTCCAGTTGTTCAGGCAGGTTTTAGAAAAGGCAGAAGAACCAGAGATCAAATTGCCAACATCAGCTGGATCATTGAAAAAGCAAGAGAGTTCCAGAAAAGCATCTATTTCTGCTTTATTGACTATGCCAAAGCCTTTGACTGTGTGGATCACAATAAACTGTGGAAAATTCTGAAAGAGATGGGCGTACCAGACCACCTGACCTGCCTCTTGAGAAATCTGTATGCAGGTCAGGAAGCAACAGTTAGAACTGGACATGGACCAACAGACTGGTTCCAAATAGGAAAAGGGGTATGTCAAGGCTGTGTACTGTCACCCTGCTTATTTAACTTATATGCAGAGTACATCATGAGAAACGCTGGGCTGGAGGAAGCACAGGCTGAAATCAAGATTTTCAGGAGAAATATCAATAACCTCAGATATGCAGATGATACCACCCTCATGGCAGAAAGTGAGGAAGAACTAAAGACCCTCTTGATGAGGGTGAAAGCGGAGAGTGAAAAAGTTGGCTTAAAGTTCAACATTCACACAACTAAGGTCATGGCATCTGGTCCCATCACTTCATGGGACATAGATGGGGAAACAGTGGAAACAGTGGCTGACTTTATTTTTCTGGGCTCCAAAATCACTGCAGATGGTGATTGCAGCAATGAAATTAAAAGACGCTTACTCCTTGGAAGGAAAGTTATGACCAACCTAGATAGCATATGAATATATGACATTAGTTTGCCAACAAAGTTGCATCTAGTCAAGGCTATGTTTTCCCCAGTGGTCATGTGTGGATGTGAGAGTTGGACTATAAAGAAAGTTGAGCACCAAAGAATTGATGCTTTTGAACTGTGGTGTTGGAGAAGACTCTTGAAAATCCCTTGGACTGCAAGGAGATTCAACCAGTCCATCCTAAAGGAAATCAGTCCTGAATATTCATTTGAAAGACTGATGCTGAAGGTGAAACTACTGGCCACCTGACGCGAAGAGCTGACTCATTTTAAAAGAGCCTGATGCTGGGAAAGACTGAGGGCAGGAGCAGAAGGGGATGACAGAGGATGAGATTGTTGGATGGCATCACCAACACAATGGACATGGATTTGGGTGGATTCTGGGAGTTGGTGATGAACAGGGAGGCCTAGCATGCTGCGGTTTATGGGATCCCAAAGAGTTAGACATGACTGAATGACTGAACTGAACTGAACTGAATTTTTAGTCATTACATGCATCCTTACTGATTATGTGTGTGTGTTTGTGTGTGTGTGTTAGTTGTTCATTCGTGTACAACTCTTTGTGACTTCGGTGAACTGTAGACCACCAGGTTTTTCCATCCATGGATTTCTCCAGGCAAGAATACTGGATTTGGTTGAATCTTTCCAACCCAGGAATCAAATCCAGGTCCTCTGCACTGCAGGTGGATTCTTTATTGTCTGAGCCACCAGAGAAGCCCTCCTACTGGTTGCTTACACCAAATGGTCATTAATATTTTCAGATCCTATGCACTGTAGTTTAATTTTTTCATTGTCATTCACATTTGCCCTATTGCAATTTTCTATAGGATCACTGCACTCTCTCATTGTTCATGCTTTCTGTAAGTACCATTTCCACTACAAACCACTTCTGAGAGAATTCTAGAAAAGAAATTTAGGGAGGACAGTTTTGGCATGTTCATCCTGAGAAATATCTTGAAAAGAGTTAGTGATATTTTAAGTAAAAAAAAAAGTCACAGATTTAAGATTTAGCAAATGTATAAACAGATGATATCCATTTTAAGCATGGGCAAACAGACCTCACACTTAATGAAAGTTGGATATTGATACTGATATTTAGTACACAGTGTGTCCTGAACAATGATGAGTAGCTATAATATCTCACTTAAGTAATCCATGTTATCTCCTGGGGCACAAAGGATGCCACTTTTAGAAACAAGAACTCTTTATCTCTGGGCATACATATTCAGGTCTCAGTCAATGTTGCTGCTATAATTGCTCAGTTGATACTATTCCATTCTATGAAAATGACTCTCACAGATTTTTGTTATTGTTGTTCACCCCAAATGCTGAGCTGTCTTTTCCTTATATCCTGTCACTTTGTGGAAACCTTCTGGCACGGTTATTGAACTCTCACTCCAGAAAGATGGACAGTCTGGGCAGCACTCCTGAGGAGACACACATGTGTAAAGTCTTCTATTAAGAACCTGGATGAAACCACTGAATTTTCTAACATCAGTGGTTAGGTTCTGAATCCTAAATGGACATAGAACCATATGAAAAATTTTAAAATATAATGATGAATTGACAATTTTCCTAGAAATTCCTATTTAATTTGACTCAGATTGTGTTCTTGAAGTACTTCCTTTATTTCTTCTGTTACGTTTTGCTTTTAAGCTTCCTATGGAATCTGATGTGTCACTGGTGTACAGAAATTCAAGTCTGATTTTTTAAAACTGGGAGAAGGAAGAGTTAGTGGCCAACTAATTTCATTACAGGCAGCATTACTTTGCAAAACATACAAGTGACCAGCTCTCTCTTAATGTTCCCAAGCCTTCCATAAGGCAATTTCATTCTTAGAGATTTTGCACACCTTGCCCATTAAACTTGTTTATGCCTTCTGTATAGGAGCTAATTTGAAATGTTGTGTTGAAAAGTAGGTTATTGAACACATAGTGATACTAGCTAGCATTTTCTAAAAATACAAGGTGTGACATAAGCCAGCACAAAGTGGCTTGACTTTTAAGTAGGCCATTAGAAGAAAGAGCACACTGTGTTCTTCAAAATAGCCAATCCTCAAAAATTAACCCCAGTAAACACCTTGAATGTTCACAATAGTTCACAGTGGTTCAAATTGCTATTTTTCCTCTAACTTGGTTTCTCTCTTACATCAATTCTATATTTCCTACAAAGACCTTCAAAATGACTGATATGTTAATAATTGCTTTTCTGTAAAGTGCATCTATTTGTTTTTAATTCCTGTTATCATTCTAAATGTGAGAAGAATGACATTTCAGAAAAAGAAACACAGAAACGCGGAAACTAATGTGACGATTAAAACACTGGAATAGTAAATAATAACTCTAAAATTATCTGGCTTTGTAAAATATAAATGAAAGGTACTAAAGATGCAGACATAGTAGTGAGAAAGTGAAATGTATTTAGAAAGGAACATAATTAATTCAGATTCAGATTGAAATAGAGAAATTAATCTATTTCTCTATTTGAAGGGTTCTCTCTTTTTCTCTCAATCCCGGGTAATAGGTAAGAAAGAAAGAAACAATAAAAGTTACTTATATACTAAGAAAGATATTATAAGGGTTAATGAGATATTTAATGACAGATTATCTCAATCTTTTCTCAATAAACTAAGAAATGACCTTAGTTGAATGAGGGTCATTCATTCAGTCAGAATATTATGGCATGAGAAGAAATGAGGGTTTAAGTGGTACAATGAAAGATTAATAAAAATATTGATGATCCAAAACAAAATCAAATTTAGAGATCATGAGTATGTAATAAATTAAATTTTTATGCCCCTTCCTATTTTTCCAATAATGTTTTGTTTCTCTGGAGAGAGAAGGGGATGCATAGGAGGAAAAGAAATGTGCGTAGTGAGACATAAATTACTATAGTAAATTTACACAAAATTTCATTTCATTCAACAGTTATTTAGTACTTATTATGTTTTGGGCACAGTGTAAATTGAGGTAAATAAGAATCATTTTTGCCATTAATTATATTATATCAGGCAACAGAAATTTAGAGTGATTATACATTTTCTCAGATATTTTCAAACATTTTATGTAGGGTCATACTTTTAGTTGATTTGCAAAGATAACTCATTTTTTCCAAATATGAATCAGGCTTTAATGAAATAATTCAGACCTTCTCAATAGTTAATGGTAATTTTATATCATTGCAATTTTCACAAATGGCAAACAACCTGCACAAGATATGTGCATTAATTGCAATATTCATAATTTCCACCCACCTAACTTTGGCCAGTATCTTTGCATGTCTCTGACATGTTTTTCATACAGACATATTCTGGAGAAAACATATCTAGTAGAACAGATTTTAAAAATCTCCAAAACATCACCTACTAAATTGAAGCAAATTGAAATACATAAATTATTCTACTACAGTGTTCTCATTACTCTTTCAACTGATGAGATAATTATTTTTAAAAAAGAAATGTTTTTATGAGAAGGAAAGGTAATTGGAAATACATTTTAAAGATCTCGCCTGATTTTACTTTCTTAACAAACCTGTCTTTGTGTGTGTGTGTGTGCTTATGCCTGTGTGTGTGTGTGTGTGTGTGTGTGTGTGCTGATGGCAGGTTTTTGTTTGAGGATGGAAGCACAAATACTTTTGTATTTTCCCTGGTCACTGCTTGTCAATCTGATCTAATAATGATGAATATATGGGTGAATGAATACTTTAAAACATAAAACAACACTTGATCTAATATCATTAAAACATAAATGATTTCCTATATAATTTGAAACACTGTTCCATAAAGAAGTGTGGTTTGGGGTAAAAAAAGGCAACCTCATTGTAAAACATGTTCAGAATGACATTTTAATGAAAATTAGTGGGCAAATATGAGACCCTGTGTTAAGATATGGAAGAGCTTTGCACTAAAATGCTTGTTTAATCGTTGTGCTTATGGGTAGGGGAGATACTTTCATTCAACATAGAGGTAATACAATTTTCTTTTCAGATGTCTCCAAGCAGAGAACAAGTATTTCAGTTACTAGAAGTCATTGAGGAGAATGAGATGCCTGAGACATTTAATCATAAAAGCTACCCCAGACTAAGAACCCAACTGGGAAAAACTGAAATTAACATGAAAACATCTGACCCCAGAAAATACAAAATAGTAGGAAGTAGGCAGTACTAAACGCTATTTCATCTATTTCATTACACTTACAGCTTTCACTCAACGAAACAAATTAAGGGTATTTTTTCCTAAATATTATTTATAGATTAAAACATTTTAAAAATTAAATATTGCATTAGGAAGCAGCAGTGCCCAGTTCTCAGTTAGAGCTCTATTCTTCCTCTTCTTTTCTTATTTGCCCTTTATTTTTTATTCATCCTTTTTTCCTTCTATGACCTGAGAAGAATCTTTATATTCTTCACCACATATTTATACTCTCTACTAATGAGATAATGTTTAATTACATTATCTTTGTGGTTTCCTGACAATCTGTCCTAATCATACCCACCTCTATTTTTGTATCTATCTATAAAATGCTCTTGCTATTTTTCTCAGAGAGTCAATATTTTCTTTACTTAAACAAAGAGGAAAAAATAATTATAATTTATTAAGTCTTTTCTTTAATATTCACACTATTGCCTTCTATTATGGTTGATTTTTTCCCCTAGATTTTATATTTACCTATTGTTTTATTGTGTCCCATTGGATGAAAGCTTATTGAGGCATATTTAGCCTGAAAACTGTATGTGTAAACTGTCCTTGGATCCTCAACTTCACTCATGGGCCTCCTGATTGGTAGGTTCCTGACTGTTATAAATTGAAATGGTCAGTTCAGAGATTCTTCTCCTTATGAGAACTGAGGCAGAATTAAATATGGGGAGTCCTAGGAGGAAGGTAGGGAAGTTTACCAATATGCCAGGACATTCTGTGAGTCTCTTTCTCTCTCTGTCTGCATATATAATATGATATATACTTTATATTTGTATTTGAATATTTATATAAATACATATACATATATATTCATATATACATTCAAAGATGCAACAGACGTTCAATGTTTAGTTCAAATCTAATGTTCTTGACTGAAAATTTTTTTAATAATTTTAACTTAAAAAAATGTTTATCTTAGCTTTACAAATTGGTGTAATTAATTTTACAGCAGGATACCAATTAAAGAGATTTTTATTCTGCCTGGTACATGTCCTCTGCCCTCTCTTAGAGTAAAGACTGCCCCAGAGACACCTCTGAAGGTGCAGCCTGGATATGCTTGTGGCTTGGCATAGAGTTTAAAGTGTTTCATTTGAACGTAAGAAGGTTTTTCATAGGTCAGGTTTTAATTCTTTATCTTATTTTCACCCTAAATTCAGGCAGTTCTAGGTGAATTGTTTGTTCTTTCAAGCCTCGGTTCTTCTCAGCGAATGTATATTTGGAGGTTGTTTTAATTTACTGTGACTCCACAACAACAAAATCATACAGACTAGGTGGTTTAAAGAAACAGAAATTATTATTTACTCGGGAGTAGGCTATGTTGATAGA
The DNA here is from genome assembly GCF_055505025.1 of Bos grunniens. NCBI lineage: Eukaryota > Metazoa > Chordata > Mammalia > Artiodactyla > Bovidae > Bos > Bos grunniens. Next base: position 139,411,877 of record NC_141165.1, read on the forward strand.
TAGGAAATGTAAAGAAGGGAGAGTGTAGTTACATTCTGTTAAAATCAAAACCAAATGAAAATCAGTTTAAAAATTCTCCCAGAAGATAATAAAAGCCCAGTCATACAAACAAAGCCCAATTCAGCTTATTTTGCAAGATCAACACAATCTGGCTCATTTTTTGTTCATGCCTCTGGAAACCATAAGCAAAACTTCCCAAAGTGATAAAATAGGAAATTGTAAGAGTTTACCAGGGGGCTTCCCAGGTGGGGCTAGTCGTAAAGAACCCAAATGCAAATTCAGGAGACATAAGAGATGTTGGTTCAATCCCTGGGTCAGAAGATCCCCTGAAAGAAGACATGGCAACCCACTGTAGTATTCTTGCCTGGAGAATCCCATGGAAAGAAGAGCCTGGCAGGCTACAGTCCATAATGTCTCAAAGAGTTGGACATGACTGAGGCAACTTAGCACACATGCATGTAAGGAGTTGCCAATTCCCCATCATTTAAGAAAATTTAAAAATTATCATTTTTCTAAAAATGATGCATTTATGGGATATAAGTCTCTCAGTCCTTAAGTTTTGCTTTCTTGAGACACACACATGAGATTTTCTATTTTATATTATTTTATTCTATTTTAGATGGAAATTCTTTTATAAGTTGTATATTTAAATTTGCTTTATTGTTTTCATATTGCCATTAGAACACATTTGCACAAACCTAGTGGCTTTGAACAACACAAATTTATTATCTTACACCTCATCAGAAGACCAAAATGGGCTTTAGGATATGGACATCACTGAAGGGGAAAGATTCATTTACTGACTATCACACTCACTGAAATACGGAAAATCAGGTTTCTGTGTTGTTTACAGCAAGTAAAGACTCCACTTGCAATGCAGGAGACACAGGAGACGTGAGTTAGATCACTGGGTCAGGAAAATCACCTAGAGAAGGAAACGGCAATCCACTTCAGTATTCTTGCCTGAAAAATGGCATGGACAGAGGAGCCTGGTGAACTACAATCCATGGGGTCACAAAGAGTCAGAGTTGACTGAGTGCTGAGCGACTAAGTACAGTACTCTAATATCTGAAATAATATTATTGCTTTGGGCATCTGAATCAAAACTTTAATGACAGAAGTTTCACAAAATTTTTTTTTAATTTAAATTTTATTTTATTTTTAAACTTTACAATATTGTATTCTCTTAGTGAGGTCTTGTTAGAAGTTATGCTCATCTAAATCATAAAAATTAGATAAATAATTCCAAATAATCATACTGCTTGTGTTTGGTAGCCACGACAAAGCAGGCACTGAAGAAAGACTTGAATTCACCCAGTTTATTTGGTAGGTGATCCTAGGAAGAGCTACTGAAGCAGTGGGGATTTTAGTATGCTAAAGGAATAAAAAGATTAATAAAGAATCCATTAACTAATAACAATGTTAGCAACTTGGGCTCAGTCTGTGAACTTTTGGCAAAACTGTGTAATATACATCAGACTTTCCCTTAAGAAGCTAAGATGGGAGATCTGGGCATTTTCTACTGACTCATAAGTCTTGTTATTTGATGGTTAGCCTGAGAAGAATGAACAGAAGCACAATTTCAGATTGAGTTGATATGGCGGACAGTGATCTTGTGGTTCCTGAGAAAGCTTGAGAACAGGAAACTGTCAGCATGACGCATCCAGGAAAATTTCCGTGGAAGCTACAGGCAAATTCTGAAATGGTGTGAGCAGATATCAGGTGGAAAATATTAAAACTTAACTGCTTGTTCTTTTCAATCTTCACATATATTATATAAGTGCCCTCTGTTACTTTGGGGGTTATGGACTGATTGTGTCCCCTAAAATTCATATATTGGATTCCTATTCCCTAGTGTGATGGAATTTGGAGGAAAGGTTCTTGAGAGGTACTTAAGTCATGAGGGTGAAACCTTCCTGAACATAATTAGTGTCTTTATAAGTAGAGATTCAAGGGAGAACTCTCTGTGCCATGTGAGAATATAGCAAGATGGCTGCTATCTACAAACTGGGAAGATAGCCCTTACCAGGAACCCAACCACACAGGCACTCTGATCTCAGATTTCTAGCTTTGGAGAAATAAATGTTTAAGCCACTGAATATGGTACTTTTGTTACAGCAACCTGAACTGTATATGAGGATAATTGTTGCAACCTCTAAAAAAGCCAGAAAATGAAAGATTAATGAAAGCATCTGTATTCTGAGGCCATATGAACATTAATCATTTTCCTTCCCCACTAGCAATCGCCTATTTCCTATATCTTTGGTCGGCAGTCTTGCATGTCTAGGTGGTTTGCCTGTACCCGAGCCCTGCTTACCCTGCCTTTTGAATAGTTGTTATTTACAGCTATCACCAGGCAGGGATGCCCCAAGAAGCACTGTGATCAATGCCTCAAGTTCAAGTTCAAACATATTGTTTCCTTCACCCATTACACTGCAGCAACTCTAGCTCTGCATGACAATCACTGTTGAGACCCAAGGCCTAGTAACTCCTTTTGTGATTGATGTGTGATCAGCATGAGTCCCCAAATTACAAGATGACACTTTTAGTACTAGGAAAACAGAGATTCTGATTGTATCCATAAGTATAAACCTCTCCCACACACACTTCATTCCATCCGGGGAACATGACCTGTACCCTTCAAAGCATAAAGCTTCAGGGTTAGGAATCCTAAACTTTTCAAACGGGTCACAGAGAGTGATAATGAGTGAAGTCAATCCTACTCCCATCCCTTCTTTTCCTTTGCATTTTAGCTCTTGGAGATACCACATCATTTAACTTCAATTGGTTCAACACGTACCATTCATTCCAGAGGACAGATTGACAACCCTGAAAAATGTGCTCGGGCTAAAAATGAAGTCCAATAGTCATTCCATATTCTTTCAGGCCAGTAAATTTGGGGTGATAGATAGAGCATGATCAATGAATTCCTTTTTCATTTATCCAGTGTCAAAATTCTTAATAATAACATGGTCCTTTGATCCAAGGTAAAATTTTGCAGAATCTCAACCACTGAGGAAACCCTAGTAGAGGTATTGTAGATCGAAGGTAAAATGAGATCCAATACAGGTATGAATCTCAAAAAGATGAATTACTGCATTCTTCAGGATGGGAGAAAATCAATGCCTTCTCCATTACCTCTGATAGATGCAAAGTTTACGATGCTATATTATCAATATTAAGTAGATGCTTTCCTCTAGTAATGGTATCAAATGTTCAGTGTTAATGTCTGATACTCATAGATGAGACATTTTATTAGTGTTAGTAATTATATTATCCCTGATGAGAGGAAGCACATACTAATAACCCTATTTATAGTTTCCAGCCCAGCCACCGCTGCCCCATTGTAAGAGCATGGGATGACTGAGAACAAGTGCAGCCTGATCTTCTTTGAATGAATCATCTTTTCCATTTAGTTTCCCAGTATCTCCACCACAGTCGGCACTCTGGTAGGTGATGATGTGGTATACAACAATCCACTAGCTTTGGGCTCACTACCCTGGTGCATTCTTATTCTACTTTTTCATACATAGCTATCCTCAATCTTCCTAACTTGCCCCTTCCAGATGCCTGGCTGTATAACCAAGTCATTGCTAAACTTGCCTTAGCTCAGAGAAGCAATGGAAACTCAAGTTGAATCTAAGTTATAAAGAGTATTCTTACATGTTTTATTCTTTAATCCATAGTGAACAGTGAATAATTTTCTTTTTTAGTTCAGATAATGACTTGAAAAAATTTCTCTTTTCCCATTGGCTCTCAAAGTGATATTACTGGAGTGATTTAACCCCAAGTATCCTTTTAGAAAACTACTAATTTAAAGTATAATTAAAGCATATAATAGCATTTTACAAAGAACATGAGCAAAGAATATTGGTAATCATTTTGAAGAAAGGGTCAAAATATCATATATGCCAAATAGCAAAATATCAAATATTAGCCATCTGAGTCAAAAGTTTCCATCCCCTTAAAATTAAGACAGTTGATTAAACAAATTGTATAATTTCATTTAGATGAACCCTCCTGTGTAGGCAAACTGCAGAGGCAAAAAGTAGATCAGTGGTTGCTCAGAACTGGCTCAGGTACAGGGGTTGAGAGGGGGGCATAATAAGGAGTGACTGGTCTTGGATATAAGATTTATTGGGGTGGGTGATGAAAAGATTTAAATAGTAGATTATGTTGATGGCTGTACACCTCTGTAAATATGCTACAACTATTGAATTTTGTAATTTAAATGAATATATTTATGGTTATAAACCATATCCCAATTTGTATGTTTAAAAAATGGAAAGTAATCAAAAGCATGTCTCATAATATAAAGTGTTCAAATATAAAGTGCCTCCCTCTTTTATTGGGAGAAATACTAAGGTCATATGTTAGAATATAGATGATTTTCTTTGCTCCTGATTGTAATGCTGACAGGGCAATAGGATGAGGATTTAGGATTAGTCAAATGTTTGTCTAATTCTAATGATTTGGAATGAGTCAAAGTATATTCTGTCTGGATGTTAAGGTAGACTAATTATTTTTAGATTAGGCACCACTTACTGCTTTTGTTAGAGAAATTGAGTCACAACAAGATTTACAAATGTGATTTGTTCTTATCTTCATAATTAATGTTCTATAAGCTTCAGTTTTCTTGTTCCTTTAACTGAAAATTAGAAAATAATTCAAGTCAATCTTGAACAGAAAGAACAAATGAATCACAATAATAAGCAAAGGACAAATGATATTTCTTTCTGCTTAATTTTCAAGTTTGGAATCTTCAACAGTATTAATTTCTAGAGGGTATATCAATGTCATTTGTGTCAAATGAGTAAATAATCAGCTATATACAGTCCATACTAGCTCTCCACAGAACAGGCACATAACCTGTACTAAGTTCAAGGCATCTAGTGTGAAATGACATTAAATTCCTGCAGGAGATGTTCTCATGTCTCTGTTCTTCATTGAAATCCAAATAAATTCATCCTCTATCTCTTAAATCAAGGTATCGGATTCTATCCAAAATATATCAGATTTCATCAGTTCAGTTCAGTTCAGTTCAGTTGCTCAGTCATGTCCGACTCTTCGGGACCCCATGAATCACAGCATGGCAGGCCTCCCTGTCCATCACCAACTCCCGGAGTTCACCCGAACTCATGTCCATCGAGTCGATGATGCCATGCAGCCATCTCATCCTGTGTTATCCCCTTCTCCTCCTGCCCCTAATCCCTCCCAGCATTAGGGTCTTTTCCAATGAGTCAATTTGCATGAGGTGGCCAAAGTACTGGAGTTTCAGCTTTAGCATCAGTCTTTCCAATGAACATCCAGGACTGGTCTCCTTTAGGATGGACTGGTTGGATCTCCTTGCAGTCCAAGGGACTCTCAAGAGTCTTCTGCAACACCACGGTTCAAAAGCATCAATTCTTCGGCGCTCAGCTTTCTTCACAGTCCAACTCTCACATCCATACATGACCACAGGAAAAACCATAGCCTTGACTAGACGGACCTTTGTTGGCAAAGTAATGTCTCTGCTTTTCAATATGCTATCTAGGTTGGTCATAACTTTCCTTTCAAGAGGTAAGCGTCTTTTAATTTTATGGCTGCAGTCACCATCTGCAGTGATTTTGGAGCCCCCCAAAATAAAGTCTGACACTGTTTCCACTGCTTCCCCATCTATTTCCCATGAAGTGATGGGACCGGATGCCATGATCTTAGTTTTCTGAATGTCGAGCTTTAAGCCAACTTTTTAACTCTCCTCTTTCATCAAGAGGCCTTTTAGTTCCTCTTCACTTTCTGCCATAAGGGTGATGCCATCTGCATATCTGAGGTTATTGATATCTCTCCCGGCAATCTTGATTCCAGCTTGTGCTTCTTCCAGCCCAGCGTTTCTCATGATGTACTCTGCATATAAGTTAAATAAGCAGGGTGACAATATACAGCCTTGACGTACTCCTTTTCCTATTTGGATGAGACATTGTCTTCTTTTTTGGTAGCTTGTAGTTTTTTGTTTTGTTTTGCATGTTTTTATGTCTAACCCGTAGTTGATTCTCTCTAAAGATTTTCTAGTTCAGATTCATTGCATGATTGACAAGTTTGAGCTTAATACAATTTGGTCAAGTTTCAGTTCTTAGCTCTTTATTGAGACTAACTCAGATGGTGATTGCAGCCAAGAAATTAAAAGACATTTGCTCCTTGGGAAAAAAAGTTTATGACAAACCTAGGTAGAATATTTAAAAGCAGAGACATCTTTTTGCTGATAGAGATTTATATAGTCAACTATGGTTTTTCCAGTAGTCATGTATGGACGGGAAAGTTGGACCATAAAGAAGGCTGAGCACTGAAGAATTGATGTTTTCAGATTTGGAGCTGGAGAAGACTCTTAAAAGTCCCTTGGGCAGCAAGGATATAAAACCAGTCAATCGAATCAACTCTGAATAGTCATTGGAAGGACTGATGCTGAAGCTCCAATTCTTTGGCCACCTGATAAAAAGAGCCGACTCATTAGAAAAGACCCTGATGCTGGGAAAGATTCTGGGCAGGAGGAGAATGGGGCAACAGAGGGTGAAATGGTTGGATGGCATCATCAACTCAGTGGACATGAGTTTGAGCAAATTCTGGGAGTTGGTGAAAGGCAAAGAAACCTGGCATGCTGCAGTCCATGGGGTCACAAAAAACTGGGCACAAGTTAGAGAGTGAATAACAATAACTAAGAAAAGAATAGTAGTGAGACTGCTCAGAAAATTCATAGAACACTTCAATATCACCAAGTTCATCAGTCACTCTAATTTTTTTTTTCATAGAGATAATACCATAGAGAATAGTGATTAACTTGTAAATTACAGTTCTTGATAATTTATGTGTTGTCACTTACTAAAACATTATTACTGCAGCACAAGCTTAGGCCAGAAGTACCAACTTTTAGTGATATTTTTGAATAGTAGATTTTAAGGGTCATTATGTCATCTTGATCAATATTTCTTGGTTCATAATATTTCATTGAAAGATTGATATTTTCTAGTTTATGATGAGCAACCTAGCATATAGAATATGCATATGCTATGTTTTCAGTCTTTGAAATAATCTGAAGAAATAAGGCCGAACTTCTAGTAAAAAAGTTGTGCATTTGTAAATAAACAATGTAAGGGCTATAAAGAAAATACTACTTTGATGCAGAGAAAGATGCATTAAATTCTGGTAATCTAGAAAAACCCAGAAGCACTTCAAAAAAGTTGTAGAAATTTTTGTTTTCTTAACTGAAGACACACTGAAGACACATAATGTAAGAACATCATGAGCAGAAATAGAAAAGTGGCAAAAACACTCAGAGGATGATGAATACCTTTTATAATGAAACCATAAATTTCCTTTGCAGTGGTGCTTTGATTTGAGATTTAAAATACACTTGAGGTCAGTTTGTGGGGTATTTTACATCCATTCATTGAAAACAAGTGTTGAAAGATTTCCTGTACTTCTCATCTTTGTTACTCTTTGTCAAATGAAATAGTCCCACTACTAAAGACCACATTGTTTACACCTTTAAGAAAAACAAACTACAACAACAAAAGAACCTGTGGGTTTGTAGAATTTTTCTTTCATTTAAACTACCACCAGGGCTACACATTAATAGCATAGAATGGCTAAGTATTTTACTGACTTCAACATAAATTTTATCATATAATTTTGAAACCCCCTGTGCATCTCAGTATTTGTGGATAACTCCCTGACCTGTATGGTAGATGAGAGGATCCTGCTCAGACCACACATCAAGAGGAGCTGCTGTGATGAGTGTAGAGGGCTCAAAGTCACCCACAACTTTCACCTTCATTCACCATCAGCTTTCATCTTAAAGTCACGCTTCTCCCCGTCTACCTTCAGCACAATGACCAGCATCAAATCCAGACCACTACCACTTGATGCAGGGCTCCTCAAACAGGTAATTTTTACTCAAAACAACTCCTAAATCTGCCTTAGTCTTTTTCAGAGTTTGCTGCATTCTCAGCCTCTTTCTACCCAATCTTCCTTTTTCTCTCTCTTTTTCACAGGTGACTGATGGCTCACCTCACATATTTCATTTTACTAACTCTTTATCCTCAAATAATTCTCATCACCATCTAATTCCATCTTGGTGACATCTTCACAGAAGAATTTTAATGACATATCATGTCACGAGGACTCCTCCCCAATGACCTGAAACACTCATATTTTTCAATCATCCCATGCAGCATAATGCTTCTCTGTCTTGTCAATTTTTTTTTTCCTAATTGGGATTCTGTTTCACAGGTTTTTTATATTAGTCTACCACAGAATATTTATCTTAATTATAACTTTATAAATTTTGTAGTTCAACAAAATATATTTTTTTATCAAAATATCTGACCTCTAAAACTTGAGGATAAAAATCTGTCTTCCTTATTGGTATACACTAAAAAATACAAATATATATATATATATCAGTATGTGTATAGTTTATTATATATATATATATATATACACACATATATATCAGTTCAGTCACTCAGTAATGTCCTACTCTTTGTGACCCATGGACTGCAGCATGCCAGGACTCCTTGTCCATCACCAATTCCCAGAGTTTACTTAAACTTATGTCCATTGAGTAGGTGATGTCATCAAACAATCTCATCCTCTGTTGGCCCCTCCTCCTCCCACATTCAATCTTTCCCAGCAACAGGGTCTTTTCCAGTGAGTCAGTTCTTCACATCAGGTAGCCAAATTATTGGAGTTTCAGCTTCAGCATCAGTCCTTACAATAAAAACTCAGGACTGATTTCCTTTAGGATGGACTGGTTGGATTTCCTTGCAGTCCAAGGGACTCTCAGCAGTCTTTTCCAACACCACAGATCGAAAGCATCAATTCTTTGTCTCTAAACTTTCTTTATAGTCCAACTCTCCCATCTATACATCACTACTAGAAAAACCATAGCTTTGACTAGACAGACCTTTGTTGACAAAATGTTTCTGCTTTTTAATATGCTGTCGAGGTTGGTCATAACTTTTCTTCCAAGGAGTAAGCATCTTTTAATTTCATGGCTTCAGTCATCATCTGCAGTGATTTTGGAACCCCTCCCCCCACCCCTCCAAATTAAGTCTCTCACTGTTTCCATTGCTTCTCCATCTATTTGCCAGGAAGTGATGGGATCGGATGCCATGACCATTTTCTGAATGTTGAGTTTTAAGCCAACTTTTTCACCCTTCTTTTTCACTTTCATCAAGAGGCTCTTTAGCTCTAAGGGTGGTGTCATCTGCATATCTGAAATTATTGATATTTCTCCTGGCAATCTTGATTCCAGCTTGCACTTCACCCAGCCCAGTGTTTCTCATGATGTATTCTGTATATAAGTTAAATAAGCAAGGTGACAGTATACAGCCTTGACATACTCCTTTCCCGATTTGAAGCCAGTCTGTTGTTCCATGTCCAGTTCTGGTTGGGGCATAGACTTGGATTACTGTGATATTGAAAGTCTGCCTTGGAAATGAACAGAGATCATTCTGTCATTTTTGAGATTGCATCCAAGTACTGCATTTCGGACTCTTTTGTTGACTATGATGGCTAGTCCATTTCTTCTAAAGGATTCTTGCCCACAGTTGTAGATATGATGGTCATCTGAGTTAAATTCACCCATTCCAGTCCATTTTAGTTTGCTGATTCCTAAAATGTCAATGTTCTCTCTTGACATTTACTGTTTGACCACTTCCAATTTGCCTTGATTCATGGACCTAACATTCCAGGTTCCTATGCAATATTGCTCTTTACAGCATTAGAGTTTACTTCCATCACTAGTCACATCTACAGTTTGTTGTTGCTTTGGCTCTGTCTCTTCATTCTTTCTGGAGTTATTTCTCTATTGATTTCCAGTGGCATTTTGGGCATCTCCAACCTGGGGAGTTCATTGTTCATTGTCCTATCTTTTTGCATTTTCATACTTTCCATGGGGTTCTCAAGGGAAGAATACTGAAGTGGTTTGCCATTCCCTTCTCCAGTGGACCATGTTTTGTCAGAATTCTCCAGCATGACCTGTCCATCTTGGGTGGCCCCACACAGGATGGCTGATAGTTTCATTGAGTTAGACAAGGCTGTGGTCCATGCGATTAGATTGGTTAGGTTTTTGTGATTATGGTTTTCAGTGTATCTGCCCTCTGATGGAAAAGGATAAGAGGTTTATGGAAGCTTCCTGATGGGAGAGACTGACTAAGGGGAGAACCGGGTCTTGTTCTGCTGGGCAGGACCATGCTCAGTACATCGTTAATCCAATTTTCTGTAGATGGGTGGGGCCGTGTTCCCTCCCTGTTGTTTACCTGGGCCCAAACTATGGTGGAAGTAATGAAGATTTTATATATATATACACACACATTTATGTTTAATTGATGTATAATAATATGTTACATGTCTGCAATATATTGATTCAGAATTTAGAATATATTCCATTTATAGTCATTATAATTATAATTATAATAACTGTAGAACAGTTGGCTATATTCCCTGTGATATAGAATATATCCTTGTAACTTATTTTGTACCTAATGATTTACAACGCTTTACCTGGGCTTGAGCATTTTATATGAATTATTATACATAACTTTTTTGGATGGAGGGTTGTTGCTAGTAATAATTAGCATATTCAAGGGCATTAAATAAAAATATATGTAGGTAAGTATGTTTTTCTTTTACTTTTCTTTTAAATGGGTGTAGAAGTGGGAGAGAGTTGAGAGCAGAGGAGACTAAAAAGAAGGAACAAGTCCCAAGTGAGAGATTGGCCCAAGTATACTAATATTAGTGGGGTCTGGGGATCAATAGGAGACCCCAAGAAGATTCCTATGAGCACAGGTTTAATGAGGGGGTCAAAAAATGGAAGGAAAAAATAATTATAAAAGAACTCAACTTCAATTTTCCTGCTTTATTTAGATCTGGTACTAATTTTAGAAGCTTGATTTGGTCAGAGCTGTCCCAGATGAGCCCTGCCTTTAGGTTTTGGGCTTCCTTCATAGCTCAGTTGGTAAAGAATCTGCCTGCAATGCAGGAGACCCCGGTTCAATTCCTGGGTTGGGAAGATCCACTGGAGAAGGGATAGGCTACCCACTGCAGTATTCTTGGGCTTCCCTTGTGGCTCAGTTGGTAAAGAATCCACATGCAGTGTGGGAGACCTGGGTTCAATCCCTGGGTTGGGAAGATCCCCTAGAGGATGGAAAGGTTACCCTCTCCAATGTTAAGGGGGCTTCCTCAGTGGCTCAGACAGTAAAGAATCTGCCTGAAATGCAGGAGACCTGGGTTCAGTCCCTGGTTTGGGAAGATGCCCTGGAGAAGGACATAGCACCCACTCCAGTATTCTTGCCTGGAGAATTCCATGGACAGAGGAACCTGGGTGGCTGCAAGTCCGTGGGGTCACAAAGAGTCGGACATGACTGAGCAACTAAGCATAGTCCATTCAACAAGACAGATATTGTCTCTACCAAGTCTCAATGTTCTTGGGCACAATGTCTCAAAAGGCCCTGAAGCATTCCTTCAGTTCTTCCAGAAAAATCCAGTATATATTATTCTGTATGTTCTCTACCAGGAACTCACTATACTGGACATTTGGAAGATAAGTCAGCCTATTTTAGTGATTTTTCTAAGAGAAGCTCAGAATATTAAAAATCAATGAGTAGAAGAGAAGCCTTATTAAAATTGCCACAAGTATACAACCTGCTGTGATATTATTTTGCAGAAAAATATTTGACCTCATATTGGTCCTGAAATAAACTCATATATTAACATTAAAATATTATATATATATATATAGCATATATATATTTACACACATTTATAAGAAATAGACCTCCAGACTTATATTCCTAACATATTTTAGATTGTCTCAAATTGGAAATTGCCACAGAATTCTTGGAAAGTCAAAGTTTAATACTCAGCACCATTACTATGACCTTGTGTTCCTGATAAATGGAAGCATTAAGACTTTACCCAACAGGATTGCATTTCCCACCTGCATTTTGACCAGTTTCCTTAATGACCTTGCCAGCTGATATAAATTGCTTTTTGGAGGGAGCCCAGAGGCGTGTTGGAAAGCCTAAAGATTTTGCTTCATGTTACAGTAGATGGCTTTTAAGAGTGAAACAAAAGGAAAAGTAACTTCTGACATAAAAAAAAAATGCCTCTTTTGATTTTGACGGTGGATAACAGGCACTTCCCTTTTATAGGAGTAGGGCAGAGGGGTTATTTAAACAGAGATGTTTTAAATAAAATACACTAATTCAACTGATATGCCATTCTTTCTCATACTCATATTGTGACCTTTATTTGGGCTGTCCCCATTGTAATTACTTAGACAAGTCCAGTATATTGTCTGTTAATTCCAACATGGTCTCACCATGTTGTATATATTTCCAAGTTGTATGTATTTCCAAGTCAAGAAGTGTCTCAATTTCAGTTAAGTGTGTAAAATGTTGATTTTTTTAAATTACATGTTTGAGGTCTATGGGCACTATAAAGACCATTGCCTTCTTCATAGATTTGAAAAAAAATGCAATTTTGTTTTGTGGTATTCCAAAGAAATCCTGTAATAGTCTTTCTCCTTGAATTGAAAATATATAATCAATTAAGAATAAAATACACAGATATCCCTAGCATGAAAAAATGAAACTTATTGGAATTAATATATTTTGTGTTAATGTAACTACATTTTATATTTTTAATAATAAATGGTTTATTTTATGTTTATTCAATGTAAGACTGAAATAATAAATAAGCACACTGTAGGTACCAAATGAATGAATCATGAGATGCATTGATTTGAATGTAGACAAACACACACGAACACATATACATATACACATGCACACTATTAGTGTGTTTACATGACATGGCTTTGAAAATTATTCAGTCTTTACAATATTGTAAAGTAATTAGCCTCCAATTAAAATAAATAAATTTATATTTTAAAAAAGATATTAAAAAATTATTCAGTCTTTTCAAATGCTGTTTTTTCAATATATTTATGTTTAGTCATCTACCTTCCACGAATACCACACACTTTTTGTATTTTTAAAATCTTTTTTTGTATTTTAGAAAAAATGTGTTTTTCTGTAATATCAGAAAACAATCACTACCTCCACAGATAAATATGTTTATAATTCTTTCCTACCTCCACACATACTCCCAAGGTAATAAAAGAAGATGTGGAAATAAAAGCAACAGAGTGTATTACATTCTTATGAGTACCTGAAATTTTTATTTAAAACAAACTGAATAGAAAAAAAAATTCAGAAATGATGCTAATGTTTCAAAGCACACAAAAAACACAGGTGTGAAGATTCATTTGGGAAGCATCAAGTGTAATTCAAATGAAGTTTAACAAAATGATTGAGACAACAAATTGCTTTCTGTCATAGTTCAGGGAAATTTACCTTTTACTTGAGTAGCGTAATGTCATTTGGAAAATGTATCCCTTGGGTATTTCCTGGTACACTTCTTTTTCATGTAGAATCTACCAAGACAGTCTACATTTAAACAAGCATAGAAAATAGGATTTTGCAGCAAAAATTCCTTCGACTACAGAATATCATTACAGAGCATCAAGATAAGGCATGGATATAAAGCTATGGTTACTGAAAATCCAATTGGCCGATACATTCATTTCAACCTAAGCAGACTGAAACTATCACAGTAAGAATCCAATCTTACTCATCAATCATGATGGAATAGCTATGACCAAAATTATGTATCCAGTAGCCACTTTCAATGTAGCTCAAGCTTTTGGTTGCTGTGGCTAAGGTATAATACATCTAGAAAATTATAAATTGCTTTTTGTTGGTCTGATGCATGAGCAGGTAGGCAACATCATAAAACTGTCTATTTCATGTGGTTAATATTTTTGGTTTCTATAAACATCAATTCACACTTCTTTGGAAAGTTTCACTAACATCAAAAAATAACTAATGAAAGTACTGATTGTGTCATAACTTTTTTCATCACCTTTAGTTAGAACATAAATATAGGTTGACATTTTTTCTTTCTCCACATAACCTGTGAAGGGTATCAAATAACCCTCAGATGATAGGTTTAAAATTGCCATGAGGATGGGTTAATTAGTTGGAGCATCATCTTGATAGGAAACTCATACTCAGTCATTCGGAATTCATGACAGCCTTTGATATGAAATGAAGTAATAAGTCAAAGTGGTTTGGCTGCCTTAAAAATAGCAGAGCCCTCATCTACAACTCTAACCTTTTTCAAGTTTATATTTCCATTGTGTGTGATGATTGTAACAAGAATTGCTACATTTCTGGCTTCTTGGTATTAAGGATTTGCAGCTGAACATTTAGAGAGACATTGTTATATATCAGAAATAGCTCACATTTTAGGTCACATACAAATTTATAGGGAATATTACTTCTAAGACTGTTGGACATCATTCATCCCATTTTTATAAATATTAAGATTAAGAGAAATGGGAGCCCAGGAATGGGACATAAAAACCTCCTAAAGAGATGGTATAGATTAATATCTCAGATTCAGAATTGGCCTCCATGCTGCAGAATTCAACGCCCTCAGTTTTCTCTCCGCATCAGGATTCAATATTCTTTTCTAAGGCAAGCTTGTTTTCAGCTGTCTCTATCTCAATGGGGGTTGCAAATTGAAAGACAGGAGTTAAGGTTTTAAAGCAAAGCTGCCTTTTAATAATGAAAAAATGGAGAAAAGACTTGCTAGTAAGGAGGAAATTTAAAGGAGAAATAATGCAGTTCACAATAAAGGGGATATAAAACAAAAGTGGCCATTGTCATTTATATTTTTTAGCATTTTTCCTTTTGTTATAAAAACAAATATATGCATTTTTTATTTTTATGAAAATAATTTTATCTAGATATCCTAGCATTTATATGACAAGTATTTGGATGTGCACTCATTCATGTCCAACTTTTTGTGACCCTAAGGACTATAGTCTGCCAGGCTTTTCTTTCCACTGAATTTTCCAGGCAAGAAGGCTGGAGTGCATTGTCATTTCCTTGTCCAGTTGATATCACTGACCAAAGGATTGAACCCAGCTCTCCTGAGTATCCTGCATTGGCAGGATATTGCTTTATCACTAAGTCATCACTGGAAGTCCAAGACATATACAGCCAATTTTAACTCAAAAATATACATATATGATCATATATTCATCAAAGCAAATTATTGAGTTTGCTTCCATGCAAGCTCTAAGTGTGATTATATTAGGTGAATAAAACCAGGTCTGGACCTAGATTTCAAGTAGAGAAAACACATTGTAATTTAAATACTTATAAAGATGCAACTTAGTCCTTGGAAGAAAAGTTATGACCAATCTAGATAACATATTGAAAAGCAGAGACATTACTTTGCCAACAAAGGTCCATCTAGTCAAGGCTATGGTTTTTCCAGTGGTCATGTATAGATGTGAGAGTTGGACTGTGAAGAAAGCTGAGTGCCAAAGAATTGATGCTTTTGAACTGTGGTGTTGGAGAAGACTCTTGAGAGTCCCTTGGACTGCAAGGAGATCCAACCAGTCCATTCTGAAGGAGATCAGCCCTGGGATTTCTTTGGAAGGAATGATGCTAAAGCTGAAACTCCAGTACTTTGGCCACCTCATGCAAAGAGTTGACTCATTGGAAAAGCCTCTGATGCTGGGAGGGATTGGGGGCAGGAGGAGAAGGGGACGACAGAGGATGAGATGGCTTCACTGACTCAATGGAAGTGAGTTTGAGTGAACTCCAGGAGTTGGTGATGGACAGGGAGGCCTGGCATGCTGTGATTCATGTGGTTGCAAAGAGTCGAACACGACTGAGTGACTGAACTGAACTGAAAGATGCAACATCAAGTCATAACTATTATTATAATATAAAGCAACACAGTGTCATCAGCGTATATAAGAGGGTATAATATATTTGCTTTCCTGAAGAAATGTTATTTGAGATGCAATATAGAGGATGAGTAGTAATTTAGCAACCAAAAATAAATGACGAAACTGAAGAATTAGTAGGAACATTATTAGCAAGAGTAGCACAGCTAGAAACATTGTAGAAGGATATATAATGGAGATGGACCGTGTAGTCCTTTGCCCCCCATGTCTTCCACTTACTTTTCTTTTTTTTGTGGAAAATCTTTAGCCAAAGAATAAGTTTAATCAGAGAAGTGAAAAAATGCACAAAGGGAAACAGTCAAAAGGAGCAAGATTATAATAGTTTAGTCATTGAGCTTTTGTGCGTGCGTGCTCAGTCACTTCAGTCGAGTCTGACTCTTTTCAACCCCATGGCCTATAGTCCACCAAGCTCCTCTGTCCTTGGGATTCTCCAGGCAAAAATACTGGAGTGGATTAGTCAAGCATAGTCAAGGGGATCTAGTTCCTTCTCAAAGGCTATAAATGATATTCTGGGCCATATCCTGTGAGCTGTCTTATAAAGTCTGAAACCTCTACCAGGTGGAAGAAATTAACTACATGATAACCAGACTGTAACCAGGACATGCACTGCCACAATTCCAAGAATTTGCTTCAAAGAAATGGAAACAAACCAACCATGGAACTGAAGATTAACTGTACCTAAAATAATCAAGATGATTCTGGTCAGACCACCGATAACCAAGTTCAAGATGACTGTCAGTGCTGACTATGCTGTTTCTGCATATAGCTTCTTCCTTCCATCTATAAAAGCTCTTGGCTCCTGATTGTCAGGGCAGTGGGGGAAGGGTAGACAGCCTTTAGACAGGCATCTGCCCTCCCCCTAACACCCCAGTTGTTGTCATCCAAAATAAAGCAAACTTTCATTTCCACCAACCTGGCCTCATTATTGGCTTTTGACCAGCGAGCAGCCAGACCCCACTTTCAGTTACAGATGGAGTAAAGCAAGGTAGAATATGAACAAAGCTTGAGGATGTAGAAAAGACTGCTAAGTTCTCATCAAAACATGCTGATTCATTTCTCTGAAGGCAGAGCATGCCTATATATCCTATTCTGCCTTAAAATTGTGTGTGGCCATGTGACTGAGCTTTATCCAGTGAAAATGAATGGAAGTTGTAAGTGATAACCCCAGTTCTGATCTAGAACATCACTCTCTCATGCTTTTCCAGTTGCCTTCCCACTAACTGGGAAGTTGATCACTGTGCTGATCTTGGGAGCCACATGTTGATATGGGCAAAAGCCTCCATGAGTTTCTTAAATACAGTGTGCTTCAAAATCAACCAAAGAGCTTGTTAAATCATGGATCAGGAGGGTTTCTTATAATTTAGGCTTTGGAGGGGTCTAAGAGTATAAATTCAGAACAAGTTATCAGGTGATAATGATGATGGTTGAGGAGACCATTTGTATACAGCAGGACACTTCTTTGAAACACAGAATTATTATATGTGAAATAGATGATTTTTATCATTTCTTTTTTTATCCTATTGTATATTTTTGGCTTATTGGTAAAACATAGCCTGAATCCATGTAGAAATAAATGTAATATTAGATGTATATTGCTCCTAATAATGAGAGAAACAGCAAAACTTTTATTTTTTGGCCTCCAAAATCACTGTTGATAGTGGCTGCAGCCACAAAATTAAAAGACACTTGCTCCTTAGCAGGAAAGCTATGACAAACCTAGACAGTGTATTAAAAAGCATCAAAGCCAGATGGGTGGGATGTGGAAGGAAATGGAAGAGAGTTTCAAAAGGGAGGAGATATATGTATACCTATGCTTGCGGTGCAGAAGACCCAGATTTGATCTCCAGGGGAAGATCCCCTCGAGAAGAAAATGGCAACCCACTCCAGTATGCTTGGCTGGACAATCCATGGACAGAGGAGTCTGGTGGGCTACAATCCATGGGGTCACAAAGAGTCAGACACAACTGAGTGACTAACACACACACACACACACGACTGATTCATGTTGAGGTTTGACAGAAAGCAACAAAATTCTGTAAAGCAATTATCCTTCAATTAAAAAAAAAAGGTTTAAAAAAAAGCATCAAAGCTATGGTATTACCACCAGTCACATCTGTATGAACACTGTGAGATGTGAGAGTTGGACCATAAAGAAGACTGAGCACTGAAGAACTGATGCTTTGAAATTGTGATACTGGAGAAGACTCTTGAGAGTCCCTTGGACAGCAAGGGTATCAAACCAGTCAGTCCTAAAGGAAATCAACCCTAAATAGTCATTGGAAAGACTGATGCTGAAGCACTAATACTTTGGCCACATGATGCAAAGAGCCAACTCATTGGAAAAGACCTTGATGCTGGGAAAGATTGAGGACAAAAGGAGAAGGGAGAAGCAGAATATGAGATGATTAAATAGTATCACAGACCCAATGGACATGAATTTGAGCAAACTCTAGGAGACAGTGAAGGATAGGGAAGCCCTGGGTGAAGCAGTCCATGGGATTGTGAAGAGTCAGACATGACTTAGCAACTGAACAACAATGAACAATTACTCCTTTTTGGAAAGATGCCTATTTTCTAATCACTGCCCTTGGCTTATACAGTGTATGATTCAGTGCTGGTTCATATGAATGAAGAAGTTTGCTGTGGAATGATTACAACTTTATTTTTTTACCCCCACATCTATGTTGCAGGTACTGTCAGAAGGTCAGTTCCTGACTTACCAGAAGATGATTCCTAGAATTGCTGCAGCCACATTGTGATAATGATAAACAGAATGAAGACAAAGTCACCTCAATAACTTTGGCAACATTTCTCCCAAGAATGAGAGTTTCCCCCAGAATGTTGGAGTGGAGGCAAGAGGCACTGATGTTAGAACCCAACGAATTCAAGAACAGTGAACTGTGCTGAATGGCATTACTTTGCTGGTTCTTTTCCTAGGGCAGTTATTTAATGCCAATATACATAGATAAATTTCAAAGTCATTTCTGACAGAAAAAAATAATGAAAGAGTGAAAGAATATAAGCAAGATAATTATACTTGACCAATGGTACCAAAAGTAAATTTACAGATTATTCAATGTATTGAGCAATTTCCAAATTCATGGAATTCCACTTCCTTTTCTTATGATAGATGAAGTTTCCATCTTCCTAAATGTGAAAATCAGGATTAAAACCCAAAATGGTGCAAACAGATGATTTATTAAATCAACTGTGAAGTCGCTCAGTCGTGTCCGACGTTTTGCAACCCCATGGACTGTAGCCTACCCAGCTTCTCCATCCATGGGATTTTACTCTTACTCCAGTAAGAGTACTGGAGTGGGTTGCCATTTCCTTCTCCAGGGGATCTTCTTGACACCCGGGTCTCCCACATTGCAGGCAGACACTTTACCTAGTGGTTTCCAAATACCTGTTTTAGTCATATAATTTATGTATAAAGTTAGTTTTGAACATTCATCACATATCAATATTTTGGGGGCTTCCCTGGTGGCTCAGATGGTGAATAATTTGCCTGCAATGCTGGAGACCCAGGTTCGATCTATGAATCAGAAAGATCACCTGGAGTAGGAAATGGCAACCCACTCCAGTGCTCTTGCCTGGAGAATTCAATGGCCAGGAGAGCCTGGCAGGCTACAATCAGTGGGTTCACAAAGAGTCAGATGTGACTGAGTGACTAAAACTTTCACTTTTCTCAAACTATTTGGGCATTTTGGTATATCTTTACTTTTCCATTTTTGTTACAGGCAGAGGGTAGAGCAAAACTTTACTTCTTAATTCTCCAATTAGAAAATGATACCATACCATCATGAGAAATAGCAACTGACATCCAACTCAGTATCAAAAGATAGGAAAGAATAATGAGTACAGAATCAAATTCTAGAGCAGTGTGATTGAAAATCACATCTGTGGACTTTGCTTATGGAAACACAGTTTACCAATGAGAAATTCAGTGAATGTGTTCACCCTTTTAATTACTTATGCACACTGTAACCAGAGTGGTTCTGTTAAAAGCAGTAACTTGTTCATATGGATTCACAGTTTAAATATAACTGTATGTTTTCCTTTTGCCCTTATGGAAAATGCTAAACATGAAATATCATATCCTGATTGACTCTTGCATCTGTCTTCAGACTCAGCTTATGTTTCTTCTTCCATGGCCAGGTAAGGTCCATCCGCTGCAGGGCTTCTTTCATGTCCTCAAGTGGATTATTCTATCTCCTGCCTCATGTATTTACATTGCCATTTTCTGCTGTTGAAGCGTTCTTCAAACTTTTTCAGGTTAATATCTGCTGTTTGTTTTTTTTTTTTCCTAGGAATCATATTCTCCCTCTCATCTCATATTTAAGACTAGTTAAGTACATTCAAGTAGCAACTGTGCTTCTTGATAACATGTGATTCACTTATTTAACATCTATTTTCCCTTCCTCCATGAAAGCAGGCATTGTGCTTATTCTATCTTAGTATCTTATAGTGTCTCTTACAATAAGAGATGTCATTTATTATTTTTGGAGACATTTAGAAATGTTATTCAAATTGACCTCATTATTAATTATTTTTTCAATGAAACTTGCTAAATTTTTAACATCTTTATTTTATAGTAAATTCAACATGGCTTTTAAATATAAGAAAAAAATGTATATCATTTGTTATACTTAGTAAAATAATTATAGTATTCTTATTATGAAATTAGACTTATTTGGTTTTGAGTATTTTCTTTTTATATCTTCAGACTTTTGTTTCCACTCATTAAATTCACACACAATCTCATATATTTCCTTTAAACCAAGTATCTAATTGCCATTTTTATTCTCTGCTTTATAATAGCTGTCATTGGATAATGGAAGAATCAATCAAACTTTTTTCCTTCATGTCCCTGCAGCAACAGAATTTTATTATTTTTACTCCAGTGACACTGAGAAGCTTGAATCAGTATTGACAAAACATCAAGTCTTTTTGAAAAATCTTACTATGATAGCACTCAGAGTTTAACCATTTCACATCTTTTATAGCCACAGAAACTCAAAATTTATTTTCCTCCCAAACACATACATCTTAATCCTTTGGAAAAGCATTCTGTTGCATTTGAAATGCATTTACCATAATTGACTTCCAAGGCATAGAACTAGGATTCATCTCCACATCTGAGAACAGAAATCAAGCCCTACACTAAAGGAGCTTTATAATCAGGTTTAGAAGATTAATGTCTATTTAGCAGTGGAAGTAGATCTTGGGAGCAATCTGAATTTATTCCTGCTACTGATAGAAAATTTGAGTTTCTAGCTGAACCAGTAGAAAAACTTACTCGTATATAAATGAATACTTTAACTCTGGAAATAATTCATACTTAAACCTCGTTCGTCATTGATATTGATTACTAGAAAACTCTTCAAAATCCCTCTGTGTTGAAATACTTCTAATTTTATTCCTGATGCTTTAATTTTTAAGTAGTGAGATAGATAATAGAATAGCCTTTTTTTAGCATAGTTCACAGTTTAATCATACAATCTGATGCACAATCTTCTAATAACTTTTTCCAAATCTATCATCTGATCACTGAACTTGTCTTTTTTTTTTTTTTGGCTTATTTCTATGTTCCTCATTTGCTCTTTATCTCTGAGAAAATATATCTTAATCATAAGCTTTGCCATTAACCAGTGCTTCTCAGACAAGATACATCATTTAATATTTGATTTCATTGTTAATTATTAAAACACTGATGAAAATTGGTTGAGGAAAATTTTGTAATGCAGTAAAATAGAAAAATAGACTATGTGTTTTATATACTTATATTTAAAAAGTGGCTATATAAAGATATTTGTTTTAGAAATTCCATTTACATGATTATCATTTGGATCTCAATGCAGAATAAATTTGTGATGATTACAGAACTTCTAATGTTGGCAATTTCCTCTTTTGGTAGTTATGGATATGAATTCAAATTTGTTTTTTTTTTTCAGTTTTATGTAAACAGTTGATAGATGCATGACTATAATTCATAACTCAGATCTCCCAACCATTATTCCAGATTTCTTGATGTTGAAGCATACTGCTGATTCTTCTTTCAATACAAACATGGAGGCTCACATCCTCTTTTTTTCTTGAGTGCTGATATTCTTTTTCTGCCAATACATTTTTCTGAAAATTTCTCTTTACTATTTATTTGATAAAAAGAATAATATCTTTAATATCTGGGGTAGCAGGCTTACATGTAAGAAAGAGTTAGCATTTTTAAAATTCAATAGTATTTGTGTGTGTGTTAATCACTCAGTAGTGTCCCACTCTTTGAGACCCCCATGGACTGTAACTTGACAGGCTCCTTTGTCCATGGGATTCCCGAGGAAAGAATACTGGAATGGGCAGCCATTCCTTTCTCCAGGGGATCTTCCTGACCCAAGGAATCAAACTCGGGTCTCCTGAATTGCAGGCAGATTCTTTACCATCTGAACCACCAGAGAAGACTTGGTGATTTCCAAAACTTTAAATATTTAAGTTGATATCATTATCGATAGAATCAAAAACAAATATTAAAGAAGATGGAAGTAAACAATTATAGAGAATTTTTCTATCTATATCTTTTAAATATACAGAAGCATATAGATATTGAAACTATGTTCTCAGTAAAAACAATTTCAAGGTTTTTTTGAGTTCAGGGATAAACTGTTACTTGATTTCAAGTTTAACTCATAAAGGGGCTTCCCTGGTGACTACAGTCCATGGGGTTGCAGAGAGTCAGACATGACTAAGCAATTAACACTCACTTTCATAACTCATAAAGGTAGCTACATTAATAGAAAGTGAAAGAAAGTGAAAGTGAAGTTGCTCAGTTGTTTCCGACTCTTTGTGACCCCTTGGACTGTAGCCTATAACACTCCTCTGTCCATGGGATTTTCCAGGCAAGAGTACTGGAATGGGTTGCCATTTCCTTCTCCAGAGGATCTTCCCAACCAGGGATCGAACCTGGGTCTTCCGCATTGTAGGCAGATGCTTTACCATCTGAGCCACCAGGGAAGTCCATATTAATAGAGACAACTTGAAAAATTAGTAATAGCAGTTCTTCAAGGAAAAATAGGTTTATATATATATATATATATATATATATATATATATGCATGCATGCATTCCCTATGTCATTCTATCCATTTATAATATAATTTATATAAAGGTATATATAATGTTTATATAGCTATAGATATATAGAGAGAGGTATGTAAATATTGTAGTTATGCTTACATATGCATAGAAGTAAACTGTACATCCTTCTTTCAAATTGAATTCATTGTCATATGTTTCTATTTATTATTATTATCAGTTTAAATTTTCTTTTTTAAACACTGAAAAAACACACATTTTATTTTCTCACATTGCATAGGTAAGCCCTGAAACTTTAGTTTATTTTGGTGAGAGTTTGGAATATTTATGCAGAAAGAATTTTGTGCAAATAAAACAAAGTGAAGTTAGGTTTCTTGCTCCAAAAGAGTCAAGTGTGACACAAAATATTAAATGTATGTAACCTCCATGATCTATCAAGCAGAATCAAACTTTCTAAAGGGGACAAATACAGATTGATATTTTAGAAATTACTACAGGGCATAAACTATACTTTTACTGTACCATATGCCTGACCTATTAGCAGAAATCATCCATGAAAAATTAGCATTTTTAAACAAATCTATATCATTTCATCATTGTTATGCATCTTGTTGCTGACAAAAGTTGATGATTTGAAGTCATGATTGATTTATGAGCACTGTGGAAATAAGGCAGAAAGTTGCCAAAGAATTCCCATTTAGGACAAACAATAATTACACTGAAAATTAAACTGTCTGAAATTGGAAAAAAGTGAAAGAGTCCATGACATCAGTAATTACATTGAAAATAAAATGAATATCCTAAAAGATTTGCTTCCATATAAAATTCCTCCTCTGGATAGGCAGCTGATGCCTGAAGCAGCTGGAGAGGAGCCCAAGGGGGTTTTGAGCTGCTGAGTGAGTCTGAGAGCAAGCAACTACAGCTCATCTCAGGTCCAGACTTAAAGGAAGGCACTAAAGTGGCAGATCCACAGAGCTGGAGTTACTGTGAGGAGATACTACATGTCCAAAGGGCAGAGAAGCCCCTCAAGATGGTTTGTGTTGGAGTGGCAGCTGTGTGGCACTGGAGTGACTTTGCGGTATACTCCATGGCCAGAGGCAAAGGAGGAGCCTCAGCAAGACTGTAGGGGGGTGAAACCACATTTAGAATCAAACCCAATACCCTCCAGAGACATTTAGAAGGCTCAAACAAACCTTGTGTGCACCAGGACACAGGGAATCAACAGAGACTGAGACAGAACTGTGTTTGAGTGTCTCCTGTGGAGGTACAGGTCATCAGTGGACTGCTAAAGAGTCAGGGGCTCTGGGTGCATTGGATATCACTGGGTGCAGCAGACTTGGCTATGGCATAAGCCCTGTTGGAGGAGGTCGCCATTAAACCCATTATAGAGCCACCAGAACTTAGAAAGGACAGGGAAACAGACTCTTGGAAGGCACAAATAACTTGTGCATACCAGGATCCAGGAGAAAGGAGCAGTGACCCCAAAAGAGACTGACCCAGATTTGCCCTTGAATGTCCAGCAGGCTTTGGTGGAGGCATGGGTCAGTGGTGGCCTGCTGCAGGGTTGGAAGAACTGAGTGTAGCAGTGTATGCATGAGACCTTTTGAAGGAGCTTGCTGTAATCTTCATTACCTCCACCATAGTTTGGCCCTAGGTAAATAACAGGGAGGGACAACAGCCACCGACATGAACAAAAAATTGAATTAAAGATTTACTGAGCATGTCCAGCAGAAAGTGAAGAAGAACTAAAGAGCCCATGATGAAAGTGAAAGAGGAGTGAAAAAGTTGGCATAAAGCTCAACATTCAAAAAACTAAGATTATGGCATCTGGTCCCATCACTTCATGCCAAATAGATGGGGAAACAGTGGAAAAAGTGGCTGACTTTATTTTTATGGATTCCAAAGTCATTGCAGATGGTAATTGCAGCCATGAAATTAAAAGGTGTTTACTCCTTGGAAAGAAAATTATGACCAAACTAGATAGCATATTCAAAAGCAGAGACATTACTTTGCCAACAAAGGTCCATCTAGTCAAGGCTCTGGTTTTTCCAGTGGTCATGTATGGATGTGAGAGTTGGACTATAAAGAAAGCTGAGCACCAAAGAATTGATGCTTTTGAACTGTGGTATTGGAGAAGACTCTTGGGAGTCCCCTGGACTACAAGGAGATCCAACCAGTCCATCCTAAAGGAGATCAGTCCTGGGTGTTCATTGGAAGGAATGATGTTGAGGCTGAAACTCCAATACTTGGGCCACGTGATGAGAAGAGCTTACTCATTTGAAAAGACCCTGATGCTGGAAAAGATTGAGGGCAGGAGAAGAAGGGGACGACAGAGGATAAGATGGTTGGATGGCATCACCAATTCAATGGACATGGGTTTGTCTGGACTACGGGAGTTGGTGATGGACAGGGAGGCTCGGCGTGCTGAGGTTCATGGGGTTGCAAAGAGTCAGACACAACTGAGCGACTGAACTGAACGGAGCATGTCCTCGCCCATCAGAACAAGATCCAGTTTGAATCTCAGTCAGTCTCTCCAATCAGGAAGGTGCCATAAGCTTCTTATCTTTCTCATCAGGGAGCAGACACACTGAAAACCATAATTACAGAAGCCGCCATGAAATTAAAAGACGCTTACTCCTTGGAGGAAAAGTTATGACCAACCTAGATAGCATATTCAAAAGCAAAGACATTACTTTGCCAACAAAGGTTTGTCTAGTCAAGGCTATGGTTTTTCCTGTGGTCATGTATGGATGTGAGAGTTGGACTGTGAAGAAAGCTGAGTGCCGAAGAATTGATGCTTTTGAATTGTGGTGTTGGAGAAGACTCTTGAGAGTCCCTTGGACTGCAAGGAGATCCAACCAGTCCATTCTAAAGGAGATCAGCCCTGGGATTTCTTTGGAAGGAATGATGCTAAACTGAAACTCCAGTACTTTGGCCACCTCACGGGAAGAGTTGACTCATTGGAAAAGACTCTGATGCTGGGAGGGATTGGGGGCAAGGATGAGATGGCCGGATGGCATCACGGACTCAGTGGACGTGAGTCTGAGTGAACTCCGGGAGTTGGTGATGGACAGCGAGGCCTGGCGTGCTGCGGTTCATGGGGTCCCAAACAGTCAGACATGACTGAGAAACTGAACTGAACTGAACCAATCTGATCACATGGATCACAGATTGTCTAACTCAATGAAACCATGCCCTGTAGTACCATCAAAGACAGATGGGTCATGGGGGAGAGTTCTGACAAAACACGATCCACTGGAGAAGGGAATGGAAAACCACTTCAGTATTCTTGCCTCGAGAACCACATGAACAGTATGAAAAGGCAAAAAGATGTGACACTGAAAGATGAACTCCCCATGTTGGTAGGTACTCAAAATGCTACTGGAGTTTAGTGGAGAAATAACTCCAGAAAGAATGAAGAGTCTGAGCCAAAGCAACAACAACACCCATTGTGCATGTGACTGGTGATGGAAGTAAAATCTGATGCTGTAAAGAGCAATATTGTATAGGAACCTGGAATGTTAGGTTCATGAACCCAGGAAAAGTGAAAGTGGTCAAACAGGAGATGGCCAGAGAGAATGTTATCATTTTTGGAATCAGCGAAATAAAGTGGAATGGAATGGAATAATTTAACTCAGATGACCATTATATCCACTACTGTGGGCAAGAATCCCTTAGAAGAAATGGAGTAGCCATCATAGTCAACAAAAGAATCTGAAATGTGGTACGTGGATGCAATCTCAAAAACAACAGAATGATTTCTGTACATTTCCAAGGCAAACCATTCAGTACCACAGTAATCCAAGTCTATGCCCCCACCAGTAATGCTGAAAAAGCTGAAGTTGAATGATTCTATCAGATCAGATCAGA
Source organism: Bos grunniens (assembly GCF_055505025.1). Taxonomy (NCBI): domain Eukaryota; kingdom Metazoa; phylum Chordata; class Mammalia; order Artiodactyla; family Bovidae; genus Bos; species Bos grunniens. The sequence continues at coordinate 139,438,698 of NC_141165.1, forward strand.
TCAGTCGCTCAGTCGTGTGTGACTCTTTGTGACCCCATGAATCGCAGCACGCCAGGCCTCCCTGTCCATCACCAACTCCCAGAGTTCACTCAGACTCACGTCCAATGAGTCAGTGATGCATCCAGGTATCTCATCCTCTGTAGTCCCCTTCTCCTCTTGCCCCCAATCCTTCCCAGCATCAGAGTCTTTTTCAATGAATCAACATGTCCAATGAGGTGGCGAAAGTACTGGAGTTTCAGCTTTAGCATCATTCCTTCCAAAGAAATCCCAGTGCTGAATGTCTTCAGAATGGACTGGTTGGATCTCCTTGAAGTCCAAGGGACTCTCAAGAGTCTTCTCCAACACCACAGTTCAAAAGCATCAATTCTTTGACACTCAGCCTTCTTCACATTCCAACTCTCACATCCATACATGACCACAGGAAAAATGATAGCCTTGACTAGACGAACCTTTATTGGCAAAATAATGTTTCTGCTTTTGAATATGCTATCTAGGTTCATCATAACTTTCCTTCCAAGGAGTAAGCGTCTTTTAGTTTCATGGCTGCAGTGATTTTGGAGCCCCCAAAAATAAAGTCTGACACTGTTTCCCCATCTATTTGCCATGAAGTGATGGGATCAGATGCCATGATCTTCGCTTTCTGAATGTTGAGCTTTAAGCCAACTTTTTCATTCTCCACTTTCACTTTCATCAAGAGGCTTTTTAGTTCCTCTTCACTTTCTGCCTTAAGGGTGGTGTCATCTGTTATCTGAGGTTATTGATATTTCTCCCAGCAATCTTGATTCCAGCTTTTGTTCTTCCAGTCCAGCGTTTCTCATGATGTACTCTGCATAGAAGTTAAATAAGCAGGGTGACAATATACAGCCTTGATGTACTCCTTTTCCTATTTGCAACTAGTCTGTTGTTCCATGTCCAGTTCTAACTGTTGCTTCCTGACCTGCATACGAATTTCTCAAGAGGCAGATCAGGTGGTCTGTTATTCCCATCTCTTTCAGAATTTTCCCTAGTTTATTGTGATCCACACAGTCAAAGGCTTTGGCATAGTCAATAAAGCAGAAATAGATGTTTTTCTGGAACTCTCTTGCTTTTTCCATGATCCAGCGGATGTTGGTAATTTGATCTCTGGTTCCTCCGTCTTTTCTAAAACCAGCTTGCACATCAGGAAGTTCACAGTTCACATATTGCTGAAGCCTGGCTTGCATAATTTTGAGGATTACTTTACTAGCGTGTGAGATGAGTGCAATTGTGCAGTAGTTTGAGCATTCTTTGACATTGCCTTTCTTTGGGATTGGAATGAAAACTGACCTTTTCCAGTCCTGTGGCCACTGTTAAGTTTTCCAAATTTTCTGGCATATTGAGTGCAGCACTTTCACAGCACCATCTTTCAGGAATTGGAATAGCTCAACCGGAACTCCATCAACTCCACTACCTTTGTTCGTAGTGATGCTTTCTAAGGCCCACTTAACTTCACATTCCAGGATGTCTGCTCTAGGTCAGTGATCACACCACTGTGATTATCTGGGTTGTGAAGCTCTTTTTTGTACAGTTCTTCTGTGTATTCTTGCCATCTCTTCTTAATATCTTCTGCTTCTGTTCGGTCCATACCATTTCTGTCCTTTATCGATCCCATCTTTGCATGAAATGTTCCTTTGGTATCTCTGATTTTCTTGAAGAGATCCCTAGTCTTTCCCATTCTGTTGTTTTCCTCTATTTCCTTGCATTGATTGCTGAAGAAGGCTTTCTTATCTCTTCTTGCTATTCTTTGGAACTCTGCATTCAGATGTTTATATATTTCCTTTTCTTCTTTGCTTTTCGCTTCTCTTCTTTTCACAGCTATTTGAAAGCCTCCCCAGACAGCCATTTTGCTTTTTTGCATTTCTTTTCCATGGGGATGGTGTTGATCCCTGGCTCCTGTACAATGTCATGAACCTCATTCCATAGTTCATCAGGCACTCTATCTATCAGATCTAGGCCCTTAAATCTATTTTTCACTTCCACTGTATAATCATAAGGGATTTGATTTAGGTAATACCTGAATGGTCTAGTGGTTTTCCCTAATTTCTTCAATTTAAGTCTGAATTTGGCATTAAGGAGTTCATGGTCTGAGCGACAGTCAGCTGCTGGTCATGTTTTTGCTGACTGTATAGAGCTTCTCCATCTTTGGCTGCAAAGAATATAATCAATCTGATTTTGATGTTGACCATCTGGTGATGTCCATGTGTAGAGTCTTGTCTTGTGTTGTTGGAAGAGGGTGTTTGTTATGACCAGTGCATTTTCTTGGCAAAGCTCTATTAGTCTTTGCCCTGCTTCATTCTGTATTCCAAGACCAAATTTGCCTGTTACTCCAGGTGTTTCTTGACTTCCTACTTTTGCATTCCAGTCCCCTATAATGAAAAGGACATCTTTTTTGGTGTTAGTTCTAAAAGGTCTTGTAGGTCTTCATAGAACCATTCAACTTTAGCTTCTTCAGCGTTACTGGTTGGGGCATAGACTTGGATTACTGTGATATTGAATGGTTTGCCTTGGAAACGAACAGAGATCATTCTGTCGTTTTTGAGACTGCATCCAAGTACTGCGTTTCGGACTCTTTTGTTGACCATGATGGCTACTCCATTTCTTCTGAGGGATTCCTGCCCGCAGTATTAGATATAATGGTCATCTGAGTTAAATTTATCCATTCCCGTCCATTTTAGTTCGCTGATTCCCAGAATGTCGACATTCACTCTTGCCATTTCTTGTTTGACCACTTCCATTTTGCCTTGATTCATGGATCTGACATTCCAGGTTCCTATGCAATATTGCTCTTTACAGCATCAGACCTTGCTTCTATCACCAGTCACATCCACGACTGGGTATTCTTTTTGCTTTGGCTCCATCCCTTCATTCTTTCTGGGGTTATTTCTCCACTGATCTCCAGTAGCATATTGGGCACCTACTGACCTGGGGAGTTTCTCTTTCAGTATCCGATCATTTTGTCTTTTCCTACTGTTCATAGTGTTCTCAAGGCAAGAATACAGAAGTGGTTTGCCATTCCCTTCTCCAGTGGATCACATTTTGTCAGATCTCTCCACCATGACCCACCCATCTTGGGTTGCCCCACAGGCATGGTTTAGTTTCATTGAGTTAGACAAGGCTGTGGTCCTAGTGTGATTAGATTGACCAGTTTTCTGTGAGTATGGTTTCAGTGTGTTTGCCCTCTGATGCCCTCTTGCAACACAACTTGGGCATAGGGTATCTCTTCATGGCTGCTCCAGCAAAGCGTAGCCGTTGCTCCTTACCTTGGACGAGGGGTATCTCCTCACCGCAGCCCTTCCTGACCTTCAATGTGGGATAGCTCCTTTACGCCCTCCTGGTTCTATGGAGACCTACAAAACCATCTAGAAATCACACCCAAAAAGATTTCGTTTCCGTTATATGGAACTGGAATGCAAAGGTAGGAAGTGAAGAAATACCTGGAATAATAGTCAAATTTGGCCTTGGAGTAGAGAATGAAGCAGGGAAAAGGCTTATGGAGTTTTGCCAAGAGAACTCACTGGTCATAACAAACACTCTCTTCTAACAACACAAGAGAAGACTCTACATATGGGGATCACCAGATGATCAATTCTGAAATCAGATTGATTATATTTTTTGAAGCCAAAGGTGGAAAAGCTCTATACAGTCAGCAAAATCAAGACTGGGAGCTGACTGTGGGTCAGATCATGAACTCCTTATTGCCAAATTCATTTAAATTGAAGAAAGTGTGGAAAACCACTAGACCACTCAGGTATGACATAAATCAAATCCGTACAATAACGGTGGAAATGACAAATAGATTCAAGGTATTAGATCTGATAGACAGAGTGCCTGAAGAACTATGGATGGAGGTTCATGACATTGTACAGGAGGCAGGGATCAAAACCATCCCCAAGAAAAAGTAATTCAAAAAGGCATAATTGTTGGCTAAGGAGGCCTTACAAATAGCTGTGACAAGAAGACACACGAAAAGCAAAGGAGAAAAGGAAAGACATATCCATTTCAATGGAGAGTTCCAAAGAAGAGCAAGAAGAGATAAGAAAGCCTTCCTCAGGTATCAAGGCAAAGAAATAGAGGAAAACAATAGAATGGGAAAGACTAGAGATCTCTTCAAGAAAATTAGAGCTACCATGGGAACATGCAAAGATGGGCACAATAAAGGACAGAAATGGTATGGAACTAACAAAAGTAGAAGATATTAAGAAGAGGTGGCAAGAATACACAGAAGAACTAGGCAAAATAGATTTTCATGACCCAGATAATCATGATGTGTGGATCACTCACCTAGAGCCAGACATTCTGGAATATAAAGTCAAGTTAGCCTTAGGAAGCATCCACTAGGAACAAATCTAATGGAGGTGATGAAATTTCAGTTGAGTTATTTCAAATCCTAAAAGATGCTGCTGTGAAAATTCTGCATTCAGTATGCCAGCAAATTTGCAAAACTCAACAGTGGCCACAGGACTGGAAAGTTTCACTTTTCATTTCAATCGCAAAGAGAGGCAACGCCAAAGAATGATCAAACTATCACACAATTGCACTCATCTTACACCTAGTAAAGTAATGCTCAAAATTCTCCAAGCCAGGCTTCAGCAATACATGAATCGTGAACTTCCAGATGTTCAAGCTGGTTTTAGAAAAGGCAGAGGACCCAGAGATCAAATTGCCAACACCCGCTGGATCATCGAAAAAGCAAGAGAGTTCCAGAAAAAAAAATCTACTTCTGCTTTATTGACTATGGCAAAAGCTCTGCATGTGTACATCACAACAAACTGGAAAATTCATCAAAAATGGAAATGCCAGACAACCTGACCTGCCTCCTAAGTAATCTGTATGAACATTAAGAAGCAACAGTTAGAAATGGTGTTGGAGCAATGGACTGGTTCTAAATTGGGAAAGGAGTATATCAAGGCTGTATATTGTCACCCTGCTAATTTAACTAAATGCATAGTACGTCATGAGAAACACTGGGCTAGATGAATCACAAGCTGGAATCAAGATTGCCAGGAGATATATCAATAACATCAGATATGCAGATGACACCTCCCTATGGCAGAAAATGAAGAAGAACTCAAGATTCTCTTGATGAAAGTGAAAGAGGAGAGTGAAAAATTTAGCTTAAAACTCAACATTCAGAAAACTAAGATCATGGCATCTGGTCCCATCATTTCATGTCAAATGTGTTGGGAAGCAATGGGAACAGTGACAGACTGTATATTTGGACCCCCAAATCACTGCAGATGGTGACTGCAGCCATGAATTTAAAAGATTCTTGCTGCTTGGAAGAAAATCTAAGACCAACTTCAGATCAGATCAGATCAGATCAGTCGCTCAGTCATGTCCGATTTTTTGCGACCCCATGAATCTCAGCACGCCAGGCCTCCCTGACCATCACCAACTCCCGGAGTTCACTAAGACTCACCTCCATCGAGTCAGTGATGCCATCCAGCCATCTCATCCTCTGTCGTTCCCTTCTCCTCCTGCCCCCAATCCCTCCCAGCATCAGAGTCTTTTCCAATGAGTCGACTCTTCGCATGAGGTGGCCAAAGTACTGGAGTTTCAGCTTTAGCGTCATTACTTCCAAAGAAATCCCAGGACTGATCTCCTTCAGAATGGACTGGTTGGATCTCCTTGCAGTCCAAGGGACTCTCAAGAGTCTTCTCCAACACCACAGTTCAAAAGCATCAATTCTTCAGCGTTCAGCCTTCTTCACAGTCCAACTCTGACATCCATACATGACCACTGGAAAAACCATAGCCTTGATTAGTCGGACCTTTGTTGGCAAAGTAATGTCTCTGCTTTTGAATATGCTATCTAGGTTGGTCATAATTTCCTTCCAAGCAGTAAACGTCTTTTAATGTCATGGCTGCAGTCACCATCTGCAGTGATTTTGGAGCCCAGAAAAATAAAGTCTGACACTGTTTCCACTGCTTCCCCATCTTTTTGCCATGAAGCAATGGGACCGGATGCCATGATCTTCATTTTCTGAATGTTGAGCTTTAAGCCAACTTTTTCACTCTCCACTTTCATTTTCATCAAAAGGCTTTTTAGTTCCTCTTCACTTTCTGCCATAAGGGTGGTGTCATCTGCATATCGGAGGTTATTGATATTTCTCCCAGCAATCTTGATTCCAGCTTGTGTTTCTTCCAGTCCAGCATTTCTCATGATGTACTCTGCATAGAAGTTAAATAAACAGGGTGACAACATACAGCCTTGACGAACTCTTTTTCCTATTTGGAACCAGTCTGTTTTTCCATGTCCAGTTCTAACTGTTGCTTCCTGACCTGCATACAAATTTCTCAGAAGGCAGATCAGGTGGTCTGGTATTCCCATCTCTTTCAGAATTTCCCACAGTTTATTGTGATCCACACAGTCAAAGGCTTTGGCACAGTCAATAAAGCAGATAGATGCTTTTCTGGAACTCCCTTGCTTTTTCCATGATCCAGCGGATGTTGGCAATTTGATCTCTGGTTCTGCCTTTTCTAAAGCCAGGTTAAACATCTGGAAGTTCACGGTTCACGTATTGCTGAAGCCTGGCTTGGAGAATTTTGAGCATTACTTTACTAGCGTGTGAGATGAGTGCAATTGTGCAGTAGTTTGAGCATTCTTTGACATTGCCTTTCTTTCGGATTGGAATGAAAACTGACCTTTTCCAGTCCTGTGGCCACTGTTGAGTTTTCCAAATTTTCTGGCATATTGAGTGCAGCACTTTCACAGCATCATCTTTCAGGAATTGGAATAGCTCAACCGGAACTCCATCAACTCCACTAGCTTTGTTCATAGTGATGCTTTCTAAGGCCCACTTAACTTCACATTCCAGGATGTCTGCTCTAGGTCAGTGATCACACCACTGTGATTATCTGGGTCGTGAAGCTCTTTTTTGTACAGTTCTTCTGTGTATTCTTGCCATCTCTTCTTTTTTTTTTTTGATGATTTGATCCCACTTTATTAGCAAAACTGATCCTTAATATAATAATTCAAATAGAATTGAACTATATTGAAAAACTGAACTGTTTTATTCCAATATGTGTTAATTTCAGCCAAAATATTGGCTTAGGATATATATATATATATATTTTAAATTTTATTTTATTTTTAAACTTTACATAATTGTATTAATTTTACCAAATATCAAAATGAATCCGCCACAGGTATACATGTGTCCCCCATCCTGAACCCTCCTCCCTCCTCCCTCCCCATACCATCCCTCTGGGTCGTCCCAGTGCACCAGCCCCAAGCATCCAGTATTGTGCATCGAACGTGGACTGGCGACTCATTTCATACATGATATTATACATGTTTCAATGTCATTCTCCCAAATCTTCCCACCCTCTCCCTCTCCCACAGAGTCCATAAGACTGTTCTATAAATCAGTGTCTCTTTTGCTGTCTTGTACACCGGGTTATTGTTACCATCTTTCTAAATTCCATATATATGCGTTAGTATACTGTATTGGTGTTTTTCCTTCTGGCTTACTTCACTCTGTATAATAGGCTCCAGTTTCATCCACCTCATTAGAACTGATTCAAATGTTTTCTTTTTAATGGCTGAGTAATACTCCATTGTGTATATGTACCACAGCTTTCTTATCCATTCATCTGCTGATGGACATCTAGGTTGCTTCCATGTCCTGGCTATTATAAACAGTGCTGCAATGAACATTGGGGTACACGTGTCTCTTTCCCTTCTGGTTTCCTCAGTGTGTATGCCCAGCAGTGGGATTGTTGGATCATAAGGCAGTTCTATTTCCAGTTTTTTAGGGAATCTCCACACTGTTCTCCATAGTGGCTGTACTAGTTTGCATTCTCACCAGCAGTGTGAGAGGGTTCCCTTTTCTCCACACCCTCTCCAGCATTTATTATTTGTAGACTTTTGGATCACAGCCATTCTGACTGGTGTGACATGGTACCTCATAGTGGTTTTGATTTGCATTTCTCTGATAATGAGTGATGTTGAGCATCTTTTCATGTGTTTGTTAGCCATCTGTATGTCTTCTTTGGCCCAGTTTTTGATTGGGTCATTTATTTTTCTGCAGTTGAGCTGTAGGAGTTGCTTGTATATTTTTGAGATTAATTGTTTGTCAGTTGCTTCATTTGCTGTTATTTTCTCCCATTCTGAAGGCTGTCTTTTCACCTTGCTAATAGTTTCCTTTGATGTGCAGAAGCTTTTAAGGTTAATTAGGTCCCATTTGTTTATTTTTGCTTTTATTTCCAATATTCTGGGAGGTGGGTCACAGAGGATCCTGCTGTGATGTATGTCAGAGAGTGTTTTGCCTATGTTCTCCTCTAGGAGTTTTATAGTTTCTGGTCTTATGTTTAGATCTTTAATCCATTTTGAGTTTATTTTTGTGTATGGTGTTAGAAAGTGTTCTAGTTTCATTCTTTTACAAGTGGTTGATCAGATTTCCAAGCACCACTTGTTAATGAGATTGTCTTTAATCCATTGTATATTCTTACCTCCTTTGTCAAAGATAAAAAAAAAAAACTATAAAACACTGGTGAAAGAAATCAAAGAAGACACTAATAGATGGAGAAATATACCATGTTCATGGATTGGAAGAATCAATATAGTGAAAATGAATATACTACCCAAAGCAATTTATAGATTCAATGCAATCCCTATCAAGCTACCAACAGTATTCTTCACAGAGCTAGAACAAATAATTTCACAATTTGTATGGAAATACAAAAAACCTCGAATAGCCAAAGTGATCTTGAGAAAGAAGAATGGAACTGGAGGAATCAACCTGCCTGACTTCAGGCTCTACTACAAAGCCACAGTTATCAAGACAGTATGGTACTGGGACAAAGACAGAAATATAGATCAATGGAACAAAATAGAAAGCCCAGAGATAAATCCACACACATATGGACGCCATCTCTTCTTAATATCTTCTGCTTCTGTTAGGTCCATACCATTTCTGTCCTTTATCGAGCCCATCTTTGCATGAAATGTTCCTTTGGTATCTCTGATTTTCTTGAAGAGATCCCTAGTCTTTCCCATTCTGTTGTTTTCCTCTATTTATTTGCACTGATCGCTGAAGAAGGCTTTCTTATCTCTTCTTGCTATTCTTTGGAACTCTGCATTCAGATGTACATAATGAATCTGGGTGAGGGGAAACTGAAAATGCCAAATCTCTGACCTAATGCTTTTATAAAAGTATAAAAGAAAAGCTTAAACTTGAAATAAATAGGCAGTCCAAGAAAACTGAGAGGCTGTCTCATCACTGACACCATTCATCTCTTCAGATTGAATCCCTGGCTGCTGGAGCTGGACTCTGGTAGGTCAGTTTTCATTCCAAGCTCAAAGAAAGGCAATGCCAACGAATGCTCAAACTACCTCACAATTGCACTCATCTCACACACTAGTAAAGTAATGCTCAAAATTCTCCAAGCCAGGCTTCAGCAATACGTGAACTGGGAACTTCCAGATGTTCAAGCTGGATTTAGAAAAACCAGAGGAACCAGAGATCAAATTGCCAACATCCACTGGATCTTGGAGAAAGCAAGAGAGTTCAGTAAAAACATCTATTTCTGCTTTATTGACAGTGCCAAAGCCTTTGACTGTGTGGATCACAATAAACTGTGGAAAATTCTGAAAGAGATGGGAATAGCAGACCACCTGACCTGCCTCTTGAGAAACCTGTATGCAGCTCAGGAAGCAACAGGTAGAACTGGACATGGAACAACAGACTGGTTCCAAATGGGAAAAGGAGTACGTCAAGGCTGTATATTGTCACCCTGTTTATTTAACTTATATGCAGAGTACATCATGAAAAACGCTGGACTGGAAGAAGCACAAGTTGGAATCAAGATTGCCTGGAGAAATATGAATAACCTCAGTTATGCAGATGACAACACTCTTATGGCAGAAAGTGAAGAGGAACTAAAAAGCCTCTTGATGAAAGTGAAAGTCAAGAGTGAAATAGTTGGTTTAAAGCTCTACATTCAGAAAACTAAGATCATGGCATCTGGTCCCACCACTTCATGGGAAATAGTTGGGGAAACAGAGGAAACAGTGTCAGACTTTATTTTGTTCGGGTCCAAAATCACTGCAGATGGTGATTCCAGCCATGAAATTTAAAGACACTTACTCCTTGGAAGGAAAGTTATGACCAACCTAGATAGCATGTTAAAAACAGAGATATTACTTTGCCAACAAAGGTCCATCTAGTCAAGGCTATGATTTTTTCAGTGGTCATGTATGAATGTGAGGTTTGGACTGTGAAGAAACCTGAGTGCTGAAGAATTGATGCTTTTGAACTGTGGTGTTGGAGAAGACTCTTGAGAGTCCCTTGGACTGTAAGGAGATCCAACCAGTCCATCTTAGATCAGTCCTGGGTGTTCATTGGAAGGACTGATGCTAAAGCTGAAACTCCAATACTTTGTCACCTCATGCGCAGAGTTGACTCATTGGAAAAAGTCCTGATGCTGGAAGGGATTAGGGGCAGGAGGAGAAGGGGATGACAGAGGATGAGATTGCTGGATGGCATCACCAACTCGATGGATGATTTTGAGGGAACTCTGGGAGTTGGTGATGGTCAGGGAAGCCTGGCCTGCTGTGATTCATGGGGTCACAAAGAGTCGGACATGACTGAGCGACCGAACTGAACTGAAATGATCGTATCAATTTATTTGTATTTCAGAACATTTAGTCATATTTACAAAATTCTTTCTCAGTGTATTGGCTTCATCTGCTCAGGTACTATAGCAGCACACTATACACTGGAGGCTTAGTTGAAATTTATCTTCTCATAGTTCTATTGGCTGAGAGCCTAAGACCAGGATACCAACTAGTCAATTTCTCTTGAGCACTCTCTTCCCAGCTTGTGTGTAGTCACCTTCTGACTATGTCTTCACATGGTAGAGAAAGAATGTATCCTCCATTGTCAGTTCTTTGTGTGTGTGTTTGTGGAGGGGATGTTGGTTTATTTTTATTTTTAATAACTTTATTTATATTAAAGTATAGTTGATTAACAGTGTTGTGTTAGTTTCAGCTGCACAACAAAGTGATTCAATTATACACAAACAGATATCTATTCTTTTTCAAATTATTTTCCTGATTAGATTGTTACAGAATTTTGAGCCAAGTTCCATGTGTGATACAATAGGTCCTTGTTGGGTATCCATTATAATTATAGCAATGTGCACATGTCAGTCCCAAACTCCCTAACTATTCCTCCTCTCCACACTTCCCCACTGGTAGTCATAATTTCATTCTCTAAGTCTGTGAGCATGTGTCTGTTTTGTAAATAAGTTCATTTATAACACTTTTAAAAGATTCCACATGTAAGTGATATATGATATTTGTCTTTATCTAACTTATTTCACTCAGCTTTACAATTTGTAGGTCCATCCATGTTGCTGCAAATGGCATTATATCATTCTTTGTAATGTCTGAGTAATATTTTGTTGTATATGTTTACCACGTCTTCTTTATTCATTCTTCTGTTGATGGACATTTAGTTTGCTTCCGTGGCTTGGCTATTGCAAACAGTGCTGTATGTATTGAACATTGGGGTGCATGTTTCCTTCAAGACCATGTTCTTTTCCAGGTATATGCCAAGGAGTTGGATTGCTGTATCATATGGTAAGTCTCTTTTTAGTTTCTTAAGGAACCTTCGTACTTTTCTGTATAGTGGCTGCACCAATTTACATTCCTCTCAACAATATAAGAGATTTCCCTTCTCTCTTGACTATCTCCAGCATTTATTAGTTATAGATTTTTTGATGAAGGCTCTTCTGACCTGTGTAGGGTGATATCTCATTGTAGTTTTGATTTGCATTTCTTGAATAAATACTCCTTGGAAGGAAAGTTATGACCAACCTAGACAGCATATTAAAAAGCAAAGGGAATGACACAGGATGAGATGGTTGGATGGCATCACGGACCCAATGGACATGAGTTTGGGTAAACTCTGGAATTTGGTGATGGACAGGGAGGCCTGGCATTCTGCGGTTCATGGGGTCACAAAGAGTCAGACATGACTGAGCAACTGAACTGAATCATCCGTCATGTACCGCGTGGCTGTCTATATGTCTTCTTTAGAGAAATGTCTATTTAGGTCTTCTGCCCACTTTTTAAGAATGTTAATCCTATTATGGCTTCTATACTTATGACTTCTGCTAAATCTCATCACACCAGATATTAGGGTTTTTTCCCACAATACAAATTTTGGGGAAAACAATCCAGACTATAGTACATTTGATGATATAATCAATATAATATGTATCTCTATTTACCTCTATTTAGTGTTTTAAAGTTTTTATATGTTATTCTTTTAAAATACTTTGGGTACAAATTGAAGGCTACTTTTCAAATAAGACATATGAAAAAAAATCATTTTTGAATAATTACAAAAAAAGGTCTTAATGACCCAGTTAACCACAATGGTGTAATCACTTACCTAGAGCCAGACATCCCAGAGTGTGAAGTCAACTGGGCTTTAGGAAGCATTACTAGGAACAAAGCTAGTGGAGGTGATGGAATTCCAGCTGAGCTATTTCAAACAAAAGATGATGCTGGTAAAGTGCTGCACTGAATATACCAGCAAATTTGGAAAACTCAGCAGTGGCTCCAGGACTGGAAAACACAGCAGTGGCCCCAGGCTGGAAAACTCAGCAGTGGCCTCAGTTTTCATTCCAATCACAAAGAAAGGCAATGCCAAAGAATGTTCACACTACTGCACAATTGCACCCCTTTCACATGTTAGCAAGGTAATGCTCAAAATTCTTCAAACTAGTCTTTAATAGTATGTGAACCAAGAATTTCCAGATGCACAACATGGATTTAAAGGCAGAGGAATCAGAGATCAAATTGCCTACATCTGTTGGGTCATCAAAAAAGCGAGAGAGTTTCAGAAAAGCATCTACTTCTGCTTTATTGACTATGCCAAAGGCTTTGACTGTATGGATCACAACAAACTGTGGAAAATTCTTAAAGACATGGGAATACCAGACCACCTTATCTGCCTCCTGAGAAATCGAAATGCAGGTCAAGAAGTAACAGGTAAAACTGGACATGAAACAATGAACTCGTTCCAAATTGGGAAAGCAGTACATCAAGGCCGTATATTGTCACACTGCATATTTAACTTACACGCAGAGTATATCATGTGAAATGCTGGGCTGGGTGAATCATAAGCTGGAATCAAGACTGCTGGGAGAAATATCAATAAATTCAGATATGCAGATGACACCACCCTAATGGCAGAAAGCAAAGAGGAACTAACAAGCCTCTTGAAAAGGTGAAAGAGGAGAATGAAAAAGCTATTCAAAATAGTACAAACTGCACCTCAGATAAGTTTCTTGGTTATTTTTATTCCCTTAAATCTCTTTCTGTTGAGTCATGCTCCTTCTTTTCCTTTATGATTGACAGAATTTAACTCAAATAGTAATACAATTAAATTAGAGTATTTTATAAGTCAACATTCTATTGATATTCTGAAGAATATCTCACAAGTCAACTTTCTGTTTTAGATGTTTTAATTTACAGGCTACTTGTATTAAAGCAACCAGATATATAGATATAAATATATGTGTACATATACCTGACTCGATGGATGTGAGTCTGAGTGAACTCTGGGAGTTGGTGATGGACAGGGAGGCCTGGCATGCTGCAGTTCATGGGGTCGCAAAGAGTCGGACACGATTGAGTGACTTCACTTTCACTTTTCACTTTCACGCATTGGAGAAGGAAATGGCAACCCACTCCAGTGTTCTTGCCAGGAGAATCCCAGGGACGGGGGAGCCTGGTGGGCTGCCGTCTATGGGCTTGCATAGAGTTGGACACAACTGAAGTGACTTAGCAGTAGCAGCAGCAGCATACCTGTGTTTGTGTTTAATATATGTATGTATAAATATATACAATATAAGTAAGATGTATATATATATATATATATCCATATTTGTAATATATACATTTACTTATAGGATGAAGTTCAATATGAATTTTTTAAAGTTATCTTGAATGTAGCCATAAAAATTTAAGGTGAGTCCAAAAAACAGTGATGATGTTGAAGTGTTATTCTTCCAAACATATAACATCATGCCTCTGGCTTTTATTTTGTTCAGATGAAAAAATATCTACATATCTTTACATCTTTTTTGGTACAGCTTTCATTGAACCCAAAAAAATAGGTGTGTTGAATCATTTATGAGTTACTAATGGCAGTTTTTTTTTTTTTTTTTGCTTTATTGAGTATCAGTTCGGAAAACATAAGATTTACCAGTTGCTAATTCCTTAAGTCAGAGAATTTGGAAAAACTGCCAATTTAGTTGTGATTTATATGTCAAAAATTAGCACTGATATTGTGGTGGTTATATATATGCATACACACATATATACATACATGTACATATATATATATACACATGTATGCACACACACACGTGTGCGTGTGTGTGTGTAAAGTCACTTATTTGTGTCCACATCTTCATAACCCCATGGACTGTAGCCCACCAGCCTCCTTTATCCATGAGATTTTCCAGGCAAGAAAATCTGGAGAGGGTTGCCATTTCCTCCATATATACACACACACACACACACACATATATGTATTTAGAGAAGTAAATATATATACATAGAGAAGTCAACATTAGCCTAATAATGATATGACTTTCACTTGGCAATGTTTTTGGAATAGGCTAGCCCAAGGCAGCACCTCATTACAGGGAAATGTATGAGAAGGACACTCATTCTGTATTTTAAGATCATGAAAAATAGAAATTTCTTTGAAATCTATGTTATGTGACCTCAAGTTGTAGGGAAACATAGCTTTAAATAATGTACCATGATGCTATTAATAATTAAAATGACATAGCCTCTGAGTTTGTCAGCAAATTTCTTCCCATATATTCCCTATAGACATATGAGACCTGGATTTGTTGTTGCAAGGAGCAGGTGTTTAGAATTATAGAGTTATTCAAAGCATCAACAGAAGGTTAAAGAGAGAGCAATGGGTAAAATTTATAAAAAATCTTATAAGCAGCTAACAGATGATTCTTACAATTTCTTCTGCTCTGCTCTTCCATTTTCCGCTGTGATTGCAGCAGCTTAATTGTGGTCAAGACAGGCCATCAAGCAATGGTATCATTAAGGGCAACATGAGATCCTTTTAAAGAAGTCCCATCTGTGATAGAAACTTTCCTCCAGAAAACCCACAGATTTTTACCCCCAGTGCTTCCAGACTTTCATTGTTTCATTGTTTCTCCATAAATGCCATGGAGAAGAAGAATAGCAATAGCAAAATTTGCTGTGGACTTTGAATTCACCTATAGATCTATGTATTCTAA
Source organism: Bos grunniens (assembly GCF_055505025.1). Classification (NCBI taxonomy): domain Eukaryota; kingdom Metazoa; phylum Chordata; class Mammalia; order Artiodactyla; family Bovidae; genus Bos; species Bos grunniens. The sequence continues at coordinate 139,454,006 of NC_141165.1, forward strand.
ATCCCTACTTCTTATTTAAGACCAATATTTCTGTTTTAAAAATATATATCAGAAACAGATATAATATATACTTTCAAAAGATAATGTATTTAATCGCTACCTTTTTTTTGGAGTAAAATTTCAACTCAATTTCTCATACACAGCAGTTTAAATCAGAATTATATAGTTACTATTTTTGTTGTTCTTGAGAGGTTTTCTTCTTTTTTTTTTTTTTTCCCTTTTTCTATCAATGGCTCAGCTACCTTTATATTTTAAGTCTGTCTGACATCTATTTTATCACACTTTCAGTTCAGTTCAGTTCAGTTAAGTCGCTCAGTCATGTCCGACTCTTTGCGACCCCATGAACTGCAGTATACGAGGCCTCCCTGTCCATCACCAACTCCTGGAGTTCACTCAGACTCACGTCCATAGAGTCAGTTATGCCATCCAGCCATCTCATCCTCTGTCGTCCCCTTCTCCTCCTGCCCCCAATCCCTCCCAGCATCAGAGGCTTTTCCAATAAGTCAACTCTTCACATGAGGTGGCCAAAGTACTGGAGTTTCAGCTTCAGCATCATTCCCTCCAAAGAAATCCCAGGGCTGATCTCCTTCAGAATGGACTGGTTGGATCTGCTTGCAGTCCAAGGAACTCTCAAGAGTCTTCTCCAACACCACAGTTCAAAAGCATAAATTCTTCAGTGTTCAGCCTTCTTCACAGTCCAACTCTCACATCCATACATGACCACGGGAAAAACCATAACCTTGACTAGACGGACCTTTTTTGGCAAAGTAATGTCTCTGCTTTTCGATATGCTATCTAGGTTGGTCATAACTTTTCTTCCAAGGATTAAGTGTCTTTTAATGTCATGGCTGCAGTCACAATCTGCAGTGATTTTGGAGCCCAGAAAAATAAAGTCTGACACTGTTTCCACTGTTTCCCCATCTATTTCCCATGAAGTGATGGGACCTGATGCCATGATCTTCGTTTTCTGAATGTTGAGTTTTACACCAACTTTTTCACTCTCCTCTTTCACTTTCATCAAGAGGCTTTTCAGTTCCTCTTCACTTTCTGCCATAAGGGTGGTGTCATTTGCATATCTGAGGTTATACAGATATAAATATTAGAAAACTTTACTTGCCAACAACCATAAAATAAATACCCTCAAATATATTTTATGACATTTATGTTAGTTTAAAATATATTTAGTTGGTTATCTAAAAAATATATTTTATAACTAACAATATCAATTTTATCACATAAAGTGATATGTGTCAGTCGTGTCCCGTGGAATCTTTGCGACCCCATGGATTGTATAGTCCATGGAATTCTTCAGGCCAGAATACTGGAGTGGGTAGCCCTTCCCTTCTCCAGGGGATATTCCAATCCAGGGACTGAATCCAGGTCTCCCTCATTGCAGGCAGATTCTTTACCAACTGAGCTATGAGGGAAGCTCCCTTTATCACATAAACTGTGAGAAAATAAACATCATTCAGACTGTATTCCTGAATGATTAGATTTGGGAATAAACTCTTCATGAGGGAAAGTATGAATGGTGTGTAAGAGCATTTTTTTCAGGAGATAGATTGAATAGATTTAATTTCTATCCTTTGAAATGTTAATTTATAAATGTCACTTAATCTATTCAGTTTCTGTAGATGCAAAATGAATAAAAAATGTACAATAAGACCTTTCTGAGAATTAAATGACTTATTAAGTGAAAAGTATTTATGACAAAATCTTGGTCCATGTAACTATCCAAAAATATTGAGTATATATATGTATGTGTGTGTATGTGTATATATACACATATATTAGTTTGATAGCATACTATGCATTTTTAATTGAGCCAAATAATTTGATAATGTGAAACATCAATAATACATTTGTGTTAGTTTATAATATAGAAAATCTGTATATATTTCTCATATAAAGCATTTTAAGGCTTCATATATATCTATATAAATCCAATATTTTGTCCTCACACTGCTTCAATATGTATTTTCTGCTATAATATTCAATTGAAAGATCCAATAAATTTTTATCAGTTCTTGCTCTCAATAAGTTGTGGGACACAGACACAAATAGAATTATGGTATATAAGTTTTGTTTATTTCAGAAAAAAAGAAACTGTTCTAGTTATTTCAAAGAGCATAAATTTATTACAGGGATTTAATTACATATGACCAATAGAAGGGCTGCTAAAGTATTGGTGAAAGAGGCCTTTATTAGCCTTCAGGAAATCTGGAAGGACAGGACTTTGATGACCGCTGATAACCAGTTGTTTGTAGACAGAGTGGACCATTCTCAGGATAAGAGGCAAATTCTCCTGGCAAACACCCGTGACTGTGATGATGCTGGCACTTGTTCAAAGCTTAGGCACATCAGCTTCACATCTGTAGCTCATTAGCTAAAGAACAAGTGTCTCTATATTTTCAATCACTATTTTAAGGAACTTGGACATGATTTTCTCTAAATACCTGCCCTATAGCTCTAAGAATCTGTGTCCTTGCAAAATTTTGAAACTTATTGCCAAGACAGATCCACAATTACAGAAAGAGGGTGAGTCACAAAATGCCTCCAGTGTGCCTGCATATTGGTGTAGTGTCATTTTTCAAAAAAATCTTCACTTTAAACTCAAAGCTAGCAGCCACTCTTTTCCTCTAATACCTGCCCGCACCCACACCTAGCTCACTGATGTCTCTGTGTTTCTATTCTGACATGGGATATTGATTCATATTTTGTCAGGCATGTCACTGTTGGAAGGCAAAATTAAAAGAAAATGTGACTTTCGTGGCACCACCATGCCAAAGAACCACAAATAACTGTGATCAAAAGAGATTTTTCCAATTATCAAAAAAAACATATTCGTTTTACTACTTCATTTGGATTTTTGTGATTTCTTTTTGCTAAATTTAAGATCACTATTAAGTCAACAAAATTGTTCTATGATTATATCAGTGAAAAATATGCAAGATTATTTGCTCAAATACAGGGAAGACTGATAGAATTTTGAAATATTTTACTGAAAAAGCTACCCTAAATTGAAAACACTTGATTTTAGCTACTTCTAAGGGAAGACCAGACAGTAAAGGAAATGGAGGCCATAAAATGCTTAAGAAGCTAAGTAATTCACAAATGATTAATGATAATGGTGATATAGATAAGACTTTTGGTGATAAATACACAACTGGTTTTAGAAAACACAACAAAGAGTAATTCGATTAAACTGAGTTATAAACAATTCACTTGTAAAAAAAAGATACAAAAAATAACAGATTTCGATATCATGTGTGTATTGCTGAAACATAAATTGTTGCATAAATGGAGGAACTGTTATGATTTAAGTACTTTTAAAGCAGAAAACTCATTTAGTTATTTTATGAGATAAAGACACTCATTATAAATCATTCCTGCATTTGTATGAGGGTAAAATAAATTGCCTTGATAAAATCAAACTGATTTAAAGTATACTTCTTTAACGGTGCTGGATGAATTTAAAGTGTCCTATATCTTGGATCAAGGCTAAACCAAATTTCTCTCTTACAGGAAACACACACACACTCACACACAGACATATACTCACAAAATTTCAATGTAAGCTCAAAATATCTATAGGTTCTTTGTAAAAAGACTTTATGATATTTGTAAACTACTAGATATAATGGGTTTCTGTATTATAATACAACAAGTATAATTTTATAAAATATTTACTTATCATGAAATGATTTAAGGGCATAATTTTTAAACCACCTCAGTCTAAACATAATGATTCCTTCTTAAGACAAATTAGTACCCCCTAGCTCCATAAATATTTTTGTTCATAAACAAATTTTTGCCTTATCAGTTTTTGCTTGAGTCTTATTTTTAATTTCATATTATAAGTGAATTTGTCACAACAATAATTGAAAATAATAAGGATGTTAACATTTTAATAAAGATGTAAATGTAGTTCAAATTTTATAATCATATTTTGATAAAGATTAAAATATTAAATATTATGTTTTATAATTCAATGTACCTTATAGTTTTTTAAATGGGTACCGTTTATTGTTTGAACTCAAAACTTCTGAGGTATACTAAGCAGTCATTATTACAGTAGGAAAATAAAGCTCAGAGAAGTAATAGTTTACCGAAAGGTACAGAGCCAGAAAATGCCATAATCAGCAAACAAATCCTGTTCTGAAGGCTCTAGTCTACAACAAATAGTCTTTCTCCTATTTCAGGACCCTTGAAAAGTTAAAAGTAAAACGAGATCAAATAGTCTAAGTAAATATTCTGTATATATGAAGGAAGGATAAGTGAAGTTTTATTAATTTTAGCAAAGCACATTTTTTCCTTTCAGCCAAATGCTTCAAAAAATATGTACCATCCTAAGAGTTGAAGTCAATTCATGCTATTCACAACACGCAATTTTCTACTCATTCTTCTGGAGTCCTCCTTCTGCACGAAGTGTAGGACTTGAATCATTGGTCTACATTTTAGATAATTTTATTACACACTTTTTAATTAACGGACATAGCAGATTTCTCAGAATTCAGACGAGCAGATTTCCCTGTGCTTGCGTACTAAATCGCTTCAGTGGTGTTCAACTCTGTGACCCTATGGAGTGCAGCCCGCCAGGCTCCTTTGTCCATGAGTTTCCCCAGACAAAAATAATGGTGTGGGTTCCTATGCCCTCCTCCAGGGGTCTGCCCAACCCCTGGATTGAATACGTCTCTCTTATGTTTCCTGCATTGGCAGATGGGTTCTTTACCACTAGCGCCACCTGCGAAGCCTTATCATTTCAGTTAATCTGAGGGCCTGTTTGCCCCCTTATTATTCCCTTTGCACTTCAGCTCCTCTAGTCTGTGTTTTAGGAACATGAACTTCTGAAGTTTTCTTTCCCAGTATCTCAGGTCAATTGACTTCCCTCTGGGTTCTGCCTCTGGCAAGAACTGGCTGAGGATTGGGTAGTAAGGCTCCCAGGGCAGCCAGACTATTACATTCCCTCCTACTCTGTTTCAGGAGTCATTTTCTGGCAGAGGCAGTATCTCCTTCAAATCCACTGCAGCCAGATAAACTCACCTGATTCCAGCCTCTGTCATGTGATATTGGCCTCTGGGCTCCAGTATTACTGTCCTGTCTCCAGTCTCCATCTCCAAGCTTTCACAGTTCATGGGAGTGGAAACTTCCTGCTATGGTAATTTCTGAGTTGCAATACCTTCTCTTGTGTGGCATCTCAGCATTTTCTTTGTGGTTTTATCAACAACTTGCATCATACTTTCTTCACTATACCCACTGATAATCTGTTTTTTTTTTTTCCCTGCTTTGACTACTGAAATGGTTTCTAACATATCTGTTGTTAACTAGATGAATATTAACATAATATTGGTTAACAGAGTGAAGTGCTGGTTTGTGTGTATGGCATTAAACGGGATGATGTTAAAGTAATAAGAGACACAGTTTATGAACCAATGAAATAATGTCATGTATAGAATCCCATTAACTGATAAAACTATTCAATTCTTATTATTTCAATTGACATGGCGGTGGTGGTTTAGTTGCTAAGTTGTGTCTGATTCTTGAGACCCCATGGACTATAGCCTGCCAGTCTCCTCTGTCCATGGGATTCTTCAGGCAGGAACACTAGAGTGGGTTGCCATTTCCTTTTCCAAGTTATCTTCCTAACCCAGGGATCGAACCTGGGTGTGCTTCATTGCAGGCAGATTCTTTGCCAACTGAGATATGAGGGAAGCCCAAGTGACATAACTTCAAGTATAGTAAAAAGAGTAAGTTGTGTTTTAAAATGACACAATTTATAATAATTTCCTTTGAGAACAATGCACATTTTCATGTGGTCTTTAAAACTATATATTCATTTATAATTTCTGTGAACTATTCAACTAGTAAAAGTATTCAGAGACACAACTTTTGAGTTGTTTTATATAGCTTTGTATTGGCAGAGTCTGCTAAGCTAAAAAATGCATATGTTTGTGTAGCATGGAAAATGTATGAAGGCTCTTAAACTGAATATGTATCATAGACCTTGGTTCACCAGGGATGCATTGCATTCTAGGGTGGCTATATTTGCATAAATCACTTGATTTATAACCAATATAGAGATAAGAGCTCACTGCTTCTACACAATGAGTTAATGAACAGCATAAATATTTCATATAACTTCTAGTTATACATTATCTACCCAATAACAATCCACATAATACATGAAAAAGTAGTATTGCTCTTTTTGAAAAAAATGTTTATATGGAGGCCATTATTATCTTGTTTCATGTATCACGTGGGGCTTTAATACCTTCATATCTCAAACGTGCTTATTTGAATATTCAGTAATAAACCGTAGTTTGATTGCAGCTTGCACAAATATTTCTAGATTTCTTTTTTCCCTCTTCGTCAATACCATATCTTTATTCAGTTGCTGTTTGTCTTAGTATTGTGTTCTACTCTTATTTAGAATCATTATATCAATTTAAGACTTTTTATTTTTGACATTAGTTGTCTTACACTGGAAACATTACTTATCATGTTATGCTCTAAATATAAACAAGCTTGTGTTTAGATATTTTAAGTAATAATATAGCAATTCTACCAATAAAATTGGTGAAAAAAACAGAGACCCTTAAAATTCTCCTTGATTTTCTTACTTCTCTCCCCAAAGTATCAATTACAAAGTATGTACGGTCTCTCCTGAAAAATCTCATGCATTCATCTTTTCCTAACCATTTGCTTTGCCACTATCTACAACTGGACTTCTCACTTTTCCTTCACTGTACAGCTGTAACTGTATGCTAATACCAGGAGATTGTCATGTTTATGACAATGAAACCAAGTTAATGCCAGGCTGCTGCTGCTGCTAAGTCGCTTCAGTCGTGTCCGACTCTGCGACCCCATAGACAGCAGCCCACCAGGCTCTCCTGTCCCTGGGATTCTCCTGCAAGAACACTGGAGTGGGTTGTCATTTCCTTCTCCAATCCAGAAAAGTGAAAAGTGAAAGCAAAATATCTCAGTCGTGTCCAACTCATAGCGACCCCATGGACTGCAGCTTACCAGGTTCCTCTGTCAATGGGATTTTCCAAGCAAGAACCCTGCAGTGGGTTGCCATTGCCTTCTCCAAGTTAATGCCATGGTTATTCCTAATTGTTTACACTTGTTTTCATCTATCACTCTTCCTTTTGGAGTAATTTTCATGAAATATCATATGAATCCACCAAAACTTTCCCCAGCATTCACTCACAGACATTTTCACTGATTGCCTGTTTCTTGGAGGATAAGGTCTAATCTCATCAACTTGGTCATCAAATTCTATGCACTGGCTTTGGGCTTCCCTCCTTCTCTCGTACTTGCTCAGTCATGTCTGACTCTTTGCTACTCCATGGACTATAGCCCACCAGGCTCCTCTGTCCATGGAATTTTCCAGGCAAGAATACTGGAGTGTGTTAGCATTTCCTTCTCCAGGAGATCTTCCTGACCTAGGGATGGAACCAGTTTCCTGTGTCTCCTGCAGCACTGACAGGTGGATTCTTTACCACTGTGCTACCGGGGAATCCCCTCTTTGTCTACACTATAATTCTAATTATGACTCTTTATAACTTTCATAGCAAACAGTTACTTACACTCAACTGTTTCCCTTCATGCAGTTTCCATTCATGACAGGTGCATCTTCATATCAACTGTTTGCTCACATGGTATCTTCTGGAAAGAGGAAAAAAGAAAAGAGGAAATCTGGAAGGGGAAGGAGAAAGGTAAAAGAGTGAAAAATTGCCAACATTTAAAAGAAGTGTCTATTAGTTAAGCACTTGGATTTAGATTAAGATACAAGTTAATTGGGCATTTTAATAGAGAAAGAATCTATATTCTAGATGCTTTCTAGAATATCACTGAATGTTAAATGACTGTGAAGCTATAACTCATTGAGAAAACTATATTTTCCCAGAGGGTTGGTGAATTAAAATAATTCAGTTATACATGTACATATGTCCACTCTTTTTTAAAGATTCTTTTCCCATATACATCAATATAGAGTACTGAGTAGAGTTCCCTGTGCTACACTGTACACCCTTATCCACACACCTATAGTCAACTGCTGCTGCTGCTGCTGCTAAGTCACTTCAGTTGTGTCAACTAATCTATGACAAAGAAGGCAAGAATATAAAATGAATAAAGCAGAATCTCTATGATAAGTCATGCTGGGAAAACTAAACAGTTACATCTAAAAGAATGAAATTAGAACACCTCCTAACATCTTCTACAAAAATTTAAAATGGTTTAAAGAACCTAAATGGTCTTTAATAAGGCCAGATACTGTAAAACATTTAGAAGAAAACATAGGCAAAATACTCCCTGACATAAATTGCAGAAATTTCTTTTTTGATCCACTCCCAAGAGTAATGAAGATAGAAAAAAAAAAAAAAATTAGATGTAAGCATCAATAGAGGCATTAGATCATTAGAATATAGATGTACCAGCATGGGGTCATTTATTGTCGCCCCATGGCTACCACATGAACGTGGTGAATATTAGTGGGAGACAGAGACTAAGGCTACAAGAGAGAAGAGGAGAATTGGAAGCAAAGAAGTCAAGACTAGAAGAATTCTAGAGATACTCAGATAATTGTTAAAACTTACGGAAATAATTAACACCTCTCCCACCCAAGATTTCTAAGAATAGCTTTAAGAAGTCCAGTACTATCTTTGCTTATATTGGCTGTACAGTTTCTTAGGGTTAATATAATGGTAAAGCACTTGTAAAATGTAAATTATCTTCATTATTAATATTTGTATTAATTTTTAAATTAATATTTAATTTAAATATTTTTGAAATGTTTTTGAGCAGAATGATCAAGTTAGGACACTGGGGATTTTTTTTTTAATAATTCAAATATTCATTCAGTTCAGTTCAGTCACTCAGTCGTGTCAGACTCTTTGCGACCCCATGAATCCCAGCATGCCAGGCCTCCCTGTCCATCACCAACTCCCGGAGTTCACCCAGACTCACATCCATTGAGTCAGTGATGCCATCCAGCCATCTCATCCTCTGTCGTCCCCTTCTCCTCCTGTCCCCAATCCCTCCCAGCATCAGAGTCTTTTCCAATGAGTCAACTCTTCGCATGAGGTGGCCAAAGTACTGGAGTTTCAGCTTCAGCATCATTCCCTCCAAAGAAATCCCAGGGCTGATCTTCAGAATGGACTGGTTGGATCTCCTTGCAGTCCAAGGGACTCTCAAGAGTCCTTTCCAACACCACAGTTCAAAAGCATCAATTCTTTAGCACTCAGCCTTCTTCACAGTCCAACTCTCACATCCATACATGACCACAGGAAAAACCATAGCCTTGACTAGATGGACCTTTGTTGGCAAAGTAATGTCTCTGCTTTTGAATATGCTATCTAGGTTGGTCATAACTTTCCTTCCAAGGAGTAAGCGTCTTTTAATTTCATGGCTGCAGTCACCATCTGTAGTGATTTTGGAGCCCCCAAACAATAAAGTCTGACACTGTTTCCACTGTTTCCCCATCTATTTGCCATGAAGTGATGGGACCGGATGTCATGATCTTCATTTTCTGAATGTTGAGTTTTAAGCCAACTTTTTCACTCTCCGCTTTCACCTTCATCAAGAGGCTTTTTAGTTCCTCTTCACTTTCTGCCTTAAGGGTGGTGTCATCTGCATATCTGAGGTTATTGATATTTCTCTCAGCAATCTTGATTTCAGCTTGTGTTTCTTCCAGTGCAGCGTTTCTCATGATGTACTCTGCATATAAGTTAAATAAACAGGGTGACAATATACAGCCTTGACGTACTCCTTTCCCTATTTGGAACCAGTCTGTTGTTTCACGTCCAGTTCTGACTGTTGCTTCCTGACCTGCATACAAATTTCTCAAGAGGCAGATCAGGTGGTCTGGTATTCCCATCTCTTTCAGAATTTCCCACAGTTTATTGTGATCCACACACTCAAAGGCTTGGCATAGCCAATAAAGCAGAAATAGATGTTTTTCTGGAACTCTCTTGTTTTTTTGATGATCCAGCGGATGTTGGCAATTTGATCTCTGGTTCCTCTGCCTTTTCTAAAACCAGCTTGCACGTCAGGAAGTTCATGATTCATGTATTGCTGAAGCCTGCCTTGGAGAATTTTCAGCATTACTTTACTAGCGTGTAAGATGAGTGCAATTGTGCAGTAGTTTGAGCATTCTTTGACATTGCCTTTCTTTGGGATTGGAATGAAAACTGACCTTTTCCAGTCCTGTGGCCGCTGCTGAGTTTTCCAAATTTGCTGGCATATTGAGTGCAGCACTTTCACAGCCTCATCTTTCAGGATTTGAAATAGCTCCACTGGAATTCCATCACCTCCACTAGCTTTGTTTGTAGGATGTCACTATTTTTGCATATATCCAAGACAGTAGAAATTAATAAAACATATACCAAACTTGACCTTCTACTGTTGTCAGACATGACCTCAGATTATGAGGTTGATAACTAATTTTGTTAAGCCAATTAAGTTTGTTATATATAGTATGGAAGATGCACAAAAAGTTTAATGATACAATGGAAAAATCCTTAAGTGCAGAAAAATCATGTTCTCTGGAAGAAAAAGAAAACAATTTTTTGAATTTAAGATATCAACAATTATTTACTGTATATTGGTTACCAATAATGATATTACAATAGCACACAAAACATATATTTAGCTACTTTTGTCTTTAATACAAAGATTTTGGGAAAATCTTAACTATAACAATGTAATTAATCAGTGTTTTATGAAACAAATAAAAATAAATGCTATGAAGTAAATCAGTGTGTGATAATCTGTGAATTACTCAAGTGCATAGCTTTTACTCATCCAAGTTTACCTGTGCCATTCTTCCAACAGCATTTACTCACTCAAATCTCTATGCCATATTTTGGTAAGTTTTGCAATATTTCAACATTTTTTTCATTACTGTTAAAGTTTGTTATAGCTATCTGTGATAAGCGATCTTTGATGTTACTATTGTGATTGCTTTGAGGCACCATGAACCATGCCCGCATAAGAGGACAAACTTAGTAAATGTTGCATGTGCTCTGACTGCTCCACAGACTGGTTTTTCCTCTGTCTCTTTCCTTCCCCTTGGGTCTCCCTCTTCCCTGTGATACAATAATATTGAAATTAGGCCAATTAATAACCCCACAATGGCTTCTAATTATTCAAATGAAAGGAAAGTCACACATATCCCACACTAAATTGAAAGCTACAAATGATTATGCTTAGTGAGGAAGGCATTTTGAAAGTTAAGCATGTCAAAAGTTAGGCCTCATCTGTCAAAGAGTTAACTAAGTTGTGAATGCAAAGGAAAAGTTCTTGAAGGAAAAAGTACTACTCCAGTTAACACACTCATGGTAAGAAAGAGGAACAGCCTTATTGCTAATATGGAAAAAAGTTTTAGTAGTCTGGATAGAAGACCAAGCCAGCCAAAGCATCCCCTTAAAGTAGGCCCTGCTGCTGCTGCTGCTAAGTCGCTTCAGTCATGTCCGACTCTATGCGACCCCATAGATGGCAGCCCACCAGGCTCCTCCATCCCTGGGATTCTCCAGGCAAGAACACTGGAGTGGGTTGCCATTTCCTTCCCCAATGCATGAAAGTGAAAAGTGAAAGTGAAGTCGCTCAATCGTGTCCGACTCTTAGCGACCCCATGGACTGCAGCCCACCAGGCTCCTCCATTTATGGGATTTTCCAGGCAAGAGTACTTGAGTGAGGTGCCATTGCTTTCTCCAAAAGTAGGCCCTGCTACTGCTGCTAAGTCACTTCAGTCGTGTTCAACTCTGTGTGACCCCATAGAGGTCAGCCCACCAGGCTCCCCCGTCCCTGGGATTCTCCAGGCAAGAACACTGGGGTGGGTTGCCATTGCCTTCTCCAATGCATGAAAGTGAAAAAGTGAAAGTGAAGTCGCTCAGTCGTGTCCGACTCTTAGCGACCCCATGGACTGCAGCCCCCCAGGCTCCTCCATCCATTGGATTTTCCAGGCAAGAGTGCTGGAGTGGGGTGCCATTGCCTTCTCCAAAAGTAGGCCCTAACTGTATTTAATTCCATGAAGACCATGAGAGAGGTGAAAAGCTGCAGAAGAAAAGTATGAAACAAGCAGATGTTGGTTCATGAGGTTTAAGGAGAGAAACTGTTTCTATCACATAACAGTACAAGGTGAAGCAGCAAGCGCTGATGGAGAAGCTGCAGGAAATTATCCAGAAGATATGGCTCAGATAATTAATGAAAATGGTTACACTGAACAATAGATTTTCAATGTAGATAAAACAACCTTATATTGAAAAAAAATGCTCTCTCAGATTTCCATAGCTAAGAGGAGAAGTCAATGTCTGCTTTCATAGCTTCAAAGGACCAGCTGCTTTTTCCACTAGGGGCTAATACAAGCCAGTGCTCATTTACAATTCTGAAAATCCTAGGCCCTTAAGAATTGTGCTATATCTACTCTGTGATTTAGCCTCTGCTCTATAAATGGAGCGGAGAAGGCAATGGAACACCACTCCAGTACTCTTACCTGGAAAATCCCATGGACGGAGGAATCTGGTAGGCTGCAGTCCACGGGGTCGCTAAGAGTCGAGCATGACTGAGCGACTTCACTTTCACTTTTCACTTTTCTGGATTGGAGAAGGAAATGGCAACCCACTCCAGTATTCTTGCCTGGAGAATCCCAGGGATGGAGGAGCCTGGTGGGCTGCCGTCTATGGGGTCACACAGAGTTGGACATGACTGAAGCGACTTAGCAGCAGCAGCTATAAATGGAGCAACTGTGCCTGGATGGCAGCACATCTATTTACATCATGGTTTACTTTAACATTTTAAAATCGCCATTGAGACTCACTGCTCAGGAAAAAAAAAAAAAAAAGTTCTCTGAAAATATCACTGCTCATTGACAATGCACCTGGTCACCAAGAGCTTTGATGGAAATGTGCAATAATATTAATGTTGTTTTCAAGCCTGCTAATACAATATCCATTCTGTAGCCCATGGATCAAGGAGTAATTTTGACTTCAAGTCTTATTATTAAGGACATATATTTTGTAAAATTGTAACTGCCATAAATAGTGATTTCTCTGATGAATCCAGGCAAAGCCAATTAAAAATTTTCTGGTAAGCATTCTCTACTGTAGATGCCATTAAAACAAAACAAACAAAAAAACACAACATGTAGTTCATAGGAAGATGTCAAAGTAGCAACATTAAGTGGAGTTTGGAAGAAATTGATTCAACCCTCATGGATGAGTTTGAGGATTTCAAGACTTCAGTGGAAAAAGTTATTGCAGGTGTGGTAGAAATAGTAAGAGAGCTACAATTGGAAGTGAAGTCTGGAGATATGACTGAATTGCTGCTGTCTAATGAAAAAAAAATTAGCAGATATAGAGTTGCTTCTTAGGGATGAGCAAAGAAATTGGTTAATTAAGATGGAAACTACTTCTGGTGAAAACTCTATGAAGATTTTTGAAATGAGAACAATGAATTTAGAATATCACATAAGTTTAGTTGATAAAGCAGTGGCAGAGTTTGAGAGAATTGATTCCAATTTTAAAAGAAGTTCTACTATGTGTAAAAGGCTATCAAACAGTATTGCACACTATGGAAAAATGGTCCATGAATGAAAGAGTCAACTGATGTGGCAAACTTCATTGTTGTCTTGTTTTAAGAAATTACCACAGCCCAAGCTTCAGCAAACACCACTCTGATCAGTCAACAGTCATCAATATGGATGCAGTGTCTACCACCAGTAAAACGATTATGACTCATTGGAAGCTCAGACATTCAGCATTTTTTAGCAACAAAATATTTTTTTAGTAATTCCTTTATTAGACTTAATAGACTGGAGTTTAGCATAAACTTAACTTTTATATGCACTGGGAAACCAAGTGTTAGTGTGACACATCTTATTGTGATTTTCTCCTTATTGTGGTGGTCTGGAACTGAACACACAATATTTCTGGGGTTTGTCTGTACTAGGCACAGATTAGTACCTAGAAATCACCAATCAGTTCTACCATAGGCCACACTACAGAAAACTATGAAAAATTCATCTAAACACTATCTTATGAGTCAGTATTCATGTTAATATCCTTCTCTGGAAATCTTTATAGTGATTTATTTCAAGTTTGACATATTTTTAGGAAGGGAAAATGCATAATTATATTTCTCAAATTCAGCTTTTATGGATATCATATAACATGATAAACTATATGCTATTAATCTTAAGCTATCTATAGTTGTAGTGAAATCTATTAATTGCCTCTAAAATGATGAATAATCAGGCAAAAGAAAGAAAAACTTTAATTCCTCCAACAGAAAGACAGTTTCTCTAATGGAAATCATATTAATGCCTTGATGTAAACATTATCTATTTAAATCAAATTTTAAGTGACATAAGGAGCCCAAAGCATAAATTCCCCAGCCATAATTCTTCTCCCAGCCATTCTCTAGTTTACTGACTTTTACTTCTTGTCTACAGAGGCCTAGTCCCTCTGGAACATGGTGATTTTCATTCAGACAAACATGCTCTGGGGAAGGCCAGCTGAAATATATTCATGCTATGTCAGTGATTTCAGGTGTCAAAGGTAGTAATGGACTCAAGTATAATACACAGTACACTCAGTGGGAAAAAAAGGCAAAGCAAAACTGGATAAGACACACTTCTAAGGAATGTAGCTTACATATTTTTATCCCCTATAGCAATATAATGTTAATTATAACAATTAGATGTCTACCCCAACCAAACATCTATCTATCATCTATCTAACATCTTAATGAAGAGCTAATGGTGCTTTTCAAGATTTGGCCAGTTGACTTGTCAACATTGAGTATAATTAATTTCATTTTTGTCATTTTTCTCTCACTTCTTTTCTCAGTGTTTCTTTTGGGGGGTGGAATGGGGAAAGGGGATAGGAGAGTTTATTGCCTCATGGAGAAGATTAGTTTTCTATCTTATATTTGCCTCCTCTAATCTTTCTCAAATTATCTTTTAAAATAGTGAACTATGATCTCTAGTTTTCTACAGAAGCTTCTTCCTTTTAATTGCTTAGAAAATGTTTGTTGCTTTGGTTAGCTTTGGTGTGCTTCCTTTTATCTTCATTAATCTGAATGTCACTTGTTATCTCACAAGAATCAATGTTATGGCTGGTCCTCTTCCTATTATGGCAATGGGATTAAGGAGGAAAATGACATAACTAATATTCAGCTACTTTGGGCATTAAGCCACTTAACTGAAAAAGTACTGTATCATGTTTAGAATCCTTATAGATATTTCTAGATAGTATAATTTAGTGATGTTTTACATAAAATTCTGAATTTAAAAATCTTTAGTAATGTTATCATCATTATTATGCAGAGAAAAGAATACCATTGTATGGGTCTCTTTTGCTGCTGCAGCTGCTTAGTCACTTCAGTCATGTCTGACTTTGTGCAACCCTATGGACTGTAGCCTGCCAGACTCCTCTGTCCATGGGATTCTCCAGGCAAGAGCATCCAGACAAGGGTGGGTTGCTGTGTCCTCCTCTAGGAGATCATCCCAACCAAGAAATTGAACCTATGTCTCCTACATTGCAGGCAGACTCTTTACTGCTGAGCTACCAGGAAAGACCCATGGGTCTCTGTTAGGCCAGATAACTGGCAGACATCAGTCCCTCAGAGAAATCTAAAATCAATTTGGCACTTTCTAAAGTAGGGCTAAGAGTTTTATTATATGAAACGATTTTTTTAAACAGTAATGCATTGACCTTGATTTGGTGGTGAAATAAATTATAATTCTTCTAGAGGCAGAGAGTCTGAGATTGTGTGATTAATCAAAGACAACTAAAGTATTGTACGGCTTCAAGGAATACATTTTTATCACACTTTTTCTCATTTTCTCCATCACTTAGGTAAGTAGGAGAGTATTTTAATTATCCTTTCCAAATCCTGGGAACTCCATTTAAGATTCACAGCAGTCCCCTGGATTACTCTGAACCATTAATAAAGTTGTGATGAAGCTTCAGAAGTATTAATCATTTCTACTTATAAGAAAGTTAAACATAAGGACTATGGTGTTGGAGAAGACTCTTGAGAGACCCTTGGACTACAAGGAGATCAAACTAGTCCATCCTAAAGGAAATCAGTCCTGAATATTCATTGAAAATACTGATGCTGAAGCTGAAAATCCAATATTTCAGCCACCTGATGTGAAGAACAGATCCATTGGAAAAGACCCTGAAGCTGGGGAAGATTGAAGGCAGGGGGAGAAGGTGATGACAGAAGATGAGATGGTTAGATGGCATCACTGATTCAATGGACATGAGTTTGAGCAAGCTCCAGGAGTTGGTGATGGACAGGGAGGCCTGTTGTGTTTCAAGGGTCGCAAAGAGTTGGACATGACTGAGTGACAAAACTGAATAGAACTGAAAAATTCAACATTTAAAAATGAAAAACATGGCATCTGGTCCCATCACTTCATGGCAAATAGATGGAGAAACAATGGAAACAGTGACAGTCTTTATTTTCTTGGGCTCCAAAAATCACTGCAGATGGTGACTGCAGCCATGAGATTAAAAGATGCTTGCTCCTTAGAAGAAAAGCTATGAAAAACCTAGACAGCATATTAAAAAACAAAGACATTGCTTTGCTGACAAAGATCCGAATTGTCAAAACTATGGTTTTTCTAGTAGTCATGTATGTATGTGAGAGATGGACCACAAAGAAGGCTGAATGCTGGAGAATCTATGCCTCAGAACTGTGATTTTGGAGAAGACTCTTGAGAGTCCCTGCAAGGAGAACAAACCAGACAATCTGAAAGGAAATCAGTCCTAAATATTCATTGGAAAGACTGATGTGAAGCTGAATCCCCAATACTTTGGCCAACTGATGGGAAGAGCTGACTCATTAGAAAGACCCTGGTGTTGGGAAAGATTGGAGGCAGGAGGAGAAGGGGACGACAAAGAGATGGTTGGATGTCATCACTGACTGGATGGACACGAGTTTGAGTTGACTTCATGAGATGACGATGGACAGGGAAGACTGGAGTGCTGCAGTCCACGGGGTCACAAAGAGTGAGACATGACTGAGCAACTGAAGAGCAACAACAAATTGTCAGATTAAGGAGACAGCTTTGAAGATCAGTCATACCAAAAGAGATCTACTACTTTCACTCGAGAGCCACATAAGAAATTGGTTATCTTAGTGGCTATTTTTGTATTCAACAAACTACCAGAACTTTTGATCCAAATGAATATTTGACTACCCTGAAAAATGTGGTCAGATGTTCCATTATGGTTTCAAGGTAATAAATAAAAGGTGCTATCGCTAATTTGAAGGGTCCTAACTTTTACTGCATTCTTTTTGGATCTTTGCTTCAGAATGCATTTATAAGTTTTACAAGAAGTGCCTTGTTAGTTATTAACAGTTATGTTTTCCCCTTCATTTTCTCCATTTTTCAACAAAAAATGGGATTAAGGACTTAAATTTAAGACTGGATACTATAATAAAGGAAATCCTAGAGGAAAAAATGAAGAACACTCTTTCACATAAATCACAGTAATATTTTTTTGGATCCACCTCCTAAATGAAATATAAAGAAAAAATAAACAAATGGGCCCTAACTAAATGTAAAATATTTTGCACAGCAAATGAAACAAGGAAAATGTAAAGATAATTTATTGAATGGGAGAAAATATTTACAAATGATATGACTGATAAAGGATTAGTATTCAACATACAACTCAACACCAAAAACACAAACATCACAATTTAAAATTGGGCAGAAGAACTGAGTACTCATTTTATTGATGGAAAAATGCAGTTGGCTGGTAGGCATATAAAAAGTTGCTCAACATCATTAATCATCAGGTAAATGCAAGTCAAAAGCACAGTAAAACATCACCTCACACCTGTCAGAATGTCTATCATAAAAAAAAAAAAAACACCCACAAATGACAAATATTGAAGAAGTATGGGGAAAAGGGAATTCTTAGACACTATTGGTGGGAATATAAATTGGTTCAGTCACTATGTAAAACAATAGGGAGATTTCACACAAAACTAAGAATAAATCTACTATATGACTCAACAATTCCACTTCTGGATATATAACTGAAAAAAAAACCCCACTAATTTGAAAAGATACATGCACCTCAATATTCATAGCAACAATGTTTATAATTGTCATCAATTATATGAAATTGAAACAGATTGGAATAGATATGAAATTGAAATACATATGAGAGCAATCTAAAAGTCCATCAACGGATGAATAGTTAAAGAAAATATGATATATATATATATGTACATATTTATATTATATATATATACACGTACGTACAATGGAATATTACTCAGCCATTAAAAGGAATGAAATTATGCCATTTGCAACTGCAAAGATGGGTTTGGCAAGCGTATGGTAGGTGAAATCCCAGATATATAAAATCAAATATTGTATGATATCACTTTAGTTGTGGGATCTAAAAAATACAACAAACTTAAGGAATGTAACAGAAAAGAAGCAGACTCAGATGTAGAGAAGAACTAGTTGTGATCCGTGGGTCATTGGAGGGGTAGGTGAGTAAGAGGCACAAACGATTAGGTATAAAATAAGGTACAAGGATATATTGTACAACATGAGGAATATAGCCAATATTTTCTAATAACTATAAATTGATTACAAATGTTAAAAATTGTGAATCACTATTGTATACCTTTAACTTATATAATGTTGTACAGTAAATATACTTCAGTAAAATATTGTACCACTATATGAAAGAAAGGCAAAATTGTGCACAGATTTGAGGTTCAGAGAAACTTAGTAATTGTCTAAATTCAAAGTGACAAAGAAAGGAAAAAAGTGAATAAAGTTTAGTTAGCAGCTCAGGAATACACAAATCCCAATGTATTTTATTCATTTAAAAGCATAACACATTAAACTGAATTTTGAAAGCTCTGAAATTATCTTATTTATAAATATAGAAGGAAAAATTTGAATACTGGTAAGTTACTTAAAAATAGAACCCAATTATTCTTCAAATGAGTAATCCACAAATATCAGGAATGTTTATCCCAACTGCTCAAGTATAGTTCAAAACCAGAAAATATTTTAGTGCAATTTATAACATCATCAAATTATGAGTGAAGTCACTTTATATGATACAGATCATTCCTAGTTCAGTTCAGCCTCTCAGTCATGTCCAACTTTTCACAACCCCATGGACTGCAGCACACCAGGCTTCCCTGTCCATTACCAACTTCCAGAGTTTAATCAAACTCACATCCATCAAATTGGTGAAGCTATCCAACCATCTCATTCTCTGTCATCCCCTTCTCCTCCTGCTTTCAATCTTTCACAGCATCAGGGTCTTTTCCAGTTAGTCAGTTCTTCACATCAGGTGGCCAAAGTATTGGATCTTCAGCTTCAGCATCAGTCCTTCCAATGAATATTCAGGGCTAATTTCCCTTAGGATGGACTGGCTGGATCTCCTTGCAGTCCAAGGGACTCCCAAGAGTCTTCTCCAATACTGAAGTTCAAAAGCATCAATTCTTTGGTGCTAAGCTTTCTTTATAGTCTGGATCTCCCATCCATACATGACCACTGGAAAAACCATAGCTTTGACTAGATGGCAAAGTAATGTCTCTGCTTTTTAATGTGCTGTCTAGTTTCCTAGGAAATATGCTAAATAAAGTATAAATAAATTAATCTACTTAAATACAATAAACCTAAGTACAATATTAACATGATTCTAATACATCATGATTCTAATAAACAGAACAAGAAAAAATAAAATAGTAGACATAATTAGTATTGAATGATAAGAAATAGTGTTTTATTTTTAAAAATGCAATTGGATATCTAGAAAATATAAGAAACTATAAAACTACAAAGATATCAATAAAATAATATAAAACAATATAAAGTGGCAGATTTATAACTGTTGTAAAGTGAAAAGTTCTATAGCTAGAGGGAGAGGGTGGGGAGATTTGGGAGAATGGCATTGAAACATGTATAATGTCATGTATGAAACGAGTCGCCAGTCCAGGTTCGATGCACAATACTGGATGCTGGGGGCTGGTGCACTGGGACGACCCAGAGGGAGGGTATGGGGAGGGAGGAGGGAAGAGGGTTCAGGATGGGGAACACAGGTATACCTGTGGCGGATTCATTTTGATATTTGTCAAAACTAATACAAAGTTTAAAAATAAAATAAAATTAAAAATAAATAAATAAAAAGTTGTAAAAATAAACTGCTGAAAATAGGAAAAATCTGCAACCTGTACAAAGAAACAATTTTTATGATCACTGTTTTTTTTTTTTTTTTTTATGAGGTGAATCATATCATATTATTGAAAAAATAAGTGAGCAAATAGAATTGAATAACATTGCTTCCTTATTTCGGAAAACAAATACTGTGCTTTCTAGAACTGTTACATTTTTGTCGACGAGTGAGATTAATCTGTAGTTTTCTTTTCCTGAAGCATCCTATAATGTCCTTTACTGTCTTGAGTCAGTTTAGCTTACATTTTTTGTAAGAATTAATCAATATCACCTACATTTTACTGTAGTACATTTGAGCATAATACTTCCTTATTTGCTTTATAAACTGTTTTCCTGTAATTATGTTTCTATTTTTATTTCCTAGTTTTATTGTTGATACCTTTCTATTTTCATCAGATGTTCAACGGTCTTTTCACAAGTCTCTGTGTTTTTATTCTTTCCTGTTTTGCTTTGTTTTGCGGAGAGGGTGGCAGGGAACTTGTATTTGATTGATATCCTATTTTAAATGTCCATTTTGCATTTCAGATATTTCTGCTCTTAGCTATATTAGTTGATTCCTTCTATTTTCCTTCTGCATATTTTGGTGCAGTAATTTTAATTTACATATTTAGATTATTAATATTGGACTTTATTTCATTTAAATTTAAATATTTGTGAAAAATACCACACAAATTTTATATGAAGCAGTAGGTATATTTATATTTAGCAAGTAACACATATCCAGAAACATATGGTAGTTAAATGAATATCTGTGAATTTATGAAACAGACATAGGAAAGTAATAAACATGGATTCAAATTATAACAAATTTTTAAGTTTGATAGGGAAAATTGAAGGCATACCATTTATGAATAAGGTAATATAAGCATGGATTCCATTGAATTATACTGAAACAGTTGACATTAAATCACTATATAAAAACTAATGCTGACTGACAGTTATATAGAAAAAAAAGTTTTAATTATTTTGCTGTACAAACAAACATCCAGATGAATTTCCCAAAAGAACTTAAAACAAGCATTTTCAGTTGTCAAAAAGTAATCAAAACATATTCAAATAAGTTCATTCCTTAGTTTCAGAATGGAAATTAACACAAAACCACCTTGTAGATGAAATAAAATCAATTTTTCTGACAACATATTCCAGCACATGTTCAATGTGCTACTTACCAGCTCAGGATAAAAATATCAGCAGCTAATGCAAATGAATCCAAAAACATGTCTATCAGACAGAAAGTTTCATATCAGGATTAGATCTTCAAGCCTTTGTTCCTTTAAGAAGCAAGATGCAGTAACTCATAATTCAGATCTGAGTTCCCTATTAAATAACTTTATAACTCAAACAATTCCACAATACATTACTTTTGGTATTTTTTTTTATGAAACTAAGTTTTGTTGGATGTTTTTCTTATAATTTAGAAATAATCTATTTTTTAAAATTGTGCATAAAATCTGGCAAATTAACTCATTTTTTCCCCTGACCTTTATCATCTTTTATTAACACTGCTCAGGCAATATAATTTGTGAAACAGGGCATTCTTTAAACATTTAACCTTCAAGCACACCTTTGTTGATAGGATTCTTATTAATATCAAAACATATTTCAAGGTTTAAAGACATCTCCATGGTGTTTGCCAGATGTTTAGTTTGATATACAAAACAAACATTCTTTAGAATCTTATAAAAGTGGAGTAGGGTAGATTGTGGAGTGTTGTTCAGAGTCAGTGACTACATGACAGGCACCAGGAAAAAAAAAAAAATTGAGGTGAATAAATAAATTTCAAAATTGTCAATTCAAAGTAATAACATGCCTTTTATTTAATTGATGATACATTTTAACAGAAAAAAATAGGTATGTGCATTGCTTATCTTTTGTTAAGCAACAGTTATCACACACTGGCAGCTTATATATTTATTATCTCACAATTTCTGTGTGAAAGGAGTCCAGCATGGTTTATATGGTCCTTTCATGGTTTATCTGAGTATTCTCAACGAGTATCTCCAAAAGGGTGCCATCAAGGTGCCAGTTGAGCCTTTGGTCTTACCGCAGACCTCTAATGGGGAAGAAACCTACTTCCAACCTGATGTAATTTTTGAAACAATGTGGTATTTTTGTGGATTGTAGGACCAAGAAACTCTGCTTTTGTTGGTTGTTAGTCCATGGGGTCACTAAGAGTCAGACACTACTGAGCGACTTCACTTTCTCTTTTCACTTTCATGCATTGGAGAAGGAAATGGAAACCCACTCCAGTGTTCTTGCCTGGAGAATCCTGGGGACGGGGAAGCCTGGTGGGCTGCCGTCTATGGGGTCACACAGAGTCGGACACGACTGAAGTGACTTAGCATAGCATAGCATAGCATAGCTGGATGCTGCTCTCAGTTCCTTATTCATAAGGTAAGTCACAACGCAGCAGTGTGCATCAAAGACAAGGAACAGAGTTCTTGGTGAGTCTGCAGGGAAGACAGAAGTTAAGATCCTGTGTGACCCAGTCATGGATGTGATGCTCCATAGCTTTTCCTGAAGTCTTAAACTCCATGAATATTCAAGGGATGAGAGTTAGGCAAGAGTGTGACTAACTAAAGGTAGAGATCATTTGAAAGCTGTTTATTTCATCCTAGCTATTAAAAACAGAAACGATTTAAGGCAATCAGATGTTATGATATACACCGCTATTGTAAAGCCAAAATACATAGATTCCACATTGAACTTTCAGAATCACTTCCCCCTCACCCCCCCCAAAAAAAATACTCATCCAGTCTCATCCAGTCTACTCATGTATCTGCCATGACCAGGAAGCTAAAGACCCAGAAAGCTGCAGCCAAAATGGTAGGCAACTAGGTCCTCGTTATCATCCACATCAGAAAATAAGATGCCAGTATCTAAGTACTCAGCATCTTTGAAAATCAAACTTGTTCTCTGTGTTAGTCAGTCGTGTCTGACATTTTGTGACCCCATGGACTGTAGCCCTTCAGGCTCCTCTGTCCTTGGAAATCTCCAGGCAAGAATACTGGAGTGGGAAACCATGTCCTTCTCCAGGGGATCTTCTTGACCCAGGGATTGAACTTGGGCATCCTGCATTATAGGCAAATTCCTTACCATGTGAGCCACCAGGGAAGCTCATGCTCCATGCTTACACACATATGTCACCAGGACTATTAATTCAAGCAGAAAAGCAAGTGAAACACAGGTTTCATCACATGATGCTCATTTTCGCCTTTCAAATCTCAAGTATAAATGTGTTTGGCACACTATGTTACAGGCAGAAAAGTTTTGAAAGACTCTAAAAAATATTATATTTAACTTTTTAAATAAACGTACATAAAAACATACTTCCCAGTTGGTTCTCTGGTAAAGAATCTGCCTGCCAATTCAGGAGACACTGGAGACAAGAGTTCAATCCCTGGATTGGTAAGATACCCTGGAGGAGGAAATAGCATTCCAGTATTCTCACCTAGAGAATTCCATGGACAGAGGAGACTAGTGGACTATAGTCCATGGGGTTGCAAAGAGTGGAACACAACTGAGTGACTGAACAAACACAGAACAGAAAACATACTGCAGAAATTTTGGGAAAAGTAACAAAATCTTCCTCACAATAATTGATAACTCAGAGTCTCCAAATGTACAATCCCTCTCTAGTTAAACTTCCAACCTGTAATAAAATACTAGCTGTGTTTTCTCTTCTAAGGTGATGCAATTATACTTCCTACAATAAATGCAACCATACTTCCAATAAGAAGGAGTGTTTGTTGCCTTTCTTAAATAGGAGAAGGATAAGTCATTAACCATTTTGAATGATATTTATTTCACCTCTCTTAGTCTAAACAAATATATGGAAACTAAAGAAAGGAATATTAAGTCATATGTTGTACTACCAAAATGTTCATATAAAATTTCAGAGGAAAATAATTATTATCTATATTTTATGGCTAACTAGCTAGATAACACAAAGTATAATTTTTCAAAAAAAGGTAGAGCATGGAATTTGATAGCCTTCATTTATTCAACTTGTCTTGAAACCAGATGTATTCACTGTTTATAATATTTTTATTGTTTATTTCATGTTTCTTTATTGCTCTGTTCAACACTTTAACTTGCCAGTAATCTTTTACTGATGGTAAAACCCAAATACATTGAAAGTTTAGAATATTTTTAGGTCCTGCTTGAATGAAGTTCATATAACCTAGTACAAATTCCTCGATTGTGCTGGTATTATTACGATCCTCAAAAAAATCCCTTGGGTTTCAGAGATACGTCTCCATGGCAAGATTGTATAATACCAAGCCTATATTCCATTGTTAATCAAAAGAGCCTACAAACATGTCTCCATCAGCAAATTGTCTTTGCCATGACCCAGGGATTGCTACGTGTTTTTCAAAAGTATTGAATATAGGCGGAATCATAACAGCTGAGTAGTTATTCATTGACATTGACATTGAAGTCGCTCAGTCGTGTCCGACTCTTTGAGACCCCATGGACAGTAGCCTACCAGGCTCCTTCATCCATGGGATTTTCCTGGCAAGAATACTGGAGTGGGTTGCCATTTCCTTCTCCAGGAGATCTCCAGGGATTGGACCAGGGTCTCCCACATTATAGGCAGACACTTTACTGTCTGAGCCATCAGGGAAGTCCATACTTTGTGTCAAAAATCTCACTCCCCAAAGTTAAGGACTGGTATTAGATCCCTGCCACAGCTGTCACAGGAAAACCAAGTCTCAGAAAGAAGCAGCAAAACCCAAAGCATAGTCTCCACCTAAGCTAGTTTAATTCCACTTCACAGATGCCATACATGGATGTCTAATCTCTGTAATTTTAAAGACATCAAGTAGTAAAGGAAACTGGAAATGTAATCCTTGGTCTTTCATCTATTAAGCAAGGAATAGACACACTACAGAGGGTTGGAATTAAGTTGAGCAAAACATAAAGATCAAGAGAAAAACACTTGTTTTGTGGATAGAGAAAAATAAGATGACCAAAGAATTCAAATGATAGAATTCTAAGTAGAAAGATGCAAAATGTACTAGAGACTGTTACTTTTCCCCCAGTATCCACTGACCCTTCTTATCTTATTTATACTAGTAACCTGTGAGTTTAGAAGGTTTCACGGTCACTTTGGTAGACACTACATTTTCCACCCTCTCTTTAAGGAAAATATGACTATAGAACTACATATTATTTTTATTGGAGGATAATTGCTTTACATTTTTGTGTCTGTCTCTGCCATACATCAGTCCAAATCAGTCACAATTATCAGTTCAGTTCAGTTCAGTTCGGTTGCTCAGTCATGTCCAACTCTTTGCAGCCCCATGGACTGCAGCACTCCAGGCTTACCTGTCCATCAACAACTCCCGGAGTTTACTCAAACTTACCTCCACTGAGTCAGTGATGCCATCCAACCATCTCATCCTCTGTCATCCCCTTTTCTTCCTGCCCCCAATCCCTCCCAGCATCAGGGTCTTTTCAAATGAGTCAGCTCTTCACATCAAGTGGCCAAAGAATTGGAGTTTCGCTTCAACACCAGTACTTCCATTGAACATTCAGGACTGATCTCCTTTAAGATGGACTGGTTGGATCTCCTTGGAGTCCAAGGGACTCATATATATATCTCCTCCCTCTTGAGCCTCCCCCGACATTCCACTCTTCTAGGTAGTCACAGAGCTCCAGGCTAGGTTTCCTGTGTTATACAGCAGCTTCATTCTAGTTATCTATTTTACACAGGATAGTGTACGTGTATGTGCATGCTAAGTCACTTGAGTCATGATGTCCAACTCTTTGTGACCCTGGAGTAACCTCCCAGGGTCCTCTGTCCATGGGATTTTGCAGGCAAGATACTGAAGTGGGTTACCATGCCCTCCTCCAGGGGATCTTCCTGACCCAGGGATTGAACCTGAGCCTCTTACGTCTCCTGCATTGGCAAGTGGGTTCTTTACCATTAGCACCACATGGGAAACCCAATAATGTGTATATGTCAATAATACTTTCTCAGTTTCTCCTAGCCTCTCTCTCCTGTATTGTGTCCACAATTCCTTTTCACTATCTCTACGTATTGTTCAACGGCAGAGAAACAGAACTTTACTGAGGCAATTTTTGCTCTCCATTCTCTTCACCTTCGCATAGGTTGGACATGAACATAGGGATGGCAATTGGTTTTGGCATTCTGGATAAATGCCACATCTAGGAAATGGTGGGATGGTAAAGAAGAGGAAATGTAAGTCTATTGAGCACATAATGGAACAAAGCTATTCATTAATCATGGAACTTTTCTGACTATATATATAATATAATATTATATATTATATATATTATATTATGTATTATAATATATATATAAAGATCCACTCTTTTTTTTTCATTTTTTAATTTCTATATTACAGAAGCTTAGCCTCTGTCTTAAATAAAGCAAAAGGTATCATGTTAATCAACTGAGAGAAGAAAGTTTCCAGAAGGAAAAGTAATTTACAGGGTCACATTCTATAAAATGACTATTAAGATAATGATCATAGTAAATCTATTTAATTTGGCAGTCAGCAAGTAATAATTGATAATGTTATAAAGTTAAGTGAGACAAGAGTGTTGAGGGAAAAAGTTAGACATATAGCAGATTAGAGTGAATCAAAAGTATGAATTTCAGACCCATCAGGTTACAACTCTCTTTTTTTGCAGGTCATTTCTAAAGATAAAAAAACTGGATTGTGACAAATACCCTTTTTTT
Organism: Bos grunniens; assembly: GCF_055505025.1. NCBI lineage: Eukaryota > Metazoa > Chordata > Mammalia > Artiodactyla > Bovidae > Bos > Bos grunniens. Next base: position 139,480,948 of record NC_141165.1, read on the forward strand.
TTAATATCTCAAATTATTTTTTAATTTAATTTTTTGTCTGTTACAGCAACATATCTGCTATGCATACACAGCCTGACATTTTGACCTTTACATGATTTCTTTTTAAAATATAGGAGTAAGAGGTTCTTCAGGTTTCACCATTTGACTTAATCCATTCAAGCAAGTCTAGATCAAGTGTAGTATGGGAGCTTCCCACATAGCACAGTAATAAAGAATCTGCCTGCCAATTAGGAGATACAAGAGATACAGTTTCCATCCCTGGATTGGAAAGATGCCCTGGAGCAAGAAATGGCAACCAGCTCCAGTATCTCCAGAGAAAGTTTCTGGGCTGGTCCATGGGGTCTCAAAAAGAGTCAGAGGTGACTGAGCAACTGCGCATGCACATTCAAGCAAGTCATCGTACTCTCATAAACACTAGTTCTGGATTCCAATAGATGCAGACTTTTATCCTAACTTTGTCTTTGTTACCATGAGTCTTTGGTAAAGATACTTTTGTTTCTCCATGTATAAATTACCAATAACAATAGTGATACCATACAATTTTACTAAAGTAAATAATTGTATACATATCAATTAACACTCTATAAATGTAATTATATATATATATATATATTTTTTAGCAAGGTACTTGGTCTCTAATAAGCTCTTATATCATAAAAATCATAATTATAATGTTAGTTAAAACCTTCATAATCATTTTAATAATTAATGATGTAAATGTTAAAAATTGTTTAAAGTTAGAATTTAGATGAGACTGCAAACATATTACTAGGCTTCTCTTTACTAAATATCTCACTCTTGTATAGTAATAGACTAAACATGAGGTCAATACTGTACTTTGAGTTTTCCCATTATTACACAAACTTAGAGAACTTTATACAAGACAGATACAAGCATATTCATGGTATAATTTTGTCTGAATCTATTTCTTATTTTTGTTTACTATTAGAATAGTCCTAAGAATTGTTCAACTACACCAGTGTGAATTTATAGTTCTATATTTAAAGCCATGCTTCTAGACTCATAGAATTCTAAAGGGTTCCCAGACCATTGCGTATAAATGAACTATAAAGGTCTTCTTCTGAAGTATAGGGCCCTATACTATTCTATTCTATTTGTTGTGTTTGTTTATAGTAGTTACCATTTATTAGCTATCATTTGAAAGTTCTAAGCTCTATGTATTATTTTATTTTATTTTTATAATAACCTTTTTAAAATAGACATTGTTTAGATTCTAAAGATTTGCTTGGGGCTAGTGCACTGGGACAACCCAGAGAGATAGTATGGGGAGGGAGGAGGGAGGAGGGTTCAGAATGGGGAACACATGTATACCTGTGGTGGATTCATTTTGATATTTGGCAAAACTAATACAATTATGTAAAGTTTAAAAATAAAATAAAATTAAAAAAAATAAAGATTAGAATATTACAGTTATTCTAGAATTTTAATTGGAATCGTGAGCCATACTCTTATCTGTTATGTTTTATTGCCTCCCTGTATGACGTGTCTTGATTAGTGCAGAAATGAAAAAAAACATATACTCTAGAACTATTTACACTAATCGCATGATTCTCAACAGTGGTTAGATGATAATAGAAAATTAAACTGTCATAACTTATTTTACAAACTTACTGTGTTTTACTTATTTAGGCCCCTTTGATTGAACATTACAGTTAGTAACTTAATGTTTCTTTCTTTCTTCCCATAATTAATCTTCTAAATAATTACCCTCATCTGATTATTTCTAGCTCCAAAATAAAATGACATCAGTGTGTTCTTGGCAACAAAATAAGAGTGGATTATAGAATAAAATCCTGTGAAAACAGGGCTAAAGCTAATTTATTGCAAAGCAAACATATTGTTTTTCAGTGCCAGGAATATTTTTACCTTCCCACTCTCATCCTCCAACACCTTCTGCTGAAACTTCTAACAGTTTCTTTGGTAGAAGAAATAAATATATTTGAATCTATATGTTTACATAGTATAAAATGTGTACAGTGAAAATTATGTATAGATATATTTGCTTATATGTACATAATATTAAAATTATTGGAAAAAAACTCTCAAGCTGGAGAGAGGTTGAAAGATAATGGGGTAAAGTCCTAAAAATATTATTGAAATAATCTAAAACAACATGCATAGAGTAAAAACGCATGCATATGAGCTGGTTTCAGAGTACATCCTGGAACTCCTGAGGGTGTGAAGCCACAGATTGGTGTCATAGAATTATTCCTTATTTGATTCTTAATATTCTTTTCTATTTTACAAGATTAATGCATTTTAAAATGATGAATTTGCAAAGTTGGATTATACAGATGGTGAAGATACATGATGGGCCCTGAATCACCACTTGGAGGAGACTTCTCTATCCATCAGGAACATGCATATTAAATTCTATATCTAAATCAGCCCATAACCACTGAGATCCTTGGCTCTGTCTCATATGGCAACTACTGTATTTTCATCCTTAACAAAGTTAAAAATAGATTCCTTAAGCCTAAGTGAGAGAAAAAAGGAGCTCATTCAACTAGCGTTTAAATGCAAACTGATATTAGAAGCTAAACAGATGGAGACCCATGTCAAGTAGCAGCAAGCCTTGTGCAACCAGTCCTGTGGCTCAGGGTAAGTAGATAAAAGGAATTGTGATATGTGATGGCATTTATTTGTTGCAGTGGGGAAGATACTACATGAAAAAAAAATCTCCAAAATATAACTCAGAGAAGGGAGGAAAGAGGGATAGAGAACTCAGAAATTAGCAATATTTAGAAGTAGAAAGAGTCAACTATTTCCAGACCTCAAACATTTTTCAGAAAAAAAAAAAAACAAATCTCAAAGTTTTTCAGGAAAAAAATATCAGACATGTTATAAATACAAAATATAGAAGATGCCCTTTTCGGCTGATCCTGTGGTTTTGGATAACTACAAGCAATCCTTTCTTATGGTCATAGGGAAGAATGTGCAGACAAGGGATAATAATTTATTTTGTGGGGGAAGATTTCCATTTTTATTAATACCAAAGTGAAAATTCACTCATATTTTACTATTTCTGAATTATAACACATCTAATAATTTCTGGGACCCATATGGCAATGATGATAAGGTTGACAAAGTCTATACATACATATACAAACGTGGACAATGGGTTCTGGGTTTTGGGTTTTGACTCTTCAGGAGATACTATTTGAATACTCTTAAGATATACCATGTCACAAATACCTTTAGTGGCACTGAGTCCAATATTGTATGAAAAACTTTGAGATGGAAAATTGAGAGTTGGAATTCAGAAGTCACATTCTAAAATTTAGTGAGTTACAGGCAAATCTTATTCAATTTATTTCATAGTGTATATGTTCCTTTATATTATGCACAAGAATAACATATCATAACAATTTATATCTAAATAAGATAGATGTAGCTTTTTCAAAAAAAAAATATAAAACTGTACATGATAAGAAAGCATTAGGTCAGGCATTTTCCTCCTGAGTGATGCACAAAATAATACTGTCTTTAAACTGAGGCCTTTTTGATTTTTTAAAAAATGCAGCAAATGTTTAAAGAACTTTAGGTACATTTATTGGCACATGGTATGGAACTGAAGAAAATCGATCAGAGCCATGCTACATTTATAGGAAATAAAATGTCTTGAATGGTGGTGACTATAAAATGTATACATGTGATAAGGCTTCCCTGGTGGCTCAGATGGTAAAGAATCTGTTTGTAATGTTGGAGACCTGGGTTCAATCCCTGGGTCAGGAAGATCCCTTGGAGAAGAGAATAGCTACCCATTCCAGTATCTTGCTTGGAGAATTCCATAGACAGAGGAGCCTGATGGGCTACAATACCTGGGGCTGCAAAGAGTTGGACACAACTGACCAATCAACACATGTTCATATACATGTGATAAAATCATAAAAATATACTTATGGGTATACTTACGGGTATACAATGCACGGAGAAGGCAATGGCACCTCACTCCAGTACTCTTGCCTGGAAAATCCCATGGATGGAGGAGCCTGGAAGGCTGCAATCCATGGGGTCGCGGAGAGTTGGACACGACTGAGTGACTTCACTTTCACTTTTCACTTTGATGCATTGGAGAAGGAAATGGCAACCCACTCCAGTGTTCTTGCCTGGAGAACCCCAGGGATGGGGGAGCCTGTTGGGCCGCCGTCTATGGGGTCGCCCAGAGTCGGACACGACTGAAGTGACTTCAGTCACTTATACAAGGCAAATGCAAAAATATGTGCATGCAAAACCTGGTGAAATTTTGATTAAGTCTTGTACTCTAACCAATTTTATGTGCCCAGTAAAATTTCCTGGTTTTCATTAGATCAGTTCAGTGGCTCAGTCGTGTCCAACTCTTTGCAACCACATGAATCGCAGCACGCCAGACCTCCCTATCCGTCACCAACTCCCGGAGTTCACTCAGACTCACGTCCATTGAGTCAGTGATGCCATCCAGCCATCTCATCCTCTGTTGTCCCCTTCTCCTCCTGCCCCCCATCCCTCCCAGCATCAGAGTCTTTTCCAATGAGTCAACTCTTCGCATGAGGTGGCCAAAGTACAGGAGTTTCAGCTTCAGCATCATTCCCTCCAAAGAAATCCCAGGGCTGATCTCCTTCAGAATGGACTGGTTTGATCTTGCAGTCCAAGGGACTCTCAAGAGTCTTCTCCAACACCACAGTTCAAAAGCATCAATTCTTCAGCGCTCAGCTATCTTCACAGTCCAACTCTCACATCCATACATGACCACTGGAAAAACCATAGCCTTGACTAGACGGACCTTTGTTGGCAAAGTAATGTCTCTGCTTTTGAATATGCTATCTAGGTTGGTCATAACTTTCCTTCCAAGGAGTAAGGGTGTTTTAATTTCATGGCTGCAGTCACCATCTGCAGTGATTTTGGAGCCCCCAAACAATAAAGTCTGACACTGTTTCCACTTTTCCCCATCTATTTCCCATGAAGTGATGGGATCAGATGCCATGATCTTTGTTTTCTGAATGTTGAGCTTTAAGCCAACTTTTTCACTGTCCTCTTTCACTTTCATCAAGAGGCTTTTTAGTTCCTCTTCATTTTCTGCCATAAGGGTGGTGTCATCTGCATATCTGAGGTTATTGATATTTCTCCTGGCAATCTTGATTCCAGCTTGTGCTTCTTCCAGCCCAGCGTTTCTCATGATGTACTCTGCATATAAGTTAAATAAGCAGGGTGACAATATACAGCCTTGACATACTCCTTTTCCTATTTGGAACCAGTCTTTTGTTCCATGCCCAGTTCTAAATGTTGCTTCCTGACTTGCATATAGGTTTCTCAAGAGGCAGGTCAGGTGGTCTGGTATTCCCATCTCTTTCAGAATTTTCCACAGTTTATTGTGATCCCCACAGTCAAATGCTTTGGCATAGTCAATAAAGCAGAAATAGATGTTTTTCTGAAACTCTCTTGCTTTTTCCATGATCCAGCGGATGTTGGCAATTTGATCTCTGGTTCTTCTGCCTTCCAGCTTGAACATCTGGAAGTTCACGATTCACGTATTGCTGAAGCCTGGCTTGGAGAATTTTGAGCATTACTTTACTAGTGTGTGAGATGAGTGCAATTGTGTGGTAGTTTGACCAATCTTTGGCATTGCCTTTCTTTGGGATTGGAATGAAAACTGACCTTTTCCAGTCCTGTGGCCACTGCTGAGTTTTCCAAATTTGCTGGCATATTGAGTGCAGCACTTTCACAGCATCATCTTTCAGGATTTGAAATAGCTCAACTGGAATTCCATCACCTCCACTAGCTTTGCTTGTAGTGGTTTTCATAGCGTACTATAATTTGGTAACATATCACCATCAGAAGAATCCAAGTGATGAATAGGATCCTTTCATAGATAAGAACACGAGCTCTTGGTTTTATTTTGCAACTTACTGTGTATCTTTAGCTAGCTCAAAATCCAAATTTTGACCAAAATTAGGTCACCCTATTTTTGTTCCAGGATTTTTGATTATTATGGCTCATATACTTTTGCTTAAATTCTGAGGTTCTTAACCCACTTCCTTTAAAATCAACTTGACATTGTTTTGTCTTTTGCATTTGACATACTGAATTAATTTGTTTCACTATTACTTTTTGCAATTTTTTTTTTTTAACTTTTGGGGATTGTCTTTTTTAATGCTCTTGCTCTCATGTGGTAGATTTATTTTATCATTTATCCATTTTCTCTCCCTATGCTTGCCTATCGTAACAATTCTATTGTGCTATTGTAATCACTCACACTTTAGCACCCAGGAAGAGAATCAACTTATTTGCATTCAGGTCATGATATTGCAGCAAGTTCAGAGTACTCTCTTCATGACGTTTTCTGCTTCTATTCCAAAAAATTAGATACCTAAGATATAAAGTCACAAGCTTAAACAGAGATCAGAGAAATCTATGGCTTCCTATGGGAAGAGAATGCAATCCCAAATCCAATTTCAGTAAAGCGCATCTGGACTCTGGTGGTACAGATGGTAAGGAATCTACCTGCAGTGTGAGAGACCTGTGTTCAATCTCTTGGTTGGGAAGAGACCCTGTAGAAGGAAAGGCAACCCACTCCAGTATTCTTGCCTGGGAAATCCCACGGATGGAGGAGCCTGACAGGCCATAGTCCTTTGGGTTGTAAAGAGTTGGACACGACTGAGTGACTTCACTTTATGTACCCTGCCAGACTCAAGGTGTTTCTAGATCCTAATGCTTTATAGGAGTCGGACTTATGTTATTCTATCCCTGTTTCCTGAGTCAGGGCAGTCTCGTGGCTTCTGCTTCTTATCATGGTGATCATATTCCATTTCATGCTCAAGAGCTCTTTATCTTGTTCCTGAGAACAACTATGATTTTTTTATAGCGATCTTTTCAGAAAGAAGAAATATTAAATATGTGAATTTACATTACCATCTTGACAGGAGAGGGCTTTGCTTTTTCTTTTTTTTTATGTTATTTTTTTAAATTTTATTTTATTTTTATCGAACCTGAACTGGCAACTCATTTCATACATGATATTTTACATGTTTCAATGCCATTCTCCCAAATCTTCCCACCCTCTCCCTCTCCCACAGAGTCCAAAAGACTGTTCTATACATCAGTGTCTCTTTTGCTGTCTCGTACACAGGGTTATTGTTACCATCTTTCTAAATTCCATATATATGCGTTAGTATACTGTATTGGTGTTTTTCTTTCTGGCTTACTTCACTCTGTATAATAGGCTCCAGTTTCATCCACCTCATTAGAACTGATTCAAATGTATTCTTTTTAATGGCTGAGTAATACTCCATTGTGTATATGTACCACAGCTTTCTTTTTTTTTCTCTAATTTTATTTTATTTTTAAACTTTACATAATTGTATTAGTTTTGCCAAATATCAAAATGAATCTGCCACAGGTATACATGTGTTCCCCATCCTGAACCCTCCTCCCTCCTCCCTCCCCATACCATCCCTCTGGGTTGTCCCAGTGCACTAGCCCCAAGCATCCAGTGTTGTGCATCGAACCTGGACTGGCAACTCGTTTCTTACATGATATTTTACATGTTTCAATGCCATTCTCCCAAATCTTCCCACCCTCTCCCTCTCCCACAGAGTCCATAAGACTGTTCTATACATCAGTGTCTCTTTTACTGTCTCGTACACCGGGTTATTGTTACCATCTGTCTAAATTCCATATATATGCGTTAGTATACTGAATTTATGTTTTTCCTTCTGGCTTACTTCACTCTGTATAATAGGCTCCAGTTTCATCCACCTCATTAGAACTGATTCAAATGTATTCTTTTTAATGGCTGAGTAATACTCCATTGTGTATATGTACCACAGCTCTCTTATCCATTCATCTGCTGATGGACATCTAGGTTGCTTCCATGTCCTGGCTATTATAAACAGTGCTGCGATGAACATTGGGGTACACGTGTCTCTTTCCCTTCCGGTTTCCTCAGTGTGTATGCCCAGCAGTGGGATTGCTGGATCATAAGGCAGTTCTATTTCCAGTTTTTTAAGGAATCTCCACACTGTTCTCCATAGTGGCTGTACTAGTTTGCATTCCCACCAACAGTGTAAGAGGGTTCCCTTTTCTCCACACCCTCTCCAGCATTTATTATTTGTAGACTTTTGGATCACAGCCATTCTGACTGGTGTGAAATGGTACCTCATAGTGGTTTTGATTTGCATTTCTCTGATAATGAGTGATGTTGAGCATCTTTTCATGTGTTTGTTAGCCATCTGTATGTCTTCTTTGGAGAAATGTCTATTTAGTTCTTTGGCCCGTTTTTTGATTGGGTCATTTATTTTTCTGGAGTTGAGCTGTAGGAGTTGCTTGTGTATTTTTGAGATTAGTTGTTTGTCAGTTGCTTCATTTGCTGTTATTTTCTCCCATTCTGAAGGCTATCTTTTCACCTTGCTAATAGTTTCCTTTGATGTGCAGAAGCTTTTAAGGTTAATTAGGTCCCACGCTTGAAGAATTCTTTCCATATCTTTGGAATTCTACATAATAAACAGTCAATAATGATCCATCTCAGTCTTGCTGCTTCATTTATCATGGACTGTGGTTGGTTTTCATTTTGTATATTTGCTTCTTCTTTCATTCCAAAGAAATAATCTGTACTGCATCTTTGAATAGCTCTCTATTCCACTTGTTGTATTCTGTACTTGATAAACCCTGGTAATCTGTTAGACTGTATATCCAATTCTATAAAAATCATCTCTGTAATTATTTCTTAATTGCTTCATTGTTTCAGTGTCTTTTTTTTCTCTTCTGTCTTCACTGATGATTTCAAACCGTTTCTCTATTATAGCAATGCAATTTTGATTGAATGTAAGGCTTAAATCTCAGGTGTGACCACACCATTTTTTTATTCATATAAGATTTGGGATCTTCTTGACCTGGTGACTTAGGAATGGAGGATATATCCTTCTTACATAATACTACCTTATCTGCATATGGCTTCTAGAATCATCACTGCATGGTCATCTACATCAATTTTACCCACAGTACATTATCAAAAACTGGGCTTCCACCCAACTTCAGGGTGGTTGGGAAATGAAAGGGAAGGATGCAGAAAAATTGGGGAGCATGTCATGCATTTGGAAAAGAGAAAAATAAGGTAGTCTAAATCACTTTCATTTTTGAAGAAAGAGTAAGATTTATCATGAAGATGTATGATATGTTAACTGAAAGGAACTCCCACTAGATAAGGTATGGCATTTTAGAGTATTAAAATAAATTAGGCTTTACATGAGTCAAAAATAAACAATTGAATCTTTTAGAAGAGCCAAGAGTCCATTATGAGAGTAAAAATGAAAAGGTAATAAAATCTATTAAAAACAGCTATTATGTACACGAGTATCTACTATCTATAAAATGCTTTATTAAAATTATTAATGGGATACCAACCTTGCAATTTTTAAGAAAATTGTTGGGAAAAAATTTATGGTTATGGCGAGAGAGCATGATTAACATAAAGTTCATCTATTTAAGAATAAACAAGAGTGATACTGATAATAAAAAATAAAGGCAAAATTACAAAGGTGGCTGCCTTTTGTATTGCTCAATAAAAACATTTAGGAAATTTTGTGTGAAAATCAGGAAAGTCTCCATTAGTCCTGACAAAAGATGTGAATAATTAATCTGGAGGAAGGAAATGAGACTAGTTCAGTAATGTTTTAAATCACTTGTATCTGTGAAAGTAGTAGAAGAGGAACAAATTAAAAAACAAACAAACAAACACACATTTATTTAGAAAAAGCAGTCAGTGTAATAAGGAAGAGAGAATGGGATTGAGTATATAGTTCAGTTCAGTTGCTCACTTGTGTCTGACTCTTTGTGACCCCATGAACCACAGCATGCCAGGCCTCCCTGTTCATCACCAACTCCTGGAGTTCACCCAAACCCATGTCCATCGAGTCGGTGATGCCATCTAACCATCTCATCCTCTGTCATCCCCTTCTCCTCCTGCCCTCAATCTTTCCCAACATCAGGGTCTTTTCAAATGAGTCAGCTCTTCGCATCAGGTGGCCAAAGAATATAGTTGAATTAAAAAAAAAAAAATCACTATGTCCACAATGCTAAACTTCACAGAAAGATAACACATATATTACTCTGATTTCAAAATAAACTGATAGTGCTATACACCTATTAAAATGGCCAAAATACAGAAGACTGATAACACCAAAAGTTTCTGAAGATGACATTGACAAGAACTATCATTGCTCATGGAAATGCAAAATGGTACAGCCACTTTGGGAAAGAGTTTGCAGGTATCATACCCTTACCATAGGTTTGCTTCAGCAATCGTGTTCCTTGGTGCTTTTCCAAAGGGACTGAAATTTTACATCCACACTAAAATGTGACATAATGGCCTCTTGGCTGTACTAACAGATTCAGTTATTTATTAATGACTCACTTGTAGCAGCTTTATTCATAACTGCCAAAACTTGGAAGCAAAACAGATATCTTTCAGTAGTTGGATGGTTAAACTGTGGCACACCCAGACAATTAAATCTTATTCAGAACTAAAGAAATGATCTCTAAAGCAAGGAAAGGAGATGGAAAACACTTAAATGCATATTACTGAGTTTGAAAGAAGCCAATCTGAAAATACTATATACTGAATACTATACTGAAAGTGCCATATATTGATACTAACCATATTCTCAGTTCAGTTCAGTTCAGTCATTCAGTCATGTCCGATTATTTGCAACCCCATGGACTACAGCATGCCAAGCTTCCCTTGTCCATCACCAACTCCCAGAGTTAACTCAAACTCATGTCCATTCAGCCAGTGATGCAATCTAATCATCTCCTCCTCTGTCATCATCTTTTCCTCCCACCTTCAAACTTTCCCATCATCAGGGTTATTTCAAATAAGTCAGTTCTTCACATGAGGTGGCCAAAGTATTGGAGTTTCAGCTTCAGCATCAGTCCTTTCAATGAATATTCAGGATTTCCTTTAGGATGGACTGGTTGGACTCCTTGTTGTCCAAGGGATTTTCAAGAGTCTTCTCCAACACCACAGTTCAAAAGCATCAATTCTTTGGTTCTCAGCTTCCTTTTTAGTCCAACTCTCACATCCATACATGACTACTGGAAAAAGCATAGCTTTGACAAGACGTTGACAAGACATGGGACATTTGTTGGTAAAGTAATGTCTCTGCATTTTAATATGCTGTCTAGGTTGATCATAACTTTTCTTCCAAGGAACAAGTGTCTTAAGACTTCATGGCTGCAGTCACCATCTGCAGTGATTTTGTAGCCTCCAAAAATAAAGTCTTCCACTGTATCCACTGTTTTCCCATGTATTTGCGATGAAGTGATGGGACTGGATGCCACAATCTTAGGTTTCTGAATGCTGAATTTTAAGCCAACTTTTTCGCTCTCCTCATTTACTTTCATCAAGAAGCTATTTAGTTCTTTGCTTTCTGCCATAAGCGTGGTTTCATCTGCATATCTGAGGTTATTGATATTTTTCCTGGCAATCTTGATTCCAGCTTGTGCTTCATCCAGTCCAGCATTTCTCATGATGTACTCTGCATATAACTTAAATTAACAGGATGACAATATACAGACTTGGTGTAGTCCTTTCCCAGTTTTAAACCAGTCAATTTTTCCATGTGTGGTTCTAACGGTTGTTTCTCGACCTGCATACAGACTTCTCAAGAGGCAGTCAGGTGATCAGGTATTCACATCTCTTTCTTAGTTTTCCACAGTTTATTGTGATCCACACAGTCAAAGGCTTTGGCATAGTCAATAAAGCAGAAGTAGATGTTTTTCTTGAACTCTCTCTCTCTTTTCGGATAATCCAGAGGATGTTGACAATTTGAAATCTGTTTCCTCTGCCTTTTCTAAATCCAGCTTGAACATCTGGAACTTCCCAAATCATGTACTGTTGGATCCTGGTTTGGAGAATTTTGAGCATTACTTAATAGCATGTGAGATGAATGCAATTGTGTGGCAGTTTGAACATTCTTTGGTTTTGGCTTTCTTTGGGATTAGAATGAAAACTGACCTTTTCCAGTCCTGTGGCCACTGCTGAGTTTTCCAAACTTTCTGGAATATTGAGTGCAGCACTTTCACAGAATCATCTTTTAGGGTTTGAAATACCTCAAATGGAATTCCATCACCTTCACTAGTTTTGTTCGTAGTGATGCTTCCTAAGGCCCACTTGACTTCACATTGCAGGATGTCTGGCTTTAGGTGAGTGGTCACACCATCATGATTTTCTGGGTGGTGAAGATCTTTTTTGTATAGTTATTCTGTATATTCTTGCCACCTCTTCTTAATAACTTCTGCTTCTGTTAGGGCCATACCATTTCTGTCTTTTACTGTGCCAAATTTTGCATGAAATGTTCCCCTGGTATATCTAATTTTCTGGAAAAGCTCTCTAGTTGTTCCCATTCTATTGTTTTCCTCTATTTCTTTGCATTAATCACTGAGGAAGGCTTTCTTATCTCTTCTTGCTATTCTTTGGAATTCTTCTTTCAAATGGGTATATCTTTCCCTTTATCTTTTGCCTTTCACTTTTCTTGTTTTCATAAATATTTGTAAGGTCCCATCGGACAACCATTTTGCCTTTTTGATTTCTTTTTCTTGGGGATGGTCTTGATCCCTGCCTCCTGTAAAATGTCACATTCATAATTCTTCAGGCACCCTATCTATCAGATTTAATCCCTTGAATCTATTTCTCATTTCTACCGTGTAATCATAAAAATATTATATTTTAGGTTATGCCTGAATGGTCTAGTGGTTTTCTCTACTTTAAGTCTGAATTTGGCAATAAGGAGTTCATGATCTGAGACACAGTCAGCTTTCAGTCTCCTTTTTGCTGACTGTATAGAGCTTCTCCATCTTTGGCTGCAAAGAATATAATCAATCTGATTTTGGTATTAACCATTTGGTGATGTCCATATGTAGAGTCTTCTCTTGTGCTGTTGGAAGAAAGTGTTTGCTATGTCCATTGTGTTCTCTTCACAACAGTCTATTAACCTTTCCCTTGCTTCATTCTGTACTCCAAGGGCAAGTTTGCCTGTTATTCCAGGTAGCTCTTGACTTCTTACTTTTGCATTCCAGTCCCCTATAATGAAAAGGACGTCTATTTTGGGTGTTAGTTCTAGAAGGTCTTGTAAGTCTTTGTAGAACCGTTCAACTTCAGCCTCTTCAGCATTGCTGGTTGGGGCATAGACTCGGATTACTGTGATATTGAATGGTTTTCCTTGAATATGAACAGTGATCATTCTGTTGTTTTTGAGATTGCATCCAAGTACTGCATTTTGGATTCTTTTGCTGACTATGATGGGTACTCTATTTCTTCTAAGGGATTCTTGCCCGCTGTAGTAGATACACTGGTCATCTGAGTTAAATTCACCCATTCCAGTCTGTTTCAGTTCGCTGATTCCTAAAAAGTCGATGTTCACTCTTGCCTTGTCCTGTTTGACCATTTCCAGTTTGCCTTGATTCATGGACCTAACATACCAGGTTCCTACGCAGTAGTGCTCTTTACAGCATTGGACTTTACTTCCATCACCCGTCACATCCACAACTGGGCTTTGTTTTTGCTTTGCCTCTGTTTCTTCATTCTTTGTGGAGTTATTTCTCCACTGACCTACAGTAGAATATTGGGCACTTACTGACCTGGGGCGAAGGCTGTGCGGTGCTAGAGCGGGGAGCAGCCAAGAGGAAATACTCGACGTCCAAGGTCAGGATCAGGGCCGTGAGTAGATACCCCACACCCAAGATCAGGAGAAGGGGCTGTGATGAGATACCCCACGTCTAAGGTCAGAGAAACCACAGTAAGATGGTAGATGTGGAGAGAGGGCATCAAAGGGCAGACAGACAGAAACTACAATCACAGAAAACTAACCAATCTAATCACATGGGCCACAGCCTTGTCTTGCTCAAGGAAACTATGAGCCATGTCATGTAGAGCCGCCCAAGACAGACTGGTCATGGTGGAAAGTTCCCACAAAATGTGGTCCACAGGAGAAAGGAATAGCAAGCCACTGCAATATTCTTGCCTTGAGAACACCATGAACTGTATGAAAAGGCAAAAAGATAAGACCTGAAAGATGAACTCCCCAGGTTGGTAGGTGTCCAACATGCTACTGGAGATCAGTGGAGAAATAATTCCAGAAAGAATGAAGAGATGGAGCCAAAGCAAAAACAACACCCACTTGTGGATGTGACTGGTGATAGAAGCAATGTCCGTTGCTGTAAAGACAAATATTGCATAGGAACCTAGAATGTTAAGTCCATGAATCAAGGCAAATTGTAAGTGGTCTAACAGGCAATGGCAAGAGGGAATGTCAACATTTTAGGAAAGAGCAAACTAAAATGGAATGGAATGGGTGAATTTAACTCAGATGACCAATATATCTACTACAGTGGGAAAAAATTCCTTAGAAGAAATGGAGTGGCCATGATAGTCAGCAAAAGAGTCTGAAATGCAGTACTTGGATGCAATCTCAAAAACGACAGAATGATTGCTGTTCGTATTCAAGGAACACCATTCATTATCACAGTAATTCAAGTCTATGCCCCAACCAGTAATGCTGAAGAAGCTGAAGTTGAACAGTTCTATGAAGACCTACAAAACCTTTTAGAACTAATACCAAAAAAGATGTTCTTTTCATTGTAGGGGACTCTACATATGGACATCACCAGATGGTCAACACTGAAATCATATTGATTATATTCTTTGCAGCCAAGATGGAGAAGCTCTATTAAGTCAGCAAAAACAAGACCAGCAGCTAACTGTAGCTCACAACATGAACTACTTATTGCCAAATTCAGACTTAAATTGAAGAAAGTAGGGAAAACCACTAGACTGTTCAGGTATGTCCTAAATCAAATCCTTTACAACTATACAGTGGAAGTGGGATCTGATAGATCGAGTGCCTGGACTATGGATGGAGGTTCATGACATTGTACAGCAGCCAGGGATCAAGACCATCCCCAAGAAAAAGAAATGCAAAAAAGGCAAAATGGCTGTCTGAGGATTCCTTACAAATAGCTATGAAAAGAAGAGAAGTGAAAAAGAAAGGAGAACAGGAAAGATATACCCATTTGAAAGAAGAGTTCAAAAGAATAGTAAGAAGAGATAAAAAAGCCTTCCTCAGTGATCAATGCAAAGAAATAGAGGAAAACAGTAGAATGGGAAAGACTCGAGATCTCTTCCAGAAAATTAGATATACCAGGGGAACATTTCATGCAAAATTGGGCACACTAAAAGACAGAAATGGTATGACCCTAACAGAAGCAGAAGATATTAAGAAGAAGTAGCAAGAATACACAGAAGAACTATACAAAAAAGATCTTCACAACCCTGATGATCATGATTATAAGATTACTCACCTAGAACCAGACATCCGGAATGTGAAGTCAAGTGAGCCTTAGAAAAAGTCACTATGAACGATACTAGTGGAGCTAATGGAATTCTAGTTGAGCTATTTCAAGTTCCAAAAGATGATGCTGTGAATGTGCTGCACTCAACATTCCAGAAAGTTTGGAAAACTCAGTAGTGGCCACAGGAATGGAAAAGGACAGTTTTCGTTCCAATCCAAAAGAAAGGCAATGCCAAAGAATGTTCAAACTACTGCACGATTGCACTCTTCTCACACACTAGTAAAGCAATGCTCAAAATTCTCCAAGTCAAGCTTCAACAATATGTGAACCATGAACTTCCAGATGTTCAAGCTGAATTTAGAAAAGGCAGAAAATCAAATATCAAATAGCCAACATCTGTTGGATCATGGAAAAAGAGAGAGAGTTCCAGAAGAACATTTGCTTCTGGTTTGTTGACATGCCAAAGCCTTTGACTGTGTGGATCACAATAAACTGGAAAATTTGAAAGAAATGGGAATACCAGACCACTTGACCTACCTCCTGAGAAATCTGTATGCAAGACATGAAGCAACAGTTAGAACTGGACATGGAACAACAGACTGCTTCCAAATAGGAATAGAAATATGTTAAGGCTGTATTTTGCCACCCTGCTTATTTAACTTATATGCAAAGTACATCATGAGAAACGCTGGACTGGATGAAGCACAAGCTGGAATCAAGATTGCTGGGAGAAATACCAATAACCTCAGATATACAGATGACACCACCCTTATGGCAGAAAGCAAAGAAGATCTATAGAGCCTCTTGATGAAAGTGAAAGAGGAGAGTGAAAATTTGGCTTAAAGCTCAACATTCAGCAAACTAAGATCACAGCATCTGGTCCCATCATTTCATGGCAAATAGATGGGGAAATAGTGGCAGACTTTATTTTGGGGGCTCCCAAATCACTGTAGTTGGTGACTGCAGCCAAGAAATTAACAGACGCGTACTCCTTGGAAGGAAAGTTATGACCTACCTAGACAGCATATTAGAAAGCAGAGACATTACTTTGCCAACAAAGGTTCGTCTAGTCCAGGCTATGGTTTTTCCAGTAGTCATGTATGGTTGTGAGAGTTGGACTTTAGAGAAAGCTGAGTGCTGAAGAATTTTTGCTTTTGAACTGTGGTGTTGGAGAAGACTCTTGGGAGTCCCTTGGACTGCAAGGAGATCCAATCAGTCCATTCTCAAGGAGATCAGTCCTGGGTGTTCATTGGAAGAACTGATATTGAAGCTCAAGCTCCAATATTTGCCTACCTGATGTGTAGAACTGACTCATTGGAAAAGACCCTGCTGCTGGGAAAAACTGAAGGCAGGAGGAGAAGAGGATGACAGACGAGAGATCACTGGATGGCATCACCAACTCAATGGACATGTGTTTGGGTAAACACTGGGAATTGGTGATGGACAGGGAGGACTGGTCTGCTGCAGTCCATTGGGCCACAAAGAGTCGGCCACGACTGAGTGACTGAACTGAATTGAACTAACCTCGGGAGTTCATCTTTCAATGTCTTATCTTTTTGCCTTTTCATACTGTTCATAGGGTTCTCAAGTCAAGAATACTGAAGTGGTTTGCCATTCTGTTCTGTGGCCCATGTTTTGTCAGAATTCTCCACCATGACCCGTCCATCTTGGGTGGCCCTACTTGGCATGGCTCATAGTTTAATTGAGTTAGACAAAGTTGTGATCCATGTGATCAGATTGGTTAGTTTTCTGTGATTGTGGTTTTCAGTCTGTCAGCCTGTTCAGCCACCTTTCCACTGCCTACCATTTTGCTCGGTCTTCCATGTCCCTGGAGAAGGGACAGCACCACACAGCCTCCCAACCATATTCTGGAAAAGGCAATACTGTGGAGACCGTGAAAATTTCAGAGGTTGCCAGGAGTGGTCAAGGGAGTGGAGTGTGGGTCAGTGATACATAGACAGAACACAGAAGACTTTTAGAGAAGTACAACTACTCTGTGTGACACTATAATGGTGGATACATACCATAAATTTGTTAAAACTCAAAGAATGTGCAACACCAGGTGTGAAACTTAATGTAAACTCTGTACTTTGTGTGATAATTATGTGTCAATAAAACTTCACAAATTAAAATTAAATCTACCACTCTGTTGGGAGGATGTTGATAATGAAATAGGTTATGCATAAGTGTGAGAATGGGGTACATGGGAAATCTTTGTATTTCCCATTCAGTTTTGCTGAGCCTAATTAAAATTGCTCAAAAACATAAGTCTATTGAAAGAAAGTGGGCTGAGAAAAGGAGAGAGAGAGAAGGAAGGGAGAAGGGAGCCAGGGAGAACAAAATGAAGGAAGGAAGGAAGAGAGGCAAGAGGAAAAGGAAAGAAAGACCATGTGACACAGTAGCTGAGATCATGTGAACTGTGTCACATGGTCAACTCTCAGCCACTATATCTGTTTCCTGGGAGCTTATATGGAAATCTCAGAAAATACAGCCTTTTGGACTTGAACTTTGGTTCCAAACTCTTGGTGCACCTGCATTCACTACATTAGTTTGTGTAAGATTGACCTTTTATATTCACTTTTTACTTCATCTAGCTTTCAGTTCTGTGAACCTCAGTGAATCCCATTATATCTCACTGGGTTTTCTTTTGCTATTGACTAAAGGAGAAAAATTGTTTTTATTCACAAGGTTTGTGTCTGTACATTGCCTTTCTGACAGAGGATGAGATGGTTGGATGGCATCAGCAACTCAATGGACATGAGCTTGAGCAAACTCCAGGTAATGGTGAAGGCCAGGGAAGCCTGGCATGCTGCAGTCCATGGGATAGCAAAGAGTTGGACATGATTGAGTGGTTGAACAACAATATTGCCTCTCTATTATTACTTCTTTATGTCTGTCTTCTTTATGGCTTACCTATAGCTTGAATTGACACTGTAGAGAATGGGGAAAATGAAAATAAAGAATTATTACCCCCAAATCACTACTAATGGAAAGTATACCTTGGCTATATTTCAATTAAAATGAAATTTTATTAATTATTGTAATAAATTAGACTTTATTAAAATTAAATTAAAATTTAAATAATCATTTGTATTAATTTATATGTACTAATTTCAGTCAAATACATACTGTGTTTGTAAATATACCCATCAGCATAGCCTCTACCCATCTGATTCTAGAATCCATAATCTTAACCATTTTGCTATGCTTTATATATGTTTGTTAGGACATGACTGAACACACATGCTATGCTGTATATATATGTTATATTTCATGTAGGCTATATCTATTACAATATGTATTCATTATGATCAAATATGATAGAAGACCAGTTAGGATAACACCAAAACAAAGCTAATTATTTTGAACTACACTGAAAAAAAAAAAAAAAGGTAAAAAGAATAAAAAGAGGAAGAGCTCATATTATTTTACAAATCAATTATATTAAATTAGTTGTGAACAATGGTTAACAGTATAAGGGACACTTGGTCTTTATTGAGCAATGATTTTGTACTGAAATAGCTTGAAAGGGAGCTTCCTTAACTAAAATAATAATGCATTTAACTACAAAGAGTCCAAGTCTTTGGAGATATAATACCATGGGAAAGGAACTTAACTTCTGAACCCAAAACAAAACTGCCATTTTTGAGGTTTGGGACCTTAAATAAGTAATTTGACTTCTGAATCTCAACTTCACATCAGTAAAATGGTAAGAATACCACTTACCTCTCAAAAGTTTGTGAACGTTATAGAGACAGATTTTTTGAAATAAATTATTAATATGTCAGCGCTATTATTACAGCATTATTAGACATTCAATCATAAAAAGGAGTTTCTACAAAAGCTGCATAATCAATTAGAGGGAAACTAAAAAGATCAAAGAACTAGCCTAGATCTTTTCAGTTTTGTTCTTTAGAGCTTTCATATGGACAAGTTATAGACTAATATGCTATGTCTCTAAGTAGACAGATGAATTTTTGTCAGGTAATACAAAATAATTAAAAGTGACTACTTCATGCCACTGCATCAGAAGTGCAGTAGCTATTCCAAAATTCAGGATGCATTGGTAGCAGTTCACTATGAAAGAAGAAATAAGTCGATTCATGCCTCTGACATAGGGAATATTTTCTGCCAGGTCTGAGCAAAGAAACTTCCACTCTAATATTTAATCTACTATAATTATTTTGAACCTCCTTATGTACTTCTTCTTTGAATAGTAATTCTGATTAATATATTTTCCTTAACAAGTACAAGGAAAAACACAGTTCTTACTTTTCAAAATACCTGTAGTGAAACATACATGGATAAAAATGTCATTCTGCATTTCTTACTTCAAAGCTAATTCAGTGCATTTAAGTTCTAAAAAGGGTTTCCCTGGTGGCTGAGTGGTTAAAGAATTTGCCTGCCAATGCCTATCAATGCAGAAAACGTGGGTCTGTTCCCTGGGTTGGGAAGATTCCCTGGAGATGAAAATGGCACATCACTCCAGTGTTCTTGCTTAGAAAACCCAATGGAGAGAGGAGCCAGGACTATAGTCAGACTCTTTGTCTCACAAAAAGTCAGACACAACTGAGCAACTAAACAACAATATAATTAAAAAAAAAAACACATGGTGAATATATTTCCTAATAACTTTTCATGACAATAACTCTTGAACATTCCTGAATGTTATACCAAGAAATGTTACTGCTATTTTGGTTCTAGATTAACATTCACTTGTGCATCATTTCTTCTTCCCAGAAGTATTCATATATATTTTGGGGTGACAAAAATTATTTCCTTAGAATGCAAATACAAAATCTTAATTTTGGATAACATATTTACATATAAATTCTAACATAGTAGTTATGTATGTGGGTGTACTTGTAGGTGAGATAAAGACAAATGTAGTACAATGTTTTTGCCTAGGTGTATTATTATCAGACTGCTCATTAAATGCAAAGTACCAAGGTACCCCAAAGAGAATACTTGCTTGGATTAAAGTTTTCAGAGGAATAATTTGTAAATAATTGAAATGAATTTTAAACTTATTCAAGAAGCTAAATACAAGATAAGTATCATAAATATCCCCTTTGCAATTTCCTGGTAGTTTACATATTTTTTAAAAAGTTGAGTTCCATATGTTTAGTAGATCACATTTCTATATCCAAGAAATATAGACTAATTGGTTTTATAGTATACATATGCACATATACACACACATACATCCTTGTGCATGTGTAACAATATAAGGAATCAAATGAATAAAAAGTATGGTATGCTCGTGGCTAATAAATATTTTGACACTGTGCCTTTAAAAGATTTTAGCATAAATTCTTACCCTTTGAACATTTCAAAACAAAGATTAACAATAAATAATCAGAAATTAGTAATATGTGAAAATTGCAGCTTTTGCTCAAAGATCTCACTCTCTGAGAAATGTTATGTTTTCAATTATTTTTTTGTTTTGTTTTGATGGTTTTACTGGTGAATTTTATCAAATATTTAAGAAGGAATAATACCAATCCTTCATAAGTTATTTCAGTAAGCAGAGGAGGAAAAATCATTTCTCACCTCATTCTATGAGGCTAGTATTACCCTCTTACCACAGCCAGACAAACATATCTCAAGAAAACTACAGAGAAGTACCTCTCAGGAATACAGACCCCCAAATCCTTAAGAAAATATCAAAAAATAGAATCCAGCAACATACAAAAGTGATTAATCAATACCAGGTGGGGCTTATATAGGAACACAAGGCTGGCTTAACATCTCCAAATTAATGTAATATACCATATAAATTATTGTCCCAGATGGCTCAGTGGTAAAGAATCTGCCTGCCAATGCAGGAGCAGCAGGAATCATGGATTCAGTCTCTGGGTTGGATGATCTCCTAGAGGAGGAAATGGCAGCCCACTCCAGTATTCTTGCTGGGATAATCCCATAGACAGGGGAGCCTTGTGGGCTATAGTCCATGGGGTCACAAAGAGTTGGACATGACTGAGCAACTAAACACACACTCAGCATATTCAGTTCAGTTCAGTGTTCAGTCATATCCAACTCTTTGCGACCCCATGGACTGCAGCATGCCAGGCTTCCCTGTCCATCATCAACTCCCAGAGCTTGCTCAAACTCATGTCCAGAGTTGGTGTGATGCCATCCAACCATCTCATCCTCTGATGTCCTCTTCTACTCCCACATTCAATCTTTCCCAGCATCAGGGTCTTTTCCAATGAGTCAATTCTTCACAGCAGGTAGCCAAAGTATTGGAGTTTCAGCTTCAGCATCAGTCCTTCCAATGACTATTCAGTACTGATTTTCTTTAGGATGAACTGGTTGGATCTCCTTCCAGTCCAAGGGACTCTTAAGAGTCTTTTCCAACACCACAGTTCAAAAGCATCAATTCTTTAGCATTTAGCTTTCTTTATAGTCCAGTGTATTAACTCACTATTTTAAGAGAATAATAAACAAAAATCACATGATCATTTCAAAAGACATGATAGGCATTAATGATAAAAAAGAAAAAAAAAAAAAACAAAACTAGAAACAGAAGAAAGTTTCCTTGACCAAATAAAGGGCATCTAAGAGAAATTTACAACTTACATAATTCTTACTGGGTAAAAACTAGATCCTATTCCCCAAAGATAAAATAATCAAAGCAAAGATTTCTCCTCTCACTGTTTTCAGCACGGAACTAGAATCTAGTTAGTAAAACAAAGAAGGGGAAAATGATCCAGATTGGAGAGAAATAAGTTTTTGCCTTTATCTGCAGATGGTATGATCCAGTATATAGAAAATACTATGGATCTGCAAAAACATACTAGCACTAAAAAGCAAGTTCAGTAAGGACACAAGAACAATGTAAAAGTTGTCTTTCTGTATAGAAGCAATAAAAAAATCAAAAAAAGAAATTAAGAGAAAATCTCCATCTAAGATAGCACCAAAACAAATACAATGCATAGGAATAAGTTTAACCAAAAGAATACAAGATCTATATATTGAAACATCAAAACATTGCTGAGCAAGATTAAAAATCTAAATAAGTGGAGAGGCATTTGCTGTCCTTGGTTTGGAAGACAATATTTTAGTCTGGCAAATTTCTTCCCAAATTTAAGTATAGGTTCAAGAAAACACGATCTCTATCAAAATTCCAACAGGTGTTTTCATAGGAATTGACTGAATAATCCTAAAATTTGTACAAAAACAAACTTTTGACTGAGAATAGCCAAAATGATTTTTTAAAAGATCATAGGTTGGAGAACTTACACTACTCAATATCAAAACTTAATTACAAAGCTACTATAATAAGACAGTTTGTTATTGGTGTAAGGATAGAATATAGATCAAAGAGAGCAGAAGTCCAGAAATTAACATTTATGGTCAACTGATTGCCAACAAAGGTGTCAAGGCAATACAGAGGGAAAAGTCTCTCCAAAAACAGAGAACAGGCTTTAAAAAGTGGTATATCCATACACAAAATATTATTCAGCCCTAAAAAGGAACAAATTATTGATGCACACTACACCATGGATGAACCTTAACTATGCTATACTAAAGAAGTTAGACACAAATGTTTATATGATTCCATTTATAATAAATTTCTAGAAAAAGCAAATATCTAGTGACAGAAAGCATATTAGTGGTAGTCTGAGGCTTGTCAAGAAACAGGGAATGACTGCAAACAGGCCTGAGGAAACTTTCTGCCTGAATGGAAATGTTCCAAAACTGGACTGTGGTCATGGTTGCACAACTTACGTCCTGTAAAGGCAGCCCGATGAAGTGGCCTGTCTCACGTGTCATTTAATACATTTACTTCTGCACCAGTCTTTTAACAGATCCTGGACCACCTGCCTATGTTCAAAATAGCATGCCAGGTGAAGAGATGTCCAGCCCAAATTAGACTGAACTTCTTCCTTTGCAGTTAATGTCAGAAATTACTTCATTCCTTTCCATGATTTCTAACAGCTGTCTTCTTCAGATTTGACGTTTCTGGCATGATGGAGAAGCTATTCTGCTTTTGGCCTCATTTCTACATTAGTGAAGGAAGGAACCGCAGAGACAGTGAAATTTAAGCTGGGACTTGAAGTACTGAGGAGGTCACTGAAACCAGCAAGATGAAGGTTTCTGACCCAGATGGACAACTGGTACACCAGGAACAATCTTGGAGGAAGATGTGACACCATTTGGTCGTAGTGAGTTTGAGAGTCCTGGATCACACTCCTGGATAACTTGCAGCCTCGCAGATCTTGTCTCGGGAATCCCAGCCCCGGGCAGAGCACAGGACACTTGGCACCAATCCGCGAGGTGGTGCCTCCCCTTCACGTGGCCCAATGAATTTTATACCTTTTCTTCGCAGCTGAAGACTAAACTCCAGAATTGTTCTGCAAGCTTGTTTCATGTTATCTATTTTAATCACTTCTCCGGAGAATTCAATTTTCAACAGTAAAATTTTTACTTGTAATGTTTATTTATTGAATGATAAATGTTCCAGGAAAAATATTTCAAAGGCAAACTGACTTTTCTATAAAATAACTCCTCAAGTAATCTTAACATTTCAAAATTAAATTCTTGTATTATATACATATATATATATTTATTTATATAGTTATATAGGGAGTATGTATACAGGGATTTAATACATACATTTTTGACTTCCCTTGTGGCTCAGACTGTAAACCCTCTGCCTACAGAGCAGGAGACCCGGGTTCAATCCCTGAGTCGGGAAGATCTAGAGAA
Source organism: Bos grunniens (assembly GCF_055505025.1). Lineage (NCBI taxonomy): Eukaryota > Metazoa > Chordata > Mammalia > Artiodactyla > Bovidae > Bos > Bos grunniens. Next base: position 139,505,005 of record NC_141165.1, read on the forward strand.
GGAAATGGCAACCCACTCCAGAACTCTTGCCTGGAAAATCCCGTGGACAGAGGAGCATGATAGGCTCCTACAGTTCAAGGGATCACAAAGAGTTGGACACGACTGAACGAATTCACTCACTTTTTAACACATATATTTATATATAAAGTAAAATTTCATCGTTTTATTCTTGACTGTAACTGATACTTCTCCCACCAGTTCCTTTAAAAGAGAGCACATGGTTTCAACAGGTCTTCTCTGGTGGCTCAGCAGTAAAGAATCCGCCTGCAATTCAGGAGATGCAAGGCATGCAGGTTCGATGCCAGGGTCAGAAAAGTCCCGTGGAGGAGAGCATGGCAATCCACTCCAGTATCCTTGCCCAGAGAATCCCGTGGGCAGCAGAGAAGCCTGAGGGGCTACAGTCCATGGGGTCATGAAGAGTCAGATTCTACTGAAGTGACTGTACATACACACACATGATTTCAACAGTTTCTTAAGCTTTTTTTTTTTTCTAATAGTGACACTGCTGCTGCTGCTAAGTCGCTTCAGTCGTGTCCAACTCTATGCGACCCTATAGACTGGACTATGCAGCCCACCAGGCTCCTCCGTCCCTGAAATTCTCCAGGCAAGAACACTGGAGTGGGTTGCCATTTCCTTCTCCAATACATGAAAGTGAAAAGTGAAAGTGAAGTCCCTCAGTCATGTCCAACTCTTAGCGACCCCATGGACTGCAGCCCACCAGGCTCCTCCTTCCATGGGATTTTCCAGGCAAGAGTGCTGGAGTGGGGTGCCATCACCTTCTCCAATAGTGACACTAGCCGTGTCCAATAACTTTTAGTTGACAACCAAATATTGATGTTATAACTGCTTCTACTTATATGACTTATAATTCTGCAAGAGCCTTACTTGATTTATAGAAGATACTTCAACTTCCATTAAATCTTCCTTTTAATGATCTTGAGTTCTACCTCTTATGAAGAGCATCAAATTTTCTAAGTTAGATAGAAACGTCTGAGGGGACCAAGCCATTATTTCATCAGTTACGGGAAAAGGATTTTTTTTTTTTTAATTTTCTTCTATGATTGAATGCATTGCCTTTTGGAGCAATGATTCATTTGCTGGTTTGAGGTTTTTTTGGCCAAAATATTACTGGCCAAAATAGAACACTTTTATTCATCATTAAATCTTGAGGGTTTTTTTTTTGTTGTTGTTTTTTTTTTTTTAGATTTAAAACAGGTATAGTAAGAAAATGTAGACCTTTTAAAATTTACCTTTTGTGGAAGATTCCTAATTCTTTCTTTTCCTCTATCCTCCTCTCCCCTTATCAGATAGTTTTCCCATAAAGCTCTGTAAGCCAGAATTCCATTGCTGGATTTACTGGAAAGCATACATTTGATTATGTGCCAAGTAGAAAATCCTAGATAAACTAAAACTTAAAACTTTTACATTTAGTGATATATTTTATAGGAGACAAATACTCATTAAAACATCATGGAAAAGTGCAGTTTTTTTTTTCACTAAAAATTTCTTTCATTCAAAGTTAGTCTTTAAGATCAAATGTTTATCAAAATAATGAGCTTATTTTACACCTCTATATTTTAGTACATTATGAGCTAGGTAAAAGCCTGCAAATACTTCTTTTATTTGTCTAGTGCATGTGTGCTGGAAAAAGGTTTTTGAGCTGTTTCATTCTGTTTACCTACTTGATCCTGAATATGACAAACAAATGTTTTTTGGATTCCTCAATAAAAACATTATGATTCTGACTTTACATACCAATTTAATGATATCTCTTCTCAGACAACTCATATTTCTTTTGGAAAATATATCATTTTAGTTTATTTGCATAGCTGCTGGTGCTCCTGATCTAAGTTACTCTACTCTGATTTTTCCAAAACACATATTTTCTAAAATACTATGAAATTGGTGTATATATAAGGGCTTTACTTGTTGTCTTTACTTCCTGGAATATAGGGCTTCCCTTGTGGCTCAGCTGGTAAAGAATCCATCTGCAATGTGGGAGATCTGGGTTCAATCCCTGGGTTGGGATGATCCCCTGGAGAAGGGAAAGTCTACCTACTCCAGTATTCTTGCCTGGAGAATTCCATGGACTGTATAGTTCATGGAGTTGCAAAGAGTTGGACACAATTGAGCTACTTTCATGTCTCTGGAATATAAATTTCATAAAAAGAACTTTTAAAATTAATGATTACATGAATGAATGAATAAGTTGCTTTGGCTTAGCCCCTGGATTGCTTTACAGTGTCAACTACTATGGTTTCTTTTACAATTTCACATTTTAAGTGGCAAACCAAACTAACCTGATAGCGTGTGAACTTTTTCATGGAAATTTAGAGTTAGCAGAAATACTCTAAACTGACTTTGAGAAAAAAATGTTCAATGAAAGAAATGTATGCAAATGAATTTGGTCAAAAGTTGTAAAGTAATGATAGAACATTTATTAAAGAATAAAAAGGCATTCAGTAACTTGATTATAAATTAAAATAAAGAGACTGAATTTATCTTTTAAGAATCTTTTATTATTAATTTTTGCAAAGTATTAATAATTCTAAATAATTTGATTTATATGAACATTCAGTGCATATTAAGTGCTACTCCAAACTCATCCCTTCACATATAATAATTTTCCAAAATTTTTGGTGGTAAAAATGGTAACTGATTAAACATGTAATATATTCAAAGGTTTTATGTGCTTGTTTACATGAAAGTTAAATTTCACAGTTCTGAAATGTTAGCAAGACAGGTGTCTCTAATCCCTAATTAAACCCCTACCCTCACATTTGCAACTTCATAGGTAAATTTGTCTGCACATGAGTCTGTTTCTTACCATGACTAGGTCAAAAAGTAAGGCAAATCCTAAAATTCAAAGCCCATCAAAGTATCAAGTATTCCGCTGGACTCTTTGGCTATTCCTCACATTTTCCAGGAAGATACTAATGGTATATATCAGAAATTGGGTGTTTTTCCTCTCCCAGTTATATTTCACTAACTGGGATCACTAACTAGAAGTGTGTGTGTGTGTAACAGTAAAGGTAAAAGGGAGATAATCTAATTTCTAATTTCCCTTCATTTTATGTTCAAGGAAAATATTATATTATTTAAATAATAATGTGGATTACTGAGTACTACAGCTAATCAGGAAAAAAAATCAATATCAGAAACCATTGCTGACTCACAGCTCAGTGGTCTTTCTTCCTTATTAAACCTTAGATTCTATAATTTCCATTAAAATTTTCAAAAAATAAAGTTGTTGCTACATGTATTCAGTTTAAAGTATAATTTATTCATTTTTCTACCTAAAGTAATTTTATGTTTCATTATCAGAATCTGACAGCTGAAATGTATTATGAAGTTAATAAATCCTAGCAAATAGTATTGAATATTCAGAAGAGTGGTTTCCCCACAAACTTATGGCTAAGTGCTTCTAATACTATATTGATCAATAAAATTATTTATAGAAAAAAAACCTCACTCCTTATGAAAATATGTGAAACAACCACATATATATGTAAAAGACTATATTGAATTTCTCAAATGATAAGTGATTTTATCAGGTAATTCCTTAATTAACATCTTGTGATAATACAGATGAATATTTTAACAATTTTTATCAACAGAAAGATGTTCTTTAATCATGTTCACCTAAGATTCATCATCTTATGTGGCACTTGAAATGATGATAGGGACTTCCCTCGTGGTGCAAGTGGATAAGAATCTGCCTGTCAATGTGGAGGAAAGGGGATTGATCTCTGGTCCGGGAAGATTCCACACACCATGGAACAACTAAGCCCCTATGGCACAACCACTGAGCCCATGTCCAGAGCCTGCAAGTGACAACTACTGAAGACCTTACGTGTAGAGCCTGTGTTCCACAACAAGAGAAGTCACAGCAATAAGTCTGTGCACCTCAACAAAGACTAGCCTCTACTCTCTGCAACTAGAGAAAGCCTGAATGAAGCAGCAAAGACCCGGTGCAGACAAAAACCATTCAATTTTTTTAAAGTGATAATTCAAAATATTTAATGACCTAGAAGGCAAAGGTGTTAACCAATGTGAACAGCTTCCCAGCACCATAGCAGTGCTGCTAGGCTGAAGAACAGTGCTGAAGCTGTCTTTTAGAAATTTTCATTAGAACAGAATGTAAAGTAGATTGAAGTGGACAAATTTAAAGTACAAAGTTGACTTCATTCTGCTTTAGTGGGGCTCAGTGTATTTGGGTGGGAGGAGAGGATAGGGAATAACATGGAAAGTCTTTGTGGTGGGGGGCATTACATTAGTAGAACTGCTCTATTCACTAACATAATGATAATGGAGATGAGGACATTGAAGAAATGTCCTGTAGAGCTGGTAGGTGGGCCCTCTTGCTTGCAGGAGGACCAGAGACAGAAAGGAGACTGAAATGGGGAAGACTGAAATGGATAAGGAATATGAGATGGTGTTCTGAATATAGCAATTCAGAGTTTCAGATCTGAGTAGTAACAGGGATTTGTTAAGTCCAGAAATGTGACTCTGATGATCACATATTCTTCCAATTCAAAATTATTAGCAATTAAAGCAAAACAAAAATCCTCAAAAATAGCAAGGTAATAATAGCATTTGAAAGCCTCTTGAAGAAAGTGAAAGTGGAGAGTGAAAAGTTGGCTTAAAGCTCAACATTCAGAAAATGAAGATCATGGCATCCAGTCCCACCACTTCATGGGAAATAGATGGGGAAACAGTGGAAACAGTGTCATACTTTATTGTTTGGGGGCTCAAAAATCACTACAGATGGTGACTGCAGCCATGAAATTAAAACACCCTTACTCCTTGGAAGGAAGGTTATGACCGACCTAGATAGCATATTCAAAAGCAGAGACATTACTTTGCCAACAAAGGTTCGTCTAGTCAAGGCTATGGTTTTTCCTGTGGTCATGTATGGATGTGAGAGTTGGACTGTGAAGAAGGCTGAGCGCCGAAGAATTGATGCTTTTGAACTGTGGTGTTGGAGAAGACTCCTGAGAGTCCCTTGGACTGCAAGGAGATCCAACCAGTCCATCCTAAAGGAGATCAGCCCTGGGATTTCTTTGGAAAGAATGATGCTGAAGCTGAAAGTACTTTGGCCATCTCTTGCGAAGAGTTGACTCATTGGAAAAGACTCTGATGCTGGGAGGGATTGGGGGCAGGAGGAGAAGGGGACGACAGAGGATGGTATGGCTGGATGACATCACTGACTCGATGGACATGAGTCTGAGTGAACTCCAGGAGATGGTGATGGACAGGGAGGCCTGGCATGCTGCAATTCATGGGGTCGCAAAGAGTCGGACATGACTGAGCGACTGACCTGAACTGAACTGACAGATACAGCACAGTGATTTTAAGATAAAGAAATTATGCTGCGTGTGCTTTACCTTGCAGGTGTGCCTTTAAAACTGACTTTTGTGTTCTTGGGTTGGAAGAATCAATATTGTTTAAATGACCATACTACTCAAGACCATACTACTCAAGACCATACTACCAAGATATTTCTCACAGAACCAGAAGATATAATCTGAAAATTTGCATGAAAACAAAACAAAACAAAAATACCTTGAATAAACAATCTTGAGAAAAATTAATACACTAAAGATGGATTAAAAATCTAAATGTAAAACTGAATACTGTAAAATTCCTAGATGAAAACATAGGCAGAATATTCCTTGACTTAAATCATATCAATGTTTCTTTAAGATCTATTTCCTAAAGCAAAGGAAACAAAAACAAACATAAAGAAATGGGATCTGAAAGAAAGTGTGAAAGTGTTAGTCGCTCAGTCATGTCTGGATCCTTGAGCCTGCATGGACAGTAGCCCACCAAGCTCCTCTGTCCATGGGATTTCCCAGGCAAGAGTATTGGAGTGGGTTACCATTTCCTTCTTCAGGAAGGAAATCTTCCCAAACCTAGTTAAAAGGTTTTACACAGCAAAGGAAACTATCAACAAATGAAGAGACAATTCACTGAAGAAGGAAAGATATTTGCAAATTATATGATGGATAAAGAGTTAATATTATCATGTATGAAACAAGTCACCAGTCGGATAAAGAGTTAATATTATCATGTATGAAACGAGTCACCAGTCCAGGTTCGATACACGGTACTGGATGCTTGGGCCTGGTACACTGGGAGGACCCAGAGGGAGGGTAGGGGAGGGAGGAGGGAGGAGGGTTCAGGATGGGGAACGCGGGTATACCTGTGGCGGATTCATTTCGATATTTGGCAAAACTAATACAATATTGTAAAGTTTAAAAATAAAATAAAATTAAAAAAAAAAAGAGTTAATATCCAACATATATAAACAGCTCACAGAGCACAACATCAAAAAATTTAACACAATTTAAAAATGGGCAGAACTGAGTAGACATTTTCCGAAAGGGTAAGTACAGATAGCCAACAGGCACATAAAAAGATGCTCAACATCACTAGTCACAGGGAAATGCAAATCAAAACTACAATAAAATATTCACCTCACACCTGTCAGAACAACTATTATCAAAAAGAACAAAAATAACCAATGTCGTTAAGGATATGGAGGAAGCAGAACTATTGTACATTATTGGTGAGAATATAAATTGTTTCAGTCAATGTGGAAAGCAGTATGGAGGTTTATCAAACTAAAGATAAAACTACCATATCACCCAGCAATCCCATTCCTAAGTATATGTATCAGAAAGAAACAAAAACACCAATGTTCATGCAATTGCCAAGGTGTGAAAGCAACCTAACTGTCCATCAACAGATTTGAGGATACACATGTGAGTGTGTGTGTGTGTGTGTAATGGGATAATAATCATGAATAAACAAAGAAAGCAATTTTGCCATTGGCAGTAACATGTATGGACTTGGAGTGCAATCAGTTCAGTTCATTGGCTCAGTCGTGTCCAATTATCTGCGACCCCATGGATGCAGCATGCCAGGCCTCCCTATCCATCACCAACTTCTGGACCTTGCTCAAACTCATGTCCATCGAGTTGGTGATGCCATCCAGCCATTTCATTCTCTGTCATCCTTGTCTCCTCCTGCCTTCAATCTTTCTCAGCATCAGGGTATTTTCCAATGAGTTGGCTCTTTGTATCAGGTGGCCAAAGTATTAGAGTTTCAGCTTCAGCATCAGTCCTTTCAGTGAATATTCAGGACTGATTTCCTTTAGGATGGACTGATCTCCTTGCAGTCCAAGGGACTCCCAAGAGTCTTCTCCAACACAACAGTTCAAAAGCATCAATTCTTCAGCGCTCAGCTTTCTTTATAGTCCAACTCTCACATTCATACATGACTACTGGAAAAACCGTAGCTTTGACTTGGAGGACCTTTGTTGGCAAAGTAATGTCTCTGCTTTTTAATATACTGTCTAGGTATATGATAGCTTTTCTTCCAAGGAGCAAGCATCATTTAATTTCATGGTGGCATGTCACCATCTGCAGTGATTTTGGAGTCCAAGAAAATAAAGTCTACCACTGTTTCCATTGTTTCCCCATCTATTTGTCATGAAGTGATGGGACCAGATGCCATAATCTTGGTTTTTTGGGAAAAAAAAAAAAAGAAACTCTTTCATCAAGAGGCTCTTTAGTTCTTCTTCACTTTCTGCCATATGGGTGGTGTCATCTGCATGTCTGAGTTTATTGACATTTCTCCCAGCCATGTTGATTCCAACTTATGCTTCATATAGCCCAGCATTTCACATGATTTATTCTGCATAAAAATTAAATAAGCAGGATGACAATATACAGCCTTGATGTAGTCCATTTTCAGTTTTGAGCCAGTCCATTGTTCCATGTCTGGTTTTAAATGTTGCTTCTTGATCACCATACAGATTTCTCAGGAAGCAGCTAATGTGGTCTGGTAGTCCCACGTCTTTAAGGATTTTCCACAGTTTGTTGTGATCCACACAGTTATAGGCTTTGGTGTTGTCAATAAAGCAGAAGTAGATATTTTTCTGGAACTTTCTTGCTTTTTATGATCCAATGGATGTTGGCAATTTGATACTTGCTTCCTCAGCCTTTTCTAAATCCAGCTTGAACATCTGCCAGTTCTTGGTTCATGTACTGTTGAAGCCTTGCTTGGAGAATTTTGAGCATTACTTTGCTAGTGTGTGAGATGAGTGCAATTGTGAGGTAGTTTGAACAGTCTTTGGCATTACCCTTCTTGCCTTTCCTTTGAGGGCAATATCGTATATGAAATAAGTCAGATAGAGAAAGACAAATACTGTTTGATATTGCTTAATATGAAACAAACAAACAAAAAAAAAAAACATACAGGCAACTAGTGAATAAAACAAAAAAGAAGCTGAATCACAGACAGAGAACAAACCAGTGGTTACCAGTGGGGGTAAGTAAGGGGCAGGGAAATATAGGACTGAGAGAAAACAAGGATTTTTATGGTATGACAGACTTAATTTTCTTGGGCCCAAAGTCACTGCAAACTGTTACCACAGGCATGAAATTAAAAGATGGTTGCTCTTTGGAAGAAAATCTATGACAAACCTAGATAACACATTAAAAAGCAGAGACCTAACTTTGGTGACAAAGGTCCATATAGTCAAAGCTCTGGTTTTTCTAGTATTTATGTACAGATATGAGAGTTAGACCATAAAGATGGTTGAGCACCAAAGAATTGATGCTTTCAAACTTTGGTGCTGGAGAAGACTCTTGAGAGTTCCTTGCCCCAGAAGGAGATCAAACCAGTCAATCCTAAAGGAAATCAATCCTGATTACTCCTTGGAAGGACTGATGCTGTAGCTGAAGCTGAAACTCCAATATTTTGGCCACATGATTGGAAGAGTCGACTCATTGGAAAATATCCTGATGCTGGGAAAGATTGAGAGCATGAGGAGAAAGGGATGACAGAGGATTAGATGATTAGATGGCGTCACCGACTCAATGGACATGAGTTTGAGCAAGCTCTTGGAGTTGGTGATGGAGAGGGAAGCTAAGCATGCTGCAGTACACGGGGTCTCAGTGAATCAGACATGACTGAGTACTTAACAACAAATATGGAATTATGTATTTGGAACTTTTGAAAATTGTAACGCACTAATTTTGGGCTTCCCTAGTGGCTCAGATCACAAAAACTCTGCCTGCAGTGCTGGAGACCTGGGTTTGATCCCTGGATCAGGAAGATCCCCCAGAGAAAGGAATGGCTACTCACTGCAGTATTCTTGCCTGGAGAATTCCATGGGCAGAGGAGCCTGGCCGGCTACAGACTATGGGGCTAAGGACCAGGTCTGTAGACAAAGTGTCGGACACGACTTAGTGACTAAAGAGCAGCAGCAGATAAGAAACTGTTTTAAGTCACACAATTTGTGGTAATTTGTTACACAGCTATAGGATACAAGTAGGAATTTCATGCCCACCTAAGAAATCATTACTCTATTACATATAAGAAAGGAAGGGAACAGTAAAGATGACAACATAATAAAATAGAAAGCATCAAACTAGAGCTAACCATTAAAGACAAAAGTTGGATATCTGAAAAAAGTTATTAAAATTGATAAATCCCTCATAAGAGCTGCAATTACATAATGTTGTACCTTGAAACATGGGGCTTTTCAAATTGCTAACCAATTTGCTCCTGCCAACTCTCTAATAAAATATTTACATCTTATAGCTCAGTCCTCAAATCACTTTTGCCCATTTGTGGACTCATATATTTTAATTTTTAGTTATTCTTTCAATTTTATTATTTTTATAATTATTTTCTTTTTGGAAGCCCCACATTGTTTGTGGGATTTTAGTTCCCTGACCAGGGATTGAACTGAGGTCCACAGCAATGAGAGCAGAGTCCTAACCACTGGACCACCAGGAAGTTCCCTAAATCCATAATTTTAGATTCTTAAGGTGTTTAAAGATTATCCCAAATTTGTAAAGCTCCTTGGCTGAAATATATTTTTAATGTTGGATAATTTTGCACAAAAAAAAACAAATAATAGCATTGCTATTTTTGTTAAAGATACTTAAATATCAAGAGAATCAACCCTGTGCCTAATACTTCAAAATGTTTCCTATATTTTAATTTACTTCTTAGGATTATACAGGACTTTTGTTACTTAGAGATTTTATTAACCTAAAATATTTATTTATTGAGGATATATTCATTTTTAAATCTAGGAAGAAGAATAAGCTCTATAGAAAATGTCCAATAAAGTGAAATTTACAATCCAGAATGTGGATTTGAGATCTTGGGTTATGTAAGAAACCTGAGTCCCAGATGCAGAATTATGTTATTAGCAGTTTCATAATGGACTTAGCAATTTGAGTAATTTTTAAAAATATTTTCAAAGAAAGTGTTCCTGGCTTTGATGATCTTCTCAATTTTAGGTTTGTTTTTATTTTATTGATTTATGTTGTTACTATAATTTCTTTCCTTCTATTCTTTTGGAGGTTAGTTTCCTGATACTTTTCTAATTTTCTATGATAAAAAGATACTTCACGCCTATATTTTTGTCTTTCTTTATTTCCATATGTAAGTTGTTTCTGTTGTTCAGTTGCTAATTCATGTCCCATTCTTTTGCGGCCCCATGGACTGTAGACCATCAGGTTCCTCTGTTCATGGGGCTTCCCAGGCAAGAATATTGGAGTGGGTTGTCATTTTGTTCTCCAGGGGATCTTTCTGATACAGGGATCAAACCTGTATGTCCCTCATTGGTAGGGAAGCCCCATATATGTAAGTACTTTACTTATAATTTCTGATTTATCTGGATTTCATGTTTTAATTCATAATTGGAAGGAATGATGCTAAACCTGAAACTCCAGTACCTTGGCCACCTCATGCGAAGAGTTGACTCATTGGAAAAGACTCTGATGCTGGGAGGGATTGGGGGCAGGAGGTGAAGGGGACGACAGAGGATGAGATGGCTGGATGGCATCACTGACTCGATGGATGTGAGTCTCAGTGAACTCTGGGAGTTGGTGATGGACAGGGAGGCCTGGCGTGCTGCTATTCATGGGGTCGCCAAGAGTCGGACATGAATGAGAGACTGATCTGATCTGATTAGTATTATCATTCAGTTAAAATATTTTCTAATTATATGCAATTTACTTATTTGTCTGTGGCTTAGCTAGAATTATGATTCTTAATTCCTTATATATAGAATTTTTCTTATTAAATTTGTGCTTAATATCAACTTAATAGCATCCTGATAAATTTTTCTCTATAATTTCATCTTTGAGATTTATTTTGACTTGTTTTATAGTTTAGTATATTATTTATTTGTATAAATGTGTCATGCACATTTTAAAAGAATTCACATTTTTCAGTTGCTCATTGCAGTGCTCTAAAGAGTTGTCCACTTTTTCATATGCTAAATATCTGGTCTCTCTAGGGCTCCAGGTGAGCATGTCCAAAGGACTGTTGGGTACACGTACCCAACAAGTGTTATTATGCACTAGATAGTAATTTATGTGAGAGAACAACATGCTTCAGGATAAAATAGAATGTCTTATGCAAGAACTACATGACATCAGATTGAAGGAATAAACACAGAAAATAAAGTCCCCAAAGGAGACTTACAAAATTTAATGAGCTTCTTCAGTTGTTAATTTACTTTATTAAAATTCCCCTAGAAAATTTACAGCATTATTCTTATATGCAAGACTACATTATTTATTAAACTAATTCTGAAATACTTTACATATTTTATTAATTATAAGAAGACTTTTTTTAAGCTGATTATTTTTGATATTCAGAAAACTCCTTGTCAATATTACTGAAATTTTCTATATTTAATTATATTAAAGTTTGTGGTAAATTCTAGTATTTCTTCTTTTTTTTTCTTTTAAAGTATAATACCATATGTGAAAAATATTATTTTATGATTTAAATATTTTATATATTAGAATAGCAAAATTATATCAAATGTTTTGATTCTGTGGCTAGATATAATATGAAGTCTCTAGTGTCTTTATTTTTTACACACAACTCTATTGTCTGAAAGTGCATCATCTTCACCTGGAATTAATTTTAAATTTTAACTTGTTTATCTAGCATGTTAAAAAATATAACTATATTTTTAAAATATTTTTATAAATATTCTCAGTCTTGTTTTCTAGGACCAAGTTTTTCAATTATTGTAGTAAAATTAATAAGAATTTTGCACAGAGTTTTAGACACCACCACTTACATATGTGAATTAACTAGAAATGAAGATTGTTATTTTGATTTTATGCCTATAAATTAGGCTTACATCAGAAATTGATATTTTACAGTTTAAATTGCCACAGAAAGTTCATGTATTGATTTTTAGGTGACAAATATGATACAGGATTTTTTACCAAAAAAAAAGTTTATGAAGTAAAAATAGGGACTGTGAAAACTATTGTGCATATGTGAATGCTCAGTCATATCTGAATCTTTGTGACCCCTTGGACTAGAGACCACTAGGCTCCTCTCTCCATGGGATTTTCTAGGCAAGAATACTGGAGTGAGTTGCCATTTTCTTCTCCAGAGGCTCTTCCTGACCCAGGGATTAAACCTGCATTTCCTGTGTCTCCTGCACTGGTAGGCAGATTCTTTATTACTGAACCATCTAGAAACTATTTCATACCTATTTATAAGCTACACTGAAGAAGAGTTTTGTAATAACTGTCGGGTTTAGGCTAAGATTATAGAATCATGGACACTTAGAATTTTACTTTCTGAAAATATATTTACTTGCATTTTAATCAAGTGTTATTTAATAAATAATTATAACAGAACATATTTGCTGAATAAATGAATGAGTAATTTCATAGCATTAACCATTTTATATTGGAGCAATTTTAGATGACACTGTAAGTACCTTTGTGAAAATAAAAAGAACAGATTTGAATAGTCATTTTAAACTATTATTATATTTTAGTGTTGGCCTGTCATGAAGCTTTTAAATGAGCTCTAATTAATGTTTTCTCTTATTCTTTTAAATTTCTATTGTAATTTTAAATAGTTACATGGCACAACTTCCTCAGAGCACTTTATAGAACAAATAGCTTGGTAGGCACTTATACAAGTAAGTAATCATTTTAAACTGTGGTTTTTCAACAGTTTTTTGGAAATTACTTTTTAAAATTTTGAAAACATAGAGTACCAATAATGTGGATACAGTTGTAAGACTAGGCATATTGAAAAAGCTGTCAGGCAGTCTTTGGAAAGTTTGAAACTACACAAATAAAGTAACTTATTGGCTGACAGGCCTTTACAGGAAAAATGTGTGTTTTATTTTTTTTTTTAATTTGTGGAAAACAAAGGCAACATAAAATTTAGTCAAAAACATTTATAATTTTCTCAGCATAGATAAAAGTCCATAAATTCTGTTGCTTCTGAATATCATTAATTCTAAACCCTAAAATCATGTATATAAATGGAAAAGAATAAAGAGCATTCAAATAAGCATTTAGTCAAATCCTAAATATACTTTTTTCTTTATAGTTAAATTTTTTAGACTGCTTCAGTCTCTTTTTTAATTAAGTGATGAATATTATTTTGAGATAATTTTTATAGCCATCCATACTTACTGATATTATATTTCTGGCTGAACTAAAGTTTAGTAAAACTATTGGAATTTAACTCCAGAAAATATTGTACCATCCAATAAATATATTATCAAATAAATGCTATAAATAGCTCCCATGCTGAACAATGCACTTAATCTCATAGCATATTTTTTTTCTAAGAAAACCCTTCTCTAATAACATATATTTACTTTTGTAGTATGAATGGAAAATTAAGCAATGTTTGTAAAGTATAGTAATTTAAAAATTGTAGGGTGTCAGTAAATAAAGCTTAATTTCTCTACCACAGAGGAAGAAGTGGCTTTCCACAAACTACTGAAATAAAATATTCCATGTCTGTGAATAGATAAAATGAGGGAAACATGATGATTTCAATTAATGCTTCGTATAGCTTACTTTGTGAGAAAGAAGGGAGAGGATACATTTTTATTATAAAACATACCTTGAATGTGAATGTGAATGTTGCTCAGTCTTGTCTGACTCTTTGCAACCCCATAGACTATACAGTCCATGGAATTCTCCAGGCCAGAATACCAGAGTGGGTAGACTTTTCCTTCTCCAGGGGATCTTCCCAGGGATCAAACCCAGGTCTCCCACAGTACAGGCAGATTCTTTACCAAATGAGCCACCAGGGAATCCCAAGAATACTGGAGTGGGTAGCCTAACCCTTCAATGGATCTTCCCAACCCAGGAATTGAACTGGGGTTTCCTGCATTGCAGGCAGATTCTTTACCAACTGAGCCACAAGGGAAGCCTGCAATGAACCTTAATGAACCTTAAAGTTCATTCATGATCTTAATGAACACTTAAAAAATAATTGGAATCTTAACTTCCAGTTCTGCTCAGGAATGTGAAGCTAGGAAGTTCTTAAAGTGATGAAGTGGAAGTGTTAGTCCCTCAATCATTGTCTGACTCTTTGTGACTCCATGGACTGCAGTCAGTCAGGCTCCTCTTCCCATGGAATTCTCCAGGCAAGAATATTAGAGTGGTAGCCATTCCCTTCTCCAGGGGATCTTCCCAATCCAGGGATTGAACCTGGGTCTCCTGCACTGCAGGAGCTTTGAGCCACCCCTAGAACCTAAGCTACTTTTTTAGAATACAAATGATCTGGGGAAAGAGAAAGAACCAACTGTAGCCCACTTTTGCCATCCTGTCTACCTAAGATGGGAAAAAAAAAAAAAAAGAAAACAACTTGTGAATCACTTGTAAAGCTCATACCCTACAAGCAAAAGCTCATTAAAAGACAAATCTTATTATAGGTCTGTAAAACACTTCCCCTCTCTCCACATCTTACATTACTTAATGAAAATGACAGAATTTTGAATTTACATAACAAAAGGAAGAGCATCAGGGGAGGAAAGATAAAGGTAAAATAAAAATTTTAACTGTCATATTGTTAATTGATATGAATTAACAGTTTATTCAAAGTAATAATAGCATCTGTATTCAGTTGCATGCTTGCATATTAGTGAAACAAATGACAGCAATGATAAAAGTGATGGGAGGAAGGAATTAGGATTATTTTCTTATTATAAGGCACTTGCACTACCTGAGGAGCAGTGTAGTATTACTTAAATGTGGACTTAGTTGTAAATGTATACTGCAAAGACTAGGGCAACCACTAAATATAGTTCAAAAATTAGTATAATTGATATGCTAAGAAAAGAAAATGAAATCATTTAAAAAGCTCAGTTTAAAACCTAAAAGGAGAGGAAAAAAGGGGGGAAACAAAAATAGAAGCAAAGGACACAGAAATTATTATGGTAAATGTTAATTCAATCATATCAATAATTCCATTAAATGTTAATGATACTTCAACAACATATTAGCAATTTTGAAATGTATATAAAGAATTAGACACAGATCAAATGGGATTTATCAGTTATGCAAGTAGAATTTCAACAATATGAATTCTGGAAAAGGCAAAACTATACAGACAGTAATAGGATTTTAGAGCAGTACTCTGTGAATCTATATAAGTTGATATATGTCATTATAAATTTGCCCAAAGTCACAGAATGCATAACACTGGGAATTTACAGAATTCAAACTATAGACTTTGGGTGATATTGATGTGCCAATTGTAGGTGCATTGATTGTAACAAAAGTATGATTCAGGGGGATAGTGGGAGAAGGTATGCATGTGTTGGGTAAGGGATACACCAAAGACATCTGTACCTTCCACTGTTTTGCTATAAATGTAAAAGTGCTTTAAAGTCAATTAAAATTACTTTAAATCAGTAAGTAATTAACTCATTTGGATTATTCGCTAGACCAATGGTTAATAGCTTCAGTTCAGTTCAGTTGCTCAGCCGTGTCCGACTCTTTGGGACCCCATGAATCGCAGCACGCCAGGCCTCCCTGTCCATCACCAACTCCCGGAGTTCACTCAGACTCAGGTCCATCGAGTCAGTAATATCATCCAGCCGTATCATCCTCTGTCGTCCCCTTCTCCTCCTTCCCATAATCCCTCCCAGGATCAGAGTCTTTTCCAATGAGTCAACTCTTTGCATGAGGTGGCCAAAGTACAGGAGTTTCAGCTTTAACATCATTACTTCCAAAGAAATCCCAGGGCTGATCTCCTTCAGAATGGATTGATTGGATCTGCTTGCAGTCCAAGGGACTCTCAAGAGTCTTCTCCAACACCACAGAGCAAAAGCATCAATTCTACAGTGCTCAGCTATCTTCACAGTCCAACTCTCACATCCATCATTGACCACAGGATAAACCATAGCCTTGACTAAACGAACCTTTGTTGGCAAAGTAATGTCTCTGCTTTTGAATACGCTATCTAAGTTGGTCATAACTTTCCTTCCAAGGAGTAAGGCTGTTTTAATTTCATGGCTGCAGTCACCATCTGCAGTGATTTTGGAGCCCAAAAAATAAAGTCTGACACTGTTTCCACTGTTTCCCCATCTATTTCCCATGAAGTGATGAGACCAGAAGCCATGATCTTAGTTTTATGAATGTTGAGCTTTAAGCCAACTGTTTCACTCTCCTCTTTCCCTTTCATCCAGGGGCTTTTTAGTTCCTCTTCACTTTCTGCCATAAGGGTGGTGTCATCTGCATATCTGAGGTTATTGATATTTCTCCTGGCAATCTTGATTCCAGCTTGTGCTTCTTCCAGCCCAGCATTTCTCACGATGTACTTTGCATATGGGTTAAATAGGCAGGGTGACAATATACACGCTTGACATACTCCTTTTCCTATTTGGAACCAGTCTGTTGTTCCATTTCCAGTTCTAACTATTGCTTCCTGAACTACATATAGGTTTCTCAAGAGGCAGGTCAGGTGGTCTGGTATTCCCATCTCTTTCAGAATTTCCCACAGTTTATTGTGATCCACACAGTCAAAGTCTTTGGCATAGTCAATAAAGCAGAAATAGAGGTTATTCTGGAACTCTCTTGCTTTTTCAATGATCCAGCAGATGTTGGTAATTTGATCTCTGGTTCCTCCGTCTTTTCTAAAACAAGCTTGAACATCTGGAAGTTCACAGTTCACATATTGCTGAAGCCTGGCTTGGAGAATTTTGAGCCTTACTTTATTAGCGTGTGAGATGAGTGCAATTGTGCGGTAGTTTGAGCATTCTTTGGCATTGCCTTTCTTTGGGATTGGAATGAAAACTGACCTTTTCCAGTCCTGTGGCCACTGCTGAGTTTTCCAAATTTGTTGGCATATTGAGTGCAGCACTTTCACAGCATCATCTTTCAGGATTTGGAATAGCTCAACTGGAATTCCATCACCTCCAGTAGCTTTGTTCGTAGTGATGCTTTCTAAGGCCCACTTGACTTCACATTCCAGGATGTCTGGCTCTAGGTCAGTGATCACACCATTGTGATTATCTGGGTCATGAAGATCTTTTTGTACAGTTCTTCTGTGTATTCTTGCCACCTCTTCTTAATATATCTTCTGCTTCTGTTCGGTCCATACAATTTCTGTCCTTTATCGAGCCCATCTTTGCATGAAATGTTCCCTTGGTATCTCTAATTTTCTTGAAGAGATCTCTAGTCTTTCCCATTCTGTTGTTTTCCTCTATTTCTTTGCATTGATCGCTGAGGAAGGCTTTCTCATCTCTTCTTGCTATTCTTTGGAACTCTGCATTCAGATGCTTATATCTATCCTTTTCTGCTTTGCTTTTCACTTCTCTTCTTTTCACAGCTATTTGTAAGGCCTCCTCAGACAGCCATTTTGCTTTTTTGCACTTTTTTTCCATGGGGATGGTCTTGATCCCTGTCTCATGGCACAATGTCATGAACCTCCGTCCATAGTTCATCAGGCACTCTATCTATCAGATCTAGTCCCTTAAATCTATTTCTCACTTCCACTGTATAGTCATAAGGAATTTGATTTAGGTCATATCTGAATGGTCTAGTGGTTTTCCCTACTTTCTTCAATTTAAGTCTGAATTTGGCATTAAGGATTTCATGATCTGAACCACAGTCAGCTCCTTGTCTTGTTTTTGCTGACTGTATAGAGCTTCTCCATCTTTGGCTGCAAAGAATATAATCAATCTGATTTCGGTGTTGACCATCTGGTGATGTCCATGTGTAGAGTCTTCTCTTGTACTGTTGGAAGAGGGTGTTTGCTATGACCAGTGCATTTTCTTGGCAAAACTCTTTTAGTCTTTGCCCTGCTTCATTCCATATTCCATGGCCAAATTTGCCTGTTACTCCAGGTGTTTCTTGACTTCCTACTTTTGCATTCCAGTCCCCTATAATGAAAAGGACATCTTTTTGGGGTGTTAGTTCTAAAGGTCTTGTAGATCTTCATAGAACCGTTCAACTTCAGCTTCTTCAGCATTACTGGTTGGGGCATAGACTTGGATTACTGTGATATTGAATGGTTTGCCTTGGAAATGAACAGAGATCCTTCTGTCGTTTTTGAGATTGCATCCAAGTACTGCATTTCAGACTCTTTTTTTGACCATAATGGCTACTCCATTTCTTCTAAGGGATTCCTGCCCACAGTAGTAGATATAATGGTCACCTGAGTTAAATTCACCCATTCCAGTCCATTTTAGTTCGCTGATTCCTAGAATGTCAACGTTGACTCTTGCCATCTCCTGTTTGACCACTTCCAATTTGCCTTGGTTCATGGACCTAACATTCCAGGTTCCTATGCAATACTGCTTTTTAAAGCATCGGACCTTGCTTCTATCACCAGTCACATCCACAACTGGGTATTGTTTTTGCTTTGGCTCCATCCCTTCATTCTTTCTGGAGTTATTTTCTCCACTGATCCCCAGTAGCATATTGGGCACCTACTGACCTGGAGAGTTCCTCTTTCAGTATCCTATCATTTTGCCTTTTCATACTGTTCATGGGGTTCTCAAGGCAAGAATACTGAAGTGGTTTGCCATTCCCTTCTCCAGTGGACCACATTCTGTCAGACCTCTCCACCATGACCTGCCCGTCTTAGGTGGCCCCACGGGCATGGCTTAGTTTCATTGAGTTAGACAAGGGTGTGGTCCTATTGTGATTAGATTGACTATAGTTTTCTGTGATTATGGTTTCAGTGTGTCTGCCCTCTGATGCCCTCTTGCAACACCTACCATCTTACTTGGGTTTCTCTTACCTTGGACATGGGATATGTCTTCACGGCCACCCCAGCAAAGCGCAGCCACTACTCCTTAACTTGGACGAGGGGTATCTGCTCTTCGCTGCCCCTCCTGACCTTGAACGTGGAATAGCTCCTGTAGGCCTTCCTGTGCCTGTGCAGCCACTGCTCCGTGGACATGGGGTTGCTCCTCCCAGCCTCCGCCCCTGGCCTTGGCATGGAGTATCTCCCCCCAACCATAAGATAAACCTAATATTTGAGGATAGCATTCTCTTCAGAAAATGATCACTTTGAAAAGCTTCCCCAATTTTTTTTTTTTTTTAAAGAGTGAGGAACATTGTCTTGGAGTATGTAAAAAGTATGATTGTTCTAAAATTTGTAAAACTGATCTCAATATCTGCAGGGTCATGTATTAATGTTCCCATATGAGATCTTAAGTTACATATGTCATTATAAATGTCATATGGTATGTAACATATTAGAATTATATAAAATTCATGAAAAGTTATTTTGCCAGGATAAGCCTTCTTGTTTCATTCAGATACTCAACAGATTGGAAGCTGACCACCTACTTCAGTGAGGGGGACTTTACTCTTTCTGTTTATTCAAATACTAATCTCTTCCATAAACAACCTCACAAAAACATCTGGAAATAATGTTTTACCAGATATCTGGGTATCTCTTAGCCCAGTCAAACTGACACAAAAAATTAACCACCACAGTCACCCGGAAGACATGCTATGCTACCCGACAAAGATCATCATAAATAACCTTTCAGTTTACTGATACATAGTTAGATTTAGTAAATAAAAATACAGGATGCAATATTTGAGACATTTTTATATCCCCCAAAATGTTTGTTTACCTGAAGTTCAAACATAGCTGGCTTTCCTGTTATTTAACTGATAACCCTACCCTCTCTGATATTTGTATGCATTATTGTTAATGGTGGTGGTGGTTTAGTCACTAAGTCATGTTTGACTCTTGCAACTCCATGGACTATAGTCTGCCAGAATCCTCTGTCCAGGCAAGCTTACTGGAGTGGGTTGCCATTTCCTTCTCCAGGTGATCTTCATGACTCAGGGACTGAACCCGCGTATCCTGCATTGCAGGCGGATTCTTTACCAACTGAGTCACCAGGGAAGCCCATTATTGTTAATGCATTTTATCTATTCTCCTCCTTGTTATTCTACTGAAAAAAAAAATCAACATTTCTTCTTTTCAATAACAATTTGAGATCTGGAAAGGAAATAGTACTCAAAGAGAAATCATAGACAGGCGCATTAAAAGTAGGGCTTTTAAATGAAACAGCTATTTAAGAATAGAAAGATATTTCTTCCTTGAGCATAAGAATTTATTTGAAAACATTCAGTTGACTTTTCAAGATTCATGTTATATTGCTTTAAAATAATTTTACTTTTTTTAGTGGAAATTAATGACACTTGGAAAAGTACAATTAAAATGCTTCTGCAAAATTTATCTCTTAAAATATATTCAAGTAATCTCTCTTGAATAAGGAAGACTAGGAGCTTCCCTGGTGGATCAGATGGTAAAGAATCAGCCTGCAATGCAGGAGACCTTGATTTTTCAAAAAAATAGCAGTGGTGTCATCTCTTGGAGAAATGGAAAAAACCTTCATTAATCATCTACTAGCGAAATTATTTCCAAAAATACATTTTATCCACTAGTAAATATTGAATTGTTTAATTTAATGATTCAAGTTTGAAGCCATCACAATGATGACATAATCCTATTAAAGTTATTTAAATTAAGTGCTAGTTGGTTTCCATAGCTGTTAAAATGGCTGATCACATCTCTCTCTTTTGGGTTCTTACAAGTTAAGGAGGGCTCCACTGGGGATGCAAGTATAAAGTTTACAACTTCCACGTGCATTTTTTCACAATGAAATGTTTCTGCTAAACTGAATCAGAGGCTTTGCACAGGCCTAAGGTCAAATGAAGTTTTCATTTTCCTCTCTGTTGAACTGAAGACAGCTGCACCCACACAGTGGACCTTCCCTCCAGCAGCAACCTACGAAGTTAGCCTCTCTACGGGCCTTGCAATGGCAATTGTGAATAATGTTAGAAAGTCTGGCAGCTTTTAAAGTTCCCTACAAGGGTGAGGATGCTAGCAGAATTTCAGTTCAGATGAATAATCAGAGGCTATGTTGACATGTATAGTCTTTAAATGCTTTGTCTTTTCAGAGGCCCAACAAACGTTTCTCAGCAGGCTGTGAAGCCCATTCCAGTCTTTCAAACACTGGCTTGCCTGAACCAAGACCTATGTCCTGAGGACACATCTGTTCAAGTGAAATTACAGAGAAGAAGGACAAATCCCTTCCAGAATATATTGAAAGTTACTGAAGTTATTGAAAAGTTATTGTTCATCCAGATAACACTAGTACACCGAGGCAAATGGAAACGTGAAAAGCTGGAATAATTTAGGACACTGATTTCTTACTTAGTTCTTTGTTCTTGTCCTGTAGTTGACCATGCTGATGAGATCAATCTGCTAACAAATGGCTTTACAGTATACTATCCATGTCTGGTTCAGTGATGCTATATTAAGGCTGAGGTCAGAGGTTCATTTAAACCATCAGCTAGAATCTAATGCTAGGCGATCATTTGTAGATATTATACATTTCTGGAAGCATTTTCACTTGAGTATCTTCTTAGTTCCCTTTCCCATACTACTGCAACTTTCCTATCACCTAGCTGCGGGATGAGAATAAATTCTGTTTTGTGTTCCTCATATTTTTGTTTATTATCATATTCACAAGTTTTAAGCCACGTATATTTTCACGTATTCTGATGTTTGAAGGTGAGTTGAGTATTACAACTCAGAATTACAAAGTATTGATTGCACTGATCTTAATAAAAGTGAAAGTTTAGTCACTCAGTAGTGTCTGACTCTTTGCAACCCCATAGATTGTATACTATCAGGGTCCTCCATCCACAGGACTTTCCAGGCAAGAGTACTGGAGTGGGTTTCCATTTCCTTCTCCAGAGGATCTTTCCGACCCAGGGATTAAACCTGGGTCTCTCACATTGTAGGCAGACACTTTACTGTCTGAGCCACCAGAGAAGTTCCTAAATGAAAGGCTGGAGTGAAAGTTTAGTTGCTCATATTTTAATAAAGAGTGTTATTGTTTTTCCTTTCTTGATTGTCACAAAGCAACACCTAAAGAAATATGGTAGTTTGTATGAGGTAACCATTATTAGCCATTAATGTGTTTCATTTGCCAGTCTTATTGATATGATGATTTTTTCAAGTCCTCCTGCTGCTGCTGCTGCTAAGTCGCTTCAGTTGTGTCCAACTCTGTGCGACCCCAGAGACGGCAGCCCACCAGGCTCCCCAGTCCCTGGGATTCTCCAGGTAAGAACAGTGGAGTGAGTTGCCATTCCCTTCTTCAATGCATGAAAGTGAAAAATGAAAGTGAAGTCGCTCAGTCGTGTCCGACTCTTAGCGACCCCACGGACTGCAGCCTACCAGGCTCCTCCGTCCATAGGATTTTCCAAGCAAGAGTACTGGAGTGGGGTGCCATTGCCTTCTCCATTCATGTCCTCCTATATTGTATGATTTCCCCAAGTCTAATATTTAGCTTCTGGTGGTGATGCTGTTGTGTGTATTTTTTTTACTTGCATGTTAATGGACACTTGGAGATAGAAATTTTGGGTGGTTTAATTGTTCTTTCAACTTTATCATTAGTATAAAATTATCTTCAGTTGGTATCCCTTCCTATTTATTGCTGCTGCTGCTGCTAAGTCGCTTCAGTCGTGTCCGACTCTGTGCGACCCCATAGACGGCAGCCCACCAGGCTTCCCCGTCCCTGGGATTCTCCACGCAAGAACAATGGAGTGGGTTTCCATTTCCTTCTCCAATGTATGAAAGTGGAAAGTGAAGCCGCTCAGTCGTGTCCGACTCTAGCGACCCCATGGACTGCAGCCTATCAGGCTCCTCCATCCGTGGGATTTTCCAGGCAAAAGTACTGGAGTGGGGTGCCATTGCATTCTCCCCTATTTATTGCATATCTTAGAAAAATACACCAGAATTTCCCTTTGGCTTCTCTACCTCAGAGGAGGCAAAGAAAGAACCCAGAAACATGTTCAAATGGAGTGACTTTTGGAACAGAGACTTGTCAAAATGCTGTTATTACTCTTTTTGACACCTCTAATTATTTCTCATACTCCAAAAGTAAATTTGTTTTTCTAAAATTTTAAAGATTGTCTAAGTATTGGCATACATGATATAATACTGTTGACATAAATGATTTTTTTTTCAGATTTTCACTCCTCCTTTGGAAAACTTCCTAGAACATAGCAATTAAGTAATAACAAATTCTAACAAATATTGTATTATTGATGTGTAAGTAAAAAAAATGTAAAAATTATAAATCTATAGGAAATAAAATAATTGCTTTTAAAATCAAAGGTTTTTCTTTTTCAGTACAAAGGGTTTTGATTTCTTAAAAAATTCCAAATTATTTTTTACTGAAGACCTGTTTTCAGAGTAGTTGTAATATGCATGTTTACACACATATGGTTGAGGAATTTGTTCTATTATTATCTATTAACTTTCTAGCACTTTATTTTCTTTGATTTTATATAAACTATTAATGTCAAAAATAAAAATATACTAAGTTTAAGTTCAATTATATAGTAGCAAACCCCAAAGTATTACTTCATGGCAAATAGAAGGGGAAACAATGGAAACAGTGACAGTCTTTATTTTTTTGGGTTCCAAAATCACTGCAGATGATGACTGCAGCCATGAAATTAAGACGCTTACTCCTTGGAAGGAAAGTTACGACCAACCTAGACAGCATATTAAAAAGCAGAGATGTTACTTTGCCAACAAAGGTCTGTCTAGTCATAGCTATGATTTTTCCAGTAGTCATGTATGGATGTGAGAATTGGACTATAAAAAAGCTGAGCACCAAAGAACTGATGCTTTTTAACTGTGGTGTTGGAGAAGAGTCCCTTGGACCGCAAGGAGATCAATCCAGTCAATCCTAAAGGAAATCAATCCTGATTATTCATTGGAAGGACGGATGCTGAAGCTGAAACTCCAATACTTTGGCCACCTGATGTGAAGAACTGACTCATTTGAAAAGATCCTGATGCTAGGAAAGACTGAAGCAGGATGAGAAGCGGATGACAGAGGATGAGATGGCTGGATGGCATCACCGACTCAATGGACATGAGTTTCAGTAAACTCCAGGAGTTGGTGATGAACAGGGAGGACTGATATGCTGCAATATATGGGGTTGCAAAGAGTCAGACACGACTGAGCGACTGAACTGAACTGAGCCCCAAAGTACTTTTATGTACCCCTGCATTTCTGAAGGTAAACTAAGTATAGAAGGAAAGTGAATAGAGCAGAGATGGAAACAATCTTGTGTGCATATGTGCTAATTTGCTTCAGTCATGTCCACCTCTTTGTGACCGTATGGATCATTGCTCTCCAGGCTCCTCTGTCCGTGGGATTCTCCAGGCAAGAATACTGGAGTGAGTTGCCATGCTCTCCTCCAGGAGATCTTCCTGACCCAGGGATTGAACACGTGTCTCTTATGTCTCCTGCATTGGCAGTCTTGTCCTTTACCACTAGTGCCCCCTGGGAAGCACAAGATTAAATGTTGGAGCTTACTTAGCAAATATATTGAGTACAATTATGAGAACATCATAAAGATTGGGGAAACATAAATAGTGAATGAAATAAATTATTCTTTCATATTTATGGACTGAAGCATTAGTGCTCCTTTATATTTACTAAAAATTCAAAATAAATATGAATTTTGTTGTTTTGTACAAAATATTACCACCCCACTGACATCCTATAGTTTATGTATGAATAGATGAACAAAAAAATGTCTGTATAGTTTTAAGTAAAATGGCATTAATTTATACCATCAATGACAAACTGTGGCCTTGGAAGATGACATATTATCTAAGCCCTTACCAGTGGTAACACATGTAAACTCCAGGAAAAAAAAGTATATATATACATCACTATATGTAGAATATATTTGAAATTTTGTATATAAGTGTGTACATATGCATTAACAACTTTACTAAGATATAATTGACATACATGTGCATGACCACATTCAATTTCAGGACATTTTCATCACCCTCAAATAAACCCTCTAGTACTCACCTCCCCAACTCCTGCCAACCTTAGACAACCACTAATCTGTTTTCCATCTCTAAATTTTTAATTAAGATATATTTTAAGGTTTTTCCCCTCAATGTGAATATTGTCTTCATGGGGGGAAAATAGTTTCAACAGAATTAAAATGATTTAAATTATATCTATAAAATAGATTAGGCAGAAAGGGAGACATAGGGAAAACCCGGCAATTAGCATCTCAGTATGCTGTCCATTATACTAATAAGTACACCATTCAGAAACCTAAATAAAGGAGAAAATTGCTTTCTGTAAATTGGACCACTGTAAGCACACACAGAACATGCAGTTAATACAAAGATGGAAGGATGTATTCATTAGGCATTTTTGTGCTATAAAATAAGCTCTATTTTTACTCAGAGACATTAATGGAAAACTGTTTGATGCAACTTTTTGTACACAAAAGAAATATTAGAACTTGTGAAAAATGACAGTTTTTCATTTTTCCATATTTTAAAATATATAACAACTGAATTTTAAGTGATTACCTTATCAAATTATTACACAAAACAGCATAATACAATAATAAAATACTTTTTTCATGGATATAAGTCATTCTTCTTCATAAATGTCTATGTTTCACTCCTAAACGTTATCTTGAGTGGTTATCTACCTTGGCATAGATACTTGTCCTCATCTAGCTGCTAAGCTCAGTCAACATATTTGCTCTGCTAAGAAAATGGAAATAAACACATCTCATTATGTCCACCTCTCTGTCGATGATCATGCTATAAATTCATTTTCATCCTCTCCCAGTCATCCCAGCTAAAACCTAGAATGGTCTGTGGCAGGCATTACTACTCTTTACCTCTTTTTAGCAAAAAAAATATATATAATTTTGCTCACAGTTCTTGGTTAAAGCAAATTACCTGGACAGATCTCACTTTAAAACACACGCTGTTTGTCTTTGCCAGACAATGTCTTAGTGTCAGTATTTGATTTTTTACGTTCCTTTTTCTTGCATCATTGCATTTCCTTAAAATTTTAAAAGAAAGTTGTCAATACTTTACACCACCACCCCCTGTCAAATACACTGAAGTTTGATTGACATTGCACTGAATCAAAAGACTTATTTGAAGAGAAATGACAATTGTAACAAAGTTTAGAAGGCCAACCCAGGAACATGTCATATTCTTTCATTTCTCTAGATATTTTATAATGATTTATCCATTTCTGTGTAGAGGTTTTACACAACTTTTAGCTGATTTATTTATAAGTGTTTCTGTTGTTATTGAACTTTTACATGTAAAAATGTGCACAAGTGCATGCTCAGTTGCTCAGTTTCTCAGTTGTGTCCGCTCTTTGCATCTCAATGGACTGTAGACTGTCAGGCTCTTCTGTCCATGGAATTTTTCAGGCAGCAACACTGGAGTGGGTTGTCATTTCCAAAAAAAAGCATTTTCTAAATCTCTCTTGCTGATATATAGAAACAAAATTGATTTTTGTTGATTGAAGTTGTTTTGAGTAATCTTGCTAAATTCCTGAATAATTCAAATAGTAGGACTGCATATTTATAGATTTGCTTCATGTATAGTCATTAGATCTTCAAATACTCCTTTTTCATGTTTTTACCTATTTTTTTTCCTCAATTAATTTTGGCCTGAAAATAATGGGAAATGGTATTTCTCCTATGAATTAGGCCTCCAGCTTAAACAAGAGATGGCACAAGCAGTGAGAAGAGATTTGGTCTGAAACTTATAGTTCAGCTATAGCTCAGGACAGCTATATGATACTAGGGAAGTCATTTCAGCTTTATACTTACTTTCTTCATCCATAAAATAATGTTAGTTAAAGAGATTTCTCAATTATAACATTACAAATTTTGATCTATAACTCTTTGTCAGAAGATTTTAAATTTTACTTCTATGAAATATCTTAACATCTTAATAGCAAAGTAAACTTGAAGTCTGACTTCAAAAGAGCTGTATTTCCTGATGTCATTAAGAACAAAAAAAGCCCACAAAGAGCATGCGTACTTAAATTATCCTGAAAGATTGATTTTTTCAGGCTTGTCCAACCTACCCACATAGGTCTTGCAAAAATTTTTCGTATTGCAAATGTTTCAATGGATTATAATTTTTTGTATTCTTGGTAACATTAATCTCATTAATACTTTTATGCACACACAGACATACACCCACACACATATATTAAAGTTTTGAATCCATGGAGACAGGCTTTAGAGTCGAGTGCTGTTTCTTTGAAATATTGAAACCTAAATGGACAGCACTTACTGAAAATAAGACTGACATCACCACCCCATTCCACACACCATATGTCACTGAATAGCCTCCAGTCTCTGCCAAAATGTAATTCAAACCAGTGACCTAGAAATAAAAGACTACATATCCCATTACGAACCAATCCCCTGAGCCATTCGGTCTCTACTCAGTAATATTTTGATAAATCATTTTCATTTGTATTGATGAGCTGTTAATGCAAATTGTAAGTAAAAGGACAGTTGACTTTTATTAGCACAGACATGAATATATAATATGTGACACCAAAAATTCCATGCTTATTGCCCAATAGGATACAATATAACTCATTCACCAGGGGAAAAGATGAAATACTAATCATTTTACAGAATTTCATGCAATCATATTTTTATACCACATTTAATGTCTTTTATGTTTTCTAAACAACTGGTTAATGGCAGATAAAATTTGCAGAATTGGGATTCCACTCTGTGTAATTTTTTTTTAAATATGCTAAATAATAAGGGGTAGTTCTAATGATGGAGAGATTTTTAATAACTCCTAGTTACTTTTAAAAGTCTAAGAAAAGCCATAACGGACAGGGGCAGAGAGAATCATCTCATATGTACAGCTTCACAATTAGATATGTAAACTTTAACCAAACTGAGGGTGAATCATCTGAGCTGTGAAAATGGAAACATTGTGTAAAGATGCTGGGAGGGATTGGGGGCAGGAGGAGAAGAGGAGGACAGAGGATGAGATGGCTGGATGGCATCACCGACTTGATGCACATGAGTTTGAGTGAACTCTGGGAGTTGGTGATAGACAGAGAGGCCTGGCGTGCTGTGATTCATGGGGTTGCAAAGAGTCAGACACGACTAAGTGACTGAACTGAACTGACTGAACTGAAAGACTCATCTAAGGATGAGGGCATTGAAGTCACAACAGACTCGTCTATCATATAAGCAGAGTAACTCATAATGTCCCCATTAAAGAAATGGAATTAGCCATCCTCTTTTGCCATAGCAAAAGGGTCTCTTGGAATTAAGTCCACTGTTGTATCGGAAGTGCTGGGAGGGTGAATCCTCACACCAGTAGGCTCAGAGCACCTCTTAAACCAGCAGCCTATTCTTCTCAACACCACATCCTCCACTCCCTTTGCTTTTCTAAATTATCACAACCAGCGCTGCTATACTTTCACTTATTAAAAAATCTAAATATGAAGAGCTGTCTTTTAAGCTATTTACAACTCACACTGTCTGTGGTCTCCTTTGTCTCCAAGCTCTTTGTAAGAACACAGGTGGTATTGCTTTGTGTATTATGCAAACTCAAGACAAGTTTAGTTCCATAAAGGAAAAGCATATATAAAACGGGAGGAAATATTCTCATAAAACTCTTGAAAATAAGAAAATTACCAATTTTGTTTGTGTGGAGGGGCAGCTAATACTGAAATTTCATAATGTGGGAACACAAATCTTAGAAGTACATTTGAGAAACTGTTTTCCAGTATTGATTTCTGGCCATCAAGACCCCATGAATTTGAGTGACCACATCTCCTTTCAGATGAGCCCAAAAGTGCTGGGTTGTCTCTTCTCTTGTCCTGCGTTGTCTTCTCTTTATACTGACCATATCAAAATATCAAAGTTTACATGTTTGTGTTGAGCAGAAGACACTTCTTTCTGAAAGTGAAGAACAAAACCCACCCAGGCAATCCAAAGATCAAAGTGACTTCACCTTAACATGAACTACACTGCTCAAAAGTGCATGTATTTATATAAGGTGACCATATCAGACAGTGCCAGTATACACTTGTGTAATCATTCTGCCCATATGGGTGCTTTCTTTTTTGTTTTTTTAATTCTAACAAATGATTGATAATTTGTATCAAAACATGCCAGTTTTGCTTTACTGGGAGTTTACTTATTACTTTTAGCTTATGCCTTGTTATCATCTAGTTGTATGTCAAGACATACTTGTGAATGGACTTCTCACGTCAGCTCTCAGCTAAATCTCAAAGACAATCACTCCTTGGCAACTCTTTCAATACACAAAGTAATAGCACTTCCTTTCCAAGGATAGCATGCAGGTGCCTAGTGATAAAAAGAATTTCACTCAGAATGTAACTGTCAGGGACTGCCAACTACTTACTGTTTTCAATGATGGCAGGAAAAATACTCATTGCTGCTGCCTCTGCCAACCACCTCATGTGCAAGCCATGGAATCATGGTCTGTGCTGAGATTAGCAGAGAACCATCAAGCTAATAGCCTGGGGATAAGAGGAAAAAGTGAAAAATTATAGATAGGTTATATTAGAAAAATATATCCAGAGAACAGAAGCTGAGCAGACCTACTATAGACTTATCTGAATGCACTTGCTACAGTAGAGTTGCCGTTGCTTGGTATGAATCTATATTTGACATAGTTCACTGTTCAGTAGCAGATTTTTTTAACATTAAATACTGTCTCTAGACTTTCAGCACATAAGGTAAACATATAGACAAAATACATGAGAAAATTCCAATTACAGAAATGGAAGTAAACATATTCAAACTTGATGCTTTCAAATGCTCATTGTCAAGTGAAAGTATGCTAAACAGAAGCTGGTTGTTTCCAGCTTTGTGGCCGTTGTCCATAAACCTGGAATAAATAGTTCTGTGCAGACTTGTGTGTATGTGTGAATATCAGCATTCAAATTAATTGGGCAAATGTGGGTGTGTGTGCTCAGTTGCTTAGTCATGTCCAACTCTTTGTGACCCCACAGCCTATAGCCCATCAGACTCTTCTGTCCATGGGATATTCCTGGCAAGAATACTGGAGTGGGTTGCCATTTCTTCCTCCAGGGGATCTTCCCAACCCAGGGATGGAACCTACATCTCGTGTGTCTTCTGCATTGGCAGGTGGATTCTTTACCACTGAGGCCCTGGAAAAGACCCCGGTTAAGCAAATATTTATTGAGAATAATTGCTGGAGAGGATGGTAAGACTATGTCTTCTAACATGTACCACTGTCACAAAAGATTCTTACTGTATTATAAATACAGCTGGTGCTAGTGATAAAGAACCCATCTGCCAATACAGGAGACCTAAGGGACACAAGTTCAATTCCCGAGTTGGGAAGATCCCCTGGAATAGGAAATGACAACCCACTCCAGTATTCTAGCCTGGAAAATTCCATGGACAGAGGAGCCAGGCAAACTACAGTCCATGGAGTCACAAAGAGTCAGACGTGACTGAAGTGACTTACCACATGGACACACTTATGAGCATAATTGCTGGAGAGTATGGTAAGTCTATATCTTCTAAAGTGTACCATTGTCACACCTGACTCTTACCGTATTATAAATATATTATCTCATTGAGGAACATGAGGGAAAAGATACTGGCTTAAGAAACTTTGAAAATGAGGGCAATCTGTAAAACTAAAGGCAAAAGGAACTACATGTAAGCCCTTAACTCTAAAGGTAATATTTTCCACAGGGGTACAGATTAACAAATATGAAAATATATGTGTCAATCCAATGTATTCAAGAAGAAAAAAAAATGCTTTGTATTTGGTATGGCATGCACATAATTCATTGTTGCATCCAAAGAAGCTGTGATATTGTACCAAGTGAAATAGAGACTGTAGTTGACAAGTTTAAAACATTATGTGTATGTGTGTGTGAATGTTTCCTTTTAGTGTATAAACACAGGAAACTACCTTTCTTATAATTGTGCTGATAGTAAAAATAAATATAAAACTTTCATTATGGCATTCCTGATTCAGTCAGTTCAGTCACTCAGTCATGTCTGATTCCTTGTGACCCCATGAATCCCAGCACACCAGGCCTCCCTGTCCATCACCAACTCCTGGAGTTCACTCAGACTCACGTCCATCGAGTCAGTGATGCCATCCAGCCATCTCATCCTCTGTCGTCCCCTTCTCCTCCTGCCCCAATCCCTCCCAGCATCAGAATCTTTTCCAATGAGTCAACTCTTCGCATGAGGTGGTCAAAGTATTGGAGTTTCAGCTTTAGCACCATTCCTTCCAAAGAAATCCCAGGGCTGATCTCCTTCAGAATGAACTGGTTGGATCTCCTTGCAGTCCAAGGGACTCTCAAGAGTTTTCTCCAACACCACAGTTCAAAAGCATCAATTCTTCGGCACTCAGCCTTCTTCACAGTCCAACTCTCACATCCATACATGACCACAGGAAAAACCATAGCCTTGACTAGGCAGACCTTAGTTGACAAAGTAATGTCTCTGCTTTTTAACATGCCATCTAGGTTGGTCATAACTTTTCTTCCAAGGAGTAAGCGTCTTTTAATTTCATGGCTGCAGTCACCATATGCAGTGTATTCCTGATTAGGATGATAAATAATAAGATAACCCATTTAAAATTGCAGAATGTTGCTATAAACATTGGTTTTACTATGTTTTACTTTTGTGTTACGTTTTTTATTACGGATAGCCAGGCTTGGAGCTTATTTATATTCAATGATTTATCCAAGTGGTTGAAATTCAAGTATCTAAGCATGTCAGACTTTAACCTAAACTGTACTGTTGATTTATCTGATCTTAATTCCTCCCATTTCAACTAAAATAAATTAACAGTCATCCATAAAATTGATCTTTGATTGATTGATGATGTCACACCCTTACATTATTCTTGAGACTTCCATAAACTTCTTCATACTTAGCCCAATCTTCATCTCAAGTATCTCTCACAGAGCCTACCACCCAATTAGGGGACTAGTCTGCTCAGGAAGGTTAAACATCACATAGACATGGTAAGATGAATAAAGATGTTAGGTAAGAAAGAGTGTGTGATAACACAGCGATGCACCGAGAGCAGGTAATCAGTAATGGGAAGAGCTGAATTGGAAGCACTAAATGGAACTTGAGGAAATATTAGCTTAAATAATAGGGATGCTAGTGTGCTTCAAGACATATAGCAGCATTGAATGGCAAATGTGTTCCATGTAGATGCATTTTGATTTTAATCTACATAAAATCACTCTATAGCACTTTATATGGCTTTCTACTACAACATTTATTATTTTTTGTTACGGTTATTTACAGGCTTTACTTTCATGTCACTTTCTTGGTTAACAAAAGCATAAAATATAGCATTTCTACTGAACCTTAGAAGTTCACTTCTTTTTTATACTGCAATTTTAACAAGGCTCTTAAAGTACACTATAAAAATACTCATATTTCAAGTATTTCTAATGGAGTTATCATAAGTGGCATAGTTTCCCTCTTGAGGATTATAACACTATTTGATTTAATTAAATGGATCAAATTAAAGCAAATGGTGGTAGAACCCCTAGAGTAATGTATATTCCATTCTCAAAAGTGCCATTGGAGAGCAATAGAGCTTGTGCACTACATTTGAAATATTTTCAGATCTCGCTTCATAATAAAGTATTTAATTCTGCCAAATAAAATAAATGCTGACAATCTGGGAAGTTTTAGTTAATTTGAAATGTATTTCCTTAATACCAAACAAATCAATTTATGATTATTGCTTTACTTCTCTGACTTATGTTTATGTCATATAGACGAATACTTAAATGTAAAGATGCATTTTACAGGTTGAGAAATTTTTCTAAATGTTGAAGATGACATATTTTCTTCAATTTTCAATACACAAGGAAGGTATGCTTCTGCTTAAAAGCTAAGAAATAATTATGGGAGCAAATGTGTATCAGTAGATCTTAGTGTATAATGTATGAAGTGATGATAAAATAATTGATAGGCTTCAAAAATACTGACAATGTGAATATTTTGAAGGTCTTCTTTTATTCTTGTCCAAAATTTTAGAAATCTGAATTAGTGTAGATGTTGTTATCCTGCTTAATATTTATCTTCATTTTTATTTTGAATAGGCTTGGGTATTTGAGAAAACTTGCATTATCTATCCAGCTGTAAGATAACTTGAATCTCTGCAGTAGGTATCTAATAAGCTGCAGCATTAATTTGTCTATAAATGTCAACCATTTGTATTATACTGGATCCCATATTACACAGTCTTATATTGTGAACACCACTGAGTACATAAATTATAAGCAGCCCACATGTAAATTCTAATATTCTTATTACTTGCAGGAAAATTGTATTAGACTTTGAGAAAATCCCCTGGAGAAGTGAATGACTAGCCACTTCAGTATTCTTGCTTGAGGAATTCCATGCTGGGTTAGAGTCCATGGTGCTGCAGAGTTGGACAAGATTGAGTGACTAACACTTTCACTTTCAGATAGAAAGACTGGGTTGTTTGTTTGTTTTTAGCTTAGCTTCAACCACTAACTGACTATATGGTTTAGAAAAAGTCATTAACTTTTCCATCCCCAATTGTAATCATATATTGAATGACAGGGAAAAGAACATGGAGGATGCATAGAAAAGTTACCAATGGTAAAGACAAGGACAGCCAAGTTTCCTAGAAAATTCCAGGGATAAGAAAAAAATAACATATTAAACTAAATACCTACTTTTTGACTTAGTAATATAATGAATATCTATATCAATGAAACTATAGTTTCAGTTTTTAGATTATTCATAAGACATTTATATTTACTTACATTTATGTCCTTCTGTTCTCATGCTTGTGATATAACCAAAAACAGAAGCGTATTACCTTCAATTTAGAAAGAAAACCAGATGTTAGTTCAGGAAATGTAATCACATGTTAAGGGTGAAGCTTGAGATGGGAAACCAGATTCCATAACACAAAACTTACTTGCACTGCTCTTTCTCATCATCTGATTCATTCACAGTAATTAAGAATCTGACTAGTGTATCCATAAAAGCAGAAGATATTTCTACTCTGCATGACTAAAGCACTTACCCCCACCTGTTACACAGGTCCCAGGTGAGTTGTTGTAGTCCCTGAGGTGATAAATGTATAATAGTAGATTTAAGAAAAGACTTCTGAGTTAGCTGGTAGCTGTCACTCCAGCACCATCCAAATTGGAGAAATGTTTGAAGTGATGGGCCATGTGTTAGGATAGATAGAAAAGAAATTGATATCAAGAAGTAGTAAATGGATCCAAAGTTAAGGGAGAGACAGAAGACTTGGAATTCCCAATGAAATTATAAAGCAGCCATTGTGAGAATAGCAGAAAGGTTACATGATGGGATATTGATCTTTAAGTTTCAGAAATGATCACTCTATGATTCTGGGCATGCCCATTCTACAGAGCATACCAATCACCCATGCTATGAGAATTACATTTGGTGTTTTCTCTCTCTTGCTCTTTTTTTTTGGGGGGGGGGGGGGGAGGAGGTAGTTTGATTGTGCGTGGGGGTGAGTGTATATATCTTCATTGCAATTGATGTATTCTAAGTTTGTGAAAGCAGCATTCATATGGAATTGGGAGATTAGGTTGGTAAGAAACTAAAATTGCTGATTTGCAACATAATCTGCTACCCAGTTAGTTAAGATGGAAATCCCCACCTCCATTTAATCATGTGCCAAGTCTTCTGAATTTTAACCTCTCATCATGTTTGAAATTTATTCACTTTATTTCTCTCCATTCATGAGCAAACGAGCATCATCTCTCACTGTTGGGGTGTTTGTAATTTCTTCGGTTCTGTCTCACCCCTGTAAAAATTTGAAGTGATGGATGAATCAGTGTTACAGCTCAGTTTTATTAGGAAAAACAAAGGATAGTACTCTCTGGAGCCAGACCCAAAAGATAAAGAGAAGGGAAGCCTCAATCCTTCTGCTGCTGCTGTTAAGTCGCTTCAGTCGTGTCCTACTCTGTGCAACCCCATAGACAGCAGCCCACAGGGCTTCCCCGTCCCTGGGATTCTTCAGGCAAGAACACTAGATTGGGTTGCCATTTCCTTCTCCAATGCATGAAAGTCAAAAGGGAAAGTGAAGTCGCTAAGTTGTATCTCACTCTTAGCGACCCCATGGACTGCAGTCCACCAGGCTCCTCTGTGCATGGGATTTTCCAGGCAAGAATACTGGAGTGGGTTGCCATTGCCTTCTCCCCTCAATCCTTCTAGGCTTCCTCCTTTTACACATTTGTCTCCTCCCCACAAGCCGAGCCTGCCCTATGTAAACTGGGCTAGCCAGGAGGGCTGTTTGTTTTACCTGAGGTCCTCACTCTGGTCCTCAGACCTTCCTTTGTTCTATTTTCATGGCTTTTCCTTTCTTTGTCTTTTAGCCACCACCATTTTGGACTCCTTTTCCTATTCTAACTGCCTAACACTCACTTAAACAAGTCTCTTGCATTTTGCTTTACTGGCTTTTAATCTTTTCTAATCCTTTCTAATTTTTACTTTTCCATTTACTTATTGCAAATGCAGTGAGTGAGTAAAAAAAAAAAAAAAAATAGAGAACAAATTTGATATAACATCTCACTGCTTTAAAATCTCTCTTATTTAATATAAGCACACACTCATACACAGGGATTTTTAATACTGTCTATACCCAACTTGTTTCATCATCTTATCCCCAACTATTATCCTTCTCACATTCTGTACTAGACTGTAAATCTAATTTCTTAAGCATATCATACTCTCACTTACCTCCTGACTTATTCACATGCTGTTTTCTGTGCATGGAACCAGCTTGTGAACTGTTTTAAAGATACAGTTTAATGATATGGTTTCTGTTAACCTTACAATATCTAGTAATCTTCAAAGAAGTCGTCCCTGGATGCTGGACCAATTTGGTTTAATTGGTATAGTTTTTCATAGGACACTGCATATTCCTTTCAGATCCCCCTTGGACAATTTGGTGGGGTTCTCTTTAATACCAGACTTCTTCCAGAATTAGTCTAATCTTTGTGAAGGTTGCACATAGACTGTGCTTGAAAAGTAGTATTTTTTCTTAACTGGAAGTATTTCAGAGGCTATGTTGAAGAGATCATCCAGATAGATATTAGAGTAAATCAGAAATACAATTGTAAAACTGAAAATCATAAAAACAATAACATAATGCAGTGAAATGTCATGTAATCATTATAGCAACACTATGAAATAGATGCATTAAATATTGACACACCATAGATAAGGAAATTGAAGGGAAAATAACTTGCTTATTATTACATAACTAGCCATTAGCATTAGTGTGGGTTAAAATTAATGCAATCTGTGATATACTATACTATTTGTCAATGTCCTTGAAAAATGCTGAGAATTAAAAACAAAATGTAGGTAGTTTCAGAAAGAGTAGTAGATGCTGGAATATTTAGATAATGTGAAACTTTAAAGGGAAGAAGATTTGTACTCAGATGGAAAATCAGGGAAACAGTCACTGTTCAGTTCAGTTCAATCTTTCAGTCCTTCTGAACTGACTCTTTGCGTCAGTTCAGTCGGACTCTTTGTCCAACTCTTTGTGACCCCATGAATCGCAGCACACCAGGCCTCCCTGTCCATCGCCAACTAACGGAGTTCACCCAAACTCATGTCCATCGAGTCAGTGATGCCATCCAGCCATCTCATCCTCTGTTGTTCCCTTCTACTCCTGCCCCCAATCCCTCCCAGCATCAGAGTCTTTTCCAGTGAGTCAACTCTTCTCATGAGGTGGCCAAAGTATTGGAGTTTCAGCTTTAGCATCATTCCTTCCAATGAACAACCAGAACTGATCTCCTTTAGAAAGGACTGGTTGGATCTCCTTGCAGTCCAAG
The DNA here is from genome assembly GCF_055505025.1 of Bos grunniens. NCBI lineage: Eukaryota > Metazoa > Chordata > Mammalia > Artiodactyla > Bovidae > Bos > Bos grunniens. Next base: position 139,542,061 of record NC_141165.1, read on the forward strand.
GGACTCTCAAGAGTCTTCTCCAACACCACAGTTCAAAAGCATCAATTCTTTGGCGCTCAACTTTCTTCACAGTCCAACTCTTACATCCATACATGATCACTGGAAAAACCATAACCTTGACTAGATGGACCTTTGTTGGCAAAGTAACGTCTCTGCTTTTGAATATGTTATCTAGGTTGGTCATAACTTTTCTTCCAAGGAGTAAGCGTCTTTTAATTTCATGGCTGCAATCACCATCTGCAGTGATTTTGGAGCCCCAAAAAATAAAGTCTGACATTGTTTCCCCATCTATTAGGACAACATAAGTTACACAGAAAAGTCTCAGAGAATAGGCAAGTTTTAAATATTAAAGAAAAAGAAAGTAATATTGTCAGAAGTGTTAAAACTTTAAAAGAAAAGCTTTTGGATTATGTTAAAGATGGTTTTGCTCTCAAATTCAAACAGTTTAAAAAACAATCTAAGGAACTCTGTGGAATGTCAAGGCTCAGTTGGCAAGCCTCTGAAAGAATACATCAAAAGAGAAGAAGAGATCAGGAAAAATAAATTCATCAAGCAAAACTATCTCACTGTCAGGGTAATGGCTTCATTTTTATATTTTTGATACTGTTTAAAACAAGTATGGTTATTCCTCAGGCAAATTCCAAAAGCAAATTATCGAAAACTATAAACACATAAACACATACTCCTATAAACTCATAATTAAACTCCTATAAACACATACTTTTATGCCTTAGTATTCTTATAGAGGCAGGAGCACCATCCGACCTAAGGGGCGGCAGCCAAGAGGAGCTACCCCTCGATGGAAGTCAAGGGCAGCAGGCGGGAGGAGCAACCCTACATCCACGGAGCGGTGGCTGTGTGGGCAAAGGAGAGCTGAGATAGCTACTCCACGTTCAAGATCAGGAGAGGCAACTCGTCCAAGGTAAGGAGCAGTGGCTGTGCTTTACTGAAGTAGCCCTGAAGAGATACACCACGTCCAAGTTAAGAAAAACCCAAGTAAGACTGTAGGTGTTGAGAGAGGGCATCAGAGGGCAGACACACTGAAACCATAATCACAGAAAACTAGCCAATCTGATCACATGGACCACAGCCTTGTCTAACTCAATGAAACTAAACCATGCAGTGTGGGGCCACCCAAGATGGACGGGTCACGGAGGAGAGGTCTGACAGAATGTGGTCCACTTGAGAAGGGAATGGCAAACCACTTCAGTATTCTTGCCTTGAGAACCCCATGAACAGTATGAAAAGGCAAAATTATAGGACACTGAAAGAGGAACTCCCCAGGTCAGTAGGTGCCCAATATGCTATTGGAGATCAGTGGAGAAATAACTCCAGAAAGAATGAAGGGATGGAACCAAAGCAAAAAAAAAAAAAAAAAAAAACCCAGTCGTGGATGTGACTGGTGATAGAAGCAAGGTCCGATGCTGTAAAGAGCAATATTGCATAGGAACCTGGAATGTCAGGTCCATGAATCAAGGCAAATTGGAAGCGGTCAAACAGGAGATGGCAGGAATGAATGTCGACATTCTAGGAATCAGGGACTAAAATGGACTGAAATGGGTGAATTTAACTCAGATGACCATTATGTCTACTACTATGGGCAGGAATCCCTTAGAAGAAATGGAGTAGCCATCATGGTCAACAAAAGAGTCTGAAATGCAGTACTTGGATGCAATCTCAAAAACGACAGAATGATCTCTGTTCATTTCCAAGGCAAACCATTCAATATCACAGTGATCCAAACCTATACCCCAAGCAGTAACACTGAAGAAGCTGAAGTTGAACAGTTCTATGAAGACCTACAAGACCTTTTAGAACTAACACCCAAAAGGGATGTCCTTTTCATTATAGGGGACTGGAATGCAAAAGTAGGAAGTCAAGAAACACCTGGAATGACAGGCTGATTTGGCCTTGGAGTACGGAATGAAGCAGGGCAAAGACTAATAGAGTTTTGCCAAGAGAACACACTGGTCATAGCAAACACCCTCTTCCAACAACATAAGAGAAGACTCTACACATGGGCATCACCAGATGGTCAACACTGAAATCAGATTGATTATATTCTTTGCAGCCAAAGATGGAGAAGCTCTATACAGTCATCAAAAACAAGACTGAGAGCTGACTGTGGCTCAGATCATGAACTCCTTATTGCCAAATTCAAATTTAAATTGAAGAAACTTGGGAAAACCACTAGACCATTCAGGAATGACCCAAATAAAATCCCTTATGATTATACAGTGGAAATGAGAAATAGATTTAAGAGACTAGATCTGATAGACAGAGTGCCTGATAACTATGGACAGAGGTTCATGACATTGTATAGGAGACAGGGATCAAGATCATTGCCATGGATAAGAAATGCAAAAATGCAAAATGGCTGTCTGAGGAGGCCTTAAAATAGCTGTGAAAAGAAGAGAAGTGAAAAGCAAAGGCGAAAAAGCAACATATACCCATCTGAATTCAGAGTTCCAAAGAAAAACAAAGAGAGATAAGAAAGCCTTCCTCAGTGATCAATGCAAAGAAATGAAGGAGAATAACAGAATGGGAAAGACTAGACATCTCTTCAAGAAAATTGGAGATATGAAGGGAACATTTCATGCAAAGATGGGCTTGATAAAGGACAGAAATGGTCTGGACAGAACAGAAGCAGAAGATATTAAGAAGAGGTGGCAAGAATACACAGAAGAACTGTACAAAAAAGATCTTCATGACCCAGGTAACCACAATGGTGTGATCACTCACCTAGAGCCAGACATCCCGGCATATGAAGTCAAGTGGGCCTTAGAAAGCATCACTATGAACAAAGCTAGTGGAGGTGATGGAATTCCAGTGGAGCTATTTCAAATCCTGAAAGACGATGCTGTGAAAGTGCTGCACTCAATATGCCAGCAAATTTGGAAAACTCAGCAGTGGCCACAGGACTGGAAAAGGTCAGTTTTCATTCCAATCCCAAAGAAAGGCAATGCCAAAGAATGCTCAAACTACCGCACAATTGCACTCATCTCACCTGCTAGTAAAGTAATGCTCAAAATTCTCCAAGCCAGCCCTCAGCAATACGTGAACCATGAACTTCCAGATGTTCAATCTGGTTTTAGAAAAGGCAGAGGAACCAGAGATCAAATTACCAACATCTGCTAGATCATCAAAAAAGCAAGAGAGTTCCAGAAAAACATCTATTTCTACTTTATTGACTATGGTAAAGCCTTTGTGGAAAATTCTGAAAGAGATGGAGTACCAGATCACCTGATCTGCCTCTTGAGAAACCTATATGCAGGTCAGGAAGCAACAGTTAGAACTGGACATGGAACAAAAGACTTGTTCCAAATAGGAAAAGGAATACGTCAAGGCTGTATATTGTCACCATGCTTATTTAACTTATATGCAGAGTGTATCATGAGAAATGCTGGGCTGGAGGAAGCACAAGTTGGAATCAAGATTGCCAGGAGATATATCAATAACCTCAGATATGCAGATGACACCACCCTTATGGCAGAAAGTGAAGAGGAACTAAAAAGCCTCTTGATGAAAGTGAAAGAGGAGAGTGAAAAAGTTGGCTTAAAGCTCAACATTCAGAAAATGAAGATAATGGCATCTGGTCCCATCATTTCATGGGAAATAGATGGGGAAACAGTGGAAACAGTATCAGACTTTATTACTGGGGGCTCGAAAATCACTGCAGATGGTGATTGCAGCCATGAAATTAAAAGACACTTACTCCTTGAAAGGGAATTTATGACCATTGTAGACAGCAAATTAAAAAACAGAGACATTACTTTGCCAACAAAGGTCCATCTAGTCAAGGCTATGGTTTTTCCGGTGGTCATGTATGGATGTGACAGTTGGGCTGTGAAGAAAGCTGAGCGCCGAAGAATTGATGCTTTTGAACTGTGGTGTTGGAGAAGACTCTTGAGAATCCCTTGAACTGCAAGGAGATCCAACAGTCCATTCTAAAGGAGATCAGTCCTGGTTGTTCATTGGAAGGAATGATGCTAAAGCTGAAACTCCAATACTTTGGCCACCTCATGTGAAGAGTTGACTCATTATAAAAGACTGTGATGCTGGGAGGGATTGGGGGCCGGAGGAGAAGGGGATGACAAAGGATGAGATTGCTGGACGGCATCACAGACTGGATGGACATGAGTTTTAGTAAACTCCGGGAGTTGATGATGGACAGGGAGGCCTGGCCTGCTGCGCTTCATGGGGTTGCAAAGAGTCCGACTCGACTGAGTGAATGAACTAAACCGAACTGAATCTTGGGGATTCCCAGGTGGCTCTAACAGTAAAGAACCCACCTGCCAATGCAGGAGTTGTAAGAGATGCAGTTTTGATCCCTGGGCTGGGAGGATCCCCTGGAAGAGGGCAACACACTACAGCAGTCATGCCTGAAAAATCACATGGAGAGAGGAACCTGGTTGGCTATAGTCTATGGAGTCATAAAAACTAGACATGGTTAAGCAACTTAGCACACAGGGGCAAATGTTCCATCTTAGGAAAATCCTCATAACATCTTGTATTTTTCAAATTCCAAATCATAATATGTTCTTCATTTATTCATTTTGTTTACACTACTATGCAAACAATTACCTTATTATGGCTGTGGGTTTGCTCATTTTTAATTAAAGGAAATAAATCTAATAAAAAGAATAAAACTATTAAAACAATTTATAAATTTTTTTCATGAGATAAATATATATATATTTATCAGGTTAGTGAAGATAAATAGTGAATATATTTAACTTAAATTTCTGTATAGCCATTCTACAAACTGCACTAATTTTAGTAAATGCAATTTTTTTATTAGTAATAGGTATATGAACAATATTATAATTACTTCTTTTTCAGTTTAATAAGTTATTTTAAAATTATTTAAGTATAATGCTCTTAGAATTCATCTCTGACTTAATTATGATTTTTATTGGCATGTTTTGTGTTAAAGAAAAATACATTAAGAAAATATTTTTTTAGAATAAATATTTGGTCTCTTGATTAAATAAGAATATATTCCTTTTGTCATCTATTGAAGCAATCATGTATGTATAATTTTTTTCTTATGTATTGAGGTAAAATATATTAATAAATTTGATATTTTATATCATCTTGAATTATTCTTTAATCCACAACTTTTTTCAAATAGATTGTTATATTTTTCATATTTAAACAATGAACTCTTGTCTTTTTTTGTTTTCTTTGTCAACTTGTCATATTAGAATACCAAGGATATTGTCCCCTAAACTTTTGAAACAACTGAAATATAAAATTTTCTATGCTCAAGTGTAGATCTCTTACTTCAGACAGAGAAATAAGAAATGAGAAATAGAGAAATCAGAAAAAGAAATAAGAAATAAGGTGGATTTATTTCATTTACTTCTACCTTTTATACAAGAAGAAACAGCTTTGGAAGACCTACATAATCCCCACAGAATTCACACACTAGTAAACTCACAGGCTTCAAATTTACACTAGTGTTTCTGAGTCTTCATGAACAATGTTCTTTAAATCATAGCATATTCTTTTCAAACCCAAGGTTTTTTTTTTTTTTTTTAAGAAAAAGTAAATAGGAGTCCCTTCTCAACATAGAAGTCCTAAGAGGGAAAAAACTCCAGGTCTTATAAAAATTTCTGTTTTTCTTCCTTTCCAAAGTTCTTATGATGAATATAATTTCATAGCCAGTAAGAAAACATGTCTTCTAAGCTTTGCTATCTTTCTATGCTCATTTTCAATTTCTTTTCAGATGTTTTAAGATGTCTAAATAAAAGAGAAAGTTCTCCAAAATGTCTTGAAGGACAGTATAATTAATGAAGTCTTTAATGAGTTAAATTTTTAGAACTGTGCATTCCAGCAACACCCTATTGAAACACTCAATTAAGAGATAATTAGGATAAATCATGGTGAGAAAGGAAATAACCTCATAGCTCCAAGTACAGACCATCATGCTTCATAGAAAACTTCCAAGGTGACTCTCCAGGGCATCTTCAGGATAAAGGAAATGAAGTGCAAAGATGAGAATCATGTTAATATTATCACATTGAATATTAACACATTACACTTAAAATGTACATTTTAAAATTAATGTGAGGAAAAAAATGTATATTACAAAATTGTTTGTTAATGGTATTCTCTCAAAATAAAAGATATGCTTGTTTTTTCATTGCCATTTAAAATATTAATAGTTTATTTATTCATTTATTTTTACACTGTTATTCCTTTATAGAAAGTTGATTGACTGTCAACAGTGAATAATGGCAGAATCAAGATTTCTAGTGACAATATAGATTTGAATTTGGTCACAAACATTGAAAAACATATCCAAATTTTCTCACATTTTTTAAACTTCATAATACATGTTTACTGGAGAAAAAAATATCTAAACATAACTGCCTTGAGAGATATCAATTATTTGAAATGTGTTATATATAACTTTAAAATTCAGTTCTCAGAGTCTTACTTCAGTTCAGTACAGTCACTCAGTCATGTCCAGCTCTTTGCGACCCCACGGACTGCAGCATGCCAGGCTTCCCTGTCCATCACCAACTCCGGGAGCTTACTCAAATTCATGTCCATCAAATTGATGATGCCATCTAACCATCTCATCCTCTGTAATTCCCTTCTCCTTCTGCCTGAAATCTTTCCCAGCATCAGGGCCTTTTCCAATAAGTCAGTTCTTTGCATCAGGTGGCCAAGTATTGGAGTTTGAGCTTGAACGTCAGTCTTTCCAATGAAGGACTGGTTTGCTTTTTGACTGACTGGTTGGATCACCTTGCAGTCCAAGGAGCTCTCAAGAGTCCTCTCCAACACCACCATTCAAAAGCATCAATTCTTCGGCGCTCAGCTTTCTTTATAGTCCAACTCTCACATCCATAAATGGCTACTAGAAAACACATGGCTTTGACTAGATGGACGTTTGCTGGCAAAGTAATGCCTCTGTAAATATGCTGTCTAGGTTGGTCATAGCTTTTCTTCCAAGGAGTAGGTAAGTGTCTTTTAATTTCATGATTGCAGACACCATCTGCAGTGATTTTGGAGGACCCCAAAATAAAATCTTTCACTGTTTCCACTGTTTCCCAATCTATTTCCCATGAAGTGATGGGCCTAATGCCATGTTCTGAGTTTTCTGAATGTTGAGTTTTAAGCCATTTTTTCAATCTCTTCTTTCACTTTCAAGAGGCTCTTTAGTTTTTCTTCACTTTCTGCCATAAGGGTAGTTCCGTCTGCATATCTAAGATCACTGATATTACTCCCAGAAGTCTTGAATCCAGTTTGTGCTTCATCCAGTCCAGCACTTTGCATGACGTACTCTGCGTATAAGTTAAATAAGGCAGGTGACAGTATTCAGCCTTGACGAACTCCTTTCCCGATTTGGAACCAGTCTGTTGTTCCATGTCCATTTCTAACTGTTGCTTCCTTACAGATTCCTCAAGAGGCAGGTCAGGTGGTCTGGAATTCCCATCTCTTTCAGAATTTTCCAGTTTATTGTGATCCACACAGTCAAAGGCATTGGCATAGTCAATAAAGCAGAAGTAGATGTTTTTCTATAACTCTCTTGCTTTTTTGATGATCCTATGGTTGTCAGCAACTTGATCTCTGGTTCCTCTGCGTTTTCTAAATCCAACTTAAACATCTGGAAGGTCATAGTTCCTATACTGTTGAAGCCTGGCTTGGAGCATATTGAGCATTACTTTATTAACGTGTGAGATAAGTGCAATTGTGTGGTAGTATGAACATTCTTTGGCATTGCCCTTCTTTGGTATTGGAATGAAAACTAACATTTTCCAGTCCTGTGGACCCTGCTGAGTTTTCCAAATTTGCTGGCATATTGAGTGCAGCACTTTCACAGCATCATCTTTTAGGATTTGAAATAGCTCAACTGGAATTCCATCACCTCCACTAGCTTTGTTTGTAGTGATGCTTCCTAAGGCCCATTTGACTTCACATTCCAGGCTGTCTGACTCTGGTGAGTGATCACAGCATCGTGGTTATCTTGGTCATGAAGATCTTTCTGTATGGTTCTGTGTATTCTTGCTAGCTCTTCTTAATATCTTCTGCTTCTGTTAGGTCCATACCATTTCTGTCCTTTATTGTGCCCAACTTTGCATGAAATGTTCCCTTGGTATCTCTAATTTTCTTGAAGAGATCTCTAGTCTTTCCCATTGTATTGTTTTCCTCTATTTCTTTGCACTGATAACTGAGGAAGGCTTTCTTATCTTTCTTTGCTATTCTTAGGAACACTGCATTCAAATGGGTATCTTTCCTTTTTTCTCTTTGCTTTAGCTTCTGTTCTTTTCTCAGCTATTTGTAAGGCCTCCTCAGGCCATCTTTTTGCCTTTTTGCATTTCTTTTTCTTGGGGATGGTCTTGATCATTGCCTCCTATACAATATCACAAACCTCTGTCCATAATTCTTCAGGCACTCTATCAGATGTAATCCCTTGTATCTGTTCATCACTTCCACTATATAATCCTAAGGGATTTGATCTAGGTCATACCTGAATGGTCTAGTGGTTTTCCCTACTTTTATCAATTTAAGTCTAAATTCAGTAATAAGGAGTTCATGATCTGAGAAACAGTCAGCTCCCGGTCTTGTTTATGCTGACTGTATAGAGCTACTCCATTTTTGGCTTCAAAGAATATAATCAATCTGATTTTGGTATTGACCATCTGGTGATGTCCTTGTATAGAGTCTTCTCTTGTGCTGCTGGAAGAGATGTTTGCTCTGACCAGTGGGTTCTCTCGGCAAAATTCAATTAGCCCTTCCCGGCTTCATTTTTACTCTAAGACCAAATTTTCCTGTTTTCCAGGTATCTCTTGACTTCCTTCAATTCCTTCCTTCTTTCCAGTCCCCTACAATGAAAATGGCATTTTGGGGGGCTTTCAGTTCTCAAAGGTCTTGTAGGTCTTCATAGAACTGTTCAACTTCAGCTTCTTTAGCATTACTGATTGGGGCATAGACTTGGATTACTGTTATATTGAGTGGTTTGGCTTGGAAACAAACAGAGATCACTCTATCATTTTTAAGATTGCATCCAAGTATTGAATTTTGGACTCTGTTTTTCACTATGAGGGTTACTCCATTTCTTCTAAGGAATTCTTGCCCACAGTAGTAGATATAATGGTCATCTGAGTTAAATTCACCCATTCCAGTCCATTTGAGTTCACTGATTCCTAAAATGTTGATGTTCACTCTTGCCATCACCTGTTTGACCACTTCCAATTTTGCTTGATTCCTGGACCTAACATTCCAGGTTCCTATGCATTATTGTTCTTTACAGCTTTGGACTTTACTTCCATCACCCATCACATCCACAGCTGGGTGTTGTTTTTGCTTTGCCTCCATCTCTTCATTCTTCCTAGAGTTATTTCTCCATTGTCCTCCAGTAACATATTGGGTAATTGCTGAAGTTCTAAATAAAACTTCATCATACATGCCAGTTCTTGAAATTTTTATGAGAACATGTGTAAATCACTAAAAGCAAGGGAATACATTTATCTTCAGATAGCAGATGTTATTAGTATGTACAACTTAAAATATATCTTATACTTGTTTATAAATATATTTTCTGGAAAATCAGGGGAAAAGCATGCTCATGAGTTTTTCAACACATATGCATAAGTATGTATATTTGTTTCTATATGGATGTGTATGTTATATTGTTTGTTTTTGTGATTGCTTCTATTCAGTATATAATAATGGAGCTAAACTAAGGATTTGAAATTCAAATCCTTACTCTTCCTCTTACTATCTTTGTGAATTTTATTCAATTTGCTCATATTTAGCTTCATTTCTCTTATAAAAAATGCAAAATAATAGGGATTCCTATCTGAAAAAAGATGATTGGATGAATTAAATCAACAAATATATGAAAATAATTAGCAAAATATCTAGTTTACAATGAGCCTTTAATGAATATTCACCACCATATTGTGTGTATTTCACTATGGTTGGACACACAAGCATTCCCAAGGGTGGCAGGGAAATGGAGATGACATGCTTTCTTTATTTTTTTTTTAATTTTATTTTTAAACTTTACATAATTGTATTAGTTTTGCCAAATATCAAAATGAATCTGCCACAGGTATACATGTGTTCCCCATCTTTAGATCTGACATTCTGAAATATTAACTAATATAATATTGTAAAATTTAAAAATAAAATAAAATTTAAAAAATAAAATAAAATATTGAAAGGAAACTATGCCAAGACACTATAAGAAGTCTTCTTTAAACTATTGAATACTTTTTTATATCCTAAATAGTGTATGTGTTTGAAGTTGATCATAATCAAAATTTTAAAAATGAGGATTTGATTGTGTTGTACAAAATGAACTATATATACAATTGCAGATTATATATATATATATATATGATATTATAAATATGTATTTCATTGGTAACTTGAACGACAGTAGTATCTGTATTTTTTAAACACCACAAGCTCTCAAAATCTCCCACACTTCTGCCCATAGACAAGGAGCATGGTACACCATTTCAACATGGGTCTTTCAAAAATTGATGGAGGTCCATGGATACTAGAGTAAGGAATGCATTGGTTCTGATATTGGCTTTTTACAAATAAAAGATAGAAAAAAGAACAGGGATGGGATTAGTGGACTGATCTCCCCACTTATGTTCCATGTCACATGGATTTGTGGGACATGAATTTGAGCAAACTCAAATTCAAGGGACAAAAGTTTGAGAAAACTCTGGCAGATAGTGAAGGACAGTGGAGCCTGGTATGCAACAGTCCATAGGGTTGGAAGAAATTGGACATATCTTAGCAACTGAACAATGAAAACAATCTGGGTTGCAATTTAGATGATTCAACATTAAGTCAGCTTTGGTTTTAGCATGAAACTATTTGCCTCATCATTGAAAGCAGATTTCTGTCTTCTACTTCTTCTTTCCAAAAACATGATCTACTTTTTAAATAAACCACCTATAATCCCCATCTTTCAAGTAAGGGACCTTCTCTTGCCCTCCATAAGTCCAAGCAATCACTGAGCTCAATCAGTCCATAAGTGGGCACTTAATTACCTTATTATACATATTTTCTTCCTGTCTGAGTTTTCAGAATAAGTTCTGCTGCTACTTGTTCCTTCTTCTCAATTCCATGCTCTTTTCTATTGGTTTAGAAATCTTCTTTTCATTGAACTTTTAAAGTCACCTGTAGGTTGTTATAATCCTCAATCGACCAATTCTTCAGTGAAATAATAGAGGCAGAAAGTTCTCGTTTGCTTTTCTTAACTATACTCACCTTACATCGTTACAGAATTTTTAGCTAGGCATATGGCCATACATAATAAATATTATTTTTCCAATGTTTCTTACTTTCAGGAATAACCATAAAACTATGCTCCAGCTAATGGTATGCAAATGGTCTTATGGCCATTGGGGCAGCAAGATAAGATACACTCTTTACAGTCCTTTTCATCTCATCCTCTTCTTGCTTACAGAAGAATAGATGTAAGCGCTGTCGAAAAGGACTCTGAGGTTGAGAGTCACATAGTAATTAACCCAGTGGCAGATAAAATTGGGGGAAAATGGCAAAGTTATTTTGCCTCTTTCACGGCCTTGTTGATCTTAGTCAAATAAGTTGTTTGAGCCAAGAAGAGAGAAACAAATGTCAATTTTATGGTACTTGCTCTGCCTGTTATCTCTGCTGAAATGTTTTTCTTCCAGATATTCTCATGACTAACCTTTTTACCTATTTTAAACTTATTCTGAAACCATATTCTCTAGTGTCCTTGATTCCTTTAATTTGCCCCAAATCCTCTCTCCCATTGCACTTATTATTCTCTAATACATTATATAATATATTAATGCATAATGATTAGTGTACCTAATCCAATAAGCTGTAAAGTTCCAAGAGGTAAGAGATATTTTTTAATTTAATTTAATTTTTAAACTTTACACTATTGTATTGGTTTTGCCAAATATCGAAATGAATCCGCCACAGGTATACATGTGTTCCCCATCCTGAACCCTCCTCCCTCCTCCCTCCCCATACCATCCCTCTGGGTATTCCCAGTGCACTAGCCCCAAGCATCCAGTATCGTGCATCGAACCTGGAGTGGCAACTCATTTCTTTTGTTATGGATGTGTTCCACATGTATAACACAGGGTGTGATACATGCAGTTTAGTTAATATTTCTGAAGGAAAGAAGTAAAAATGATTAATAGAGATAAAGAAAACTGCAGGTACAGACTATGAGTTGGAAATATTCCATAAAATTAAACCATAGCTGCAACTTAAAATAAAATAAAATGAAGAGGTATCATGACCTGAATCTTGAAGTATTGGGAAAGACAAAGTAATGCAGAAATTTGTAGATCTTCTCAAGATCTGAGACTTTTAAACATCACTAGAGTTCAAGAGAAGAAGGATAAAGTTTGGAACATTTGAAAGTTCAGTTCAGTTCAGTCCCTCAGTCGTGTTCAACTCTTTGCGACAACATAAATTGCAGCACGCCAGGCCTCCCTGTCTATCACCAACTCCCAGAGTTCACTCAAACTCACGTCCAATTGAGTCAGTGATGCCATCCAGCCATTTCATCCTCTGTTGTCCCCTTCTCCCCCTTCCCCCAAACCCGCCCAGCATCATAGTCTTTTCCAATGAGTCAACTCTTCACATGAGGTGGCCAAAGTACTGGAGTTTCAGCTTTAGCATCATTCCTTCCAATGAACACCCAGGACCAATCTTCTTTAGAATGGACTGGTTGGATCTCCTTGCAGTCCAAGGCACTCTCAAGAGTCTTCTCCAACACCACAGTTCAAAAGCATCAATTCTTCAGTGCTCAGCTTTCTTCACAGTCCAACTCTCACATCCATACATGACCACTGGAAAAACCAGAGCCTTGTCTAAATGGACCTCTGTTGGCAAAGTAATGTCGCTGCTTTTCAATATGCTATCTAGGTTGGTCATAACTTTCCTTCCAAGGAGTAAGCGTCTTTTAATTTCATGGCTGCAATCACCATCTGCAGTGATTTTGGAGCCCCCAAAAATAAAGTCTGACACTGTTTCCACTGTTTCCCCATCTATTTCCCATGAAGTTATGGGACTGGATGCCATGATCTTCATTTTCTGAAGCTTTAAGCCAACTTGTTCACTCTCCTCTTTGACTCTCATCAAGAAGCTTTTTAGTTCCTCTTCACTTTCTGCCATAAGGGTGGTGTCATCTGCATATCTGAGGTTATTGATATATCTCCCAGCAATCTTGATTCCAGCTTGTGCTTCTTCTAGGCCAGCATTTCTCATGATGTACTCTGCATATAAGTTAAATAAGCAGGGTGACAATATACAGCCTTGATGTAGTCCTTTTCCTATTTGGAACCAGTCTGTTGTTCCATGTCCAGTTCTAACTGTTGCTTCCTGACCTGCATATAGGTTTCTCAAGAAGCAGGTCCAGGTGGTCTGGTATTCCCATCTCTTTCAGAATTTTACACAGTTTATTGTGATCCACACAGTCAAAGGCTTTGGCATAGTCAATAAAGCAGAAATAGATGTTTTTCTGGAACTCTCTTGCTTTTTTGATGATCCAGTGGATGTTGGCAATTTGATCTCTGGTTCTTTTGCTTTTTCTAAAACCCACCCGAACATCTGGAAGTTCACGGTTCACATATTGCTTAAGCCTGGCTTGGAGAATTTTGAGCATTACTTTACTAGCGTGTGAGATGAGTGAAATTGTGCAGTAGTTTGAGCATTCTTTGGCATTGCCTTTCTTTGGGATTGCAATGAAAACTGACCTTTTCCAATCCTGTGGCCATTTGCAAGAGAGTAACTGAAATAATAAGCCATGAGATCCTCTTCATAAAGAGGAAAAAAGACAAGGATATGTCTCCTTTTCTTATCTATCCATCTACCTGGAATGTAAAGGTCAATTAAACAATGAAATTTTGGACCTTGGAAAGTTAAACTATTGGTGTCAAGGGTGTAAGTGTATAAATAGCGCAGAAGTAGCGGTTGTTATCAGAGAATGAAATGCTTGAGCTAATGACTCCGGTAACTAATAATTTCAGGTGATAATATCCAGATTTGGCTCTGTAATGGGAAAAGTAGCTGAAGTGGAGTGAAGAATCAGTCAGGAAAATACCAGAGGAATGAGAAAATCAATCAAGTAGGATATGGCGGTGTAGGGTGAATAGACACTGTTTTAAAAGAAATACCTGACATTAAAAAAAAAGACCCATTAGATTAAATACATAGAAAAAAGGGAAACCTTATGCCAAGTCTTTGAGATTAATATGGAAGGTGATACACAAAAGATGCTTGGAAAGAGTGATTTTAAAAGGAAAACAAAAACAGAATGAAAGCCTGATAACAATTTCACTGTCTAAAGCAAACTGCAAATCACTGAGGTCTATGAAACAAGACATCAACAAGCTATTAGAACAATACAGTGAAATTTAAGCAGAATTTGTGAATCTTACTGGAGAACATTTAGAAAAAATATTATTCAGATAAGAATAAGTAAAATTATTAAGAGGGGAAAATAGTAACATGTAAAGGATAAATTATTTTTACAAAAGAACCGTGACATAGTCATCATCCCCATTTAGCGGAAGAAACCAAGGTCCAAACAGGAAAAGCAGTATGCCTGAGATTGAACAGCAAATAGTCACAGAGCTCTACTTCTCACCTAAACCTCCTTCCCAGGTTAAGTGTTGTTGTTGTTTAGTCTTTAAATCGTGTTGGAATCTTGCAACTCCATGGACTGTAACCTGTCAGGCTGCTCTGTCCATAGGATTTCCCAGACAAAAATAGTACAATAGGTTGCCATTTCCTTCTCCAGGGGATCTTCCTGACTCAGGGAGTCAGGGATCAAACCCAAATCTCCTGCATTGGCAGGTGGACTCTTACCACTGAGCCACAAGGCTATGTATCCTTCTTTAAACCTACATGAGTGGGCATAAACTTTAGAGTAAAAGAACATGGTTTGATTTCAGACTCTAGCCTTCATTAGCAACTTTCTCTGAGGGTTATAGTAAGGACGTAATGATTTAAATTCCATAATGATTATTAAAGAATGCCTCACCTAGCACTTATCAGTGACAAATTATATCTAATACTATAATAATTATCATTGTCATTATCTTTACTAGTCTTATTATTTGTGAATTTTGGTCAAATTATTTCACTTATTGGAAATATTGTTTCATCATCAATAAAATGAGAAAATAATGCTCATTTTTGTGAATGAGGAAATAAGTCTCACTTCAAAACAGTCATAGTAAAGATTAGGTTGATAATGAATGGAAAAGTTCTGAAAAAGCCCTTGACTTGAGCTGTTAAAACTGTTCAGTAAAATCTTTTGAATCACAAGCAGTTGAATGTATGCTCCTTAAAAAAATCATTTCTGGATCCTTCACCAGCATAGTTTACATCTTTTCATTATCACTGTCACTTTTATACACAATTCAAAGAATTGAACACAGTATTTTAGAGACTGCCTAGCATTGACATGACTTGTACTGATCTTAACTGTATCTATTTCCTAGTTTCCATGCAAAATTTAGAAGCTGTATTGCATTATAGTTTCATACTGAATTACAATTCAATTAAAACAACCAAGTCCTTTTTTTTTCCCCTTATGAACTTTTAAAATCTCTGTGTGACTTGTTTGCTTAGATAATTAGAGAGGAAATCTTACAAAAGCATATATGGGAACAGACTAGACAAATTACTTTTAGCACAAAGTTAATTGATGATATGTGAGCCTGTGCTTCTGTTTGATGATAGTTAACATCTGTTTATGATGTAGACTATGTTTAACTATGGCCATCCCCATCCACGGTCAGCATTATTAATAGCTCCATAAACAAAGTCTTACTCCTCTCTCACTCTTAGGTATTAAGGTAATGTGGACACCCATCTGACTTTTTCTTATGGAGATAACTTACCATCCAGTGGAAGGAACATCTCATACTAAACTGTGTACTGGAAGATAACTCAAATGAATAATGAAAAGCAAATCAATAATTTCATATATGCCAATGACACCACTGAAATGGCAGAAAGTGAAGAGTAACTAAAGAGCTTCTTGAGGAAGGTGAAAGAAGAGTGAAAAATCTGGCTTAAAACACAACATTCAAAAAACTAAGATCATGGAATCTGTTCCCATCACTTCATGGCAAATAAATGAGGAAAAAATGGATACAGCAACTGACTTATTTTCTTTGCCTCCAAAATCACTGGGAACAGTGACCACAGCCATAAAACTGAAAGATGTTTTCTCCTTGGATAAAAAGCTATGACAAACCTAGAAAGTGTATTAAAAAGCTGAGACATCACTTTGCCAACAAAAGTCCATATAGTCAAAGCTATGGTTTTTCTGGTAGTCATTGGGATATGAGAGTTGGACCATAAAGAAAGCTGAATGCCAAGGAATTGACACTTTTGAAATATGGTGCTGGTGAAGACTCTTGAGAGTCCATTGGTCAACAAGGAGACAAAACAGTCAATCCTAAAGAAAATCAACCCTAAATATTCATTGGAAGGACTGATGATGAGGTTGAAGCTCCGGTACTTTGGCTACCTGATACGAAGAGCCAACTCATTGGAAAAGACCCTGATGCTGGGGAAGATTGAGAGCAGGAAGAAAAGGGTTTGACAAAAGATGAGATTATTGGATGGCATCACTGACTCAATGGACATGAGTTTGAGCAATCTCTGGAAGAGGGTAAAGGACAGTGAAGCCTGGTGTGCTGCAGTCCATGGGGTCACAAAGAGTTGGACATGACTGAGCAACTGAACAACAACAACAAAGTAACTCATGAATGGGAAGAAAATATTTTCTTAAAATGGCTCAAAATGAACATTTAGATTATGATCACCTTAATTCCTAATATTATTGCAAAATGGAACTACATATTATGGAAGCACTATGATTAGAGTTCTGGTATCTATACTTAATCCACTCCACTATTTTTGCCTGGATAATCTCATGGACAGAAGAGCCTGGCAGGCCCTAGTCCATGGGGTTGCAAAGAGTCAAACACAAATGAAGTGACTAAGCACAGCATATCTATACTTAGACCTCTAGGTTTTAATATTAATTACCTGTGATGTTAGGATGATAAACATACCATCCACTTAAGTTCTTGTCATGAATAAATTAGTGAAAACAAAGTGCTTATAATAGTGATTGTGTATGTGCATTTGTGTGTGTGTGTGTTAGTCGTGTCCAACTCTTTGCAACCCCATAGACTGAAGCCTGCCAGACTCCTCTGTCCTTGGAATTCTCCAAACAAGAATACAGGAATGGGTGACCACTTCCTTCTCCAGAAGATCTTCCAGAACCAGGGATCAAGCCTGCATCTCCCAGATTGCAGGGAGATTCTTTATTGTCTGAGACAACGGGGAAGCCCATAACAATGTATAATAAGCACTAAATAAATGCACCATATTATAGTAATGATAATTGTAGTAATTATCATTATAATACACATAATTGTTAATATTATGCATTTAATATGCTTTGTATGGCTTTCAAATATTCATTTATATTATTTTATTCTTAATATCACTGTAGCTTAATATTGAATGAGAAGTTTCAGTAGTATTTCTACTAGAAATTTTCAACATAAATTCTTTCTAATGCTCTGTAAAGTTTACTCAAGCTAGCATTGCATACTATAAGAGATATTTGTAATTTCTAGGTCAGAGAGAAATTAAGGGAGTGCTTAGTGTTCACAGTTGTCCTTATATAACCTCCCCATCTTCTCAACAACTTTGATCAGTCATGCATCTATTTGTCTTTGAAGGCAGAGGAAAAGGTTCTGCATTTTATAAGGAGAACATATCAGCACTTATACTTAATTTACAAAGTGAAGCTTTAAGTATTTCTCAATGGAATCAGGATGTACTCGGATTGAAAAAGCATCTTCTAACATTTCACTTTCTGCAAATGCACAATCATTGTGGTAATGGATGGCCTGCTTAAAGTGATAGCTAATTTGGAGAAAATATGTTATAACTCCACTAAAAATATCAATTACATGCACTCTAGTTCTCTTCCCTCTCTCCTTTATATATTATCAAATACATGAAATTTTCTGACCAAAAATGTTATCAACTATGAAATTAGGTGACTGCAGTTTAGTGTCAGCCTTCATAGTCTTCCTTGACCATGTAACCCGAGTATACACTGGGCAGGTGCAAGGCCAGTTTAGACCTCAGTCATCTGGTGAGAAATTTTCAAAGCTGCCTTGTTGTTTCCAGCATTTAAATCCTCCTCTCATATCTAAAGTGACAGGAATATGAAGAATATTTTCCCCAGTAAATAGGCATTGCTGTCCCCAGTATAGGATCAGTAAATGCTATCAGAAGGAAATATACTTGAATAGAACATATCAATGTACTTGAATTTGTAGTCATGCTAATTTCTGTGTTTCTTTAGTGACAGTCTTGAATGTCTTTCCTTTCTTTTCCTTCCCTTTTCTTTCTTGTCTCTTTCATTATTTTGAAATAACAGGGCCTATTGTCTTTTTTTCTTACTAACTATTTGGTTTTATTAGAAGTTTGGCTAGGGAAATAAATATAATTCTATAGTCTCTAGAATGCAGTTGAGAAGTAAGATTTATATTTCTAACTTTGGGGATCTATTTATTCACAATTCTTCTTGCCCAGTGAACATACTATCATAACAGACTCATGAAATGATGCTAAAACCTAGATGTAGCCCACATCATGCTTGGTAAGTATAAAGAATGCTATCAGTATTCCACCCTATTGCCCATTTCCCAGTGGCTATGAGAGTTGGCTGAGACCAAGTCATAGCTTCTCCCTTCTCAGGTGAATAGTCCTTGGCCAGATGAAAGCTGCTTGCCCAGGAACTTACAGCCCATTTCAGCTCATCCGAACCTTCCTAAAGACCTGGTTTGTATGAGGATACAGAAGACTGGCCCCTTATCCCAAGTGAGACTAATCTGTCTAAGATTATAGAGACAGCACTATACTGTCTCTTAGTGCTCTTTCCTTGTCCAAAACTGATGTCACTCACAGCATTTTGCAGACAGTACTCCATTAGCAAGGTGCTTGAACAAAATTCCTTGTCTCGGGTTCTGCATTAGTAAATCCAATCCAAATAACCCAGGGTCAGCCCTGTTGCTCTATTATGATCCCTGAAATATATCCAGTTCAGGGTCAATATTGTGCTACTTTTCACATCTTATTTTTTATTTACAAAAACCCAGTCACATATCCACATTAAATGTTTTAAAATAATCTACTATTCTAAAAACAATTTTTAAACTTCTTTATGTACATAGTTTATTTTCTTCATTTCTGGCCACCGCTCATACAATATAAAATAAATAATACATTATGAAATATTACATAAAATTAACTTTTGGCATATAAAATAAATGACATGTAGGTAGAAAGAAACATTTTCTAAGAACTTAGGAATTGTTTCTTAATGACAGAGAAGAGAGACTAAAATAATCAGGAAAATAGAGAGCTGTTCTGGTGGATACTCATCCAGCATGAAGGCAGTAGGTTTACAACAAAGTCTTCACCAGTGGTGTTTCCATTCTCCAGGCTCCACCCTAGAACTTTGAATCCTGAAGTTAAACTTGCTTACAGGTATCCACTATTCTCATGATTTCCAAAATGGGCCTGGAATAGATTTTAGTCAGGGCTGGTAGAGAGATAAACAACCTTAAGCATGAATTAGGAACCCAGTAATTTCAGTCTGAATTTAAGTTTCTGTAGTTAATGTGGATCAAGGCCACCACATTTTACAAATCCAGGAGTATCATTTAGAAAGAACACAACATGAAGGTTAGTGGAACTGTTATAGACACATGGTGATCCTAAACAGAATTTTTCAGATCCTCGAAGCTTTCAAGGAAAGTAGATCAGAAAGTTTAGGCCTTATCTCTTGTATACTGTAATTAAAAGAACTTATACAGTTCTAATAAGTAGATAATTATTTAGAGTTGAAAGAACATATACAAAATATGTTTGGGCTGAATCTCAGCCTGAATTTGTAATATCTTGGACAAGTCATTTTTTATTTCTGATCCTTAGTTTTTCACTACAAAATAAAGGACTTATAAACATTCAGGTAGAACACATATATTTATCTTCAATCCATTCTCAATTTCCACTAAAACAGTACTAAAAGATTAGCCACACCACATCTCCAAACAAAGATAAGATTCCAGAATGACAAAGAGAGCAGGAAAAGAAGTAGCAGTCTATAAGAAATTTAGAAGAAAGCTCAGTAAGAGGAACATTGATAAATAAGCAACAAATAAGTAGAGTGAACGGAGAAGGCAATGACAACCCACTCCAGTACTATTGCCTGGAAAATCCCATGGATGGAGGAGCCTGGTGGGCTGCAGTCCATGAGGTCGCTAAGAGTCGGACACGACTGAAGCAACTTAGCAGCAGCAAGTAGAGTGATGGCAGCTGGAAACTAAATTTGTGTGGTATTGAAGAACTCAAAAATAAAGCAAGTTGGGAACATTCAGTAAATGAGGATATTAGGCATTCTGTTGGATACAAAAATGGTTAAATCTCTTAGTTTCTTTCTCAAGTTTAAGTTTCCATCTTGAACCTGTATAATTGAAACTAATTTTTTTCTAGCCTTGAAGTCAAAAAGTACCTCTGGGGGCAAAGAATAGGTGCCACAACTAAAATGTAAAATACTACATAATAATAAATATAATAAATATTAAGACTCTATAATCTATTACAAATATTAAATTATGTTGTAGTCCATATTATTAACCTCGGCCCAGAAGACAGAATGCTTCTTGTGTGTGGAATTGACCAATAGACTAGAAAAGACATAGGGACACTAACATTTCCTTCCTACTCTGTCAGGAAACATTTAACAGGAGGCTTCCTGTGTGCTGTTTTGGATCTGTCAGGAATTCTCTGTTCCTTATTAATTCCTGAATACTCAGGAATTAAGAAGAGTGGCAAGCCTCTCCCGGGGGCTGAGGAATCCAGGCATTTCCTTCATTAGTTTTTCTATACTGTGATAAGTACCCTCTTCCTTCTTGTGAACCATATGGTAAAAGTGATTGTTTACAATTCTCTCTCTCTTTATTATGGATCACCTATGTTTTGTAAGTCTGGAATTTTAATCTTTATCTTTGCTGAGAATAACTACCTTGTAAGACAGTATAAGTATATATGCCCACACTATGTTGATAAAAACACCTTTGCTCCATCAGAGCTTTGGTCCCCGTGTCTTGCTTTCTCTCTCTCTCTCCCTCTCTCTCTTTTTCAGGCTGATACCCTGGAGCGCAGAGGCTCTCTGAGTTCACTTTCCTGCCCTGGCTTCTAAGACCCTCTTGAGAAGGCACTCTGAGCCTTCACCCCATTGAGAGGGCGCCTGAGGCCTTCTTGAACAGAGCAAACCCCGCGCAGGGGCTTTATTGGCTTTCTGCATAAACCAAGGAATATCAGTCTCTTTCTCTCTCCTTTACTTTCTTATTGGTCAACTCTGGGCCACCAGGTTCTGGCCCATTAAAGGACCTCAACACTATTCTGTTTGCTGAGACCACTGGGTTCTCAACTGATCTGCTTAAAGAAAAGTTCAGGCATAGATAAGCCTGAGATATGAACACAGAGGTTTCATTCAGATTTTTAGTTCTTTATGGTTAAAAAATCTGAAAATATTGGTATAGACATATATCAATATATATAATAAAATAGAGAAGAAACACTAAATCTTCAAAGAGAGAGAGATTATGTCCTTAAAAGAGACCAGTAGGCAAAAAAATAAAGAATATTTGGTAGGGTAGGCAGGGCATGAAAAAATTATTTGGGAATAAAAAGTGCTGGCAATGTAATATTAAGAAAACAGGACACCTACAGGAAACTATTCTTATGAAAAAATAAAATAAACATAAATAAAAGTGAAAGTGACAACTTGAAGGGAAAATTATATTAAAGAATTAATACTAGAAAATTCCTTATACCCAAAGGACATGAATATCCTCCAAAGTGAGGTATGAACTATAGAACAGAAAGCCATGGAATTAGAAACAAAGAGGTGAAATGGGTGATAATTCCCAGGAATTATTTTAGGAAGTAGCCAGGATGACCATCTGAAGCTGATTTAGAGGAAAACCTGCCTAGGTAGAAGCAAGATGACAAAGGACTTCAGGTAATTTGCTTCCAAACAGAAATGCAAATTAATATGACAGAATAACTGATGTGTTTGACTTTTTTCCTAGCAGAAGACGATGATGAATAAATTATGAAGACTATGATAGCAGGCATGAATGAAATTAGGTACTAAGTACATAAAACAGGCAACTATTAATTCTAAGGAAAACAAAATAATTATGACAGCAAATGTAATCATACTGCAGTACATAGTTCAGCTATATTTACTTTGAGTTTATAACATTATAATCACAATATTGACTTAAGAAATCAGCAAAAAATTATACTGAATGATAACATGAGAAGTATGACATCTTATGGTTGTGGGGTAGCAGAGGGAAATTAAATCTATAATGTAAGAGAGCAGAATGTCCTTTTTCCAGTTAATATAAAATGTCTAAAACTGAAAATAATATGTGTATATTGCTTAGATATATATGTATATTACATATATATATATAATATATATGTATTTTAGTTAGAAATGTGTAGATAAATCCCAGAAGAAAGACTTAAAATCTTGAAAGTCATTTTTCTATAAGAGTAGAAATGGAAGAGAAAATTTGGTCTAGGGGCTGAAGATATGATTGAGACTTAATTGGGTAACTTTAATTTTTAATGATGTGCAGATATTTGATAAATATAAATAAAATACGGTATGAAATGTTAATGACCTAGAAAATTTAACAAACTTTCCAAATATCAGCTTATACTTCAAAGAAGACCCTTGATAAGTATAATGATCTCTGCCTAGATCTTTGCCACTCTTCATGAGCAACCCCAAACTGCATTCAGAAAGGAGAAGTTTACCTGCATCTGTATGGGTGCATTAAAATGAAATTCAAGTTTCTTTCCTTATAACCAAGGGTCCAAGTTCAAATGCAAGAATGTTAAATTTAGACCCATGGATCTGAACATGAATATTTTGAGAAAATAAGCAGAAGAGAAGCACATCAACCTCTAAGAAAACTTTATAAAAAAGATAGAGGCAGTTCTCAGATGGCAGTGACAAGAAAAGGCATATAGGGACAAATATTTTCTGAAAAAGTCTTCAGGGAAAATGACATTTCTAAAGCAGATCTAGGCAAAACCAAATTCTTTTAGATAGATTTGGAGAAGGAAATGGCAACCCACTCTAGTACTTGTGCCTGGAAAATCCCATGTATGGAGGAGTCTGGTAGGCTACAGTCCAAGGGGTTGCAAAGAGTTGGACATGGCTGAGCGACTTCACTAACCAATTCTTTAGATTGATTAACCAGAATTAGACTGGTTAATAGATAAAATTGAGTCAGATCAATGTGCTGCAAAATAGGTGACTATTTTAATAGTCTATTTATTATCTTAATATCTTATTTAAATATTAAATACTATTTAATATCTTAATAGCCTAAGAGACAAAAATTGAATTTCCAGTCTCTGACACTGGTGATAGGAATGGAGAAAGAAAGAATGGATGTGAGCAAGGTAGAACTTACTCATGTATTACATGTGAGGACTGAGATATTTTGAATGACTCAAGTTTTCAAATTGTGTGATTAGTCTTGTCATTGAGATAAAGAACAGGAACATCCTTGATTCTCTTTTGTCCAGTTTGTATTAATTCTCAGACTTCAAATGACATTTGAAATGAATGGTAGATTCTGCCCAATCAGAACTGGCATTTAGACTGAAAGTACGAACTAGCTAGAGCTTATCTTTTGGGAGGAAGATTAAGTATAATGTTGATAAGATAAGAAAGCATTTAAAAAAATCATATCTGTCTCTTTCATGTGAGAGTTCATATGAAAAAATTAATATAAAGTGCATAGAAAAAATCAGGACATTATAAAATTTTATTCCACTATTAATCCTTTTAACATTATTATAATCCAAATACATATGTATTATATTTGTAGGCAGTAACTAAGGAATACATTAATTAGAAGAATGTTTATGTCTGGAAATTGCTTTCAACATGTCTAGATTTACATTAAAATATAGCCAAAGCAATTTTTGTAGCACGCACTTCAGCATAAACTTAAAGACAGGTGACCACATAAGGAAGAAATCTTAAGTGAGAGAAAATAGATTTGCTATTTTTTGTGCAGTGAGATGTGCTGAACTCGGAGAGAAATATTTATGGAGGAAAAAAAGAAAAGCCTCTCAAATTTGTTGATCAAAGTTGAAATTTCCAAAATGTTGCACCAATGAACTTCCGCATTTCAAAGACTAAATATTTAATGTTTCTTAATGTATAAAAACTTTAACTGATATAAATTATATCATTAATAGATATGCAAAGGCACATATTTATCTTATGTGTAGGGAGGTCTCCTCTGTTTTCAGGTGACAGTGTCTTAACAGAAGAGTTTTTGTTTTTTATTATATTGATGTTCAGTTCCGTTTAGTTCAGCCACTCAGTCATGTCCGACTCTTTGCGACCGCATGAATCACAGCACGCCAGGCCTCCCTGTCCATCACCAACTCCCGGAGTTCACCCAAACCCATATCCATCAAGTCGGTGATGCCATCCAGCCATCTCATCGTCTGTCGTTCCTTTCTCCTCCTGCCCCAAATCCCTCCCAGCATCAGAGTCTTTTCCAGTGAGTCAACTCTTCACACGAGGTGGCCAAAGTACTGGAGTTTGATGTTAAGAGAGCTCAAAATTATTGACATGTTAGTTTATTTTTTTTTTTTTTAATTCTTTACAAATTTATTATTCTAGTCTGTTCCATTTCTTTGCAAGGAGTGAAAGGTTGTTGTTGAATCACACGAATACACCGGGATTCTTGGCCCCCAGAGGAGAAGAATGCAATCCGGGGCCAGAGACGAGGCTTGATCGCTTGGAACTTTTGTGTAATAAAGTTTTATTAAAGTATAAAGGAGATAGAGAAAGCTTCTGACATAGGCATCAGAAGGGGGTAGAAAGAGTACCCGCTTGCTAGTGTTGACAATGAAGTTATATACTCTCCAGTGAATCCAAAGAATGTCTGGAGGTTGTAAAGACCTCATCAGACCTACTCCCATAATTTACATTTTAAGATAACACTGTCCTCAGGCAAGATACATCCTTGTAAAGACCAGGTCTACTCCCATAATTAACATTTTAAGATAACAGAAGGTTTAATCCAAAGACTGTCCTTAGGTAGGATACATTATTGGTATATAATCCTAAGGAATGTGGAGAAAGAAAAAAAGTTTGTCCTTTCTTCCTCCTTGAGAATTTCAGACCCCTCTCTCCTTGGGGACCCCTAGACTCCCTATCAACCTGTCTAGGAACTGACTCTATCATTCCCCCCTTTTCTTTTAGGAGAATTATGTTGCCTAGGGAAAAGGGGCGTCATTCTCATTCCATAACTACTTCCGAGCTGACAAGGGGTGTTGTCCCTAAATTGGTGAGGCAACATATTCTCCTAATCCTCATATTGAGGATATCTGATCCAGGGGCCCCAAATAGTAGCTGGAGGAAGCTACAGCAGTAGCAGGAGTTTGAGCAACCATTTGTAACTTAAAAGCTTTCATGCAAGTGCATATTTCCAGAAATACATCTTGTTACATATACTCTAAATATACATATGCATGTCTACAGGTAGATACACACTGATTAGATACAATAAGTAGAAACTATTTCCTTGAAGATAAAGATTTTCATGTCATCTATTTCCTACAACAGCAGTTTCAGAGCAATTTCAAGGTTAAATGACAACCCAGCATTGTTTTTTTTCATACAACTGCCTGACAATAGGGTTTCAATGTGTAACTAATAGTAATTCAGAGACTCCTGGAATAAAGCCCATAGAGTTTAGTGCAAAAGGAAAACATCATAGATTAGTTTAGAAGTTAAAATCAAACAAACAAACAAAAAAAGAAAAAAGGATAAATTCTTCTGCACTAAAAGAAAAATATCAGTTACTTCAATGTCTAATCATGAGGAAAGGATATTGCTTGTTTCCATAGCAACCAAGTCCTGAGTATACTTCATTCATTTCTTTTCCACCAGAATCTGCCTCATTTGGTGAAAAGAAATTCAGTATCATATCAATGAAAACTCTAATATTTATGGATCCAAATACATTTTTCTGTCTAGGGTGACTAAGTAAAGATGCTGAAATCTAGCACAGGCTCGAACAAGAAAACTTAATTTAAATGTGAGAAGAACTGAAGTTTCTCTTGAATTTTACTTATGTATGCAGCATCCATTATTTGAGCATCCGAGAGAGATGTTTTTTTCATCTACTTTGACAGGCTCAGCTCTTTGGAGAGTTTATTTTATCTCCTGTAGTCAGAAGTTGAATTCAGCGGCACTTCTGGCACAAACTTAAAAGTCAAAATACAAAAGAACTAGCACATTTATTCTTGTCTGGCAAAGATAAGATTTATTCTGTGTGGTGTAAAAACACCTGACAAACTATCCACCTGATATTGAACTTTCAAAATACTTGCATAGCATATTTTCTAGTGGGAAAAATACGTTAACATAGCTGACAGTCAATTGTGTTTCCTGTGATTAGTTAGAGAAATATAAATTTCTTTTACAGCTATTTTATATAATTTGATGGCACTGCTGTTGTGGTTGATCCACTGATGGTTGATCACAAGTTACAAAGAAATTATTTTATTTAGAAGCACAATTTTAACCTCTCTAGCTTTGTCAAGTATTGAGTCATACAACTCAAGTGTGTGATTTTGACACACTCATCTGTGCCTTTCTTTATTACAAGTGACAATATCATATGTTTTTCATTTATTCTATTTCACTCATGTATCTCCATAGGATCCTTTCATTTTCTATATAACCATTTTAATTTTTTTTCTTGTATGCTTTGATCTAGTATGTATAATCCTTAGAAAATGCTAGGTTCCATGCAAGGAACACCACTCTTTTGCCTTGTGTAGCCCAACACAGGGTCTAGCACACAGAAGGGACCCATAATATTTGATGAGTAATAAAATGATAATGAGCCAACAAAAATGTTACTTTTCCTATTGCTTGCTCATTTTAACCAAATTCCAATGATTATATTGATATTATCATCTTTATATTTAGGTTGAATAAGTATTGCAGCTTGTGTAAAGGCATCGGGAAATGGATATACATAACTAAAAGATAGTATCCATCAAGTCTATGGCATGATATTGTTTATGAAAGTGAAAGTGCTACTCTTTGCAAACCCATGGACTGCAGTCCACTAGGCTCCTCTGTCCATGGAATGCCCCAGACAGGAATACTGGAGTGGATTGCCAGTCCCATCCCCAGGTGATTTTTCTGACCCAGGAATCAAACCTAGATTTCCTGCATTGAGCGCAGATTCTTTACTGGCTATTGTTTTTAGAGATAACCCAATAAAGGACATATGACACAGCATGATGATTGGAAAAAAAAAAAACAACAACTTATCCTAAAATTGGTGACATTTTCAGGAAAAGAAAAATACAAAGAAGAGACAAAAGAAAGAGCACTAGAGGTCAAAAGTATTCAGCTTGTTTTCTTCTCATTTCCTTCCGTAAAAGCTGGAATTTTAAACAGATTAAATATTAAACTTGGCAAACAAGCAAGTAGGTAAACAGATATTATAGATGCACAGTTCACATGGTGTGTGGACACTTTATTCATCATTATACATTACCAAACTGTGACTGTTATTTTTCTAATTACTCTGTTTATTACAGTAAGCAAACAAAGTCTCTGTTCTCAATATTATATCCTAATGAAATTACAGGAAATGCATTTTTCAAATATATAAAGAAAAAACAGTATCTAGAGACTAATAGAGAGTATTTGATATAGGAGATCATTTTATAACGGGTCCTGAAAAAGCATCACTGGTAAAATGTCATTTGAGCAGAGAACTCAAAAAGGCAAGAATTGAATCAGACAGATATCAAAGGAAAAATTTCCAGACCGAGGGAATAACAAATAAAATATTGCGAGGTGAAAGTACCCTTAGCACATTCAAGAGATAGTGACAGAGCCCAAGAGCCTCTGAGGCTTGTTCAGAGTGAGAAAAGGGGAGAGAACTAGGATATAAGATCACAGGCTTAACAAGGAATCCAATTGTACAAGACCTTGAAAGCCGTGGCCGGAAGTTCAGGTTCGATACTGAGTGAGATGGAAGTTGTTAACAGGTTTTGAACAGAGTAGTGATGTGTTCTGACTGACAACTTAATAGGATCTTTCTACCTGCTGTCTGGAGAGTAATCTTTTTGAGGGCAAAGAAGGAAGAAAGAAGAGATCATTCAGGCGGCTATTGCAGTAATCCAGTTGAGAGACTGTTGTGTTTGAGCCAGGTTAGTGGTGACAGAGATGGGGGAAATGAGTTGGACTTTCAATGTAATTTAAAAATCGAACAGAACAGAGTCCTGATGAATCGAATGCAAGCTGCAGGAGAAAAAGGGAGAAAAAAACTGTTGAGTCATGCTTCTGGGGCACAAAAAATGAAAGATAAGCTTTCCTTTAGAGAAGGAAAAAGGAGCAAGTGGAAGGGCGGTGATATAGATCACACCTCAATTTTTTTTTATCCCTAATTTGAGATGATGTTTATCATGTATCCAAGTAGAAGTATTTTGCTATGTTTTATCAGACTGTGAGACGAACAGGGAGAGAAGAATTATAGAAGTCAGAAATTCAGATTGTTTGGGATATTTGAGCCTGGATGTCAGGAAGTTCTATACATTTGTATATAAAGCTTCCTGGTGGCTCAGATGGTAAAGAATCTGCCTGGATGCAATACCGGAGATCTGGGTTCAATCCACGGATCAGGAAAATCCTCTGGAGAAAGGAATGGCCAGCCATTCCAGTATTCTTGCCTGGAGAATTCCATGAACAGAGGAGCTTAGTGGGCTACAGTCCATGGGGTTGCAAAGAGTAGAACATGATTAGCAACTAACACACACACACACACACACACACACCCCCCTTCAGCTTTTAACTTTTATTTTTTGATATATGGGAGTATGTGTTGTAAAGTTAGGGAATGTTGTAAAGAAAAATCAAAGCTACAGTGGCAAAGGTAAAAGGTAGCCACCATAATGATACACTTCTTCAAGCAGCATGAGTTGAGGAACTGCAGTCACAGAATAGAAATGTACAGTCATGCAATGTTCATTCAAGGGTGTATGTGGATTCACACATGTACCATTATTTAATTATGTTGATGATTCATACATCAAACATGCTTTCAGGTTAAAAGTGTCTGACAGTTACTAACCACTCTGAACATAGAATATTTTCAAGGACAGAATGGTTGAATTCTTATAAAGCTTGTAACACATAATTTCTTATGGAGATAACAAGCAAATAATCAACATAAATTGTTGCAAATATTATGATAGAGAAAATAAGGAAGTTGGAAACTAGTCATAGCATCCATATACTTCATTTAGGGAGAAAAATTCCCTAAAACAAGTAGCTTCTAAATTAAAACTGATACCCTGATTGTAATATGATTTTTTAAAAGTTCTACCTTCATTTTTCCCACTTCTTTTAATCATCTCAAAAATTGAAAATGTAGCAAATACTATTTTCAAACTAAGATCTGAAAGGAATTTCAAATGGATCTTTATTTTTACACTTGTAAACAACTTGCAGCTATGATGCAGTCTTGTCCAGTGAGCATTTTCTTGAGGGAAACACAATTTAGAACAAAAGCTACGTAGGCTGTTCCATAAGAAAAAAATTTCTAAAGAAAAATGTGTCATCTTTTGTTAGCATAAAAGTAATTGAAGCTATCTTTAACATCATTATTCTTCACATATGCAGCTATAACCCTTGAGAATTTCTAGTGTTTCTAATCTAATATTTCCTGAATTAGAGAGTTGAGAACAGAATGAAAAGAATTCAAGGAGAAAGATGCTTACCATAGTATGATTTTTAGCTCAAAAATTCATTCATCCTTATCTTTTAAAAGACCCAAGACAACCAACCAACTTTTGGGTCAGGGAAGAAAGTCATATAGATTCTCTGCTTGATACATACATTAGAAATTTGAATCAAAATGTATTGAAAATAAAAGTGAGATTTCATAAACTTACTGATTATATGAACTAATTCAAAGATAAAACCTTGAATAGCCAGAGAAGCAATGTGGAATTTTCTCTAGATAAACAAAGAAAATTTGTAACTACTGTTTCTGACAAGAGCTCAGAATATCTATGATTCTTTGTCCATAAAGATCTAATAATGTTTTAACATAATTAGAATAAAAGTATAGTCAACCTTTTCTGGTTAAAATCAGTAAATTTTAACATATGCATACTACTATACACAGTAGTACCTACTATACAGTACTATATAGCAAAATATATACTCAGTACTTTGTAATAACCTATAATGGAAGAGAACTTGAAAAGATAATTATATATGATATATATATACACATAAATGCATTATTGTGCTGTACCCCCGAAACTAACACCATAGTATAAATCAAGTATAACTCAATTAAAAATTCAGTAAACTTATGCTAATTTTTTTTCTTTTCTTTTTTTTTTGACTTATTAACTCCCCCAAAGTTGAAAAAGTGCTCAAAGTTTTCTGGTGGTCAAAAAATATGACCAAGATCTTTGTACTAAGGTCTTCAAATTTTAAACAAATATATCAGTGATGTGGCATTTTACCCACTGGAGAGCTAAGGTCACTATATGTTTTAAAAATATTTTTACTAGCTTCAGTGTGAAGGGTGAACCCAAGAGGAAGAAGGTAGAGGAACCAGGAACTCATAGCATAGGACAGAGACATCCTCTAGATGTTAGTTGGTAATCCCAAAAAAGAAATCATATTGTCCCAAGTAAAGCAATGGCATTGGGAAGAGAAGAGTAATAGGATTTTGGGGGATATATAAGAGGTAGAATGCACACCAGTGTTGCTATAATAAAATAAATAAGCATTAGGAAAGAAATCAGGAAAGATGAAAGCCATGTGACTAGGCATGTTATCAAATCAACTACCAAATCTCAAAGTTGAGCCTAAGGTCAGGTTCAGTTTGAATATATTCTTTTCCTGAGCCATTTTTCTTGTTTCTTCATTTAACTAAATACAATTCACTATTCAAGTCTTAGTTCAAACTTTATATCTACTTTGAAGCTTTGCTTGAATACAATAGCCTATATTAGATGTCCATGTATGTGTTTCTCTGTTACTTTTCCCTGGGAACTTATCATAGTAATTATAATTCTTTTCTAATTTTTTTATCTTTCTCATTGGAATATATGTTCCATAAATGAGAGATCTTTTTTCAGATGCCCTAGTTGCTAGTTTAGCAATTTGAGCATTGGAGCTGTATAAATATATATAAAGAAAATAAATTTTAAAAATATGTAATAAAAACATGAAATAAAAACACATTGTAAATGTGTAAATATTATAAATTATGTTTTTAAAATTTAAGAGGCAAAATCTATATTTTTCTATGACTTAACTCTCAAGAATAGATTCCTACAATACACATTTCCAGGGCAATCCTAAAAGGACATTTTGGAGTGCTATGTCCATGATACATGTGATTTCCTTAATCATGTCTCCCCTGTGAGTTATATGGCTTGCTCTATAGAGTGTGGGGGGAGCCATTTTGCTCCTCAGAGCGGTGCTAGTGTTAGTTTTGATATGTGGCTTAGTCCTTAGCTATCTTTAAGATCATTTTTCTTCACATATGCAGCTATAACCTTTGAGAATTTCTAGTGTTTCTAATCTAATATTTCCTGAATTAGAGAGCTGAGAGCAGAATGAAAAGTATTCAAGGAGAAAGATGCTTACCATAATATGATTCTTAGCTCAAAAATTCATTCATCCATATCTTTTAAAAGACCCAAGACAACCAACCAACCTTCAGGTCAGGGGAGCAAGTCACAAATTACAGAGAAGGACAATCTTAGCCTATAAATAATTTCCTGTAGTTTATCATTCCTTTTTAAAAATAATAGCTTTAAAGCTTAGTAACTGTGACCCAAAGGAAACATTTCTTGGATCGTTTCACTATAACAGTTTTTTAAAGGCCCAGGGAGCAATGGAAAGTAAGTAGCCTCCCCTCTAGGATCTATTGAATTGATAGTTTGCCAAACCTAGCTTTGTCCTTTCTGTACCAAATGACTAGAAATCCAAGGAGCTTTCTTGTCACAGTTGGTAAGATGTGATCAGTTTCTTTCTCTGTAGTTTTAATGCCACAAAAGAAATTTACATCTTAATTAATTTTAATTATATATTTCAAATGAAATTTATTTTTTTTAATTTTCTTCCTTTTTTTTCTTTTTTTGGCTGCAGTGGACAACAAATGGGTTCTTAGTTCCCAGGCTATGGATGGAACCGCACCTCCTTACATTGGAAGTGTAGAGTCTTAACCACTGGACTGTCAGTTAAGTCCCAGTTTTAAATCTATTGCTAAGACAAAATAAGTAAATTCATGCAGTTGTAAATTAAGAGATGGAATAAGATATTCAGACTTTAAGCTATTTAAAATCATCTGGAATTTAAAAGACAAAACAAAATATCAAAACATTATGTGCAGTTCCCCTTCACCAAGGGAATACTTAGGATTTGCATTTGAAAGACATGGATTCTAATCCTGATTTTTTTACCTGCCTGGCTGTGAATCTTAGAAAGTGTATTCAAACACTGAACATCATATTTTGCCAGGTATTAAAAAAAAAGTTTATTAGATGATCCCCAAGTCTATTTTCTCCATCATGACCTTCATTACAAGAAAGAAGACCTGATCTGGTTATTTTCTTGGGGTCCGAAATCACTGTGGACAGTGACTGCAGCCATGAAATTCAAAGATGCTTGTTGCTTGGAGTAAAAGCTATGACAAACCTATAATGTGTGCCTGCTTAGTTGCTTCAGTCGTCTCTGACTCCCTGCAACCCTATGGACCATGGCCTGCCAGGCTCCTCTGTCCATGGAATTCTCCAGGCAAGAATACTGGAGTGGGTTGCCATTTCCTTCTCCATGACAAATCTAGACAACACATTAAAAAGCAGAGACATTACTTTTCAGACAAAGCTCCATATACTCAAAGCTATGGGTTTTTCAGTAGTCATGTACGAATGTGAGAGATGGACTATAAAGAAAGCTGAGTACCAAAGATTTGATGTTTTTGAACTGTGGTGTTGGAGAAGACTCTTGAGAGTCCCTTGGACTGCAAGGAGATCCAACCAGTCAATCCTAAAGGAAATCAATACTGAATGTTCATTGGAAGGACTGATGTTGAAGCTGAAGCTCCAATCCTTTGGCCACTTGATGTGAAAAGTCAACTCATTGGAAGAGATACTGATGCTGGGAAAGATTAAGGGAAAGAGAAAAGGAGGTGACAGAGGGTGAGATGGTTGGACAGCATCATCAATTCAATGGACATGAGTTTGAGCAAAGTTCGGGAGATGATGAAGCCTGTCATGCTGCAGTCCACAGGGTCACAAACTGTTGGTTATTTCTGACCAAAAATCACAACTGTTGACTGATAAGAGGAGTCAAGTCACGTGCCTGTCGTCTGCTTACAAGGGAAGGCTAGAATGTCATTTATGGCCTCTGCTTGGAAAGGAATAGGCTCAGGTAGTTCATTTTAAAATGCAGAAAGCATGCTTGAAAGTTGTTAGTGGTTATGAAACACAAAGTTAAGCTGCAACAGTATATTTTCTGTCTTAACATGATGGGTATTTATAGGGAAAATCATTCACATGTGATTGATGAAATTTTGTACTTTGCATAGAGCTTTTGACATCATGAAAATGCAGATTTGCACCAATAAATGGTCATGGAGAGTACTTTTTATACAGGGCTTTGGTCAGGAATGGAGGCAAAGAGGTCTTCATGCTTCTTGATCAATATACAATGCTTGTGCAAGTATTGACAGCATCAGCACATTCAACTGAACAGAAAAACTATATGTCAAAAGTGTTTGGTCATAATTTGACTAACAGAAAAATGCAGCTAGTTGTCTATTGAAAGATAAAATGTAGAAATTGTAACTCTCTTTAAGGCTGGAATCAAAAGTTTTGGTAAACCTCCATAATTCTAGAGGTACATAAAGGATCAAAAGGTGAAATTTCAGATTTTGACAAAATGTGTCTAATTTGTTTTAATTTTTATGCATTTTTGTATTTACTAGTCAATATATAGATATTTTATATTTTATCAATGACAATTATATTATTACAGTAACTGCAATTATGAAATAATTTTGAAAGTGTACTTGGAAATATTAGAATTGCTTTTCCTTTCCATGGAGAAATATTAGCAATCATTCTGAAATTATAAAGTGAAGTTTAATCAGGATTTCCTATGCATATCACCTAGATTTTTGCCAGAGTTGTGTGTTTCACAGTTGGTTATCAATTTTAGCCCTTGGGGGTGACCAGTTATTCTTATGTTCTTGTATATCCTGAAGAGTTGATCTGAGCCTAGAATTTCTTTAAACTAAATATGACTCTCATGCTATGACTAGTTCAAAGCCATATGAATTTCTTTTCTTTCTTCCACAACACACCACTTCCATGCTTATTCCTTTATTAATTTGCAGAAATATTTCTGGCACAAAAGCAAGATATTAATAAATCTGGCATGACTTTAAACACATTTTTTAATATTATCACTTAATTTAATCTTACAGATTAGATGAATCATTTTGAAAACTAGTTTTTGAATTATTAATATATTTATATTATAGGTAAATGAAGAAATAGCTCAGTTAGTGAAGAATCCACCTGCAATGCCAGAGACCCGGGTTTGTTCCCTGGGATGGGGAGATCCCCTGGAGAAGGGAAAGTATGCCTACTCCAGTATTCTGGCCTGGAGAATTCCATGGACTGTATAGACCATGGGGTTTCAAAGAGTCAGACATGACTGAGCCACTTTCACTTTCACTTTTCATATTAATGATGTGTCTTCAGTAATGGCAACCCACTCCAGTACCCTTGCCTGGAAAATCCCATGGACAGAGGAGCCTGATATGCTACATTCCATGAGGTGGCAAAGAGGTGGACACAACTGAGCAACTTCACTCACTCACTCACTTCAATAATTACTCCTCATTTTAGCAACTACATTAAATTCAACTGTTGTTAGAGATGGGTGTAGGGCCCCAGGGCTTCCAGGGTGGTGCTAGCAGTAAAGAACCTCCCTGTCAAAACAGGAGACATTAGAGATGTGGACTTGATCCCTGGGATGGGAAGATCCCCTGGAGAAGGAAATGGCAACCCATTCCATTATTCTTGCTTGGAGGATGCCCATGGACAGAGGAGCCTGGCGGGGGTACAGGTCATAGGGTCCCAAAGAGTCAGACACTGCTCAAGTGACTGATCACATAGGGCCCCAATTCTGACAATCCCACCAAGATCTTAAGAATGAGGGAGAGACACTTAAATATTTGACCCAAAAAACAAAACCCCAACGCACTCACACATACATCATATACCCCACTATCTAACTTTTTTAGGCATCCTTTATTTAACTATTGGCTTTTCTATTACTTCATTTGAATCAGTGAGAAATCTACTGTTTGATTTATTTTAAGGGCATGAAAAAAATATGTCATAATGTCGTGAATTTTGAAGACATAGGAAGGAACTCTTAAGAAAAGGTGCAGGAAGACACGGGCTTATAAAGGAGATGAAAGCAGGTAGATTCCCTGGGTCTATATAGAAAATGGTAAAAAGAGAAACATGTGATCTCAGGACAGAGGAATAAAACATGACAACCGTCAGCACCCCAGGTTAGTCTTGTAAGATAATTTACTTCATTTGTGTAGATGTTTCCAAATGTATAAAATTATTATTGTGATAGAACACTTTCCACAAAGTACCTGTTTACATCACAAACACACGCAGTGATATTTCCTGTCAGAAGATTAATAAGAAAGCAAGATAGCTTTTATTGTCTATTCTCCTCCCACTGCTAGGACCCAGAGATTGGGGCTCTCGACCTGGAGGATGGAGTCAAGATCCAGACAGGATTATTCCCAGGTTTTGAAACCAAATGGAAACTGGTCAGTCAGACTTCACAATTGCTTGGGACTGGTGACTCCTTTCTTCATTTCTTTTTCTCTCATTTAGAATGCAAATGTCTGTGACTCATTTTATATCTGACCCACTGTTGTATTTTATGAGCAGGAAATTTGTTTTCTGGTTTTACAGGTCCACAGGTGGACAGAAAATTTGCTCTAGGATGGATCATACTCAAAATTTCTTCCACATCTTATTTAGAAGATTCAGATAGTGAGGTCTGGGACTTTTGAACTCATAATATTTAGATAAGATTTTAGATTGAATGATGATATGTTGAACTGATATGTTTGGGCATGCTGAGAAGCAGGGACTGGTTTTTGCATGTGGGATAGATGTGAGTCTTTGAGAGTCAAAGGGAAGACTGTGGGAGTATGGAAAATGACCACCCAAAATGTCAGCCTTAATCCTTGGAATTTCTGAATGTTAGCTATATTGGAAAAAAAAAAAAAAAAGACTTTTCACATGTAATTTTCAGTAAACAATCTTGAAATAAGGAGATTGGCATTATCCTGGAGTATTTGAGTGGATCATAAATGTAATCACAAGTGCTTTTATTTATTTATTTATTTTTTACAAGTGCTTTTAGGAAGCACTAAAAAAGGAAGGTAGAGGCAGATCTTATTGCAGAAGAAGAAGACAATGTAATAACTAAACAAGATGTTAACTGAGACTTTATAAAGATAAAAAAAGGGGTTGTCAGACATAAAATACAAGGACCACAGAGTCAGAAGCTAGAAAACACAAGCTAGAAATAAAATTTTGTTGTAGTCCCCTGGAGAGAGTGTGGCTTTGCCGTAACCTTGATTTAGGCTTAATGAAACTGATTTCAGGCTTCTTGCTTCAAAACATTGTTTACACTATTCTAAGACACTACAATTTTTAGTGATTTGTTAAATCCAACTTAGGAAACTAATACACTGAGTAAACTTAATCTTTGCACTGTGATAATTCTACTTACTCTTTTGGTCTCTACAACTTTACAACTGCAAAAACGTTGTTGCCTCACTAACCTCTATTTAGATGCTCATTCCTTTCACTATTCATGATACCAATCTCCTTAATTAAATTTTGGTTAGGAAAGTACCTAACCAAAACCATTGTCCCCCTCCCCAGGGACTCCCCTGTTACCAAAATCTCAACTTCTCTATACACTGGTGCCAAATCAAATCCTAGAGACAAAGTTTTTGGTGACTTAGAAAAGTTATGACAAACCGAGACAGTGTATCAAAAAGCAGAAACATCACTTCACTGATAAAGGTCCATATAGTCAAATGGTAACCCACTCCAGTATTCTTGCCTGGAGAATCCCATGGGTGGGGGAGCCTGGTGGGCTGCCGTCTATGGAGTTGCCTAGAGCTGGACACAACTGAAGCGACTTAGTAGCAGCAGCAGTCGAAGCTATAGCTTTTCCTGTAGTCATGTATGAATGTGAAAATTGGACCATAAACAAGGCTGAGCACCAAAGAATTGATTGAAAATTGTGGTACTGGAGAAGACTCTTGAGAATCCCTTGGACAGCATGGATATCAAACGAGTCAATCCTGAAGGAAATCAACCTTGAATATGCATTGGAAGGACTGATACTGAAGCTCCAATACTTTGGCCAACTGATGCAAAGAGCTGACTTATTAGGAAAGATCCTGATGCTGGGAAAGACTTGAAGGTAGGAGAAGGGTGATAGAGGATGCAATGGTTGGATGGCATCATCAACTCAGAGGATATGAGTCTGAGCAAGCTCCAGGAGATAGTCAAGGACAGGGAAGACTGGCATGCTGCAGTACATAGGGTTGCAAAGAGTTGAACATGATTGAGTGACTGAAAAGCAACAGGTTGTCTCTTGGAGCCTTCTCCCTTGATTAGCAACGGTTCAAATACTTTGGAACTTGAGGAAGGTCATAGATGCTGGAGACTTGCCTGTAAGAAATGGGAGACAGAAAGGCCTGTATGCCTAGGAGCTGCACAGGGCAATGTTTGGTTTTACCCCCAACTCTCAGGAAAAATAACTGAATGGACCCTTGGTAATGTGAATAGAACCAGGGCAGGGACATTATTATTGGACAACTAGTAGGTTTCACTTAAGGCTATTAGGCAGAGTTCTCTGAAATATTTCTGAGTGTTGCATGTTCTGATCAACAATAGAAGGGGAACTTAGCCAGCATCATGGAAAGTATAGGCAAGGAGGAGAGGAATGGGAAGATGTGTTTGAAGAAAAAGCTTGAGGATGATAGTATAAACTTATTAAAAATATATACACACACATACATATACATATATATATATATATATAATACAAATATAACTTTCTGAATGCTGAAATTTAGAAGTTAATATCTAGTGAGTCTTTTTTTTAATTTTGTGCCAGGCTATATAATGAGTGTTTCATATACATTATTTGAATTATTTCCATATTATGCCTTCACTTCAGTT
Source organism: Bos grunniens (assembly GCF_055505025.1). NCBI lineage: Eukaryota > Metazoa > Chordata > Mammalia > Artiodactyla > Bovidae > Bos > Bos grunniens. The sequence goes on from NC_141165.1 coordinate 139,580,575, forward strand.
CAGTTCAGTCACTCAGTTGTGTCTGACTCTTTGCAAACCCATGAATCACAGCACGCCAGGCCTCCCTGTCCATCATCAACTTCCGGAGTTCACTCAAACTCACGTCCATCGAGACGGTGATGCCATCCAGCCATCTCATCCTCTGTTGTCCCTTTCTCCTCCTGCCCGCAATCCCTCCCAGCATCAGGGTCTTTTCCAATGAGTCAACTCTTCGCATGAGGTGGCCAAAGTATTGGAGTTTCAGCTTCAGCATCAGTCCTTCCAATGAACACCCAGGACTGGTCTCCTTTAGAATGGACTGGTTGGATCTCCTTGCAGTCCAAGCAACTCTCAAGAGTCTTCCCCAACACCATAGTTCAAAAGCATCAATTCTTCGGTGCTCAGTTTTCTTCACACTCCAACTCTCACATCCATACATGACCACTGGAAAAACCATAGCCTTGACTAGATGGACCTTTGTTGGCAAAGTAATGTCTCTGTTTTTCAATATGCTATCTAGGTTGGTCATAACTTTCCTTCCAAGGAGTAAACATCTTTTAATTTCATGGCTGCAATCACCATCTGCAGTGATTTTGGAGCCCCCCAAAATAAAGTTTTACACTGTTTCTACTGTTTCCTCATCTATTTCCCATGAAGTGATGGGACCAGATACCATGATCTTCGTTTTCTGAATGTTGAGCTTTAAGCCAACTTTTTCACTCTCCTCTTTTACTTTCATCAAGAGGCTTTTTAGTTCCTCTTCATTTTCTGCCATAAGGGTGGTTAAGAAGTAAATATTATTATTCCCATATTATAGTATGGAAACTGAGTTAAGGGAGTGAGTCAGCTTGCTCTAAAGGAAAGGACTGTAAGTAGAGTGAACATATCAGTGGAAGCAGACATTTTATGTTTGTTTTTTTGGGGGGACTACCTAGACAACCACTGTGATATATTGACACTTCGCTTAACACAAGAGCTTTTCTCTATATCTATAATAAGTATTAACAGCATATAAGGGCATGAGAAAGGATTTCATAAATGCTTGCTGTTTATGAATGTTTTAGTTCCTCTGATGAGGAGACCACATAAATATATGGAAGTTATTAAGAGCAAAATATTGATGTAAGCATTACAATACCATCAGAGCCACTCAGGAGGAACAAAAATAATAATGAGACTTCTTTGGTATTTATCCAGAGGCCTAGTGATTCCTTATGTTTATTTATTATGTTTATGTTTATTTTTCAATTATGTGATTTAAAACGCAACAATATTGTTATCATAATGACCCTGTCCAGCAATGCTGCTGGAAATTCTCCTTGCTCACCCCATCTCTTTTATTTGCCAAACAGTAAGCAATCATGAAATGCATGGAAGCACCTGGACTGCAAAACAATTATCGTTTACTTCCTGGCTGACCAATTCAGGTACAGTAATTAGAAAAGTAACAAGGTCAAAAGAAAATCCATTTACTGTGTGCTCATTTGCACTTTTTAAAATGATTCAAACAATATAACCTTTGGATACATCCATAAACTCAGTCACAATAAAGTGTTTATTTTTGTAAGTTATATCTACAAATGCACATGTATTAAATAAAATAATGAGTTTCTTTAAATCTATGAAATGAGAAGCTATAAAGAATAACTCAACTCCCTATTACCAAATATTTTCCTAGTCGACTAACTCAGTTCTAAACTAAAAGTTCCATAATTTGAGATAGATTCAGAAAATATTATTCTATTTTAGCCACAGAGCATATATAAAGCATAGTTAGACTATAGAGAGAGTAAGTAATTATAAAACTGATCATTTGTCTTTCAGCATTTGCCATGAAACTTCAGCCTATCATGAATCTATTTTATAACTGGAATAATTGAAATACCTTGTGGCTGACTAGAATCCTAAAATGAAAGACTATTTTAGAAAAAAAAAAGGTGGGGGGACCATTAACAATGTAAAAATTCAAGACAAAATGCACTTTGTTGCCGGGGACCAGCCCCGGCTGATCCAGGGTATTCGAAGGAGAGACGGCGTAGGCGAAGATCAGGAAACACTTGCTTAATTAAATGTTAATTAAGGATATAAAGAGTAATAGATTGAGGATAGCTCAGTAGAATTCAGTGAAGAAAAGAGGCTGAAATAAGGATAGCTCAGTGAGGAAATTCAGTGGAGAAAAGAGGCTGAATAATTCAGCCAGAAGGTAAGAGAAAGAACGACATGGTGAGACCAAGTTTCGGTGAACAAGGCCCCGCACTTTATTTTCCAAAGTAGTTTTTATACCTTAAGTTATGCATAGAGGATAATGGGGGAAGGGGTAGAGTCAGGCAGCAAGCCAGGCTTTCTTCCTGCAAACTTATCATATGCAAAAGCTTAGGTGATTTGCATCATCTTCTGGCCCGGAGGCCTGTTAACATTTTAAGACCTTTTCTTCAGAAAACTTATTTTTCTCTAAAGGTGATTGGTCAGGAGCCACCCTCCAAAAGCATTAGATAAAGTTGCATGCCTACAGAGCAAAGGTGTGGTGGGCTATAACAAGAAAAAGAATTAACTCAAGGGTCCCAGGTTACAAACATTAAAGCTACTACTTACACCAATTATATTAATCAATACACTGCCAGGGACACAGCAGGTAAGGGATATGGAGACTTAGCAGCAAACATTGGCCCAACAAGTGAAAATCCCTTCACCAATACAATTTCTAATCAATCTTTTAACTACTCAAAAGAATCTGTGTTTAGACAGTTTAGAACATCTCCTGCCTCTCACAGTTGGGAGGCTCTGAACAATCACATGTGGCCGGAAAAACCTATTCAGGCAGGCTAGAGGATTTCCAAAGGAGTTTGTAGGTTAAACACTGTCACACCCAGGAATTATTAACTGGAGCTGTAAGCTAACTCTTTTTTCAGAGAGAGGTAGTGGGGGACAGCCCCCCGTAAAGTCAGAGGTGTAGGTGAAAGCACAAAGCAGAAAGTAGGCAGACTCTGGTTTTGGGTGTAAATGCTCGAGAATTTCCAGGGGGACTCCTGAGGCTCGATCCCGCCTTTGCGTGTGCCAAGCCGTCATGGGAGGAGTTCCTCACTGGCTCCCAGCAGTGATAGAATTCCAGTTGAGCTATTCCAGATCCTGAAAGATGATGCTGTGGAAAGTGCTGCACTCAATATGCAATATGCACTATGCACTCAATATGCAATATGCCGGCTCCCGGCACTTTGTATGGAAAAGGAGATGGTAACCCAGTCCAATATTCTTGCCTGGGAAATCCCATGGAAAGAGGAGCCTGGTGGGTTACAGTCTGCTACTGCTGCTAAGTCACTTCAGTCGTGTCTGATTCTGTGCGACCCCATAGACGGCAGCCCACCAGGCTCCCCCGTCCCTGGGATTCTCCAGACAAGAACACTGGAGTGGGTTGCCATTTCCTTCTCCAATGCATGAAAGGGAAAAGTGAAAGTGAAGTCGCTCAGTCGTGTCCGACCCTCAGCGACCTCATGGACTTCAGCCTTCCAGGCTCCTCCGTCCATGGGATTTTCCAGGCAAGAGTACTGGAGTGGGGTGTCATTGCCTTCTCTGGGGTTACAGTCTATGTGGCCGCAAAAGAGTCAGATAGGACTGAGCGACTAAAGAACAACATGGATTTGTCAGTTTCTGTTAGGTGAGTACTGTAAGAAGCTAAATAATTAAAAGTATTGTTTGTGATATGAAAATTCACTTGTACAATTCTTAGACTTATTTTAACTTTTACATAAGTTAAAAATACACATGCAAAGTTTTAGTTTCTGTGATTAAAAATGTGGTATTCAACACAACTTTAATTTTAGACACAATAATGAAGAAGCACATCCTGTGTGTGTGTGTGTGTGTGTGTATGTGTGCTTGTGATCCCATGGACTGAAGTCCACCTGCCTCCTCTGTCTGGAGTGGGTTACCATGCCCTTCTCCAGGGCATCATCCTGACTCAAGGATGGAATCTATATCTGAGTCTCTTGCATTGGCAGGCAGGTTCTTTACAGCTGAACCACCTGGGAAACCCCACATCCTGTGTAGTTACCTTTATTTTTGTGACATGTTTATTTACCAATATAACTGGCATGTGAAAATATATTTTTTGTAAAAATTTACTTGAACATGGGCCAGTTTTACAATGTAATTTTAATATGCATGTTAAAATACAACATGGAGAAAGAAATGGCAACCCACTCCAGTGTTCTTGCCTGGAGAATCCCATGGACGGAGAAGCCTGGTACGCTGCAGTCCATGGGGTCACACAGAGTCGGACACGACTGAAGCGATTTGGGGAAAAAAAAATACAACAAAAGTTTTAAACTATGTGTAGTGCTTAGTCATTCAGTCGTGTCCTACTCTTTGCCACCCTATGGACTGTAGCTTGCCAGGCTCCTCTGTCCATTGGGATTCTCTAGGCAAGAAGACTGGAGTTGGTATCCTCCAGGGGATCTTCCCAACCTAGGGATCAAACCCAGGTCTTCCGCATTGCAGGTGGATTCTTTATCATCTGAGCCACCAGGGAAGCCATTAAACTATGTGGAAAGGCTAATTTTATGTGTCAACCTCGCTAGACTATAATACTCAGCTATCAACCAGTGTCTTAAGTATTGCTGTAAAGATAATTTGTAGATGTTGTGTGAGATAACATAAATTATATATTGGACTCTGACCCCTGTTCCTGCACAGAACTCCTGAAACTGTTGTCATTTCCTAAGTGGGGAGAGCACCTTTTGTTCTAATACTTACTCTTTGACCCCAGTTCATGAAACAGGGCTTACATAATCTTTGTAGTTTCCTGGATGATAGGAGGGTCTTTGTTCTAATGATATGACTCTGGGTGGGTTTCTGGATGAGAACTGGTCATCAGAAAGACCAAGCCATGACTGGAGCTTGGGATCCTCTGTTCCTCCCACCATTCTCATGAGAAAGGAGAAAAGCTAGAAATAGAGTTAATGATCAATTATGCCTATGTGATGAGACCACTATAAAAATTCCCAAGTATGGAGTTTGGGAAATTCCAGATTGGTAAACACGCCAAGTACAAGGAAGGTGATGCCCTCTATTTCCAGAGGGACAGAGACTCCTGTGCTCTGACTCCTCCCAGACCTTGAGCTGTGTATCTTTTCATCTGGCTGTTCAGCTGTATACTTTATCACATCCTTTAAAAAAAAACAGCAATCAAATATAAGTGTTTGTCTGAGTTCCAGGAGCCTCTCTAGAAAAGTAATCTAACCTAAGAAAGAGCTGATGAGAACCTCAGATTTATAGCCAATTGGTCAGAAGCACAGGATCTGCAATTAACATCTGCAGTGGAGTGGGAGCATGGGGGTTCTACAAGCAGGAGATAGAATAGAGCAACTCAGCTGTAAACATGTGATCCAGGAAAGGGAAGAATGATTCCAAGGGCAGAGAAGATTTCAGATTCCGAGTTAATGCTGAAACAAGTTAGGATTTGATGGGATGTTGGGATGGGGTGAATGCATTTTGCATATAGGACAGACATGAATTTGGGGAAGGGAAAACTAGGCTGGATAAAATAGTGTCTCCATATACTTAAGAGTCTCCCCAAATTCACGTCTACCCAGAATCTCAGATTTTGACCTTTTCAGATATAGAGACTTTACAGCTGTAATTATTTAAGATGTTGTCATATTAGATTAAAGTGAAAGTGAAGTCACTCAGTCATGCCCAACTCTTTGCGACCCCGTGGACAGTAGCCTGCACCAAGCTCCTCCATACATGGGATTTTCCAGGCAAGAGTACTTGAGTGGGTTGCCAAGCCCCTAAACACAATTGACTGGTGATGTTGTAAGTGGGGTGGGTAGCTTAGGAAACACAGAGACACCCAAGGAGAAAGGCCATATGAAGATGAAGACAGGGACTGGAGTGATCTACAAACCATGGAATGCCAAGGATTGCCAGAAACTGCCAGAAGATAGAAGACAGAAACAAAATAGAATTTCCCTTTGAACCTCTAGAAGAAACTATCACTAAAGACATTTTTATTTCATATTTCTGGCTTCCTGAATTATGAAAGAGTGAGTTTCTATTTTAAGACACTTAGCTAGTGGTAGTTTCCTATAGTGGCACTAGGAAACTAATATATCATGTAACAAGATTTAGCTCAATTTGAAACATGATCAATAAATTTATTATCTGATGCTTTTTCAAGTGGGGCTTCCTGCAATCCCAGAGACCTCGGTTTGACTCCTGGGTTGAGAAGATCTGTTGGAGAAGGGATAAGCTACCGACTCCAGTATTGTTGGCCTTCCCTTGTGTCTCAGCTGGTAAAGAATCCACCTGCAATGTGGGAGACCTGGGTTCAGTCTCTGGGTTGGGAAGATCCCCTGGAGAAGGAACAGCTACTGATTCTAGTATTCTGGCCTGGAGAATTCCATGGACAGAGGAGCCTGACAGGCTACAGTTTATGGGGTCACAAAAAGTTGGATACAAAAAATTTCTTTGGAAGGAATGATGCTAAAGCTGAAACTCCAGTACTTTGGCCACCTCATGCGAAGAGTTGACTCATTGGAAAAGACTCTGATGCTGGGAGGGATTGGGGGCAGGAGGAGAAGGGGACGACAGAGGATGAGATGGCTGGATGGCAACACTGACTCGATGGATGTGAGTCTGAGTGAACTCTGGGAGTTGGTGATGGACAGGGAGGCTTGGCGTGCTGCAGTTCATGGGGTTGCAAAGAGTTGGACACGACTGAGTGACTGAACTGAACTGAACTGAAGCAACTCTCACTTCACTTCATATATAGTCTTAGCATTTGCATATTCAGTAAATAAATAGAATATTTTTAAATAATAAAATAGTGATAAATTACTGTGTCAAAGTATTGCATTTGATGAAAGATCTGTTTACTTTGATAGACATAATTCAGCATGATGTCTTGATAATTTTCTTCTAAACAGTTTTTTACATATGATCAATCTTTTAATATGTGTTTATTTTATTATATCTATAAAATCTAAATGTGTTTGTGTAAATAAAGCTTTAAATTTAGGAATTTGCTGCAGGAAGAGATGTCAAATGGTATACTTTAAAAATGAATGATCATGAAGAATTTGGCTGCATGTTTTTAAAAAGCATAAATTGAATTTGGCAATAACCTAATCATTAATGAGATCAGCTATTATACAAGTAATAGAAATAATTACTTGCCTCAGAATGCAATACATTTAATAGAAGGAAAAGTCCTTAATATTAGGGGAACTACAGAGACACTGAGGCCATATTTTCCATTAAAATGAAATAGAGGAAGTACGATTCATAATAGTATGCATTTGTCTCAGGGTAAGAAAAAGGGACACACTTTATTATCAAACTTTCTTTTTATCTTTTCCAATTACCCTGCTGCATTAAAAAAACACATTTCCCACTTTTAATTAAAGTTACACATGATCAGCTTTAACTAATAAACACAAATAAACCTTTATAAGTTGTATGTTATTTAGTTCATTGACAAATATTCAAAATGTCTAAAATATTTTCTTGCTGATAATTGATTGTTAAAGTAAATTAGAACAGCATATAAGTTGATCTATAATAATTTTTCTTAAATATTGATGTACATACTGAATTCAACTTAGCATAATTTTACCCAAATAATTTAATATTTTAACACATTTATTTCTAAACAGAGGAGTCTTATTTTGACTTTAAACATTAATTTGTGCTGTAGAATTGTAGGGGGGATACTGAGTTTACTGTCATATTCACTGTTAGAAAATACTAACCTATTAACCACTTACTGTGTACTTAACACTCTGTTACATTCAGGTAAACTAATTAAATCTTCCCTCAATTGATGAATAAAAAAGATGTCACATCTATGACACATTTTAAATAAATAAAATGAATAGAATTATGGCTTATATATTGGAAGTTGAGAAGAGTTAAAACATACCAGGTGATTTAGAAATGGAAACCCATAAAATATTTGAGGTTCAAAACATGGTACTCAAATGCTAACTACTGCTATAATCTAAAAAAAGAAATGATAATGGCTTGAACCAGAGAATGTGACGAAAACTGATTTGACTTGAGAGGTTGAACTAACAGTAAATACTGATCAAACACATGGAGTTGAATGGAAGAGAATCAAGCATGACCCTTTTTGTTTCTTGGTTTTTGCTTTAAAATATATTGCCATTAACTAAAATTGGGAAGGGTTTGGGTAGGATGTGTTCAGAGGGAATTAGAACTTCCTTTAATACATATTAAATTTGAAATATTTATTAGTCATATAAACTGAGACAGATAGTGGGCAATAGACTTATGAGTCAGAATGAGGGAAATTAAATTTGAAAGTCATTCAGTTCAGTTCAGTTGCTCAGTCCTGTCCATCCTTTTGTGACCCCACAGACAGCAGGACGTCAGGCTTCCCTGTCCATCACCAACTCCTGGAATGTACTCAAACTCATGTCCATCACATCAGTGAGGCCATCCAACCATCTCATTTTCTGTCATCCCCTTCTCCTCCCACCTTCAATCTTTCCCAGCATCAGGGTCTTTTCCAATGAGTCAGCTCTTCACATCAGGTGGCCAAAGCTTTGGAGTTTCAGCTTCAGCATTAGTCTGTCCAGTGAATATTCAGGACTGATTTCCTTTAGGATTGACTGGTTAGATCTCCTTGCAGTCCAAGGGACTCTCAAGAGTCTTCTCCAACACCACAATTCAAAAGCATCAATACTTTGGTGCTCAACTTTATTTATAGTCCAACTCTCACATCCATACGTGACTCCTGGAAAAACCATAGCTTTGACTAGATGGACCTTTGTTGGTAAAATAATGTCTCTACTTTTTAATATGCTGTCTAGTGAGCCATTACTACTACTAAGTCACTTGAGTCATGTCTGACTCTGTGCCATCCCATAGACGGCAGCCCACCAGGCTCCACCATCCCTGGCATTCTCCAGGCAAGAACACTGGAGTGGATTGCCATTTCCTTCTCCAGTGCATGAAAGTGAAAAGTGAAAGGGAAGTCGCTCAGTCATGTCCGACCCTCAGAGACCCCATGGACTGCAGCCTTTCAGGCTCCTCCGTCCATGGGATTTTCCAGGCAAGAGTACTGGAGTGGGGTGCCATTGCCTTCTCTGAGTGAGCCATTAGATTTTAATATTCAATGCCTTGGGATTGATGAGATCACAAGGGAGTGAGTACAGATCAGGATTATTTATGTATTTATTTATTAAAAAAATATAGACTGCTTCACAAATTGTGTGTCATCCTTGCACAGCTTCCTTGCTAATCTTCTCTGTGTCATTCCCATTTTAGTATATGTCTTGCTGAACTGAGTACTGGATCATGATTCTCTATCATAGCAATAATGATGTTGCAGGACTGGATAATTCCTTGTTTTAGAAGTCTGTCCTGTACATTGTGGGGATGTTTAGTAGCATCCCTGGCCTCTAGCCACAGTATTCCAGCAGTAACTCCTGTTGTGACAAACCAAAATGTTATCAGGTATTACCAAATACCCCATGTGAGCAAAATAATCTCCAATCGAAAATCATTGTTCTAGATAGAAGAAAGAAAGCTCCAGAGCTATTAGGATCCTGTAATTTCATCTTTTGTTTTTGCATTTCATTTGTTGATTCAGGATCCACCAGACAGAAATCTCTTAATGGACAAGTTTTCATTAATGTAATTCTTTGATTGTTTGTCCTACCATTTGCTAATCCTCTAGTTATCTTTTCCTAGATATGTATTTTTTCTTTTCCTTGCTCTAAAGGATATCATTGAAAGTCATTCTCAAATGCTTTGATAAAAATCTGTTTTAGTTCAGTAACTCTGTCAGTGAAAGAAACAAGGCTAATCTGACATGACATGCTCTTGGTGAACTGGTTCCCTTTCTTTGTGATCGTATCCTCCTGTCAGTATTTTTAAACAGCCCTGTAAATATTCATTCTTTGATCTTACTCAGGTATAACATCCTCAGCTTGTCTATTTTCAGAATCCCTGGTTTTTGAGTTTGTAAAAATTCATGCACTTCCTGCAACAAAATTTTTTTTATTATATATATATTATTGAATCTCAAAATTTGTCAGAGTTCATAGGATCCTCAAATGTTTAGGAGTTAAGAAGAACTGTACAAACCAGAAAAGTGTCTGGAGAGAGGGTAGAGATGAAAAAGTGATTATCAAGCAAGAATAGTACTATGAAAGACAAGTGAAGAATTTGCCACAAGAAGAAAAGAGAAACTCTGTCAAAAGCTGTGGTTTGATTAAGCAATAGGTAAAATTTGTCCATTGTTTTAGTCACATCAAAATGACTAAAAATTTTATCAAGAACACTTTTGTTAGATTAGTGTGGAAATATGGATATTTGCATTATGCCAAATTACATTCCACAGATTAAATGAAGATTACAGAATCAAAAGTTCAAGTTACAATGGAGAGGTCTTAACATTTCCACCAATCAGTTAATTATAGTATAACTTAAAGTGGAGTAAGCAGATACCATGTGTTCATGACTTGATGTCATATGTGAGAGTTGGACCGTAAAGAAAGCTGAGTGCCGAAGAATGGATGCTTTTGAACTGTGGTGTTGGAGAAGACTCTTGAGAGTCCCTTGGACAAGAATAAGATCAACCAGTTATTTCTAAAGGAGATTGGTACTGAATATTCATTGGAATGACTGATGATGAAGCTGAATCTCCAATACTTTGGCAATCTGATGCAAAGAGCTAACTCATTGGAAAAAACCCTGATGCTGTGAAAGATTGAAGGCAGGAGAAGGGGATGACAGAGGATGAGATGATTGGATGGCATCACTGACTTGATGGACTTGAGTTTGAGCAAACTCCAGGAGTTGGTGGTGGACAGGGAAGGCTGGTGTGCTGTAGTCCATGGGGTTGCAAAGGGTTGGACCCGGCTGAGCGGCTGAACTGTATAAAGTGCTATGTAATATTCTGGCTGTAAAGTTGAACTCACATCTCTTCAAGCTTCTACCTGTAATTTACAGTTTACAGAAATAACAGAGTCAAACTAATACATTAAATGACAGCACAACAAAACAATTAGAAAAATTTAGACAATGGGACATTTTACTGGCCATTTGACATCATTAAGAATTCTATGACAGACATAAAGGCTGAGGTCTATATAAGCATAAAATAGGCTTAAAAGACATAAGGATACAATTTTTAGACTTTATCAGATCCTAACTTTTTAATAGATTAAGTATTTAAAAAATTGAGACAATCACAAAGATTTGAGTATAGATTAAATGTTGGATAATAGAAAGAGTTATTGCTATTTTTATTGTTAGGCCTGGTTTTGTTTCAGAATGTGCAGTATTGAGTGTATATACTAAAGAGGCTGCCTCCATTTTTGGGTGCTTGACTGCTGACATCTTCTAAATGTTACTGCTCGCTCTTCCCTCTGCCTCATTTCTGGCCAAGATGAGAAGAAAGTCAGAAAGCTCCCTTTTTGAGGCTGGTGGGATATTCAAAACATGCAAGCCCATGAACAACTGGGACCCTCACCCCAGCTCTGTGCCCAAATCTCAATAAAAATCCGAAATTAGGCTCTAATCCTTCTTCTCCCAAGCCATTTTTCAGACTAGCTTGAAAAGTGTGACTTCTTCCTCAGGTGCCTTATTATATGATTAATAAACTTTTCCACACACTTCTGTTTTATGTGTATCTTGATATCTTCATAGCAAGATATCAGTCTTGATTTCTGAAACAGTTTTGGGTGGCAGGTCCATCCTGCTTCTCAGAATATCCATAACCGGATGCAATGCCATGGTGTATAAAGTTTATTGTACTATACTTTGAAAGAAAAAAGAAAGAAAAGAGGGAGACAAGGAGGAAAAAGGCAAAGTGATGGGCAAAGTTTAAGCATTACATCATGTTGCCAATGGGATTCAATTTTATGATTTAAGTAGTATCAGAGCAATTGTGAAGAGGTTATCATCTACTGCTCTTCTGTTTCTTGAGAGATTTCACTCCTAGAGCATTACCTAATCTTTCTTTGAGGACTAGTATCAGTCCTCACTTCATCCATTGGGTATGCCCAAGAATATACTTCACTGTCCTTTTTACCATGTACGTTGAGGTTAAAACACATTTTTCATGTAAGAAGGTCTTTAAATTAACTGCAATGTGTCTAGTAAAAAGATCCTTTAGTTTTTAGCTCATTCATATCTTAATCGTTTATTTAATGAAAATGTATGTAGTACCCACTGAATATCATTAAAAATTTTTGAAGCTACAAAATTAAATAAAATATCTCTTTCCTTCAAGGAACTCACTGTTAAGAAGCAAAATAATTTAATAAATAGTTACAAATAATAAGTATAAATAAATATATAATAATTATAAATAATAGCCATGATTAATAGACAATTATGAAAAAACAAAGAAATAGATGTGTCATATACATAGGGTTTTACAGGAAATTGAATATTAACCTGGTAATAACCTGTAAAGTGTAACAAAAACTAAAGTTTTACCTTTCAGTCAGTTCAGTCACTCAGTCATGTCCGACTCTTTGCGACCCCATGAATCATAGCACGCCAGGCCTCCTGTCCATCACCAACTACTGGAGTTCACTCAGACTCACGTCCATCGAGTCAGTGATGCCATCCAGCCATCTCATCCTCTGTCGTTCCCTTCTCCTTTTGCCCCCAATCCCTCCCAGCATCAGAGTCTTTTCCAATGAGTCAACTCTTCGCATGAGGTGGCCAAAGTACTGGAGTTTCAGCTTTAGCATCATTCCTTCCAAAGAAATCCCAGGGCTGATCTCTTCAGAATGGACTGGTTGGATCTCCTTGCAGTCCAAGGGACTCTCAAGAGTCTTCTCCAACACCACAGTTCAAAAGCATCAATTCTTCGGCGGTCAGCTTTCTTCACAGTCCAACTCTCACATCCATACATGACCACAGGAAAAACCATAGCCTTGACTAGATGGACCTTTGTTGGCAAAGTAATGTCTCTGCTTTTGAATATGCTATCTAGGTTGGTCATAACTTTTCTTCCAAGGAGTAAGCGTCTTTTAATTTCATGGCTGCAATCACCATCTGCAGTGATTTTGGAGCCCCCAAAAGTAAAGTCTGACACTGTTTCCACTGTTTCCCCATCTATTTCCCATGAAGTGATGGGACCAGATGCCATGATCTTCGTTTTCTGAATGTTGAGCTTTAAGCCAACTTTTTCACTCTCCACTTTCATTTTCATCAAGAGGCTTTTTATTTATTTTTTATTTTATTTTAGTTTATTTTTTAACTTTACAATATTGTATTGGTTTTGCCATACATCAAAATGAATCTGCCACAGGTATACATGTGTTCCCCATCCTGAACCCTCCTCCCTCCTCCCTCCCCGTACCATCCCCCCGGGTCATCCCAGTGCACCAGCCCCAAGCATCCAGTATCATGCATCGAACCTGGACTGGCGACTCGCTTCATATATGATATTATACATGTTTCAATGCTATTCTCCCAAATCATCCCAGTTCCTCTTCACTTTCTGCCATAACGGTGGGGTCTTCTGCATATCTGAGGTTATTGATATTTCTCCTGGCAATCTTGATTCCAGCTTGTGCTTCTTCCAGCCCAGCGATTCTCATGATTTACTCTGCATAGAAGTTAAATAAGCAGGGTGACAATATACAGCCTCGATGTACTCCTTTTCTATACCTTTAGTGTCAGGCAAATTACTTTTCACTAAGGTATTACCTTTAAATGTATTTGTTTACCTAGAGAAAGAGGATTAAATGAATAGTTTCAAGTGCATAAAAAGTCTAGAATGATGAGTTGAAAATGTAATCCAGTTTGATTGTGAGTAAATATTGGTAACTTTAATAAAATTGTTAGTAAAGTGATGCGGGAGTGAGGTTTAGAGCATCCATGAAAAATGAAGAGTTGAGAACAAGAAATGTACATATAGATTTTAAAAAAGATGGATGAGAATAATAAAAGAACAGCAGTGAGAGGACTTTGGGGATAAAGGCACAATTTACTTTTTATTTTGCTTTTTATTTGTTTCTTTTTAAGGATAGAGACTTGAACATACTTTAATACAGAAAGAGGTGAAATGGATATATTGAAAATTTCAATTAGCTTTAAACATAAAGTAATCTTTATCTTCCAAGGCTAAGAGAAAGAAAATATTTATTTAAGTGAAACTGAATTTTTTTATTGTGATAGTTATCATTTAAGGCTTCATTTTCTCTAGGTATGAGGTAAGGTAATTGTTAAAGTATTGAAGAGAATGGTTAATAATTGGAAGACAGTCTTGATGAAAATCAGAGGCTGTATATTTAAAAGATAAAACAAAAGAAATCGTGGTGGTGTCAAGATTCTGACTATATTTTGAGTTCATGTATTTTATTTTATTTTATTTTTGCAAGTCTACGTACCTGTATGGAAAAGGAAATGGCAACCCACTCCAGTATTCCTGTCTGGAGAATCCCATGGACAGAGAAGCCTGGCAGGCTACAGTACGTGGGGTCGCAAAGAGCTGGACATGACTGAATGACCAACATACACCTAACTGTATACTTCCCTCCAATAGGGCTTAGCTTCCAGGGTTAGTAACAAAAAAAGATGCATTGTTGCACTGACTCAGAATTTTAGCTAAGCCTGATATTTTATGGCAAGGATAAAGGGTTGAAGGGGATGGGATGTTAATGAGTAAGTGCAAAAGCAGTGAAATTAGGAAAAAATAAATAAATTAGAAGGATGGCAATGCATGAGATATAAGAGATTATATTTCCTAAATTCTTCCAGATGTAGGGTATGATGGGCATTTCAATTCAAGCAGTCTTTAAGTTTTGAGAATGGTTTTCTGATAGACCTGCCAAAATGGGATATTAAACTATCTTTAAATTATCACAGGCATTTGTAGTAATGACAGAAAAAGTTCCTATCAGCAAGATGTTATGAAATGAAGGTTATTACCTGGATTAAAGAAGACAAAGCGTCTTACAGCCAGATTGCCTGAAACTCACAAAAACATGTACATACAACAGATTCAGAAACAAGAAATATGATGGAAGTAATTCCATAGTGGAGGGCCATAGGAGAATGTGTTCTCAGGGGGAACCAAATGATAGTCAAAGCAGGCAGGTGACAAAGCTGTGGAAAAGATAGAGAGTGATTGGTCAGTTTTATTTACAAAGGCACAAGTGTTCCAAGCAGTGAAGAGAAAGAGCTGGAGGGGAATTGATATTGGGAGCCTTCAAGGGATGGGAGATTCAGTTTTATCAAGGGATGAGAAAATAAGAGAACATAAAAATTAGTTGAGAACAGGGGTAATGACCTCTCAAGGACTATAACGATGTCTAAGTCTCATGAAAGAAAGGTAAAGGAGTAAACAGACCACTTTTCTCTGTAAGGAATGTTTCAAGTTATCCAGAATAGTAGAGACAATGCTTTTATGAGTGATCTTATTAAAACTTGAGTGAAGAGGAGGAACTTTGTCTTAGGGTAGGAGTTGTGACCTATTTTGATGAAGAGCCATACACTAAGACCGCAGCTATTTTGAGATGATGGATATCATCTACCACCCACAATAAATAAATATGTTTACTTAATATAAACAAGCGAATGTCTACCATCCACCATAAATAAAAGACCAGAAAGAAAGCTGAGGGCCAAATAATTGATGGTTTTGAACTATGGTTTTGGAGAAGACTCTTGAAAGTCCCTTGGACAGCAAGAAAATCAAACCAGTCAATTCTAAAGGAGATTGGTCCTGAATATTCATTGAAAGAACTGAAGCTCCAGTACTTTGACCACCTGATGTGAAGAATGACTTATTGGAAAAGACCCTGATGCTGGGAAAAATTGAAGGCAGGAGGAGAAGGGTATGACAGAGGATGAGATGGTTGGATGACATCACCAACACTATGGACATGAGTTTGAGCAAGCTCTGGGATTTGGTGATGGACAGGGAAGCCTGGTGTGCTGCAGTCTATGGGGTCTCAAGAGTCAGATATGACTGAGCAACTGAACTGAACTGATCCACCATAAATAAACAAAGGCCAAGCCAAAACAAAACCTAAGTTGTGAAAGGTGATATTGTTTTTAAATAATAGGCTTTGATAATATATAAATATAATTTCTAAATTTCTCTCATTTTAATATGTAGGTTTTCTGCTGTGTGTTAGGGTTCCCCAGAGAAACAGAACAAATGGAATAGGCATATAAAGAGAGAAAGAGATTTAATTTAAGGAACTGTTCACACAATCATGGAGGTTGGCAAGTTCAAAATCTGCAGGTTGGGACAGCAGACTAGAGATCAAGGAGTTGCTGAGTCTTAAGTTCAAGTCCAAAGGCCTTCTGTTGCAGAAGTGACTGATCAGGGGAGGTCAGATGTTTTTCTATTCACATCTCACACCTAATATGATGGAGGGCAATTTGCTTTATGCCATGTCCAACAATTTATCTATTAATCTCATCCCAAAGCACTCTGACAGAAACACCCAGAACAATGTTAGTGTGCACATTGGACACCATAGCCCAGCCAAGATGACCCAGAAAATTAGCCATCATGCAGTCTACAATCTGTAGACTGTAGAATTAGTAGATTGTAGTAATCTGTAGATTATAGAATTAGTCTACAATCATTGGCCATCCCTGAATTTTATAGCTTCTATGTACCTCAGAAAAAAATAAATTTTTAAACAGCTGTACAACACTGTATATTACCAACTGTTATGGTATAGATAATTCCAGTTTATTCTTAAAACTACCCTCTGAAGACAAAGAAGACTAAAAATATACAGGCCCCATTAAAGAACAAATAGTAGAAATATCATCCTTATAAGATTTAAAGATAATGAGACTCACATGGTCTAAAAAGATGTGTAAGATAAAACAGCCTCTACATTAGCATAACCAGCCTGGAACGTCAGCCTTCTGATTATGTATCTAAGACATACCACAACACCACAGTGGTGCCATAGAGAGAAATTAATCTATGCTTGGATCAATTTCAAAAGAGCCAGAACATCGAGTCCCTTTAAATTTAGGCAAAGCATCATTCTTCATTAGATAACCAGCAGGAGGTAGGGAACTAGTTAACTTATAGCTACTCTAAAGGTACCCACAGGTGTTCGCAAAGAGTCGGACACGACTGAGCGACTGAACTGAACTGAACAGGTGTTCATGGCAGCAATGTACTATTCACCAGCCATAATCTAGAGGTGATCTTTACATGGAAATCCTTAACTTGAAAATAAGGATGATTTCATATTACATTCCAAAGAACGTAATTGTCTTTAAATTGCCCTTCTTTTCTCAAAAGATTTGATCTCTGAAGCCTGAAATGAAACTTTAACATTTTCAATTAAATCCAAGCCTTCAAGGTTTGGTTGAAACTAAGAAAATGATTTGTGAAACTCTTTTTAAACTCCCTCTGAAATAAGCTTCAAGCTAGTGAAGTTCTAATTCTTAACATTTAGACTAGTTATAAAAGAGAAGTCCCTTAGTACTGAACTTCAGCCATAATATTCAAGCTATGCAAAAAAGAATAACTTTAAATTAATAACTAAGATTTTATTTTGATATCTGATTTTTTTTTAAGTAAATGGCTTTTTTCGTTGCATGCTTTGCTTAGGAGATGATGGCAATAAAAGCAAACAAAATTCTGCTGCATTTTGTGATTTGGCATCTAAGATTTCATGTGCTGAACTGCTAAAACACACTGTGTACTTTTAGAATTCTCCCAAATTTTCCTAAGCATTTTTTCTGTATTTCTATTTGAAACATGTCTCACACATCTTTACTCTATGACATTATCAGTTTACTCATTTTTTACCCCCAAAGGGGAAATGAAGCTAAGTTTTTATACAATTTTAAAAAGTTATTTTCCACAGTTATTACAAAATATTGGCTATAACCCCCACATTGCAATATATCTTTGGGCCTATCTTTTACCCAGTGGTTAGTGTCTCACACTTTCCCATCCCTATATTCCTCCTCCCCACCTCTCCACTGGTAACCTCTGGTTTGTTCCCTATATCTGGGAGTCGGTTTCTTTTCTGTCATATTCACTAGTTTGTTGTATTTTTTAGACTTCATATATAAATAATCTCATGCAGTATTTATATTTCTTTGTCTGACTTATTTCACTAAGCTTAATACCCACCAGGTCCACTCATGTTGCTGCAAATGGCAAAAATCTCCTTCTTTTTTTAATGGCTGAGTAATGTTTCATTGCATGCATATACCACATCTTCTTTATCCAATCATCTGTAGGACACTTCGGTTGCTTTCATACCTTGGCAATTGTATATAATGCTACTATGAACATTGAGTTGCATCTGTGTTTTTGAATTTCAGTTTCTCTTAACCATGTGAAAATGGTTTCTTTTTTCTACTTTTAGGATGAAGTGCCATTACGGGATATTTTTTTAAAGATTTTTAAAATGTGAAAATGTCATGTAATATTAACTACTTCTATAATCTTCCTTATTATAACAGGAAATTGGATACTAATGCTGATCATGGAATCCTGCATTATGCTACCACTGGTCTATATGCTGCAATACATATGACACCTTTTATTGATCTGTTCTTTGACATTTTGCACAATTTAATAGCAATTCTACATCACATTTTTACAAAATTTTATAGAATTACAGAATACTATTGAAAAGTAGTATTATATTAGAATAGTATTCTATTAAATGGTATTTTTAAAGATTTCTAGATATTATATATAATACATATTTAATATTCAATACAATAATTATTAATATATAATTATATATTATATATATATAATTCTATGTATGCTATAATTTATTTTATAACTACATATACTTGTATATAATTATATAAGTATATATAAATTTATATATGCTATGCTATGCTATGCTAAGTCACTTCAGTCGTGTTCGACTCTGTGTTACCCTAGAGATGGCAGCCCACCAGGCTCCCCTATCCCTGGGATTCTCCAGGCAAGAACACTGGAGTGGGTTGCCATTTCCTTCTCCAATGCATGAAAATGAAAAAGGAAAGTGAAGTCGCTCAGTCGTGTCCAACTCCTAGCGACCCCATGGACTGCAGCCTACCAGGCTCCTCCATCCATGGGATTTTCCAGGCAAGAGTACTGGAGTGGGGTGCCATTGCCTTCTCCAAATTTATATATATTAACAAATTATTAATTATTGTAATTCTTATATATTATAATTTTATAATATATAAAATTATATATATATATAAAGGGAAGCCCAAATATATATATATATATCTTTGTAATATTCATAATTGGTTGAATAGCTTTTATATGAAAGCTTCTTTAGTTATCCCCAAACTGAAAGATATTCAAACAGTCATGAAGATTGCAGTTGGAGTATTCTTCCATAAGTACAATATTGTGAATTAAGTGAAGCAGGTATCAAGAGAGAAATAAAAAAAAAGATTATTTCACCACCATACCTGGACATCTTCCTAGGATTTTCAGATTACCTTCCTAGTCAAGTGTAGGATTTTTATAAGCCTTCTTGAAGTTTGTATATAAAAATACCATAAGACTCAATAAATTCATGTTGCTGCTGCTGCTGCTAAGTCGCTTCTGTCGTGTCTGACTCTGTGCAACCCCATAGTCTGAACTAATTTATCCTCTTAAATAATTTGATAAAACCAAAAGTCAAGTGGTAACAACTTAAATAAAGATGAAATATGAGTTATATTTTCTTTTTGCTATAAAGTGGAAAATGGCACGCAAAATCCATGTTAAATAGAAATAGTTCATTATTTGTATGCAAACTAAAATAGCTGTATTAACATTAAGTGTGAATTTCTATATTCATTTTTTATATAGCTGAAGTATTATGTATGATGAATAGTTGTCACATGCACACATTTCATTCTTCTACAATTCTAGAATTTATGACCAATAAAAATTAATAAAGAATTAGATTTATTTTTGGAAATAATTAAATATGTGATTGCATAGGTTCTAGGCTTCAGTGGTCATTCACCTATTTGAAAAATAAGAATCTCAATAACAATTTATTATAAAAATAAGAATAGCTGTGTAGGAGAAGTGTCAATGTATTCTAAAGTAACTAACATTGCTAGAATATTCTAGTACATGATTCTTACTGAATCATGTCAAGTATACATGATTCTTCTCCCTAGGCTTCATATTGTATTTGTTTATATTTTGGCTATTGTCATCATATGACAGTTTGTACTGAGTTAGCAGGATTCCCCTCAGAAAGTCAAACCTGAATATTATTTTTCTTATCAGAGAGATGTAACCTTGTATTTAATCCTACTAACTTATACAAATAATGGCTATATGCTGTTTCTAAATAAAGTCTTTAATATTTAAATTTTTCAGTGACTAGAATAAATCATTCACTTCACATCTTAATCTAGTACCAAATGCATGGCCATCTACCATGTGCTTAAATATAGATCTTCTAGAGGGCTAATGATTTACCATATTAGTTAAACGTTCTGGTCACATTAGTACTGACTTAAAAAAGTTTCTATTCCATATTTGTAGATTTTCTATGTTACGAATTTGAATTGGTGAGTGTTTTTTAGTACTCTAGGGAAAGGTTACCCACCACAGCATTCTGGCCTGGAGAATTCCATGGACTGTATGGTCCATGGGGTCGCAAAGAGTATGGACTTGACTGAGTGACTTTCATTTTCACTTTTAGTACTCTGAGATTAACTCAAAGTAAAAAAAAAAAAAAAAAGATAAGATTCAAAGCTCTGGTAACTCCAGAATATTTTCAAAGTGAAAAAATCTAGCAGTGTAAACATCCAAACTTGAACATTTATATCATCTTATATAATTAATGTTATGTATAAATTAACATACATATGAACATCTTCTTTATGTATAATGTGGTCTTTCCAAAAATAACTGAGACAACTTACCACAAGTTATACATACACTGATATAGCACTGTTAATTTAAGAATAAAGTACATTAGAATTTATTTTTCAGTAGAAAGTTAACTGCAGCAAGTTTAAGAAATGAAAATAGCACTTAAAATTGAGCACTTATATTTCCCTTAAGTGTTCTAACAAACCAAGAAAGGATAAAGTGAAGAAAAAAAAAAGGATAAATTTAGAAAACAATTAGGAAGAACAGAATGAAGATGTAAAAAGGGAAGGGAAAAATTATTATCAATTTCATTGTACTTCTTTTCAGTTTAAAAATTCATAAAAGCTTAGACGGGAAATTCTTTGGCAATAGAATTTTAAAAGTAATTGAAACTTGCATTATAATATGTATCCCATTTTCTTTCTTTCATCCTATTATTATGTGTATTCATTTTAAAAATTTTCATCCTTTTCATATATTATCCAATTTTCCCTGGAGAGTTAGGAAATTTTTTTTATTTATAATTTTATTCATTTATTTATAATTAAATGTTTATTTATAATTAATATTTTTATTTATAATTCAACTATTATCCAGTTCAATTATTAATAACTCTCCCAATACCCTGAAAATAACAAAAGAACAACAAATTTTATGGTCACCATAAACAAAAGGGGGACTGAATAGACAAGGACAGTATCTCCCATATGTTTCTTTAAGAAATAAATATTCTTTAAGTTACTATTAAGAAAAAGTAGCTTATTAAAAAAAAAAAGAACAAAAGGAAAGGTCATCATGTGAAACATTTTGAAGCTAAATTTTCAAAATATGCTGGTTTATCTATTTCCTCATTCAGATCTTCCTAATCTCTTATGTGAATTAATGTAATCTCTTTCATACTAACCACAATTCACCTAGTGTATCTAATAATACAGATATGATGATGTTAATTCTCTTTAGAAAGGGAAAAGAGAGAGACAGGGAAAATATTGTAATAACATTGAAATTAATATGCAGTATCCAAATTCTAAAGCTTGAAAGTGAAAATCATTCACAAATTATCTCATACATCACACATTAACATATCATCTCTACCCCAGCCACCTTGTGCTATTCTTGGTTCTCTGAACATGCCAAAAAATATGTCAGCTCTATGCTTTTGTACAGGCTATGGTTAGCACAGAAGAGTGTTCTTATCCCATCCTATTTGCCTTACCTCACATATGCCCCATCTCTTTTATTATTATTATTATTTTTGCTGTGTTAAGTCTTTATTGCAGTGCGTGGGCTTTCTCCAATTGTGGCACATGGGCTTTTCTTATTGCTGAGCATGGGCTCTAGCGCACCCTCAAGGGCTTAGTTGTAGTGCGAGGGCTTAGGTGTCCCACAGCATCTGGGATCCTAGTTACCGGATGAGGGATCTAACTTATGTCCTCACATACCCTGCAGCAGAAGAGGATTCTTAACCATTGGACTACCAAAGAATTCCTGCCCCAAATTCTTTACCTACTCTGTATAGAATGATTCATCTTCAAGGGCCATCTTAAATGTTACTCTCCAAACTATAAATGTATCTTCAATCTTGCCAAACAACTTGTCTCAACTTATTATGAGTTGTATTGGAAGCAGCTCATATCCTCCCCAAAGAGGAGGGTCAGGAAGTAGGAGAGGGTAAGATATGAAATCTCATTTATTGTGCTTAGGAGACCCTGAGTGGATACAGGGTATTGAAGTGAATATCTTAGCACTTTGTGATATTTTGAAGAAAATTATTCGATCGCTTGAAAGTAAAAAAAAAGAAAACAATGAAATTAATCTTTGTCTCACTTCTACATTAAATTTCAAAGGAGCATTCATCAATTGTGATTCATTAAAAAACTGAAAACTTCTTAGATTAAGAAATATATTAATAGACTATATACAAATAATAAGCAAATGAAAGGGATATAATGAAAAGATATTTGGTCATCATAAATAAGACTATGAATAAAACAAAATAGCTTTTAAAAGGTGAAATCACTATATGATTTTAATGCTGTTTTTCTTAAGAGAACAGGGGTATATTAAATATACAGTATAAGTTAAATATAGTCACATTATATAAATTTAAATATATTTAAGAAAGAAAACAAAGTTTAAAACATTCTGCAGACATAAAGTGAAATGCTGAATGTCACCAATATTAATAAAGATAACACTAGTAGACTGAGATTGGAAAAGGATATGGCAACCCAGTCTGGTATTCTTGTCTGGAGAATCTCATGGACAGAGGAGTCTGGAGGCTTAGAGTTCACATACACACACTGTAAACTGAGATAAAATTTTACTGTCTCCCAAAAATGGAAATTTATTTCCTATGCATGGAAGTTCAAAGTAGCTTATTGTGACCTGACAACAGCTCTCCTAAAAGTGGTAGTTTTTAATATTGTAAAGTAAAAAAAAAAAAAAAAAACAGACACCTTTCATCTTGTAGCTCCACCATCCTTTATTCAGTGCTTCCAAGGAGAAAGAACACGGGAAAAGAATGCAGATTACTTTTTTCTATGGGTCATGTCTAGAAGCAGCATACATCAAAACAGATACATTTTCCCTTGATCAGAACTTGGCCACATGGCCAGACCAATTGTAGGGGAATCTGGGAAATACAGCCTCACTGTGATGTCAGAAGACAAAGAAAATTTTCTTGAAGAATGACTAGCTTATCTCTGTTACACTATACAATTTAATATGTAATACAACTGAAACTGTAATTTCAAAAGTAAAATAATTCGAAAATCAAAAACATTGCTTATGTGTCTTTAGATAAATAAACTTATCTGTAGGGAGCCCTGTAGATTTGAAATTCAAAACAAAGATTTTGTGCTGCCAAACTTTAATCATCTCCTCTATTTTTCACGTTAACTCAGTGATATGGGCCGAGCTTTAGATAACTAAAGCGCTTTAGATTACTAGAGCGCTTTAGATTACTAAAGGCTAAGCTTTCCTTTAGTAAAGAAAGGGAAACTGTTCTACAAAAAGAAAACCTTATTGTTTCTACAACTACATCATCCATGTGATCAAAGTGATACAGCAGTCTGATTGACAAAGTAGCATCACAGAAAGCATAACTTTGAGGGAATGGAGTAGCGGATTTTGTGATGTACTAGACAAACATACATCCTTTCAAGATTAAAGGATTTATTTCTCTATTTGCTGGCATAAACCTGAGTATAAGCCTTAGCTGGAAGTCCTCTCTGGAAATTTCCTTGGCCATTGAGAGCTATCTTGGCAGTGACAAAGCCCCTTACCAAGGGCAGCCTGCATTTAAAGACCATTTGATGCAGTGATATAAAGTTTTATGTTCCTTGCTGCATTTTGGAACAACTCTGAAGGGTCATTTCAGTTTGGCTGACACATTTTCTGAGTTTATCGCATCCTAAGTTATCTTTTGACCTGATACTAGGGTTTGTTAAAACCCATAAGCAAGTACTTTCTGAGAAACTTCTTTTTTAAAAAACTCATTTAAAGTATAGTATTCATTGATTTTAGTATAGTTACAAAAATCATCATGGTCAATTTTAAAATATTTTCATCACTCAAAAAATAATTTCTGTTTTCATTTGTAATCATTCAATATTTACCCCCAAAGTCCTCTGTGCTCGACAACCTCATACATTTTCTATCTTTACAGCTTTGCCTAGTTTAGGAATTTCACACAAAAAAGTGTTGTACAATATTTGAATTTTAATGGGTTTCCTTGGTGACTCAGTCAATAAAATCTGCCTGCAGTGTGAGAGAACTGGGTTTGATCCCTGGGTTGGGAAAATCCCCTGGAGGAGGGCTTATGATTGTTTTCTCTCGCTTGAAAGTGAAAGTGAAGTTGCTCAGTCCTGTCTACTCTTTGTGATCCTATGGACTGTAGCCTACCAGGCTCCTCCGTCCATGGAATTTTCTAGGCAAGAGTACTGGAGTGGGTTGCCATTTTCTTCTCCAGGGTATCTTCCCTACCCAGGGATTGCTTTCTCTCGCTTAGCATAATGTTTCAAGGTTCTTCTATGCTGCACCATGTATCATAAAGTTTTATGTTCCTTGCCTCATCTTGGAACAACTCTGAAGGGTCACTCCAGTTTGGCTGACACATTTTCTGACTTTATCACATCCTAAGTTATCTTTTGACCTAATACTACTTCTTTTATTAAAACCCATAAGAAATTACTTCATTCTTTTTTATTGCTGAATAATATTTGACTGTTGCTCCTTGGAAGAATAGCTATGACAAACCTAGACGGCGTACTAAAAAGCAGAGACATTACTTTGCCAACAAAGGTCCATCTAGTCAAAGCTATGGTTTTACAGTAGTCGTGTATGGATGTGAGGGTTGGACCATAAAGAAAGCTGAGCACTGAAGAATTGATGCTTTTGAACTTTGGTGTTGGAGAAGACTCTTGAGAGTCACTTGGACTGAAAGGAGATCCAACCAGTCAATCCTAAAGGA
Source organism: Bos grunniens (assembly GCF_055505025.1). Taxonomy (NCBI): domain Eukaryota; kingdom Metazoa; phylum Chordata; class Mammalia; order Artiodactyla; family Bovidae; genus Bos; species Bos grunniens. The sequence continues at coordinate 139,605,846 of NC_141165.1, forward strand.
AATCTGTCCTGAATATTCATTGGAAAGACTAATGTTGAAGCTGAAACTCCAATACTTTGGCCACCTGATGCACAGAACTGACACATTGGAAAAGACCCTGATGCTGGGAAAGATAGAAGGCGGGAGGAGAAGAGGACGACAGAGGGTGAGATGGTTGGATGGCATCACTGACTAGATGGACATGAATCTGAGCAAGCCCCAGGAGCTGGTGATGGACAGGGAAGTCTGGTGTGTTGCAGTCCATGGGGTTGCAGATTTGGTCATGACTGAGTGACTGAACTGAACTGAATATTCAACTGTATAGGTATAGCACATTTTATTCATTCATTCATCTGATAAACTGATAAACTTCTCATAACCTAACTTTTCTACTAATTAATCTTCATTACAGAGCCTCTTTCCAGTGAGAGCCAACTGGTAAAAACAGATAGACTCAAGTTCAATTTGTTTATCTATTTTGCAGCTGGATTCCCCTGGGTATGTTATTTAGCTTCTCTGAACCTCGGGGTTGTCATGTATAAATACTACTTAAACATGAAATTATATTGATTTCAAAGCCTATCTCTTCAAATGACTATGATAGCTTATTAGCTATTTATTTCAATTTTATTCATGACAACCATGAGGTTGTTAAACAAATTGAACTTGAGTCTATCTGTTTTTACCAGTTGGATCTCACTGGAAAGAGGCTCTGAGATGAAGGTTAATACTGAATAATAACACAAAAGTAATAGAAATAAAATGAATCCTATTGTGGACCATTGATAAAGTATATTCAAAAAATGAAAATAATAATAATATTAAAATTTTAAATTACTTCATGCCATATTATAAGTAAACTTGCTAATATTTCCAAATAAGATTCACCCTACTGTGTTAAATTAATAATATTATGCCTGTAGTATAAATAAGTAAAAAAGAAAGAATCTTTAATTTGGCCAAAATTTTTCACTAAAATGATTTATTCTAGTAGAATAAATAGATTTGATAGATATTTAAAGGTATAATTAAAGTACAAATTGCTAGCAACATGCAAAATCCCTAGTAGAAGAGTGAAAGGAATGCACAGTAGTGATGTGTGTGTGTTAGCCACTCAGTTGTGTCCGACTCTATGGGACCCCATGGACTGTAACCCACCAAGCTTCTCTGTTCATAGGATTCTCCAGGCATGAATACTGGAGTGGATTGCCACACACTCCTCCAGGGATCTTCCGACCCAGGGATCGAACCCATGTCTCTTGCATTGCAGGCAGGCTGTTTACCAATCTGAGTTACAAGGAAAGCCTCAGAACAGTGATAAGAATAGCTAAATAACAATGTTAATGGCAATTAGGAATCATTAATTGAAAAGTCTAGTTATGAAATAAAGCTTAATTTAATAGCTGTATTTTAAGTTTTGTTAATTATATTCAACTTTTGTTATTTTTTTGATAGTATAAAATATGCTTTTAACATTTCCATGAATACATTTTAACCAGAGAGGTTGAATAATGAAATTTTCTAGGCTGGGAGGAGGTGAGGGTAGAAATCTTAATAATGTTACCCTAGGCCAAAAGAAACTGCAGTACAATAATGCTGTCAACTTTCAGACACTGTTCTAAAAAGAATAAAATAATCTAAAGGTCAAAAATGATGTTGGCTGAGATTTAAAAATAAGAAATAAAATGAGTTTTAAGCACTTACTGTTAAATACTACTTAACAATTTATCCTTCTCTCTTGATACCAATAGTCATCAATAAAATAATCACAAAGGTATTATTTCCTTTCAAGACATGATAAAATTGAGATTGAATGAAGTAAGTCAATGCTACCAGATTGACATTTTTGGAATTAGAATTCAATATGCATGAACCGTGATCTTCCAGATGTTCAAGTTGGTTTTTGAAAAGGCAGAGGAACCAAAGATCAAATTGCCAACATCCACTGGATCTTGGAAAAAGCAAGAGAGTTCCAGAAAAACATCTATTTCTGCTGTATTGACTATGCCAAAGCCTTTGACTGTGTGGATCACAATAAACTGTGGAAAATTCTGAAAGAGATAGGAATACCAGACCACCTGATCTGTCTCTTCAGAATCCCATATGCAGGTCAGGAAGCAACAGTTACAACTGGACATGCAACAACAGACTGGTTCCAAATAGGAAAAGGAGTTCGTCAAGGCTGTATATTGTCACCCTGCTTATTTAACTTATATGCAGAGTACATCATGAGAAACGCTGGGCTGGAGGAAGTACAAGCTGGAATCCAGATTGCTGGAAGAAATATCAATAACCTCAGATATGCAGATGACCCCACTCTTATGGCAGAAAGTGAAGAGGAACTAAAAAGCCTCTTGATGAAAGTGAAAGTGGAGAGTGAAAAAGTTGGCTTAAAGCTCAACATTCAGAAGACTAAGATTATGGTATCCTGTCCCATCACTTCATGGCAAATAGATGGGGAAACAGTGGCTGACTTTATTTTTTGGGGCTCCAAAATCAGGGCAGATGGTGACTGCAGCCATGAAATTAAAAGACGCTTACTCCTTGGAAGAAAAGTTATGACCAACCTAGACAGCATATTAAAAAGCAGAGACATTACTTTGTCAACAAAGGTCTGTCTAGTCAAGGCTATGGTTTTTCCAGTAGTCATGTATGGATGTCAGAGTTGGACTATAAAGAAAGCTGAGCACCGAAGAATTGATGCTTTTGAACTGTGGTGTTGGAAAAGACCCTTGAGAGTCCCTTGGACTGCAAGGAGATCCAACCAGTCCAACTCATCCAACTAAAGGAGATGAGTCCTGGTGTTCATTGGTAGGTCTGATGTTGAAGCTGAAGCTCCAATACTTTGGCCACCTGATGTGAAGAGCTGACTCATTTAAAAAGACCCTGATGCTGGGAAAGATTGAGGGCAGGAGGAGAAGGGGACGATGGAGGATGAGATGGTTGGATGGCATCACTGACTCAATGGACATGAGTTTGGGTAAACTCCAGGTGTTGATGATGGACAGGGAGGCATGGCATGCTGCTGTTCATGGGATCACAAAGAGTCAGACATGACTCAGCAACTGAACTGACTGACTTGATTAATTCAATAGCCCATGCTTTCTTTATTAGACCAATATTTTTCTATTTTACTTCTCTCAACACTTTTACAAAATAATAATTTTTTTTCAAAAGCAAGCTACAGCCAATGGAATATACTATTTCTAAGGCGAAGTGGTAGAATAGCACAATACACTAAATAATTGCTCTGCTACCTGGACCAAATAGGAACTGTGTATGAGGTAACTATATTAATATTTTTGTTCTCTCCTGACTTTCAACATGAGCTGGAGCTTGTGCCTTAAATAACTCATAACAGAAGAGGTCCCAGCACATTGTACTTTGGTTATTGGTAGCTAAATTTGGCTGTCACACAGTTGATAAAGCCTCCTGTTCTATTCAGTGCAGCATCAGAGTGAGACAAATTTGCTAGCTAATTGGCATTTCCCCCTTTTCTGAGTTCTCAAGATACTTGGACCCTAAATATCTACCTTTCTCTTGTTTTATCTTTTCCTACAGCTATCTGTTTATATGACATGTTTCATTAGTTCAGTTCAGTTCAGTTCAGTCGCTCAGTCATGTCCAACTCTTTGCAACCCCATGAATCGCAGCATGCCAGGCCTCCCTGTCCATCACCAACTCCCGGAGTTCACTCAAACTCATGTCCATCCAGTCGGTGATGCCATCCAGCCATCTCATCCTCTGTCTTCCCCTTCTCCTCCTGCCCCCAATCCCTCACAGCATCAGAGTCTTTTCCAGTGAGTCAACTCTTCACATGAGGTGGCCAAAGTCAGTCCTTCCAAAGAACACCCAGGACTGATCTCCTTTAGAATGGATACATGTTTCATACTGGCATTAAAACTCTTTGAAAGTAGGTAGAAACTGAGGTGCTTATTTTTTTCTTTTTTGTATCTCTCACAAAATCTAGCATTTTTTGAAACACATCAGGTACATTCACAACGTTGATAGCTAAGTTAAATGAAATTACATGCATTTTTTTATTTAATCACCAATACTCACAACAATATATAACATCATTTGTGCACACCATACACTAAGAAATAACAATACATACTATCCCAAATCCTGTTGCTCAAGGCTTTGTTAATATAATCTTGATGACTTTAATAAAAATATTGTACTGTTATGAAGACAGCTTCTCAATTTAGGAAAATCAGCCTTTTGTCATTTAGCTTATTAAATTCAGTTTGAGTTGTTTTCCATATGACCTCATAACCAGCACCAGTTTTTAACCTTTAAGGTACACAATAGAAGAATCAGTATAAAATAAATGAATAAATAAAGTAAAAACCTGCCTTCAAAATATTTTGATTGAATTGGAAAGATTTTATTTTTAAAATTATTTGCTTAATTTTTTCTAGTGCATTTATTGCCTTTAAATATATGGAATGGAATAAATAATGTCTCAAAAATTTAATTTCTTATTCAATTTTTGTCTAAAATTTCAAATAACTGTAACTTATTTATTTCCTGCTTTCATATGATTTAAATTTAAATAAAAGAAATATACAACACCCTGGCTTTTAAAATTAGAAGTGTTTTATTTAAGTTTCTTTCATTCAATGACAATGCATTCTTAGTTAAAGTTTTTTGTTCATTTCATTCAATTTAACACAGTCCATACAGGTTGTTTATAAGAGTCAAAAAATGTAATGAAGGTGCAAGTTTTATATACCAATATTTAATTATGTTTATAAGATTTGATTATCATTACAGGAAACAAAGCAAGCTTTTACTCTTTGTAGCTTTAAATTGTGTATAATATCAGTATTGTATAGAAATACTTATGTTTATAATTTTGTTTTAGTTTTGAACTACTTCAAAGATTTGATTTAGGAAAAAATATGGATGAATAGTATTCATGTTTAGTTTAAGGCTATCGTCTTTCTATTTATTTATTTCTAACTGCTTTGCACACAAACAGATATTGATCCTTCACCTCTTCAAAGGAACAAGTTCTACTTAATTACAATGATCAGAGAATTAGAAGCAACTAGTTCACTTTGAACTTTTTGACATTTTATAATAGAATTTGAGACTTATGGGCAATTTTGCTTTTACTTTTTTCAGGATTGAAAATATGGTCTCTGAGTAATTGTACAATAAGAAAAAATGAATCATTCACTCAGAAATTAAATTATCAGTGAATATGTATATTTCTGCATTATATTTTATCAACAATTTTGGAAAGATATTAGCAATGCAGAACAGTGAGTACCTCATTCTGCCCTTGAGAACAATAAATAGTCATCTCTTGAAACAGCAACTGAAATAAAGAATAACTGATTAAACAGATTGAGAATTGTGTAGAAATTTGGTCCTATAGAAGAATCTTTTTTGGCATCAGGGACGGATTTCATGGAAGACAACTTTTCCATGGACCTGGGGAGGGAAGGGAGAGGATTTGGGGATGACTGAAGTACACTACATTTATTGTGTGCTTTGTTTCTTTTATTATTACATCAGCTCCTCCTCAGATCATCAGGCAAAAGATCCTGGAAGTTGCAGACACCACTAGGAAGAACTAAATGAGGGGGACAGGCTCTCTCATCCTAATATGTTTATAATTCAAAGATCAAGATCTTAGAATTTGATCAATGATTATTTACTCTCTGACCATGACTTGGGTACTTTACAATTTCCACTTTGCTGTTGTTGTTCAGTTGCTCTGTCATGTTTGACTTTTTGTGACCCCATGAACTTCAGCATGCCAGGCTTCTCTGTCCTTCACCATCTCCCAAAGTTCACCCAAACTCTTGTCCCTCCAGTTGGTGATGCCATCCACCCATCTCATCCTCTTCTCCTCCTGCCCTCAGTCTTTCCCAGAATCAGGGTCTCTTCCAGTGAGTTGGCTCTTCACATCTGGTAGTCAAAGTATTATAGCTTCAGTTTCTTTATCAGTCTTTCCAATGAATATGCAGGGTTGATTAGATAATGTCAATATCAAAAATTATTTTCAAGACATTGCTCTCAGCACAGTATATTTATTTCTTACTGAAATAAATGAAGGAGAGAAGACACACCACCAACTTAAAGAATGGCATCTGAAGAGAATTAGATATTTTATTTTACTTCAAGACATATCTGGTCTTTACCCAATAGAGTTCCAAAAGGAAATCATAGAGATAAGTCTTTAGAAAACTTAGAGTTCAAAAGAGGAAAGAAAAAAAAAAAAAGATTTAGTTTTCACAGGATTGCAAACCTCACAGACAAACACATCCTACCATATTCAATATCATACTCAGGTAGGTAAGAAGTTATCCGAACCAATCTCTCATGATAGTTATTAACATTTCATTGTAGCAGTTCCAGGATGGCACAGAAAGAACATCCAAAGATCCACTCCCCCATGAAAGCAATGAGAAGAATGATAAAACTTTCTAAAATTGTCCTTTTCAGAGCATTTGAAATACACTAAATGCACTTGTGTTTATCCAAGAAAAAATTTCTAAATCTCTGTAAACACTATTCTGTAAAAAGCTATTTTATAGCATTTTAACTTGCTCTATTCAAATCGTATTGTCCTCAACATTTTTGTAGCCTAGAAATCTGATAGCAATACTATCATATGCATGAAGAACAGTAAAATAGCAGCAAATGGAGGGAGCAGAATGAGTATGGAGCTCAACAAAAAGTCTGATTCCCAGAGAACTGTCACTATTTGACCTGTCTGGAAGCTCCCTGAAACACTCCATCTCAAGACAGGTCTTTAGTCAACCTAAATTTAAATTTGTTAAGAATAATCTTTTCCTTGGGGCACTTGTCAAATGAAATACATATATATTGGAAGAAATATATATATATAATATATGTCAAATGAAATACATATATATGTCAAATGAAATACAAATATGTCAAATGAAATACATATATATCGGAAGAAATATATATATATATATATATATATATATATATATATATATATGTATATTTGGAAGAATGCTTCTTGGAAGAAAAGCTATGACCAACCTAGACAGCATACTAAAAAGCAGAGACATACTTTGCCGACAAAGGTCCATCTAGTCAAGGCTATGGTTTTTCCAGTGGTCATGTATGGGTATGTGAGTTGGACTATAAAGAAAGCTGAGCACCAAAGAATTGATGCTTTTGAACTGTGGTGTTGGAGAAGACTCTTGAGAGTCCCTTGGATTGTGAGGAGATCCAACCAGTCAATCCTAAAGGATATCAGTCATGAATAATCGTTGGAAGGACAGATGCTGAAAGCTGAAACTGCAATATTTTGGCCACCTGATGTGAAGAACTGACTCAGTGGAATAGATCTTGATGCTGGGAGTGACTGAAGGCAGGAGAAAGGGATGACAGAGGATGAGTTGGTTGGATGGCATCACCAACTCAATGGGCCTAAGTTTGAGCAGGCTCCGGGAGTTGGTGATAAACAGAGAAGCCTGGCGTGCTGCAATCCATGGGGTCATAAAAAGTTGGACAAGACTGAGTGACTGAACTGAATTGTTTTGTTTGTTTGTTTGTTTGTTTGTTTTTAACATCATAGCTGCCTGAGGGCAGTGATACCAATCAGGCAATCAAAAATCTGGACCAAAATCTCAGAACAACATCAGAGTAATGAGATGAAAATGAAGGGCTTACAAGGACTTCCCTAGTGGTCCAGTAGTTGGAGATTGCCTGACAATGCAGGTGACATTGGTGAACCTAAGGATTTCATACATTGCAGGGCAGCAGCCTCAATGCACCACAACTACTGAGCCTGCCACTGCAACTACTGAAGCCTGCATGCTTAGAGCTCCTGCTCCACAACGAGAGAAACTATGGCAATGAGAAGCCTGTGCACCACACCTAGAGAGTATACCATGCTCAGCAAAGAAGATCCAGCACAGATCAGATCAGATCAGTCGCTCAGTCGTGTCCGACTCTTTGTGACCCCATGAATCGCAGCACACCAGGCCTCCCTGTCCATCACTAACTCCCAGAGTTCACTCAGACTCACGTCCATCGAGTCAGTGATGCCATCCAGCCATCTCATCCTCTGTCATCCCCTTCTCCTCCTGCCCCCAATCCCTCCCAGCATCAGAGTCTTTTCCAATGAGTCAACTCTTTGCATGAGGTGGCCAAAGTACTGGAGTTTCAGCCTTAGCATCATTTCTTCCAAAGAAATCCCAGGGCTGATCTCCTTCAGAATGCACTGGATGGATCTCCTTGCAGTCCAAGGGACTCGCAAGAGTCTTCTCCAACACCACAGTTCAAAAGCATCAATTTTTTGGCGCTCAGCCTTCTTCACAGTCCAACTCTCACATCCATACATGACCACAGGAAAAACCATAGCCTTGACTAGACGAACCTTTGTTGGCAAAGTAATGTCTTTGCTTTTGAATATGCTATCTAGGTTGGTCATAACTTTCCTTTCATGGAGTAAGCGTCTTTTAATTTCATGGCTGCAGTCACCATCTGCAGTGATTTTGGAGCCCCAAAAAATAAAGTCTGACACTGTTTCCACTGTTTCCGCATCTATTTCCCATGAAGTGATAGGACCAGATGCCATGATCTTCGTTCTCTGAATGTTGAGCTTTAAGCCAACATTTTCACTCTCCACTTTCACTTTCATCAAGAGGCTTTTGAGTTCCTCTTCACTTTGTGCCATAAGGGTGGTGTCATCTGTGTATCTGAGGTTATTGATATTTCTCCCGGCAATCTTGATTCCAGCTTGTGTTTCTTCCAGTCCAGCGTTTCTCATGATGTACTCTGCATAGAAGTTAAATAAGCAGGGTGACAATATACAGCCTTGACATACTCCTTTTCCTATTTGGAACCAGTCTGCTGTTCCATGTCCAGTTCTAACTGTTGCTTCCTGACTTGCATATAAATTTCTCAAGAGGCAGATCAGGTGGTCTGGTATTCCCATCTCTTTCAGAATTTTCCACAGTTTATTGTGATCTACACAGTCAAAGGCTTTGGCATAGTCAATAAAGCAGAAATAGATGCTTTTCTGGAACTCTCTTGCTTTTTCCATGATCCAGCGGAGATCCAGCACAGCAAGAAATAAATAAATATTTTTTGAAAAAAAGGAAAATGAAGGAGATACATAAAAATAAGCTTCCATTGCTGGTGATCTAAAAAGAGTACATGTGTGTTCTAAGTTATTTTAGTCATAGTCAACCCTTTGTGATCCTATGGACTGTAGCCTAACAGGCTCCTCTGTCCATGGGATTCTCAGGCAAGAATACTGGAGTGAGATGCCATGCCCTTCTCCAGGTGATCTTCTGGATCCAGGGATCAATCCCCATCTCTTGCAGCTCCTGCATTGCTGGCAGCTTCTTCACCCGTGAGCCACTGGGGAAGCTCCAGAAAGATATATATGTACAATGCTTTGGCATACCCAGAAAAAAGTCTAATAATGCCTTAATTTATCACTTTGGGCCAATATGGAACCTCCAAACATGCAAGAAGGTGAGTTTACCCAGAGGTGTGAACTTCTAGCATAACTCTGTATTTACTGAACACAGAGCTCTTCAGTAAAGTGAGGCACAAAGAGCTGGACACGACTGAGCCCGCAGGCAATGGTGATTTTATTTTAATTTCCTCTGTTAATCTGAGGCTTCCCTAAGAAGTTTCCTCAGAAGATTTATCTTTCAGCTATTTCCACTGCAAATCCACTGGATCCCTGTTCATATGGGGATAAGTTGTAGGGCAAAGGAAGCATACTCTATTATGATTGCATCTCATTCTTTTAATGGGTCTATTTCCCAGTACTGTGACTTTCAGAATTGTTTCATAGCTTTTCTTCTTCTGTTAGGTGAAACAGAAAATCTAGAGGGCCCTAGAAGTGGGGATAATGCCCCCTTTTCAGGGTGGGATAAGTTCTGATTAATTATTTTTCCTGAAGAGTAGGGCTTTGTAATGGCACCTCTGGATAGATTTCAGAACTATTTCTCTTTCCCTTCCCCTGATAAAACCAGTAGATCTTTCTCAGAGTTTTACTGTGGGTGCCTAGATAAACCCATAAAATATGTCCCTTTTCCCAGACTCCAGTCCCCAGCTGTTTACAATTTTCAAACTAGTCCACACTCAGTTTCCAGCCATGTGTTAATATTAACGTTTGTGTTTCCATCCGTTTTTGGCTCCAACGGTTTTTCCTATGTGTTGTCTCTTCAGTTGCGTCCAACTCTTTTCAATCCTATGGACTATAGGTTGCCTGGCTCCTCATAAGCATATGTTAGTCCTCACTCTCTGTATGTGCTTGTCTGTCCAGATTTCAAGGTGGCAGTTTGCCTTGCAACATCAGTTCTCTGACAGATCCAAGAAACATCATCGATTTTTAGTTTGTACAACCATTTATTATTATCATGGGAATGATGCTTCTAAACTCTTTAGATACTGAAGCTGAAACTGGAAATCCATTAATAACCATTGATAAAGGGTTAATTTACTCTTGAAATTGCTTGTGCACTTAATTTTTTGTCTCTAATGTGACATTCACTCTTTATGTTATTAACGTTTTGGCTATCTGACAAAAGCCCTTATTATTTAATTCCTGTGTACACTTACCTATTGACATTTGAAACATACTTCTGTTAAATTCTCATGCTTCTCCTATCCCTCTTGACAAGTGAGAATGTAGTCAACTTATATCTGTCAGGAGATTTCTACTTGTGTATCCACCACCTAACTTCTGCTGCTCCCTATTCACTGCACTGGTGCCTTTTTGCTATTTTCTTAACAGTACAATTATCAACCTCAGTTTGTAGTGTTTAATAGGGTCTCAACTCATGCCATGTTGCCTGGCACATAGTAATATGGTTAATGTTCAACAGCAATAAAATCTAAAAAAAAAAAAATCTTTTAGTAGCTGTTCACTGATTTTATGAAAATAACTTTGTTAAAATGGGAATATTTTTCAAAAAGTTTTTGAAACTCCAGATGTAGAAAGTGTAAGTTTTTCCTTTATGCTGCCTGTGAGCTTAGTTGATCAGTCATGTCCTACACTTTGCAGCCCCTTGGCAGGATTGTAGCTCTCCAGGCTCCTCTGTCCATGGGGATTCTCCAATCAAGAATACTGGAGTGGGTTGCCACGCCCTCCTTCAAGGGATCTTCCCAACCCAGGAATTGAACCAGAGTCTCCTGCCTTGCAGGAGGATTCTTTACCAGCTGAGCTACCAGGGAAGACCTTTTAATTTATATATGACATTAAAAGTCTGTTAGTTTTCTGACGCCAAAATGTTGTGTTCACGTTGTGATTTTGAACCATAAAACTGAGAAAAGTACCAAAGAATCTTACTCAATTTTCTCAATTTTTAATTTGCTCAAATTAGAGATAGAAAAGTGAGCCCCAAAGAGATTGAATAAGTAGCACAGATTGTGCAGTCTACCAACTTACACATCAGAGTTCTTTCATTATATCATCCTGCCTTCTGACACCTCTGAATAATTTGCTAGTAGTAGACAGATAAATAGAGGCTATGGACTGCTACAATTTTCAGTCAAAGCAGACTCAACCAATAATGTTACCAACAATATCCCCCACAGACATATTTATTACAACTATTCCCTGTTTTGTTCTGCATCAGCAGGTCCATCTGGCATTAAAGGATTGGCCAGGTGTTCTGGGGAAGAGTTGGCACATAAATGCCTTGAATATTGTGATACTAGCAGGAGGGAGAGATTTAGAAAATGAAAGGAAATTGAATTATTCTTGGTATATATGAGCTTACAAGACATTTTTAGGTGGTAACAATTATGGAGCATCTTTTGCTTTATTTGTAGATGGAATTTAGCTTAGTTTAAAAAATTAAAATGAAATGTAAATATTCAAGAGAAATACAGTGTCATACCCATTAAGTATAGTGAATACATAAAAGTGTGGGTAAGCATCTTTGAAAACCTATAGTAAAATGAGAAAAGAAAATAAGGTATGATATATCTCATCAAATTATTTATTATTCTAAAGGAAAAAAAAAACAAAACGCTTTCTTTATTAGTCTTAATCAGTTTGTCCCTAATTCAAATTTTTCAATCAGATGGTCAGAATATGGTTTACAAATGAATGTGGCTTGCTAAATTGAATTTTTTGGCTTGAATTAGTTAATCTTTTCCCCAAGTGAACAATTTTCTGTGTATTTTAGCTTATCAAAGACAAATAAGTATTAAGAAAGCAGGTGTCACTCTAATATGCAGAACTCTGATTAAATAACAAGTGTAATGCATGTCCACTGAGGCTCCAAGCATTCCCTAAGAAACTTTCCCCAGGCAAAGACATGTTTGTGTGGTGCACTGATACACAATAATGAGAAACCTCCAGTGTTCATACCAGCACTATGCAACACCCTTGACTTTCATTATGCCATGATTAATATCATGGTAAAGTGCTTTTATCAATCTTGAATGTGCATAGGCTATATTATAAAATACATGACCATACAAAATTTCTATGGCCTTTTAACCTAGGAAAAATAATTATCTGTGATTTGTTAAATTTTTAAACATTTCTATATTTAGATTTTCTATCATAACCTTTTATATTTCTTCTAAATTATTTCACTTTAAAGCAGTATTTAGTGATTTTTTGAAACACAGGAAAACTGAAATAAAATCAAAATTGCTAATTCCACTATTTAGAAATAACAGAGACTTAAATGTATAGCTTTTGTCCAGAGATGAATAAAAATACATGTTCCTTCACATTTTTATAAATATAAATTTTACCATATATTATTTTCAGCATATATATATATATATATATATATATATTGAATTTTAAGGCACCAGAATTATGTGTGTATATAAAAGAGTCAAATGACTCCCTGGACTGAAAGATGTCAGAGGCATAGCACACATATATTGCTTCAACATCTCTATGGACCTATCCATTTTGGCATCTATACTATTTGTATTTTTTGGGGCTTTGAGAAATTACCTTTTAAATTCAGTGGTGTTTGGGTATACAGAATAAACCTCAATATTGATTTTTTGAAATAATCTTTTCTTGATATATCATAAATCTTGAAAGGTTTTTTGTTTCATTGTATGATTCTATTTATTCCTTCATTTCTTAGGTAATTTAAGAGATTGTTTTCCTCTATATCTCTGTGAATATTATTTGTATGGGTTACTTCAGAAACACCAATAAACTTATTTTAGCATTATATTTGTTTTACACATATAAAATTTTCTTTGTATTATTTAATATCTTTGATTTTTTCTACATTCACTATGGCTTCTGACACATTTTCTCTTTATTGAAATTTAGTTTTCAACTGTATTCATCCTAGTTCTGTCACTTTTTGATTTATTTGATAGATTTAGCATTGTCATACATTTCAGTATATTTACTTCTGCCATCAACCTTTTCGTAAATCCTATCTTTTAGCCACTGGGTTTGTGCTCTCATTTTATTGAAGCAATTTTATTATTGATTTCTTCAATAATACAATGCTTCTAAGGAAAGTTTTAAAAATCTGTTTCTTGCTATTTGTTTTATTATTATTATTATTATTTCATGTGATATATCATTATATTTTGTGAGACTTTCATTTTTCAAAGTTATGGCTAGCTTGTTATAACAAAATAACACAGAGCGAGTGGCTTAGACAACAGAAATGTACTTAATCACATTTCTGGAGGCTAGAAGTCAAGATCAAGGTGTTGGTGGCATTGGTTTCTCCTATAAAAAATTAATAAACAGAAAGCTTAATTAAATAGAATCAGGAGACCAGAAGGGAGAGCTTCCATGTCCTGTGATGTCAGCACAGCCCATCAGGAAAAAGAAAAACTCCTTTTCTTCCCTGACAAGAACTCACAGTGAAAAGCAATGGACTCTACTTTCCGTAACCCTTTCAATTTCCTTTCCCCCCTTCTATGAAAGTGTTTCAATTCTTACCTTGACTTTTGGGGACTTACACATGGTTCACGAGGGTCACAGACCCGGTACATCTTTATTAACCCTGAATAAACCCACTTTTGCTAGATAAATAACTGTCTATTTATTTCAGCTCAGTATTTTGGTGTGCAGTTCAGGGACCAGAGAAAACAGTCTAATGGTCTACAGCTAGTGAGCAAATACGTGTGATACTTGAAATTGAGACTATTGTCACTGCTTTCTCACTTACCCTGGGATTAAACCTGTATCTTTCTTCATGATTCAAGTTCATTCCTTCTTTGCATTTGAAACTCTCCAGGTTTTATTTGGAATTTATTTTTAAGGTTTTATCTTTCAGATTAAGACCTTGTTCTGTATACAAGCATTCCTTTGGCACCTGTTTGAGATCAGAATTGCTTTCGGTGAACTGCTTCACCTAAAGTTGGCTGAAAATGCCTTTAGCCTTCAGCTCATTCTTCTGGCAGGGACCATTTTTTGGAAATTGCATGAAAAAAACCATTTGACCTGGCTCCCCTGGGAGCAAGCTGTTTCCTTAGAATTGGCTGGTATTCAGGCTTGCAAGCAGTTGGAACCAAGCCCTTTGTGCAGTAAGCAGTTTTAGAATTGTTCTTTAGAGAAAAACCTATGAAAATGGGATATCAGTTACCTAACTATTTTGAGGAATCCATCCTACAGGTGCTCCTGGATGATTTTATGTTTAAAAAGCATATTCTTTCCTCCCTCTTATGCACCTGCAAAACTAAATAGATTGGCCTTGCTGATTTAAAAGCCTTGCTTGAAATTACAAAGACTATCATCAACACTTCCTATTAATCTATATTGTGTGCTAAGTCGCTTAGTAATATCCAACTCTTGTGACCCTATGGGCTGTAGCCCATCAGACTCCTCTGTGGAACAAAACTCAGTCTTGCACACAAAAATCTGATGAACCTGTTCATGATTTATAAAATCAACTTTAGATAATTTTTAAATAAAATTCTGATCTTCCTTCAGGTGTTGATTTCTATCTGGGTAGCTTTTAACTCTATGTTTATTAATCAGCTATACTGTGACTTATCCTTTCTAGTAAAAAATAATTAAATAATTTTTAAAAATAGAATGGAATGGAACACTATGCTCACTCTAGATTTAGTTAATCTGGTAAATCATCTCTCTTGTACTCTAGAGGGGTTGCCTTAGAGGAAGACTGCCAACATTCTTAACCTTCAACTCTGAAAATTGAAGGCTCCTAAAGAAAACCAAAATCCACCATCTGTGTTCTGTTATTATTGAAATGATCCAGGACATTGGAAAAAAGAGTTATAAATGTAAGCACTTTAAGCATCTTCAGCCATCTATCCACTTTTTAAAAAATAAAATCATTTTTATATTGGAGTATAGTCAATTAACAATGTTGTGATAGTTTCAGATGGACAGCAAAGGGACTCAATCATACATAGGCATGTATCCATTCTCCCTCAAACGCCTTTCCAATTCAGGCTGCCACATAACATTGAGCAGAGTTCCCTGTGCGATACAGCAGGATCTTGTTGGTTATCCATTTTAAATACATCAGTATCCGGCCTTTTGAACATCTGACTCACAGATAGGGGCTTGAAGAAATACAAGTGCTTTCCCCAATCCTTTCTCTTAGGAGAAACATTTCTCCAGGATGGAGTTGAATCTCTTCTAGTCTTTTCTGACACAAGAGGGAGCCACTCTCTCAGTGTTCAATCTCACTACTATAAAACAGCTCCTACCTCAGAATACTGCAGCCCACCAGGCTCCTCCGTCCACGGAATTCTCCAGGCAAGAGTACTGGAGTGGGGTGCTATTGCCTTCTCCGTCAGAATACTTAAGAAGTTCAAATAGTGGGGATCTCTAATAAACCTCAAGAGGTTCCTGTCTCTGAACCTATTCCCATTTTTTAGACTCTTTTAGAGGCATACACCCTTGTACCCTTAGTATCTCCTCTCTTATCTATTTATCAGGCTGAGATTTCTTATAGAAGTATCATGCTGAAATTTCTTCCAAAAGTGAGAAATAATTCTGAAATTGATAGTAGTTGTCAAAGTAACCCACTAGGCAAATTAAATGACTCTTTGACATCTTTTATTTGTTCTGTCTCTATAGTACTAGAGATGATTCTGGAAATACCAATCATTCATCCCTGTTAAATCAGCTATCGCCTTTCTTATGGGCAAAATCTTCAAATGATTTTGGCAAAGTTCACAGAGCACCTCTCATCAAATAGACCTCTCAAAACCTCTTTCAATAATTAATCAATACCCTATAAATAAAAAAAGTCCTTCAATGTACGAAGCCTATAATAGAAAGTTACAAGTCACTAAGCTTCATCATCCCTTGTATTAGCCCCTGTAATACTCCTATTTTATCAGTAAGAAAATTCAAAGGCTGAGAGTGGAGGTTTGTTCAGGACCTCTAAGCATTAAGCTACATTGTTATCTCTTGTCACTTGGTTGCTCATAACCCTTGTATGTCACTAACATACATTCCTACTTGAAGTGAATTATTTAATATAATTGATTCATGCACTGCATTCTTTAGTATTTCAGTTAATGAAGTAATTAATATTTTTCCCCTTCACTTGGGAAGAAAAACAATTCACCTGAATAGTAATGCCTCAGGATTTTACTGACAGTCCTTATTTAATGCAAATCCCAAAAGCTGATATGGATGATATAATAGTCAAGGCTATGGTTTTTCCAGTGGTCACGTATGGATGTTAGAGTTGGACTGTGAAGGAAGCTGAGTGCCGAAGAATTGATGCTTTTGAACTGTGGTGTTGGAGAAGACTCTTGAGAGTCCCTTGGACTGCAAGGAGATCCAATCCGTCCATTTTAAAGGAGATCAGCCCTAGGATTTCTTTGGAAGGACTGATGCTAAAGCTGAAACTCCAATACTTTGGCCACCTCATGCAAAGAGTTGACTAATTGGAAAAGACTCTGATGCTGGGAGGGACTGGGGGCAGAAGGAGAAGGGGACGACAGAGGATGAGATGGCTGGTTGGCATCACCGACTCGATGGACATGAGTTTGAGTAAACTCCGGGAGTTGATGATGGACAGGGAGGCCTGGAGTGCTGCGATTCATGGGTTCGCAAAGAGTCTGACACGACTGAGCGACTGAACTAACTGGTGGTAACATTCTACTTTGTTGTAATATATGGATGGTTTGCTTTCTTGCTCTCCTTCTCAAGCCTCCTCATAGGACGAGAACATCCACTGGGTAAAGCTTTTATCCTAAAGGGATATAGGGTTGCTAAAGAAAAACTGCAGTTTTTCCCAAGCCTGGGTCTGGTATTTAGGGACTTTGACATCAGAACAAACACTACCACCTATATCCAAATAGACTCCATGGTCTAGAACCAAAACTAAGTACCGTTTTGGAGGCTCTCTTGGACTAGTTGATTATTGCTGAAATTGGATTCTAAATTTCTCTCTTATGGCCAAACCTCTGTGTTCTATTCAACAATAAAAATCCAACTCCAATTTTATGGAAAGAACCAAATTACAGTTTTCAAGGTTATTGCTGCAAAAAAAAAAAAAAAGAAGAAGAAGAAGAAGAAGCTGATGAATCTATCTGCCCATAGACATTCCAATTAACAGATTCCCCATTTCTTTTTTGTAAATGGAAAGGAATGCCCTTGGGATACTCACCCAGGAACACAAGCACCACCACACACAAAGGAGAGTATAGCCAGCCTCAGGACCCTGTGTCTTGGGAATGCTCCTCCTGCCTTAAGGCTATCATAGTCACTGCCATTTCAGTTAAGGCTACAAAAAAAAAAAAAAAAAAAAAAGTCACTGTGGAATTAACCACTTTTGTATCTCATGCAGTAGAAGCTCTCCTGAATTCTCATCATTTTCAGTATTTCTCACAGCTGCCTGATCCTGACAGACCACCTCCTGACTCTCTGTGATGATCTACAGGAAATTCCTTTGAGTGATACTTACTTCTCATGTTTCACTGGCCGTTCCTATTTAAATGCTGACAATGGTAAATATTGTGCTTGATATGTTATTACAATCTCTTTTGATGTTGTTGAATCAGCATCTATACCTATGGCTACTTTGAACCAACAAGCTGAATTATATGCTCTTATATGTGTTTGTACTTTAGCCAAGGACAAAACTGCCAATATCGATATTGATAGTAAATATGCTTTCAGAGTAGCTCATGATTTTGGAATGTTGGGAAAGCAACATAATTTCCTGATTTCCAGTGACAATAATATTAAAAGTAGGCCCTATGCCTGTATTCAGGAGTTACTGGATGCAATATCCACAGTAACAGCTTAACAGTTATTCAGAATCTATGACATTCTAAACTTGACTGTCTAGACGCTAGAGGAAGTTACTTCACTGATATTTCTACAAGGAAATCTGTCCTGAAAGGGACAGTGTGTCCTGCATCCTCATTTGCCTTAGTTGTGTCTGAGTCTTTGTGACCCTATGTACCGGACTGTAGCCCATCAGGCTCCTCTGTCCATGAAATTATCCTGGCGAGAACACTGGAGTGGGTTGCCAGTGCCCTCCTCCAGGGCTTCTTCCCAACCCTGGAATCTAACCCACATCTCACACCTTTCCTGCATGGCCAAAGGATTCTTTACTACTGAGCCTCTGGGAAAGCACCTTGAAGGGACCCACAGCAGCCAACCCTGTCATGTTCCAAAGGGATATTTCCCAAGATGATAATTTAGGAAAAATGGCTAGAAAAATCCATCAACCGGCCTTAGAAAATGAAAAACACAATTGGGAATTCAGTAATTGTTAGTCCAATAAAAAGAGAAAGCTCTGGTTTGGACCAAATGACAACCCAGCCCCACTGGAGATTCTAAAATCCCTACTCCTCACCATTGTACATTAACAGTGACTCATTTAAACTGTTTTGAGTGACAGTTATTTCTAGTTATGAAAATGAACACATGGTTATTGAATAGAAAGAAAGATGAGAATCAAAATGTGAAAAAAAAAAAAAACCCTGCTATTTAACAAATGGAATTATATATCATATGCTTTTCTTTTCTAGTGGTAGTTTTACTCCTGTATATATCTTTTTTAAAATAAGAGCGAATAAGAACAGGTTTCAAAAATTTACTATGCTCCATATGCCCATATAAAGGAAAATAAATAAAACATTACCTAAATGATGAAGACCCTTTCATTCCTCCCTGGAATCACTTTAATTCTTTCTTCCACATATTTGGGCTTCCCAGGTAGCACTAGTGGTAAAGAACCCGGCTGCCAATGCAGAAGATGTAAGAGATGCGGGTTCGATTCCTGGGTCAGGAAGTTCCCCTGGAGGAGGAAATGTCAACCTACCCCAGTATTCTTCCTGGAGAATTCTGTGGACAGAGGAATCTGACAGGCTACAGTCCATGCAGTTGCAAAGAGTTCGACACAACTGAATCTATTTAGCATGCAGGCCCACATATTTAAACACTAGACAAAATTTGTTATTCATTGTTTGCATATATTTCTTTCACTTTTCAGTTCAGTCTCTCAGTCGTGTTTGACTCTTTGTGACCCCATGGACTGAAGCATGCCAGGCTTCCCTAACCATCACCAACTCCTGGTGCTTGCTCAAACTCATGTCCATCAGGTTGGTGATGCCATCCAACCATCTCATCCTCTGTTATCCACTTCTCCTGCTTTCACTCTTTCCCAGCATCAGGGTCTTTTCCAATGAGTCAGTTCTTTGCATCAAGTGGCCAAATTATTGGACCTTCAGCTTCAGCATCAGTACTTCCAATAAATAGTCAGGGCTGATTTCCTTTAGGAAGGACTGGTTTGATCTCCTTGCAGTCCGAGAGACACTCAAGAGTCTCCTCCAACATCACAGTTCAAAAGCATCAATTCTTCACACTAAGCTTTCTTTATGGTCCATCTCTCACATCCATACATTCTTTCACTCTTACTACATAGTATTATGTGATTATGCTGTTATTATTCCTCTGTAATTTATTTTTTACACTTAGCCCTATTTTTGAGATTAATTGAATTTGATGTGTCTCTTTAGGTCATTCATTTCTACTATTATATCATATTTTATTGGGTGAATGTATTACAATTTTCCCATACAAACAGAATTTTTAGTCTTCTTAATTTTTTAATTTTTTAATGTTTTACTTTTTTACTTTTTTATGTTTTAAAAAATCTTATTAACAATTCTTTAGAAACACCATGGTATATACTCCATTATTATGCCTAACAATCCTCTGTTTGTTAGAAATTCAGGTTGAATCTTCAGTTCTCAGAATTTAGAATACTGTTCAGTATATAACAGGTGCTAACTGAAGAAAATTTTTAATATAATGACTTTTTAGTTTTTCATTGTTGTAATTAATAGTTCAACTAAAATTATGCAACAATTTCTATCTGACTACCTGACAATTTTTTATGTTATATTCCAAGGCAGGTATTTGTAGAAAAAAATAATGTATATAATTAGGACATTTTCTGTCCTCTTCTTATACTTTAGAGGTTGGATTTGAGGTTTAGATGCAGC
Source organism: Bos grunniens (assembly GCF_055505025.1). NCBI lineage: Eukaryota > Metazoa > Chordata > Mammalia > Artiodactyla > Bovidae > Bos > Bos grunniens. The sequence goes on from NC_141165.1 coordinate 139,626,243, forward strand.
CCTGCTAAAACCCAAAACTTTGGAAAGGAGAAGTTAGCAGCTCACTGCTGGGTAACCTTGTCCTTCTGGCAGATGGATGATAAGCAACTCTCAGTTCAAAGGTGATGCCCTTCTATGCTGGAAAAATGGCAGGAGATAGCATTTCAGGTTGAAAAAGTTGAAACTGTATTGCTACTTTTACAACATGTTCAGTTATTTATACTGTAGAGGGGAAAACAAATGCCAAAATATGTTGGCTTTTTAAAAATAAGCTGAATAATGTGGGAAATATAATTTTTAAAAATGTTTCCCCCTCCATGAAGCTTAATCAAGCACTTCCATTTTTCTCTTAAGTTTGGGGGATGAGTTGTTCGAAAGACACAATTTTATTTGTCCTGAATTGATTCTTATAGGGAAAATAGTGTCTCTTCTAAAAGAAAGGTAAATGGCATTATTGTTTATCTGAGCTCAACATCCTAGGAAAAGAGAGATTTATAGAAAAATTACAAACAAGGATTATCAATATAAATTTTCCTGGAGCAACTTATATCTCTCCTTTCAGACCATTTTATTTCCAACAACAAATGATAGGCAGTTAGGGGCAGCGGCTATTCAGTGGGTGAAAGTGAAAGTTTCTCAGTCATGTCTGGCTCTTTGCAACCTCATAGACTATACAATCCATGGAATTCTCCAGGCCAAAGTACTGGAGTGGGTAGCCTTTCCCTTCTTCAGAGAATCTTCTCAACCCAGGGATCGAACCCAGGTCTCCCGTATTACAGGTGCATTCTTTACCAGCTGAACCACAAAGGAAGCCCAAGAATACTGGACTGGGTAGCTAATCCCTTCTCCAGTGGATCTTCCTGATCCAGGAATCAAACCTGAGTCTCCAACATTGGAGGTGGATTCTTTACCAGCTGAGCTATCAGAGAAACCCTGTCTAGTGGGTAAGAGAGCCCTAAGGAACACCATGGTTGCTACACCATGGTTGTATACTCTCAATGTTCTTTTAACTCTTTTAACTTTCTCTCATCCCAGCACTACCACATTCTATCTTAGGACACTGTGACCTCCTTGAAGTTTGTCTCCACTTTTGTCATATGTTAACAATGATAAGCTGGACATCTGAACTTGATCATCAAAATTTCATCTTTTAGCAGATAAACCCTACAGATTTCCACCTTGTGGTATTCACAGTCCTGTATAATCTTCTCTCTTTGAATGTGACTTGCTTCTAGAACACATGCTATGGCAAAGGTTAAGGAATTTTTTAGATGTACTTAAGATCTCAAATAAGTTGATTTTGAATTAATCAAAAGGGAGAGTATTCTAGCTGGGCCTGCTAAATGAGGTGAAAAGCCTTAAAAGAGACACTTGACTCCTTGAGGGTGAGAGTCTTTCTCCCTGTTGCTCTTTTTGAAGAAGCTTCCACATTGTGAGCCAGTATATGGAGAAGACCATGTGGCTAGGAACTCTGGGTAACCTCTGTCAGCTGAGCACAGTCCTGACAAAATGAGGACCTCTCTGCCCTCCATAAATCTGAGTTCTTCCAGCAAGTGAGAGATTCTGCAAATTGATTCTTTTCCAGCACAGTTTGTGATGAGATCACAGCCTTGGTCAACATATGGATTTCAACCTGGTGAGACCTGGATAGGCTGTGCTACAGCTTCTACCTTATAGAAATTGTGAGAAAATAAATGTGCACTATCTTAAGCTGCTAAATGTGTGGTTGTTTGCTATGCAGCACAGAAAACTAATGCATTACCATTCCTTTATCGTGATATCTGTCTCCATTAGTCAGTTTCAAATTCTGAATCAATATCTTGTGAGCTCTTATTTTGTTCCAGATCTTGTTAAGAATTCATCTCACAATCACGCAAGTCAGCAAATAGCAGAGCCCAAATGGAAGCTCAGACTTTTTTATTCCTGGTTCAGGGATCATTCCTCTACAATATGGAACTATGGGTACTCTAATTAAAAAGTCAAGTGTATGATTGACACAAATATTAAGTTATTGTGGGTTAGAACTATTATATCATCCATTTTTATGTACTCATATATGGTGCCAAATTTGAAGCTGTGCTGATTCTTATGGAGTGCTAACCTAGGAACAGGTGATTAAGTAAATAATCCTTTTCATATATGGTCTCCAATGTTTATAGAATACATGTATTAAATTTTTGATTTGCCTGAAGGTCAAAAAAGAAGTGAGAATCATATGGCAAACATACCTTCTTAAGTAAAAAGCCCCTCAAAGATCCCCAGCTACAGAAATACTAATGTCAATGAGTTATGGTTCATAACACTTCTAGATAACATCATTTAAACTTCCTCATACATTTTCTATTTTATTTTTGTAGGTTTGTGAGGTTTGGTTATTGCAAGTTTTGATAGAAGCTTAGATAGGTTGACTTTTCGGTCAAAATTATTTGAATACTTAGAGCCAGAAAATGGACTATATTAATAGAGCTGCAATCAGTTCAGTTAAGTTGCTCAGTCGTGTCCGACTCTTTGCAACTCCATGAACCACAGCATGCCAGGCCTCCCTGTCCATCACCAACTCCCAGAGTCCACACAAACCCATGTCCATTGAGTTGGTGATGCCATCCAACCATCTTATCCTCTATCGTCACCTTCTCCTCCTGCCCTCAATCTTTCCCAGCCTTGGGGTATTTTCAAATAAGTCAGCTCTTTGCATCAGGTGGCCAAAGTATTGGAGTTTCAGCTTCAACATCAATCCTACCAATGAACACCCAGGACTCATATCCTTTAGGATGGACTGGTTGGATCTCCTTGCAGTCCAAGCGACACTCAAGAGTCTTCTCCAACACCACAGTTCAAAAGTATCAATTCTTCTGTGCTCAACTTTCTCTATAGTCCTGCAATATAGAGCTGCAATAAAATTAAACATTTTATGGACAATAAAAGCATATATGAAAAGTTAAAGTTAGATTTTGTTTTAATATAATACCTTTCTTAGAAATGCATAATATTGTAATAAATACTGAAAAGTGAATGATTTGGATTCTCTTTTCTATTTGGGAAGATCTAATGATTATGTAGCATTGAATTTAAGATGCAAGTTATAAATAAAAAATAAAAAAAAGTATTTATTATGGATAATACTGAATATAATCAAATGTAAATAGAAGCATGAGAAGAAACCCAAGGAAACCCATGCATCCTTCATTCAGATTCCTTCTCCACTAATCATTAATGACACGACTTTCAACAAATTAACCAAACCCAATGAATTATCTTCATCTGTTGTATGGCAGTAAAATGCTCTCATGTTTTGCTTAATTTGAGACTTAGACAAAAATGAAAATATTACACTAAAAACAACTGGCACACAACCTGGTGCTTAATAAAAGTTGATGGCAGTGCTATTATTGTTCTTATCCAAATAATTAATATAACAATGCTGTAGTTCTTATAATGTGGTTCCCCAGAATGAGAGAATAATGGCAGAGGTTGGGAAAAAAAAAATAAGATGCAAGTTATAGATTTCTTTTATTTTTAATTTCATTGAAAACTGCATTTTAGATGGCAATGAATTTTAAGGTCAACTCAGACTTTAATGTCAGACTCAGAGAAAAATTATATCTTATTAGTGGTAGCAGAAAAATAGTAATCAGAATTTACTACAATTTTAAAAGGATTTTACTAATTACTGAGTCTTTCCTGGTGGCTCAGATGGTAAAGTGTCTGCCTGCAATGTGGGAGACCCAGGTTCGATCCCTGGGTTGGGAAGATCTCCAGGAGAAGGAAACGGCAACCCACTCCAGTACTCTTACCTGGAGAATCCCACGGACAGAGGAGCCTGGTAGGCTACAGTCCATGGGGTCGCAAAGAGTCGGACATGACTGAGCAACTTCACTTTCACTTTCTTTCACTTTTACTAATATCAGTGATGGCACTGTAGAAACAATGAAAGTGAAAGTGCTTTCGTCATGTCCAACTCTTTTGTAACCCCATGGACTGTAGCTTGCTAGGCTCCACTGTCGAAGGGATTCTCCAAGCAAGAGTACTGGAGTGGGTAGCCATTCCCTTCTCCATATCTTCCTGATGCAAAGACTGAACCCAGGTCTCCTGCTACCATCTGAGCCACCAGGGAAGCCTGGAGAAGTAATTATATCAATCAAATTACTTATTTTCACCATTTTGATGCTTTGAAATAAATGAGATTATGATAGGAGTTAAAGCATATGTTTATTTGGCAGAAAATAGTAAGACCTGTTTCATTAATTAATACATTGGTGTACATACTCCTTTATTAGTGATACTGAAAACTAAAACATTTTGCTTATCACTGGATAAAATTTTTTATAATGAATTACTCTGCAAAGCCTATAGAGTGCATCACTTCCATCCCAATTTCACCATAAACTACAGCAGACTGTACTGTAATTTAATGTTAGTGTTGCTATTTATTCAATCACTGTGATTGACTCAGTCATAAGTTCAGAAAGTAAACAGGAAAATAATGATATTCTGACCAAGATGCTGAGGTTATCCTAAAAAAGGGAGGACAAGCAAAGGTTGAAGTCAAGCTGTCCATCACTAAACTTCTTTAGAATGCCTTGCTGTCCCATGAACTTTTAAAATAGACTGAACTTGGTTGCAACAACTTTTGTTTCTCTGACAGCATATAATTTTTGATCATTACCATTTTTTAGTTGATGCCTTCAGGATAAAAAGTGCATACTTTTGATATAAAGTTCATTAATCTTAAGCCTTGAAAAATTATTTTAAGCTATGGAGATAGAACAAAAATTGGTGAAATTCTAGTATTAATAAAAGTGGGTAAAACAAATGAGTTTATATAAGAAAGATAATTCATCTGTATAATAGACAATTTTATTTTTTCCAGTTGCTTGTTACTTTTGCCCCATACCACAGGTTTCTTGAGGTGAGGAGTACATTTATTCCTCTTTGTTTCTTCAGCAAGTAAAACAATATCTACTTTCAATATTTTGACTGGAGTTGAATCAGATTCTTAATCAAATTTCAGGAATAGCCAAGTTTCCATTAAGACTATGAAGTAAAAATAACTGTGCAATCTTTGTAAGATTAAAAAAGCAGGATTTAAATTTACTGCTTATATAATTTGCTTTGTAGGATTTTTTTTAAAATATAAATGTATTTATTTTAATTGGAGGTTAATTACAATATTGTATTGGTTTTGCCATATATCAACATGAATCCACCACGGGTGTACATGTGTTCCCCATCCTAAACCCCCCTCCCACCTCCTTCCCCATACCATCCCTCGGGTGATCCCAATGCACCAGCCCTGAGCATCCTGTATCATTCATCGAACCTGGACTGGTGATTCGTCTCATATATGGTATAATACATGTAGGATTTAACTACTCTTTATGCTTCTGGCCTCTAGCTATTTAGAGGAGGGGTAGTTTTTTAAAATGTAGTAAATCCTTTAAGGTGCTTCCCTGATGGTTCAGTGGTAAAGAATCTGCCTGCCATACAGGAGATGCAGGGGATGAGATTTTGATTCCTGGGTCAGGAAGATCCCTTGGAGAAGGAAATGGCAACCCACTTCAGTATTCTTGCCTGGAGAATCTGATGGGTAGAGAAACCTTGTGGGCAATAGTCCATGGGGTCGCAAAAGAGTCAGATGTGACTTAGTAACTAAGCAACAAGTCCTTTAAGAAGGTACATTACAACCTTCATTAATTCTAAAGTTTCATGATCTTAATATTTTCTACCTCCAAAGTTGATTATTTACTACTGCATATTTCACCAGCCAAGCATATCTTCACTGCCAACTCAGCATCAGCACATTTACTAGGACCCAAAGAGCAAGGATCAATGGAAATAGCAGAGGAATCTGAGTTCCAGGGCTAGGAGGGTAGAACCAGCTGATTTGGTGTGTTAGATTCATATGCGTCAAGTCTTTAATTAAATTCCAATGTTGGGCAAAAAAGGTTAGTTCCAGTCTCCACTATTTCTAAAATCACATGCCAAAATCTCATTTATTCCACAAATATTTTATTAAAAAATAATGAGACACGGGTCATGGTATTACAAGGACTTTAAACTGTGACAATATGTAATTTATTAATATTATATTTTCATTATGATGATTAGTAGTGAAGGCATTACATATATGAGTAATTAAGAATCAATTATAAAGCTAACAATTATATGATTATAGTGTTAGTGTGAATCAATTAGGATTCCATTTGAAAACATATTTTCAGATTTTACATATTTTACTTAAAAGTCATAGTTAGAGGGAATTCCCCAAAATTATAAAAAAATAATTATCTGAAGTCACTCTATTATATTTGCTGGGAAAAAATTCTACTTGTGGCCTTGAGAGTTTAGCTCTGTAATTCTTGCCTGGGATTGCAAGGATATGTTTAGTAATAGATGTAGAATGTTTGATTCAGTTTTTTATACATAGCCATTGGCTCTTTGGAACTGAAAGGCAGGTATATGAAAAATAAATGTTTGCTTCTTAACATTGCAGATGGTGATTACAATGTCTTATTGCTATATGATTTCACTTCATTGGATATTAATGGACTGTGAAAAATAGAGATTAAGTTGTCATTGTGAATTCAGTATACATCAGAATAGTTGCTATAAGCTGAAACCTTACTTTTAAAATAATTCAGAAGATGAATATTTTGGTGACAACCACATCACAATATGTTTAGTGTTGCTGTTGTTTCAAAGAAAGGGCTAGAACCCTTGTGGAGAGAGGCAGTCCTCTGTGGACCCAGAGTGTCTCAGGAAGACTTCCCTGAGTGCGTGGTTTTGACTTCCCCTAGCAGTATTTTTAGAGGATTTTCTTATTTAAAAAAAGGTGACATTTTCACTGGAAGCAATTGTCCATGAGCCTCTTACATTTTTGAATGTCTTGTGAGTAGAGGTACAATTGCTTTTGTTCTGAGCTATCTTTTCAAGGATGTCTGAAGAGCAAACAGTCTTGGATAACAGAGATAGCGTGTCCTCCAGCAACTCCCTCCACATGGAAGCAGAAGCAGTTTGGTTTGGAGTCTTGAGGAATAAAGTACATCTCTATGGAACATGGGACAGGCATGCTTACTGACTGATGTTTTATATACTTTGTCAAATTTCTAATTTTGTATTGGAGTACAGTCAAATAACAATACTCTGATATTCCAGGTGGACAACAAAGGGACTCAGCCACGCATATACGTGTATCCATGCATGCTCAGTCACTCTGTGGTGTCCAACTCTGTGAATGTACAGACAATAGCCTTCCAGACTCCTCTGTCCTTGGGATTTTCCAGGCAAGAATACTGGAGTGGTTACCGTTTTCTCCACCAGGAGATCTTCCTGACCCAGGGATTGAACCTGCATCTCCTGAGTCTCATGCACTGTAGACAGATTTGTTACCACAGACCCATCAGGAAACAAGTGTACATGTATCCATTCTCCCCAAAACTCCCCTCCCATCCAGGCTGCCACATAACATGAAGCAGAGTTCCTGGTGCTGTACTGTAGGGTCGTATTGGTTATCCATTTTAAATATAGCAGTGTGTACATGTCCATCATGGATTTTGTAGACTATAATCCACAGTGTAGGCAGGTGTCCCTTCTCTTCACATTCAGTCAGCTCAGTTCAGTCACTCAGTCATGTCCGACCCTTTGTGACCCCATGAATCGCAGCACGCCAGGCCTCCCTGTCCATCACCAACTCCTGGAGTTCACCCAAACTCATGTGCATTGAGTTGGTGATGCCATCCAGCCATCTCATCCTCTGTCATTCCCTTCTCCTCCTGCCCCCAATCCCTCCCAGCATCAAGGTCTTTTCCAATGAGTCAACTCTTCGCATGAGGTGGCCAAAGTATTGGAGTTTCAGCTTTAGTATCAGTCCTTCCAATGAACACCAGGACTGGTCTCCTTTAGGATGGACTGGTTGGATCTCCTTGCAGTCCAAGGGACTCTCAAGAGTCTTCTCCAACACCACAGTTCAAAAGCATAAATTCTTCGGTGCTCAGCTTTCTTCACAGTCCAACTCTCACATCCATACATGACCACTGGAAAAACCATAGCCTTGACTAGACGGACCTTTGTTTGCAAAGTAATATCTCTGCTTTTTAATATGATATCTCTTCACATTCGCTCTTAGAAATTAGGGCTTGAGAAATCAAGACAAATTCTGATGCTCTGGCTATTCTCATTTCAAGGACCAATAAACTGCTCTGTGTTTCTGATCCTGGAGTTTTAGATCATCTGCTAATATCTCTGAAACTCTGCCATGCTAACTTGTTACTTTGCCAGTAGGTTAAAATCTCAAACCCTTCAGAGTTCTTAATAGAGATCTTATCAGAGGCATCAGCCATTGAAAAGAGCATATATGGGAAATTTTCACAAATAATATTACCAGTCTTATGGATGGAAGAGATATGGAAAGAGGAATAAAAAGTTTAAGATAAGCTGATCTAGAAGTTTGAAATATAAATCATAATCATACTTCAATCTTTTCTCAAATTCTGGAAGAGATTGCTATGCATAATCCACAACTCAAGATTCTTGAAATATTTCTTCCAGTTGCATTTATCCTTTCTCCTATGACAATGTTACCATTCTGTTCTTTCCTTGCCAAATCTTAAGGACACTTGTGCAACTGAACTGATTTGAGGAGTGAGTGAGTGCATGGTGTGTATGTGTCCTGGCATGAGAGCAAATCTATGTGAAAAAGTGGAAGTCTTAGTCATGTCCAACTCTTTTGACCCTATGAACTGTAGCCTGCCAGGTTTCTCTGTCCATGGAATTCTTCAGGCAAGAATACTGGAGTGGATAGCCATTCCCTTTTCCAGGGGATCTTCTTGACCCAAGGATTGAACCCATGTCTCTTGCAATGAAGGAAGATTCTTTACTGTCTGAGCTACCAGTATATGTATTTGTATGTGTCCTGACATGAGAGAAAACATATATGCTCATATAATTTTCATCACTTCTTACTACATGTACAAATATTTAAAAATTTTTTAATCTCTTCATACTACTCCATCAAGCTTGGGGGTTTATTGTATATTTTTAAGAATTTGAGGGAACGGAACTTAGCAGAGTGGACTACAGACCTCCCACTCAAACTTCAACCAGAGGCACTTTGATTTCTTTACATACTATATTTTGAAAAACATAAGAAAAAGCTCTTCAGATACAAAAATTGCAAATTTCTGCTGCTGCTGTTGCTAAGTCACTTCAGTCGTGTCCAACTCTGTGCGACCCCATAGACGGCAGCCCACCAGGCTCCCCCATCTCTGGGATTCTCCAGGCAAGAACACTGGAGTGGGTTGCCATTTCCTTCTCCAATGCATGAAAGTGAAAAGTGAAAGTGAAGTCGCTCAGTCATGTCTGATTCCTAGCGACCCCATGGTCTGCAGCCCACCAGGCTCCTCTGTCCATGGGATTTTCCAGGCAAGAGTACTGGAGTGGGGTTCCATTGCCTTCTCCAGCAAATTTCTACCTTGATTCAAAAACTCATTTTTTGAGTAAAATCAATATGTTTATGAAGTTACTATTAGTCTATTGACATTGATAACCATATCTATATACATATATTAATTTCTTAAATTTGAAAACTATCCACATAGATTTTTCATCAAGAAAATAATAGGACTACTTCTCTTTAGAAGTCTGTAATCCGAAATTACCTCAAACCTCTATAGAGACATCTAAATTGTTGGAAGGAGGAACTAATATTTCTGTATATTAATTCTATTCTTTAAAATATTAATATTCTAGATCTTACAATAAAATTCCATTAAATGAAGGACATTTTGGCAGAAAACTAATTCTTAAAAAATGTAAATTTCATGAGATTAATCTATGAGGAGAAGATAAATAAAATGCATGGTGTCTCATGCACACTGATAATGTTGGTCTGTTTTTGAGAGCTTATCGGAATTTACTTAGTCTTGTCAAAGACAGTCATAATCAAAACCCAATAATGTGTGATTTATAATGTTCCCATCCTTTCTCTGACTGTTTTATGGTTACCCTTATTCCAACTTCATTAAAAATAATTTCTCTCATATTTTGTAATTTTCTTTACTTATTTCTCCAAAGAATGTAAAAGTCCTATACTGATATTAACTCCCAAAGCTTGATTTTTTTATTAAGTTTGTTATGCTCAGTTTGGAGAGTTTAGCAGCTGTTTATTTTGCCAACATAATTATTCAACTCAGATTTTCACCTGCATGGCAAAAATAGAGGATTACTATGAGATCTTACAGAGGAGGCAATGGCACCCCACTCCAGTACTCTTGCCTGGAAAATCCCATGGATGGAGGAGCCTAGAAGGCTGCAGTCCATGGGGTTGCTGAGGGTTGGACACGACTGAGCGACTTCAATTTCACTTTTCACTTTCATGCATTGGAGAAGGAAATGGCAACCCACTCCAGTGTTCTTGCCTGGAGAATCCCAGGGACGGGGAAGCCTGGTGGGCTGCCATCTATGGGGTCACACAGAGTCGGACACGACTGAAGTGACTTAGCAATAGCAATAGCAATGAGATCTTAATCCGCCATAAATGAAAGAAGAGCTCATTTCTCACTAGTCACTGGAATCATGGATCTTGCTGTATGTTAATAATTTTTTTCAGTCATAAAGTTCTTTTAAAGTTTGGTGAATTCAAAATAATATTCAAAATATTTGCAAAACATGAAATTTGTCCTAAGCCACTAAGAATTTCTTGACTGTTATAAACAAAAATATATTTAAATAAAAACAAAAACACATTAAAATGATATAATGGTCAAAAGTTCAATGTGTCAAACACTTTTTATATGACAAACTGACAGATGAAATCACAAATACGCTTATCTAATGGCCACTAATAACTACACATAATCACCTAACATCCATACAAACTTTCTCAGATAATTTTAAAGGGGCATTCTATTTAAAACTAAATAGACTTTAAAATATTTGTTGTAAAGTTTTATCCATTGGGTCTTTCTGGAACTCCTCGAATACTTCTGTTTCTAGAAACAATCTTTCCTCTTTTTACAAAATACAAAAATATACTGATTGGAGTGAACCTAAGCAATTAATTAAAAACCTATTAATTAAAAAAAAATTCCATGGACAGAGGAGCCTGATGACCTACAGTCCACGGGATCACAGAGTCACATGTCTGAGCATGATCACAAAGTCAGACATAACTGAGCATGCACATACTACTACTACTACTACTGCTACTAGAGGCAAGATAGAATCCAAAACTTTTACATTTATTACAATATTTGGTATACATGTGATATATAGTAGTCATTGTAGTGTGACAAGTTTTTGTCACTCAACTAGCATAACAACTAAGTCCTCAGTGCCCTTCTCAATTTGTATTAGTCCTGCCACTTCTAGGAATGGGGGTATAAGAGAAAAACAAGAAACTTCATGATCATAAGCAAATTCTCTTCATTAACTGTAAAATATTTATTCAGGAACTGTGTTGTGTGAACACAACAGTGTTAAATAAAGTACTTAATAGGTCAGTAAGAGTGGTCCTGAAAAAATATGTGCCAGGCAAAAACATTTCTAACTTGAGTGACAATTTTAGTGAATTATTTATTGTCCCTATCCTTCTCCCCTATGTGATGGAAGAAAGAGGTTAAATATAATTCAACTACCATCAGGCATCTAGGTGGTTCTCTTGGGAAATGACCTCCTATTAGGAATTTAGCTTTAGCCTTTGCAGCTGGAGATTAGTCACACATACTCAGTTGTGTGTGTTTGTTGCTTAGTCATGTCTGACTTTTTGCAATCCCATGAACTATAGCCTGCCAGCCTCCTCTGTCTGTGGAATTCTACAGGCTAGAATACTGGAGTAGGTAGCCATTCCCTTCTCCAGGGTATCTCCCCAACCAGGGATCGAACCCAGGTCTCTTGAATTACAGGCAGATTCTTTATCATGTGAGCCACCAGGGAGTCCCCAGTCACTCAGTTGCATAGGCCCTATTTAAGGGCAGTTCTTCTGAGTGACTCTGCATAACAGTCTTCCTTTCTGAATTTTCACAAAACTTATTTATCTTCCACCATCTGGCACATACAACTTACAAACATTTCTAAAGGTCATATTCCATGTCTTGACCACGAATGATCCAATTATTATGATATTATTCTGGTATGATAGTAATATTCAAAGGAATGGTGAAATAAGATTCTAGTGTACTACACGGTGATATAGAATAGAGCTGATATATTCATGAGGTAATAATGTGAAGACATATTGTATTTTATGCCATATGAAAGCACACTCTCTGGTGATGCTTCCTAATTAAAATACAGATGCAAGTATTTATCACATTACTAACTTTTTATCAACTACTACTGATGAAGGTGAAAGAAGAGAGTGAAAGAGCTGGCTTAAAACTCAACACTCAAAAAAAAAAGAAAAATAAAGATGATCATGGCAACTCGTCCCATCACGTCTTGACAAATAAATGGGGAAACAATGGAAACAATGACAGACTTTATTTTCTTGGGCTCCAAAATCACTGCAGATAGTGACTGCAGCCATAAAATTGAAAGATGCTTGCTCCTTGGAAGAAAAACTATGACAAACCTAGACAGCATATTAAAAAGCAGAGACATTACTTTGCTAACAAAGGTACATCTAGTCAAAGCTATAGTTTTCCCAGTACTCATGTATAGATGTGAGAGTTGGACTATAAGGAAAGCTGAGTGCTGAAGAATTGATGCTTTTGAACTGTGGTGTTAGAGCAGGCTCTTGAGAGTCCCTTGGACTGCAAGGAGATCAAACCAGCCAATCCTAAAGGAAACAATCTTGAACGTACATTGGAAGGACTGATGCTGAAGTTGAAATTCCAATACTTTGGTCACCTGATGCAAAGAGCTGACTCATTAGAGAAGATCCTGATGCTGGGAAAGACTGAAAACAAGAGGAGAAAGGGATGACAGAGGATGAGATGGTTGAATGGCATCACTGACTCAATAGATATGAGTTTGAGCAAGCTCTGGAAGATGGTAAGGGATAGGGAAGCCTGGCGTGCTGCAGTCAATGGGGTCACATAGAATCAGACACCACTGAGCAATTGATTAACAACAACTCACCTTCATGCTATTTTCTCCAATATATAGAATGCATCTGAAATGACACTTGGAATTAGAAGCAATTTCTAATCAAGTTTCCAATAATTCCCTTTCATTTTCCAGCACTGATATTTCTTCACAGCCAAAGTGGCATTTTAAATGGAAATCATTCTTTGCTATCATCATGAGTTTGAGCAACCTCTGGGAGATGGTGAAGACAGGGAAACCTGGCATGCTACAGTCCATGGGGTCACAAAGAGTCGACCTGACTGAGCAACTGAATAAAAACAACAACAATCATTTTTTGAGGTTGCATTGTGGATTTTTTGTTTGGTTTGGTTTGTTTTATTTTTGGATGTAATGGAATCAGAGACCTCCACTTTTATTTTGTACCATAACAGTTTTTGCCTCATGGTTCAGGAAAGCAGAGTAGAAATTCTGCCAGCTATGGAGATATTTTAACTATATATTTGGGATTTGGAGATATAACTACAGAATATATTTACACATTTACTTAGGGCACTAAGAGATGGATTCAGTTCAAGAAATTATTTCTCAACTGACCTCCATAAGCCCACACTCTGACTAAAGTTGTGTGGTAACCTTTTAGATGATTAAAAATTCATGTCAGTTCAGAGGTATGACTTGAGTAACACTTAAAAGATCTGGACACTTCTCTTTGTCTATAGCAAATTACCCTGAAAATGTTCACAAGACCCCCTGGGGAAAACTGAGGAGACTATTTCCATTATTTATTTGCATTTTTGTGACCAGGATCCACCTTTAAGGCAATTCAGTTGCTCCTTTACTCCAGGGTCTCTAATGTCTATGTATTATGGAATTAGGTTAGAAGTCCTTGATTTTCCAAAGTGGTGCCTCAATTTGTGTTTTTATTCCATTTAGATTTGTTCACATTTCTTGTTTTTTCTATTCCTTTTTTCTCAGTCAGGGTTCAATCAGAGGAGCTTAATCAGTGAGATATTTATTACAGAAAATAATTTATGGAAATATGAGGGTTCACTAAATAGTCTCTGAAAGGGTATTTCTGCTTCTAATGGTGGAAGCTGAAGTCCAGAAACAGGAAGAGAAGAGAACAAGAAAGCTGGAACCATAGGAGGACAGACCAAAAATCATACTTTTCCTTTTTGCCACTTACCTCACTGATGAGGGCATCCTACAGAAACCAGAGTCCTTTGCCATGGAGTTTACTCAAAATCATGTCCACTGAGTCGGTGATGCCATCCAACCATCATCCTCTGTTGTCCCCTTCTCCTCTTGCCTTCAATCTTTCCCAGCATCAGGGTCTTTTCAAATGAGTCAGTTCTTCGCATCAGGTGGCCAAAGTACTGGAGTTTCAGCTTCAGCATCAGTCCTTCCAATGAATATTCAGGACTTATTTCCTTTAGCATGAACTTGTTGGATTTCCTTGTAGGAGACCTCAGGAGCCAGAGAGAAACCTAAGGTGGAAAGTTTGAAACACACAGGAAGAGAAAAAGACCTGCTGGAGACAGATGGACACCTGATTTGTTTTAAGTATTTCAGAAGACACACTCAGAAACTGGATTAAATGAGAAGAAATTGTGAAATCAGTGAATTAATAGGTTCAGGAAAATTAGAAAGAAAAGAAGAGAAGTTTCAAAGGGAGGAAAGGGACAGATGGAGGATCAGGAAAAGCAGAACACTTGACTGAAGGCAATTGTCTGAGCTGAAAGAACTGTGTCTTCACATTGAGACAGGTCATTGAGTTCTAGGATGTTCTGATGAGAAAGAATACCTATTCTGATAAAACACATCATTTCTAACAATAGAGAAATAGTTTTACAATTCTCCACATGTAAAGATAAGCTACAAGCAGATGAAAATAAATCTGACTTTTTGTATTATTGGCAGCTAGCCACTTATGAACTACTGAAATAAAAGGATTTCAGCCCAAGAATTCCAAGTTTACTCACATGTTATTTGGATCTCAGACACACAAAGATATATGAAGAGATGCCAGAATTCAAAAGTGCAATCCTCAACTATATGCCTAAGAAAAATGCTTGGAAATTAAAAAATAACAACCTACCACCAAAGCAAACATTAACCAAATGAGGCCTCAAAATGTAGCAATGAAGAGAAGATGATATAGTAGATTGATAGTGTGAACAATGGTGTAAATAAACTGATATTTATGCAATATACACACAAACATATCTGTCTGTGTAAATAAATATATATAATATATAATGTATATTATATACTATTTTATATTTATATTTCTTTTATATACATTCATATAATATAAAATATTATGTAATTATATATACATTTATTTATAAAAATGGATTTATATATATATGGATTTATATGGCTTCCCAGGCAGTGTTAGTGGTAAAGAACCCACATTCTAATGCAGGAGATGTAAGAGAGATGCATTTGACCCCTGGGTCCAGAAGATACCCTGGAGGAGGGCATGGCAACCCACTCCATTATTCTTGCCTGGAGAATCCCATGAATAGAGGAGCCGGGTAGGCTACAGTGCATAGTGTCAAAGATTCTGACATGACTGAAGCACTTAGCATGCATGCACACATGGATTTATATATATATATATATATATATATATATACACACACATACTATTTATAGAAATGGATGAATATATACTTTCTGGTATTGTCTGACAGTAGCATAAGACTCACAGACAGATATTCTAGTAAGGACTATATTATTTTAGTCAAAATGCAAGGTAGGTATGAAGCATGAGGAAAATTAAGTTCAAGTTGTTCCATAGGTCTTGTATGAAAGATGAAATGGGGAGACATTTAAAGTATTAATATTTTTAACATCTTTTCTCTAGAGAAAGGGATTAAGAGAGAATTAAAGAGCATGAGTCAGTATAAATACTGCCTTTCAGTGAGAGAAATAATAGTTAACTTGTAATAAAAGTAAAATCATCTGATCAAGAGAGAGAAATGGTAAACATTAATTAATGAGAAAGAATTACAGTAAAAAAATACAAATTAACAATAATTAAAGATAAAATGTTTAGGAACTGATAATGTCAGCACAAATAAAGGCATCTCTGACTTAAAATAGGCAATAAGCTTGAAAATCAAGTATATGAATACCTAAATTAAAAATAAAAGAACTGAATTAATAAATTTCACTTTTTTGACATCTTAATAAATACATGTATTTCAGATAAAACAATTCAATTTTAAAGCAGGTGTAACATAAAAATTCAAGTTAGGTAATTCAGGTGTTGAATGAAAAGAAACAGATACATGCTGTAAAACATGTGAACCTAGAAGAAGCAGGTGACCGAACAACTGAGATTTATGGGATTGTGATAGCTTATGTTAATAATCTGTAATAACACAATAATAAGATAGCCCAACTTTAGGATTATAAAATCAGAGACTACTGCATCTCTATGATAATAGAGTGTGGAAACGTTGACCTTAATAGTTGACTTAAAAAAACTTCAGCAATCATGGGAATACTACAGAAACTGAAAAACTATGTTGGGTCCCTTCATCTAATTTATTACCATGGCATTGTTCACCTGAAACTGGTTAACTTCCTGATGGAAATCTTAAGCTAACTGATTTTAGGGGTGGCAACTTTGTATAACCAACCAGATGCAACATGCACTGATTAATATCATAGGTTGCTACAGTTAATCACAGGTTACCAGAAGAATAGAAAATATATTTTCCTCAAGAGAAAATGGAAACCAAACTTAAGCCTTCAAAGTGATGTTTGACCTTTAGGCTCCATTCTCTATTAATGACTTACGGGAAAATGCCATTTCAACACATGCATGTATTTATAATCTATTTGCAGATTTCTGAACAATTTTAGATTTTTTAGATTAGATTTAAGATACAGATTTTCAAAGTATTTCTTTTACCCATAAAATTAAATTTCCTGGAATGTTAGCTAAGTTTCTTTTAGATATGAGGAAATGTGGCTTAATAAGGGGATCTGAACAGAAATATATCCATCTCTCAGCTTCTGGTACTGTTTATGATCAATTTCAAATTCACCAAAGTACTGAGATGGATAAGGGAACCACCAAAGAAATAGAACATATCCTGGACCAACTTTTTGTCCAAATTCTCCTAAGGCCATTTTGAAAGCTATTAGGACTTTATGTTAGTACAGTAGTGTTGAAAGTAATGATTCATCTTCATCACTGAAGCCTCTTGAAAAAAAAATGTGTAGAAATGGTTTTCAGCTACTCATAACCTGTCAAATAACACCTATAAAAATATTGTACTGTTGTACTCGTGATTCTCTTCAGAAGTCTACTCCTAAAGATGACTTTACTCTGAAATGTTATGTTTCAATAGATTATCCCCCAAAGAAAACTCTGAAAGTAGCAACTACTGATGGTGTCTTATGTATTAAATTCTAGAATAGTTTATACTGTCCTGTAGTTTACTATAAATTTAATGTATTTGATGTGTTTTCACATCTGACTAAATGCCAGAAAATGGAAAAATTGGGAAAGTCACATAAAACATTTTATAGCATAGAATGAAACTAAAATGTCAAAGAAAAAAGAGAAGGAGAGCTAGAAATGAAATGAAGGAAGGAATTGATCTATTAGAAGACAAATCCTGTCATACTAGATTAAGCACTAACACCCATGTATGTTACCTTCAGAAACAAATGTTCTCAAAACAAAGGGATTTTTTTAACTTGAATTTGTAGGAATCAACAAGTAAATGAAAAGCATAGTCAAAACAAGGCATGTGGAGAATAAATACTAATAGAAACTGACATTAAAGATTATAAATCAATAAAAAGGAGAGAGACATCATGCATTAATAAGGTACAACAGAGACATGGATTCTACAGGCACATCTATTTGCATGAAACACAATAACATCTAAATGCAATGAAAGCCACTAATAAACTTAGAAAAACTGTTCAAAAGAACTTCTTAATCTTCTTTTCGATATTTGGCAAAACTAATACAATATTGTAAAGTTTAAAAATAAAATAAAATTTAAAAAAATAAAATAAAAAGCAAATATTTATTAAATAATGCAGTCAATAAACAATTTAAAAGTACTATAAATATCCATAAGTCTTTCCAACTGCAAGGATGTATATACTTTTTTCTTATGTACAAATAGCATTTACACTTTTCAGCTATCATTCTTCCATTCCAGGCAGCATTTGTAAAACAGATTTTTTTAATGCTTGTTCATAAGTTATTTTGCATTCAGGAAAAAAGTTGTTCTATGATTAAGAACATAGTTTCAAGAAAGTTTATACATATTTTATATCCCCTCTTGGAAATGTAATAGATATGCATGCATTTATATGCATATATGAGAAACACTGGGCTGGAAGAAGCACAAGCTGGAATCAAGATTGCCGGGAGAAATATCAATAACCTCAGATATGCAGATGACACCACCCTAATGGCAGAAAGTGAAGAGAAATTAAAAAGCCTCTTGATGAAAGTGAAAGAGGAGAGTGAAAAAGTTGGCTTAAAGCTCAACATTCAGAAAACGAAGATCATGTAATACAAATTATTTAAGATCTAGTGAATTCATGCAACAGTTTGTTTTGCTTAATAATGCTTTTGAAAGGTAGCCAAAATAACAAGTGCAGAAAAAATATCACAAAAGAATGAGGGTGAGATTCTAAAAATAGAGGCAAAAAAGTTTGACAGAGTATATAAAAAAGAAAGCCCTTTATTTTCTACCTACTATAGCCTATAATAAAACAATATACGATATAAGGGTTCAATGTTTGCCAACTAAAGTACCAAAAGTTTTACATACACGACCTCCTTTAAGCCTCCCAATAGTCCTTTGAGGTTATAACTATTATAATCACCATTTACTCTCTAATAACTATTAATGGCCCCTCTCCACAGGTGAAATGTTAGATTACAGTATAAACTAACAAAGAAAATGGGTTTTCCTGGTGGCTCAGGAGTTAAAGAATTTTCTTGAAATGCAGGAGACCTGGGTCCCATCCCTGAGTTGAGATCCCCCGGAGAACGCAATGGCAACCCTCTCCAATATTCTTGCCTGGAGAATCCCATGGACAGAGGCTACAGTCCATGGGGTCACAAAGAGTCAGACACAACTAGAGCGACTAACATTTTCACTTTTTCACTTTTCATAAAAAAAAATTAGCAAATGGACAGTTTTAAAATCTGTAAATAAACTCTATCCATTATGTTCAATTAAGTCTTAAGGCACTAAAACATTACACATTCTTTTTTTCATTCTGTAAATCACTGTTTCCTCTCTGGATTTAATAAGCCTGAAAACTTCAATGGTGTGAGTTCTTTGAATAATTAAACAGGAGTTGGCTGGCGCTCTGACAGAGTGCTGCGCCCTCTGAATGTAACATTTCATTCTGTCCCTCCTTTACTTGTCAGGAGGTCAAAGGCTTGCTCTTCAGTGCACTAAGTGCAATCAAATGGCCTTACAAGTAAACATCCTTTACAAGGGAAACCTCCAGGTAGATCATAACTTTTCTACCTTGTTGAACTCACCTGACAGGAACAAGAAATATGGCTCCAAAGAGCTGTAGCCAGTGGCACTTAACATTCACAACCAGACTTGCACTTCACTTTCCAGAAACAGTCAGATTCCCTCAATCAGATCCATTCTCTTTCTCCAGTCTCTTTTTTCTGAAATGTAAGAATACAGTAAAATGGATATGTTACAAACAGGCACATCCAATGACAATAGATTACTGGTGATGTGAGGAAGGACTTACATAATAAATAATAGAAAACAAAATAATACTTCAGCTGGTCTTAAAGACAATATAAGCTTGTATAGAAGAAACTAAAGACAGTGAGTTTTCCAGGGTTTATACCAGTGTTTTAAATTTTAAAATCATGAGTACATTTTTAAAAATTTAATTTTGCAATAAATTTCATTTTAATAAAAATACTGTTTAATTATTAAATTTTAATCATTTTAAATTTAACAGGCACTATTCTTTCAAGCTTTATTCTACCAAAATATAATTTTCAGAATTTAATATATGACCTTTATACAAATACAGAATAATTGCATATCAAAGATTTTATTCAACTCAGTAACTAATGAGGGGACTGTTAATATGAGAAGGCTGATTCCAAGAACATCTGATGAATCCGTATTTGCATAGTCTATAAGGAAAGGCATTTAAATGGAATATTAGAAGAAGATCATTAAGTTACCCTATAACTGGTTTTTGTATCCTAACAAGAAAATCATAATCTTTGGCAATATATTTTCTACTAGACAGATATCTGTAAGTAAGCATGTAACTTTCCAGTGTCTAAGCTCTAATCATTTGGCCTATAAAGTCAATACAAAGATTTTTTTTTTTTCCCTAGAAAATCAAATAATCTTCAGGTGGGCCTGTTAATAGTGCAATATGACACTGAAAGTACAAATAGACACACTTTCACATAGGTTTCAAACATGTTTTCTTTTAAAGGCTCTTAATACCACTCAAAAATTCTCCGTGCCCACCAGGCTCCTCTGTCCATGGGATTTTCCAGGCAAGAATACTAGAGTGAGTCGCCATTTCCTGCTCCAGGACATCTTCCTGACCCAGGGATCAAACCCACATCTCCTGCAACTCCTGAATTGGCAGGTGGATTTTTTACCACTGAGCCACCTGGGAAACCCACTCAAAAAATTCTAGTATGCCTTAATGATGGAAATTCTCAAGACATTGTGAAGATAGTTTATAAAGGGAAAGATGATTACTCAACAAAGTTAGAATGCCTAGCAAGATATTTTAAAAGATTGTAGCTTGCACCTGCAAATTCTTTTGAAATTTCTAAAACACGAAGATACTCATACAGTTAAGGTGAATATAATTCAAAACTCAAAGAAAAAAGAAAAAAACATTTTCCAGTTTTTATGAATATCTTGTACAAATCTTATATGTTTTCTAACATAGTGAAAAAAGGGAAATACACTTTGCAAGTTAGAACTGATTAGCCCGGTTAGTATATTATGAAATATGTAAGAATTTATAATTCAAATTTCATGCATTAAACAAATAATATGATAACCAACAAAACACCTGATGTGAAGAGCTGACTCATTGGAAAAGACCCTGATGCAGGGAGAGATTGAGGGCAGGAGGAGAAGGGGACAGAGGATGAGATGGTCAGATAGCATCACTGACTCAATGGACATGAGTTTGAGCAAACTCTGGGAGTTAGTAAAGGACAGGGGGAAGCCTGGTGTGCTGCAGTCCATGGAGTCACAAAGAGTCAGACAGAACTTAGTCACTGAGCAATGACATGAAGATAAAAAGTTGTTTTTCATATATTATATATCTCTGATAGTTCTGTCTTTATGCTTTTAAAATATTTCTTTTCCTTATGATATGTATTTATATTTATACGATTTCATTAAAATTTATACAGATAATAGCATCGTAGTAATTGGTTTTACTCTGAACCTAATTAATTTCTAATTTAATATTTTAATTAATCTAATAAGATAATATGAAAATTTGGATGACAATGACTATAATAATGCTGTCATGCTTATGTACATAGTGGAAAGGTACTTTCTAAGTTTAAGTAGTATGTAAATGCATTTTATCATTAATTTATCAAAATTTTTTATCTATATGAAAATATTTTTTGATAAAGCATGTTTACCAGTTTTACTTTTAAACATTATCATAAGACACGCTTCTTTCAGAATATTATTTTCCTTTGAAAATCTGCCTTTAGTACCTTTATTTAAATGTTTATATGAATCTAGCATTTGATCATTCTAGAAGAAATAACATAGTAAGATTGAAAAATGTTACATTAATGAGCAGGGTGATTGTATATAATTTCTTTTTCATTATTTCACTTTAAAAATATTTTTCAGTTCAGTCGCTCAGTTGTGTCCGACTCTTTGCGACCCCATGAATCACAGCACTGTCCGTCACCAACTCCCGGAGTTCACTCAGACTCATGTCCATCGAGTCAGTGATGCCATCCAGCCATCTCATCCTCTGTCGTCCCCTTCTCCTCCAGCCCCCAATCCCTCCCAGCATCAGAATCTTTTCCAATGAGTCAACTCTTCGCATGAGGTGGCCAAAGTACTGGAGTTTCAGCTTCAGCATCATTCCTTCCAAAGAAATCCCAGGGCTGATCTCCTTCAGAATGGACTGGTTGGATCTCCTTGCAGTCCAAGGGACTCTCAAGAGTCTTCTCCAACACCACAGTTCAAAAAGCATCAATTCTTCAGCACTCAGCCTTCTTCACAGTCCAACTCTCACATCCATACATGACCACGGAAAAAACCATAGCCTTGACTAGATGGACCTTTGTTGGCAAAGTAATGTCTTTGCTTTTGAATATGCTATCTAGATTGGTCATAACTTTCCTTTTTACTTTCATACAATTTCGAATAGAGAACAAAAGAACAAGTAATTGACAAGACATTTCACTCAAAGAAAAGTGTTAAAGTGAACTCTGCCTAATTTTGTTTTCCTCATATTACTTCAGAAGGAGTAAACTTAAATGCTACATTTAAGTCAACATTCACTGGACCATAATTTCTTCTTTTTTAGCCTGTTTTTAGGAATCAGTCTCTTGAGTTAACTGGAATACAGTTTAATAAACATTGCTAACAATTTATTTAATTGGGTAAAACTCCTTTCAGTTCAGAAAATCAATACTGCTTTAACTTTTACTAAATTATTGTTGCTTAAGATGTCAAGATTTTTGGAGTATGTACCTATTTGCTAGAGAGAAATCTTTTCTTCCCAGTGCTATCTTTAATTACCTTAAACATAGGGCAGGTTATCAAATATTCTAGAGTTAGTTGTTTACTTTTTATATAAGAATTACTTGTTAAAATAAATTGCCTGGTAAGAGTTACTACCTTGAACTATTTTCTCAATAATAAGAACATCAATAAAACAATATTCATAATAATAATAAAAGCAGCAAGTGCACATATCGCATATTCAATGCTAGAAATTAAGCTAGATGTCTAGATTGTTGTTTGCCTCACAATTAACTCTTAAAAGAGATATTAACATCCATATTTTCAGAAAAAGAAACAAGACATTTAGGGTGGTTAAATTATTTACTAAAGTACTCAGCTGGTAAATAGTTCATCCCAAAATAAAACCTAACTTTGTCTAGCTCTAAAACGTAGGTTCTTTTGTTTAATCATGTGAAGTGAAGTGAAAGTCTCTGTCATGTCCAACTCTTTGCGACTCCATGGACTATACAGTCCATGGAATTCTCCAGGCCAGAATACTGGTGTGGGTAGCCTTTCCGTCTTGCATTTGTTAGAGGTAGGAACATTCAAAAGTATTTTCTAATCAAAGTTTATATCACACTCTGGTATACTTTTGCATACTATTTAATTCAATAAGCATAAGAAGTAAGGATTTTTGGTAGAATCATCACTGTTTCAGTTATTTACATAAGGTTTGAGTGATCTTTTTATTTCTTCTCTCTAAAAGTAGCCTCAGAAGAAAAACTTTCCTGTTTAGTATGAAAATCTATGGAAACAATAAAAACTAATTTGATTGTCTCACTTACCATTTGATCTTCCCACATTCTATTTCAGGAATACAAAATAAGAGAGTAGAATCCTTCCTCCCTTTTATTCAGAACATAACAAAAGTGCATAAATCAAAAAGACTTTTCAGTAAAGTATTATGCAAGGGAAAGAAAAAATTTCTACTTTAAGAAGAAGGTGCCTATATGCACAGATGGGCTCGTCCTGTTTATACATTTCCAATATTAGCAACTTCTACTAACAAGCTAAAGGGTGTCCTGCTGCAAAGATAAGGAAATTAGCTGAAGGCTCCTTGTCAAAATCTAGGTGATTTAGTGTTTTGGATCATGATTTACACTGCAAATGTAAGGTGACCCTGCAGTATATATTTCATGCTCTAATTACTCCTGTCTCTAACTTGTCAGTTAATATGATTGTTGAACTTAAAAGGACCTGCTTCAAAATATACCTATAATGGAGCTTGGACTGATGGGAATGAGATTTGTAATATAACTTTGAAAAGTTTGACAGTAGAATGAACGTGACATCTTTCTAAAAAAAAAAAGTAAAGTAAATGTGAATTCAAAAGAAATGGATAAGAAAAATATGCAAGGAAAAATTGATTGAAATATAAATCTTCAGTGCATAATAGAATGATGGGTGCATATGGGACTTTAATGAGTCTTTGAGTAATAAACAAATGAATTCAACATAATCATTAATAGGACCAATCTATTCATTACTTTTCCTCTGAGGGAAAGTAACCCAATGTAATAAGAAGGATAAGCATGCAAACAAACAATGACCTGGATCCAGGTTTCTTTACCAAAGAATATTCTTTCTCCACCTGTCACTCTTTCACTCCTTTTGAAGACATTCTGACAAAAGGTACAATATAAGCTGAGTGAAGACATAAAAGTTTCAAACACCAAAGTTCTTTTACTTTATGATCAGAAATAAAAGATAGACTGGCTTGTAACTTGCTTTCTTGAATTAAATGGTTCAGAGGTGACTGAGAGTCGGAGAGGTCTTTTGGACTTCTTTCTCTTGCTCCTTTGTGATCTACTGAAAATATGTCTAGGTTAGCCTATTGAAGAGATGTAAGAGACCACATGGGAGAGAGCTGAGCTGCCCAGGAACAGCTGACTGCCAGTCAACCCCAATCATGTGAGAGAGCCCAGGCACAATAACAGGGTTACCTTCCAAGCTCACAGGCAATCACAGATAAAAATCATAGTCACCCAGGACCCAAAGAACCATCCGACTGACCTACAAACTTATGAATAATAATGATAGTATTGTTTCCCTTATTTGGAGTTTCTGAGAAGCAAAACCTGAGGCATGGAATTCTTATAAAGTGATTATTAAGGAAATGCTATGAGGGAAAATGGAGTAGAGGAAGCAGGTTCAGGTATGTAGGACTATCTCTGATCCAAAACAGAAGCCTAAAGCACATATTTGTGCACCACTGAGGAAAGGCAGGTCATTTCCTGCCCTAGTATAAACTTATCATTGGCAGAGGCCTTTTGTCCAAGGGGAAGATAGGGTGGGGAAAAAGGGTGGGGAGTAGCCTCCAGTGCTAGAAGGCTGCCATTTGGTCAAAGGATGGTCACCATAGAGGGGGCAACAATGAATTATTAACCAAAACTCCCAGAAGCTGGGATTTGAACACATTTGCCGTGGATGAGAATTGTGTTGGGGCATCAGCAACATCTGCTACTAGTTTTAGCAGCTAAATTAAGCAGGGATAGCTAACACATTAACGTTTTAATATTTTTATGTTTAATGTTTATAATGTTTTAATCACATTCTAGGCACTCCTAAAGCTAATATTTGTGTGTTTACCTATTTTGTGCTCAATCAGTCGGAGAAGGCAATGGCAACCCACTCCAGTACTCTTGCCTGGAAAATCCCATGGATGGAGGAACCTGGTAGGCTGCAGTCCTTGGGGTCGAGGAAAGTCAGACAAGACTGAGCGACTTCACTTTCACTTTTCAATTTCATGCATTGGGGAAGGAAATGGCAACACACTCCAGTGTTCTTGCCTGGAGAATCCCAGGGATGGGGGAGCCTGGTAGGCTGCCGTCTATGGGGTCACAGAGAGTCGGACACGACTGAAGCGACTTAGCAGCAGCAGCAGCAGCAGCAGCTCAATCAGCATTAAAAGTAAGGAGCATAGATTGTTTTTTACTATTAATAACAGGAAATTAAGATAAATTTGGTTTTGCTTTTTGTAAAGGAATGATATTATCAAATTATTTTCTGGAAGGAAATGTTCAGTAACATTTGATAGATAAATTGTAAAGGATAGATTCATACCTTACAAAGACAGTAAGGAGGATGTAGGGATAC
Organism: Bos grunniens; assembly: GCF_055505025.1. Classification (NCBI taxonomy): domain Eukaryota; kingdom Metazoa; phylum Chordata; class Mammalia; order Artiodactyla; family Bovidae; genus Bos; species Bos grunniens. The sequence continues at coordinate 139,652,123 of NC_141165.1, forward strand.
TCTGATTAGAGACAGAGATCCTAAACTAATCTGCAGAAGTGGATTCCTGACAACCTAGTCTGCCAGGGCTACTATAGGAAAATATTATGGACTAGATCATGGTAAACAAGATTTCCCAGGCTCAATGATGAAGAATCAGCCTGCCAATGCAGGAAACACAAAAGACTTGAGTTTGATCCCTGGATTGGGAAGAGCCCCTGGAGGAGGAAATGGGAACCCACTCCAATATTCTTGTCTGGTAAATGCTGTGGACAGAGGAGGCTGGTGGGCTATAGTCCATAGGTTCACAAAGAGTTAAATATGACTGAAGCAACCAAGCACAGCATGGGTGTCTGAACAACAGATGTTTGGGAACCTAGCAAGTCTGTGATCAAGTTCCTGATAGATTAGTTTTCTAGTGGAGAATGCTCTTCCTGGGTTGTTGCCTTCTAATTTTGTCCTCATGTGCAGAGAGAACAGTATCTCTCTTACTCTTCTTATAAAGCCACAATCCTATCATAAGTGTTCCTTCCTCATGATCTCATCCAACCCTAATTGCCTCCAGAGTCTTATCTCCAATATAGTCACTTTAGGGGTTAGGTCTTCAACATAAGCTTTCCAGGAGGATATCATTCAGTTCAGAGTAACTGATTTGATATGAAAGACTAGGAAGAGAAATTTATTGAAATCTGAGCCAATCACTTTTAAAACTCTTCCTAGATAGCAATATATTAACAAGTAGAAGACTGCAGAAGAGAAAGTTGATGTGAAGGAGAAGATTATGAGGGATAGTTGGAATTTCTGAGTTTGCATATTTAGCAATACCCAGACAGCAGTATACCCTGAATACTCCTTGGAAGGACTGATGCGGAAGCTGTATTTTGGTCACCTGATAGGAACAGCTGACTCACTGGAAAAGTCCCTGATGTTGGGAAAAATTGAGGGCAGAAGGAGAAGAGGGCATCAGAGGATGAAATGGCATCACCAATGCAATGGACATAAACTTGGACAAACTTCAGGAGATGGTGAGAGGCAGGAAGGCCTGGTGTGCGGCAGTCCACGAGGGTGAGCTGTATGGGGCTTACAGGTGGTGCTAGTGGCAACATCCCTGGCTTCTAATGTAGGAGACTTAAAAGACACAGGGTCAATCCCTGGGTTGGGAAGATTCCCTGGAGGAGGGCATGGCAATCCACTACAGTATTCTTAACTGGAGCATCCCATGGACAGAGAAGGCTGGCGTGCTACAATCCATGGGGTTACAAAGAGTTGGATATGACTAAAGTGACTTAGCATGCATACAGACAGCAATATATCAAAAGTACAGGCATTTGAAACAAAGTTGTAAATCTTAGATGAGATTATGGAGTTTAAGATTTAGAAACAACTAATTCTTTATATGTAAAAAATGGATCTTTGAATTCAGGGTGATCATTTTGAAAAGTGAGATACCAAGCAGAAAGTTCTAGAAAATTTTGAAATATTATTCTAGTGCAGCAAAAGTAAAAATTAATACCTTTATTATTATGAAACATCTTTAATGTGTTAAATTCTATTTCAAATTAATGATATGTTTAATCCTCACAAACTTATTTTACCTAGTGGGGGGAAAAAAAAAAGATTGGAGGTATTATTTGTCCAAGCCCAGAGTTACAGGTTGAATGAGCTGAGACTTGATGACAAGCCATCTGGCCCCAAAGCCTATGTTATTAAACATGGAGGGGGGCGGTGGGGGAACACGTATTTTCTATGTTAAGAGATAAGCACCTAGAGTATTATTTTTTATATCTGCCCATTCTCCTTATATGCTTATATAGTATGGCAACCCACTCCAGTATTCTTGCCTGGAAAACCCCATGGACGGAGGAGCCTGATAGGCTGCAGTCCATAGGGTTGTGAAGAGTCGAAGAGTCAAACAAGACTGAGTGACTTCACTTTCACTTTTTACTTTCATGCATTGGAGAGGGAAATGGCAACCCACTCCAGCATTCTTGCCTGGAGAATTCCAGGGACGGTGGAGCCTGGTGGGCTGCCGTCTCTGGGGTTGCACAGAGTCGGACACGACTGAAGCGACTTAGCAGCAGCAGCAACAGTAGTTTTTGAATCACTCTATTAGACTTCAAGTTTTTCCCATTTTTAGAACATATCATAAACAAGGTTTGGCTAGCTCATTGGGAAACAGTGGAAACAGTGTCAGACTTTATTTTTGGGGGCTCCAAAATCACTGCAGATGGTGATTGCAGCCATGAAATTAAAAGATGTTAACTCCTTGGAAGGAAAGTTATGACCAACCTAGATAGCATATTTAAAAGCAGAGACATTGCTTTGCCAACAAAGGTCCATCTAGTCAAGGCTATGGTTTTTCCAATGGTCATGTATGGATACGAGAGTTGGACTATAAAGAAAGCTGAGCACCGAAGAATTGATGCTTTTGAACTGTGGTGTTGGAGAAGACCCTTGAGACACCCTTGGACTGCAAGGAGATCCAACCAGTCCATCCTAAAGGAGATCAGTTTTGGATGTTCACTGGAAGGACTGATACTAAAGCTGAAACTCTAATACTTTGGCCACCTCATGCAAAGAGTTGATTCATTGGAAAAGACCCGGATGCTGGGAAAGATTGAAGGCAGGAGGAGAAGGGGACAACAGAGGATGAGATGACTGGATGGCATCATCGACTCAATGGACCTGAGTTTGGGTAGACTCGGGAAGTTGGTGATGGACAGGGACGCCTGGTGTGCTGCAATTCATAGAGTTGCAAAGAGTCAGACATGACTGAACGACTGACCTAACTAACTGATAAACGTATTTTTAATTTTCTCTTTTATCTGACTATTGCCTTAAAATATAAACCAGAGGATAAAATGGCAGATGCATAGGCTAATAAACTTTTAAAAATTCTCTCCTACATAATGTTAAATTATACCACAGATATATTTCATGAATTATTCAGTTCTTTGTACAGAATCAATAATTTCATGAAAACAATCACATTAATTAGATTGAAACAGGTTTACTTGCAAATGGCAGTTTGAGTCTGACTTCCTATATTAAATATGTTCATCATAATAATAATGATAGCAAATATTACTATAGTGTCAAACATAATTCAAAGTGCTCTTGCATTTTTTTCATTTAAGCTACAAACTCTAAGTAGATATTGTTTTTGTAATTAATTTATTTAATTGGAGGCTAATTACTTTACAATATTGTAGTGGTTTTTGTCATATATTGACATGAATCAGTCATGGGTGTACATGTGTCCCCCATCGTGAACTCCCCTTCCACCTCCCTTCCCTTTTCATCCCTAAGGGTTGTCCCAGTGCACCAGCTTTGAGTGCCGTTTCATGCATTGAACTTGGACTGCTGATCTATTTTACAAATGGTAATATACATATTTAAGCGCTATAGATATTGTTATTCTCACCATCTTACAGATGAAGTTACTGAAAAACAGAGATCACAAACCTAGAAAACTTTGGAGTCAGGGTTTAAACCCAGGAATTCTTTTCTACATGGAATACAATTTTTTGTTTGGGGACTCTCAAATTTTCAAGAATATTTATTGGCTGAAATGAGTAGGAAAAAAAGCAGAGATGAATATATAAACAATAAAGGAAAATGGTTAGATGGTCCCTAAATATACAAAGAACTAGCAGGTTAAAAGGATAGTGAGATAGAGTCAGAGAAAATAGAGGGAAACATATTTGACTAAGATAATCACATTAAAAATACAGTGGAAGAGGGTTCAGTTCAGTTTAGTTCAGTCGCTCAGTCGTGTCCAACTCTTTGCAACCCCACAAATCGCAGCACGCCAGGCCTCCCTGTCCATCATCAACTCCTGGAGTTCACTCAGACTCACGTCCATCGAGTCAGTGATGCCATCCAGCCATCTCATCCTCTGTCGTCCCCTTCTCCTCCTGCCCCCAATCCCTCCCGGCATCAGAGTCTTTTCCAATGAGTCAATCCTTCGCATGAGGTGGCCAAAGTACTGGAGCTTCAGCTTTAGCATCATTCCTTCCAAAGAAATCCCAGGGCTGATCTCTTTCAGAATGGACTGGTTGGATCTCCGTGCAGTCCAAGGGACTCTCACGAGTCTTCTCCAACACCACAGTTCAAAAGCATCAATTCTTCGGTGCTCAGCCTTCTTCACAGTCCAACCCTCACATCCATACATGACCACAGGAAAAACCATAGCCTTGACTAGACGAACCTTTGTTGGCAAAGTAATGTCTCTGCTTTTGAATATGCTATCTAGGTTGGTCATAACTTTCCTTCCAAGGAGTAAGCTTCTTTTAATTTCATGGCTGCAGTCACCATCAGCAGTGATTTTGGAGCCCCAAAAAATAAAGTCTGACACTGTTTCCGCTGTTTCTCCATTTCCCATGAAGTGATGGGACCAGATGCCATGATCTTCGTTTTCTGAATGTTGAGCTTTAAGTCAACTTTTTCACTCTCCACTTTCACTTTCATCAAGAAGATTTTTAGTTCCTCTTCACTTTCTGCCAAAAAGGTGGTGTCATCTGCATATCTGAGGTTATTGATATATCTCCCGGTAATCTTGATTTCAGCTTGTGTTTCTTCCAGTCCAGCATTTCTCATAATGTACTCTGCATAGAAGTTAAATAAGCAGGGTGACAATATACAGCCTTGACTTACTCCTTTTCCTATTTGGAACCAGTCTGTTGTTCCATGTCCAGTTCTAACTGTTGCTTCCTGACCTGCATACAAATTTCTCAAGAGGAAGATCAGGTGGTCTGGTATTCCCATCTCTTTCAGAATGTTCCACAGTTTATTGTGATCCACACAGTCAAAGGCTTTGGCATAGTCAATAAAGCAGAAAGAGATGTTTTTCTGGAACTCTCTTGCTTTTTTGATGATCCAGTGGATGTTGGCAATTTGATCTCTGGTTCCTCTGCCTTTTCTAAAACCAGCTTGAACACCAGGAAGTTCACAGTTCACATAATGCTGAAGCCTGGCTTGGAGAATTTTGAGCATTATTTTACTAGTGTGTGAGATGAGTGCAATTGTGCAGTAGTTTGAGCATTCTTTGGCATTGACTTTCTTTGGAACTGGAATGAAAACTGACCTTTTCCAGTCCTGTGGCCACTGCTGAGTTTTCCAAATTCGCTGGCATATTGAGTGCAGCACTTTCACAGCATCATCTTTCAGGATTTGAAATAGCTCAACTGGAATTCCATCACCTCCACTAGCTTTGTTCGTAGTGATGCTTTCTAAGGCCCACTTGACTTCACATTTTAGGATGTCTGGCTCTAGGTCAGTGATCACACCATCGTAATTATCTGGGTTGTGAAGATCTTTTTTGTACAGTTCTTCTGTGTATTCTTGCCATCTCTTCTTAATATCTTCTGCTTCTGTTCGGTCCATACCATTTCTGTCCTTTATCGAGCCCATCTTTGCATGAAATGTTCCCTTGGTATCTCTAATTTTCTTGAGGAGATCTCTAGTCTTTCCATTCTGTTGTTTTCCTCTATTCCTTTGCATGCATCGCTGAGGAAGGCTTTCTTATCTCTTCTTGCTATTCTTTGGAACTCTGCATTCAGATGTTTATATCTTTCCTTTTCTCCTTTGCTTTTCGCTTCTCAAGGGATATAAATGCATAAATAAATATTATCAGTGGTATTTCACCTTGTTACAATCTGGCAAATAGGCAATTGAGTGTCTTCTTTGTATCAGATCAGATCAGATCATATCAGTCGCTCAGTCATGTCCGACTCTTTGTGTCCCCATGCATCGCAGCACGCAAGGCCTCCCTGTCCATCACCACCTCCCAGAGTTCACTCAGACTCACGTCCATCGAGTCAGTGATGCCATCCAGCCATCTCATCCTCTGTTGTCCCCTTCTCCTCTTACCCCTAATCCCTCCCAGCATCAGCGTCTTTTCCAATGAGTCAACTCTTCGCATGAGGTTCTTTGTATACTGTGTTGCAATAAATCATCCATTAACCAGGATGCTTTCACTTTTAACACTAGTCAGGATCACTAAAATAGTTGAACTAATGCAAAATTAATGAAATATGCACAGTTTAAGCAGTGCATTAGGTAGATATTGATTATTATGGCACTAATTTATGAACTTAAATTCAAGGTGCACAGACAGTATACAACTTCTATAAGTACTCATACACTTAACCTTATGCCTGATGCAGTAAATCAGAAATTATCAAGTTAAAATATTTTATATCTCTCAAAGTAAATGGATTACCAAGAACTGGATGAATATTGCTTTTTTAATTATCAAAAGAGAATAGTATTCACTGGTTAATATATGTGAAAGTATATATTTAGTGTCATAAACTAGCATATGAAACTAATCCTCTGCTATTAATTCATTTCTAGATACAAGCTATTCCATTTCAGAGTATCATTTCCATTCAGATTTTTAACATTATAACAATTAGAACTTGAAAATTTAGGATGGAATTAAAATAAATTTCAAAAACTAAACTAAATACAGTCATTGCACTTTTTTTTCATTTCATTTAATTAATGAATATGCCCATTTCTACCTTATAAGACTAGTATATTTTTTTCATTTTTTTGTTGTAATCTACAGTGAGTAACATATATGTTTGATTTCTAAAACATGTTAAATATTTCATGATTGCTTCAAACATAGATTAGCTTGTGTGCATTACTTGTGCAACATTAAATGTGTTAAAAGGTAAGTTTACTTGTGGGTTATCTCATCTATCTTTTCAATTACAAATATCCCTGAGCATGGCTTTTTCATAACCAAGTATCCAAGAGAATTTGAATCACCTTATTTGATCCTTGTGTAGTTACAGATTACTTTTTCATTTAAGTTATCTCCTAAGAGAACAATGGTAAAATATTGTAAGCTGTAAAACATAATATAGTGTGTGTATAATGATTTTTGACAGTGGAAATTGTTCTAGCCAAGAAATGTTCAGGTTCTGCATTTTAGTTGAGTTTTGTCTCTATGACCTTAAAAAAAATAAAACCAACCAACCAAAGAATTTGCCACAACCTTAAAGAGATAATTATGTTGTACTTGAGTTAAGATACCAGGGAACTTCTTGACGTGAAATAATAATGTAAAGATGCCTCAAGTTATTGAGAGATGATGGACAGGAACAATGCTTTACTGACTTATGCCTATTTAAATTGATCCTTGCATTTATTTTAAGTAAAATGAAAGGCAACTCTTTGAAAGTAATGACAGACCTTGAAAAAATTAAATGTGTCAAATTGGTACACTGTCTCATTGATCACCAACCTTGATGAAAAATTCCCTGTTACTTAAGTTAAGGTTATAAATCTATATCACTTTCTGGTTTGCATTTTGTCACTTCTATTTTTCAGGCCAACTTCTCGTATTACCAAGAATTTTAGAACCTGAAAGAAAGAGAAAGCTGCTCAGTCATATCTGACTCTTTGTGATCCCATGGACTATAAAGTCTATGGAATTCTCCAGGCCAGAATACTGGAGTGGGTAGCCTTTCCCTTCTCCAGGGGATCTTCCCAACCCAGGGATCTGACCCATGTCTCTCGCATTGCAGGCAGATTCTTTACCAGCTGAGCCACAAGGGGAGCCCTAGAATACTGGAGTGGGTAATCTATCCCTTCTCCAGGGGATCTTCCCAACCCAGGAATCGAACTGGGGTCTCCAGCATTGCAGGTAGATTCCTTACCAAGTGAGCTCTCAGGGAAGTCCATTAGAACATGTTGTAGCATCAATTTGTCCATCCTAGCACCAACCATAAGCTTGAGAGATTCACATGGTTATTCTGTCTTTCTTCAATGTCTCACAATACTTCAAATATTTTACTTAATATGTGCTTATTGAACATCTACTCTATTGCTACATAGAACATAAAAAGAGGATAGGGCAAACAGGCACTGTCACTCAGTCTGACTCTTTGTGACCCTTTGGACTGTAAGTCCACCAGGCTTTCCTGTCCCTGGGATTATCCTGGCCAGAATACTGGAGTGGGTTGCCATTTCCTCCTCCAGGGATCTTCCTCACTCAGGAGACAAACCCACATCTCCTAGGGTTTCTGCATTGGCAGGCAGATTCTTTACCACTGACTCACTTGGGAAGCTGTAAAAGAGGATAGAATTAAATCAAATAGAACTTTGGGCCTCTTCATTTGATTTCATTGAACATATTATATGATTTCATTTTATGTCTTCTGTTGACTTTTTAACTATAATACTTTTTCATTTGATTGTTGAACATCTTTAATTTGTCACCCTCTACTCTTAAGTAATCTACCACTTCACTTATAATAATAATAAAAATAAAAATAAATACAACAGTCTATGTCAATTTCTCCTTTCCTGGCATTGATGTTTCTGCTGTCTTACAGTTTCTTTCTTTCTATTTTATAAAACTCACAAGTCATTTTTGTTGCTTTTCCTTTAAATTAGCACTTGCCCTTTCTGAGAGATTCAATAATGGAAAAAAAAAAAATGTTTTGCATTTGCCCACAAAATTTTCAGTGCTCCTAATTCTTTGCCTACCTCCAGATTCAAACTTGAATTACTTTCTTTCTGCCTTTAACATCTCTTCATGGATTTAGGTCATAAATGCATTCTTTTATCTTATGTTTAAAAAGGACATTATTTTTGCTTTGAATGTTGAAACTATTTTCATTGAATATGCAATTCAGAGATGATTGTTCTTTTTTCTAAATACTTATAAGTTATCACCGAAATATTTTTCAGTCTGTATGGTGTCAATGAGTAACCTGCTATCACTCCTCATGAGTAATGTGTCTTTTTTCTCTGTTTCTCTATATATGGGTTTTTTAGCAGTTAGTTTACAATGTAACCTGATGGAGTTTATCTCATGTTTCTTGAAATTGATTTTTATTGAATTTTTGACATGTGTGAGTTTACAATTTTCTTAAATTTTAGAAACTTGACCATTACTTAGTGACAGCTTGTTTGTTTGTTTTTGATTCCCTCCTCTTTTATCTTTCAGAGACTGCAATTATTTGTGGGTTAGGCAACCTGAAGTTGGCCCACAGTTTGTAAATGCAGTGCCCATTTTCTTTTTGATAATTTCTACTGATACTTCTTCATGTATTTTCATCTTTTATTATGCAATGCCTATTCTGTCATTAATATCTCATTCACTTTCTTAGTACAGTTCAGTCCAGTTCAGTCACTTAGTTGTGTCCAACTTTTTGCGACCCCATGAACTGCAGCACCCCAGGCCTCCCTGTCCATCACCTCAAAAGCATCAAGATTTTGGCGCTCAGTTTTCTTTATAGTCCAACTCTCACATCCATACATGACCACTGGAAAAACCATAGCCTTGACTAGACAGACCTTTGTTGGCAAAGTAATGTCTCTGTTTTTTAATATTCTGTCTAGGTTGGTCTAACTTTCCTTCCAAGGAGTAAGTGTCTTTTAATTTCATGGCTTCAATCATCATCTGCAGTGATTTTGGAGCCCAGAAAAATAAAGTCAGCCAACTACATTTCCTCTCTCTCTCTTTTTTTTTCCCTTAAAAAAAAAAAAAATATATATATATATATATATAAAATTAATCTTATCTAGTCTAATTTTCTTTTCTTTTCTTTCTTTCTTTTTTTTTTTTTCCTCTCAGACCTTAGAATTCTCATCTCTAGAATTCTGATGTAAATCTTTTTTATATCTCCCACTGTCTATTTTGGAGAAGGAAATGGCAACTCACTCCATTCTTGCTTAGAGAATCCCGTGGACAGAAGAGCCTGGCAGGCTACAGTCCATGGGGTTGCGAGTGTGGTACATGATTTAGCAACAAAACCACTACCACTGTCTGCTTAATATGTATAATTGTTATCTTTTTGAATATATAGTGTAAAATTATAATAACTCGTGAGATTTTTATGCATATTTTTAACACCAGCAACATTTATTTTTTTTTTAATTTGCTTCAGTTGACAGGTTTTCTCCTGATTGTGGGTCATATTTTCTTTCCTTTTGCATACCTGGCAATTTTTTATTGAATTCCAGCTACTGACTTTTATTATGTTAAGTGATGGATATTTTTATTCTGAAAAATATTCTTGAACTATATTCTGGATGAAGTTAAGTTTCTTGGAATGTTCGGATCCTTTTGAGGATAACTAGCTTCTGAGTGCTTTTCCCAGTGTCCCATGACTTATGTGATTTTTCTATTCTATGTGAGTTATCGGCAGTGTTACAGTTCTTTCTCTGATCCTAGATGATTCATTCCCATGTATTCCCTAGTCATCATTCAGCTGAAAACCTGTGGGAGACCCTCCATAGATCCCCAGCGCTATCCCTTGATTTAGCTTTCTCTTATTTGGTATTCAGCACTCTAAGCCCTATCCTCCTTATTCTTTCCAGCATTCTAATTCTGATTCCTAAATTCAAGGAGATGCCAGACTCTGCAAGGATTAACTGTCCTGGCACTGTGGCCTAGAAGCTCTCTGTAGACACTGAGTTAGGCTAATTACAAGACCCACCTCATTTGTTTCTTTTTCCCTTGGGATCATTAAACTTTATTGCCTGATGTCCAATATCTTAAAAACTATTATTTTATGTATTTTGTCTTGTTTTTGTATTTGTTTTCATTGGAAAAATAGACCCAATTCCTAGCATTCCATCTTGACCTGAAAAGGAATTACAACTTTCATTTTTGAATCTTCCTTTTATGCATGTGTACAATACAGACATTAGTCAATAGAATGATTTCTTTTAATTCTTAGAAAACAAATTACTATAGTGAGCTTTAGAAGATAAAATCTATAGTTTCAATTATGTTTTGAAACAAAGCATTTTTGTTTTAAAATTTTTGAGTTCTTTGTTCAATGACTCAGGATTTAATAAACCGACATAAAAACCAAAATTACTAATGTGATTATTATATTTTTGCATACTACAACCAATAATTCCTGCTAGGTGGCAGGACTCTGGGCTTCCTGTGAAATGATTCTAGTTTAAAATTCTGGATTACTGCATATTAACCCCCAACTCCTACAGCCTTATTATTTATTGTTCATTGGAAGCACATAGCTGAGTTGCCATATAAAGAAACCTTACTCCAGAGAATGGTTGGGAGATTAGAACTTAGACCTGTTAAAATAATTGCTACTTTCAGAAGATGTCAGTGGCAGCTTTCCGTCCCTACAAAGATCTGGTCAACTCAGGTGATAACTCCTCCAAATGGAAATGCACTGTGACATCTCTGCTTTATTCAGCCATCTCTGTGCAGATAATTTTCTGAATTTTTTCTATTAAAAATTAATAAATTTTAAATATGTCCATTTATACTTTCTGTGCAATATTGTCTTTTGATAATATCTACATTTTTCATAATTAATAATATTTCTGATATAAAATCTGTTGAGAAATTAAAAGATATCACTTCTTTAGTACTAATAGTTCAAATGTAAGAGTTAAAAAGAACAATCTTTTTCTAGAATAGGCCTAAAATTTTGAAAGGGATAATTTCATACAGTGGAAATTTATGAGTGCTTGAAAAAACAATCACGTCATCAACATGTCTCAAATTTGGAGAAGTCTGAGATATAGTGCAGATAAATCTTGATGGAAGAAAGGCAATAAGGAAGGAGCCCACAGTTTCCCTTACTTTTAAGTAGAGCCAATGTTCACAGAAATACAGCAATACCCACTATTTGATGAGCTACAGCCCACAAATGAGGTTCTGTTTTGGGACAGGGAATAAAGTTAATTGCTCAATGACTTCCCTCAATGTTGAGAAAGAAAATACAGAAGCCCCTATAATAAGAAATCTAATGATAATATTAAGAATAGCTAGTACTTATATGAACTAACTATATTCCAGGAACTGTTCAAATTTTATAATTCATCTAATCCCATATGACCTGAAAATAACCCTATGAAGTAGGTATTATTGTTATTATCATCAGAGCCAGACTCAATCCATGGTTTGATTACAGTAGATCTTATCAGAAAATGGGCCTTTTTTCTTCATGGGAATCTATGTGAATGACCCAGATAGTTCAGTCAGTAACTGTAATCAGTTTCCACAATTGATGACCCCAAAGAGGGTTGGGGCAACTGCATATAGCAAGTTCTCACTAGCTATTTATTTTACATGTGACTTTTAATGTAGTAGCTTTCCATGTGATAGACCAAAAATTTAGGTCATAAGTACAAAAAGCAAGAGTCAGATTTCTGATTTCTAAACAGAATGAGTTCATCTGATACTGACTAACATTGCAGAGCTGGGAATTAGGCTAAACACCTGCATTATCCTAGGAGACATCTGGTTTTTGCTTAGCTGAACCATCAGTGAACAAACTTTAGGCACTTAGGGGAGCCACTATGAATCACACACCCTAGTTTGAGTAGCGTCACTTCAAGAGGTAGCGTGAGACAGAAAGGCCTCATACAACTAAGGTATAGCTTCCAGTTTGTTTTGTTTGTTTGTTTGTTTTTAATAAAACCAAGACACAACTGGAGTCAGCAGCTGTGTTTCTGAATATGCCATTTCCATTTTGGGCCCTTCAGTTCAGTTCAGTTCAGTTCAGTCGCTCAGTCGTGTCCGACTCTTTGTGACCTCATGAATCGCAGCACGCCAGGCCTCCCTGTCCATCGGCCTCCCTGTCCATCACCAACTCCCAGAGTTCACTTAGACTCACCTCCATCGAGTCAGTGATGCCATCCAGCCATCTCATCCTCTGTCGTCACCTTCTCCTCCTGCCCCTAATCCCTCCCAGCATCAGAGTCTTTTCCAATGACTTAACTCTTCGCATGAGGTGGCCAAAGTACTGGAGTTTCAGCTTCAGCATCATTCCTTCCAAAGAAATCCCAGGGCTGATCTCCTTCAGAATGGACTCCAGAATGGACTCTTCAGAATGGACTCTTGGGCCCTTAATACTTTGATAATCATTGGATCCCAGCAGATCTACAACAAAATGCAGATACCAGGCCAGAGAGTCACATGACCTCTATGCATCAGGCATTTACTCTCAACAAGAGCCCAGTAGCAGGCTAATCTTAAAAGAAACCAGTCAATCCTAAAATAAATCCACCCTAGATATTTATTAGAAGTACTGATACTGAAGCTGAAGCTTCAATACTTTGGCTACCTGATGCTGAGAGTCAATTCCTAGGCAGGTTGATGAGAAGTCCAGGGGTCCCCAAGAAGAGGGGGTCTGAATTCTCAAGGAAGAGGAAAGGACAGACTTTTTTTTCCTCTACATTCCTTAGTCTTAGTCACATAAAACTGTTTATCTTTAAGCCTGGAACTAATGATTACACAACAAACAACTCAGTTTAAACTCTGTACTAAGGATTATATAACAACAATGTATCCTGCTTGAGGACAGTTTCTCCTTCCTAAAAATCTGGCTAATCCTGTTATCTTAAAATGTAAATTATGGGAGTGGATCAAGTAAGATCTTTACAATCTCCAGACATTCTTTTGATTCATTGTAATAACTAATTAAAAAGTATATAACTCCCTTGCTAACACTGGGGAGGGGGCATTCTCCATCCCCCCCTCTGATGTCTGTGTCAGAAGCTTTCTCTATCTCTTTTATACTTTAATAAAACTTTATTACACAAAAGCTTTGAGAGATCAAGCATTGTCTCTGGCCCTGGATTGAATTCTTCTCCTCCGGAGGCCAAGAATTCTGGTGTCTTTTGTGGTTCAGCAACAACCTTTCAATGCGAAGAGCCAACTCACTGGAAAAGACTTTGATATTGTCAAAGTTTGAAGGCAAAGGAGGAGAGGGTGACAGATGATGAGATTGTTAGAGAGCATCACCAATTCAATGGCCATAAATTTGAGCAAGCTCTGGGAGATAGTGAAGGACAGGGAGGCCTGGTGTGCTGCAGTCTATGGGGTTACAAAGGTAGAAAAATACTTAGTGACTGAAAAACAGCAAGATAAATATCTACTTTTCAAAAGAGATGTACCTGGTATAGATGAGCCTATTTGCAGGGCAGGAATAGAGACACTGGTGTAGAGAAGGGACTAGTGGACACAGGGTTAGGAGGGGAAGGTAGGATAAATGGAGAAAGTAGCATTGACATATATACACCACCATGTGTAAAATAGATGTCTAGTGGGACACAGCTGCTTAGCACAGGTAGTTCAGCTCGATGCTTTGTGATGGCTAGAGGGGTGGGATGAGGGGATGTGAGAGAGGTTCAAGATGGAGGGGATATCAGAACATTGTAAAGCACTTTTACTCCAATTAAAAAAAAAAAAAAAAAAAAGGTATACCTGGAAGTTCTAACAGGGAGATTTTAAGTTCAAAACTCCAAGGACCAGCTCTGGGTAGAGGTTGTCTCCCTTTTCCAGAGGTTCCAATCAACAGTCATCAGTCACAGATACTTTCTCTGTCTTTTTGCCCAAAATGCCCAGCAAGGGGCTAGTCCTCCTTTTTTGGTGCCTGGGGTTCTAAGAGACAACAGTTTTTCCTTAACTGTTGGGTGGATAATCATTAATGTTCCCACATAGTCCCAAAACACTTTGGTACTTTTCAAAGGAATGGATTATATCATTACATTAATGACAGAGATATGTTAACAGGACAACTGAGACTCCTGCTTCTGACCTACCACACACAGACATCACCTGTAAAGGAAAGCATCGAGCCTCAAGTGGGAAAGAATCTCATGCTAAATCATGACCCATCCACTGGCAGTAAAAGCCAAGAAAGATTGTCTTCACTAGTCTCTCTCTATGTGCAGTTCTTCCTTGATCAGACTGATTTTCTGGCACTTGTAGAATGGGGAAGTTCCAAAAACTCACCAATTCCTACCATACAGGCAGGTTTAGAAACAACAAAACAGTGCAGTGAATTAGCCCAAAGGCCCCCAAACATAAGACCATGTTAGCTTTCTTTTCCCACAATGAATCTTGCTGAATCCCAACAACTGAATCCAGATGTCTCCTCCTCACACAAGTCTGGGTAAGATGGAGATTTGGGTACCTGCATTAACTACTACTACCATTAAGTTGCTTCAGTTGTGTCTGACTCTGTGCAACCCCATAGATAGCAGCCCATGAGGCTCCTCTGTCCCTGGAATTCTCCAGTTAAGAATACTGGAGTTGGTTGCCATTTTCTTCTCTATCTGACAGAGTCAAAAAAGTTTGAGTCCTTCCCTCCCCTGATCTATTTTCTCAAATTATATCCATAGAATGAATAATCAACCTGCTTTCTCAAAGCAGCTGACAGTGGCCATGAAGAAAGGAAGCAGCTTTCTACCAGTAAGTAAGTCACAGTTACTTTTTATTTCAAGCAGACATATGACTCAAACTTCCCATTTTCAGTTTACCCAAAGCCCTGTGTACCAGCTTTGGGACTCCTTGACTCATCCATTTCCTACCGAGAGGAGTAAAGGACAAACAAAAGACTCATTTGGGTAGCTTGTTTCAAGCTTACTTCCTACCCTGAAGCATCATTAAAAGTTACAGGATTGCTCTTAACTTCACCCCATCAGTTCTTGCCCATAACTTGAGAGCATTTGCTACTAGTCCTGGAAAGTATTCTCATATCCTTTAACCTGGGAATATGAGAAACATAAAATCCTTTTACTTTCTTCTTTTAGAAAGTCATGTCTCTATTGGTATTCCATCCTTCAATTATCTCCAAAATTGTTACAAAGGGTCTGAGAGTTTGCCCTATTTACAACCTAATGAGTTAGGTTATCACACTTTTATAGATACTGGTAGAAGACTCCTGGGTCAGTACCAGCTTCAGATTTGCTTTGTTTGTTCCCCTTGTCCCACAAATTCCAAGAAACAGGTACAGAGGTGAGCACAGCTGCACTCAGTGGGCTGGTGTTATAGCTAAGAGACCCTGAGCTTAAGAAAACCCCAGTTTTATAAAAAGGTCTGTAAAATAAATCCACCTAATGTTTGGCCCAGAGGGAGATATTATCCCTTTTATCTCAGGAAATAATAATGCCTTCTCTCCTTCTGTCTTACAAGGGATTTTGCATTATAAACAAAGCTTCATCTTTCAAGGGTTTTGATATTTTTAAAAAATCCTTGAAAATATTGTCTTGAACAAGAACTGTCATACATATACAGAAATACCATGAAGAATTGCCCCCCAAAACATTTTCCATTTTCTTTTTCCAATTAGTGCCTCCAGGAATAGGAAGACAAAGAAGAGACCTCTGGGCAGTGTTTTAGGGAACTCTCTTTCCTTTAAACTGAGAAGCCATATTTTCCACATACTGGAATTTTAAGAGATAATTATCAGTCTTTACCAAATATTTTTATAGTAAAAATAATTCTATAAAATTGTTGGTTTTAGCATTAAAGGAAATGAATTCTGGTAGATCCATAGAACGTTGTCTTTACAAAAACTATTTAATTTTTTGCATTTGTTTATCCTTTAGATATGTGTGTTCCTTACAGTACTAAGGTAGCCTGTGTCTTACTATGTACAGACAAAATTATGAATGAGAAATTAAAGACACTGGAGAATTTGCTGAATATCTGATTATGATAAATTATAGGTACATATTAATAGAGAGATGAAAACATCAGTGTGACAGTAAAATACAGATATCTGATTATTTCATGAACATTACAATATTATGTGTGAGTGCTAAGTCATTTCAGCCTCATCCAACTCTTTTGCAACGCTATGGACTATAGCCTACCAGGCTCTCTGTCCATGGGATTTTTCAGTAAAGAATACTGGAGTGGGTTGCCATGCCTCCTCCAGGGGTGAAGGGTGGGGATAAAATGGAAAAGATTTAACTTGAAAAAAGAAATAAGATCCACTATTTATGGTCTCTGAATGTCTCCAGAACTTGGGGGAGTAGCAGAGATGAGGAATTTTGTTAGGGTTTATACAAGGAACATATTTTCTAAACTATACTTGTGTTCTCACTCATTACATGTAATGGGTAGCTAACTATGAAAATTATACTAAGGATGTGAGCAGTATGCAGTCAGACCAGGAAAAAAAAAGAAAAATTACTATTGAAGAATCATTGACTGGCACTGAATACAGTACGACACTTCAAATGTATATTGGCTTCTCTTCACTGTGAAAACTGGATTCACTGGTGTCAGAGCTGTCAGCCCTGTGAAGGCCTCAAGCACTAAGGAAAACTATTGCTTTTCGTTCCCAAGATGTAAGTAATAGAGGTTTTTTAACTATTGGCAACTCCAGTGTTCGCTTTATTGTAAAGTCACAAAGGCTGATACAATAGGAAACAGAAGTATACTTTGACTGTGTGGTTGACAAACCCCTGACTAGGAAAATATGTTTGTACTCTGCTCAGACTGCTTGGTATGCTTCACGGCAAAGTCAGTCTCTTCCCCTATTAAATCCCCGGCATCAAACACCACTGTCAGCAAATTTTACCTCAGTGCCAAAAGTAGGAACTAAAATGGAGAATTTATCATCTTTTCTTGCTTTTTCTGCTAAATAATTATCCTGACTTTATTTTGATACTCTCCTCTTTTCTTACATCTTAATAGTATAAGAAAAGATGAAAGATCCAGAAAGATTCAAGTAATGTTTCTTTTACTGGAGTGGAGATTTGGGGAGTGGGATTCATATGCCTGTGGGTATCACTCATTACTTACAAATATAATGTTAATTCATGCATCTGATCTCTCTAAAACTCTATAAAGTATTCCTGCTGCTACTGCTGATAAGTCGCTTCAGTCGTGTCTGACTCTGTGTGACCCCATAGACGGCAGCCCACCAGGCTCCCCTGTCCCTGGGATTCTCCAGGCAAGAACACTGGAGTGGGTTGCCATTTCCTTCTCCAATACATGAAAGTGAAAAGTGAAAGTGAAGTTGCTTAGTCCTGTCCGACTCTTAGCGACCCCATGGACTGCAGCCCACCAGGCTCCTCCGTCCATGGGATTTTACTATTTAATTTAATGAGATGTTTACTTGAAGATGATTCATCTAATTCCAAATGTGACTTAAAATAAACCTGAAAATGCCTTGGAAAAAACAAATATAGTGATCTCTCTGGTTGTTCCACGAAACTAATATAACTGTTATAAAAAATAAAATGTCAGTAAACAGTCAGTTAATACACACATATTTAGAGTTTGCTTTGTGGTAGACTGCTACATGCTACATGTTTTGGCAATGCACCAATCAATAAAGACAAAATTCTGCCTTAAGGAGTCAACAGTTTGATAAATTAAGATAACACATGGTAATATGTGGTAAAAGTGAATATTGTTAGTCACTCAGTCATGGCGGGCTCTTTGCGACTCCATGGACTGTAGCCCACCAGGCTCCTCTGTTTGTGGAATTCTCCAGGCAAGAATACTGGACTGGGTAGCCACTGCCTTCTCCAGAGGATCTTTCTGACCTGGAGATTGAACCTGGGTCTCCTGCAATGCGGGAAGATTCTTTAAAGTCTGAGCCACCACAGAAGCCCAAGGTATGTAGTATGCATTAAATCCATGTTTTATAGATTTCCTGATATATGGCTAAGAATAAAAGTTTTGTACTTAAATATTACATTGAAAAAGTAAAGCAAAATACTCATTATTATTTCACATAACCATCTTTAATCATTTAATAAATCTTAGGACAAATCTATTTACATTTAAGGAACAAATGGAGGTTTAGAAATAGCAATTATATATTTGACAGTATTATACATTGTAGAATTCATTTCAATTAATGGTAGCATCAAATCAAGGTGTAAAGGAACAACAAACCACATAGTAGCAATTATTTCTCACATTAATGGAAACATAAATGTGTAGTAATATAATTGGAAATTTTAGCTCTGATTCAGTCTTTCTTTAAACATCTTTACTGAGATATAATTCATGTACAATAAAATTCACTCATTTATGGTATACAATTCACTGATTATTTGTCTATTCACAGAGTTATATAACTAGCACTACAATCTAATTTTGGAACAGTTTTGTCATCCTGAAAAGAAATACATACTCATTAGCAGTCAATTTTATCCCCTCCATTTCATTTCCTTACTCTGTAGGCAGTAACTAATTTACTTTCTATCATAGTGGATTTTCCTACTCTGGACATTTCATATAAATGGAGTCACACAATATGTTGTCCTTTGTAACTGCTTTCTTTCACATCAAAAGTATTTTTAAAACATTCAGGAGGTTCTAGTCAGCCGGTCAGTCAGTCAGTTCAGTCACTCAGTCGTGTCCGACTCTTTGCAACCCCATGAATCGCAGCACGCCACGCCTCCCTGTCCATCACCAACTCCTGGAGTTCACTCACACTCACGTCCATCGAGTCAGTGATGCCATCTAGCCATCTCATCCTCTGTCGTCTCCTTCTCCTCCTGCCCCCAATCCCTCCCGGCACCAGAGTATTTTCCAAAGAGTCTACTCTTCACATGAGGTGGCCAAAGTACTGGAGTTTCAGCTTTAGTATTAGTCCTCACAATGAACACTCAGGACTAATTTCCTTTAGAATGGACTGGTTGGATCTCCTTGCAGTCCAAGGGACTCTCAAGAGACTTCTCCAACACCACAGTTCAAAAACATCAATTCTTTGGTGCTCAGCTTTCTTCACAGTCCAACTCTCACATCCATACATGACCACTGGTAAACTTATAGCCTTTAATAGACAGACCTTTGTTGACAAAGTAATGTTCCTGCTTTTGAATATGCTATCTAGGTTGGTCAAAACTTTCATTCCAAGGAGTAAGTGTCCTTTAATTTCATGGCTACAATTATGATCTGCAGTGATTTTGGAGCTCCGCCCCCCCCCCCAAAAAAAAAAAGTCTGACACTGTTTCCACTGTTTCCCCATCTAATTGCCATGAAGTGATGGGCCCGGATGCCATGATCTTCGTTTTCTGAATGTTGAGCTTTAAGCCAACTTTTTCACTCTCCTCTTTCACTTTCATCAAGAGGCTTTTTAGTTCCTCTTCACTTTCTGCCATAAGGGTGGTGTCATCTGCATATCTGAGATTATTGATATTTCTCCCTGCAATCTTGATTCCAGCTTGTGCTTCTTCCAGCCCAGCGTTTCTCATGATGTACTCTGCATATAAGTTAAATAAGCAGGGTGACAATATACAGCCTTGACATATTCCTTTTCCTATTTGGAACCAGTCTGTTGTTCCATGTCCAGTTCTAACTGTTGCTTCCTGACCTGCATATAGGATTCTGAAGAGGTAGGTCAGGTGGTCTGGTATTCCCATCTCTTTCAGAATTTTCCACAGTTTATTGTGATCCACACAGTCAAAGGCTTTGGCATAGTCCATAAAGCAGAAATAGATGTTTTTTATGGAACTCTCTTGCTTTTCTGATGATCCAGTGGATGTTGGCAATTTGATCTCTGGTTCCTCTGCCTTCTCTAAAAACAGCTTGAACATCTGGAACTTCATGGTTCATGTATTGCTGAAGCCTGTCTTGCAGATTTTTGAGTATTACTTTACTAGCGTGTGAGATTAGTGCAATTGTGCAGTAGTTTGAGCATTCTTTGGCATTGCCTTTCTTTGGGATTGGAATGAAAACTGACCTTTTCCAGTCCTGTGGCCATTGCTGCGTTTTCCTAATTTTCTGGCACATTGAGTGCAGCGCTTTCACAGCATCATCTTTCAGGATTTGAAATAGCTCAACTGGAATTCCATCACCTCCATTAGCTTTGTTTGTAGTGATGCTTTCTAAGGCCCACTTGACTTCACATTCCAAGATGTCTGGCTCTAGGTGAGTGATCACACCATCGTAATTATCTGGGTTGTGAAGATCTTTTTTGTACAGTTCTTCTGTGTATTCTTGCCACCTCTTCTTAATATCTTCTGCTTCTTTTAGGTCCATACCATTTCTGTCCTTTACTGAGCCCATCTTTGCATGAAATGTTCCCTTGCTATCTCTAGTTTTCTTGAAGAGATTTCTAGTCTTTCCCGTTCTGTTTTTTCCTCTATTTCTTTGCATTGATCGCTGAAGAAGGCTTTCTTATCTCTTCTTGCTATTCTTTGGAACTCTGCATTCAGATGCTTATATCTTTCCTTTTCTCCTTTGCTTTTCTCTTCTCTTCTTTTCACAGCTATTTGTAAGGCCTCCTCAAACAACCATTTTGCTTTTTTGCGTTTCTTTTCCATGGGGATGGTCTTGATCCCTGTCTTCTATACAACATCACAAACCTCTGTCCATAGTTCCTCAGGCACTCTGTCTATCAGATCTAGTCCCTTAAATCTATTTCTCACTTCCACTGTATAATCATAAGGTATTTGATTTAGGTCATACCTGAATGGTCTAGTGGTTTTCCCTACTTTCTTCAATTTAATTCTGAGTTTGGCAAAAAGGAGTTCGTGATCTGAGCCACAGTCAGCTCCTAGTCTTGTTTTTGCTGACTGTATAGAGCTTCTCCATCTTTGGCTGCAAAGAATATAATCAATCTGATTTCGGTGTTGACCATCTGGTGATTTCCCAGTGTGGAGTCTTCTCTTGTGTTGTTGGAAGAGCGTGTTTGCTATGACCAGTGCATTCTTTTGGCAAAACTCTATTAGTCTTTGCCCTGCTTCATTCCATTATCCAAGGCCAAATTTGCCTGTTACTCCAGGTGTTTCTTGAGTTCCTACTTTGGCATTCCAGTCCCCTATAATGTAAAGGACATCTTTTTTGGGTCTTAGTTCTAAAAGGTCTTGTAGGTCTTCATAGAACTGTTCAACTTCAGCTTCTTCAGCATTACTGGTTGGGGCATAGGCTTTGATCACCGTGATATTGAATGGTTTGCCTTGGAAATGAACAGAGATCATTCTGTCGTTTTTGAGATTGCATCCAAGTACTGCATTTCGGACTCTTTTGTTAACCATGATGGCTACTCCATTTCTTCTAAGGGATTCCTGCTCACAGTAGTAGATATAATGGTCATCTGAGTTAAATTCACCCTTTCCAGTCCATGTTAGTTCACTGATTCCCAGAATGTCAACGTTCACTCTTGCTATTTCCTGTTTGACCACTTCCAATTTGCCTTGATTCATGGACCTAACACTCCAGGTTCCTATGCAATATTGCTCTTTACAGCATCGAACCTTGTTTCTATCACCAGTCACATCCACAACTGGGTATTGTTTTTGTTTTGGCTCCATCCCTTCATTCTTTCTGGAGTTATTTCTCCACTGATATCCTGTAGTGTATTGGGCACCTATTGACTTTGGGAGTTCCTCTTTCAGTATCCTATCTTTTTGCCTTTTCATACTGTTCATGGTGTTCTCAAGGTAAGAATACTGAAGTGGTTTGCCATCCCCCTCTCCAGTGGACCACATTCTGTCAGACTTCTCCACCATGACCTGTCCTTCCTTGGTGGCCCCACAAGCACGGTTTAGTTTCATTGAGTTATACAAGGCTGTGGTCCATGTGATCAGATTGGCTAGTTTTCTGTGATTATGGTTTCAGTGTGTCTGCCCTCTGATGTCCTCTTGCAACACCTACCGCCTACTTGGGTTTCTCCTACCTTGGACGTGGGGTATCTCTTCATGGCTGCTACAGCAAAACGCAGCCACTACTCCTTACCTTGGACGAGGAGTATCTCCTCACGGCCACTCCTCCTGACCTTGAATATGGAGTAGCTCCTCTCGGCCCTTTTGTGTCTACAGAGCTGCTTCTCCTTGGACATGGGGTTGCTCTTCTCGGCCACTGCCCCTGATCTCAGACGTGGGGTAACATCCCCAGCAAGATGGCAGGAGGGGCACAATTATGTTTAAAATCAAACCTCATACCTGCCAGAGATGCTTGGAGGGCACAAACAAAACCTTGTAGGCACCAGGACCCAGGGAAAGAAGCAATGACCCTCACAAGATGGAAGAGCCAGAGCCTATTTATTCAATACATTATTATTTTTTACTTTGTGCCAAGTATTTGATAGACATGGAGGTTGTGTTGGTGGGGAAGATGAGTGTTATTTTGTTAGAAATCTTATAATCAAGAAAAATATAAAATTAAGCCAGGGCTAGAAATAGTTTGAAGTAATTACCATAATATGGTAAGAAAAGAGTGCCATACGAGTAGACAAATTAGTCTGATAGGAGTGCTGAAAAGTTCCCAAAATATTTATACAGAATTATATATTGTGAAGAAGTTTAACCTTTAGGAAAATTTTCTGGAAATAGATTTTTGTTTTTTCTTATCTGGGAGACAATGATGTCGACTTAAAAAAAATGCACAAAGTGAGAATTGTGAGTTAAGTTTTATTGGAGGCAAAATGACTATAGCCCAGTATTGGACACTGCAGATAGCTCTGAGAAAATGCTCCAAAGAGTAGGGTGGGGGTGGGGGGATGTCAGTATATATTTGATTTTTGCTAAAGGGCAAAATACATGCAATCAAGCACTTATTATTCCAGAAGGTTTCTACTAGTCTCATGAAACCTTTGCTAGTCACGAAGAACCATCATCATCATGAAGGATTTTAGTGCTTTTCTAGATACGGGGATGGAAAAGGCAATGGCACCCCACTCCAGTACTCTTGCCTGGAAAATCCCATGGATGGAGGAGCCTGGTAGGCTGCAGTCCATGGGGTCGCTAAGAGTCCGACACAACTGAGCGACTTCACTTTCTCTTTTCACTTTCATGCATTGGAGAAGGAAATGGCAACCCACTCCAGTGTTCTTGCCTGGAGAATCCCAGGGACAGGGGAGCCCATTGGACTGCCGTCTATGGGGTTGCACAGAGTCGGACACGACTGAAGTGACTTAGCATAGCATAGCATAGATAAGGGGAGATACAAGAATTGGGTTCACAAAAACTGGCTTCTGAAAATATCTAACATCTGAAGACCTCTCCTGTCATTTTTTTTCCCCATCACAGACTGGTTTATTTCTGCTTTCCACCCTGAACTCCTTTCAAGGGGTATTGAAGGTCAGCAGCTGCAGCAGCATATGAGTTAATCCTTACAGAAGTACATGGCAATTGCCCATAGCAAGTGCCAATTTGTAGTTGACAGGGACAATGGCAGAACATAGAACATTTCTTAACTTTCTACAACCTAGAGAGTCTTTCTGATATGTAAGCAAATTGTTACATAAAAGCTAAAGGGAGTAAAGACCTATTTCAGAAACAAAGAATTCTAGAAGTTGTAGAATTGGAAATAATGGGCCAGAGGTTAAGTGCTATTCTTCCAATGATCAAAAGTCTATACTTTGAATGATAAAACACATTCCATCTCATTTAAGATCCCAAGAGCTGAAATTCTGACTTATAAACCCAAGGGAAGAATTTGGAAATAACTACCCTTAGAGAAAAGATCAATAGATACAGGCATTTGAGAGTCGATTACCCTCACAATCAACTCATAAGTGTTAAAGGAGCCTCCAGATTTCCAGTCAGATTTTAGTGTTGTTGTTCAGTCTCTAAGTCATGTCCAACTCTTTAAGACCCCATGAACGGTGGCACACCAAGCTCCTCTGTCCTCCACTACCTCCTGGAGTTTGTTTAAATTCATGTTCATTGAGTCACTGATGCTATCTAACCATCTCATCCTCTGCCACCCCCTTCTTCTTTTGCCTTTCATCTTTCCCATCATCAAGGTCTTTTCCAGTGAATCGGCTCTTTGCATCAGGTGACCAAAGTACTGAAGCTTCAGCTTCAGCATCAGTCCCTCAAATGAAAATTAAGGATTGACTTCCCTTAGGATTGATTGGTTTGATCTCCTTGCAGCCCAAGCATCTCTCAAGTCTTCTCTAGCACCACAATTCCAAGGTACCAATTCTTTGATGCTCAGCCTTCTTTATGGTCCCACTCTCAGATCCATACATGACTACTAGAAAAACCATAGCCTTTACTATACGAACTTTTGTCAGCAAAGTTTTAGTGCCTTGTTCTAAATATGAGCAGAGAACTAAGAATTATCATACATCTCAGAAAAACCTCTGTCATAAAAGGCAGTGGTTAAAATAATTTTTTTAATGATTAAAAGCTTTGAAGATTTGAGTCTGCCCTCTTGGAGTATTGAGCTCATTGAAAAAAATGATTGAAAAGATCAGCCCAGATAAGAAAAGAATTACTACTTTTATTACTGATAATTCTCATATTGAAGAATGTGACATTTTGGTGGGCAAGTCAAGTTTGTTAAGCCAAACACCAGACAGACAGAATCACTCACCTCATGGCTGGTAGCACTGAGAAAGCAAGGCTTTGATGCTAAAGGAGGCCTGAGCCTTAGCTGAAAAACATTTGCGGTATGAAGGAAGAAAACATAGCAAATCTTTCCTCGCTTAGGGAAACTCACTGACAAGACGAAGAGGGGAAAGAGACTGGTGAGCCAGGCCCCATTTATCTTTCCAAAGTAGATTAAATGACCCTGTAGTCTGGAACAAAAAGACACAAAGTAATGGAATAAGATACTACTGGGCATCTCTACATGGAAGCAAATCACTGACCAGTTATTTATATATCCATCTGGGATCACAGGTAGACTGTGTATCTTTTGGCAGCAGATGGCTCTGACATTCAACAGAGCAGAGAATCCACTGCATCAATGTCAAGCCAAAAGTTTACACCATACCGCATGTCCCGTTGCAAATTATGTCCAGACACACTGACCAAAATGTCAATTGAAAAGCTGTTCAAAAAGATCAAAGGACATCATAAAAACACTGCAATAGTAAACTGCTAGCCACATAGGGATGCCACAAATTTTATTATAAACCTCCTCTCATTATACATTTTTATGGAAATAGTAAATCCAAAGATTAAACTCTTTGGCAAGTGAGTGTCCAAAGTTATTTTAAAAATCACATGATATCAAAGATAAAAATCTAATCCCTGCCCTGATTATTCAAAAGAGTAATAAAATGAAAAGTCCAAATGTATCCCTCCTCTGTTCAGTTTCCACTGGAGTGTGATGGAGGGGCACTGGTTTCTTGAATAGCTGTGTGTCTTCCACAAGTTTGGGAGTAGTTCTTTTGAGCCTTCAGGATTGAAAGTATCTCATGGTTCTCATTTTGTAGAATATAGACAGCAAAATTAGATGAAAATTTTATCAAAGCCTTAGCTATATACACACCAAATTTAGAAAACAAGGTAATTCTAGTGGTAAAGAAATCACCTGCCAATGCAGGAGACAGAAGAGACATGAGTCAGGAAGACCCCTAGAGGAGAAAATGGCAACCCACTCCTGTATTCTTGCTGGGAAATCCTATGGACTGGGCATCCTGGCAGGCTACAGTCTATGGGGTTGCAAAGAGTCAGACACAACTGAAGCATCTTAGCCCACGCACAACTAGGATTTAAAGCAGTTATTTCTGCTCACCCCTTAAAAAACAAAACAAACAAACAAAATCTGTTTCTAAAAGTCAGTAAAATTGACCCTTGAACAACTTAGAAGTTCAAGGCACTGACTTCCCTTCAGTTAAAAATCAACCCTCGATAGCCACATTTCCACATCCTTGAATTCACTGAACTAAGGATCTGTTGTACTGCAGTAATTACTATTTTAAAAAATCCCTATAAGTGGACCTGTGCAGTTCAAACCCATGTTGTTCAAAGGCCACATGTAATTCTTGTTGTGAAAGACCAAAGTTGAGACTGAATTTTATCTGAGCAAAGATAGCTAATGCAGAAATGACTGGTATTTAGCTTGCCATGAGGCCAGTCTATGCCAGATGACTAGAGTCCACTTTCTTAACTGAATCTCAATTTCCCATCAAAAAGTCACCTTATTCAACAATATAATTACTATGGTCAGCAGGGAACGCATGTCATATCTTGTCATTCTGTCTTTTCTCTCAAAGTGGCATTTGCAACACTTCTGTTTTCTGCAAAATTTCAAAATGTATGGGATAAACAGCTCCACTAAGAGGTCTTTTTACAGGAGATCTTGTTTTCCTTCCAGCATGCTTAGAATCCTTTCATTTTTTATTCCCTTTGAGCCCATATTAATGACCATCTCATACAAGTTACTCCAGGTGTTTCTTGACTTCCTACTGATATAGTTGAACATAATTAAAACTTTAAGTTCTTCCTAGGGTACTCCTAGGGTTTCCCTGGTAGCTCAGCTGCTAAAGAATCCAGCTGCATTGCGGGAGACCTCAGTTCGATCCCTGGGTTGAGAAGATCCCCTGAAGGAGGGCTTTGCCTGGAGAATCCCCATGGACAGAGGAGCCTAGTGGGCTACAGTCCATGGGATCACAAAAGTCACATGCAGCTAAGCACAGCACAGCACAGGATACTCGTGTGATAAATAAAGATAGGGACATCAAAAATAAAGGAAATGAGAAACAAAGTAATCAACTCTATGAATTCTACGTTTATTCATGAAAGTAAATATAGCTGTATTTTGCTTTGTACAAAATGTGAAAATGTTGGTTACTCAGTTGTGTGCAATACTTTGTAAACCCATGGACTGTAGCCTGCCAGGCTCCTCTGTTCACGGAATTTTCCAGGCAAGAATACTTGGAGTGCGTTGCCATTTCCTTCTCCTAGAAATCTTCCAGATCCAGGGACTGAACCCATGTCAGCATCATTGCAGGCAGATTCTTTACCATCTGAACCATCATGGAGCCCATTCCAAATGTAAAAAATGTATAACTGTACAAAAAAATTGCAGTTATACAAAATTATTCCCTATGGAAATGTGGTTTTGGGGATTTTTTTCTCTATTTCAGCCATTCTTATGCTTGATAAAACATGATCATTTTTGAGATCTATCTTGCCTCTAAAATCTTAAACTCAAGTGTGGCACTCTGGATCCAAGCTCTTCCATGGTTTTTCATCCTTTATTAGCAACTAATTAGTCTTCTGACATCTTTTCATTTTTTTAATCTCCTCATACTTGACCTGTGATCCATAATTTCAAGCACTTTTTAGAAATACTTTTGTGGACAGCAACTTTGACCTGTTGTCTTTCTCCCACACTACTTTAACTCCAGCCACAAAGAATTCTAACTGCCCAGTGTTTCTACTCCTCATCTAGGCTCCCAGACTCTACTGGAAGATGACAAACATAGACAAATAAAATCATACAACTGCACAGAAATGTGGCAATAAAAGTCCATGTTCTGGTGGGGTGGAAGAAGGCTCAAAGGGAAGAGTATATAGGTATACACATAGCTCATTCATTTTGCTTTACATCAGATGGCAACGCACTCCAGTATTCTTGCCTGGAGAATTCCATGGACAGAGGAGCCTGGCAAGACTAGTCTATGGGTTCTCAAAAAGTCGACAAAACTGAGTGACTAACACAAACAAAGAATCTATCACAACATTGTAAGGCAGTTAAACTCCAGTAAAATAAATTAAAAAAAAAAATTGTGTTCTCTAACCATATACGTCAAAGTATAGCCAGTATTACTATGAATCCCCAGTAACTTCCTTGCCCATTTCTTATAACTCTTTCAATCTTTTAATATTTTCTCAGTCATCTGCTTCCAACACTATCATGGACAAAGCAACTCAACCTTTCAATACATTTCTCTCCATCTATGTGTTCTCACCTTTGATTTCTGAATTTAGCCCCTCATGTATTATCTCAGGGAAAAGCCTAGGCATTATTTTCTTTGTCTGCCTGTTGCCAAAACTGCCAACTCACCAGCTTTGTTTCCAGTAATCTCTCTTTTCCTATCTGTGACAGAAGGGAAAATGTCTCTGAACCTCTCAAAGACTGACTCGTTTATGTGTGATCTGGATCCCTGCATATCTTTCTATAGGTTTTATTACTGCACTTATCTATTTTATAATATCGATTTGTCCTTCTGCACTGGATCATTCTCATAAGACCACAGACCTAATCTATTAGTTCCTGTCTTAAAACCCTCCTTCTCTAGTCCTAACTTTTCATGATTTTATTTTCTTCATTTCTCTGTCCCATTCCATTGCCCATTTCTATGCTACCTGTTATAGAAACACCATAAAATAGTCATTTACAATCCTTGCCTCTGCTTCTCCCTTACCTCCACTTTGAACTCATACCAATCTATTATTCCAACCAGGACCGGGCTGCATGATGTGCAGGTTCCAGGGCAAAATGAAAGTGCAGGGTCTGTTAAAAAAAAAAAAAAAATCTACAAAATAGATTAAGCTTCTCTTTAAAAATGTGGTTTTATTTATAAAATATAGTAGAGGAAATAGTGTTACATGAGTAGCAATATAAACTTGCTAATTGAAAGATTGCAATTTGTTTTATAATTTTATATGAGAAATAATAACACTTTTAATATGATATCTTGACGAATCATAGGGTTTTTCTGGCTCACTCTTCTGCAAATTCATTTATCTGATCATCAACATTTATCCATTCAGCATTTTTCTTTCAACTGATATAATTCAAAGTGACATCAGTTGTTTTGGCAAATAGAAGACTGCAAATAATATTTGATAAATTTTTATTTTGAGAAGAATCTTCCTGCTGATTACTAGAGCTGTTTAGAGCATTTTATACATGGTGACAGCATTCAAATAAATTGAGATAATTTATTTGAAATATACGTTTTAGTATATCAAAAGCTGATTATTCTGGTGGAATAATTTTCTAAAAGAATTCGTTTATTGTACATACCACTTTCATGTCAGTCTGAATTTAATGTTTGATGTAAATTTATACAATGGCATTTTAATGTTTCCTCTGACACTTCCTCTAACCTGTAGAGGTTACATAAAAAAAACAAAAATGACTTCCTAACATGACTACAATTCAGAATCCAGTTAACATATCTTATTATTGTATCTTCATCCACAAAGAAAACAAGTTTAATACTCTCTTATTCATTAGTTATTTGTTCATCTAAAGCAACTTAGGAAAATAGAGTTCTTTTCTATTTAACTTGATGCACTTTAAACTTAATTTGGGAGATTAGGATCGACATATACACTCTTGTATATAAAACAGCTAACTAATGAGAACCTACTGTATAGCACAAGGAACTCTACCCAGTGTTCTGTGGTGATTTAAATGGCAAAGAAGTCCCAAAGGAGAGGATATAAAATATATATGTATATATATATATGACTCACTTTGTTTTACATTAGAAAATAATACAACATTGTAAAACGCCTATACTCAACTAATCTATTTTTTTTTTTTAAGTTTCAGTCTCTAAACATGTCAGTTTAGTTCAGTTCAGTCGCTCAGTCATGTCTGACTCTTTGCAATCCCATGGACTGAAGCATGCAGGGTTCCCTGTCCATCAAAAACTCCCGGGGTTTACCCAAACTCATGTCCATTGAGTTGGTGATGCCATCCAACCATCTCATCTTCTGTCGTCCCCTTCTTCTGCCCTCAATCTTTCCCAGCATCAGGGTCTTTTCAAATGAGTCAGCTCTTCGCATCAGGTGGCCAAAGCATTGGAGTTTCAGCTTCTGCATGAGTCCTTCCCAATGAATATTCAGGACTGATTTCCTATAGGATGGACTGGTTGGATAGCCTTGCTATCCAAGGGATTCCCAAGAGTCTTCCGCAACACCACGGTTCAAAAGCATCAATTCTTCCGTGCTCAGCATTTTTTATAGTCCAATTCTCACATCCATCCATGACTACTGGAAAAATCGTAGCCTTGACTAAATGGACCTTTATTGGCAAAGTAATTAGTCTCTGCTTTTTAATACGCTGTCTAGGTATGTCATAACTTTCCTTCCAAGGAACATGTGTCTTTTAATTTCTTGAATGCAGTCACCATCAGCAGTGATTTTGGAGCCCAGAAAAATAGTCTGCCACTATTTCCATTGTTTCCCCATCTATTGCCATGAAGTGATGGGACCAGATGCCATGACTTTAGTTTTCTGAATGTTGTGCTTTAAGCCCACTATTTCACCCTCCTCTTTCACTTTCATCACGAGCCTCTTTAGTTCTTTTCCACTTTCTGCCATAAGGGTGGTGTCATCTGCATATCTGAGGTTATTGATATTTCTCCCGGCAATCTTCATTCCATCTTGTGCTTCATCCAGTCCAGCATTTCTCATGATGTACTGTGCATATAAGTTAAATAAGCAGGGTGACTATATATAATCTTGATGTACTCCTTTTCCTATTTGGAACCAGTCTGTTGTTCCATGTCCAGTTCTAATTGTTGCTTATTGACCAGCATACAGATTCCTCAGGAGGCAGGTCAGGTGGTCTGGTGTTCCCATCTATTTGAGAATTTTCAACAGTTTATTGTGATCCACACAGTCAAATGTTTTGGCATAGATAATAAAGCAGAACTAGAAAAAAAATCTGAAACTCTTTTGCTTTTTCCATGATTCAACAGATGTTGGCAATTTGATCTCTGGTTCCTCTGCCTTTTATAAATCCAGCTTGAGCATATTCAAGTTCATAGTTCATGTACTGTTGAAGCCTGCCTTGGAGAATTTTCAGCATTACTTTGTTAGCATGTGAAATAAGTGCAATTGTGTGGTAGTTTGACCATTCTTTGGCATTGCCTTTCTTTGGGATTGGAATGAAACAGATTTTAACAGTTCTGTGGGCACTGCTGAGTTTTCCAAATTTGCTGGCATATTGAGTGCAGCACTTTCAGAGCAACATCTTTTAGGATTTGAAATAGCTGAACAGGAATTCCATCACCTCCACTAGCTTTCTTCGTAGTGATGCTTCCTAAGGCCCACTTGACTTCACATTCCAGGATTCTGGCTCTAGGTGAGTGACCACAGCACTGTGGTTATCTGGGTCATGAAGATATTTTTGTATGGTTCTTCTGTGTATTCTTGCCACCCCTTTTTAATATCTTCTGCTTCCGTTAAGTCCATACCATTTCTGTCCTATATTGCTCCCATCTTTGCATGAAATATTTTCTTGGCATCTTTAATTATCTTGAAGAGATCTCTAGTCTTTCCCATTCTGTTGTTTTCCTCTATTTCTTTGCATTTATCACTGAGGAAGGCTTGCTTATCTCTCCTTACTATTCTTTGGAACTCTGCATTCAGTTGGGGGTATCTTTCCTTTTCTCTTTTGCCTTTTACTTCTCTTCTTTTTACATCTATTTGTAAGGCTTCCTCAGACAACATTTTGCATTTTTGCATTTCTTTTTCTTGGGCTTGGTCTGGATCTCTACCTGCTGTACAATGCCAGGAACTTCCATCCATAGTTCTTCAGGCACTCTGTCGAGCAGATCGAATCCCTGGAATGTATTTCTCACTTCTACTGTATAATCATACGGCATTTGATTTAGGTCATACCTAAATGGCCTAGTGGTTTTCCCTACTTTCTTCAATTTAAGTCTGAATTTGGAAATAAGGAGTTAATGATCTGAGCCACAGTCATGAACTTGTTTTTGAACCAAGACACAGCTCCCCGTCTTGTTTTTTCTGACTGTATAGAACTTCTCCCTCTTTGGCTACAAAGAATATTATCAATCTGATATCTGTATTGACCATCTGGTGATGTCTATGTGTTGAGTCTTCTCTTGTGTTGTTGGAAGAGGGTCTTTGCTATGACAAGTGCAATCTCTTAAAAACTCTCTTAGTCTTTGCCCTGCTTCATTCTGTACTCCAAGGCCAATTTTGCCTTTTACTCCAGGTATTTCTTGACTTCCTACTCTTGCATTCCATTCCCCGATAATGAAAAGGACGTCTTTTTAAGGTATTAGTTCTAGAAGGTTTTATAGATCTTCATAGAACCATTCAACTTCAGCTTCTTCAGTTTTATTGGGCAGAGCATAGACTTGGATTATTGTGATATTGAATGGTTTGCCTTGGAAATGAACAAAGATCATTCTGTCATTTCTGAGATTGCATCCAAGTACTGCATTTCAGACTCTTTTGTTAACCATGATGGCTACTCCATTTCTTGTAAGGGATTCCTGCCCACAGTAGTAGATATAATGGTCACCTGAGTTAAATTCACCCATTCCAGTTCATTTTAGTTCACTGATTCCTAAAATGTCGATGTTCACTCTAAACGTGTAGCTGTTTGCTTTGTTTTCCTGCAGTAGTTTTCAAAAACCAGAACTTCTAAATTCATTGAAGAAATTTAATAAGTACTTGATATTGTTTGGGGCACTGTTCTATGATTTTTTTTATAAGAATTTACTTATAATATTTAGTTCTTAAGCATGGCCATCTCTTTTTTCACTGGGTCTGAGGTTAATATATGTGTAGACACTTCAAGGATATTAGGGGACAGAGGGTCTCAGCATTGCCCACTTGCAGAATCTCTCCATTTCCCAGAAGCCACTGCAGCCAACCTGAGCACCAGTGTAGTCCCAACAGCTATAGCACTCTCTGTGTCTCAGGCTCCCTGGAGGATCATTGGAGGTTGCCTGGAGGTATAGGCCTGCACACCCGGCCTCTAGGTCAATTGCTCTGTACTCCTGTGGCTGGCTGGTCTTCCTTCCCCAGCCACCCCCACTATATTCAGCTGCTCACACATATGTTCCATTTTGCCATTGTACTTCATATTACAGATTCAGTACCACAGCCTCAGAATTCATATGTTAAAATCCTAATCCCCCAGTACTTCAGATGTGTTTACCCTTGGACATAGAGCCTTTAAAAGGTAGTTAAGGTAAAATTACCAGTCAATCCTAAAGGAAATCAACCCTGAATATTCATTGGAAGGACTCATGCTGAAGCTAAAGCTCCAGTATTTTAGCCACTGGAAGATTTGACTCATTGGAAAAGACCCTGTTTCTGGGAAAGAATGAAGGCAGGAGGAGAAGGGGGCAGCAGAGGATGAGATGGTTGGATTGCATCACTGACTCGATAGACATGAGTTTGAACAAATTCTGGGAGACGGTGAAGGACAGGGAAACCTGGTGCTCTGCAGTCCATGGGGTCACAGAGATGGACACGACTTAGAACTGAACAACAACAAAAGGTAAAATTGGGTAATATGTGTGGGCACGAATCCAACCTGACTAATGTCCTCATAAGAAGAGGAAAGTTAGACGGGCACGAATCCAACCTGACTGATGTCCTCGTAAGAAGAGGAAAGTTAGACACACAAGAAGACACCAGAGGCCTACATGCAGAGAGAACACACTGTGTGAGGACACAGCAAGGAGGCATCCATCTGAAAATCAAGGAGAGAGGCTTCAGGAGATATATAACTTGATGACAACTTGAACTTTAATCCTCAAAGGGTCAGGTATAAGACATAATTCCCTCAGGATTGATTATTCTACTTGTATTATTCCATTTAATCTTCACAATGCTATAAGTAAATTACTACTAATATCTCTATTTAAAAGCTCATGAAACCATGGATCAGACCCAGAAATAATTTTCATTCAGTACACAAGGTTTTTTCACTGTATTTTTGTTTTCCCGTAAGTAGTGAACAGTGTACACGGTATGTGCAACTGCCTAAGCCAGGGACTAAGTAATCACCCTTTCTTCATGCCTTGACAGCCAAGTAGGTACCAGGTCCTATTTTCTAGCATCGTCATAAGTCTTAAATTCAACTCCTTATCATTTCCACTTCTGCTACTCACTGCTTCTCATCTGTTCATGTGTCAATTACTGAAAACACTTAAAACTTTTCTTCTTTAGTTATAAAACCATTCATAGATTTGTATTAATAAAATGTAAATGTAGGGGTTCCCTGGTGGCTTAGTGTTAATGAATCCACTTGCCAATGCAGGAGACACGAGTTCGGTCCCTGTTCTGGGAAGATCCCATATGCCTCGGAGCAGCTAAGCCCATGCACCATAACTTCTGAGCCTGTGCTCTAGAGACAGGGAGCTGCAAGTACTGAGTCCACATGTCACAACTACTGAAGACTCCCTGCCATAAAGCCCATGCTCCACAAGAGAAGCCACTGCAATGGGAAAGCCATGCAGCACAACTATAAAAAAGACTGTGCAGCAATGAAGACCTAGCACAGTCAAAATTAATTAATTAATTAAATTATTTTTAAATGATTAAGATGGCAAATTAAAAAAAAATAGGGAAATAAAGATCAGATTCATATAAGACAAAGTTTCAGCACAATATACAAGCTGCGTTGTGACCCAGTTTTGGCTGAGATACCCAGCTCATCTTTAGCATCATCTCTCCATATCTCAACCTCACTTCATTCTCTGAGATGTCCTTGTGCATGTAATTCTGCAGAAGGTGCTTCTTCCCTCAATGATCCCCATGCCTTCCACATGTCTCCATGTCTGGTTAGTTTATACATCTTCAAAACAATCTTTTTTAAGTCTTCTCCCTCTTGAGTCTGAGTTAGTGTCCATGCTTTATTATCTACACCATTTAGAGAGTATCAGGATGTTAACAGGAGTCTTCTTTTTTCTTGAGTGATTTAACTGTCTCTGACACTTTTAAGGAAAGGGTTTTTTGTTTGTTTAATTGGCTTTAGAAATAGCATATCCAAATAATGAAGTCATTAGCTTTGGAAACAGGATATGTGGGTTCAGATCTTAACTTTGATGCTTCATACTTGTATATGGGCACTACACAAGTCATTTTAATGCTGCTGTATGTTGGTTTCCTCATATGCACAGATACATGCTTCATAGGGTTATTGTCCTTTGTGCCTATAAATAACTTTAGATATAGAGGATCTTGAACAATTTAAGTGATATATATATATATATATATATATAGTATATACCATAGTACATATAGTGCACAAAAGAAAGTAGATACTCTATAAACTCTTGTTGATTAAATGCACATGAGAAACCCTTAAAAGAAAATGACTTGTTTGTTTATCGTATCAGTCCACTTAGGTGTAACACATTAAACGGCATGTTGGCATAGTTAGACTTCTGGCAAAATAGTCAAGAGTTAAACAAATATAACAGAAATGTTACAGAACAATTAGGATTTTTCATTTGGCTCTGGGCAGTAGAAACAAAAATGTGGAGATATTGATGCTCAATGACAGGAAAATATCACTAGCCAGCAAAAGAAAGTATCTATCCCCTGGGGAGGTGTTGTTGAACATGACTTTTTGTAGTGAATTCTCGATTACCATATTTTTTTTCCTCTCTCCTAGACTATTTTCTTGTCATATCTTTGCAAAATGGGAAATCTCAAGTGACTTCAAACAGCTTTGAATTTTTAAAAAGTGTGTAGTCAATATTACATTCAAATTAAATTTTTATTATACAAAAACATATGCCACCTATGGCACCTATGGCATCAATGTTTGCTTATTATAATTATACTAGTGTCAGATCAGAGGATTGATATCAGCTATTTATAATCATAATAATAAAAAAAGAAAAAAATGACTTCAAATATACTGCTGTAAAAGTGACTAATGAAAGATGATTTACAGGCTTCAAATAGGACAGCTTATTCCTACCCAAGTGGTTCTCACACTTTTTCAAGTAAACAAGACTCTGCTATTTCCATGGTAAAACCTTTCATAGCTTTGTCAGGTTTTCTAAGATATGGCATCACTGATTCAATGGCCATGAGTTTCAGCAAACTCTGAAAGATAGTGAAGGACAGGAAAGCCTAACTCTGAAAGATAGTGAAGGACAGGAAAGCCTAACTTACTGCAGTATATGGAGTCGCAAAGAGTCAGACAAAACTTAGTGACTGAACAACAGCAGCAACAACATTTCCACGATAATCAAATACTTTTCTAATTACTGAGCAGAAATGTGCATGACTATACTGATGCCTGGGATTAGAGTTGACATATCACCACTCCTATCATCTATAGGTTGAAGTAAGTGAGGAAGCCAGTAAAGATTTAAAAGGCAAGGAAAAAAAAAAACCTTTATAGGAGTTGCTTTATAATCATATTTAAAAAATCATCTGTATAAAGAATAGTTAAAAACAATGGAGATATTTGGAATCAATCTATCTTATGGTATGGGGAGGGAGGAGGGAGGAGGGTTCGGGATGGGGAACACATGTATACCTGTGGCGGATTCATTTTGATATTTGGCAAAACTAATACAATTATGTAAAGTTTAAAAATAAAATAAAATTAGAAAAAAAAATCTATCTTAGACAATACTAGCCTAGATACAACAATGGAAGATTCAACTTGCATATTATCTTATATTTGAGGAGTTTAATCAGACAAGTCAAATTTCTCATGATGTTCAGTTCAGCATTTGGACAAATTGGATATTTTCTGTATCTCTATATTTAATAAGTACTCACATGTTGTTTATAATTCTTTCAGTTAGAAGAAAGCCTTCTGGAGGGGAAAATTACAATTTCAAACTTAATTTAAATCTATATGTTAATAGTCATCAAAAAGCAGTAAGAAATGTGTACATAAAAATTAAATGTTCTTAACAAGTGCATTTATATACATCTTAGTGTGACTGGCTTTACAAATCTTCCTCAGCTTATAATGAGATTGTTGTTACTGTTGTTGTTAACCTGTCTGACTGTTTGCAACCCCACGGACTGCACCACACCAGGCTCCTCAGTCCTCCACTATTTCCAGGAGTTTGTTCAAATTAATGTCCATTGAGGCAGTGATGACATCTAACCATTTCATCCTCTGTTGCCCCCTTCTCTCTTAGCTTTCAATCTTTTCCAGCATCAGGGTCTTTTCCAATGAGTTGGCTCTTCACATCAGGTAGCCAAAGTATTGGAGCTGCAGCTTCAGCATCAGTCCTTCCAATGAATATTCGAGGTTGACTTTCTTTAGGACTAACTAGTTTGACCTCCTTGCAGTCCAAGAGATTCTTAAAGAGTCTTCCCCAGCACTTCAATTCAAAATAATCAATTCTTCTTCACTCACTCTTCTTTATGATCCAGCTCTCACATCCATACATGAGATAAGAACTCAATAAATCTATCTTAAGTTGAAAATACAGTCACCAGTCCAGGTTCGATGCATGATACAGGATGCTTGGGACTGTGCACTGGGATGACCCAGAGGGATGGTATGGGGAGGGAGGTGGGAGGGGGGTTCAGGATGGGGAACACGAGTACACCCATGGTGGATTCATGTCAATGTATGGCAAAACCAATACAATATTGTAAAGTAATTAGCCTCCAATTAAAATAAATAAATGTATATTAAAAAATAAAATAAAATTTCCAAAATAAATAAATAAATAAAATAATACATGAACATGTTCATTAAAAAAAAAGAAAAAAGAAAATACAGAAGCTAAAAATACACTTAATACTCCTAACCTACCAAACATCCTAGCCTACTTTAAACTTGTTCAGCACATTTACATTAGTCTATCATTGGGCAAAATTAGCTAACAAAGCCTACTGTATACAAAGTATTGAATATCTCATGGGATTTATTGATGGTGTGCCAATCACAAAATAGAGATTGGTTGTTAGTGTATTACTGATTGTTTATCCTGACGAACATAACTTACTAGGTACCAGCTACTGCTGCCCAGCACCAGGAGAGAGTATCATACAGTATATTGCTAGCTTAGGAAAACAGTAAAAATTTAAAATTTGAAGTGTGGTTTCTAATGAATCGGTATTGCTTTCACACTAGTGAAAAGTCCAAAAATAGTAAGTCAAACTATTGTAATTCAGGAACCAGTTCTTTCTTATCAAGCTATTCATTTTTTTCTATATACCTGTTTTTCAGATGAAATTAAATGTGAGTACACTAAAAAGTGATTCTTTAACTTTCACATATTTCAATCATTAAGTAGAAATTTGTGCAAGAATCAAGATTTATTTTTACATAATCAGTCTATGAGTAGTGAAAGGTCTGTGACCTTTCTTCACTCTTACTATATAAACATTTTTGTTTAACCTTGACTTAAATGGATACTAAATCTAATCTCTTTAAATTTTAGGACTTCATGTCATGGCCTTAATAGTTTCTCAAAATAGTGCTCCTTGTAAAGAGTAAAGCAGAATTTCTATGTACCAACC
Organism: Bos grunniens; assembly: GCF_055505025.1. Taxonomy (NCBI): domain Eukaryota; kingdom Metazoa; phylum Chordata; class Mammalia; order Artiodactyla; family Bovidae; genus Bos; species Bos grunniens. The sequence goes on from NC_141165.1 coordinate 139,690,736, forward strand.
TGTATGTAACCAATCTATGGGCTTCCCTAGTTGCTCAGTGGTAAAGAATCCACCTGCAATTCAGGAGACACGGATTTGATCCTCGGGTCAGGAAGATCACCTGAATGAGGAAATGGTCACGTTATTTCAGTATTCTTGCCTGGAGAATCCCATGAACAGAGGAGCCTAGTGGGCTACAGTCCATGGGATCGCAGAGTCAGACATGACTGAGTGACTGAACATAAACACACATAGACTCTAGAGTAATATATCTGGAAATACAAATTAGGACTGGAAAAGGTCAGTTTTCATTCCAACCCCAAAGAAAGGCAATGCCAAAGAATGCTCAAACTACCACACAATTGCACTCATCTCACACGCTAGTAAAGTAATGCTCAACATTCTCCAAGCCAGGCTTCAGCAATACGTGAACCATGAACTTCCAGTTGTTCAATCTGGTTTTAGAAAAGGCAGAAGAACCAGAGATCAAATTGCCAACATCCACTGGATCATGGAAAAAGCAAGAGAGTTCCAGGAAAACATCTATTTCTGCTTTATGGACTATGCCAAAGCCTTTGACTGTGTGGATCACAATACACTGTGGAAAATTCTGAAAGAGATGGGAATACCAGACCACCTGACCTGCCTCTTGAGAAACCTGTATGCAGGTCAGGAAGCAACAGTTAGAACTGGACATGGAACAACAGACTGGTTCCAAATAGGAAAAGGAGTATGTCAAGGCTGTGTATTGTCACCCTGCTTATTTAACTTATATGCAGAGTATATCATGAGAAATGCTGAGCTGGAAGAAATACAAGCTGGAATCAAGATTGCTGGGAGAAATATCAATAACCTCAGATATCACATGACACCACCCTTATGGCAGAAAGTGAAGAGGAACTAAAAAGCCTCTTGATGAAGGTGAAAGAGGAGAGTGAAAAAGTTGGCTTTAAAACTCAACATTCAGAAAACGAAGATCATGGCATCCAGTCCCATCACTTCATGGGAAATAGATGGGGAAACAGTGGAAACAGTGTCAGACTTTATTTTTTTGGGCTCCAAAATCACTGCAGATGGTGACTGTAGCCATGAAATTAAAAGACACTTACTCCTTGGAAGAAAAGTTATGACTAACCTAGATAGCATATTCAAAAGGAGAGACATTAATTTGCCAACAAAGGTCTGTCTAGTCAAGGCTATGGTTATTCCAGTGGTCATGTATGGATGTCAGAGTTGGACTGTGAAGAAAGCTGAGTGCCGAAGAATTGATGCTTTTGGACGGTGGTCTTGGAGAAGACTCTTGAGAGTCCCTTGGACTCTCCTTGCAGGAGATCCAACCAGTCCATTCTGAAGGAGATCAGCCCTGGGATTTCTTTGGAAGGAATGATGCTGAAGCTGAAACTCCTGTACTTTGGCCACCTCATGCGAAGAGTTGACTCATTGGAAAAGCCTCTGATGCTGGGAGGGATTGGGGGCAGGAGGAGAAGGGGATGACAGAGGATGAGATGGCTGGATGGCATCACTGACTCGATGGACGTGAGTCTGAGTGAACTCCAGGAGTTGGTGGTGGACAGGGAGGCCTGGCGTGCTGGGATTCATGGGGTCACAAAGAGTCGGACAAAACTGAGCGACTGAACTGAACTGAAATGAAGAAAAGACTGTACTATATAGTCTTGTTTGGAGCTCATCATATAGGAAACTTTTCCTTTATTATTAATAAATCTATATATTTTTCATATGGTCCAATTTATTGATGAATAAGTGAAATACATGAAGAAACTCACTACATCTTTTCCTGTGTTCAGTTGGTGATGCAGGGCTGTATTTTTGCTATTAACTGAGAAGTTCTATGTGTTTTCCATTGGGAAGAGTGCTGGCAGACTCATCCTGGCTAACTCTCTCTTGTGTGAAAAATACAGACACAGAAACAAAAAGAAAAAAAAGCTAAAAATAGGATAAAGAAAGAAAGGAAAAAACCTGAATTCAATAGCAATGCAGTAGCAGCTTCTTCTTACCTTACCTGTGTATCTGCCAATTTGACAATGGTCCAGTAAGCCTATCAGAACACTTGGCCCATTTCCAGCACAACCATCATTCTCAAGGGCATAGACCCCAAGAGTCACACACTCTGCAAACTCCAGATGTATGTTGCCAAACTCAGGGCTTTTTTGGGGTTGTGTAGAAAAAAATATTCAAAATGGAATGACTTTAAATGAGGATGTCTTTCATTCACTGTAAAAACTGCACTATACAATAATTTCTCTTAAAATCACCAGCATTTGAAGTCAGAAAACATGTTTTAATAATTTCCACATCTCAATATACATGGCCCACAATTCACAAAATAGATTTTCAGTGAACATTTGCTAAATGAAGGAATATATATGTGAGAAGCTGTGAGTGTGCTGTCACTTCAGTCGTGTATGACTCTTCTAAGATCCCATGGATTGTAGTCTCCCAGGCTTCACTGTCCATGGGATTCTCCAGGCAAGAACACTGGAGTGGGTTTCCATGCCCTCCTCCAGGGGATCTTCCTGAATCAGGGATCTAACTAGCATCTCTTACATCTCTGCATTGGCAAGTCGATTCTTTACTACTAGCACCACCTGGGAAGCCCATGTGAAAGCTAATATCCCATAAATTGAAATTTGTGTGCTATTCTATGTGAAAATTTGTTAACCTCCCTGACAAATACAGGTAAAGAAAAATAGTTAACAAATTAGCACCAAACTTTAAAAATTTTCCCCTACCCACCTGCTCCCCAGGTAGAATATTCTCTCCTTTACAAAGAACTCTTAATATTCTCAGTTCATAGCCTCTTGCTAGTAATAATTCACTGCACTTATATATTTACAAGTCTGATTTCATCTTTTGGGCCATGAGTTCCTTGAGAATAGGAATTTCTTTGACTTCTACTACAACTTCTGAGTATATAGTCGATGCTTAATTAACCTGGATGAACAGGAAGTTGGGACTTTAAGGCCACTTAAATTGGTCTTGCCTAAACCTTTTTTTTTTTTTTTTTTAATGTTCTCAAACCTGGGAGAGTCACTGATTTAAAAAATCTTTGGTCCCTGGGTTTTAAATTAGCAGCTCAGACTTCTATATTTTGGAATCTTTGTAAGATTTTTGAGCAAAATCGTATCTTATTTAGGTATGTGGTCCATATACCTTAAGCCAGTTAGTTGCATAAGGGCCTGGTCCCCAAACTAAGACACAGACATGTCCAATCAACTGTTTTACTTTTTTGACCATTTGTCATTGGATCAAAACTGAAAATTAATAACACATCTGATGAACATACATTTTATGTATCCTTGAATCTTGCAAAGTTTCATAATTCTTCTGACAACCCACTCATGGATGAGAAAAGTGTTAATGATCTGACCATAAATGGCAAAACACGCCAGTATTCTTGCCTGGAGAATCCCATGAACAGAGGAGCCTGGCAGGCTAGAGTACATAGGGTTACAAGACTCGGACACAACTTAGCGACTAAACTACCACCATAAAACATTTATCTGCCAAGTTATGTTGTCATTTTTACAATATCATTGAAAATCACTTTTATTCTGGTTAGAGATCTCCCAGTTGGGATTTCTCATTTTAGATACAATTATTTATTTTCCTTTCCCACAAAAGTTTCCACTTTTTCAAATTCCTTTTTTCTTTTAGCAAATTGGAAAACTCAACAGTGGCCACAGGACTGGAAAAGGTCAGTTTTCATTCCAACCCCAAAGAAAGGCAATGCCAAAGAGTGCTCAAACTACTGCACAATTGCACTCATCTCACATGCTAGTAAAGTAATGCTCAACATTCTCCAAGCCAGGCTTCAGCAATATGTGAACCGTGAACTTCCTGATGTTCAAGCTGTTTTTAGAGAAGGCAGAGGAACCAGAGATCAAATTGCCAACATCCACTAGATCATGGAAAAAGCAAGAGAGTTCCAGAAAAACATCTATTTCTGCTTTATGGACTATGCCAAAGCCTTTGACTGTGTGGATCACAATAAACTGTGGAACATTCTGAAAGAGATGAGAATACCAGACCAACTGATCTTCCTCTTGAGAAATTTGTATGCAGGTCAGGAAGCAACAGTTAGAACTGGACATGGAACAACAGACTGGTTGCAAATAGGAAAAGGAGTACATCAAGGCTGTATATTGTCACCCTGTTTATTTAACTTCTATGTAGAGTACATCATGAGAAATGCTGGGCTGGAAGAAACACAAGCTGGAATCAAGATTGCAGGGAGAAATATCAATAACCTCAGATATGCAGATGACACCACCCTTATGGCAGAAAGTGAAGAGGAACTCAAAAGCCTCTTGATGAAGGTGAAAGAGGAGAGTGAAAAAGTTGGCTTAAAGCTCAACATTCAGAAAACGAAGATCATGGCATCCGGTCCCATCACTTCATGACAAATAGATGGGGAAACAGTGGAAACAGTGTCAGACTTTATTTTTCTGGGCTCCAAAATCACTACAGATGGTGACTGCAGCCATGAAATTAAAAGACGTTTACTCCTTGGAAGGAAAGTTATGACCAACCTAGACAGCATATTCAAAAGCAGAGACATTACTTTGCCAACAAAGGTTCGTCTAGTCAAGGCTGTGGTTTTTCCTGTGGTCATGTATGGATGTGAGAGTTGGACTGTGAAGAAGGCTGAGCGTCGAAGAACTGATGCTTTTGAACTGTGGTGTTGGAGAAGACTCTTAAGAGTCCCTTGGACTGCAAGCAGATCCAACCAGTCTATTCTGAAGGAGATCAGCCCTAGGATTTCCTTGGAAAGAATGATGCTAAAGCTGAAACTCCAGTACTTTGGCCACCTCATGGGAAGAGTTGACTCATTGGAAAAGACTCTGATCCTGGAAGGGATTGGGGGCAAGAGGAGAAGGGGACGACAGAGGATGAGATGGCTGGATGGCATCACTGACTCGATGGACGTGAGTCTGAGTGAACTCCGGGAGTTGGTGATGGACAGGGAGGCCTGGCATGCTGCGATTCATGGGGTTGCAAAGAGTCGGACACGACTGAGCAACTGATCTGATCTGATATAAAATATATCATATATATTTAATTTTCCGGATTAAATCTAAGAGTGTGAGTTTTTAGCTTGAGACTGCTTCTTAAGGATAAAATTCCCAGAATTTTGCATTCAACTTTGCCCTGTGCTACATAAGAGATTAGATATTTGCTGAGCACAGTGGTTTAAGTACATTATATCTGATAGATCTTCATTCCAAGGATCCAGTCCTATTTTCAATGAAATTGCAAGTGCTCTGAAGCTCCTGAGAATTGACACTTAGATTCATACTTGGGATCCCTGGGTTTTTGGTCAATTATTCTATTTCCCTGTAGAATATTTCCATCATATATACTTTTTATCAGTGAATCCTTTGAGTCAATCTTCTTTATATTAATACTGAACATATTGCTTGAAATGAATACAGAGTCAGGGAAGAATTAAAGTTATAATAAATGAAGGACAATATTAACTGAAATATTCAAAAATTCAGAAAGTGATGCTAAGAACTGAATTACATATTGATTGCTACATAAAAGAAGTACACAAATACAACAAAAACAACACACATAAACACAAACTTCTATTCCTTGATGAAAGAAGCAAACTCTGTTTTTTACTCTCAGTAGAGAAATATAAAGACATTTTGGGTACACTGAAAAAAAGTGGTTTACTTACAGTCATGGAACATTTTCTCTGTAGTGCTTATAAAACTTTCCTCATGGCTACCATTAATACAAAATTTGATAAAATCTTGAAGAGTTCTTTGGGGACTCATTATTGGATAGAAAGGAGCAAATGTATAGTTTCCAAATGTTCATACCAAGTTGCTTTATGAGAGATGTAATATAATTTCTAATCTCTTTCACAAGAACAGTGTTCTCAGAAAATGTTTTATTTGAAGTGCAATGAATCAATGTGAAGTTACTTGAAAAGTAGCTGTTATCTAATAACCTCTTGTCAAAAACTCAGATTGAAAGTTTTCTTGTAGAGAAATGAAAAGTATGGCAATTATTGTTATCTATTTTTTAACTCAAGAAAATTACTCTCTGTTTAATAAGAAGGATTCTACAATTAAAAGATTTTGTAATAGAGAATGAATTATTAAAAGCACATATAAGTTGTGGGAAAAGGAAAAAAATTAAATATTATAAATATTTGGCATAATTCCATTATCATTCTCATTATAAAAGAAGATTCTAATGGGAACACTGAAACCCAGGAGCAATACAAATCTAGCTATTCTTTTCTAAGAAGCCAAATACTTTTTATAAGTGCCATCAAAAGAAGTTATGCCAGAAGGACTGGCTGGCTACTTAAAAAAGTGTTACTGAAGATAAAAGTTCCAGATGATTATGGAAATTCTGAAGTAAAAATTAAGGACTGAGTACTAAGGCCTAAAATGACACTGGCAACAGAAACAAATACAAGGCCTTAAGTCAGGAACAAATTGGGGTTCCTAAGATTGTAACTCCTTAAAGCTTTCGCTTTTACGTTAGTGCAAATACACACACACACACACACACACATATATATACATTTATTTATTTCCAGATTAGGAAATGACAACCCACTCCACTGTTCATGCCTAGAAAATTCCATGAGTAGAGGAGTCTGGCAGGCTGCAGTCTATGGGGTTGCTAAGAGTCAGACTCAACTGAGTGGGAACACACACACACACACACATATGTATATTTACATTGATATATATATCAGTCAGTTCAGTTCAGTAGCTCAGCCATGTCCAACTCTTTGTGACGCCATGGGCTGCAGCCCGTGAGGCTTCCCTGTGCATCACAAACTCCCAGAGTTTGCTCAAACTCATGTCCAGTGAGTCAGTGATGCCATCCAACCATCTTATCCTCTGTTGTTCTCTTCTCCTCCTCCCTTCAGTCTTTCCCAGCATCAGGGTCTTTTTGAATGAGTCAGCTATTCGCATCAGGTGGCCAGACTATTGGAGTTTCAGCTTCAGCATCAGTCCTTCCAATGAATATTTAGGACTGATTTCCTTTAGGATAGACTGGTTGGATCACCTTGCAGTCCAGGGACTCTCAGGAGTCTTCTCCAACACCACAGTTCAAAAGCATCAATTCTACAGTGCTCAGCTTTCTTTATAGTCCAACTCTCATACCCATACATGACCACTGGAAAAACCATAGCCTTGACTAGCCAGACCTTAGTTGGCAAATTAATGTCTCTGCTTTTTAATATGCTATCTAGATTGGTCATAACTTTCCTTCCAAGGAGCAAGTGTCTTTTAATTTCATGGCTACAGTCACCATCTGCAGTGATATTGGAGCCCCCCAAAATAAAGTCTCTCACTGTTTCCACTGTTTCCCCATCTATTTGTCATGAAGTGATGGGACCAGATGCCATGATCTTAGTTTTCTGAATGTTGAGTTTCAAGCCAGCTTTTTCACTCTCCTCTTTCAGTTTCATCAAGAGGCTCTTTAGTTCTTCATTTTCTGCCATAAGGGTGGTGTCATCTGCATATCTGAGGTTACTGATATTTCTCTTGGCAATCTTCATTCCAGCTTGTGCTTCATCCAGTCCAGCATTTCTCATGATGTACTCTGCATAGAAGTTAAATAAGCAGGGTGACAATATACAGCCTGACATACTCCTTTTCCTATTTGGAACCAGTCTGTTGTTCCATGTCCAGTTCGAACTGTTGCTTTCTGGCCTACATACAGATATCTAAGGAGGCAGGTCATGGGGTCTGGTATTCCCATCTCTTTAAAATTTTTCCACAGTTTGTTGTGATCCACACAGTCAAAGGATTTGTCATAGTCAATAAAGCAGAAGTAGATATTTATCTGGAACTCTCTTGCTTTTTTGATGATTCAGTGGGTTTTGGCAAGTTGATCTCTGGTTCCTCTGCTTTTTCTAAATCCAGCTTGAATATCTGGAAGTTCATGGTTCATGTACTGTTGAAGTCTGACTTGGAGAATTTTGAGCATTACTTTGCTAGCATGTGAGATGAATGCAATTGTATAGTAGTTTTAGTATTCTTTGACATTGCCTTTCTTTGGGATTGGAATGAAAACTGACCTGTTCCAGTCCTCTGGCCACTACTGTGGTTTCCAAATTTGCTGGCATATTGAGCGCAGCACTTTCACAGCATCATCTTTTAGGATTTGAAATAGCTCAACTGAAATTCCATCACCTCCACTAGCTGTGTTCATAGTGATGCTTCCTAAGGCCCACTTGACTTTGCATTCCAGGATTGTCTGATTCTAGGTGAATGATCACACCATCGTGATTATCTAGGTCATGAAGATCTTTTTTGTACAGTTCTTCTATGTATTCTTGCCACCTCTTAATGTCTTCTGTTTCTGTTAGGTCCATACCATTTCTCTCTTTTATTGTGCACATCTTTGCATGAAAAGTTCCCTTGGTATCTCTAAAGAGATCTCTAGTGTTTCCCATTCTGTTGTTTTCCTCTATTTCTTTGCATTGATCACTGAGGAAGTGTTTCTTATTTGTCCTCACTATTCTTTGGAATTCTGCATTCAAATGGGTATATCTTTCCTTTTCTCCTTTGCCTTTTGTTTCTCTTCTTTCCATAGCTATTTGTAAGGCCTCCTCAGACAACCAATTTGCCTTTTTTCATTGCTTTTTCTTGGGTGTGGTCTTGATCGCTGGCTCTTTTGCAATATCACGAACCTCCATCTATAGTTCTTCAGGCACTCTGTCTATCAGATTGAATCCCTTTAATCTATTTGTCACTTCCACTGTATAACCCTAAGGCATTTGATTTAGGTCATACCTGAATGGTCTAGAGGTTTTCCCTACTTTCTTCAATTTATGTTTGAATATGGCAATAAGGAGTTCATGCACATTAATATATATAAATATACTTAAGAAAAAAATGAAACATACTGGCATGATATTTTGATAGATAGCTATACCTTCAAATATTGCTTAATAGCATATAATGAAAAATATTTCAGGCATTTTTCCTCATTGTACAATTGGTCAAGAATAATAGATCCCTATTGAACCTGCTGGTTCTATTTGGCTTATAGAAAGGTCTCACAGAAGATATAGGAAGACTACACTTTTCAACCTTAGTACAAAGGGAGTTGGAGACTGATTGATTCTAACCATTTAGATATGAATAGAGTCTTGAACCTCAATTCCAGTTAAATCTAACCCTGTCCTCTATAAATATCCCTAGAGATCAGGGGCTGTTTCTTCATCCACAGTCTTCACTGACTTACAGTAAGGACTAGAATATGACACAGCCACACAGTTAAAGAAGCTAATCTTGCATTACTACTTGGTTGGAACCTCTCAATGAAAGACGCCCAAAATGATATGACCTCTGACTGAACAAGAAATAGGTGAGCTGTTTATATAAGCCACTGAGATTTTAGATAATTTGTTTAAGTAGCAAAGTATTACATTACCAGACAAGCATTATCCTCACTATTCAGCAACCACGGTTCAGCAACTGTATGTATCCTTGGACACATGAGACTAAATCACGGGAAACCTGTCCTGGCCTTCAGTCATTTCTGTCCAACATACATTGTCAACCTATTTTCATATTTCTCTTTTTCAGTATTAATTTAATTTTTCCTGAGACTGTGTGTTAGGAAATGATTGATTCTATGGTCATAGTTAGATAATCAGTTTTTAATCACAATTGCATTATCAAGGTGAAAAAGAAAGGTTTTCTTTTTTCTCCCTTTTAACCAAATAATTAAAAACCATCAATGTCATATTTCCAGGAGATCCTGGAAATAACTGAGTCATCAGAATATACCCCGACAGTACATCCATTTCAATGTCATATTTCTATCACTTTAAGTTATGACTGAAAAAGTCATTAGAAAATTTATATTGTGCTTCCAACTAATAATTATGTGAACTTCATAAAGACTTCATTAGCCAACTCTGTTTCAAGATGTATTATACATATTGAGATATGTATTTCTCAGTTGACCTGAGGATGTAAGTAACTGTTAAATATAAACATTTAAATCCAATTCAATTACAACATATCCCATAGCAGTAATTGGATTCATTTATAATGATTAGTTGGGAGAGGTATTATCCAAATACAAAACTCAGTTCTGATTCATCTTTGTAAATAGTGTGATACTAATTTGAAACATCAAGAGTATTATAGGAATATCCATAATTAAAATAAATAAATTTTAATTAAAAAAAGAGTATTATAGGTATAAAATAATCAGAATAAATATGTTTTATAATTACTTCTACTCCAAAATATATCTAATTTTTCTATCCTAGATGAATAAAAGTCATAATCCCCTGGCAATATGATATGTATACAGACACAAACACACAAACATTTTGTTCGGTTTTTCAGTCATGTCTGACTCTGCAACACCATGGACTACAGCACACCAGGCTTCCCTGCCCTTCACCATCTCCCAGAGCTTGCTCAAACTCATGTCCATTGAGTCAGTGATGCCATTCAACCATCTCATCCTCTGTCATCCCCTTCTAATCCTGCCTTCAATCTTTCTCAGCATCAGGGTCTTTTCTAGTGAGTCAGCTCTTCTCAACAGGTGGCCAAAATGTTGGCGCTTCGGCTTCAGCATCAGTTCTTGCAGTGAATATTCAAGGTTGATTTCCTTTAGTAATGACTGGTTTGATCTCCTTGCTCTCCAAGGGACTCTCACGTCTTCTCCAACACCACAGTTTAAAAGCATCAACACAAACATACATATATTCATAAATATACATTTATGCCCATAAACACACACACATATATATACACACACATACATTCTCTCACCATACTACACATGGATGCATATTTACAGATGTGGGCTAGATATGATTATATGTTCTACAAAAGAGAAAACTGAGGCACAGAAAGCCAAAGATCTGACACAACTGTCTACGAGAAAAAGGTTTCAACCTAAGGTATCTGGTTTAGGAGCTGTTCATCACTAAGTTAATGTTTCATTTATCCTAAATTACAATTCATGTCTTTCCATCTGCAGAATCAGGAAACCTAAATCTTTGTTGAACTATGTGGCAAAGGACGACATATCTGTTTTCTTCCTGGCTAATTTTCGTCAAAGAAAGAATTTAGATAGCTGTACAATGGAAATCATTTTAATTAGTTTTCTATCAATGCATTTGTCCATTTGAATAATGCATTCTTTTATAAAATATATGTGGAATCTCAGCAGAGAAAACAGAAGTTTTAGATATGCAGATAGATAGATAGGTGGATAGATAGACAAACATAGATAATATTTTATGGTCAGAAACTTGGAGTTCTACTAAATCAGCACCATGAACACCCTGAATTACAATGGAGCTTTGGGAGCTCAATGAACACTGACAGAAAATATTTATACAGTGTTTTTCATTGCAGTAGATGGATGGATAGATAGATAAAAGATAGGAAGATTTAATTCTAACAAAATTATATAAGAAAAAATTATCACACTGTACAAAAATAGTTGAAGTGATATGATTTGCCTAAGGTGAAGTATTCTATCAGGAACAAGAGCTAGGTTTAGAAGCAAGGAAACATATTTTCATGGCCCACTCTTTTAACTATTTCACTGTATTGAGTCCTTCAGTAAGACTAGTTTATTTGAGTATAATTAGATTTTCTGCATTTCCATGTAAATTTTAAGATAAGCTTGTTAATTACTACAAAAACCTGTCAGGGGAATATGACAAAAATTGTGTTGAATTTATGGATCAATTTTAGAAAAATTGATACCTAATAGTACCCAGTGTTCCTTTAGTTGTTGTTGTTATTTAGTGGTGAAAACTTGTTCCACTCTTTTGCAATCCTATGGACTGTAGCCCACCAGGCTCCTCTGTCCATGGGATTTGCCAGGCAGGAATACTGGAATGTGCTACCATTTCCTTCTTCAGTGGATCTTCCTGACCCAGCGATCAAATCTGCATCTCCTGCATTGACACACAGATTCCTTACCACTGAGCCACCAGCGAGTCTTCCGTACATCTGCCTGAAACAGCTATCCATTTACTTTTGTAACTTTCAAGTGTAAAATATTTATAAATTTTGATGAATATATTCTTAACTGTTTTGGAGGAGAAAGCCATTTTGAATGAATTTTTTATTAATTCCAAGTTTGTTGCTTGTAAAATGAAAACCAAAACTCCCTTTGCAAGCTCAATATATCTTCTCATGTAAATGATTATATGAAACACAGAGCAATACAGAAATAAATTTTCAAGTCACACAGTATGCTCTATCATTATTATCTGTGGCACAGTGATGAAGTTGTAGTATTGGGACCATTAGAGTACTTCCATTAAAGTATAAGAAAAATTTCTACACTACAAGGAATCAGTAATTACTATTTACCACAAACTGTTAAGAGCATCTTGCCTCCTTTTTAATACTCAGTTAGTGGAATGATGTTAAAATTATTTTGATATATTTCTGAGACAAGATAAATTCTTAATTATTTAAAATAACCAGAATAAGTATTCATATCTTGTAGCATGTATCTAATCTTAATTTAGATATAATAAATTCAATATTTTGTAATAAATTTATATTACATATGATATAAAATTGATATATTATATAAACATATGCATCCATTTGTGAGTTACATAAAGAATTTGCATATGAATTATATAAATATGCATACATATATATACTATATATATATAGTGGATAGGTGCTCAGAACTTGAGGTTGATATATTTTCTGATGAACAAACCAACTCTGTTGAACTGAATGTGGAGGCAATGATTTATACATGAAATGGAAAAGAAAAAGTCATAATAGTAGTGCTATCACAGATGTAAAATAGTCCTGGTTTCAATTAAGTAGTTGGAAGAAAACAATGGTTTTTTTATGTAATTGGCATTCATAAATTGAATATTTCTAAATTCAGTTTTGTTTTTATAAGATTTTGTCTTTATTATTCATTTTACTTTTATTTCTCTTGTACATTATAGAGAATAAATGAGACAGTTTTTAAATTTCAAATATCTTCATTACTTCTTGGCAAAAGCTTATTTACTATGTATTTTTCTGTGGTTTTCCATCATATTTTATTGTTTTAATGCAGAAGTTAGCCACAGATAAATCAGTTATCATTTAAATAAGAGGTCAATAGATGAAAAATTCCTAGTACTTAGTATGTTGAACCAACCTCTCCATTCTCCATATTTAACTATTTTAACTGGACAGAAAATTGAAATAAAACTGACACATCATTTGAAAGTAACACTGCAGATAGTCATTGCAGCCATGAAATTAAAAGACATTTACTCCTTGGAAGGAAAGTTAAGACCAACCCAGAGAGCATATTCAAAAGCAGAGACATTACTTTGCTAACAAAGGTCCATCTAGTCAAGGCTATGGTTTTTCCAGTGGTCATGTATGGATGTGAGAGTTGGACTGTGAAGAAAACTGAGCACCGAAGAATTGATGCTTTTTATTTTTTTCTAATTTTATTTTATTTTTAAACTTTACATAATTGTATTAGTTTTGCCAAATATCAAAATGAATTGATGCTTTTGAACTGTGGTGTTGGAGAAAACTCTTGAGAGTCCCTTGGACTGCAAGGAGATCCAACCAGTCCATTCTAAAGGAGATCAGTCCTGGGTGTTCTTTGGAAGGAATGATGCTAAAGCTGAAACTCCAGTACTTTGGCCACCTCATGCAAAGAGTTGACTCAATGGAAAAGACTCTGATGCTGGGAGGGATTGGGGGCAGGAGGAGAAGGGGACGACAGAGGATGAGATGGCTGGATGGCATCACCGATTCGATGGACATGAGTCTGAGTGAACTCCGGGAGTTGGTGATGGACAGGGAAGCCTGGCGTGCTGCGGTTCATGGGGTCGCAAAGAGTTGGACATGACTGAGCGACTGAACTGAACTGAACCGAAGACAATATTTCTTAATATTTGAATTTGCAGATCTCACACGTAGAAAAAAATGATTACTATTTGTATTAAAGTGGAAATACTCCAGTCTTATAAATATTTTATACATCTCTGTAATCATTATGTTAATTTTTACTTCAATATAATCAACTACTTTGTTCAAATAAAAATTCTCAGTAAAATTTTGTATTTCATTAGTATACGTTTTTCAAAAATTTTACCAGAAATATTTTCAAAAGGCTAGTGATTTGTTAACAAAACAGTAACCTTCTTAATATGGTTTGTCAATTATGGCTGGAGATAAAAATAACATTTTGCCCTATTTGCTACTACTGATATAATACCTTTGAGACTGTCAGCAGAAAAGAATCAAGTGCTCTGCATTCCCTAGAATTCAAGTCTGGTAGAGTTCATGCATCTGTCCTCATCCTCTAGTGCTAAGGAAGTAATTACGAGTGTCCTAGCCAAATCCATAAATTATGATGTGGTGAGAAGTCTGATTTCCTTTGCTGTCCTCTTAAGTGAATACAATCTCAGTGACAGTTGATATCCCCTAAACTGCTCTTGCAAACGGTTATTACATTTGAAATTTGAAGACTTAGAAGCAAGTTTTAGTCTCTGATGGGCTTTTGTCTTTGAGATGCCCTTCCCCTCATAATCCCAATGAAATGTCAATGTTGAATCTTTGGTTCACACTCATCAAAGTCGCAAAAATAATCATATATTTTAAAGCTCTACAACAGTGCACTTAAAAAAAGAAACTGTTGGCACACACATACCATATGCATAAGCTACACATTTGTGTAGGTATATAGTACATAGATCAGTTTTAGAATGTTTTTTCACCCTCTCCTTCTATTTAGCTGTCCAATGTTGTATTTCTCTCTATTTACAGTTAATTATTCCTCATGATTCTTTTTCCTTCATATCTCTAAAAACCAAATTCAGATCAAAGACTGGAAAATCAGTGGAAATAAATTTATGAGATAGCATAGTTTACTTAGAGGCATTATATCTTACAGGAATTAGGAAGTCAAATAGACTTGTGCTCAAAACCCAGTTTTAGTAGTCATTGGATAGGAGGGCTTATATTTTAAAATTTCAACCCATGTTAACTCATATATAATTTGCATAGTAAACAATGATTTCTTTTTTGTTTGTTTGTTTCTAGACAGACTAATATAAATATAAATAGCTACATGTTGAAGATCATTTGCAAGTGTTATTTACTGCCCCCCACCCCAATATAACCTGGTGGAAATATTTTCATAAAAAAAAATCCTTTCCCTCTTTTTGAAGACAACTGTGTATTTCTCAGTAACGAGCACTGAACTCACTTGAACTCTTTACTCAAATTAAGTTTCAGTTCAGTTCAGTTCAGTTGCTCAGTTGTGTCTGACTCTTTGCAACCCCATGAACTGCACCATGCCAGGCCTCCCTGTCCATCACCAACTCCCAGATTCTACCCAAACCCATGTCCATTGAGTTGGTGATGCCATCCAACTATCTCATCCTCTGTTGTCCCCTTCTCCTCCTGCCCTCAATCTTTCCCAGTATCAGGGTCTTTTCAAATGAGTCAGCTCTTTGCATCAGGTGGCCAAAATATTGGAGTTTCAGCTTCAACATCAGTCCTTCCAATGAAAACCCAGGACTGATCTCCTTGAGGATGGACTGGTTGGATCTCCTTGCAGTCCAAGGGACTCTCAAGAGTCTTCTCCAACACCACAGTTCAAAAGCATCAATTCTTCGGCACTCAGCTTTCTTTATAGTCCAGCTCTCACATCCATGCATGACCACTGGAAAAACCATAGCCTTGACTAGACGGACCTTTGTTAGCAACGTAATGTCTCTGCTTTTGAATATGCTATCTAGGTTGGTCATAACTTTCTTTCCAAGGAGTAAGCGTCTTTTAATTTCATGGCTGCAGTCACCATCTGCAGTGATTAATCATAAAATAATCTCCTGTTCTATTTAAGCTCAAATATTCACATTTGAAGTAAAATGTATAGAAATACTCAGTAATAAACACTCTCTTAATCAATGTTTCTCATCCTGTGATGACCAAAATGTCCAGATTCAATTTCTGTGTAAGGCAGATCTCCTGGAGAAGGAAATGGCAACCCATTCCAGTATTCTTGACTGGAAAATTCCATGCATATAGAAGCCTGGAGGGTTATAGTCCATGTCGTGGCAAGAGTCAGACATGACTTAGCAACTAAACCATCACCACCATGGTAAGAAAATGTATCATCCTTTGTAGGATGTACCATGGAAGTTCAGGATGGAGAACAGCAGTTTTCATTACTGTCCTTCCTTCTACTCTT
This sequence comes from Bos grunniens, assembly GCF_055505025.1. Taxonomy (NCBI): domain Eukaryota; kingdom Metazoa; phylum Chordata; class Mammalia; order Artiodactyla; family Bovidae; genus Bos; species Bos grunniens. The sequence goes on from NC_141165.1 coordinate 139,706,939, forward strand.
CACATTTAAATCAATCAAAACTTGATCTCTATCTCCTTAATGTTTCCATATTAGTTCTCTGTACATCAATCTCAATAGTTGTCATTGCTCAGATCTTACCATTTATACATGCCTCAGCTAAAGAAAAGTTCCCTTTACATGTGTATCTGTATGTTTAAGCACTCTCTTACTTTTGGTTGCTACAAGATGCTCAAGGCTGGTTACATATTGCCTTCCCCAGTCCAGGAGTCACTCATCTCTCTATGGAGCTCTGTTTCTTTGCTAGAATGGTGTTCAAAATCAAGACCTGAAGTTAGGTGTGCTCACTATACTGGGGTGTCATTGCTTCTAGGCCTCTCAGCTGACATCAAGCAAATTATATGTGTATATGAACCCATGTATATACATATACATATACCATGTATATACATATACATATACATATACTAGGGCTAACCAGGTGGCCCTAGTGGTAAAGAACCCACCTGCCAGTGCAGGAGACATAAGAGACTTACACTCGATCCCTGTCTCAGAAAAAGGAGAAGGGCATAACAATCCACTCCAGTATTCTTGCTTGGAGAATCCCACTGGACAGAGGGGCCTGACAAGCTACAGTCCATAGGTTTGCATAGAGTCAAACATGACTGAAATGACTTAACACAGCACAGCACACATATACATAAAACTCATGTGTCTGTATGTAACCAACCATCTGTACCTCCATTAAGTAAGAAAGTGGATAATGATATATCAGTTTCTGATTTATTGCTACAAAGTTTTCCTCTTCTTATCCCCTTGCTTATCTGTAATCTCCTACTCCTACTATGCTCCTACCATTCATCATCCATTTAACTAATCCACCTAACTATTTAATTTCTCTATGAGTGATGTCTTTATTTATGCTGCTAAAATAAAATACCATTAATTGGGTTACTTATAAACAACAGAAATTTATTTCTCACAATTCTAGAGCCTAACACTTCCAAGATCAAGGTGACATCATCAAAAAGGCTGAGAATCTCTCAAACTTCTTTTTTATTAGGCACTAATTCCATTTTTGAGGGCTCCACGTTTATAATCTAGTCACCTCTCAAAGACCTCACTTGCTGTTACCATGATCTGGAGTGGGGTGAGGGTTAGAACTTCAACATATGAAGTTTGGGAGGGTACAAACATTCAGACCAAACTAATTGTCATCAGAATTGTGTGCAAAGAAGAACTCGATAAAGGACAGAAATGGTACGGACCTAACAGAAGCAGAAGATATTAAGAAGAGATGGCAAGAATACACAGAAGAACTGTACAAAAAGATCTTCATGACCTAGATAATCACGATGGTATGATCACTGGCCTAGAGCCAGACATCCTGGAATGTGAAGTCAAGTGGGCCTTAGAAAACATCACTACAAACAAAGCTAGTGGAGGTGATAGAATTCCAGTTGAGCTATTGCAAATCCTGAAAGATGATGCTGTGAAAGTGCTGCACTCAATATGCCAGCAAATTTGGAAAACTCAGCAGTGGCCACAGGACTGGAAAAGGTCAGCTCTCATTCCAATCCCAAAGAAAGGCAATGCCAAAGAAGGCTCAAACTACTGCACAATTGCACTCATCTCACACGCTAGTAAAGTAATGCTCAAAATTCTCCAAGCCAGGCTTCAGCAATATGTGAATCATGAACTTCCTGATGTTCAAGCTGGTTTTAGAAAAGGCAGAGGAACCAGAGATCAAATTGCCAACATCGGCTGGATCATGGAAAAAGCAAGAGAGTTCCAGAACAACATCTATTTCTGCTTTATTGACTATGTTAAAGCCTTTGACTGTGTGGATCACAATAAACTGGAACATTCTGAAAGAGATGGGAATACCAGACCACCTGATCTGCCTTTTGAGAAATTTGTATGCAGGTCAGGAAGCAACAGTCAGAACTGGACATGGAACAACAGACTGGTTCCAAATAGGAAAAGGAGTACATCAAAGCTGTATATTGTCACCCTGCTTATTTAACTTCTATGCAGAGTACATCATGAGAAATGCTGGGCTGGAAGAAACACAAACTGGAATCAAAATTGCCGGGAGAGATATCAATAACCTCAGATATGCAGATGACACCACCCTTACAGCAGAAAGTGAAGAGGAACTAAAAAGCGTCTTGATGAAAGTGAAAGTGGAGAGTGAAAAAGTTGGCTTAAAGCTCAACATTCAGAAAACAAAGATCATGGCATCCGGTCCCACCACTTCATGGGAAATAGATGGGGAAACAGTGGAAACAGTGTCAGACTTTACTTTTCTGGGCTCCAAAATCACTACAGATGGTGACTGCAGCCATGAAATTAAAAGACGCTTACTCCTTGGAAGGAAAGTTATGACCAACCTAGATAGCATATTCAAAAGCAGAGACATTACTTCGCCAACAAAGGTTCGTCTAGTCAAGGCTATGGTTTTTCCACTGGTCATGTATGGATGTGAGAGTTGGACTGTGAAGAAGGCTGAGCGATGAAGAATTGATGCTTTTGAACTGTGGTGTTGGAGAAGACTCTTGAGAGTCCCTTGGACTGCAAGGAGATCCAACCAGTCCATTCTGAAGGAGATCAGCCCTGGGATTTCTTTGGAAGGAATGATGCTAAAGCTGAAACTCCAGTACTTTGGCCACCTCATGTGTAAAGTTGACTCATTGGAAAAGACTCTGATGCTGGGAGGGATTGGGGGCAGGAGGAGAAGGGGACGACAGAGGATGAGATGGCTGGATGGCATCACTGACTTGATGGACGTGAGTCTCAGTGAACTCCCGGAGTTGGTGATGGACAGGGAGGCCTGGAGTGCTGTGATTCATGAGGTCGCAAAGAGTCGGAGATGACTGAGCGACTGATCTGATCTGATCTGATGTCTATACATAACAACTTTATCTAATTGAATGCAGTTTATATATAGTTTCTTTAACTTTTTTAATCTTCTAGTTTTCTCTCATTTCGAAAGGTCAGTGAAATTGTTTCACATGCTGTAATACAGCCAATTATTTACACTTCTGCATTTGATTTTAGGGTTGCCTGACCTCCTAAGTGATTTTTTTAAATTTGCATATTTAAGTTTATTCTTTTGTTCTATAAAGGTCTATACATTTTTTAAAAAGCATCATTTCATGTTCCCATAATTATAGTACTAAACAGAATCCAAAAAAATTCCCATTTCTTATCTACTCAGTGTTCCCTTCTGTCCACTATACTTTTGGCAACCTTTGATATTGAATATCTCTAGAGTGTTGTCTTTTCCCAGAATATCATATAATTGGAATCACAATTTGTAGACTTTTCAGATTGGCCTCTTTCACTTAGCAATATGCATGTAAGAGTCATCCATACTTTTTATGATTTGATAGCTCAGTAGTTGTGTAGGCACACAACACATTTTGCTTATCTATTTACCTATTGAAATATATCTTTCTTTCAGTTTTTGGTGAATACTAATGAAGTGCTATAAATGTTCAAGCATAAATGTATTATAAAAATATTTTTTATATTTGGTGAACACCTAGGAACACAATAAGGGGATTGTAATATGTTAAAATGTATCTCATGACCTAAAAATATGGTATTATTGGAATATAAATCAAACTATAAAATGTACATGAATCCATACTAATATATATAGGAGGAGGAAATGGCAACCCACTCCAGTATTCTTGCCTGGAAAATCCCACGGATGGAAGGCTACAGTCCATGGGGTCGCAAAGAGTCAGACATGACTGAGCCATCAGACACATCCCAATTAAGAAGAATTCCATAAAATATCTAACCAACACTCCTCAAGCTGTCAGTTTCATCAAAAACAAAGTCCTATAAACAATGACAGCCAAGAAGAGCTTAAGGACACATGATGACTAAATGTAATGTAATATTGTGTGCAGAATTTCAGACCAGATAAAGATCATTAGTTAAAAACTAAGGAAACTGAAAGAAAGTATAGACTTCAAATAATAATGTACCAACTTTTGTTTCATTTATTTTGACAAATGTGCCATACTTATTGTAAGAGGTCAATGAAAAAGTAAACTGGATATAACATATATGAGAACTCTGTATATACCATCTTTGCCATTTTTCAGTGAATCTAAAGCTGTTGTAAAATAAAAAGATGTATTTAAAAAAAAAACAATGATCCAAGTTAAAACTGAGGGGAAAGGAAAATAAGGTCAGTCAATAAGATGGAGCCAAGTTTTGTCTGGCACAGAACTCATGTCATGCACTTGAACTTACCTGCTAGAATCAGGAAACAATATTTAGTCAACTATTCTGGCAATAAGAAATATGTGATCAGTTACAAGGATGAGTTCTCAAAAGGAAAAAAAAAAGAACAAAACAAAACTCTTCAGAAAAAGAAAAAATGCCCTCTATTAAAATTTTATGGAAAGTATTCATTTAGATTCTTAGAGAAAGGAAATAATATGATGTAAACATAATAATCATAAATATAATAATCAGATCTTTATATATAGTAAGATCTTTATATATAATATATATTTACATAAATATATAGAGATCTTTATAGTAAATAAATACACATTTCTTTATATTATCATTTGATCTTTTAATTAACTATGACATGTACATTAAACAAATAACAATTAAGGGTATTTCTTTCACTTTCAAATTTTAAATAATCTTGATATCTTTTTCTGATTATAAATATAAAACATCATATAATACAAAGCTCTGTAAAAGGGAAAACTCACTAAATGTCTATCTGTATACCCAGACCACCAACCAATCTGATCCTTAAAGCACAGCAAATTTAAGGAGTATGACTGCTCAGAATTCATTGTTTTTTTCAAGATGACATTTTTTTTTAATTGGAAGCTAATTACTTTACATATTGTATTGGTTTTGCCATACATTGACATGAATCAGCCATGGGTGTACATGTGTTCCCCATCCGGAACCCCCCTCGCACCTCCCTCCCTCAGGGTCATCCCAGTGCACTGGCCCTGAGCACCCTGCCTCATGCATCGAACCTGGACTGACAATCCATTTCACATACAATAATATACACGTTTCAATGCCATTCTCTCAAATCATCACACTCACCTTCTCCCACAGAGTCCAACATTCTGTTTTTTACATCTGTGTCTCCTTTGGCGTCTCACATATAGGATCATTGTTACCCTCTTTCTAAATTCCATATATATGCATTAATATACTGTATTAGTGTTTTTCTTTCTGACTTTACTCTGTATAGTAGACTCCAGTTTCATCCACCTCATTAGAACTGATTCAAATGCATTCTTTTTAATAGCTGGATAATATTCCATTGTGTATATGTACCACAGCTTTCTTATCCATTCATCTGCCGACAGACATCTAGGTAGCTTCCAAGTCCTGGCTATTGTAAACAGTGCTGTCAGAATTCATTTATATGTTTATATTTTAAATAAAAATAGTATGTTGGAAGGTGATTTTGCAAATTCTCTTTCATGTTTATTTTTTGCCTAATATCCAATAGGTTTCTTTACCTCCCCAAGCACAAGTACCTCCTTCATCTATCTTTCTCATGTTTGTCTTTGAGTTATTTAATCTTTTAACTACATGTGTACACTATAATCTCATTAAGCAACTGTCTCAAAATGAATCTTTAGGCTGTTTTCAACATACCACTGGCTGTATTTTATTGTAATGAACATTCATTGTATACATTTTGAAATTTGTGAATGTTTTTGAAGGGGAAAATACTCAAGACTATAATTTCTTATATGGAGAAGGAGCATTTTTATACAGACTTGCAAATTTCTTTCTAAAAACCTCTTGTTTTCTGAACTTTGACTAACACTATGTCATCACCATTTATTTACTATTACTAAACTTTTGCAATGAAAAATGGTGGAAAATACTACAACAATGTTGTATATGTTTTCTCTTTTTCTTGTAAATTTATGAATTACCACATTTCTCAAGACTCTTTATTCTAAATCAGTTAAAATATCTGGAGATATAAGTGGTAGTGTTAGTGAGATAAGTATAGCTTTAAAGTCTTATGCTGCATTAAGTATAACTTTTTTTTTTTTTTTTTGAAGGGCCTGAAAGTACTCATGGATTGTAAATACAAATCACAGGCTCTGAGCAAGAGTACAAGTAGTCAAATTTGTAACAGTTGATCCATTAATTCTGTCTACTCGTGTGGAAATCAATTCTTTGTAAGAGAACAGGGTTCTGAATTTATATAGGAGACAGGAACATGCAAGAAGCAGATGGGATCACTGTGCCACTAAGGCCCTTTAAAGGATAACATTATCAGTCACATATACATGTAAGGATAGTTTTAAAAATATATGATACGTTAGTTAATTCATTTAACCTCTACCCCTTTTTCTTCAATGTAATATTTTAAATATTTGCAAAACAGGGATTCTCAGTCAAGGACACCGTACATGGATCTATGGATTAACTGAATGCAGTCATCCAAATATGTGCAATACAAAATGTGTGAAGTGTTTCCAGGAATTATTAAATGGAATTAAAATTAAGTCAAAAGGGAAAATGTACCAAAAATACCAACTAGAGCTCACATGTTATTTAATACATAAGTTCAGCTCAGTACAGTCACTCAGTCGTGTCTGACTCTTTGTGACCCCATGTACTGCAGCACACTTGGCTTCCCAATCCATCACCAACTCCTGAACTTGTTCAAACTCATGTCTATAGAGTCGGTGATACCATCCAACCATCTCATCCTCTGTCGTCCCCTTCTCACGTTTTCAATTGTTCTCCGCATCAGGGTCTTTCCAAATGAGTCAAATACGCAAGTGAAAAGCCAAAACCAAACCAAAGCTAAGCTAAGCTAAGCTAAGTCGCTTCACTCGTGTCTGACTCTGTGTGACCCCATAGACCGCAGCCCACCAGGCTCCCCCGTCCCTGGGATTCTCCAGGCAAGAACACTGGAGTGGGTTGCCATTGCCTTCTCCAATACATGAAAGTGAAAAGTGAAAGTGAAGTCGCTCAGTCGTGTCCGACTCTTAGCGACCCCATGGACTGCAGCCTACCAGGCTCCTCCATCCATGGGATTTTCCAGGCAAGAGTACTGGAGTGGGGTGCCATTGCCTTCTCCGAACCAAACCAAAACTAACTAACATACAAACAAAACTAAGCTTCTGTATTAGGAAAAAAGAAGCATTAGCAGAAATATTTCTCTGTTTCATACTATTCATTTTCATATCCCTGATTTATTTCCATACTATTTTCAGATATCCCATCTGCTTATCTCAAATAGGAAAAAACACAATGATTTTAGAAGCTACAAATTTATGGTACATACGCATTTCATATTCATACATTGTAGTGTGGTATACAGTTTATCTTGCATTTATAAATTCAACCAGAATATTGTTCCCCAAAATTATCTTAATGGAATCAATATTGCTTTATCTTTAACATAGTTGTATATTTCACTAATTTCAATTTTATTTTTATAGAGTTTATAGCCATATTTTTACTATATTCTACTTTATTTTAATCACTTTTATAATGACTATCACTTTGTCATGTATTCATTCAGGTTTGAATACTCATGTTGCTTCCTTATGTCACTCATTAATACCTATATATTTGTCACTAAGTAATTATCTGTCAACAGATGATGTGTCTGCCAATTTGCTTACGTGAATAATGTCTCGTTCACCTCAAATTAAGCTTGTATATCCCAGTTGCCAAAGAAGAGGAGAAAAAAGTTCTTAGCAGGATGAAATATTAGTTATTTGCCTGTGCACCATGCTGAGTACTTGCCATATGTCAACTTGTATATAACTATTCTAGAGAATTCTTGGGCAATGCTACCCCAATATTTCTTTCTTTTGAGAATAAGCAGGCTTGGGAATTTTTCATTAGTAAAGTTTGGTACACCATGGTTTGGACCAGTCCCTTCCTGACAGTATATTTTATAAGTCTCAAATGCAGGAGAAACTGAACCTAAGGAATATCCTTAAGAATTGATGTCTTGATCAATAGCATAAAGACATGTCAATTTCCTATGTCATAACTATTTCTATAGAATGATAGACAAAAGCAAGTCCAAAATAAAAATTTGAAAAGATGTATTTGGTGTGATCATGTCATTCATAGCAGAAATATAAAAAATTCACTATACTAAGAGAAGCAATGTCCCATCTAGAGGAGATGATTATGAAAGGACCATTTCACTTTTTCCTCTAATATTAAATGTATAATGTTAAGAGTAGATATTCATTTCTATTTGATGTATAAAAATATTTAAGGAAAGGTATCAAATGGATAAGGTTAAAAAACCAATGAATTTACTATCTGATTAATGATTTAAAATATCTTAAGAATAAGAAGGCTATGATTTAATTTTGAAATAAATTGAATTTTAAAGTAATTTCTTCTTTCACTTGAAGAAATATAAAATGAAGTAATTAATTAATTTTGTTCTTGACCTGAGAGCTTTCATAAAAGAGTAAATACAAATATATAAATGCCAATGTAATGAATCCCTTGACCACAACAGAAGTTTTATCTTTAAAATACATATTTTCTAGGTTAAAAATGTTTCTTTAAAAATCACTCCTTGCTTCTTCTTAACCCTATCTTTCTTTCCTCATTGTATTTTTAACCTTAATTATTGATTTTTATTAGAGAACTAAGAGATCTGAATTTTAAAAGTTTAGATTAAAAAGATAGGTTCAAGATACTAAAGCATTTTATTTAATTCTTACTGAATCTCTTTAATATTCAATCCTAATATCATCTTAAAGTCAAATTAAATTCCGATTGTCTACCTTTATTAACATCAATATAGTTACAAATAAGATCGAATTTTCAGAGGTCATCCAACTCTGCTGCTGCTGCTGAGTCACTTCAGTTGTGTCTGACTCTGTGTGACCCCATAGACGGCAGCCCACCAGGCTCCCCCGTCCCTGGGAGGAGAAGGCAAGAACACTGGAGTGGATTGCCATTTCCTTCTCCAATGCATAAAAGTGAAAAGTGAAAGTGAAGTCAGTCAGTCATGTCCAACCCTCAGCGACCCCATGGACTGCAGCCTTCCACGCTTCTCCATCCATGGGGTTTTCCAGGCAAGAGTACTGGAGTGGGGTGCCACTGCCGTCAACTCTAGTTCAGGATACATTCTTATTTATTGACCAGGAAAGGGAACAGTTTGTGGTTTTCCTCTGTTTAAACTTGTTTCACTTATTTTATTAGATATTTATAATATTTCAAATTAACGATGATTGTATTTTCATAAATGTTCTAAAAAGTGAAAGTTGCTTAGTCATGTCTGACTCTTTAAGACCCCATAGACTGCAACCTGCCAGTCTCCTCTGTGCATGGAATTTTCCAGGCTAAAATACTGGAATTCTCCAAGCCAGAATACTGGAGTGCATAGCCATTCCCTTCTCCAGGGAATCTTCCCAAACCAGGGATTGAACCCAGTTCTCCCACAATGTAGGCAGATTCTTTACCATCTGAGCCACCAGATAAGCCCTAAATGTTCAAAAATTAAACCTTTTCCAAATAAAATGGCTTTAGTTTCTTGAAAATATTAAAATAATTGAAAGTAGAAAACATTGCCACTGATCTGAAAAACCTACAATTAAATACTCATCTTCTATAATTTTTCTAAAAATTAAAAATTAGAATTTAGGATAACTTGCTTACTTAAACCAAAATTTCTATAATCCATAGTTAACTTTTTGCATTTAAAGCAAATTATGTTAAATAAAGATGTTATGCAAAATGCAATATTAAAGACTTTATTCAAGGGGTTTACAGTCCCCATAGTTGCAAATGTACTTGTTAGGTACCACATTTGCATTTTTCAGTCTCTTTTGGGAGTTGCACAAATCATTTTAAAGAAGTGTGTGTCCAATAAGTTTTTAGATGCAGTTAGACATTTTGAAAATAAAGTTTTATATATAATACAGAATTAAAACACTACAGAAGTAAATGGAGTTGTTCTTAGTCAAGTGGGGTAAGGATCTTTGGCGACTCCTACTGCGTTCCATTTGGAGCCCCGGGCTCTTTGGGAGGCAGGTTTAGAGATCATTTGCATGAAACTGCATATGCAAACATATGTGAAATTATTTTGCTCAACTGTAGAGTGCCAGAACATATTTGTTAAAACATTATTAATAGAAATTATTTCTGGACAAATAAGAATTTCTGTAAAATTTAATATTACTCATAAATACAGCTTTTTGCTTTTCTATATTATATTCCAATGCATTCATAGATTGCATTTAAAATAAAACTGGCCAAATTTTGTTCCTTTGTTAAATATTTGGAGGTGAATTTTAAACCTATTTTCTTTAACTGTGTAATAATTTTTCATGCGACTGTGTTATTAACTGTTGTTCTGAAGTTGTCAGAAAGGGAAGATACTATGGGTTAAAATATAACTTTTATGATCATGGAAATAAAGCTTTGTTTTATGACAGTTTTTATTTAATATGACTAAAGCTAATGAAGTATTCATAAAATTATAGGTTTTGGAAAGACCTTGAGAATACAATTAGTATATCTCCTTTCCCAAACAGATTAAGACACTTTATTATTTTATTTCATTCTCAGAACAGCAGGGAAGAAATTTTTTAAATTTCTTTCAGTGATAATACATTTCAGGTCTCTTAAAAAATATGACAATATTCTTTCTTCAGAGATCTGCTGCTTATTATTTTTTTTCATTTAAATGTGGTTTAAGATAATAGTTTATAGCTAAAGTAATATTTTATCCTTGCCCTTCATTGTTTATCCCTTAAGGTAAGGTAAGTCACTTCAGTCATGTCCGACTCTGAGCGACCCCATGGACCGCAGCCTACCAGGCTCCTCCGTACATGGGATTTTTCAGGCAAGAGTACTGGAGTGGGTTGCCATTGCCTTCTCTGGTTTATCCCTTAGTTTTGCTCAAATACTCATTCAGGATGTGATTTCTTACCTTGAATATTTTTCTCTTTGCATCTTGATACCAGTGATATCATCTTCCGAGTGATTCTTTCACTACTAAATAAACAATGTTATCAATTTTTTAATGTCAGACTCTTCTACAAAACTCTATGATGGCTTCCAGCTGGAACAAGAACTGGGTTCTAATTATTACAATAGGTATCAAAGCCTTTCCAGAGAAATATCTACTAAAAGTAACATTGGAAGAAAATTTTATAAGGAACAAGAGTTGATTCAAAACAATAAGCAGTTATATAAGCCATATTGTTCAAAGAAATGAGAAGGTCAATGGATGATATTTAGATAATCTATAGTTAATCCTTATAGTTCAACATCCAGTACAGAACCTGACATTTGATGTCTATGTCTAGAATTTTTGTTAACATTAAAACCAGAGATGCTGTGCTTATATTCCAAAAAGACTAAACAAAATCTCCCTATATGCAAAAGAAACTTTAAAATTTCTATGTCACTGTTAAAACATAAACTGACATAAACTCACTTGATACCTCCAGAACCTATTTGGCTCCCAATTCTTTGCCACCCTGTTAGTTCTTTGCCAACCATACTCTGTTAATCACTCTGTACTGGCAATGTTTTCTTGGCAGTTTTTATAACTTTAAGGAATAGCTTAGATTTAGTTTTCAATATTAATTTTTAACTTACAAGCATTAAAAACAAAATTCTTTCAAGTATTACCATGTGGAAAAATAGGAAAAGTAGGCTGTATGATTTTTTCAAGTGACGTTTAACCTTTTTTCAAAATTACTGGGCTCAATGGGTGTGCTTAATCATTTGATGTCAATAAAAAAAAGAATCTCCAGAAGCTAAGTTATAAAATCAAATATAAAGCCTGCATACAAGCTAGAGAGAGTTTGTGGGAAAGGAGAAAGAAGTTGATGAACTTCATTTTCATTTCCAAAGAGAAAATGGAAATAATATACCACCTTGACTTTTGAAAAATCTGAACTATGTCACACTAAAGAAAAACAATATCATGTGAGGGTCTTAGGTAGAAGAAGATTTACTCTAATTTAATTTAAATTTTAGTAAGTTATGGGAAATTTGAGATGTATAAACCTGCTAATTCTCTTCATTACTAATCTTCTTCTCAAGTTAAATCAGAGTGTGGAAACCGTTTTACCATCCAGGTAGCTACCTTTTACTTTGTTCTATAAACTCTAAATATGTAAAAGAAAATAATACCAGAGGTCTTAATTCCTTATAATGTAGCTTTATTAGAAATTCTAGATATTAATATACAGTTACAAATTTCAACAAATTGCTCTTACAAACAGAAACATCATTTGTACTATTATTAGAATTTTAGATGATCTACATTTTTTCATAATCATTCATATTTGAAATAAAAACCCTAGTAAAGTATACTTTTCTCAAAATTTGTATTTGTTTTCAATGACAGATTACTAATAAGTTTTGATTTTTAATTTACAGCTGAGACATTCCAATTCTTCTTTTAACATTTTCACTCTATGTTTCATAACAAAAAGTTCATTTTCATAAAATACCGCAAAAATAAATATTAGTGCTAATGTCAATAAATCATTATTATTTATTTGTTTGAATTTTTTCTAGGGAAGAAAAAAATTTATTAACACCTACATATCCTTTCTTTTTTTTTTTTTGTATTATTATTCAAGCATGAGTCAAAAATCTTTCTATATACTTACCCAACTCTTTACTATATTCCTGTTTACTACAAGATATAGATTAATTTCTCCATCCAGTGAACACTGAGATATATTAGGCTCTATACATTGTATGGAAGGTACAGTCCATCCTCACATAAAAATCACAATCTTGAGACTTCCCCAGTGGTCTAGTGCCTAAACTCCATGCTCCCAAAGCAGGGCCCCAGGTTTGATCCCTGGTCGGGGAACTAGATCCCAGGGAAATGAGTTCACATGCTGCAACCGAAGGTCCCATATGCCATAACTAGGACATGGCACTGCCTAAATAATTTTTATTTTTAATCACAATCTTATCAAAAATAGGGATATTGAACATTTGATTAAGTGTTATGAAATCAAGCAAGGAAGCGTGTAGCTGAGACACTTAATTAGATTGGAATTAGGAAACTCTTTCCAAAGATGCATGAAAGCTCTGAGCTCTTGATGAAGAAGGATTTAAGTAAGATGGCTTATGTGTGAGAAGAAGAGAGAGTAGTGGTTGGCTAGGCAGCTGAATGTGAAGAGGAGGCATGCTCCAAATGGAAAATAACTAGTGAGCCTATGAAGCAGGAGAAAAACACAGGATTTTCGAGGAAATTAAAGAAAACTGCAACCAGAACATAGAAAACAAGGAAGAAACAGTGAGATATACAGACTGGAAAGAAAGTAAGTCATGCCCTTTTCAGACAACATGTAAAGATCACACTTCATATAGACAACCTCTAAAATGTTTTAAGCAAGGATGTGGCATAATTTTATTTTAATTTTAAAGCTCACTCACAGAGGAGCCTGGCAAGCTACAGTCAATAGGGTCACAAAGAGTCAGACACAGCTAAAGCAACTTGGCACTTAGCACGCATGCGCGTGCGGACACACACACACACACACACACACACACATACACACATGGTATTACAGAAAAAATGGATGGGTTGTTGAGAAATAGTGCATCCTATGAGACAGATTAGGAATGATGATGGAGATTTCGATTCAGGGCTTGGCATTTAGGAGATGGGGAGATGTAGAGGATTTGAGATATTTAGATACTAGAATTGGCCCAACTTGGTGAGGATAGTGATTCAAAGGTAAGTATCAAGAATTCAGCTTGAGTAATTCAGGAGGTAATAGTACCCTTTCAGTTCAGTTCAGTTGCTCAGTCGTGTCCGACTCTTTGCGACCCCATGAATCGCGGCATTCCAGGCCTCCCTGTCTATCACCAACTCCCAGAGTTCATTCAGACTCACATCCATCGAGTCAGTGATGCCATCCAGCCATCTCATCCTCTGTCGTCCCCTTCTCCTCCTGCCCCCAATCTCTCCAAGCATCAGAGTCTTTTCCAATGAGTCAACTCTTCGCATGAGGTGGCCAAAGTACTGGAGTTTCAGCTTTAGCATCATTCCTTCCAAAGAATACCCAAGACTGATGTCCTTTAGAATTGACTGGTTGGATCTCCTTGGGTCAGTGATGCCATCCAACTATCTCATCCACCATCGTCCCCTTCTCCTGTCCTCAATCTTTCCCAGATTCAGGCTTTCTTCAAATGAATCAGGTCTTCACATCAATGGCCAAAGTATTGGAGTTTCAGCCTCAGCATCAATCCATCCAATGAACACCCAGGACTGATCTCCTTTAGGATGGACTGGATGGATCTCCTTGCAGTCCAAGGGACTTGCAAGAGTCTTCTCCAACACCGCAGTTCAAAAGCATCAATTCTTCAGTGCTCAGCTTTCTTCACAGTCCAACTCTCACATCCATACATGACCACTGGAAAAACCATAGCCTTGACTAGACAGACCTTTGTTGGCAAAGAAATGTCTCTGCTTTTCAATATGCTATCTAGGTTGGTCATAACTTTTCTTCCAAGGAGTAAGCATCTTTAATTTCATGGCTGCAATCACCATCAGGTATTAAACCACTGAAAACAGTGTGAAGTGGAAAATGCCAAATTTTCTTAATTCAGTCCTTGGAAATTTCAAATAAATACATTAAATACAGAGATGTATATTCAGTGAAAGTGAAAATTGTTCAGTCGTGTCCAACTCTTTGTGACCCCATGGACTCACAGTCCATGGAATTCTCCAGGACAGATAACTAGAGTAGGTGGTGGTGGTTTAGCCACTTAGTCGTGTCTGACTCTTGCAACCCCATGGGGTGTAGCCTGACAGGGTCCTCTGTCCATGGGGATTTTCCAGGCAAGAATACTGGAGTAGGTTGCCATTTCTTTCTCCAGGGAATCCTCCCAACCCAGGAATTGAACCCAGGTCTTCTACATTGCAGGCAGCTTCTTTACCGACTGATCTATGAGGGAAACCCAAATGGAGTGGGTAGCCATTCCATTCTTGAGAGGATCTGAGCTACCAGAGAAGCCCAAGAATACTGGGGTGGGTAGCCTATTCTTTCTCCAGTGGATCTTCCAGACCAAGGAATTGAACCTGGGTCTCCTGCATTGCAGGAAGATTCTTTACCACCTGAGCTACCATGGAATCCCACAGATATACATACATATATATATATGTATATATATGTGTGTGTGTGTGTATGTACTTGAAAGAAATCAAAAGACAATTTTGAAGACTCTTGAACTTTAGGGAATGGATAACTTGGGGGGGAAATATAAAGTGAGAAGGGAACCCAAAAAAGGTTCAAACATTCAAAATAGTCTACCCCCTCAAGTGTTGGTTAGAAGAGGAGGGCCTTAAAAAATAATTTAAAAGAAAAGTAAAATAGAAACAAACAAAAAGTCATAAGGAGAATGTAATGGAAACAAAGACAAGCAAAGGAAGAAGTCAATGATATCCAATGCTGCCAACTTATTAAGTAAGAGGACAATGATGACAATGATAAAATAAGCATCACATTTGGCTTGCAGTAGGTGATAATGTTTTATCTATGAATTCTATTATATTGCCTTCACTTCCTTGGGGATTTTTTCTTTACAAAATATTACCTGGCTACATTTTCTACTTCACCTGTTTTGGTATGGATATTTGAAACAGAGAAAAATAACTTATGTCTCCAAATTGCATGAGTTGATATAGTTGAAGGAAATGTATTATATTACATTTATGTTGAGCTTTAAATCAGGGAATGCATTTTTACCTTGAGTATTCCCAGGAAATCTCAATAATACAAAATCTTCATCACACAAAGTTATCCTTGTTTATACTCCATTGAAAAACCTAGGATTTACAGATTGGTATATTCAGCAAACTCAGAATATTTATCTTTTTTAAACTAATACAATTTGTAAAGTTTAAAAATAAAATTAAATTAAAAAAATAAAAGAATTGGTGATCTATAAAAAACACACACACATTTTTGCATGTTGAATGTAGACTGTATCTTTTAGTTTATTTCTTGAAAAGTGAACAAGCTATTTTTTTTTAAATAAACCCTTGTGTTGGGGGCTTAATTTCAATAGATCACAGCAAGACTACTGCTCTGCTACATAAGAAACCCCTTGAACAAACTATTATGAACCAAAGACTTCAGAGCTAGACAGCAGTGGGATTAAATTTTGATTCTGACTTATAAAATGTACTTAACTGACTTTAGTTCATTTAAAAAATGAGAATGACACAAACTCCTTGAGTATGTTGTAAAGAGTAATTGAGATAAATGCTATAAAAATTCTCATTGAGTAGAATAATCAGTGTTGGATAAAGAGAAGTCCTCAGTATCATCATCTCCATCATATTGTCATCATCGTCATCACCTGTTTTCCTCACACTGATTCAATCAACTGGTTATATAGACAATTATTCCTTTTATTGCTATTAACTATTTGTATATCCTATTTTCCCTTCAAGACAAATGAAGAAAAGAAAATTAAAATTCTTGTTTGTTCCTTCCATTATGTTATTATATTGCATCAGAAAAATTTATTTTTCTGATTTCTAATGAGAATAGCAAGAGGTTATACTTTCCTTAGTTTTCTGGCACCTATTTTCTGAAAGCCTTGAGTCAAGCAAATAATGTAAAATAGATGTAAATATCTGTAACACATAAGGCAGAAAAGGATATGTCTTAAGAAAAACAAATCAGGTAAAAGCCTACGGAAGTTCACAGAAAGTAGTCCTGTTTAAGCTTAGAGAGTTGAAGAAGCCTAAGTGGAAAAAAAAGAAAAAGTCATTTATATTAAACTGAAAGAATGCTTGGAAATGTGAAAAGAATAAGGGGAAAGCCACTTTATTTTGACCAAAATGTATTTTCAGAGGCATGAAATCTGAAAATAGCTCAATTTCATGGAGTACCTAATAACTCAATTTGATTGGTGAATAGGAGGCAAGAAGGGGACTAGTAAAAATAGACTGGGTTAGCTTTCCCTTAAGCTGAAACTTCAGGAATTTTTTGTGACTTATATGGGCAATACAATATATTTTATTTTGATTACATATCTGGAAATAAATAAAATAATAAAAATGAATCTTGTGCAATATCCAGGATGAACTGTAGCTGTGTGGTCAATAGTCGGCAGGGCTGAGGGAACAGAGAAGAGTGGAGAGACATGAAAAGGAGTATCTGTCCAGCCCACCTGTCCTAACTAGTAGAAGCTACTGTGCCTATCCTAGGCTGGGATCTTTTAATCTTTGCTGGACTTTAGCACCTAAATATGTCCAAAGGAACATTTATAAAGACAAATCTTCGGGAGAAGTAAAATCAAGAAGACAGATAAACTGCAGGAAAGTCATCATTTGTAATGTAAGCCCATAAATTCTTCTAGATATTTCTTCTTCACTATATTATTTCCAAGGGGGTTAAGTGGTAAAGAATCCACCAGCCAAGGCCAAGCAGGATATGCTGGTTGATCCCTGGGCTGGGAAGATCCCCTGGAGAAGGAAACGGCAACCCACTCCAGTATTCTTGCCAAGATAATTCCATGGACAGAGAATCCTAGAGGGCTACAATCTGTGAGGTCATGAAGAGTCAGACACAATTGAGCATACAGTGGGTGGAGTATTCCCAAATATCTAGAATAATATAGCGTTTGCTCAAAAATTCTTAAATAAACATTTAGGCATGATACAAAGCAAGGGGGTGGGGGGGATATAAACTGGAGAAACAAAACAAAGTGAGAAAGCTCAAAGTGGATGCAAAATTAAGTTATCTAGCTAAATAGTGTTAGTTCAATTGAGTTTATAGGCTATTTGCATTTTTTGCAAGAATGGGGAAGGAAACCAATAAGATAAGTCATCCAATGAACTACTGACATAGACAGTTACTGTAACTGCTCACTTTCTGTGTGGAACTAAGCATGTATTCCAAGGAGGGCTTGGGTATGTCTGGGATTCTATGTTAAAAACTAACTTGGAGCAAATGGGGAACAGTTATGGTGTTTGGTCTTGTGCAGGTGACCTCATCTGACCAACTTTGCATGCCATCAGTAGAGAATGAGAGAACTCCACACTTAATGAATCAGAATAAATAGTATACCATATCTATATCCAGGTGAAATAGATTCAGTCTTAAGTTGAGCCACTAGGTCAGTAAGCTACTGCTGGATGAAGAAGCAGTTAAATGTATAAGTTAAATTATGAAAAAAAAAAAATTACAGTGACCATGAATTCAGGTAAATCTAAGAATGTTGGTTCTTTGACCTGTGTGTGAGATAATATAGACATATACATCTTGATAATCTCCAAATATCCAATAAAATTCTCTATGATTTCTGGGGGTTTTGAGGTTTATATTAAGAGAAGTTTATTTACTTTATCTCACACTGCTGCTGCTAAGTTGCTTCAGTTGTGTCCGACTCTGTGCGACCCCAGAGACGGCAGCCCACCCGTCCCTGGGATTCTTCAGGCAAGAACACTGGAGTGGGTTGCCATTTCCTTCTCCAATGCATGAAAGTGAAAAGTGAAAGTGACGTCGCACAGTCGTGTCCGACTCTTAGCGACCCCATGGACTGCAGCCTACCAGGCTCCTCCATCCATGCCGTCTCTGGGGTCGCACAGAGTCGGACACGACTGAAGCGACTTAGCAGCAGCAGCAGCAGTGTGAGATAAAGTAAATTAACTTATCTTACCATAAACCTCAAAACCCCCAGAAATTATAGAGAATTTTATTGGATATTTAGAGATTATCAAGATGTATATGTCTATATTTTTATCCTGAAAAATATTCAGATTTTCTCAGGGGCAAGAATATATCTCAGTATTTTTCAGTGTTCCATAATGAGGATGGTATTAAAATATTCAGTGGCTTACAACTTTTAAAATATTTAAATTTGAAATCTCCACTAATATAAACAAGGTGTTATCTACATACACACATTTTTTAAAACAAAAGACGTAACCCAAGAATTCCTTCCCTACTTTGATCATTTCTCTTGTTATCTCACTTTGAGAAATTTTAGGAAAATGTAGCAATTTGGGAATACTAAGGGATGCATGAATTGGATTCATAAGGACAAAGCTCCAAAATTTCATGATATTTAATAATTTTTTAATAACTGACTGTCTTCTGGCTGTTCTTAATATAATTATTTTCTATCCTTCCCCTCCCCTTTTAAAAATTTTTTTTCTTATTCAAGATGACCCCGGGGAAATCCAACGCACAGAACTATGTTAGGGCGGTATTTGGCTTTTCTATTAAATGACTGCTCCGTGAATACACACTCCCACAAGAGTGAGCTGAATTCCTTGTATTGCCTGGATGTGACATGGCCTCTCACTGACCCATTCTGAGGCCAGGGCCCCACAGGCTTATGAGAAATGATTACTGAAGTAAGCTTGATTTACTCAGATAAGAAAGAAGATGGAATGCATGGTATTCCTTAGGGTATAGCACATTTCCTGCTCCAGAATTCCTTTGATATTAAAAATAAATTTGATGGAAAAGAATAAATTTGATAGCAAATATCAGCTCACAGATTAGATCAGATCAGTCACTCAGTCATGTCCAACTCTTTGCGACCCCATGAATCGCAGCACACCAGGCCTCCCTGTCCATCACCAACTCCCAGAGTTCACTCAGACTCACGTCCATCGAGTCAGTGATGCCATCCAGCCATCTCATCCTCTGTCGTCCCCTTCTCCTCCTGCCCCCAATCCCTCCAGGCATCAGAGTCTTTTCCAGTGAGTCAACTCTTCGCGTGAGGTGGCCAAAGTACTGGAGTTTCAGCTTTAGCATCATTCCTTCCAAAGAAATCCCGGGGCTGATCTCCTTCAGAATGGACTGGTTGGATCTCCTTGCAGTCCAAGGGACTCTCAAGAGTCTTATACTCCAAAATGATATAGCTCAGTTCATCTTTGGAAGGGATTTAAGATCTTACACACAAGCACACACACACATCTGCATAAATATATATCATGTAATCAAAAAGAGTGATACGTATTTTCTACTTTCCCCTGGGGCACTTTCTTCCCCAATTTTTAGCAGTTTTGAACATACTTACATACACCTCAAAAATTTGTTCACTATCCTCTCAGAAATCGATAATTTTATACTTTATGTTATGGTTTTTAAATGACATATGGAAATGTTAGCTCCTACCATAAATAATATTGGTTACAATTCTTCCCCCTCTTCTCTGCCTTTTTAGCAGAATTTTTCTTCTCCTATAAAGTCTAAAAATTCCAAATACTCAGTTTCTCAGTCTTCCTAGCAGCTAGGATGTATGCAATGACCTGGTTCTATGGGACCTGAAAAATACCTTGAGGACATTTCTATGAACAGTGTTCACCCTTGAAATAAGAAAGACAAAGCTATGGGTGAAAAACCCTTATCCTCTGTTTTGGTTATGGATTTGGGAGGAGTTTCTGGTTACTGCTCGGTGTGCTTTGGAGCTCAGTCATTCTGGCTCTTTGAGACCCTGTGGAATGTAGCCTGTCATGCTCCTCTGTCCATGGGGACTCTCCATGCAAGAATACTGGGGTGGGTTGCCATGCCCTCCTCCAGGGAATCTTCCCAACCCAGGAATTGAACCCAGGTCTTCCTCAATGCAGGTGATTCCTTACCATCCAAGCCACCAGGGAAGCCTGTTGGTTACTGCTACAATCAACTATCAACAAGGTACCAAAGGTGTCAGAGTGAAGTGACCTAGGATTTGTGTTCAGTTGGGCTGATGCTCCAATACTGAAACTGAAACAGGAGAGAAGGGGTTATGGCACAATCTTTAAAAGAATGTCATAGCACGAGAACAGGACATAAACTGATTAGAACTAAATAGGCCCAAGCTTGTGGACAAGTTGACTTTCAATGGACCTCGAATCTCATACACTTGTAGTAAATTAGCATGCTAAATGATACACCCACCAGCACCATGACAGCCCTAAGGAGAACCATATTATAGCCAAAGAGACACTACTTGTCTTGCAAAATTAATAGATTGAGCAATCAATATTAGGTTAAAATCCATTTAGTTTTACATGAAATAAAAGCAGCTAAATAAGCATGAATATGAGATGCCACCTCTTGTTTGAAATTCTCTTGTCTCTGGGCTAGTTGCTACATCTTTGACCTTAGCTTTTTGTTCATGCATTGACTGTTACATGTACAGCATTGCACCCTAAGTGATTTTCATACATGACTTTCCCACTCACTAGATATTTATATTTTTTTAGGATATAAAATATATCACTATCTAGTACATAAGAAGTAACCAGTACACGTTAATCCATCTTGAGAGAATGAATAAATGTTTATACTGAGGGAGACATCTCTAGTTCTAAGCATTAGCATTATCATTTTTCTTCCAGTTATGGCTAATTATATGCACAAAAGTGGCCAAATTCTTAATTATATAAGTCTTGCTGTATTGGAGATAATTGCTTTCTGTGTCATACTTTCATATATTTGAAACTTCAAAGGAAGAATTAATAGCATCAATTCTATATTATTGTGTTATAAATCACTGATGTTCAATAATAAGTTTTCTAGAAGAGACTGTTAAGAAAGGATATATATACCCATATTTGCTTTTGAAATCATTTGAGGAATTGAGAGGGAATTCATTAAAATAATTTTCCAAAACTAACAACTGGTAGAAGATAATGAATAATGGTACATGCATATAGTAATAGTATTTGTCAGGGCTTATGATTTTGACTCTCTTAATATCAGTTTTTCATCACAAAGATACCTCAACATATAAGATATTTTTCTCTCTTATTGAAACAGCATGAGTCTAGTTTATGTAAGGTAGAAACATAATTTTCGGAATTTCTGTACATGGCTATATTTCTTAATGGTTTGTACTTGTCTGTGACAAGCTCTCAGTAGTAAAAGCATTTACTACAAAACTGCCAGTATAATATTTTTAAAAAAGTAAAATTAAGATGAAAGAACTACTCTTATGATTTGAAGGAAAAGGCAAATTCAGATCAGATCAGATCAGTCGCTCAGTTGTGTCTGACTCTTTGCGACCCCATGAATCGCAGTATGCCAGGTCTCCCTGTCCATCACCAATTCCCGGAGTTCACTCAGACTCAAGTCCATCGAGTCAGTGATGCCATCCAGCCATCTCATCCTCTGTCGTCCCCTTCTCCTCTTGCCCCCAATCCCTCCCAACATCAGAGTCTTTTCCAATGAGTCAACTCTTTGCATGAGGTGGCCAAAGTACTGGAGCTTCAGCTTTAGCATCATTCCTTCCAAAGAAATCCCAGGGCTGATCTCTTTCAGAATGGACTGGTTGGATCTCCTTGCAGTCCAAGGGACTCTCAAGAGTCTTCTCCAACACCACAGTTCAAAAGCATCAATTCTTCGGCACTCAGCCTTCTTCACATTCCAACTCTCACATCCATACATGACCACAGGAAAAACCATAGCCTTGACTAGATGAACCTTTGTTGGCAAAGTAATGTCTCTGCTTTTGAATATGCTATCTAGGTTGGTCATAACGTTCCTTCCAAGGAGTAAGTGTCTTTTAATTTCATGGCTGCAGTCACCATCTGTAGTGATTTTGTAGCCCAGAAAAATAAAGTCTGACACTGTTTCCACTGTTTCCCCATCTATTTGCAATGAAGTGGTGGGACCAGATGCCATGATCTTCGTTTTCTGAATGTTGAGCTTTAAGCCAACTTTTTCACTCTCCACTTTCACTTTCATCAAGAGGCTTTTTATGCCATAGTATTAAGGGAGATTGGGACTTGAATCTAAGTAGATAAATACAGTGTATATCTCTGCTCTTGGAAACAGAGAAACAGAATATTATCTACATCTACTGCTTGCCATATGCCACCACATTTCCCCTGGTTTTTCAATAGTAAGTTAAATCTAATGAAAAAATCACAAACAGGTAAGTGATAAAGGCAAACTCAAGCATTTGGCAGCAGTTAAAGAAAATTTTACAGACTGCACATACATAATCTGCCGTTATAAGAATGAAGAGATCATACAAGAAAAAATGTTTTCTGATTTTAATAGCAGTATAACATTGAAAAAATTGTTTTGAAAAAAAAGCATATAGATCTACACTGCCCTAGGGGCACCTGTATCTTGAATTTATTTCCTCTTCAGCTTTCATTTTGCCTTCAGAATTTTAATTGTTCCAGCTTTATGTGGTGTTTGGTACATAAGACTATCCGGATTACCCTGGGATAGTTGAGATTCTTTTATCTTATATTTCTGTCCAGGTACATCAAAATTTGCTACTTAAGTGTAGACAAAGTGTGTGAACAAAAACCTTTAAAAATTTATAATTAAGTAATGACAACACATGTTCTTCTGCTTCATAAATAAATGCATCTGGCTGTTCACTTCTCTATCCAGGCTAAAGGAAAACTCATATATTACTTCATTATTCATAACAGGTAATTCAAATTCAGGAAAAGTGTGAGACACTGAAGTCATAAAAGTAGTATTTTAGTATAAAAAGACACGCATTTCATACCCTTCAAAAGAAACCTCAGGAAGCATTTTTAATTATTGCTATTCCCAATACCTCTGATTTAGAATTTGATCATTTCTCAAAATAATGTGCAGGGTTAGATATACCTTCTATTTCTTGAAATGTTTATCCATCCTTGAAATTCAAAATTTCATCATTTTCTTAAAATGTTGTATTATACACACAGATATGCACGTATATTATACTATGCATAATTTAACAATGATGTAATTATTTCACTTGAAAAAAATTAAGTAAATGGAATCACTTGTAGATATGTCAACATATACTCATAGTCAAGTAACCAAAATAACTTTGATAGATTTTCCAAATAAGCGATGTTATATAATATGAATGTAAGATTAAGTGTGATGCAAAGTTGGAGACATTAACTGTAATACTGAGCATATGGTTCATTGTGGTAATAATATTCAAACTCCAAACTTATTAATAGTATATGACAGAAGTTACATAATTTCCATGTACAACACTGAGACCATTGTTATAAGTAATTTTATTATTAAATAACATTTGAAAGTAAGAATTATTCAATTTATAAACAGCAAATAAAAAATGGCAAATATTAAGAACCTGAACCGTGAACTTCCAGATGTTCAAGTTGGATTAAGAAAACCCAGAAGAACCAGAGATCAAATTGCCAACATCTGTTGGATCCTCAAAAAAGCAAGAGAGTTTCAGAAAAACATCTACTTCTCCTTTATTGACTATGCCAAAGCCTTTGACTGTGGGGACCAAAATGAACTGGACAATTAATAAAGAGATGGAAATACCAGACCACCTTTCCTGCCTCCTAAGAAAACTGTAAATAGGAAAAGGAGTACGTTGAGGCAGTATATTATCACCCTGCTTATTTAACTTATATGCAGAGTACATCATGAGAAATGCTGAGCTGGAAGAAGCACAAGCTGGAATCAAGATTGCTGGGAGAAATGTCAATAACCTCAGATATGCAGATGACACCACCCTTATGGCAGAAAGTGAAGAGGAACTAAAAAGCCTCTTGATGAAAGTGAAAGAGGAGAGTTAAAAAAGTTGGCCTAAAGCTCAACATTCAGAAAATGAAGATCATGGTATCTGGTCTCATCACTTCATGGCAAATAGATGGGGATACAGTGGAAACAATGTCAGACTTTATTTTTGGGGGCTCAAAAATCACTGCAGATGGTGATTGCAGCCCTGAAATTAAAAAACACTTACTCTTTGGAAGAAAAGTTCTGACCAACCTAGATAGCATATTCAAAAGCAGAGAGATTACTTTGCCAACAAAGGTCCATCTAGTCAAGGCTATGGTTTTTCCAGTGGTCATGTATGGATGTGAGAGTTGGATTGTGAAGAAAGCTGAGCACCGAAGAATTGATGCTTTTGAACTGTGGTGTTAGAGAAGACTCCTGACAGTCCCTTGGACTGCAAGGAGATCCAGCCAGTCCATTCTAAAGAAGATCAGACCTGGGTGTTCTTTGGAAGGAATGATGCTAAAGCTGAAACTCCAGTACTTTGGCCACCTCATGCGAAGAGTTGACTCATTGGAAAAGACTCTGATGCTGGGAGGAATTGGGGGCAGGAGGAGAAGGGGACGACAGAGGATGAGATGGCTGGATGGCATCACTGACTCAATGGACATGAGTCTGAGTGAACTCCGGGAGTTGATGATGGACAGCAGGGCCTGGTGTGCTGCAATTCATGGGGTCGCAAAGAGTCGGACACGACTAGTGACTGAACTGAAGTGAAGAAATCTGTATGTAGGTCAGGAAGTAACAGTTAGAACTGGACATGGAACAACAGACTTGTCCAAATCAGGAAAGGAGTACGTCAAGACTGTATATTGTCACCCTTCTTGTTTTACTTACATGCAAAGTAAATCATGTGAAATGCCAGGCTGGACGAAGCACAAGCTGGAGTCAAGATTCCAGGGAGAAATATCAATAACCTCAGATACGCAGATGACAGAACCCTTATGTCAGAGAGCAAAGAACTAAAGAGCCTCTTGATGAAAGTGAAAGAGGACAGTGAAAAAGTTGTCTTAAAATTCAACATTCAGAAAAAAAAAAAAATCAACATTCAGAAAACTAAGATCATGGCATCTGGTCCCATCACTTCATGGCAAATAGATGGAAAAATGATGGAAACAGTGAAATACTTTATTTTGGGGGGCTCCAAAATCACTGTAGATGGTGATTGAAGCCATGAAATTAAAAGATGCTTACTCCTTGGAAGAAAAGCTATGACCAACCTAGACAGCAGAGACATTACTTTGTGAACAATGGTCCATCTAGTCAAAGCTATGGCTTTTCCTGAGGTCATTTATGGATGTGAGAGTTGGACTATAAAAAAGCTGAGCACCAAAGAATTGATGCTTTTGAACTGTGGTGTTGGAAAAGACTCCTGAGAGTCCCTTGGGCTGCAAGGAGATCAAACCAGTCAATCCTAAAGGAAATCAGTTCTGAATATTCATTGGAAGGAGTGATACTGAAGCTGAAGTTCCAATATTTCGGCCACCTGATGCAAAGAACTGACTCATTGGAAAAGACCCTGATGCTGGGAAAGTTTGAAGGCAGGAGGAGAAGGGGATAACAGAGGATGATATGGTTGGATCACATCACCTAACTGATGGACATGAGTTTGAATAAGCTACAGGAGTTGGTGGACAAGGAAGCCTGATGTAGTGCAATCATGGGATTGCCAAGAGTCAGTCAAGAGTTAGCAACTGAACCGAACTGAGCTGATCATAATCAACATTCTTCTCTAGATTTGAACAATACAAAGAATATGAATATATTTCTAAGGTTAAAGTTCAATTTTGTTTCATTTAAGTTTCCAATAAGATTTCATTGTTGAGAATAAGCAACTTGCCATCTTTAAACTTTATGTTAGAGGGTATCCAAATTTAATACATTAGAGTACTAAAGCAGTCATACATATTATCTTTAGTAAGGGGGAAATGTCAGATAACTGAAGATTAAATATATATTTCATTTATTAGTGTTTATTAATCAATATCTATAGACTTAAATGGAAATCACTAGATGGTCAATGCTGAAATAAGATTGATTATATTCTCTGAAGCTGAAGATGGAGAAGCTCTATACAGTCTGCAAAAACAAGACCAGGAGTTGACTGTGGCTCAGATCATGAGCTTCTTATTTCAAAATTCAGGCTTAAATTGAAGAAAGTAGGGAAAACTACTATAACATTCAGGCATGATCTAAATCAGATCCCTTATGATTATACATTGGAGGTGATGAATAGATTCAAGGAGTTAGATCTGGTAGACAGAGTGCCTGAAGAACTATGCAGAGAGTTTTGTAAGAAAAATAAATGCAAGAAGACAAAGTGGTTGTCTGAGGCGGCCTTACAAATAGCTGAGAAAATAAGAGAAGCAAAAGGCAAAGGAGAAAAAGAAAGACATACCTAACTGAATGCAGAGTACCAAAGAATGGCAAGGAGAGATAAGAAAGCCTTCCTAAGTGATCAACACAAAGAAACGGAGGAAAACAATAGAGTGGGAAAGACTGGAGACCTATTCAAGAAAATCAGATACCAAGGGGACATTTCATGGAAAGATGCGCACAATAAAGGATATAAATGGCAAGGACCTAATAGAAGCAGATATTATGCAGAAGTGGCAAGAGTAAACAGGTAAACTATACCAAAAAAAAAAAGTTTTAATGATGAGGATAACCACCATTGTGTAGTCACCAAGCTAGAGGCAGACTTCCTGGAGTGAGAAGTCAAGTGGGCCTTCAGTTCAGTCGCTCAGTCGTGTCCGACTCTTTGTGACCCCATGAATCGCAGCATGTCAGGCCTCTGTGTCCATCACCAACTCCCGGAGTTCACCCAGACTCACGTCCATTGAGTCAGTGATGCCATCCAGCCATCTCATCCTCTGTCGTCCCCTTCTCCTCTTGCCCCCAATCCCTCCCAGCATCAGAGTCTTTTCCAATGAGTCAACTCTTCGCATGAGGTGGCCAAAGTACTGGAGTTTCAGCTTTAGCATCATTCCTTCCAAAGAAATCCCAGGGCTGATCTCCTTCAGAATGGACTGTTGGATCTCCCTGCAGTCCAAGGGACTCTCAAGAGTCTTCTCCAACACCACAGTTCAAAAGCATCAGCTGAGCTATTTTAAATAATAACAGATGATGCTGTGAAAGTGCTGCACTTAATATGTCAGCAAATTTGGAAAATTCAGCAATGGTCACAGGACTTGAAAAGGTCAATTTTCATTCCAATCCTAAAGAACGATAGTGCCAAAGAATTTTCAAGCTACTGCACAATAACATTCATTTCACATGTTATGAAAGTAATGCTCAAAATCCTTCAAGTTAGGCTTCAAAAGTATGTGAACTGAGAATTCCCAGATGTACAAGCTTGATTTGGAAAAGACAGGAACTGGAGATCAAATTGCCAACATTCACCGGATCATAGAAAAAGCAAGACAATTCCAAAGAAAAATCTACTTCTGCTTCATTGACTATGATAATGCTTTTGACTGTCTGGACCACAACAAACTGTGGAATATTCTTAAAGAGATAGAAATACCAGACAGCCTTCTCTGTTTCCTGAGAAATCTGTATGCAGGACAAGAAGAAATAGTTGGAACCAGACATAGAAAAACAGAATGTCTCAAATTTGGGAAAGGAGTATGCTAAAGCTGTATATTGGTACCCTGCTTATTTAACTTCAAAGGCAAAACTGTTGTCTGAAGAAGTCTTATAAATAGCTGAGAAAACAAGAGAAGCTAAAGTCAAAGGAGAAAAAAGGAAAGATATACCAATTTGAATGCAGGGTTCCAGAGAATAGCAAGGAGAGATAAGAAAGCCTTCCCAAGTGAATAATGCAAAGAAATAGAGGAAAGCAATAGAATAGGAAAGACTAGAGATCTCTTCAAGAATATTAGAGATACCAAGGGAACATTTCATGCAAGTAGGGCACAATAAAGGACAGAAATGGTATGGACCTAACAGAAACAAAAGATATTAAGAAGAGATGGCAAAAATTAACAGAATTATACAAAAGAGATCTTAATGACCCAGAAAACCAAGATGGTGTGATCATTCACCTAGAACCAGACATCCTGGAGTGTGAACTAAAACTGACCATAGGAAATACCACTAAGAACAAAGATAATGGAGGTGATGGAATTCCAGTTGAGCTATTTCAAATCCTGAAAGATGATGCTGTGAAAGTGCTGCACTCAATATGCCAGCAAATTTGGAAAACTCAGCAGTGGCCACAGGACTGGAGAAGGTCAGTTTTCATTCTAATCACAAGGAAAAGCAATGCTAAAGAATGCTCAAACTACCTCACAATTGCACTCATTTCACATGCTAACAAAATAATGCTCAAAGTTCTCCAAGCTAGGCTTCAACAGTACATGAGCAGTGATCTTCCAGATGTTTAAGCTGGAATTGGAAAGGTCAGTGGGTGATTTAGTCACTAAGTCGTGCCCGACTCTTGCAACCCCATGGACTGTAGCCTGACAGGCACCTTTGTCCATGGAACTCCAGGCAAGTATACTGGAGTGGGTTGCCATTTACTTTTCCAAAAGGAAGAAGAACCAGAGATGGAATTGTCAAAATCCTGTAGATCTTAGAAAAAGCAAGACAATTTCAGAAAACATCTACATCTGCTTTATTGAATACACTAAAGCCTTTGAGTGTGTATATCAAAACAAACTGTAAAAAATTATTCAAGGGATGAGAATACCAGACCACCTTACCTGACTCTTGTGAAACCTGTATGCAGGTCAAGAAGAAATAGTTAGAACTGGACATGGAAAAACTGACTGATATTGTCAGCTTGCTAATTTAACTTATATGCAGAGTACATGATGCAAAATTCCAGAGTGGATGAAACACAAGCCAGAATCAAATTGTTGGGGAAATATCAACAAACTCAGGCATGCAGATGACACTACACTTATGGCAGAAAATGAAGAGGATCTAGAGCTTCTTGATAAAGGTGAAAAAGGGGAATGAGAAAGCTGGCTTAAAACTCAACATTCAAAAAACTAAGATCATGGTATCCAACCATCACTTCATGGCAAATAAATGGGGAAAAAATGGAAACAGTGATAGACTTCATTTTCTTGGGCTCCAAAAGCACTGCAGATGGTGACTGCAGCCATGAAATTAAATGACACTTGCTCCTTGGAAGAAAGCTATAACCAACCTAGATAGCATATTAAAAAGCAGAGATATGACTCTGCCAACAAAGGTCCATCTAGTCAAAGCTATGGTTTTTCCAGTAGTCATGTATGAGTGTGAGAGTTGGACTATATAGAGAAGATTGAGCACCAAAGAATTGATGCTTTTGAACTGTGGTGTTGGGGAAGACTCCTGAGAGTTCATTGGACTTCAAGGAGATCCAACCAGTCCATCCTAAAGGAGATCAGTCCTGGGTGTTCATTGAAAGGACTGATGTTGAAGCTGAAACTCCAAGACTTTTGCCACCTAATGTGAAGCACTGACTCATTTGAAAAAAAACCCTGATGCTTGGAAAGATTGAAGGCAGGAGAAGAAGGGAACAATAGAGGATGAAATGGTTGGATGGCATTACCAACTTAGTGGACATGAGTTTGAGCAAGCCCTGGGAGATGGTGAAGGACAGGAAGCCTGTCGTGCTACAGTCCATGGGGTAGCAAAGAGTCGGACATGACTGAGCAAATGAATAACAGCAACAATGCAGAGTACATCATGCTAAATGCCAGGACGGATGAATCACAACCTGGAAACAGGTTGTTGGGAGTATAATCAAGAATCTCAGACATGCAGATGATACCACTCTAATGGCAGAAAGTGAAGGGTAACTAAGGAACCTCCTGATGAGGTGAAAGAGGAGAGTGAAAAAGCTGACTTAAAACTCAACATCCAAAAAATGAAGGTCATGGCATCCAATCCCATCACTTCATGGCAACTAGGCAGGGAAACTTGAAAACAGTGACAAATTTTATTTTCTTGGCCTCTAAAATCATTGTGAATGGTGCCTGTGGCCCATGAAATGAAAAGATGCTTTATACTTAGAAGAAAAGCTATGACAAACCTAGAGAGTGTATTAAAAAGAAGAGATATCACTTTGCTGACTGACAAAGGCTCCTATAGTCAAAGCTATGGTTTTTACAGTCGTCACATATGGATGTGAAAATTGGACCATAAAGAAGGCTGAGCACAGAAGAACTGATGCTTTCAAATTGTGGTGCTGGAGAAGACTCTTGAGAGTCCCATAGATGGCAAGATCAAACTAGTCAATCCTACAGAAAATTAACCCTGAATATTCACTGGAAAATGCTGACACTGAAGCTCCAATACTTTAGGCACCTGATGTGAAGACCCTACTCTGTAAAGAACCCTCATGCTGGGAAAACTTGAGGGCAGGAGGAGAAGGAGGCAACAGAGGATGAGAGAGTTGGATGGCATCATCAACTCAATGGACATGAATGAGCAAACTCTAGGAGATAATGAAGGACAGTGAAGCCTGTGTGTTAAGTCGCTTCAGTCATGTCACACTCTGTGGGACCCTATGGACGGTAGCCTGCCAGGCTCCTCTGTCAATGGGATTCTCCAGGCAAGAGTACTGGAGTGGGTTACCATTTCCTCCTCCAGGGGATCTTCTTGACCCAGCGATTGAACCCTAGTCTCTTATGTCTCCTGCATTGGCAGGCAGGTTTTTACCACTAGCACCACAAGGGAAGCCTGGCATACTGCAGTTCATGGGGTTACAGAGTGGGCCATGACTTAATGACTGAACAATAACAATAAACCCACATAAAAAGATGTCAAAAATTTTAAGTCTGTTAAATGAAGAAGGGGATGACAGAGGATAAGATGGTTAGATGGTAGCACTGATTCAATGGACATGAGTTTGAGCAAGCTCCAGGAGTTGGTGATGGACAGAGAAGCCTGGCGTGCTTCAGTCCATGGGGCTGCCAACAGTTGGAGATGACTGAGCAACTGATCTGAACTGAAATGTTATGGTTACCTAAGAGTGATAGCTGGCTAAATAATTTATATAAGTAATCTTTGAAAGATATTATTTCATAATTTTTCTATATAAAACTGGGCTATCTTGATATTATAGTTGGAATTTCTGTACAATCAAGAATAATTCATTTATGTTTGTAATATGTAAAAAGTTATATAAATGAATATCCAATGACTTTGTTCTTGTTTTGTGACATTGCTTTATATTTAATCTCTCTTTGTCTGTATCTTTACTTCTTTCTTTACTGACATGTTCCCTACCATATGAAAATGATCAGCTTTCCATGAAACACTCAACTTGTCCCTACCTCCTCTCTACAAACTCTATGTCTTTGTCCTGCTATGAATGCTTAAGTTCTTATAAGACCAATCTGTATACATTTTACCTACTTAATGTCTTGCAGTTTAGCAAGAGGGAAAATTTAGATGTAATAATTTTGAAATCCTGATTGATTTTATTTAATAAGTTAAATGTACATATATCCACTTAACCTATAATTTTACTCATAGGTATATTACTTCTGTTCATTCTCTTTTTATTCCCAGCTTGGATCACAGGCTCATTTTCAAGTGGGACTTCCTGAAATTACCAAGATTTGATCTAGTATTTATATTATCCATATAGCAAAATAAATAAAACAGAGATAACATAACACATTCATTGAACATTGAATAAATGCATTTCTATGTCTCACATGAAGCAAAAAAACAAGGTTAGGTTTTTTTAAGAAAAAAATCAGTGAATGGTTTTGCTTTTATGATGATTTTAATGTGGAATAAAGTGGGATTTATCTCCTAGTCAGTTCTGGAATTCTTTGGACAAGATTTGCATCAGTTGATCATTTTTGCCATCACTGTTTCTATATGAGTACACTATGAGTGGAGATATATATATATATATAAAACTGATTCACTTTGATGTACACCTGAAACTAACACACCCAAATAAAATGGTACCAAATTCTTAAGTCCGTTAATTGGTAGAGTTACCTGAGAGTGCTAGCTGGCTTAATAATTTATGTAAGTAATCTTTAGAAGTTATTATTTCACTTCAGAATTTTTTCTAGATAAAACAAGTCTATATTTATATTATAGTTAGAATTTTTTATAACCAAGGATAATTAATTTAAATTCTTGGCAAAAATCAACTATAAAAAGTAAAAACAATAAAAATAAAAAGTAAAAAACAAACAAAAAAATAATCACAACAACAAGAAAGTACACTACGTCCTCCCTCCAGTCTGTATTTCTCCACAGGCTGAAATTTACCTAGATGATTCCACTGTCAAATTCAGAACTGGTCTGTGATCAGCCCAAGCCAATCAGGAACATTCTATTATCCCCACTGCAGTGTAATAATTTCAGATGAAACAAGTTTATTAATAAGAATGAAATCCTCTACTTTCAATAAGTGGTTGTGGAAAATCAGCTCTTTCTGCTTTCAGAGCTGTCATGTAATAATATGAACACTGGGTGACTGGTAGCTATACCACTAACTTGAGGAAAACCTGTGGAAGAAACAGAGGGCAAAAGAGCAGGAGGTAGTTTAAAAGACTGCATACAAATAGAGTGCTAAAACCTAATTTGAGACTCATACTTCCTCTGAGATTTTCAGCCAATCAACTATGACGGTCTTTTGTTTTGTTTACTGGTTCAGGTGTACATGTGCATTAGAATGGCTAAATTAGAGATATCAAGACTGTTATTTTTTATTTCAGAAAGAAGAGGTATCTTTTTTTATTCTACATGATGGTAAAGTACCCATGGTAAGTGAGTGATAAGTAAGACCAGGACTATTGAAGAAATTTTGCTAAAGAACCATAAAGAAGGCTGGGCACTGAAGAATTGATGCTTCTGAAATGTGGTGTTGGAAAAGACTCTTGAGAGTCTCTTGGACTGCAAGGAGATCAAGCCAGTCAATTCTAAAGGAAATTAATCCTGAATGTTCATTGGAAGGACTGATGCTGAAGTTGAAACTCCAATACTTTGCCCACCTGATTTGAAGAGCTGACTCATTGGAAAAGACTCTGATGCTGGGAAAGATTGAAGGCAGAAAGAGAAGGGGACAACAGACGATGAGATGGTTGGATGACATCACTGATTCAGTGGACTTGAGTTTGGGCAAACTCGGGGAGATGATGAAGGACAGGGAATCCTGGCATTCTGCAGTCTTTGGGGTCACAAAGACTGAGACACGACTGAGTGACAAAAACAACAACACTAAAGGATAAAGGAAAAAAGAAGAATGAGGAGCTCAAAGAAGCATAGAGAAAAAAGCCCTAATTTCTTATTAAATTTAACTGAAATCTATCTAATCTATTGATTTTCCCTTTTTAAATTGAAATTGTCTCTGTACATTTAATCAATTTGAGTTTTTTTTTAATCACACCCCCTTGTCTGTGAAATCTGATTCATACTGTATATCATATGCCACATTTTCATAACATATAAAACAATAACTGTACTTCAAAGAACTCTACGTTACTTCTACAATTCCCTTTTTTTCATCAGCCTTTGAAAAGTTATATGAAATTCCCCAGTTAGAAAATTACTACTTGGTTATTGAATACAGAAGTTGAATCAAACTTATATTTCAAACTTATATAAGCCCAAACATTTATAGAAACAGCAATCTTATTTTAAAAATACAACAAATCTGCACCTTCCTCAATATTAGACTGAAGTGGTTCCTATATTTTTGAACTTGCAATTTTATTCTCTTATTAATTTGTCTATTTCTTGGACAATATTAGGCAGGTTAGTTACTTCATAAAATGATAGATTCTCCTAATTTTTGCAATTAAAATTATTTTATCTGTCCAGCTATATCATCTTTTCCATTCAAAAATATACCTAGTTGAAGGTTTAACTAACGTGTCATCAATTTAAAGATTACTGTAGCAAAAATTGATATCTTACAAAAACTGTCTCAAGTTCCAGAATTGGAGCTGAATCAGGAGTTGAAGTCTTAGCCAGGGACACTTCCAGAGAAGAGACGGGGTAAATGGGCACTGAGACCCATGGCCAGGGCCCAAAGCACACTGTTCTTGCATTACTGCCAGAACAATATTGACAGACTGGACAAGAACAAGTGTACAGACAAAGAGAGAAGGCTGCTGCATCAATAAAGCTCTTGGCTTATTATTAGTCTTCCAGTTGTTAAACTATTTTCTTTCAACTCTAAACGCAATGATCTGTGTCCTACTTTGTGATGCTATGGATGAGAATCTGCAAGCTACATTTCTTTTTTGCCAGCTGGCTTCTTGTTACACTACACTAATAGAGGACAATAGAGGGAGACTGGAAATCAGAAAGAGGGACATGGACTTACTCATTATTCTTTTGCTTGCTGTTTCTGCCAGTAGCTCCCCAGTAGCATCCACTAGCAGTTGCGGCTGGTTTTAATCTAGCTCATTTCCATCCTTTCAATTCCAGCCTCATCACACCCTTTCAGAAGTCTGGACAGCACCCACTGGCTTAGAATAAGAACCCCAGATCCGTACAAACAGTCTCCATGGTGCCGATGTTCAACAACATGTGGGGCAAATGGAAATATATTTTGTTAATATGAGTTTTATTTCTTGACATATTCCATCAACTCTTAATCTTATATTCCAACTGAATATACATACATATATATTTATATGTGTGTTTGTGTGTATATGTAATATTTACATGAATATGGGTTGTAATTTTTTAACTATTTTATATTGCAATATAGTTGATTAACATTGTTAATTTCATTAACATTTTTGATTTAGTTATTTAGTTGTGTTAGTTTCATTTGGACTCCCTATCATATTTGTGCTATGGTTGAGAGTGAGTGTTTTTGTTTTGATTATGTAACTAGACAATAACTGACATTTGTCAAGGAAAAATTTTGAGCTCTACAAGAAGAACCTGGTGTGTTTTCAGAACCTTTCATGCTATAAGGCAGATAACATACAAGAAAATCAGCAAATGATGCCAAAAGAACATCTCTTAAATGTCATATTCCAAAGAAAGAAAGAACACAATTTGTAAAAATGACATAGATAATTCATAGAGTGACTAAAACAAAATTCAAACTATCTGAATATCATCTATTAACTAACTTTTCATGCTGGAAATTATAATTATGTTCACCTATGTCAAGTAAAATGGGATTATATACATTTTATTAGGTATAAAGAGAGTTTTATTTAGCCTTTCCATAATAATGAGAATGAATCCAACGATTTTGTAGCTTGTAGTCTTTTTTAACATAAAGAATAACACAATTAAACAAGCTACTTGAAGACATTGTCATTTTATAAAAATATTTTATACATAGCAATATAGACAAATAAATTATTGATAGAGTATCAGATTGACGAGAATTAGTAAGAATCAAAGGCATAGAATTAATATGCAGACATGTTCTCTACTTGAAATGTTTTAAGAGTGGATTTCATGTTTTCTTCATATTCCAAACAACGTCTATAAAAGAAAACAATGTTTTGTTGTTGTTGTTGTTGTTGTTGTTGTTGTTTTTAACCAACACAGCTGTATCTATCCATTGATATTGTAGCAGAGATTGGCTTATTATCTAAGGTCCTATCCTGATTCATGATAGAGGGAAATAAAAGTGAGCAGATAATTTAAAAAGTGAAAAAGAGGCATAAGGTAAAAGTAAAAATTTATACCAGGATTAAGGGAATGATTTGGCTCAGTGGGGTGAAGTGCAAACCATCTTTCCATCATATTGAATACTAAATTCAGAACTAGATACATTTCTGAATAGATGATGTGCTAGTTGCTCAGTGGTTTTACCCTCATTGCTTTCTATCTTCAGAAGACACATGGATATGGCAGAGATAAATATGTATTCATACACAGGCAGTGATCAAACTCTTAGAGTTTATTGAATATAATAACTCAGCAACACAATTCTATCAAGAATTACATCCAACAAAGACACAAGCATATTTTTCTGGGACCATCAGAAATCGAAGTGATTGTAAAGAAAGAAAAAAAAAAGGTTTCCAACTACAAAAAATGATCCTAACACCACAAGCCTTCAAGTAAAACTAGACAATGATTTCCTGATTAACGGTCTGTGTAATGAGAGAGATGCTTGAGCGTGGCCTTTTCAATTTATGTAACATGAGTACTTTAGGTGCTCCATAGAAGGGTTTTCTGGGCACAATATCTTCAGAAGAAAAAGTATCCTCTCTGAAAGAATTAGACAATTGTTTCTACATTTTATATAATCTCATGTAGTAGTTCATTGTAAAAATCATTTAAAATGAGTACTAAAATTATACCCTGATAAGTCAGTTGGTAAAGAATCTGCTTGCAATGCAGGAGACCCCAGTTCAATTCATGGGTCGTGGGGAAGGGATAAGCTACCCACTCCAATATTCTTGAGCTGTCCTTGTGGCTCATTTGGTAAAGAATCCACCTTCAATGCGAGAGACCTGGGCTCGATCCCTGGGTTAGAAAGATCCCCTGGAGAAGGGAAAGTCTATCCATGTCAGTATTCTGGCCTGGAAAATTCGGTGGACTATAGTCCATGGGGTGGCAAAAAGTCTCAGCTGACAGAGAGTCTTTCACTTCCACTTTTTGAACTTAAAAAATAACATAACTCTTACTTTGATAAAGTTTCAATGATGAAAAAGACAGCAAAAATATACTCAAAATATCCTCAAAAGTATGAAATCTTTTGAGGATTTATTTCCTTTTCTTTCAGGTAGAGAACACTATTGAGTTTTAAATTTCAGAAGGTATAGAAACAAAGGGTGTTAATTGATAATGAAAAGTCAGAAATACCTAAAATGCTTTAACAATAACAAGAATTTTAACAATAAGATTATGTTCTATCAAAACCAGTAAGAATCCTTTGACATGCAGATAATTTTCAAATCAATTTTCATCAATTATCTGTGCTATTTCTGATGCCATTGTCTTCCCAGTGCTCCTCAACCCTACCTCTAGAGCTCAAAAAACAGGCCTAAAGAATGAAATTAAGAAATAAAAATTATTAGGAATTATTTTTATTATAAAGTCATTTTCTTAATGCTTTTATATTTAAAAAGTATAAGCTAGCCTTTGTTATATATTATGTAAAATCTCAGTTATTTTATAAACACATACAATTTCTAAGGAGGCTAGGAGATCATGTGGCAATCCACAGAATAAATAAAATGACACAGACTACTTTCTGTAAAGTGAAAGTTGCTTAGTCTTGTCCAACTCTTAGTGACCTCATGGACTATACAGCCAATGAAATTCGCCAGGCCAGAATACTAGAGTGGGTAGCTGGTCCCTTCTCCAGGGGATCTTCCCAATCCAGGAATTGAACCAGGGTCTCCTACATATCAGGCAGATTTTTTTTTTTTTTTTTTTTTTTTTTACCAGCTAGCTGAACTACTAGGGAAGGCTCCACTTTCTGGAGGTGTGTTAAAAATGGAAGTGTTTATTCTCGGAATTTATATGAAGTCCTAATCCCAAGGACATCTGGATGTGACCTTACCTGAATATAAGGTCATTGAATAAGGTAATTAACTAAGATGATGTTACTGGTATTGACCTATATCTGACACAATTAAGTTCATAAACAGAAATACACAGAGAGAATGGCACATGAACATGAAGACAGATAATGGGGGCTCTGTATTTGTAAGGCAAGAAACGCCAAACATTATCAGCAAAATAGTAGAAGCTAGGAGAGAGACCTGGAACAGCTTTTCCCACAATG
Source organism: Bos grunniens (assembly GCF_055505025.1). Taxonomy (NCBI): domain Eukaryota; kingdom Metazoa; phylum Chordata; class Mammalia; order Artiodactyla; family Bovidae; genus Bos; species Bos grunniens. The sequence goes on from NC_141165.1 coordinate 139,745,090, forward strand.
CCTTTAGAATGAGTATATTTTTGGCAATACCCTGATGCATGAGACAATACATTTATGTTGTTTAAGGTAGTCAGTGGCACAAAGTGGCACTTTGGTACAGCAACCCTAGAACACTAATGCAAGGTGTACCATTAAAAAGGTCATCTGTCTCTGTCAGGTGTAGGCAGACAGTTTCTCTTCTGATGATTTGATGATAATCACTGATAGTCCAGTAGTAATGTATGGATGTATGAATTGGACCATAAAGAAGGCTGAGTGCCAAAGAATTGATGCTTTTGGACTGTGGTGTTGGAGAAGATTCTTGAGAGTCCCTTGGACTGTAAGATCAAACCAGTCAATCCTAAAGGAAATCAACCATGTATATTTATTGGAAGGACTGATGCCGAAGCTGAAGCTCCAATACTTTGGCCACCTGATGCAAAGAGCTGACTCATCAGAAAAGACCCTGATGCTGGGAAAGACTGAAGACCTGAGGAGAAGGGGATGGCAGAGGGTGAGATGGTTAGATGGCATCACTGACTCAGAGGACATGACTTGAACCAACTGTGAGAAATGGTGAAGGACAGGGAAGCCTGGGCATGCTGCACTCCATGGGTTCAAGAAGAGTCAGAAATGACTGAGTGATTGAACAACAACTGATAATCACACAAACCTCCGTGCCACTCTTGCACAGTATCCCATGGACCAGAAAACTAAGTGATCTGAACATAGTAAAACTAAATCTAGTATGCCACACCGTTACATTTTACTAAGAATGATGTGGAAATAATTGAATATAAACAGCAAATCTACAGTGTAAGTATGAATTGAATTAATAAGATTAGTATAATTCACTTAAGGGGAATAAGCACAGATGTAATGCATAAATGAAGCATGGTGTATTAACATTCTGTGTCTAAAGTTACATTATTAACTAAAGAGGGTTTTTTTGTTTTTAATTTAAAATATGGGATGTTTAGTAACAATAAAAACAACAACAAAAATTACTAGAAATATTATTTAAATTTCAAATCTAGCCAGACACCCCAGTCCAAAACCAACTTCTTCTTAGTAAAAATTGTGTTTAGACTCTGGGATCTGAACTATGTCAGTTAAATGAAGTAAAATGAATATTTGTAGCAAATTTGTGAGTAAATATGGGATTTTAAAAAATTCTGTTTATTAGTGTAGAAAAGGAAAGAAAAATTGGAAAATAAAGCTATAAAGATAACATAGCAAATATAGGAAAGGCTTGTTCTTTTGAATAAAGACCTCAATAAAGCACATTGAAAAATTGAAACAGTGTCATGATTATATTACAATTTGAAGTAGAGACACCATCCCTAACCTTTGATGGCAAGGAAAACGGCAATTCACACTTAGGGGTTTTAATTTATGTGTATGTTTGTACTGACAATTAAATCTATAATTTTATATCATAATTATAAACACCATTAAGCTTCATATCACTTACTTATAAAGATTAATATAATTAATTGCTGGCCAAATTGATATTTTCTTGTCTTTAGGATAAGAAGAAGATTCACTCACAAAATAACAGATATTTTATACACTGATCTAAACCACCCAGATTTCAGAAATATTAAATGTGAAGAAGTGTACATTTTAGAATTAAGAAAATATGACAATAATAAAGAATTGTGTCTTTTCATTACAGAGGAAATTTTTATTATGATTAAGTTCATAGCAATACAGGCATAACTCAAGAAACAAGAAAAAAGTCAAATAAATAACCTAACTCTACACCAGGGTTAGTAGAAGGAAAGGAAAGGAATCTTAAAAATTAGGGCAGAAATAACACAAAAGAAACAAAAGAAACCATAGCAAAAATCAACAAAACCAAAAGCTGGTTCTTTGAAAGGATAAATAAAATTGACAAACCATTAGCCAGACTCATCAAGAAACAAAGGGAGAAAAATCAAATCAATAAAATTAGAAACGAAAATGGAGAGATCACAACAGACAACACAGAAATATAAAGGATCATAAGAGAGTACTACCGGCAATTATATGCCAATAAAATGGACAACTTGGAAGAAATGAACAAATTCTTAGAAAAGTACAACTTTCCAAAACTGGACCAGGAAGAAATAGAAAATCTTAACAGACCCATCACAAGCACGGAAATTGAAACTGTAATCAGAAATCTTTCAGCAAACAAAAGCCCAGGTGCAGATGATTCACAGCTGAATTCTACCAAAAATTCAGAGAAAAGCTAACACCTATCCTACTCAAACTCTTCCAGAAAATTTCAGAGGAAGGTGAACTTCCAAACTCAGTCTATGAGGCCACCATCACCCTAATACCAAAATCAGACAAAGATCCCACAAAAAAAGAAAACTACAGGCCAATATCACTGATGAACATAGATGCAAAAATCCTAAACAAAATTCTAGCAAACAGAATCCAACAACACATTAAAAAGATCATACACCATGATCAAGTGGGCTTTATCCCAGGGATGCAAGGATTCTTCAATATCCGCAAATCAATCATTGTAATACACCACATTAACAAATTGAAAAATAAAAGCCATATGATTATCTCAATAGATGCAGAGAAAGCCTTTGACAAAATTCAACATCTATTTATGATAAAAACTCTCCAGAAAGCAGGAATAGAAGGAACATATCTCAACATAATAAAAGCTATATATGACAAACCCACAGCAAACATTATCCTCAGTGGTGAAAAATTGAAAGCATTTTCCCTAAAGTCAGGAACAAGACAAGGGTGCCCACTTTCACCACTTCTATTCAACATAGTTTTGGAAGTTTTGGCCACAGCAATCAGAGCAGAAAAAGAAATAAAAGGAATCCAAATTGGAAAAGAAGAAGTAAAACTCTCACTGTTTGCAGATGACATGATCCTCTACATAGAAAACCCTAAAGACTCCACCAGAAAATTACTAGAACTAATCAATGATTATAGTAAAGTTGCAGGATATAAAATCAACACACAGAAATCCCTTGCATTCCTATACACTAATAATGAGAAAACAGAAAGAGAAATTAAGGAAACAATTCCATTCACCATTGCAACGGAAAGAATAAAATACTTAGGAATATATCTACCTAAAGAAACTAAAGACCTATATATAGAAAACTATAAAACACTGGTGAAAGAAATCAAAGAGGACACTAATAGATGGAGAAATATACCATGTTCATGGATTGGAAGAATCAATATAGTGAAAATGAGTATACTACCCAAAGCAATCTATAGATTCAATGCAATCCCTATCAAGCTACCAACAGTATTCTTCACAGAGCTAGAACAAATAATTTCACAATTTGTATGGAATACAAAAAACCTTGAATAGCCAAAGCAATCTTGAGAAAGAAGAATGGAACTGGAGGAATCAACCTGCCTGACTTCAGCTCTACTACAAAGCCACAGTCATCAAGACAGTATAGTACTGCCACAAAGACAGAAATATAGATCAATGGAACAAAATAGAAATCCCAGAGATAAATCCATGCACCTATGGACACCTTATCTTTGACAAAGGAGGAAAGAATATACAATGGATTAAAGACAATCTCTTTAACAAGTGGTGCTGGGAAAACTGGTCAACCACTTGTAAAAGAATGAAACTAGGACACTTTCTAACACTATACACAAAAATAAACTCAAAATAGATTAAAGATACAAATGTAAGACGAGAAACTATAAAACTACTAGAGGAGAACATAGGCAAAACACTCTCTGACATAAATCACAGCAGGATCCTCTATGACCCACCTCCCAGAATATTGGAAATAAAAACAAAAATAAACAAATGGGACCTAATTAAAATTAAAAGCTTTTGCACAACAAAGGAAACTGTAAGCAAGGTGGAAAGACAGCCTTCAGAATGGGAAAAAATAATAGCAAATGAAGCAACTGCCAAACAACTAATCTCAAAAATATACAAGCAACACCTACACCTCAATTCCAGAAAAATAAATGACCCAATCAAAAAATGGGCCAAAGAACTAAATATACATTTCTCCAAAGAAGACATACAGATGGCTAACAAACACATGAAAAGATGCTCAACATCACTCATTATCAGAGAAATACAAATCAAAACCGCAATGAGGTACCATTTCACGCCAGTCAGAATGGCTTTGATCCAAAAGTCTACAAGCAATAAATGCTGGAGAGGATGTGGAGAAAAGGGAACCCTCTTACACTGTTGGTGGGAATGCAAACTAGTACAGCCACTATGGAGAACAGTGTGGAGATTCCTTAAAAAACTGGAAATAGAACTGCCTTATGATCCAGCAACCCCACTGCTGGGCATACACACTGAAGAAACCAGAAGGGAAAGAGACACGTGTACCCCAATGTTCATCGCAGCACTGTTTATAATAGCCAGGACATGGAAGCAACCTAGATGTACATCAGCAGATGAATGGATAAGAAAGCTGTTGTATATATACACAATGGAGTATTACTCAGCCATTAAAAAAATACATTTGAATCAGTTCTAATGAGGTGGATGAAACTGGAGCCTATTATACAGAGTGAAGTAAACCAGAAAGAAAAACACCAATACAGTATACTAACACATATATATGGAATTTAGAAAGATGGTAATGATAACCCTGTATGCGAGACAGGAAAAGAGACACAGATGTACAGAACAGTCTTTTGGACTCTGTGGGAAAGGGAGAGGGTGGGATGATTTGGGGGAATGTAATGGAAACATGTATAATATCATATAAGAAATGAATCATCAGTCAAGGTTCTACAGGATCCTTGGGGCTGGTGCACTGGGATGACCCAGAGGGATGGTACGGGGAAGGAGTTGGGAGGGGGGTTCAGGATGGGCAACACGTATACACCTGTGGCAGATTCATGTTGATGTGTGGCAGAGCCAATACAATATTGTAAATTAATTAGCCTCCAATTAAAATAAATAAAGTTAAATTTTAAAAAAAGATATTTTGTTGTTTTCTTATTTAGTCACTAATCCATATGTGAATCTTTGAGACCAGTTGAACTATAGCACACCAGGCTCCTCTGTCCATGGGATTTCCCAGGCAAGAATACTGGAATGAGTTGCCGTTTCCTTCTCCAGGGGATCTTCCTGACCCAGAGATCAAACTCCCATCTCGTACATTAGCTGGCAGGTCCTTTACTGCTGAGCCACCAGGGTAGCCCCGGATTAAGACATAAGAATTAGTAGAAACTCGTGGAAAATTTCCAAGAATAGGTATTTGGAGAGCTATTTAACTTTTCTTAGTACTCATCACAAATTATTTGATTTTTCTTACTATATTCTCTAAATTTTTATTGTTGTCATTGTTTAGTAATGAAGTAATGTCCAACTATTTGTGACCCTATGGACTGCATCACACCGGGCTCCTCTGTTCTTCACTATCTCCTGGACTTTGCTTAAATTCAGGTCCCTTGAGTTGGTGATGCTATCTAACCATCTCCTCTGCCGCCCCCTTCTCCTTCTGCTTTCAATCTTTCCCAGCAACAGTGTCTTTTCCAATGAGTCAGCCCTCATATCAAGTGGCCAAAGTATAGGAGTTTCAACTTATCATCAGTCTTTCCAATGACTATTTAGGGTTGATTTCCTTTAAGATTGTTTGGCTTTATCTCCTTGCTGTCCAAGGAACTCTCAAGAGTCTTCCCCAGCACCACAATATGGAAGCAACGGTTCTTCCATGCTCAGCCTTCTGTACTGTCCAATTCTCACATCCATATAAGACTACTGGAAAAAAAAAATGTAGCTTTAACTCTATGGACCTTTATGGGCAAAGTAGTGTCTCTGATTTTTAGTAAGCTTCTAGGTTTGTTATCGGAGAAGACAATGGTAACCCACTGCAGTGTTCTTGCCTGGAGAATCCCAGGGAGGGTGGATCCTGGTGGGCTGCCATCTATGGGGTCGCACAGAGTTGAACATGACTGAAGTGACTTAGCAGCAGCAGCAACAGCAGGTTTGTTATAGCTTTCCATCCAAGGATCAAGAGTCTTTTAATTCCATGGCTGAAGTCATGCTGTAAAATGCTTTTAGAGCCCCAGAAAATGAAATATGTCGCTGCTTCCAATGTCCCCCTTTTATTTGCCATGAAGTGATGGAAGCAGACATCATGATCTTAGCTTTTTGAAAGTTGAGTTTTAAGCCAGTTTTTTTTCACTCTCCTTTTTCACCCTCATAAAGAGGGTGAAAAGACATAGTTCCTCCTATGTCTGCCATTCAGCTCAGTTCAGTCGCTCAGTAGTGTCCGACTCTTCAGTGGCTTCAGCATGCCAGGCCACCCTGTCCAACACCAACTTCCAGAGTTTACTCAAACTCATTTCCATTGAGTTGCTGATGCCATCCAGCCATCTCATCCTCTGTTGTCCCCTTCTCCTCTTGCCTTCAACCTTTCCCAGCATCAGGGTCTTTTCAAATGAGTCAGCACTTTGCATCAGATGGCCAAAGTATTGGAGTTTCAGCTTCAACATCAGTCCTTCCAATTAATATTGAGGACTGATCTCCTTTATGATGGGCTGGCTGGATCTCCTTGCAGTCCAAGGGACTCTCAAAGAGTCTTCTGCAACACCACAGTTCAAAAGCATCAATTCTTCCACAATCAGCATTCTTTATATTCCAACTCTCACATCCATACATGACTACTGGAAAAACCATAGCCTTGATTAAACAGACTTTGTTGGCAAAGTAATATCTCTGCTTTTTAATATGCTGTCTAGGTTGGTCATAACTTTCTTTCCAAGGAGTTAGTGTCTTTTAATTTTATGGCTGCAATCACCATCTGCAGTGATTTTGGAGCCCCCCAAAATTAAGTCTGCCACCGTTTCCACTGTTTCCCCATAATTTGCCATGAAGTGATGGGACTGGATGCCATGATCTTGGTTTTTTGAATGTCGAGCTTTAAGCCAACTTTTTCACTCTCCTCTTTCACTTTCATCAAGAGGCTTTTTAGTTCCTCTTCACTTTCTGCCATAAGGGTGTTGTCATCTGCATATCTGAAGTTATTGATATTTCTCCTGGCAATCTTGATTCCAGCTTGTGCTTCTTCCAGCCCAGGATTTCTCATGATGTAATCTGCATATAAGTTAAATAAGCAGGGTGACAATGTACAGTCTTGACTTACTCTTTTTCCTATTTGGAACCAGCCTGTTGTTCCATGTCCAGTTCTAACTGTTGCTCCTGATCTGCATACAGGTTTCTCAAGAGACAGGTCAGGTGGTCTGGTATTCCCATCTCTTTCAGAATTTTCCACAGTTTACTGTGATCCACACAAAGGCTTTGGCATAGTCAATAAAGCAGAAATAGATGTCTTTCTGGCACTCTCTTTTTTTTTCAATGGTCCAGCCGATGTTGGCAATTTGATCTCTGGTTCTTCTGCCTTTTCTAAAATAAGCTTAAACATATGTAAGTTCATGGTTCACATATTGCTGAAGCCTGGCTTAGAGAATTTTGAGCATTACTTTACTAGCGCGTGCAATAAGTGCAACTGTGTGGTAGTTTGTACATTCTTTGACATTGCCTTTCTTTGGGATTGGAATGAAAACTGACCTTTCCAGTCCTGTGGCCACTGCTGAGTTTTCCAAATTTGCTGGCATGGTGAGTGCATCAATTTCATGGCATCATCTTTTAGGATTTCAAGTAGCTCAACTGGAATTCCATCACCTCCACTAGCTTTGTTCATAGTGTTGCTTTCTAAGGCCCACTTGACTTCACATTCCAGGATGCCTGGCTCTAGGTGAGTGATCACACCATCGTGATTATTTGGGTGGTTAAGATCATTTTGTGCAGTTCTTCTATGTATTCTTGTCACCTGTTTTTAACATCTTCTGCTTCTTTATGTCCGTAACATTTCTGTCCTTTATTGTGCCCATCTTTGCATCAAATGTTCCCTTGGGACCTGTAATTGTCTTGCTGCTGCTGCTTGTAAGTTGCTTCAGTCATGTCCCACTGTGTGGGACCCCATGGACTACAGCCTACCAGGCTCCTCTATCCATGGGATTTTCTAGGCAACAGTACTGGAGTGGGTTGCCATTGCCTTCCCCCTTATTTTCTTGAAGAGTTCTCTAGTCTTTCCCATTCTATTGTTTTCCTCTATTTCTTTGCATTGATTGCTAAGGAAGCCTTTCTTATCTTTCCTTGCTATTCTTTGGAACTCTGTATTCAAATGGGTATATCTTTCCTTTTTTCCTTTGCTTTTCACTTCTCTTCTTTCCACAGCTTTTCTAAGGCCTCCTCAGACAGCCATTTTGCTTTTTTGCCTTTCTTTTTCTTGGGGATGGTCTTGATTCCTGTCTCCTGTACAATGTCACGAATCTCTGTCCATAGTTCACCCGGTACTCTGTCTATCAGATCCCTTAAATCTATTTCTCACTTCCACTGTATAATCATAAGGGATTTGATACAGGCCATACCTGAATGGTCTAGTGGCTTTCCCTACTTTCTTCAATTTAAATCTGAATTTGGCAATAAGGAATTCATGATCTGAGCCACAGTCAGCTCCCGGCCTTATTTTTGCTGATTTTATAGAGTTTCTCAATTTTTGGCAGCAAGGAATATAATCAATTTGATTTTGGTGTTGACCATCTGGTGATGTCCATGTGTAGAGTCTTCTTTTGTGTTGTTGGAAGAGAGTGTTTGCTATCATCAGTGTGTTCTCTTGGCAAAACTCTGTTAGCCTTTGCCCTGCTTCCTTCTGTACTCCAAGATTAAATTTACCTGTTACTCCAGGTGTTTCTTGACTTCATACTTTTGCCTTCCAGTCCCCTATAATGAAAAGCATATCTTTTGGGAGTGTTTGTTCTAGAAGGTCTTGTAGGTCTTCATAGAACCATTCAACTTCAGCTTCCTTTAGCATTACTGACCAGGGCACAGAGTTGGATTACCATGGTTATGAGTGATTTGCCTTGGAAATGGACAGAGATCATTCAGTTGTTTTTGAGATTGCGTCCAAGTACTGCATTTTGGACTCTTTTGTTGACCATGATGGCTACTCCATTTCTTCTAAGGGATTCCTGCCCACAGTAGTAGATACAATGGTCATCTGAGTTAAATTCACCCATTCCAGTCCATTTTAGTTTGCTGACTCCTAGTATATGAATGTTCAGTCTTGCCATCTCCTGTTTGACCACTTCCAATTTGCCTTGATTCATGGACCTAACATACCAGGTTCCTAGGCAATATTGCTCTTTACAGCATCGGACCTTACTTCCATCTCCAGTCACATCCACAACCGGGTGTTGTTTTTGTTTTATCTTTGTCTCTTCATTCTTTCTGGAGTTATTTCTCCACTCATCTCCAGTAGCATATTAGGCACCTACCAACCTGGGGAGTTCATCTTTCAGTGTCCTATCTTTTTGCCTCTTCAAACTGTTCATGGGGTTCTCAAGGCAAGAATACTGAAGTGGCTTGCCATTCCCTTCTCCAGTGGACCACATTTTGTCAGAACTCTCCACCATGACCCATCTGTCTTGGGTGGCCCCACAAGGCATGGCTCATAGTGTCATTGAGTTAGAAAAGGCATGTGATTAGATTGGTTAGTTTTCTGTGATTGTAGTTTTCAGTCTGTCTGCCCTCTGATGGAGAAGGATAAGAGGCTTATGCAAGCTTCCTGATGAGATATACTGACTTAGGGGAAACTGGGTTTTGCCATTAGAGTGGTTTTATTTGCATATCTGAGGTTGTTGATATTTCTTTCAGCAATCTTGATTCTAGCTCGTGATTCATCCAGCCTGGCATTTCCCATAATGTACTCTGAAAGTTCTGTGATGTTGGAGAAGATTCTTGAGAATTCCTTCGACTGCAGGGAGATCAAACCAATCAGTCATAGAGGAAATCCATCCTGAAGAATCATTGGAGGGACTGATGCTGAAGTTGAAACTCCTATACTTTGGCCACCTGATGTGAAAACCCAACTCATTAGAAAAGGCCGTGCTGCTGGAGAGAAGAGGACAAGAGAGGACAAGATGGCTGGATGGCATCACCGACTCAATGGACTTGAGTTTGAGCAAACTTCAGGAGACTGTGAAGAATAGGGAAGTCTGGTGAGCTGCAGGCCATGGGATCTCAAAGAGTTGGATATGGCTGAGTGACTGAATAACAACAACTCTGAAAGTTAAAGTGAAAGTTTTAGTTGCTCACTCGTGTCCAACTCTTTGCAACCTCTTGGTCTTTGTCCCAACGAGTTCCTCTGTCCGTGAAATTTTCCAGGCAAGTGTTCTGGAGTGGGTTGCCATTTCCTACTCCTGGAGATCTTCATTACACAGGGATTAAACCCAGGTCTCCTGCATTGCAGACAGATTCTTTACCTTCTGAGTTACCAGGGAAGCTCGATGTACTCTGCATAGAAGTTAAATAAGCAGGGTGATAATGTACAGCCTTGATGTACTCCTTTCCATATTTAAACTAGTCAGTTTTTCATGTCTGGTTCCAACTTTTGCTTCTTAACTAGCATACAGGTTTCTCAGGAAACAGGTAAGGTGCTTTGGTATTCCCATCTCTTTAAGAATTTTCTGATTTGTTGTGATCCACACAGTGAAAGGTTTTAGCATAGTCAATGAAGCAGAAACAGATGTCTTTCTGGAATTTCCTTGCCCTCTCCATGATCCAACAAATGTTGGCAATTTGATCTCTGTTTCTTCTGAAACCCAGCTTGTACATTTGCAAGTTCTTGATTCATGTACTGCAGAAAAAGAGCTTGAAGAATTTTGAGCATGAACTTACTAACATGTGAAATGAGCACAAGTATATGGTAGTTTGAACATTCTTTAGAATTGCCTTCTTTGGGACTGGAATGAAAACTGACATTTTCCAGTCCAGTGACCACTGATGAGTTTTCCAAATTTGCCTGCATATAGACTGCAGCACTTTCACAGAATCATCTTTTAGGATTTGAAGTGGCTCAGCTGGAATTCAATAACCTCCACTAGCTTTGTTCATAGTAATGGTTCTTAAGGCCCACTTAACTTCACACTCCAGGATGTTTGACTCTAGGTGAGTGACCACACCATCATGGTTATGTGGATCACTGAGACTTTTTTGTATAATTCTTCAGTGTATCTTTTCCATCTCTTAGTCTCTTCTGCTTCTGATAGGTACTTACTGTGTCTGTCCTTGATGACACCCATCCTTGAATGAAATGTTCCCTTGGTATCTCTAATTTTCTTGAAGAGATCTCCCATCTTCTTCTGATGCTGCTTAGTCACTTCAGTCATGTCCAGTTCTGTGCAACCCTATGAATTATAGCCTGACAGGATCCTCTGTCCATGGAATTCTCTAGGCAAGAGTTCTAGAGTGGGTTGCTATGGCCTACCCAAGGGGATCATCCCAACCTAGGAATTTAACCTGGATCTCCTGCATTGTAGGCAGATTCTTTACTGCTTATCCACCAAGGAAGTCCCTCTAGTCTTCTACATATCATACATTGCTAACTTCACATGGTTTCTTAGCTGTTCCACTATAGAAAGATGAGTTAAAAGAGAAAAAAAAAGTATTATATCCCCTTAAGATTATTTCCATGATTTAATGATATATATTTTAAGATACTAGTCCTTGTAGCTAAAAAAAGTTTTATTATTTAAATAGCTATGGAAACGGTTTATGCGTTTTGTATTTCCTGACCACTTGCCTTTAGCTGCATGACTTAAAATAATTTCATTGATTAAAAAGAAGTAACTATTCATAATCTGTTCATAAACTTGATTACACAAGGGAGTGTTTTTCTCATAAATTGAAGTCTAACACTGTTTAAATCTGCAGCTTACAATAGGCTCTTTTGAAAACCCAAAGTTCATTTTGAATGTGTGGCTTCTTGAGGAATGCATGATTTGGTACAGAGGTTGTGTATTTTTACAAGATCATAGAGTAATCAGGGCTTCTGAGGCAGCACTAGTAGTAAAGAGTTTGTCTGCGAATACAGGAGATGTAAGAGATGCTTGTTTGATCCCTGGGTCGGGAAGATCCCATGGAAGAGGTCATGACAATCCACTCCAGTATTCTTGCCTAAAGAATCCCATTGACAGAAGAGTTTGGTAGGCTACAGTCCACAGGGTCACAAAGAGTTGAACACAACTTAAGTGACAGTATACATAGGGTAACAAAAGTCTTTATATAACTGCTTATTTTTCTTTACTGACTTCTGGCATTAAAGGAATTCAATACATTTAAAGAGACTTTCTGACACTTCTGAAAACCTTGTAGCACCTTGCTGTAATCAAAATTTTAGCCAACCCTTTCCAACAAAATATATGTAATCATATATTTCAATAATGTTAATGGCTAATCATTGACTAATGTAATGCCTTCACCATGATACTTATCAAGACTACAAAAATTGTTTTAAATGATGTAAATGTGAAGAACTGGGGCCAGGGAGTAGTAAAAATATTATTTTTCCATTAAAGCAAGCACTAATAAAATCAATATTCCAGCTGCATGCATGAATCTTAAAATAGATCTGGGCACACATGTACTTACACTTACACATAGTCACAGCACACACATGCACACACCCACACACCACTCACATAAGATAAAATTATGTATAAAATAAAGCACAATAGTCATAATAACTAAGCATGGTTAAATCAATATGTCAGAAGGAGGCTGTTTCTGATTAAGCCTATAACATGCTTTGTGGGTGCTCAAACTATCAAAAATTGGAGAAGGCAATGGCAACCCACTCCAGTATTCTTGCCTGGAAAATCCCATGGATGGAGGAGCCTGGTGGGCTGTAGTCCATGGGGTCGCTAGGAGTCGGACACGACTGAGTGACTTCACTTTCACTTTCCACTTTCATGCATTGGAGAATGAAATGGCAACCCACTCCAGTGTTCTTGCCTGGAGAATCCCAGGGACAGAGACGGGGGAGCCTGTTGGGCTGTCATCTATGGGGTCGCACAGAGTCGGACACGACTGAAGCAACTTAGCAGTAGCAGCAAACTGTCAAAAAAACAGGAAAATTTGGCAGTCGACTGATAATATAGCATGAGCCTATATTCATGTGTGTTATCAAATATTTTCATGCCATCATACCAACCTTCTGCTCATTTAGTGTATATAACAGTATGCAATGTATAAATGAAAAACACGTTTTGTTTTTCATTGAGAATATTGTGTGCGTGCATGCTCAGTCACTAAATTGTGTCCAACTCTTTGTGACTCCATGGGAAGGCTTCCTTGCCCATGGTATTTCCCAGGCAAAGATATTGGAGTGCGTTGTCATTTCCTTCTCCAGTGGATCTTTCTGACCCAAAGATCAAACCTGGTTCTCCTGCACTGGCAAGACAACTCTTTACCACTGAGCCACATGGGAAGCCCCATAAAGGCATGGTAAATGAGAGCATTTTTATGAACTTGTTATTAATAGTATAAATTCTGCCAATCCAGTTATCATATCTGAATTTTATGTCCAAAATTCTTTGTATGTAAGATATATTTTATGTGATAAACCTTTTTTTAGCATATTTGACAAATTTCCTGCATTGGCAAACCTGGAAGTACAGTCATCATAATACTATAGATAAGTTGTTTGTTCCAAGATATTTTGTACTAGGAAATATTTAACCAAGAAGAACATTTAGCTTCTCAAATAGCTTTAAAAGCTATCTACAAGTCAATAATCAATAAAAAGAATGACTATGTAATATTTTAATAGTAGCAAAGAAATTATGATATTAAGAAAATCTCATATAAACGTACGCGAGTTATAACAATCTGTACCATAAAGGTAAATTTTTATTATTTAACATTTTGATCTAGTAACTTTTACAAGGTTGTGGCTTTATGTCTTATGACACAATACACAATATTGCCTACCATTTTTAATTATCTTAAATCTGGTGCATTTTTCTGAAACACAAAAAGCATGTCTATATTCTGTTAATACTCAAATTATTATAAGTAATATCTATTTGGTTATTCTGAAGGTAAGTTTCATTTTATATATCCTGATCTGGTCATATATTTGAATACATTCTGTTCTATCAATTTTGTTGTTAAAAGTAATTTTATTATTTCAGTTGCTTCTGAAAATCATTTTTCATAAAAACTCAAAGATACATATTTCACATGAGTATTGGTGGTTTAGGAATCTTATGGTAATCTTTTAGTAATCTTTAGGTAAGCTCCAATGATTTGGTCTGCATTAAAACAAAGAGGAAGTTCAGATGCTGTGGAAGTAGCCATTGGCTGTCATTTTATATTTGTCTTACTAAAGAACTACCATTCTCACAGAATTCTCTATCTCATTACTCAAATCCTGTTCTCCAGTCTTTCTATCTGAGTACCTGGATAACAGAAGATGATGTGGGGAAAACCAGCACTGCTGTTTGTCTAAATATTCTATTGAACTGGGGGGGGTAGAGTATTTTCAAGAAGCACGAGCTATAATAAATCATAGCATCTACCCATGACAGTTTCAAATAAACACGTTTATTGGGCTAGACAAGTACATCACTAAGAGTGTTATTTACCTCAGGTGCTGACATATAGTGCCAGATGTTGTATTTAAACCCTGACTCAGTGATTGTGGCTGAAAACTGCATTGGCATTTTAAAAAGCATCTGTTCTGAACACTGATCTGAGCAAAACACAAACCACGGTGCTTCATGTAAGCAATAAGGAATGCAAGTTTAAAATGATTACTTAGGCAAGTTCAGAAAGCATGAAGGCTGCGGTTCAGAGTCCTGACTGTGCCTGTCAAAGGGAGATCTTGGAGGGTCATTTTTCTGAACAGTTTCACTTGAAAGTAAGTAAAAATAGATAGCTAATGGGAAGGAGCTCAGCCTGTTGCTCTGTGATAACCTAGATGGGTTTGGACAGGGTGGGAGGTGGGAAGAAGGGTTAAGAGGGAAGGGATATGTGTATACCTCTGGCTGATTCATGCTGATAAATGGCAGAAGCCAACATAACATTGTAAAGAAATTATCCACCAATAAAAAATAAACTTTTGAAAAGCACGTGTCAAATGTGGAAACAACTTCAGACATGGCATTAAAATCTTAGTATTTTATGAATATAACATATTTTTGCATATACTAGATTTTAAAAGATACTTTGATAAGTGCACGAGTTGGACATAGCAAGTGAGGAACATTTTCAATATGGTAAAATGCATATAGCTCAAAGTTGTACATGGAGTTCTAGAAATAACACATAAAGCATGATATTAAATCCTTATATTAAAGCAATAAAATATACATTAAATGCTAAACTATTGCTATAGTTTTGTTTTTATTTTTTTTATAGTTTTGTTTTTAGAAAATACATCATATAAATTAATAAATCAAATCACTAAGTTTTACCTAAGCATGATTACAAATTTTATCATTCACTGTATTTGGTATTTTGCCTTTAATACTAATTTATAATTATAAATATTTTACAGGAAAAAATAATCATAATTTATCCTTTACATTTATCACAGTTTGTATTTTGATAAATTGTACAAATTTTGTATGATTAGAATAAAAATTCCATATATTTTATAATTCTTTAATTTATAACTTTCAATAGAACAGACCTTATATGAAATCAAGACAGGCAGGAAAAACATCAACAACCTCAGATACATGGATGATACCACTCTAATGACAGAAAGCAAATAGGAACTAAAAGGCCTCTTGATAAGGGTGAAGGAGGAGAGTGAAAGAGCCAGCTTAAGACTAAACATTAGAAAAACTAAGATCATGCCATCCAGCCCCATTACTTCATGGCAAATAAAGGGGAGAAAAGGTGGAAATAGTGACAGATTTCCTCTTCTTGGGCTCTAAAATCATTACGGATGGTGACTGCAGCCATGAAATCAGAAGATGTTTGGTTCTTGACAAAAAAGCTATGACAAACCTAGACAGTGTGTTGAAGAGCAGAGACATTACTCTGTGGACAAATTTCCATATAGTTGAGGCTATGGTCTTCCCAGTGGTCATGTATCATTGTGAGAGCTGGACCATAAAGAAGGCTGAATATCAGAGTTTATGCCTTCAAACTATGGTGCTGGAGAAGTCTCCTGATTTCCTAGGACAGCAAGGAGATCAAACCAATCAATCTTATGGGAAATCAACCCTAAATACTCAGAAGGACTAATGCTAAAGTTGAAACTCCAGGATTTTGGTCATCTGATGTGAACAGCTGACTTATTGTAAAAGTCCCTGATGCTGTGAAAGATTGAGGGCAGAAGAAGAGGGTGTCAGAAGATGAGATGGCTGGATGGCATCACCAATACAACGGACATGAACTTGGGCAAACTTCAGGAGATGATGAGTCACAGGGAGGTCTGGAGTGCTTCAGTCTATGGGGTCTCAAAGAATTGACATGACTGGATGATTGAATAGCATGGATTAATTTATTCATTTACAAAAATTCTTTATGAGCCTCCATGCTCTTGCCCTGAACTTTGAATGTGTTAAGAGGGTCTGATCCTGACCAGATTATTCAACTTGTGAAAATATAGCACATTTTATTTCATGATGGGGGGTGAATGTGAATTTCCTTTCTCTTTATATTTTCATTAAAATCTTATGCTTCACTCCTTTGGTGGTTAAAAACAAGTATTAGAATGACAATAATTTATTACTTCATTTTAAATAATAGTGTCATAATCTACTTTGGGAACCACTGCTCCTCTCAAGACCGTAGCTGTTGAAGTTGGTGTGTGCTCATAAATGGCTAGATATCAGGCTATGTTTCGTTGCATTAGAGATTGCTCCAAGGATGCCCAAGGGACTCAGGAAGAGCCAAGGATATGCAATGAGATTTTGCTAGGACTTTAAGTCGACCTTTGTCCCCTTTTTCCTAATATGACAGTAGAATTAAAACTAATGGTGAACAATGACTGAGGTCACCCTAAGTAACCTGTAAGAGCAGCCCATTTAAAAAAAAAAGATGCAAGGTTAAGAGGTAAAGAGAAACTAAATTATCTTACTATTAATATGAAGTCTCTTGTCATGCTGAGTCTGAGGCTAATTCAATTCCTGGGCTTGTCAGCCATAACAGGCCTTATATTCTGTTTTGTTTTCATATGTCTGTGTTAGATTTTTCTAAGTCCTAATTAGCACTACACTGAAGAGAACTACCTAGGAGAGAATTTTTTTGCAATTTCTCTCCAGTCCCCTTACCCACTTACACTTCTCCCCTATTGACTTACCCAAGGTAATATTTGGGAGTGGTTACAGCTGATGGGGACTCAGGAGATGTGGGTTCCATCCCTGGGTTGGGAATATCCTCTGGAGAAGGGAATGGTAACCCATCCAGTATTCTTGATTGGAAAATCCCATGGACAGAGGAGCCTGGTAAGATACAGTCCATAGGGTCACAAAGAGGCAGACACAACTGAGTGACTGAGCACACACAGCTGATATTCAGCAGAATCATGTGGTTCTGGCTCCCTCTTTCTCTTTCCATGTTAGCCATTCATATAGTAGAAAGGACTGTACTTTCAGTTCAGTTCAGTTCAGTCACTTAGTCATGTCTGACTCTCCATGATCCCATGAACGGCAGCACACCAGGCCTCCCTTTGCATCACCAACTCCTGGAGTCCACTGAAATCCATGTCCATCGAGTCGATGATGCCATCCAACCATCTCATCCTCTGTCATCCCCTTTTCCTCCTGCCCTCAATCTTTCCCAGCATCAGGGTCTTTTCAAATGAGTCAGCTCTTCACATCAGGTGGCCAAAGTATTGGAGTTTCAGCTTCAACATCAGTCCTTCCAATGAATACCCAGGATTGAACTCCTTTAGGATGCACTGGTTGGACCTCCTTGCAGTCCCTGGGACTCTCAAGAGTCTTATCCAACACCACAGTTCAAAAGCATCAATTCTTCAGTGCTCAGCTTTCTTTATAGTCCAACTCTTACATCCATACATGACCACTGGAAAAACCATAGCCTTGACTAGACAGACCTTTGTTGGCAAAGTAATGTCTCTGCTTTTTAACATTCTGTCTAGGTTGCTCATAACTTTCCTTCCAAGGAGTAAGAATCTTTTAATTTCATGGCTGTGATCACCATCTGCAGTGATTTTGGAACCCAGAAAAATAAAGTCAGCCACTGTTCCCCCATCTATTTGCCATAAAGTGATGGGACTGGATGCCATGATCTTAGTTTTCTGAATGTTGAGCTTTAAGCCAACTTTTTCGCTCTCCCTTTCACGTTCGTCAGGAGGCTTTTCAGTTCCTCTTCACTTTCTGTCATAAGGCTAGTGTCATCTGCATATCTTAGGTTATTGATATTTCTCCCAGCAATCTTGATTCCTGCTTGTGCTTTTTCCAGCGAGGACTTTAAGAAGTGAAAAACATGAATCATGGCCTGATGTAGTTTCCTATGGTTTTCCAGCAGCTGCATCTGCAAGTAACTGGACAATTCAGAATGACAATGAGAAAACCCAGTTTAAGCTTTGGACCCAAACTATAGTCTCTAATTGCTCTTTATCTATAATATATTAGTTAATCTATTCCAGGTTTTCATCAACCACCATTTGTGGTTTAATACTGTGACATTATGACACAATTGTAATGTTGTGAGTATAATATTGAGGGTACAGATCGAGTATTGATTTTATGAAACTGATTCAGTAAATAAAGTGTAGAACGGGTAAAGTAAATAGTTTCAGAGAATGATAAGTGATAAAAATAATAAAGTAGCTTAAAAGTGAAAGTGAAGTCACTCAATCATGTCCAACTCTTTGCAATTCCATAGACTATAGCCTACCAAGCTCTTCTGTCCATGGGATTTTTTCAGGCAAGACTACTGGAGTGGACTGCTATTTCCTTCTCCAGGGGATCTTCCCAACCCAGGAATCGAACCCTGGTCTCCTGCATTACAGACAGATGCTTTACCGTCTGAGCCACCAGGGAAGACAAAGTAGCTTAATGGAATTTAAAATAACTGTTTTTTTACAAGAGATGGAGAAAAATTTTCTGAGTTAACATTTGAATTGAAGTTTCTATGGTAAAACAAACAAACAAACAAAATATAGCAGTCATACAGTGAGGTGTAAGAGTACTCCAGGCAGAGAAAATAGTGCCCCAAACATTGAGATTGAAGGGTACTTGGCATGCTAAAAGAAGGGATGGAATGTCACCATGGTTAGAATAGTGGATAATGGGGGAGGTGAGTAATAAAGGATGAGATTTAAAAAAATTAATGGAGTGCATTTTTTAACTGACCTTCAACTTCCACATGAGCCAACTTCTTCAGCTAGCAGCCTGGAGAAAGGAAATTATGAAAGGAAAATTTGGACTGAATCTACAATGGGAATATTTCTGATAAGTGTATGCTGCTGCTGCTAAGTCGCTTCAGTCATGTCTGACTCTGTGTGACCCCATAGACGGCAGCCCACCAGGCTCTGTCGTCCCTGGGATTCTCCAGGCAAGAACACTGGAGTGGGTTGCCATTTCCTTCTCCAATGCAGGAAAGTGAAAAGTGAAAGTGAAGTCGCTCAGTCGTGTCTGACTCTTAGGGACCCCATGGACAGCAGCCCACCAGGCTCCTCCATCCATGGGATTTTCCAGGCAAGAGTACTGGAGTGGGGTGCCATTGCCTTCTCCGGGTAAATTGACTAACAGAAGGTTACTAACATGTTTCTAACAGGTATCCAACAAGGATACTAACAGGTATCCTTGACTAACAGGAGTCCCAAAAAACAATATATACTTGGTTGCATGGGCTTACAGAAATGTTACAAGTAGGGAGATGCTCACATGCAAAAGAGCATAGTACCTGTGATTCTTTCCATTGATGAAAATAAAGGTTGTGTTGCAAGCTCTCCAGGCATAAAGCTATTTTCCTGCCCAATACAGTGCAATATAACACTTTACAAAGATGTAGCATGCCAGGGGACAGAAAAGCAGAGCAGAAGCTGCCACTGAACAAGAATGCAGGACAAAATACAGGTATTGAGCTTCATTCAACGGCTGCCTGCTGAAATAATCTACACAGTCTCAATGGCGTAACTCAATAGAGGTTTAGCTATTTGTCACATGAAATTTAAATGGGTATTTAGGATGGGCAAGAAGTGATGTCCAAGCAGTAATTCAGGCATCCTAGACTCTTCTCACCTGTGGTTCCAGTGTCCTTTCCTCTGTGTGTTAAGAACACTGTGCTTATCCTCATCAAAAGTTTGGTGAGAGGTTTCTGAGGGTCAGGTCTCAGGATGGTGCACATTGTTTCAGTGCCCATCCTATGTTCATAAATACCAGAGAGAGTTTGGAAGTGTGGCATGGGTCTGTTTCTAGAAAGAGGAGATTGTGAGTATAGGTAAAGAAAGAAAAAAAAAAAAAATTGCAGTCCACCACAATCTACTCTTTAGCCTCTCTTACAAAATCTTCTGCTAACTCTAACAAAGCAATTCCTCCTCACTCCTCTTGTTAAACTCAAGCTGACCCACCAAGATCTGCTAAACAGCGGCCCCAGTCTTACAGCTCCACAATCCTGTCCCATGTCTAATGCATCTAAGTCCCTCACCTCTGCCAAAAATGTGAAGAGTGAGCCATTTCTGATCTTCCACAATCTAATATGTAAATCTCTTAAGCTACTTACTCCCTGCAGAAGAGTGCTCTTGGACTGTTTGAATAAAAGTTTAATGTCTTCTTTTCACTCATAGTTCTTGTTTTTTGGTCCATATCCATCTGTGTCTGCACCTGCAGTGAGTGTTTGAGAGCCTAAGGCTCAAATGCATTTATGGATTAAGTTTGTGTAATTTTAGACATTTGCTTTCTTTGATTATCAATAGGATTCTGATTTTTGCTACTAAGTTCCATGTGCCAGTGATATATCTAGAATTTTATTTCTTAAATCACATCTCCTGGTCTTCCATTTTAATGGCAGATAAAACTCCCTTTAATATTAATTTAGGGATAGGCACATTGTTAATCTGGTCATTGTCATAGAGCTATGTCTTAATGATCCATTCCCTCCCAAGTTCTTTCTCAGTGGCATCTCTTATTGTTTGATATCTAAAAGCATTCTTTTTTTTCTAATATTTCATTGCTAAAACTCTAGATGCTCTTCATGACTCTCATTTATGCCAGCAAGATAACTAATTATTTCTTTAACTCATCTGTCCCACATGATATCTTCCTAAAATAAATTAAAAACAATACTACCACTCTTTCTTAAGCCATTCCCCTTAGATGGAAAGAGTCAAAAGTCAGTTTCCTTTTTGTTCTAAAGCTAATGTCCTATATTTCAGGAATTGATTGAAAAATGGATACACCCTGGAAAATTTTCCATGTTAGATGTGCAACTCTTATACCTGAGAAAGTAAATAATAAAAAACCTCAATGACTCATTCATATATAGTTCAAATGGGAATTCTTAATCAGTAGTTCGGAGAAGGCAATGGCACTCCACTCCAGTACTCTTGCCTGGAAAATCCCACAGACGGAGGAGCCTGGTGGGCTGAAGTCCATGGGGTCGAGAAGAGTCGGACGCGACTAAGCGACTTCCCTTTCACTTTTCACTTTCATGCATTGGAGAAGGAAATGGCAACCCACTCCAGTGTTCTTGCCTGGAGAATCCCAGGGATGGGGGAGCCTGGTGAGCTGCTGTCTATGGGGTTGCATAGAGCTGGACACGACCGAAGCAACTTAGCAGCAGCAGCAGCAATCAGTAGTTCAGAGGTTCAGATCTTGCTATATTGTGTCAGTGTCATCCCAGATCCCCAAATTTATCCAAATCAGAGTTAAAGAAGGTGGGAAATAATCCTGGCAGATAATTGAGCATGAATGCACAGGCTTTCCAGATGGTTCAGTGGTAAAGAATCCACCTGCCAATACAGGAGACAAAGGAGACCTAAGTTGGATCCCTGTGTTGGGAAGGTCCAAGGGAATGGCAACCCATTCCAGTATTCTTGCCTAGAGAATTCCATGGACAGAGGAGCCTGGCAGGCTCCATGGGGTCAAATAGAGTTGATCACGACTGAGTGACTGAGTTCAGCACTGTACACACCTTAAAGGTACTTAAAATAACAGTTAAAAGATTGGAATGTCTAAAGCAATGACTTTTAGCCATATTTGGCAAACTCTGGAATTCTATGACATGAATGAGAAATGTATGCTTTACCTCAACTGTAATACAAATGTATATTGATTTTTTTTGGATTATTTTCAAGTAAGCCTACATTTCTTTTCTTCAAGTTCTAAGTCAAAGAGCTAGCACTACCATCATTACTGTAAGAACATAGAAACTAGTCACGTCCTGTCTATTATTTGAAAGATTCTGTTCCCTGTTTTACCTTTAAAAATTCTTGAAGGTGGTTTATTTTTATCTGAGTCAGCAACACACATCCCAGTTATATTTAATGACACAGAGAGTACAAGAATAGCAAATACAGTACTGTTTTCTTGGCAGAGGATTTTGCTCACGGAAGCCTCATGAGTTGCTAAAGCATTAACATTTCCATTCAATATACTTCAACTATAAAAGTGCATGATGGGCTAGGTCGCAAAGCTCTGAAGAAGCAGCAAGTGGCCATACATATGGTCAAGTTTAACATAGAAGCCAACGTGTTAGAAATAAGATTTGCTAGTATGACATGGGATGTCCATAGGGAAAAAGCTTTTAAGTAGTAAAGAAAAAATAATTTATGTAACATTCAACATCACTTTGTTCTCCTATTAAATAATAAAGGAAGGTTTTAATATTGTCTGTGTTAGAAATTCATAGTGAACTACCATGCACAGGCACAGATCAATTAGAAACAACTTAAAGAAAAAAAGAAGGGATAGGACACACATTTCTTTCAGGGAAAAAATCGACAAAGATCATCTCCACTGCAAAGTAAGGAATTCCTGGTATTATTTCTAGTTTGTGTGTATATTCCATTCATCCGTTGGTTTCTGTCATGCTTGACATACAAAGAATCATTTTATATATTTTAAATAAAATAAAAACATCCAGTTATTTTTGTCACTACAGTGTCAGAGCCTAAAATAGGAGGATGGATTATGAAATGGTCTTATTTAATGAAGCCTCAACAGGGCTTCCTTACTTTTGGTAGTGCCATTTAGGCTTTTGTTTTTTTAATTGAAGTAATTGATTTACCATATTGTGTTAGTTTCAGGTGTACAGCTAAGTGATTCATATATATATATATATATATATATATATATAAAACATATACATATACATTCACGTATCATGTGTATATTACATCGCTTCAGTTGTGTTTAACTAGGTGTGACCCCATGGGCTGTAGCCTGCCAGGTTCTTCTGTCCATGTGATTCTCCAGGCAAGGATACAGGAGTAGGTTGCTATGTCCTTCTCCAGGGGATCATCCAGACCCAAGAATCAAAAACACATCTTTTATGTCCCTGGCATTGCAGGGGTGTTCTTTACCACTAGCACCACCTGGGAAGTCCCACATGTATCTATCTTGCTATCTATCTATATACATATATTTTTCAGTTTCTGTTCTGCTTTAATTATTACAAGGCATTCAATATAGTTCTCTGTGTTATAATATTTGCATTCTACTGTCATTTCCCTAAGTCAGGCAGGTCATGACAGCTTGCTCATTTTTGTCTTATTAAAAAAGAATTACTATCTCATACCATGGAGAATATTGTAACTATCATTTTTTAAATTCAGTGAGTACAGACTAAATATTAATCAGCATATTGAATTAAAGAGTGAAATATTGAGCTACTTCAAACCTGTATATTTTAAATCCATGAAAACTGTTGAGTATTTTACATTGTTATATCAAGGATCATGTCAATTAATCAATACTGATTTATAATCAAAGATATAAAAGACAAATTGATAGTAGAAGAAAAGGAATATTAGAAATAACTATGATTGGTTTTTTTTTGACATAGAAAATTTTCATTAGATAGTCATAGTATTCTAAGGTCTGTTAAGAATATTACTTACCAGATTACTATTACAGAAAATTTCAGAAATAGATATGCTTTATTTTCTTAACAACAGTAAAAATATATCCATAGAGGATGTAATAGGTTATTTCCTTCTCCTAGTGGATCCATCTCAACACAACACAAGTCACTGTCGTGTTAAATGTAACACTGTTGTGCCTCTCCCTAAAACACATTTACTCGCATTCTTCTCTCTCTTACCAATACCTTAAAGTTTCTTAATGAATTCCTTTAAGTTTTGTCTCTGAAGCAAAATGATTAAGGGTAAAGTGAAACTCAATGATTCTTGGCAACAATTGTTTTACTTTCCCTGACCTTCAAATTACATAGAGCATTTGTCTTGGACAAATCTATGGAGTTGCTCAGTGTTCTGGACAGAGGATTCATCTGGCATTGTTAACATGGTCAGGAGTGAAACAAGAAGTTAACTGAGCTTACATTTTTATAACCATAGAATCTTTAAGACCATATCAGGAGATTTGGAATAGTTGATAGAAAATCTGTGCCTTGCATAACTGATATGACAAGTCAAATACAACACCCCACTGAAAAGACTACACTAAGTCTGCAATACTTTTATTGTAGTTTGAATACAATTTATAGTGAAAGATAAATAAATTGGAATGACAAGAAATAGTAGCTGATGTTTGGAAAATTCAAACCAAAATGTGGCAGACATAAAGTACAGTCTGAAGAATTTGAACATTGGCTACTAGTGGCTTTTATTCAGACTTCCCTGGTGGCTCAGGTGGTAAAATTGTACTGTCAGTAAAATTGTTACTGAACTCAGATTTGGTTCTGACACTGGGTTGCGGTGAAGGAAAGTGCAGTGTTGACTGCAAGGTTCCATTACAAGGAGTTTGGGACAGTTAATGCTCAAAAAGTCCAAACTCCCTATTCTGTTTCAACAAAGCATTCTTAGAGGCAAGGTGAGAAAAGGGAGTCCCAGGGTATGCGATCACTCATACGAAGTTCTCTGATTGGTTGATGGTGAGGTAACAGGGTGCTGTCCCTAGTGTTAACATTACCAATACTGACACTCCAATAGGTCTGAGGACTCACGGACATCAAGTAGTTAATCTCTTCCATAGTGATTTTATCATCTGTAACAACTCAGGAACTGTTCATTGGATGTTAGTATCTTAAGTACTTCCGAAAAAAGCTAAACTAGGATGTAGGTGAGGGATCTATACCAGGAAGTCCTCATCGGGTCCTGCTCCATTACATAATGATATTCTTCAGCCAAAATAAATTGACAATATCCAAAATTATAGATAGAATGGTAAATGGCCAATGTCTCTTGAAAATCTTAAGAAATATTTTGTAGCGCCTCTAGGGCAAGATCACAATTTCAGAAAATAGAAAACAAGGAAGAAATAGCCTAATTTAACAAAGCAAAACAGTAAGTTCAAGCCATGGAGATGCAAATTTATGGTTATTATATTTCTTATAAGACAGCTTTTTAATCTAGAATGTTGAAAAATGTGATTTTAGAATTAAATATATTCTAGAGAAGTTCAGTGGAATTTCTATATGGAGAATATGGTTGATTAAATGGCAGAGAATCATCCACTCTAGACATCAAATTGTGTATGCAAATTGCAGAAATTATTTCTTTTACCAAAGTCAAGAATATTATTTTGATGCTGGTTAAAAAAAAAAAAGACATCAAATTATTAAAATTACATATAAATATGTAGAAATAATTAGAAATGTTCAAATAAAAGCTGTCATCTTTTATTGCATGTGGTTGTGTCTGACCTTTTGCAACCCTATGGACAGTAGCCCATCAGGTTCCTCTGTTCATGAAACTCTTTAAGCGAGAATACTGGAATGGATTGCCATGCCCTCCCCCAGGGGATCTTCTTGACCCAGGAATCAAATGTGCATCTCATGTATCCTGCATTGGCAGGCAGGTTCTTTAACTAGCACCAACTGAAAAGCCCGCATGTTCTCATTAAGTACATTTTAATTCTTAAATTCTATGTTAACTCTAAATTTTGACATACATTTTTTTTCTTCCAATTTTTTTTGAGGAAAAAAGTCAAAAATACATTTCTGCATAAATTTTGTCAACCTTCTTTTCCTGCTCTATAACAGCAACATTGCTGTAGGAGTGAAATTAAGCATTAATTAGTTTCACAACTGCAGGCAGAGAAATTTCCTCAAGAAACTAGCTTTCAGTAGAGGGAAATATGTTTTTCACTTGGCAGGCTATCCAAGAAATAAAATATTTAATGGCTATCTGTTGTATCTAAGACATTTGAATAAACCATCATTTATTAAAGAATAAAAAATAGCATGCCAAGTAAATACATTTATCTATAAACTATGAAAGTAATAAAATGATGAAAATATAAAAATTCCATTTTCTCCATAATGTCTTTCTTATATCATTTAAAATATTAGATCATCTCCCATCAAGTTTTCTGAGTGGTGCCTATTTAAGGCAAAACTGTCAGAAATGAAAGACAACTATATTATATCCATTGTTCTGTCAATTCAAATGTGATTTTGTAATTCTTTTCCAAATTCCTCAATGATAACATTTGAGCCTCTTTCCTAAAATGAACATTTTCTTGCATGTACACAGTATGTCGTAATTGTCCCTTGTAAAATGTAATAGGTAATGTTAAAATGATTTTTCAAGATTTTAGTATACAAAGAATCCAAACACAATCTTTTGATCTGGGCAATAAGAATTTATTTTAAAAATTCTTTGTACAACTTTACTACATTATGTTTCTGTGAAAGTATTCCAAGATTTTGAATATATTCCAAGTTATAGTATGAATAAGATAAAGTGAGAGGGGAAATATTCTCATATGCTAGTCTTTCCACATTATATTTACTATATTAATGTCAGAAGTATTTCCACAATCATGCCTTTGGATATTGATAAGCATATATCTACTATCACCAAAAATATATTATATTCAGTGATGCCCAGAAACTTAGATACCTAGGCATCATTCATCTGGCAGGAATTCTGCATTACCTTTGTCCACTAATTTTGTCCACTTAAGAAAGAAATATATTCATTGTTGTTGCTGCTATTGTTTTTCGGTTGCTAAGTTGTGTCTGACTCTTTGTGATCCCATGGTCTGTAGCCCACCAGGCTTCTCTGTCCATGGGATTTCTCAGGCAAGAATACTGGAGAAGGTTGCCATTTCCTCCACCAGGGGATCTTCCTGACCCAGGGATCGAACACATATCTCCTGCATTAGCAGGCAGATTCTTTACTGAGACACTTGGGAAGCTTATATTCATGATAAAAAACAATAAAACAGAAAACAGAAAATATGTACTTTTAAAGCAACTTTTATAGAGATTTCAGATTTAGCTTTTGCAATTGTTTACATAGCTGAGATAAAATAGTATATCCATGTTATTTTACCTTATTTTTATCAGAATAAACTTTCCATATGATGAATTTAAGTTGCTTTCAAACACTCTGTGATACTTTCTCAGTAATTTTTATACAAATAAATCTAATTCATGTAAGCATTACCTTGTGATTGAGCACTTTGTTTTGTTTTTTAAACTTTATACAGTAAACATAATGCTACAGTGAATATATCTGTATATTAATCTAGGTTCATATTTCTTAGAATTTGGTAGAATTGTTTTCCCTGAAGGGTAATGACTGAATTAATTTGCTTAAATAGTTTAAAATTTCTTAATATATGTTGCCAAATCACTTCCAGAAAATTATATCCATTTACTACAACAGTATGTTGTGAAAGTTTATAATCTCTTTATCAGGATTGCATATTTTTATTAAAAATATAAAATACATGCTTTTCTTTCAGACACTACCACATTACAGCTACTTTGAAATGTCAGTATACCCTGTATCTATATCTATGTCTATATATGTCTATCTACCTTGAACCTCACTATTTGTGGGTTCTATGTTCACACACTGTATTTTTGCCTACTTACTAAAATTTCCTTGTAATCCCCAGATCAATACTCCCTGATGATTTTCCTGTTCATTTGTGGACATGCACAGAGTGAAAAATTTGATTTTCTCAATGTGTACATGCCCAGTTGAGATCAAATAAGGTAATGCTGGCCTTCTTTCAGCTTTCATACTGTATCCTTTTTGCAGCCCATTTAGTGCTATCTATTTTACATTTTTGTGTTTTTTATTGGTGATTTGGCTGTTTAAAATGGCCCCAGGGATAGTGCTGATTTCTAAGCACAAGAGGACTGTGATGTGCCTTACAGAGTAAACGCCTGAGTTAGAGTAGATTAGTTCAGGCATAAGTTACATCACCATTAGCTATGAGTTTGATGTTAATGAATCAACCACATATGTTAAATAAGGTGTTTTTTAAAAAAGAAACACAGAAAATAAGATTATATACTAATCAGTTTATAAAAATTTTGTGACCTGTGGATCATAGCCATCAAACCCTATATTTCCCCTACAAGGACTGGCTCAGTACTTGCTAATTCAGTGTTCATGGTAACTTTACAGAACATAAAAGGACTGCAAATAATGTGAATTGACTGTACCTATCCATCCATATATAAGTCCTGTCTTCAAAAATGAAGGAGGTATTACTCAGGTACTTAAAAGGAAGGAAAAACCTGAAAACCAGGATGGTGAGCAGATATATTTTAGCAGCTGTGTGATAGGAGATGGGACCTTGGGATCTGCATGACAGAGGTTATAAATAAAACTCCTGCACAATGCTGGAACTCTGTTTCACACGGGAAAGAGTGGCTACAATGATTCCATCCACTAGCAAGTATGGAGGATGGAGAAACCTATCTCTCAAAAACTTGGTTGGAAATTACATGAAAATAATAATAATAGTGTGGCTTCCCACTAAAGTGGTAAAGAACCTGCCTGACAATGCAGGAGACGTAGGATGCACAGGTTCAATCCCGGGGTCAGGAGGATCTCCTGGATGAAAAAATGGCAACCCACACCAGTATTTTTGCCTGGAGAATCCCATGGACAGTGGAGCCTGGTGGCCTACAGTCCATGAATTCACAACAAGTCAGACATGACTAAAGTAATTTAGCATGCACACAATAATAATAGTAAGGCCTTGTCTTAGACCATTTTGGCTACTATAACAAAACACACTATGGACTGAGTGACTTAACCAACAAAAATTTATTTCTCTTGGTTCCTGAGGCTTGGAAATCCAAGATCAAAGTTCTGGTAAACCCAGAGCCCTCTTCCTGGTTTGCTGTGTCTTTGAGTGGCTCTTTGGAATCTCTTTTATTAGGGCACTAATCCCATTCATGAGAGCTCCACACTTATGACCTAATCTCTTCATCAAAGACCCCACATTCAAATACAATCACATTACAGATTAGATGGGGTTTAATGCAGGAGACCCTGGTTCACTTCCTGGATCAGGAAGATCCCCTGGAAAAGGAAATGGCAACCCACTCATTTTCTTGCCTGGAAAATTACATGGACAGAGGAGCCCGGTGGGCTACAGTCCACAGGATCACAACGAGTTCAACACAAGTGAACACATACACATGCACCTCAGGCACAGATTAGATTCTAACCTATGCATTTTGAGAGTGTGCGAGCATTCAGTCTGTAGCAGGCCTTGTGATAATTCATTAACTTGGGACTACCATAGATCATAAAATATTTAATTAAAGTTAAAATCCACATTATCTTCATTGATGTTGTAAGTCAAGACATTTATGTTAATATGACCCTAATATGGTAATTCATGTGTTGCATAAAGGCAAAATAACTTCTGTGAGACACCTCCACATTCCATGACCAAAACTATAAAAAGGTAAACTTTGGACTTTACTGGCAATCTAGTGGTTAAGAATCTGCCTGAGAATCTAGTGGTTGAGAATCTAGTGGTTAAGAATTTGCCTGCGAGTGCAGAAGACACAGTTTCAATCCCTGGTCTTAGAAGATCCCACATGCCACGGAGTAAGCCCGTGCTCTTACAGCCTGCACTCTGCAATCAGGACGCCACTTCAATGAGAAGTCCAGGCACCATGACTAGAAAGTAGTTCCCTCACAGCAACTAGAGAAAGCCGGCACGCAGAATGATGACCCAGCCCAGACAAAATAAATGCACAGATTTTTAAATGATAAACCAATTTTTCAACAAATTGAAAAGGACTTTTGTATCCATTCACTATGACAAAGAATAAGAAAAAGAAATTAGTGGAAGTATACTCAAATTACTTTTGTCAGAAAATTATTTCATATGTAGATTTTAAAAAATAAACACAAGTATTAAAAGAGAAATTTTAAATATGACTGGCTACAAGCATAGTTTAAGAATAAACAATAACATTAAAAATACATAGAACAGAAATTGAAAACACTGTGGTAAAAAAAAATTGTACTTAGTAGATAGGCTCAGTAGAAATTACATGCAGTGGAAGAATTATTAAATGGGAAAACAGAATTGAAATTTCCACAGAAAAGGAAATAGAATATATGAAATAAAGGTTAAGAAACACAGAGGTTAAAAACATGTTTATCACTTTTCCAATAGAAAGTCTAAAAGAGAAAAGAAAACACTAGAAAAATGGTAATGCGTATCAGGAAATATTTCAAGAGATTTAAAATTTTCCAGAATTTGTTAAAGACATGGATTCATTTAGAAGCACAGCAAGTTCAAGCATTATTAAATCAAACCAGTCATATCTTTACACCTAAAACAACATCTATGTACTTATTAATAGGGTTTTGCTGGTGGCTCAGAGGTAAAAAACCCGCCTGCCAATGCAGTAGACATAGGTTTCTTCCCTGGGTTGGGAAGATCCCCTGGAGAAAGAAATGGCAACCCACTCCAGTATTCTTGCCTAGGAAATCTCATGAAAAGAGGAGCTTTGCTGGCTACAGTTCATGGGATGTCAGAGTCAGACATGACTCAGCAACTGAACACACACTTACTAATAATATTGTAGAACATTAAAGAAAATGATTCTTAAAATACACAAGAAACAAAATATATTAAAATAAAGAGGCAAAAATTATACTGAGAGGTAGATTCTCAAGACAAAAAGATAAGTCTGAAAATCACTGAATAAAAGATATATAGAAACATAGCAAGTATTTCTTTAAAATAATGTAAATAAAAAGTAAACATAATTTAAGAAAAGACTGTGTGCAAGCTGTGTGCTAAGTTGCTTCAGTTGTGACTCTTTGTGACATATAGACTGTAGCCCATCAGGCTCTTCTGTCCATGATATTCTCCAGGCAAGAATACTGGAGTGTGTTGCCATGCCTTCATCCAGAGGATCTTCCTGATCTGGTGGAGCCTAAAGCTATCAAACTCTGCAAAAATATATAAAAGATACAGGAAAATACCACACAAGAATAATTTATCAAAAACCCATAGAGAGTCCAAATGATTTTAATCTATTTATGGGATCTCAACGAATATTTTAAACATATAAACATAAAATATTATTTACATATTAGATAAAATTGACAAAACCACTATATCTTTGGAGTATTTCAACACATTGCCCAGTCAGCTAAATATTAAGCAAGTAAATCAGTAAGAATAGAAATTAGTTAGAAATCAAAATTTACTGGATGAATTACATCTGGAATCAAGATTGCCAGGAGAAATATAAACAACCTCAGATATGACACCACACAAATGGCAGAAAGGAAAGAGAAACTAAAAAGCATCTTGATGAGGATGAAAGAAGAGAGTGAAAAAGCTAGCTTAAAACTCAACATTCAAAAAACTAAGATCATGTCATCCAGTCCCATCATTCATGGCAAATATATGGGGAAAAAACAGAAACAATGACACTATTTTCACTGTGGTTGGTGACTGTAGCCATAAAATTTAAAGGTGCTTGCTCCTTGGGGGCTCGAGGGACTATGACAAACCTAGACAGCATATTAAAAAGCAAGGACATCATTGTGTCAACAGAAGTCCATCTAATCAAAGCTACAGTTTTTCCAGTAATCATATTCAGATGTGAGAGTTGGACCACAGAGAAAGCTAAGAACCGATGAATTGATGCTTTTGAACTGTGATTCTGAAGAAGACTCTTGAAAGTGTCCCTTGGATGGCAAGGAGATCAAATCAACCAATCCTAAAGGAAATCAGTCCTAAATATTCACTGGAAGGACCGATGCTGAAGCTCCAATACTTCAGCCACTTAATGTAAAGAGCCAACTCATTGGAAAAGACCTTGATGCTGGGAAAGATTGAAGGCAGGAGGAAAAGGGGATGACAGAGGATGAGATGGTTGGATGGCATCACCGACTCAGTGTACATAAGTTTGAG
This sequence comes from Bos grunniens, assembly GCF_055505025.1. NCBI lineage: Eukaryota > Metazoa > Chordata > Mammalia > Artiodactyla > Bovidae > Bos > Bos grunniens. The sequence continues at coordinate 139,777,199 of NC_141165.1, forward strand.
CAAGCTCTGAGAGATGGTGAAGGACAGGGAAGCCTGATGTGTTTCAGTTCATGTGCTCACAAAGAGTTGGACACCACTGAGTGACTAAACAGCTAATGTATATTGATAAGACTGCCCCTAAACAGTTAAGCTTTTAATGGTATAGTGAGTGGCTGACAGACTATGCAAGCAGACTAGAAAACTGGATATGGGGATCAGCTCACCTGCTGCTCTGATCACTGTGTACAGTGGGTGCTGAACACAGGGTCCCAGTTTGTAGCCTCTAAAAGTTGGAGGTCTCCCTACAAAGCTATACCAGCTATGTGTTAGTCAATCAGTCATGTCAAACTCTTCACGACCCCATGGACTATAACTTGCCAACCTCCTATGCCAGGTATCAATAAAGAGTAGCATTTAATTCTTCATTTCCTTTCTCCCCACATAAAATAGCATCTGGTTGAGTGATTGGCAGAGATTGATTGCTTTCCTGTATCTTTACTAACATTAGGTTCTAGCTTCTGCCTTTTGGAGGCAGGTGTCCACTGAAAGCTACTTCTTTCTGGATGTTTTGGTGTTTCTTCTGGGCTTCAGCATCCTAAGCAAAAAACAATCAGCATGCTATAATTGTAGAAAATATCTCCCTTTTTTCCTTCCTTGGAACCACTTGCTTTTCAAATTTGACAGCTATTAGCTCTGGATCCATTGCCTCTTTTATGGTAGAGCCTTGGTCTCATTCAAAGGTATAAAACTTTCTCATTTCTCCTGGTGTCAAATGCTCACATTCTGGAATAGAGAAAACTCTCCTCTTCCCCCAAGAAATTATTTGCTTTCACTCTGGAATAGAAGATAAGCTCTCTCCCTCTTTCTCCAGAGAGGAAGAGGGGCAGATGTTTCAAATCCAATATGTATTAGGGCTGAATATATATGTGTATAAGCATATGTATATGTAATACATGTACCAATATGTATATATAGAGGGCTTCCTTGGCGAATCAGACGGTAAAGAATCCATCTGCAATGTGGGAGACCTGGGTTCGATCCCTGGGTTGGAAAGATCCCTTGGAGGAGGGCATGGCAACCCACACCAGTATTCTTACTTGGAGAATCCCATGGACAGAGGATACTTGCAGGCTCTGGTCCATGAGGTCACCCAGAGTTGGACAGCACTGAAATGACTAAGCACATTTCCATATAAATCTATATAGTAAACTCCAAGATTCATAACTTCAGAGTTGCTCTCCTTGCAGGGTTAGCCCGCTGTATAGACATTTAGATATTAGGAGTGTCATTCTGTACAGTACAAGGTGTGAGGAACTGGCATTATGATGATACTGTGGATGCTGTTATTGCTATGAGTTACAAAGGTTTGATCTGATTCAAAGGAAACACACACATGTATATTGTAGTTAATATCCTGAATATTTCTGTTTCTGGTTGAACAGTTTCAGTTTTATAACAAGTACTTTTCACAGATTATGGAATATTATTTTATTTATTATTATTTTTTTAGTAAAAATAGACTTTAGGGGCTTCCTAGGTGGCTCAGTGGCGAAGAATCCACCTGCAGTGCAGGAACCACTGGAGGTGCAGGTTTGATCCCTGGGTTGGGAAGATCTCTGGAGTAGGAAAAAGCAACCCACTCCAGTATTTTGGCATATAAATTTCCATGGACAGAGGAGCCTGGCAGGCTACAGTCCATAGGGTTGCAAAGAGTTAGCCATGAATGAGAGATTAAGCATGCACTCTAGAACTCAGATTCTTAGTTCATTAAAATTGTACATTACCACACTACAAACAGACACTAGTACTAGATTTTAGTACTAAAAAGTATGCTAGATTAAAAGTCAATAGTTGAGAAAATTTGATAAAATTCAAAAAAAAATTTATAATTAAAAAAAACATCTCTTACCAAAGTCAGAAAAAGTGACTTCTGAAATGATTAAAATATATACACCAAATCCTAGAGCAATCTAATTTTTAATGTTGAAACATCAGAATTTCCTTTAAAACGACAACATAATGCCTGTATTCAACAATATCCTGTTGTTTTTCAGCTACTCAGTCATGTCTGACTACTTGCGACCCCATGGACTGTATCACTCCAGGCTTCCCTGTCCCTCACCATCTCCCAGAGCTTGCTCAAATTCATGCCCATTGAGTTGGTAATACCATCCAACCATATCATCCTCTGTCATCGCCTTCTCCTTCTGCCTCCAATCCTACCCAATATCAGGATCTTTTCTAATGAGTCCACTCTTTGCATCAAGTGGCCAAAGTACTGGAGCTTCAGCTTCAGCATCAGTTCTTCCAATGAATATTCAGGGTTGATTTCCTCTAGGCTTGACTGGTTGATCTCCTTGCAGTCCAAGGGACTTTCAAGAGTCTTATCCAACACCACAGTTCAAAAGCATCAGTTCTTTGGTACTCAGCCTTCTTTATGGTCCAACTCTCTCTAATATCCTGTTAATCTTATTCAAAAGAAATAAAAATGTGAGGGTTAAAAAGAAAGAAGCAAAACTGTCATTATTCCTGGTTAAAGAGATTCTATACTTAGATAATTCAATGCAGACTACACTTAAAATGTTTTAATCAATAAGAAAGTTTATTAATTTTACTCCTTGTAAAATCAATACACCAATTGCATTTTAATATATCAGAAACAATTAGAAAATAAAAGTTTTAAAAGGGGTCATTTATAATATCAACCAAACTACAAAATAACCAGCAGTACATCTATTTTAAAGTGTGTAAAACCATTAAAAGAAAAATATAATCCTTATAAATATCTTATAAGACTACAATAATTGAAATTAATATGTTTATGGAGAGGAGAAAATACTTTAATCATCTCCAAATTAATTTACAATGTTTAATGACTTCCAGGCTTCCCAGGTGGTTCTAGTGGTAAAGAACCCACCTGTCAATGCTGGAGACATAAGAGACACGAGTTTGATCCCTGTATCAGGAAGATCCCCTGGGGGAGGACATAGCAATGCACTCCAGTATTCTTGCCTGAGAATCCCATGGACAGAGGAGTCTGGTGGGACCCAGTCCATGGCATTGCACAGAGTCAGAGACGACTGAGTGCAAGCACACACACACAAGAAATTTCAGTTTACACTCAAAGGAGAAATTGCAAAGTTAATTCTAAATCACGTGGAAAAGCCAAGGTCTAATAATTGTCAAAAATATTTTAGGTAGAAAAATTGGGTGGGTGAACTGATTTAATTGCAGATTGTTAATAATGCTCTAATAATTAAAAAGATATGATATGAGTGCAAAATCAACAATAGATCTATTATAATAGAAAATATAGCCTAGAAACTTATGTATTAAAATGAGACATTCAACAGAGATGATATTGTAAAGCATTGAGAAAACAATACACCTTGTGCTAAAACAGCTGGTTATTCAAATAGAAAATTAGATAAACCAATATATATAATCACTTTTCACAAAGTGCAGTTCCAGCTAGCATGAAACTTGATTTGTTCAGTTACTATGACAACTGGAACACTTTTGAGTATGATAAAGGATGCTTACTGGTCAGGACTCCAGAATACGTGGTATAAACTGAGACTCACTTGGGCAAATGTGGCTATAAATGTGCATTAGTCTTAAGGGTGAAAAGTGTGAAAAGCTTCTGCATCTAAAAGTTAAACTTGATTGAGTTCTGTGTGCTAATCCTTTCATTTAGTCTACATGAAAACCCTATGATCTAGGTATTGCTATTATTATATTTTTTTGTCAAATAGAGGCTGTGTTTTTATCTGAGCTCTGTGGAAAGAAGGGTCATTATAGGTCCATAAATATTAAATAAAAGAATGAATTTAAAATCTTGAAATTCCTGTCTTGATTTACCTTACAAATCAAGAGGTAACTGTTTCCAGAGAGCATAAAAGCATCTACTTCCATAGAATGGAAAAGATATAGAAAAATCCCATGAAAGAAGAAATCAGGAATAAATTGAGAATGAGAAGCAAAATTATACACAAAATCAAAATCTTAGCTGAACTCAGTTTATTTACATATTTTTAAGGCAATGTTAACATTATCACCTGAGGTATTTTTTGTTTATGTTTTGTTGAATTGTAAATGCTATAATTTTGCCTTTGGTTTGTTAGTTTTGGGAAATATATTGAACAGAGCTAAAAGTATTTATATAGGTTAGTTTTTTATTATTTTTTCATATCTCAACAGAAAACAAGTAGAAAAGATATACCACTTGTTGAATGAAAATGTCCTGTTTCTAGAATCAACAATTTGTACATAAAATAATAATTTCTACAGCCTGAATGCTTATGATGTGTAAGACTGAGGAAAAATTCTTTACTTTTGACATGACAAATTACTATCATTCTCCTAAAATTAATTTAATGCCTAGATTAGATTGGGTCTTTTTAATTAAATGAATAAATATTTATGAAGAATCTAGGATCTCAAGGTACTATTTTGGGTCCTAAGGTAAGACTGAAGAAATAGACAAAAGGTCTCAATTTTATCAAAGGTTTAATAGGTTTCCAGTTAGGAAGAAGAGATCTCTTTCTTGATAACTGATAAGATGAATTCCAAATTACTTACTATCTAAAACTAATGCTTCATGTCATGTGCATAAAATGCTTAAAAAATGGATGTTAGTTAAGCTCTGATTCAATCCCTTAGAGAGAATAACATGAATTAAATAGTTTACTTATTTTAATAGATTGTAAATAGAAATAATCTATTAACATAAATAATATTTTAAATAAGATGTTTTCATATATATATGTGTGTGTGTGTATATGTATATATACATTAACTTATACTGTTACAACAAACTAAGGAAGATATATTCTTAAAAGCATGTGATTCAAATAGAGGCAAAATACCAAGAGACTTGTTGAGACCAATTAAGGATACTGGTAAATACTGTGCATATTTTATGCTGGCTGTTAGAGAATGTAAATGGAGACCTGATTATCATTTCAACTGAGAACATTACATAATCACTCCATTGACTGCACTTACTTTCAGGATGTTCATGTTCAATTTAAGACATGCATTATCTTCACATAAAGTTCTTTGTGGCTTTTATCCTGGCATTGTAATGGACAGTCTTTTACAAATGATTAAATTGCTCATATTTTTCTGTGAGCATTCAAGGTCACTAGAGTGCATTTGAGAAATATTCTAATTCAAATATACTACTGACTTTTTCTAAAAAGGAAAAGAAACAATTCATCTCTCACGGCTATCAACCTGGATCCAGTGCACATCAGTATTAATTATTAAAGACTATATTTCATGTTAAACAATGATTCCTCAATATGCCCTTGGAAAGCAATTGCAGTAAGTCCAATTCTAGTTAAGATCATGTGTGCCTTTCCCCCTGTTTTTCAGTGTAGAATAGTTGGCTGAATTTACAGAAGAATAAATCAAACCCATGAGAAAATAATCTAGAGAAATAACGGTTATTTTCAAATGGATTTTGGCATTTTGAATGATGTAGTCATTTTTGGAATTAGGAAAGAAAACTTAGGGAGCAGATATAATTTCAAGGCAATATGAATTGTAAAGGCAATGGGTTGACATCTTAAAATCTATATGAAATTGCATCTACTTTACCAAACAAATCAATATCTATTAATTACATATATGCCACTTTCTACATTCTCTTTCCTCCTTACAATATTGAAATCCCTTAACATTTGATGTAAGACGTACAGAAAATGCACAAAATTCTTGGGATAAAGATAGAAGCTGACAGTAAAGGAATTCTCTTAAGCTCTGTGTATCCATTTCAATTCTGCCCACATAGTAATTCAAAATCAGAAGTGGTCATTCTTAATATGGAACATGATAAATATCCTCCTCAATAACAAGACAAAACTTGTAAATATAAAATGTATATCAAAAAGACCATTGTAGTAACACTTGCATAAATAAATGGAATTTAAATGTGAGGAACTGATTTTCTAAATTCATATTTATTTTCTATAATGTATATTTTTGATTTATTACATTTTGGTTTTAATTGAATATTAAGCACTTTTAATTTTATATTAATCTTAACAGAAATAAACATTTCTATGAATTAAATTTTGTGAGTTCTTTAATATTATATTTATTATTTTGCCTCACAAAGAGGGGCAAAAGGACAGAAATTTTGAGGCAAATATCATGGCCCCTGGAGTCATTCATAGGTACGCTCAAAGCAGTAGGTTAATGAAAATGAAACACTTCCTAGAGAGAATGGGGTCAAAAGATACCAAGGGCTGTATTAAGGAAACAGAACAGATGATAAAAGGAAGATGAACATAGGAAACAGGATGGAAGAAAGATTAGGAAAAACTTCGTTATAGAATTAGTGAATTTTAGACAAAGTACTGGAACATCTTAAATATATCTGGTTATTCAAACACCATATGCATATGTACATATGTAAACTGTGGAAAATTCTGAAAAAGATGGGACCACCTGACCTGCCTCTTGATAAATCTATATGCAGGTCAGCAAACAACAGTTAGAACTGGACATGGAACAACAGACTGGTTCCAAATAGGAAAAGGAGTACGTCAAGGCTGTATATTGTCACCCTCCTTATGTAACTTCTATACAGAGTACATCATGAGAAATACTGGGCTGGAAGAAGCACAGCTGGAATCAAGATTGCCAGAAGAAATATCAATAACCTCAGATATGCAGATGGCACCATCCTTACGGCAGAAAGTGAAGAGGAACTAAAAAGCCTCTTGATGAAAGTGAAAGAGGAGAGTGAAAAAGTTGGCTTAAAGCTCAACATTCAGAAAATGAAGATCATGGCATCTGGTGCCATCACTTCATGGGAAATAGATGGGGAAACACTGGAAACAGAGTCAGACTTTATTTATTTGGGCTCCAAAATCACTGCAGATGGTGATTGCAGCCATGAAATTAAAAGACGCTTACTCCTTGGAAGGAAAGTTATGACCAACCTAGATAGCATATTCAAAAGCAGAGACATTACTTTGCCAACAAAGGTCCATCTAGTCAAGGCTACGGTTTTTCCAATGGTCAAGTATGGATGTGAGAGTTGGACTGTGAAGAAGGCTGAGCACTGAAGAATTGATGCTTTTGAACTGTGGTGTTGAAGACTCTTGAGAGTCCCTTGGACTGCAAGGAGATCCAACCAGTCCATTCTAAAGGAGAACAGTCTTGGGTGTTCATTGGAAGGACTGATGCTGAAGCCGAAACTCCAATATTTTGGCCAACTCATGTGAAGGATTGACTCATTGGAAAAGACCCTGATGCTGGGAGGGATTGGGGGCAGGAGGAGAAGGGGACGACAGAGAATGTGATGGCTGGATGGCATCACTGACTCTATGGACATGAGTATGGGTAAATCCCAGGAGTTGGTGATGGACAGGGAGACCTGGCATGCTGCGATTCATGGGGTTGCAAAGAGTCGGACACGACTGAGTGACTGAACTGAACTGATGCGTATGTACAAACAACAACAGCACACAGAAAATAGGCACTAAGTATTCGCATCTAGTTTTTGGAGTTAACTTTTGTTTGTTTTGTTTAATATTTCCTCATCACCTTTCTCCTTCTCCTCTTATTAGCATGTTAATCTTATATACAATAGACATCATTATTTACTCCTTGGAATTAAGTTTAATATGAATTTATAGCATTTAGTTTGGGTAAATGTTTTTAAAAATTGGAAACAAGTGTTAAATATCAGCCTGTCTGTCCTCTGTATGCCCAATGTCTTGAATAGTGCTTGGCTTTCAGCAATAGCTCCATATATATTCTCTGGTTGAATTAAGTGTTTCTGTACTTCTTACCTAGGAACACAGCCTTGTCTAACACCATGAACTAAGCCATGCCCTGTGGGGCCACCCAAGACAGGCGGGTCATGGTGGAGATGTCTGACAGAATGTGGTCCACTGGATAAGGGAATGGCAAACACTTCATTATTCTTGCCTTCAGAACCCCATGAACAGTATGAAAAGGCAAAATGATAGGATAATGAAAGAGGAACTCCCCAGGTCAGTAGGTGTCAAATATGCTACTGGAGATCAGTGGAGAAATAACTCCAGAAAGAATGAAGAGATGGAATTAAAGCCAAAACAATACCCAGTTGTGGATGTGACTGGAGATAAAAGCAAGGTCCGATGCTGTAAAGAGCAATATTGCATAGGAACCTGGAATGTCAGGTCCGTGAATCAAGGCAAATTGGAAGTGGCCAAAAAGGAGATGGCCAGAGTGAACATCAACATTCTAGGAATCAGAGAACTAAAATGGAATGGAATGGGTGAATTTAACTCAGATGATCATTATATCTACTACTGAGGACAAGAATCCCTTAGAAGAAATGGAGTAGCCATCATGGTCAACAAAAGAGTCTGAAATGCAGTACTTGGATGCAATCTCAAAAATGACAGAATGATCTCTGTTTGTTTCCAAGGTAAACCATTCAATATCACAGTAATCCAATCCTATGCCCCAACCAGTAATGCTGAAGAAGCTGAAGTTGAATGATTCTATGAAGACCTACAAGACCTTTTAGAACTAACACCCAAAAAAGATGTCCTCTTCATTATAGGGGACTGGAATGCAAAAGTAGGAAGTCAAGAAACACCTCGAATAACAAGCAAATTTGGCCTTGGAATATGGAATGAAGCAGGGCAAAGGCTAATAGCTTTTTGCCAAGATAATGCACTGGTCATAACAAACACCCTCTTCCAACAATACAAGAGAAGACTCTACACATGGACATCACCAGATGGTCAAAACTGAAATCAGATTGATTATATTGTTTGCAGCCAAAGATGGAGAAGCTCTGTACAGTCAGCAAAATCAAGACTGGGAGCTGACTGTGGCTCAGATCATGAACTCCTAATTGCCAAATTCAGACTTAAATTGAAGAAAGTAGGGAAAGCCACTAGACCATTCAGGTATGACCTAAATCAAATCCTTTATGATTATACAGTGGAAGTGAGAAATAGACTTAAGGGACTAGATCTGATAGATAGAGTGCCTGATGAACTATGGATGGAGGTTTGTGGCATTGTACAGGAGACAGGGATCAAGACCATCCCCATGGAAAAGAAAGGCAAAAAAGTAAAATGGCTGTCTGAGAAGGCCTTACAAATAGCTGTGAAAAGAAAAGAAGCGAAAAGCAAAGGAGAAAAGGAGACATAAGCATCTGAATGCAGAGTTTCCAAGAATAGCAAGAAGAGATAAGAAAGCCTTCTTCAGCAATCAATGCAAAGAAATAGAGGAAAACAACAGAACGGGAAAGACTAGAGATCTCTTCAAGAATATTAGAGATACCAAGGGAACATTTCATGCAATAATGTGCTCAAAAAAGGACAGAAATGGTATGGACCTAACAGAAGCAGAAAATATTAAGAAGAGGTAGCAAGAATACACAGAACTGTACAGAAAAGATCTTCACGACCAAGATATTCATGATGGTATGATCACTCATCCAGAGCCAGACATCCTATTTCCAAGGCCCATTTCAAGTGGGCCTTAGAAAGCATCACTACAAACAAAGCTAGTGGAGGTGATGAATTCCATTTGAGCTATTTCAAATCCTGAAAGATGATACTGTGAAAGTGCTGCACTCAATATGCCAGCATATTTGGAAAACTCAGCAGTGGCCATAGGACTGGAAAAGGTCAGTTTTCATTCCAATCCCAAAGAAAGGCAAAGCCAAAGAATGCTCCAACTACTGCACAATTACACTCATCTCACACGCTAGTAAAGTCATGCTCAAAATTCTCCAAGCCAGGCTTCAGCAATATGTGATCCGTGAACTTCCAGATGTTGAAGCTGTTTTTAGAAAAGGCAGAGGAACCAGAGATCAACTTGCCAACATCTGCTGGATCATTGTAAAAACAAGAGAGTTCCAGAAAAAAACATCTATTTCTGCATTATTGACTATGCCAAAGCCTTTGACTGTGTGGATCACAATAAACTATGGAAAATTCTGAAAGAGATGGGAATACCAGACCACCTGACCTGCCTCTTGAGAAACCTATATGCAGGTCAGGAAGCAACAGTTAGAACTGGACATGGAACAACAGATTGGTTCCAAATAGGAAAAGGAATATATCAAGGCTGTATATTGTCACCCTGCTTATTTAACTTCTATGCAGAGTACATCATGAGAAACGCTGGGCCAGAAGAAGCACAAGCTGGAATCAAGATTGCTGGGAGAGATATCAATAACCTCAGATATGGAGATGACACCACCCTTATGGCAGAAAGTGAAGAGGAACTCAAAAGCCTCTTGATGAATGTAAAGAGGAGAGTGAAAAAGTTGGCTTAAGGCTCTACATTCAGAAAACTAAGATCATGGCATCTGGTCCCATCACTTCATGGCAAATAGATGGGAAATCAGTGGAAACAGTGATTGACTATATTTTGGGGGGGCTCCAAAATCAATGCAGGTAGTGATGGCAGCCATGAAATTAAAAGACGCTTACTCCATGGAAGAAAAGTTATGACCAACCTAGACAGGATATTAAAAAACAGAGACATTACTTTGCCAACAAATGTCCGTCTAGTCAAGGCTATGGTTTTTCCAGTGGTCATGTATGGATGTGAGAGTTAGGCTATAAAAAAATCTGATTGCAGAAGATGATGCTTTTGAACTGTGGTGTTGGAGAAGACTCTTGAGAGTCCCTTGGACTGCAAGTAGTCCAACCAGGCTATTCTAAAGGAGATCGGTCCTGGGTCTTCATTGGAAGGACTAATGTTGAAGCTGAAACTCCAATACTTTGGCCCCCTGATGTGAAGAGCTGATACATTTGAGAAGACCCTGATGCTGAGAAAGATTGAGGTCAAGAGGAGAAGGGGACGACAGAGGATGAGATGATTGGATGGCGTCAATGACTCAGTGGACATAGATTTTGGGTGAACTCCGAGAGTTGGTGACAGGGAGGCCTGGCATGCTGCGTTTCATGGAGTTGCAAAGAGTCAGACATGACTGCAGCGACTTTACTGAACTGAAAACTTTGCATTTTTAAATAAATACTGTGTTTTAGAAGACAAACATTTATTTTCTTGTCTTTAGAATGTTAATATAGAACTGTGTTTAAAATAAAAAGCTACCCTCAAGAAAAAGACAAGAACATTATAATACTTGAGTTCACCCCTCTGATATATTTCATGTTAGTTGTTACATACATTAATTCAAAGTGTTTTAACCTGCTGCAAATTACAAATTATTGCTTTAGTTTCCTGAGGCATACTTGCTTTGCTTTATCCATGTGCTTACCAGTTTCTTAGTTCACTACTTCTCCCTGCACCCTGTTTCTCCTTTAAAGATTACATTTCTTCTTGCTGAAGTACATCTTTAGGTGTTTCTTTTGTCAAGTGTGCTGCTGCTGCTGCTAATTCGCTTCAGTCGTGTCCGACTCTGTGCAACCCCACAGACGGCAGCCCACCAGGCTCCCCTGTCCCTGGGATTCTCTAGGCAAGAACACTGGAATGGGTTGCCATTTCCTTCTCCAATGCATGGAAGTGAAAAGTGAAAGTGAAGTCTCTCAGTCGTGTCCGACTCTTAGCGACCCCATGGACTGCAGCCTACCAGGCTCTTCCGTCCATGGGATTTTCCAGGCAAGAGGACTGGAGTGGGTTGCCATTGCCTTCTCTAGTGTATGTAATGGTAAATTCTTGACTGTAATTGGTCTGAAATAATTTTCATTCTATTGTTGTTAAAATTATTCTGTTTGAATTTAGCCAATATGGTTAGTGTTCCCCTTGTTGCCAGAATTCAACCTCTGTATACCGGTCTGAAATAAATCTCAGAGTTTTGAGTGAAAAAGAAAGAAATAACTTTAATGCTTTGACAGACAAAGGGGACCACAACAGGTTAATGCCCTCAAGACTGTATCCCTTCCATGTTGGGGGGTGGAGTGGGAGATAGCATGAGGAGTATTTACAGTATTTAATGAGCAGGGCATGATCAGCTCAGGAACATTCTTCTGATTGGTTGGTAGTGAGGTAATTGGGAGATAGCATCATCTACCTTCTGGTTCAAACCAGTCTAGGGTCTACATGCTAATGGGCAGTGTTTTGTTAACTTCTTCCCCCAGCAGGGGTTTTCAGTATCTGCAAGATACCTTAAAGGACATGGTTCAGAATATTTTCTATAGTCCATGAGGAAAAACTAAAGGTCCTTGACTTTGTTTAATGGCTAAAGTATTATTATTTTGTCTTGACTGTATTCCTTTCTTTCCACATTTTCTCACTCCTCTGATTAAATTTACTCTTTGAAATGTTCTACAAACAAAAGCAGGTGGAAGACATGGGTAGGGGGTCTATTCTGGGAAGGTGTCATAGGGTCCTGCCTGATTACACTCTCTGTTTGAATAAACTTGAGAGAAATTTTTTCCTGACCATAGGCCCCTGACCTTTCTTTTCTTAGGACATTTGTTTAAGGCAACTTGGAACTATAAATCTTTTCCGCTTTGAAGGATAAATCTAGCCTCTTGCTAGTTGTACAACAAGGAATGTCTTTCTGAAGGAGCTGGGAGCCATCACTTTGAAATGTCCAGAAAGATAGAGCTCCGACCTCTGGGTCTCTCTGGGAGGGGAGGAGCCTGACTTTGATAAGTTGTATTTAGCAAATACAGATGACCTAATCACATTAAACACTTCACCCGTAAGTCTTCCACTAGTTAACTTCAAAGCTTAAATTCTTATTTTGTTTCAGTGGAGCTGGGTTTGATCACATATATCTCAATAGCCTTGAAAAAACTCTGCTTTGCCTGTTCAACTTATCTAGGCCAATTTTTCCCTGACAGAGCTTGATGTACCCCAGATTTCTATGCTTATATTTGTGTATTAATTTTATGATGCTCCTTCAATGTGAGGTTATGCTTTTTATTAATTCTGCAAATTATCAGTAATATTTCTCTCAGCTATTGTCTTTCCCCCATCTATTTTTCCTTTTCCTTGCTAGTAACACATTGCCCTCCCCAATCTAGCTGATCTTTCAAACATATCATTATCATTTATATAATTAATTCAATAACTTCAGCAAACCTCATTTGAAATGAATTCACATTTCAAAAGTTGATTGCATTGATTCCTTCTTTCCATCCTTCCTGCCATTTCTTGTGCATGTGTGCCTATTGGATTTTTTTCACACCCAAGCACAAATCCAGTAGATAATATGTCTAAATTCTTCTTTGAAAGGTTGTGCAATAAAGTCCCAATTTCTTTATCCTCAAGGAGTTTCACAGAATTTTTTTTTTTCAGTCACCTTTCAAGATCAGGAAGTCTGGCTTCCATTTATAATGGAGGCTACGACCCTTTCTCTTTTTGGATCCATTTTTATTCTCCTTTACCTATTTCTTGCCTTTGAAAATGTGTGTGTGTGTATGTGTGTGCGTGTGTGTGTGTGTATCTGTGTGTGTGTGTGTGAGTGCATGGGCTCATGCTCGGTGGCTCAGTTCTGTCTGACTCTTTCAACCCCATGGACTGTAACCAACCAGGCTTTTCTGTCCATGGAGTGGGTTACCATTTCCTACTCCAGGGATCTTCCTAACCCAGGCCTCGAACTGTGTCTCTTGCATCCCTTGCATTGGCCAGAAGATTCTTTAGCACTATGCCACCGAAACTTCCCTAGGAAGTGTAATCAAACACAAAAAACCTTCATCTTTCGCAACCATTACCACTGTCTTTCTAATTCATCTCTGGAACACAAAGAAATTTGTGTGTTTTTAGGGCTGGGGAAGCAGAATGAGCCACCCTAGAAAGTGGCAATTTGGCTTTTGGATTATTTTGATTTGAAAAAGGTAAGAGCCCAGAAAACTCAGAAAGAGCTCATTCCCTCCCTCTTAACTATCTAAGAAAACTTAGCTAGGAATTCCTTACCTGGAAGAGTGCTATTACCAAAGATAACTTTTATATCCAAAATATATAGCTACATGATGTGACAAATAATTGTGTACCAAGTCTTTGCTCTTCACATTTTCCTATGAATTGTCCTCTTCCTCTTTGAAGCTCCAGACCCCAGTCCCCTTCTCCTTAGCTCAGGTTGATATGTAAACTCCCATTACCTGATTATCAGGGAGTCTCATATTTTTATAAGGGCTCAGGCACAAACAAAATTTGTTTATCTGCCGTTAATCTGTCTTATGCCATTTTAATTACTAGACCAGCTAAAGAACTTAGAAGAGAAGAAGGGAATAGTTTTCAATCTCTATAGGATTCATCACCATTTGTTTAGTTGTTTTCTACCTAACTATTTATCTAACAGCACTGTTTGTTTGGAGGGAAAGCTGTCTCAGAGAGTGAATTCTCTGAACTGTGGTGACAGGAAACCTATGGATTGAGTTTACATATTTATACTTCTATGTTGCCTGGAGATTTACAGGTTTATATTTTTAGTGAATCTGAACTCTAGACTAAACTGCCAACTGTCTTCTTGGTAACTCATTTGAATGTTTAATAGGCATCCTCAAGTTTAAAATATCCAAATCAGAACACCTCCCAATCTTCTCCATTTCAGTAAATAAAATGGTGCTAGTTTCTGCAAACCCACATTTAAAATCTATCCCAGACTTTCTTTTGCTACCTTAACTATATCAAATCTATTACCTCTGCAACTTTGTGAAACTAAGCAGCACTATCCTTTTTCTCTTAATGTGTGTGTGCATGCCAAGTCGCTTCAGTCCTGGGGATCTTCCTGACCCAGAGATTGAACTCTTCTCCCTTATGTCTCCTGCATTGGCAGATGGGTTGTTTTCCACTAGTGCCACCAGGGAAGCCCTTTTCTCTGAGTAATATCACCATATTTTTTTTTTCATAGCATTCATGCTCTGGAACTGTTTTATTAATGCATTTATTTTTTCATGCCATTTGCCTATCAACATGCAAGTTTGATAATCAAGTTCATCACCCATCTTGTATATTGGCTTTTTCTCTGTGTACAGAGCTGTGAATAAACTTAATGAATCTTGGGTAAATGAATGAAAATCATTCTTCAGGATCAGAGAGAGATCAGTTAGACTTTGAACTTGGTGCCAAAGCTTACTTCTGTTCCTCCATAATACACAGTATTAAAAAAGACTTAATTGCTTAGTTTATACTTTCAAATACATATCTTATGTTTTAAAGGGAAAATCAATTAAAGGTCATTTCCTATTGCTATTTTCATATAAATTGAAACTATGAAGATATTAATTTCTTGATAATCTTGTTTATGTCTACAATATATTATAATATTTTACTGTGAAGGTTTACATCAGATACTACATTTGAGCAATAACACTTTCAAAGTCGGTTGTTCTCAAACTTTAGTGTTTTATATAACCTCACAACTCACTCATTTCTATTGAATCAGATTCTCAATATGCTTTTATCTGCTAAACATTTATGTTTCCTCATGTATAAAATGGGAAAATACTTAGTAGTGGGAATTCTTAAGAGCTCTAAATAAGACATTTATGTACAAGTCCTTCATACAATATATGGTACATACATGTGCTTGAAACTCTTTGCTATACTCACAGTTTCCTTCAGAAGTTTTCACTTTATTATATATCACTCATTTGATACTTAGTATCTACAAACTGATTAAAGTATAAGCGATTAATATTAAACTATGAATTCAAGGTGCACTATCAATCAGAAATTTTAAGAAACCCTTTAGATTACACATAGGTCCCCTTGGGATAATAGATTGCATTTCACTTTTAAGCTGGACTGACATACATCTTGAAAGCTGGTCGTGAGTTGTTTATGAAGTACAATGAAACTCAAAAATGAATTACTTTTTCTTGGGTTTATTGATATTTAAACATGGATGCAGAATGTGGTTTTACTTCATACATTTTTAAATAGTAGCCACACTGGAAACTGCTGATAAAATATTCATTACTTAAATTCCATCCATCATCTCATTTTCATACTCCAAATTTTTTATAACAAAACGTTTGTGTGTTTAATTTTACTCTTTTCCTATCCACTGAATGAGTAATGAGAAACACAGAACTGCAAGAATTTAATTTCTACATACTATTTCTACATAAATCAGGTCTACTTGGAGGAGTGTGGTTGATTCCTATTCTGGGGTTTGAACAAGAGCCTGGGACTTGTGCCAAGAAAGAAATGTTATCTATCAGTGTCATCTATCAATATAGTCATATTAAAACGAAAAAAGAACCAGCTTAAAAGGACACATAGGTGACAAATTTTGGAAAATTAGAGCATCAACATTTGCTTTGAAAAATCAAACTAGCAAAATAAATAAACATGACAGTTTAACTTTATTGAATTTTAAAAATCACTTTAAATATTGTAATTCTGGAAAGACCCTGTTTCATCTACAATCTAACACTTCTCTTTTGATAAAACTGTTTCATAAAATTAATATATATATATATATTTATTTATTTTTGGTTGCTCTGGAACTTTGCTGCTTCATGGGCTTTTCCTGAGTTGCAGAATGCAGATTTCCCATTATGGCAGCTTCTTTTCCTGCAGATCACAGGGCTCTAGTCACCTGAGCTTGAGTAGTTGCAGCACATGGGCTCAGTAGTTGGGGCTCCCAGACTCTAGAGAATAGATTCAGTAGCTGTGGTGTATGGGCTTGGTAGCTCCTTGTCAGGTGGGATTTTCAGGAATCAGAGATCAAACAGTTGTCTCCTGCACTGTGTATTCTTTACCATTGAGGCACCAGGGAAGCCTCATACAATTATTTTACAGAAAACTTAGTAACAAGTCAGTATTATTTATTTGTGTTTATACTTCAGTTCATTCACTCAGTCCTGTCCAACTCTTTGTGACTCCATGAACTGCAGCACACCAGGTTTCCCTGTCCATCACCAACTCCCAGAGCTTGTTCAAACTCATGTCCAACTAGTCAGGGAGGCCATCCAATCATCTCAGCCTCTGTCATCTCCTTCTCTTCCTGGCATCAATCTTTTTGAATATCAGGGTCTTTTCCAATGAGTCAGTTCTTCACATCAGGTGGCCAAAGTATTGGAGCTTCAGCTTCAGCATCAGTCCTTCCAATTAATATTCAGGACTGATTTCCTTTAGGATTGGCTGGTTTGATCTCCTTGCAGTCCAAGGGACTCTCAAGAGTCTTCTCCAACACCACAGTTCAAAAGTATCAATTCTTCAGTGCTCAGGTTTCTTTATAGTCCAACTCTCACATGGCTACTGGAAATACCATAACTTTGACTAGAGGGAACTTTGTTGGCAAAGTAATGTCTCTGCTTTTTAATATGCTATCTAGGTTGGTCATGGATAGGAGAGTTAAAGAAAGCTGAGTGCTGAAGAATTGGTGCTTTGGAACTGTGGTGTTGGAGAAGACTCTTGAGAGTTCCTTGGACTGCAAGGAGATCCAACCAGTCTATCCTAAATTTAGGAAATCAGTCCTGAATATTCATTGGAAGGACTGACATTGAAGCTGAAACTCCAATACTTTGGCCACCTGATGCAAAGAGCTGACTCATTTGAAACGACCCTTATGCTGGGAAAAATTGAAGGCAGGAGGAGAAGGGGATGACAGAGGATAAGATGGTTGTATGGCATCGCCGACTCAATGGACATGAGTTTTAGTAAGCTCCCGGAGTTTGTGATGGACAGGGAGGCCTGGCACGCTGCAGTCCATGGGGTTGCAAAGAGTCAGACATGACTGAGCAACTGAACTGAACTGAACTGAACTGAAGGTTAGTCATAGCTTTTCTTCCAAGGAGAAACTGTCATTTAACTTAATGGTTGCAGTCACCATCTGCAGTGATTTTGGAGCCCAAGAAAAAAACGTCTGCTATTGCTTCCATTGTTTCCCCATCTATTAGCCATGAAGTGATGGGACCAGATGTCATTATCTTTGTTTTTTGAATACTGAGTTTTAAGCCAACTTTTTCACTCTTCTCTTTCACTTTTATCAAGAGGCTCTTCAGTTCCTCTTCACTTTCTGCCATAAGGGTAGTGTCACCTGCATATATGAGGTTATTGATATTTCTCTCTATAATCTTGATTCCAGGTGTGATTCATCCAGCCTGGCATTTCTCATGATGTACTCTGCATATAAGTTAAATAAGCAGGGTGACAATATACAGCCTTTATGTACTCCTTTCCTGATTTGGAACCATTTGCCATGTCCAGTGCTGACTGTTGCTTCTTCGTCTGCATACATATTTCTCAGGAGGCAAGTAAGGTGGTCTGATATTCCCATTTTTTTCAGAATTTTCCAGTTTGTTGTGTTCCACACAGTCAATGGCTTTGGTGTGGTGAATAATGCAGAAGTAGATGATTTTCTGCAACTCTCTTGCTTTTGTGATGATCCAATAGATGTTGGCAATTTGATCTCTGGATCTTCTGCCTTTTCTAAATCCAGCTTGAACATCTGGAAGTTCTTGGTTCACATGCTTTTGAAGTCTTCCATGGAGAATTTTGAGCATTACTTTGTTACTGTGTGAAATGAGGACAATTGTATAGTAGTTTGAACATTCTTTGGCATTGTCTTTCTTTGAGATTGGAATGAAAACTGACTTCCAGTCCTGGGGCCACTGCTGAGTTTTCAAAGTTTGCTGGCATATTGAGTGTAGCACTTTAACTGCATAGTCTTTTAGAACTTGATATAGCTCAGCTGGAATTCCATCACTTCCATGATTTTTGTTCATAGTCATGCTTCTTAAGGCCCACTTGACTTCAGACTCCAGGATGTCTGGCTCTAGGTGAGTGATTACACCATTGTGGTTATCCGGGTAATTAAGATGTTTTCTGTATAGTGTTTATATTTAGTGTATAGTAAAAATAAATGTAATAGTCAATGAAACAAATTGTTTTTGATAATTATTTCTGTAACAAAAAAGGAATTAACATGTGAAATGTATAAAACATTTCAACCAAAAATTATAATCTTTATTTTTAAATGTATCATGTCTTATCATGACTTTCTTTTTATCTCTTCTATAATATGGTAAATGACAGCTAAAAAATTTTAAAGCCGTATATTTTCGGCAGAAAATTACCACTACTGTATATATATATATTTTTTCTTTAATATATAAAAATATTTATTATGGCTTTCCTCTTTTCTGTATCTTTCAAATGCCAGATACATGAAAAATTAGTCCCTTCTTATGTATTATTACATCCATAATACTAATAAGCTTCTACTTTTAGAGAATGCTCAATATTTAAATCTTTCATGTTTTAAATTACTGATACATTCACAATATGTTCAAAAGCTTTCTTCAGTTATAAAAATGGAGTTGCCTTCTCTGTTCAAAAATTTTTGGCCTAATTGTAAATGCAATCTTTGAAGTTTCAATCATCTAAATCCTTAAGGTCAGAGATTTCTTTAAATGCAAGATAACTGCTCAACTCAGAATATATTCTGTTCTGTGATTTAGTGAATATTTTGGATTAACAAATGAAAGTAAAGGTCTCTTCAGAAATCTCTAATTCTGCTTGCTACACCTTAAACAAATTTACCATTTAAAATATTTAGCATTCACTATATTCTGAGAGGTAATGTTTGCAAGTCATTTTATGTGTAACAGATATATATATATATATATATATATAGTTTGTTTGTTTAGTGTTGCTTTTCTTGGGAGTTACTCTTGGAGAAGAATATAAAGAAAAAAGAAACAGTCACCATGAGTGATGGATTTTTGGATATTGTAAGTGAAACAAGTCTCCTTTTTTTTGCTTTCTCTAAGGAACATTAGTAAGCATATTTGATTCCTCATGGGTATTAATACAAAGAAAAAAGAACCCAGGCCCTTAAGCTCAATTAAATGACAAGTTAAATGTGAAAACATTAAAGAAGATGGAAAAACTATAGACTATTTCAAAGGAAATAAGGACCTTAAGAAACAGATGATAAATAGATGTTTTCATCAGAGTATTCACTGTCTGAGGCAAGCCCATGTTTTCACTCAGTGCTATTCTGCTATATTTTCTTTAGCTATTTCATGATATTTCATTTACATATGAATGAGAAATGCCTTGTAAGATTTATAATACATTTGAGAAATGAAAAATAATTATGTTTTCATGAAAATTTCTTAACATTTTTATTCTATGTCATTGATAATTTGAGGGATTATGTTTGGTTATATTATAAACTGAAGCAAATATTTATATGAAGAATCAATATTTTATTTTATTTTTGATGAATGTTAGTATAGAAAAACAGTGGATAAAGAGTGACCTCTTTACGGTAGAAATATTTATATGTAAATGTTTATGAAATAGCATTTAATATCTTGAGATTAAAATTTTGCATATATCTCAGTAGAGATTCTGTTTAATTAAATACAAGTTCTCTCTATTACCTTATGTTCTAAAATATTAATGACCTGAACCAGAGTCTGCATTAAAAGAGAGGTCATGGTTTGTGTTCTCTGCAGTCTCCAATATGAGGAAATAAATAATATCACTAATCTATGCTAACAGAGACATACAAACTTACTTAATTTCTCTGATACACTTGATTGCTTTCTAAGTGTGTTTTTTCATTAGCATCTGAATCATTAAGTAGATCCAAAGTACAGGATTTCATTAAATTACAGTTCTTATAAATGACAAATTGTTGAACACCAATGATTACATAAACTACCACGTGGAATTTCTGAAGAGCTAAATTCCTTAATTGTGTGAAAGAACGTTAATTATTTTGGAAAAAAATTAAGATTTTTTTAATTGAGATTGGAAAGAAAGTCAGGGATTTTTCAGGGAGCTTTCGTATACGAGGTTAAAAAATCTAAGTTTATTCTGGAAATATGAAGATACGTCATGACATTGAGGGTGGTTGAAAAATAGATGGAGAACAGTGAGTGAAAAAAAATTTTTTTTCATTGGAAAAATAGAGTTCTTCAATAGTTAGAACTAATTTTCTGCATTAGAAGCAAGGAAAGGATAGAGGTGAAAAGACAAGAGGGGAATAAGGAGGTAAGACCCAACCATTTGGGGATCCTTCCTGGAAAATACCAGAAAAGAAGTGATGCTGGCTAAAGATAAGAGGGAAAAGTCCAGTGAGAACCCAGCCACCTAGGGACCTTCCCCTTACCTCACCCATAATGGGGGAAACTATGGTCAGGAGATGGGCAGCTGAACTTGATAAACAAGGAGCAGAGTGACATGATAGAACTTCCGTGGGCTGCGCATGCCCAGACTTTGTTGTTCAATTTGATCTCTGGTTCCTCTGCCTTTTCTAAATCCAGCATGAACATCTGTAAATTCATAGTCCACATACTGTTGAAGCCTGGCTTGGAAAATTTTGAGCATTACTTTGCTAGCGTGTGACATGAGTGCAATTGTGTGATAGTTTGAACATTCTTTGGCATTGCCCTTCTTTGGGGTTGGAATGAACACTGACTTTTTCTAGTCCTGTGGCCACTGCTGAGTTTTCCAAATTTCCTGGCATATTGAATGCAGCACTTTAACAGCATCATCTTTTAGGATTTGAAATAGCTCAGCTGGAATTCCATCACCTCCACTAGCTTTGTAGGACTGCTTCCTAAAGACCATTTAACTTTGCACTCCAAGATATCTGGTTCTAGATAAGTGACACCATCATGGTTATCTGGGTCCTTAAGACCGTTTTTGTACAGTTCTTTCATGTTTTCTTGTCATCTCTTTTTAATCTCTTCTGGTTCTGATAGATCCTTGCCATTTCTGTCCTTTATTGTGTCCATATTTGCATGAAATATTCCCTTGGCATCTCCAATTTTCTTGAAGAGCTCTCTAGTCTTTCTTATTCTATTTCCCTCTTTTTCTTGGCATTGTTCACTTTTAAAAGGCTTTTGTAACTCTCTTTGCTCTTCTTTGAAACTCTGCATTCAGTTGGGTATATCTTTCCTTTCCTCCTTTGCCTTTCACTTCTTTTCTCAGCTATTTGTTAGCCCTCCTCAGACAACCACTTTGCCTTCTTGCATTTCTTGTTCTTGGGGATGGTTTTTGTTACTGCCTCTTGTACAATGTCACAAACCCCTGTCCATAGTTCTTCAGACACACTCTTTATCAGATCTTATCCCTTGGAATTTATTTGTGACTTCTACTATATAATTATAAGGGATTTGATTTAGATTATGTCTAGGGAGTATGTAATTTCCTAGGTTCTGTCTCACGACAGCAAAGATTTGAAAAGGCACACCAGTGATATAACTCAGAGTTTTATTAGGCAAGCAAAGGAAAGTACACCCTTGAGGCATGAGGGTGGGCTGACCCCAAAGGAGTCAGCAGCCTCTTTTTATGTTTTATCTCCTTCCTCTGAGTCTGCCCTAGGCAAATTGGGCTAGCCAAGAAGGGGGTGCATTTGTTTCACTTGAAGTTCTCACTCAAGTCCACTGATATTCTTTTGTTCCATTTTCATGGGCTTTTTCCCTTTTTTGTCTTTTAGCCACCTCCATTTTGGAGTCCTTTCTCCTATTCTAACTACCTAGCAGTTATATCTGAATGGCCTACTGATTTTCTCTATCTTCTTCAATTTAAGTCTGAATTTTGTACTAAGTAGCTCATGCCCAGACTAGACAGATATATAGTCTGTCTAACAAACCTCTAACACCTCTAAAAAACCCAAACTCATAATAACAACAGTATTATAAAATCTGCACCTGGTTCCCTCCACCACCACCATGGGCATTTCTTAACAAATGAAAGGTGAGGGCATGCACAATAATAACTTTTTATGGCCTCAAGACAGTCAGTCAAATAGCAATCGCCTGTCACACATGATCACCCCTGACTTCTCACAGAATAACTCCTTATAAACATCCTTAAGCCTGTACCTGTATGGGGGGGGCTGGTTTAACCTCACAGAAATAGCCCACTCTCCCTTTGAGAGTACTATTTTTCTTCAGTCACCCAGTCATGTCTGACTCTTTGTGACCCCATGGACTGCAGCATGCCAGGCCTCCCTGTCCCTCACCATTTCTGAATTTGCCCAAGTTCATGTTCACTGCATTGGTGGTGCTGTCCAGCCATCTACGCTTTAAAAAACTTTGCTTTGTGCTTAAATCTGAAGCAGTAGTTTGCAAATTTTTGCTTGCTATTGCAAGGATTGAAATTGCTAGTCTGGGTCTCCTGTTGATCTCTTTGGTTAAGGCTCTCTGACATGTCATCACCACCAACCCCATAAGAGATTCAGGTGAGTCATGACATGAGATTTCAGGGAAAGAAAGGTAAGTGTCTGAATTTAAATCAGGAACATGAGACTGTGTGTGCAGGAGCTAAAATGAGCACTAAGTGACTTGCAGATGATGATGTCTTCTAAGGACTGCTCTTATGATGTGAGAGTAACACCATACATGACCCTGTAGGGCTCCTGGACACAAAAGCCTTCCTGTGTCCCTAGTTTCTTAATTACAGGAAATAGACTTCATTGAACCTCCTTGACCTTCCCTGAATTCCAAAGATCAGGTTTAAACACTTGCTAATTAGAGAAGGGAGGGGTTGTAGACAAGGGATGAATAGTTAAGAGAAACAATAGTGCAGCCTCTGGCAGAGGGTCCCATCAAGGAATATACAAAATATCTTTGAGTGTTTGCAGATAATGAAGCCTCCGTCAGGAGGAAGAACCTAATGGTATACTGCCCACATGTAGATACCCATAAGTACTGTAGACCCCAGATTAGCTAGAACCAGAAGATTGATGACACTGACTCCCAATTACCTCACCATCAACCAGTCAGAAGAATATCAAGAAATTATAAAACCTCACAATCCACTTCAGGTTTGGACATAGAGCCTTGAGGCCTTTAGCCTGCTCTGGCTCCCTTTTTCTAAAAATATTCCCCTTTTCTACTTCACCCAGAACTGTCTCCAAATATTAATTTGATGTCAGGTTACAGAGGCCAGATTCAGTTTCAAGAGCTGCAGATGTCAGTTTCAGAATTGCTCCTGGATTTATTTTCATGAACAACCAAGATAATATTATCCAGAAGTTACATAGAGTGGTCAGAGAAATACCGCAAAACTCATGTGATAAGACTGGTGGCAGCACCGAAATTAACAAAGAGAGAAATGCTATTTTGAAACGCAAGTGAACGATTTTATGTTAGCCAAGGCAGGTCTGGTGGCTCAGATGGTAAAGAACCTGCCTACAATGCAAAAGACTTGTGTTCAATCCCTGCATCAGGAAGATACCCTGGAGAAGGGCATGGCAACCCACTCCAGTATTCCTGCCTGGAGAATTCCAAGGACAGAGGAACCTCACAGGTATAGGCCATGGAGGAGCAAAGAGTCAGACATGGCTGAGCAACTAACACATTCACTTCCAAGCACATTCAAAATATTAAGAAGAGATAAAATTATCCTGAGTCAAGTATTAATAGCACAGTTTCAAGTGAGGAATGTGCTGAAATTTGACCATGATGAAGACTATTTACAATTGTATGAAGGCTTTTTTTCTTTCCTTCTTTTCTTTTTCTTTCAAAACTTTTTCCTTGTTTAACTTCATATATATATATTTCATATTAATCTTTATATCTAGTTATCAAATATTCTATTTGTGTGTTTGGTTGTTTGTATTTTTACATACATTCATTAACTGACTTTTCTTACCCACATAATGTTCTCTTTCATTCCTCTTACTTGATAAAAACACAGAATTAAAGCCAATTTTTTCTTTTAGCATAGCAATTTAATAGCATTTTTCATTCAAGGGTCTTAAAAATAAATTGAGTTTACTATCTTATAAAGAAAAATGCTGGAACATTACCTTAAATAATACTGTACTTTTTTGGGCTAGTTTGCAGAAAATGTATCTATTCAAGAGATAGAGTAATTTACTTAAAAATAAAATTAAAATAGTTTTAGAAACTATAACTGTAAGACATAGGACATAAATTCTATTCATAGAATTAACCACAACAAGAAATATAACTGTTAAAGGCAAAAGAATAGAAAAGGGAAAATGTAAATTAGTAAACATCATCTTGAATATATCTTATCATCCATTATGCTTTAGGAGAAAGAGACAGAAAATAAAACTTAATGAGTAGTTGTCTAAGTTCCTCTACCATTTAATGTTCTCCAAATTAACTTTCTGAAGCTAACCAGAAACAAAACCCGTCAGGAGATCAAATTTTATAACCTGCATGAAAAGAAAGATTCTTCAAGAATTTCAGTTAGGAACGATTCTTAGGAATAAATGTCAACAGACAATATTGTTTGCAGTCGGTTCCTGTTAAAGATATACCATTCACTGTTTAATATGAATTAAGACTGAAGTTACCACAGAAATGCTGTAAAAGGTGTTTTGTTTTGTTTTTTCTTTTTTTTTTCTAGTGTTTGTTACTGTTTTCTCATTTCTCACAACTTGTATCCAGTTGAAGATCCTGACTTTGCACTCTGCAGATTCTCTGCACCCTGAATGATTTTGCTTCCTCAGGGCCACAATCCATTACATCTGTCTCAGCTTGGCTGATGCTCTGGCCATGGTTCTCTCTGCATTGAACACTGCTGGCACATTTTTTTGGCCTTTCAAACTTGAAACAAAATGAAAGTTAAAAAGAAATACAGAGGATGAATATTGTGCAAAACTGAGATGAAGTAGGAGTGATTATCTTTCTAGCAAGTTTGGTTTTGACCCTTCAATTCTCAACAAACACTAATTATGTACTTGCCACAATCTTACCTCAGGAAATAAGGGTAAGCCAAAAATAATATTTGAATCTGACATAATTTGATATCATTCTAATGTGTTTGTGGGGGAGGAAAGAAACAAATAAAATGGCAATAATAACATGATATGGAAAAATTATGTGATCACTGGGTGTTATATAACATATGAGCCCAAAGAACTACAAGAAAGGCTGACAGTGTCTGTTACCTCCTGGTCACCTAATAACATCAGTAACAACTGAATCCATCCATAAGAATGTTAACTTCAAAGGGGCAGAAATGTTTTATTTTCATAACTGTTCTACTTCAAGCACCCCTCTCATAAGATTACTAAGCATTCAATAAATATCTATCAAAATACTGAATGAAATACTTTGAGGTATTTGAACAGAAGTCATATTCTCAGCGAATTCAACTTTCTTATTAGAACTTGAAAGAAGGCAAACAAAGCTATGATCACTTACATAATTCTCAACAATACTTTTTACTTCTTGCAGCCTTAAACTTTAAAAAAATGCATATTTATACAACCAAAACACTGTAAATGGGGATTATTTTTAACTTAAATTTTGGAACCTGTACACTTCATATTTATTAGGATTTTAAACCAAAGGACTGCTCTAGTTTTCATAAGACTTTCTCCTGTGCTATTTTTTTTTTCCCCTAATCTCATCATTCTCAATCAATTAATGGAAAAGGTCTTGAGAGATTATCATCTGACTGGTCATTTTGCTTTGATGAGCATAGTAGGAGTTTCACATTCTTTGTTGTTGTTCAGTTGCTAAGTCCTATCCTACTCTTTGAGAACCCATGGACTGTGGCATGCCAGACATCCCTGTCCTTCACTACATCTGGGAGTTTGCTCAAACTCATGTCCATTGAGTCAATGATGCCATCCAACCATCTCATCTTCTGTCTCCCCCTTCTCTTCCTGCCTTCAATCTTTGGAGTAAAGGAATCAGTTCAGTTCAGTCGCTCAGTTGTGTCTCACTCTTTGCAATCCCATGAGTTGCAGCACACCAGGCCTCCCTGTCCATCACCAACTCCCAGAGCTCACTCAAAGTCACTTCCATCAAATTGGTGATGCCATCCAGCCATCTCATCCTCTGTCGTCTCCTTCTCCTTCTGCCCCCAATCCCTCCCAACATCAGAGTCTTTTCCAATGAGTCAACTCTTCGCGTGAGGTGGCCAAAGTACTGGAGCTTCAGCTTTAGCATCATTCCTTCCTTCCAAAGAAATCCCAGGGCCGATCTCCTTCAGAATGGACTGGTTGGATCTCCTTGCAGTCCAAGGGACTCTCAAGAGTCTTCTCCAACACGACAGTTCAAAAGCATCAATTCTTCAGAGCTCAGCTTTCTTCACAGTCCAACTCTCACATTCATACATGACTGCTAGAAAAACCATAGCCTTGACTAGACGGACCTTTGATGTATGGAGTAAAGGAATAGCCAAGCAGAAAATTCAGATGACCAGTAACTTAAACTTTTGGAAGCGAGAAGAGAGGAGGTAAAGTTGCCTTCCTCTCACATAAACTTCTACTTGTTTAGCAAGTAAACATGAGCCTCACCTGCCCCTTAGCACCATAGAGACAAAGACTGTATTCTCTTTTTGTAAAATGTAAGACTATCATATCTGCAAATCTGAAACTAACAATTAAAATTCTTTTTAACTTAAAGCCTGAGCATCTCCATTTCTTTTCTTAGAATATCCTTATGAAATCATCAAAATTCTTCCACTTCCCAGGAGTTTCTATACAAAAAACTGAGAGAGAGGGAGGCTAAAAATCCCAGTCCACCTCCCAGCTGGCTGGTTGTTCAAGCAACTCAGAATGTGTCCTGAGTTCACTTTCACACAGCTGTGCTCATTACTTTACACATACAGATATAAAGAAAAAACTAAAAAGGAAATATATTGAAGAAAGTTCTGGATATTGAAAATATAAAAAGCAAATGATAGAAAGTAAATTTTACCAAGGATTAGAGCATTTTAACTCATCAGAACTATAAATTAAATAGACATGAGTAATGCTGATATTTAGGATAAGACAGAATCTTGGTTCTGCTAAGAAATTATTAATCTTGAGAGTATCTTGCTTTTATAAATAATTTGGCCCTTTAAAATTTATTCAATTATTTAGGATTTTTTTAACCTTCATTATTTAAGATGTTATAGAATTACAGTATTCTCTATATACTACTTTCTTTGTACAATTTCAGTTGGAATGAGCCTTGTTTCTTAGAGAAAACTATAGATTCTGAATTATCATATTGTTTCATATGAGAATAAAAATGTTTTCTACATGAATGCAATTAAAAATGGCCGATAGATATTCCAATTAGTTGTTTCAATATGATGGTCATAAAATTTATTTTAGAGTAAAAATGCAAAGAATCTTCCATATCCCATTTGTTAAAGAGAAAAGAAATAATATTTTGCAATTCACTTATTTATTACATACTTTTCAAATGTGTATATGACACCACCCTTATGGCAGAAAGTGAAGAGGACCTCAAAAGCCTCTTGATGAAAGTGAAAGTGGGTAGTGAAAAAGTAGGCTTAAAGCTCAACATTCAGAAAACGAAGATCATGGCATCCGGTCCCATCACTTCATGGGAAATAGATGGGGAAACAGTGGAAACAGTGTCAGACTTTATTTTTTTGGGCTCCAAAATCATTGCAGATGGTGATTGCAGCCATGAAATTAAAAGATTCTTACTCCTTGGAAGGAAAGTTATGACCAACCTAGATAGCATATTCAAAAGCAGAGACATTACTTTGCCAACAAAGGTTCGTCTAGTCAAGGCTATGGTTTTTCCTGTGGTCATGTATGGATGTGAGAGTCGGACTGTGAAGAAGGCTGAGTGCCGAAGAACTGATGCTTTTGAACTGTGGTGTTGGAGAAGACTCTTGAGAGTCCCTTGGACTGCAAAGAGATCCAACCAGTCCATTCTGAAGGAGATCAGCCCTGGGATTTCTTTGGAAGGAATGATGCTAAAGCTGAAGCTCCAGTACTTTGGCCACCTCATGCGAAGAGTTGACTCATTGGAAAAGACTCTGATGTTGGGAGGGATTGGGGGCAGAAGGAGAAGGAGACGACAGAGGATGAGATGGCTGGATGGCATCACTGACTGGATGGACGTGAGTCTGAGTGAACTCCGGGAGTTGGTGATGGACAGGGAGGCCTGGCGTTCTGCAATTCATGGGGTGGCAAAGTGTTGGACACGACTGAGCGACTGATCTGATCTGATATATATTTATGTCAAATTTCATTTGTTTTTTTTTTTAATTATTATTTTATTGTGAACACATCCCAAGTCATTAAGTATTCTTTGAAAATTCAATGTTTCATGACTGTATGATAATCTGTGTTGCTGCTGCTGTCGCTGGTAAGTTGCTTCAGTCATGTCCGACTCTATGCGACCCCATAGACGGCAGCCCACCAGGCTCTGTCGTCCCTGGGATTCTCCAGGTAAGAACACTGGAGTGGGTTGCCATTTCCTTCTCCAATGCATGAAAGTGAAAAGTGACAGTGAAGTCATTCAGTCGTGTCTGACTCTTCGCGACCTTTCAGGACTGCAGCCTACCAGGCTCCTCTGTCCATGGGAGTTCCAGGCAACAGTACTGGATTGGGTTGCCATTGCCTTCTCCCATGATAATCTGTGAATGTACCATAATTTTAAAAATAATATTTTATGTCCTAACTCCTAATTAATCAAATTGTCATTTAATAATGTGATAGAGATCACTATTTAATACTGATAATAGTAACTAGATCATATTTGATGTGAAAAAACATGAAGAAAAATGACAAAATCAGAATCTTGACAAATAAAATATTTATACCTGAAATGTTGAACAAAGTAAAAACTTATACCCTAACTCACAATGCAAAAATCAGAAAGCAAAAGGAAAACTTCATTTAAAAAATTGATAAGCACATTGCTGAATTTTAAAGTAGAAAAATTATCCAGGGACCAGTAATAAAAAGGAATCCCACAAGAAACAGTAAGATATATACTTGTTTACTTCCAGGAGGTAACTATCTCAGATCTATTAACTATCTTGGTGCTTGTGATTTGTAATCCCTTAGAGACAAGATATAAGCCCACAGATACTCTGGATAGGAAATCTGGAACTAGACTTCCTGCATAATGCAAGCAGGTGGCAAAGGACTGAATATCAGAACACCTGAGCAGGGACAATGCTTCTTTTTCTGCCATTTAGGCATGAAAGAAACATTTGGGGATAGCAGAGTAACATGACAAACTCAGATTCTAAAGGGAATACATGAAACAAAGCTTGCCTACAGCTTGGACAGAGTAGACTGCTATGTGACAGAGAAATCAATTTTCATCTCAAAGAATCCATTCAGTTTTTAGACTACTGTTCAAATAACCTAGATTTTATCCTAATACTCTTACTATTTAAATGATATGTCTTAACACGTGATTAAACTGTCCACAGTATTAAAGGACAGATTTTGTAGTGTCATGTAGAAAAATGTGGTTTTATTTTCTGTTTAGGACAGGGAAGCCTGGCGTGCTGTAGTCAATGGGGTCACAAAGAGTCAGACAAGACTGAGTGACTGAACTGAACTGAAGCTCCTTATGAAAGGTGTTGCTTTGCTGACATTTTTCCTCAAAGTAAGTAGCATATAACAATTTACTAAGTACAAATAAAAATGTATTTTAAATATCTTTCATGGATTTTGCTTGATTGTCCAGTTTTAATTATTCGTGAGAAAGATTTTATAACTTCCATGAATATACTTAATATAACCTAGGTGTGAAGGGTTAATGGTGGGCAGATAACTCTTGATTTGAATTTATCAAGAATTCATATGCTGTTGACCACACAATGCAAAAAAGATTCAACCCCAATTTTTTATTGAAATATAAATATCACAAGAGATGCTTTAAATAGAACTAGTGCAAAGGATTTCTAGAATCAGCTAGCCTCCCTTTTGGACACCTCTACTTCAATCACAAAGTTCTTTTGGTTCCTGCTTTCTGAAATCATGTTAATAGCTTCTCCAGTATCTTATTTTTCACAGTAATTCAACCCTAGTTCTTAAAGACTATTATACAGCAAAGCCAGAAGAGCAACAGCTAGCTTTGCCAATCACATTCTCTTAGAAAGTAGTCCAGCAACCACTTATGATCACTCAAAGCATATCATCTATGGTTCTCACTCTTCATACTTCAGCTTTAAGTACTTCATCCATTTGTGATATTCTAATGTGGAATTTCACTTTATTCTCCTCTGTGATAATTTTAAAGTATGTCTACTAATCCTTCAACACCTCTTCCTCAAAAAGTGCAACCTAATTCCCCTACCTTAGTGACTTGCTTATATAAAACAAAAGTATCACATCACAACACTCCCCTCACTACATTGCTCAAATTTTGATTTTTAAAAAAATTTTATCATTCAATAATATGTGCAACATATATGTACAACATATCAACTCTGTATTTCCATATGGACAAAAAAAAGGTTGATTTTTGTATTTATGGTAGTGTGATTTTTTTTTCTTTTAACCTTTGCATAATTTTGACATTTTACTGGGTCTTCCTTAATCCTAGACATGTCACTGTTAGCTGTGTGAAAGCTCTACAGGGTGGCTTTATGCTTATTTTAAAAGGTGAATGAAATATACTATCATCTAGGGTTGGGTCTTCTCTAATTGAGCAGAAACATCTGGTATCCCTCAAGGGTCTATGTTAAATGGTTTATTATTAATTTTGTATGTTAATGACTTGGAACCCTTTACATTTATGAAGCCAGCAGGGTTATTATTTTTGTCAATGACACACATTACTTGAAAAAGTCACTACAAATTAATGCTTTTTCTTCAGTAATAGAACATTGGCATAACATGAATATAACTTGAAGTTCATAAAAGTTTTAAAAATTAATTCAATAATTATTGTTTAATCAATAGAAAATATTCTTTATTGGAAATCCAATCAATTATACAATTTGAATCAGCAATGCCAGGAAAGTTATTTTTATAAAATAAATATACAATCATATTTAAGAAAGAAATTGTAAAATATATATATTCTATAGCAATTAACTAGTAGAATTGTATGTTTACCCAAAATTTTTAATACTGGCCATATAATTACACTGATGAGTTTTTAAAGCCAGTGTTTTAGGAATGGCTATAAATGGTTCAGAATATGCTTTAACCTCTAAGAAACAATGGCAAGATAATTACCAAGCTAAACAATAAATTGCAGTTTTGAATATTTTTTCCTGAATAAGAACACTGCTTTTGGATTGTTTGATAACTATCGACAAAATTTGCTTAGATGCTTTTAAGATCTCCTTGAGAATATGACATAGAAGTCTATTATTTGTGTAAATATATGCTAACTGCCTGTGTTATCAGAACCATGATTAATTTTAATATAATAATCTGTTCCACAGTGCCTCCTATTCATGTATTCAAAGTGTTAATTTGCTCAAAGTCTTTTTTCTGAGTATTCTTACCTTCTGTTCCCATTAGTGATAATTTATTACATGCTGAATCTCCCAGCCTCCTCCAGATCATGACCATAGATATTTCAGCTCTATTATCCACATCTGCCACAGGTTTAACTCTTCAGGGCATCCTTTCTCTTTCTCCTTTGACTCCTCTCTAATTTGTACATAGCCAATAAATTTTCATGATTCAAGGTACCTAAGTAGCTGCTGAGAAGAAATTTAATATCTTTTATCCAGTATTCTCTTGTGTTTTGAAACAAGGTGTTATTGCTCTTGCTATTGATACTTTTATTCATATAACTTCTCATACTACTTTTTAAAAATGTTTATTTATTTTTAAAGTATTTATTTATCTGTTTGACTGCACCAGGTCTTACTTGCAGAATGTGGGGTCTTTAGTTGCAGCATGCAGGATCTCTGACCAGGGATTGAATCCAGGCCCCCTTGGCAGTGGGAGCACAGAGTCTTAACCACTAGATCACCAGGGAAATCCCTAATTTCTCATATTATTTAGCAACTCTAATGTTATAGTGAATGCAGCCAATTTAGATTACAAAATAAAGAAAAATAACAATGTGTCTTTCATACAAACTTGTCATCTGTCAGAGATGCTTACCAATTTTCACGTTTAAAACCAGAACCTGGCACAATATTTCTTAAATACCTCATTTTCAAAATC
The DNA here is from genome assembly GCF_055505025.1 of Bos grunniens. Classification (NCBI taxonomy): domain Eukaryota; kingdom Metazoa; phylum Chordata; class Mammalia; order Artiodactyla; family Bovidae; genus Bos; species Bos grunniens. The sequence goes on from NC_141165.1 coordinate 139,809,927, forward strand.
TTAGTATATATTCTAGCTCGTTATGTATATATAGATATCTGTCTGGTACACGAGGTTTTTTTTTTTCTGTTTTTTTATATTTTATTTTATTTTTAAATTTCACAATATTGTATGGGTTTTGCCATATATCAAAATGAATCCGCCACAGGTATACATGTGTTCCCCATCCTGAACCCTCCTCCCTCCTCCCTCCCCATACCATCCCTCTGGGTATTCCCAGTGCACCAGCCCCAAGCATCCAGTATCGTGCATCGAACCTGGACTGGAGACTCGTTACATATATGATATTAAACATATTTCAATGCCATTCTCCCAAATCATCCCACCCTCTCCCTCTCCCACAGAGTCCAAAAGACTGTTCTATACATCAGTGTCTCTTTTGCTGTCTTTTATACAGGGTTATTGTTACCATCTTTCTAAATTCCATATATATGCATTAGTATATTGTATTGGTGTTTTTCTTTCTAGCTTACTTCTCTCTGCATAATAGGCTCCAGTTTCATCCACCTCATCAGAACTGATTCAAATGTATTCTTTTTAATGGCTGAGTAATACTCCATTGTGTATATGTACCACAGCTTTCTTATCCATTCATCTGCTGATGGACATCTAGGTTGCTTCCATGTCCTGGCTATTATAAACAGTGCTGCGATGAACATTGCGGTACATGTGTCTCTTTCCCTTCTGGTTTCCTCAGTGTGTATGCCCAGCAGTGGGATTGCTGGATCATAAGGCAGTTCTAGTTCCAGTTTTTTAAGGAATCTCCACACTGTTCTCCATAGTGGCTGTACTAGTTTGCATTCCCACCAACAGCGTAAGAGGGTACCCTTTTCTCCACACCCTCTCCAGCATTTATTGTTCGTAGACTTTTGAATCGCAGCCATTCTGACTGGCGTGAAATTGTAGCTCATAGGGGTTTTGATTATCATTTTTCTGATAATGAGTGATGTTGAACATCTTTTCATGTGTTTGTTAGCCATCTGTATGTCTTCTTTGGAGAAATGTCTATTTAGCTCTTTGGCCCATTTTTTGATTGGGTCATTTATTTTTCTGGAATTGAGCTGCAGGAGTTGCTTGTATATTGTTGAGATTAGTTGTTTGTCAATTGCTTCACTTGCTATTATTTTCTCCCATTCTGAAGGCTGTCTTTTCACCTTGCTTATGGTTTCCTTTGTTGTGCAGAAGCTTTTAAGTTCAATTAGGTCCCATTTGTTTATTTTTGCTCTTTTCTCAATATACTGGGAGGTGGGTCATAGAGGATCCTGTTGTGATGTATGTCAGAGAATGTTTTGCCTATGTACTCCTCTAGTAGTTTTATAGTTTCTGGTCTTACATAGAGATCTTTAATCCATTTTGAGTTTATTTTTGTGTATGGTGTTAGAAAGTGTTCTAGTTTCATTCTTCTACAAGTGGTTGACCAGTTTTCCCAGCACCACTTGTTAAAGAGATTGTCTTTAATCCATTGTATATTCTTGCCTCCTTTGTCAAAGATAAGGCGTCCATATGTGCGTGGATTTATCTCTGGGCTTTCTATTTTGTTCCATTGATCTATATTTCTGTCTTTGTGCCAGTACCATACTGTCTTGATGACTGTGGCTCTGTAGTAGAGCCTGAAGTCAGGCAGATTGATTCCTCCAGTTCCATTTTTTTTCTCAAGATTGCTTTGGCTATTCAAGGTTTTTTGTATTCCATACAAATTGTGAAATTATTTGTTCTAGCTCTGTGAAGAATACCGTTGGTAGCTTGATAGGGATTGCATTGAATCTATAAATTGCTTTGGGTAGTATACTCATTTTCACTATATTGATTCTTCAAATCCATGAACATGGTATATTTCTCCATCTATTAGGGTCCTCTTTGATTTCTTTCACCAGTGTTTTATAGTTTTCTATGTATAGGTCTTTGGTTTCTCTAGGTGGATATATTCCTAAGTATTTTATTCTTTTTGTTGCAATGGTGAATGGTATTGTTTCCATAATTTCTCTTTCTATTTTCTCATTATTAGTGTATAGGAATGCAAGGGATTTCTGTGTATTGATTTTATATCCTGCAACTTTACTATAGTCATTGATTATTTCTAGTAATTTTCTGGTGGAGTCTTTAGGGTTTTCTATGTAGAGGATCATGTCATCTGCAAACAGTGAGAGTTTCACTTCTTTTCCAATTTGGATTCCTTTTATTTCTTTTTCTGCTCTGATTGCTGTGGCCAAAACTTCCAAAACTATGTTGAATTGTAATGGTGAAAGTGCGCACCCTTGTCTTGTTTCTGCCTTTAGAGGAAATGCTTTCATTTTTTCACCATTGAGGATAATGTTTGCTGTGGGATTGTCATATATAGCTTTTATTATGTTGAGGTATGTTCCTTCTATTCCTGCTTTCTGGAGAGTTTTTATCATAAATGGATGTTGAATTTTGTAAAAGACTTTCTCTGCATCTATTGAGATAATCATATGGGTTTTCTTTTTCAATTTGTTAATGTGGTGTATTACATTGATTGATTTGTGGATATTGAAGAATCCTTGCATCCCTGGGATAAAGCCCACTTGGTCATGGTGTATGATCTTTTTAATGTGTTGTTGGATTCTGATTGCTAGAATTTTGTTAAGGATTTTTGCATCTATGTTCATCAGTGATATTGGCATGTAGTTTTCTTTTTTCGTGGCATTTTTGTCAGGTTTTGGTTATTAGGGTGATGGTGGCCTCATAGAATGAGTTTGGAAATTTACTTTCCTCTGCAATTTTCTGGAAGAGTTTGAGTAGGATAGGTGTTAGCTCTTCTCTAAATTTTTGGTAGAATTCAGCTGTGAAGCCGACTGGACCTGGGCTTCTGTTTGCCGGAAGATTTCTGATTACAGTTTCAATTTTCTGTGCTTGTGATGGGTCTGTTAAGATTTTCTATTTCTTCCTGGTCCAGTTTTGGAAAGTTGTACTTTTCTAAGAATTTGTCAATTTCTTCCACGTTGTCCATTTTATTGGCATATAATTGCTGATAGTAGTCTCATGATCTTTTGTATTTCTGTGTTGTCTGTTGTGATGTCTCCATTTTCATTTCTAATTTTATTGATTTGATTTTTCTCCCTTTGTTTCTTGATGAGTCTGGCTAATGGTTTGCCAATTTTATTTATCCTTTCAAAGAACCAGCCTTTGGCTTTGTTGATTTTTCCTATGGTCTCTTTTGTTTCTTTTGCATTTATTTCTGCCCTAATTTTTAAGATTTCTTTTCTTCTACTAATCCTGGGGTTCTTCATTTCTTCCTTTTCTAGTTGCTTTAGGTATAGAGTTAGGTTATTTATTTGACTTTTTCTTGTTTCTTGAGGTATGCCTGTATTGCTATGAACTTTCCCCTTAGGACTGCTCTTACAGTGTCCCACAGGTTTGGGGTTGTTGTGTTTTCATTTTCATTCGTTTCTATGCAAATTTTGATTTCTTTTTTGATTTCTTCTGTGATTTGTTGGTTATTCAGCAGCGTGTTATTCAGCCTCCATATGTTGGAATTTTTAATAGTTTTTCTCCTGTAATTGAGATCTAATCTTACTGCATTGTGGTCAGAAAAGATGCTTGGAATGATTTCAATTTTTTTTTAATTTACCAAGGCTAGATTTATGGCCCAGGATGTCATCTATCCTGGAGAAGTTTCCATGTGCAGTTGAGAAAAAGGTGAAATTCATTGTTTTGGGATGAAATGTACTATAGATATCATTTAGGTCTAACTGGTCTATTGTATCTTTTAAAGTTTGTGTTTCCTTATTAATTTTCTGTTTAGTTGATCTATCCATAGGTGTGAGTGGGGTATTAACATCTCCCACTATTATTGTGTTATTGTTAATTTCTCCTTTCATACTTGTTAGCATTTGTCTTACATACTGCGGTGCTCCCGTGTTGGGTGCATATATATTTATAATTGTTATATCTTCTTCCTGGATTGATCCTTTGATCATTATGTAGTGACCATCTTTGTCTCTTTTCACAGCCTTTGTTTTAAAGTCTATTTTATCTGATATGAGTATTGCTACTCCTGCTTTCTTTTGGTCTCTATTTGCATGGAAAATCTTTTTCCAGCCCTTCACTTTCAGTCTGTATGTGTCCCCTGTTTTGAGGTGGGTCTCTTATAGACAACATATGTACGGGTCTTGTTTTTGTATCCATTCAGCCAGTCTTTGTCTTTTGGTTGGGGCATTCAACCCAATTACGTTTAAGGTAATTATTGGTAAGTATGATCCCATTGCCATTTACTTTATTGTTTTGGGTTCGAATTTATACACTCTTTTTGTGTTTCCTGTCTAGAGAATATCCTTTAGTATTTGTTGGAGAGCTGGTTTGGTGGTGCTGAATTCTCTCAGCTTTTGCTTGTCTGAGAAGCTTTTGATTTCTCCTTCATATTTGAATGAGATCCTTGCTGGGTACAATAATCTGGGCTGTAGGTTATTTTCTTTCATCACTTTAAGTATGTCTTGCCATTCCCTCCTGGCTTAAAGAGTTTCTATTGAAAGATCAGCTGTTATCCTTATGGGAATTCCCTTGTGTGTTATTTGTTGTTTTTCCCTTGCTGCTTTTAATATATATTCTTTGTGTTTGATCTTTGTTAATTTGATTAATATGTGTCTTGGGGTGTTTTGTCTTGGGTTTATCCTATTTGGGACTCTCTGGGATTCTTAGACTTGAGTGATTATTTCCTTTCCCATTTTAGGGAAATTTTCAACTATTATCTCCTCAAGTATTTTCTCATGGTTTTTCTTTTTGTCTTCTTCTTCTGGGACCCCTATGATTCGAATGTTGTAGCGTTTAATATTGTCCTGGAGGTCTCTGAGATTGTCCTCATTTCTTTTAATTCGTTTTTCTTTTTTCCTTTCTGATTCATTTATTTCTACCATTCTATCTTCTAATTCACTAATCCTATCTTCTGCCTCTGTTATTCTACTATTTGTTGCCTCCAGAGTGTTTTTTTATCTCATTTATTGCATTATTCATTATATACTGACTCTTTTTTATTTCTTCTAGGTCCTTGTTAAACCTTTCTTGCATCTTCTCAATCCTTGTCTCCAGGCTATTTATCTGTGATTCCATTTTGATTTCAAGATTTTGGATCAATTTCACTATCATTATTCGGGATTCTTTATCAGGTAGATTCCCTATCTCTTCCTCTTTTGTTTGGTTTGGTGGGCATTTATCCTGTTCCTTTACCTGCTGGGTATTCCTCTGTCTCTTCATCTTGTTTATATTGCTCAGTTTGGGGTGTCCTTTCTGTATTCTGGCAGTTTGCGGAGTTCTCTTTATTGTGGAGTTTCCTCGCTGTGTGTGGGTTAGTACAGGTGGCTTGTCAAGGTTTCTTGGTTAGGGAAGCTTGTGTCGGTGTTCTGGTGGGTGGAGCTGGATTTCTTCTCTCTGGAGTGCAATGAAGTGTCCAGTAATGAGTTATGAGATGTCTATGGTTTTGTAGTAACTTTGGGCAGCCTGTATATTGGAGCTCAGGGCTGTGTTTCTGTGTTGCTGGATAATTTGCCTGGTATGTCTTGCCCTGGAACTTGTTGGCTCTTGTGTGGTGCTTGGTTTCAGTTGAGCTCCTGTCAATTAATGTTCCCTGGAGTCAGGAGTTTCCTGGAGTCAGGGTTTAGACTTAAGCCTCTTGCTTCTAGTTATCGCTTATTTTTACACTAGTCTCAAAACTTCTCCTTTTTACAGCACCAATGATAAAACATCTAGGTTAAAGACAAAAAGTTTCTCCACTGTGAGGGTCATCCAGAGAGGTTCACAGAGTTACATAGAGAAGAGAAGAGGGAGGAAGGAGTTAAAGGTGACCTGAATGAGATGAGGTGGAATCAATAGAGGAGAGGGCGGGCTAGCCAGTAATCACTTCCTTATGTGCACTCCACAACTGGACCACTCAGAGATGTTCACGGAGTTATACAGAGAAGAGAAGAGGGAGGAAGGAGACAGAGGTGGCCAGGAGGATAAAAGCGGGGAATGAAAAGGATGGAGACAGATCCAGCCAGTAATCAGTTCCCTAAGTATTCTCCACCATCTGGAACACACAGAAATTCACAGAGTTGAGTAGAGTAGAGAGGGGTTAGAAAGGAGACACAGGCGACCTGGTGGACAAAAAGGATAGTCCAAAGGGGGAGAGAGCAGTCAAGCCAGTAATCTCGCTCCCAAGTAAAAAATGGGTACTGAAGATTGGGTTCTTAAAGGTACAAAATTGGTAACAAATACGTAAAAGCAAAAATTAAAAATCTAGAGTAGAGTTTGGAATTTCAAAAATACAATGTTAAAGAAAAGAAGAAAAAAAAAAAGGAAAGAAAGAAAGAGAAAAAGAAAAAAAAACAAGGTCACAAAAATTATAAAAAATATATATATGAACTTTGCTTTTTTAAAAAATAGCGTCTTTTTTTTTTTTGCAAAGTAATAGTGGATTATAAAAGTGAAAATTAAAGGAGTAATATAGGGCTTAAAAATTTTTTTTAATTACAAAGAAAGAAAGAAGGAAAGAATCATCGTAAAAATAGTAAAAATATATCTAGGGCTTTCTCTGGTGTTGTTGTGGGTATTGTGGGGTCAGTTCATTTTTGGCTAGTTCTTTGGTCCAGCTTTTATTTCTCAAGATCTATAGTCCCCTTCCTATGTAGTTGGTACTAACGACAGGGTTTTAATCTATTGCCTGTCGCTTCCAAGGCGGTTCCCTCTGTTATAGCTTCTTCTGTTTGCTGGTCTCTTCAGTGTCTGATTTCTGCCCTGATACAAAGGGGGTGGTGGTGAACACTTTTTTTTTTTTTTTTAAGGCTCATTTGCTCAGTCTCGCTGTGAGGAGGGAGGGACGCTGCAAACAAATAACACTGGCGTGTACTCGCAGTGCCTCAGCCACACTGGGCCTGCCCCTGCTCATGGCGCGTGTAGCCTCCCTGCCCACACTGCTCAGGCTCTAGGTTGTTCCGCTGGGAACCATCCCGAGGCCGGCCCTGGGCTGCCTGCCCCTCCCAGGTCCAAGCTGCTCAGGTTCAGGCACTTGGGTAGTCCCCAGAGGCTCAGACTTGGTTGGGCCTGCGTTTTGTACCCTTCCCAGGTCCGAGCAGTTCAGGTGATGAGGTGTTTGGCGAGTGCGGATGCTGCAACTTATCGCCTCCCCGCCGCTCGGTTTTCTTGGTGTACAACCTGCGCACCTTCTCAGGCGAATGTTGACCGTCCAGAACCCCAAGAAGTTTTAGTTAGCAAAGAAGCCTGCTTACATTTTTGTAGATAATGTCTCTCTGGGGGTGTGATTGCCCCCTTCTGGCTCTGGCTGCCTGTCACCATAGGGGGATGGTCTGCAGCCGGCTAGTCCTTTGCAGCCTTAGTCCTTTGTTCCGTGCACAGGCCTGGCAGTGTCTTAGGTTAGGGCTGGCTTTTTGTGTGGTAGTTATCCCACAGTCTGGTTTGCTAGCCCAAATTATTTCGCTCAGATAGCGCTTGGGGCATTCAGGCCAGATCCTTACTCTAAGCGATGCAGCCCGTGCCTCCCTGCCCAGCCCCCGCTTGCTAGTGACGGGTGCAGGCATCTGTGCTGCTTCTCTGCTAGGGGAGTTACCATTGGGCTCATAATCTTTGGGTTTTAATTGTTTATTTATTTTTCCTTCCTGTTATGTTGCCCTCTGTGCCCCCAAGGCTTGGCACAGACTCGGCAGTGAGAGTGTTTCCTGGTGTTTGGAAACTTCTCTTTTTTTAAGACTCCCTTCCAGGGACGGAGCTCCATCTCTCCCTCTTTTGTCTCTTTTTTTTCTTTTATATTTTTTCCTACCTCCTTTCGAAGACAATGGGTTGCTTTTCTGGGTGCCTGATGTCCTCTGCCAGCATTCAGTTGTTTTGTGGAATTTACTCAGCGTTTAAATGTTCTTTTGATGAATTTGTGGGGGAGAAAGTGGTCTCCTCGTCCTATTCCTCCACCATCTTAGCTCCTCCTCCATGAATTTTTTTAAAAACCTAACTTTGGAGTTCAGACTATGTTGTGTTTTTTTTTTTTTTTTTTTAAACTATGAGAAACTCATAGTAACCTCACACCAGCAATGTCATATAACTCTAAATCTTTGAAACTATGCTTCTGAATATTTAGGGGGAAAAATCAGAATGGTCATGCTCCTTATAATTCTCTTTTGGCTAAAATGTTTTAAATATATATGAGTTAAATATAATTTTATAGCATGTCTAAAGATAATTAAAATTAGGTTTTGATAGACTTCCAAGTGAACTTTTAGTTTCAGAAATATCATTAAGGAATATATTTGTTACAGACAGGTTTTCTGAGAAAGAGTAGCTGAGGAAAAAAGTTTATGGGTTAGATTTTTATTTGGGAGTGTAATCCTATCTAAACTGGAGTGAAGAAAGAAGAAATGTAATTGAAAGTGGGGTCTGGCTGTTCACAGCTCAAAAGCCAATAAAGACACAAAATTGGTGAAAAGGAAAGTTTGCTTTATTTCAGATGCCAGCAACTTGGGTGTATGGTGGAGTCCTTTCCAAAAGGCCAGCCCCACTCCCCTATTCAGTGAGCAAGAGCTTTTATAGACAGAGAGAGGGGCTGCTGCTGCTGCTGCTAAGTTGCTTAAGTCGTGTCTGACTCTTTGCGACCCCATGGACTGCAGCCTACCAGGCTCCTCCATCCATGGGGTTTTCCAGGCAAGAGTACTGGAGTGGGGTGCCATCGCCTTCTCCGAGAGAGAGGGGGACTACAAGCAAAAACAACACCATCACCTGAAATTGGTTTGACAATTGATTTGCAATCATCTTCAGGTCACTGGTGGTCTGATCAGCATCACTGTGGCTGTTTCAAGTCCAGTTAATCTGCAGTTTTAGGGCTGGCTCATTTCTATTTCCTTGAGACCAATTTTCAGAATTGCAGCAGCTTATATCAGGGCTAGAGCATGGTCATCATATAGTCATGGCCACAGTCTGGTAATCTTTTTCCACCTGGTGGGGTTTCATTATCTACAAGACAGCTCACAGGCTATGGATCAGAATATCATCTCTAGCCCTTGAAGAACTAAAGGTCCTTGACTTTGCTTAATGACTAAACTGTTACTAATCTTCTTGGACTGTTTTCTTTTGTTTCTTCATTTTCTCACTTCTCTGATTAAACCTATTTTCTGGCTAAAGTTTTTCCACAGATAAAAGGCAGGTGGAAGACATGGGAGGGGCAAGGACTACAGGTCCTGCTCCGTTTTAGAAAGAGCTAATAAAGAGAGCAAATACCATAATGTATGTTACCCAGTCAGTCATGGTTCTCGAAAACACAACTGACTGCTCCATCTGGGAACTTCTTAAAGGAGGCCAAATGGAATGATCACATCTTGGATTCTTCTTTTGTATGTTGGAGGAGGGATTGCAGCAAGTTGAAAGACAATTACTTATTGATGCTTCCTTCCCCCACCCCTCACTGGTCAAAGTTAAATGTATAATCCTTTTTACTCCTGTAATTCTGACCTGTGGTAAATAGATCCACCAGGCTACCTCAGGAAGAATCTAGAACCTTAGCCAATTCCTCTGACAAGTGTGCATTCACGGTGACCTCTTTCCATGTCAGTTATCAGTATATGGGAATATTAGTTATCAACTGTATTATAACAGCAGACTTATACGTTTAAAACCACAAATATTTATTATCTCAGCTCCTGGGGTCAGGAATATGTAAACAACTTAACTTGAGCACTTTTGGGTCAGAGTCACTCACAAGTTGTAGTTCATCTATTGGTCAGGGCTGCACTCATCTCCACTGGGGGAGGATTCATCTCCAAGCTCATTCACATGACTTTGGCAGATCATAGGTCCTCCCTGGCTGTTGGCCATAGATGTAAGTTTCTGGCCACTTGCCTTTGTCCACAGAGTGATGGAGTGATTCACAACATGTCTCGTAGCTTTCTGCAGAAAAATCCCAACAAAGCCAGAGCCTTTCTTTAATCTAATCTTGGAAATGACATCCCACCACTTTTGTTATGTTCTATCAGGTTCCATCCACAGTCCAGGGAAGGGGGGAAAAAAGGAGGGGCATGATACCAGGTTGTGGGGATCATTGTGATTACTGTGGAAGCTATCTTATTATATATATTTAGTCAATATTAATAATTGTGGGCTATACCTAAAGCAACATTTGAATGTACTCATTTACCCTCATTAAATGCATCTGTTATTCCTTTTCTTGTACTGTTTTTTCTTCTCTGTAGATTCAGGAACAAGAGATTCTAGTAATGAAGGAAAAAGGACTTAGGTCACATTGTGGAGGTTCTTAAATTCATATTAGGAGCCTCTGCACTAATCTGGAAAGGAGAGAAATTCAGTGATAGCAAAAGGAAAATTTATAAATTATTTTGCACTTATAGGGAAGTGATAACATTGTGCCAAAGGCATGGAAGAAGTTTAATGTTTTATTCAGAAGCTAGTGAAAATTGCGTTATGGCAAAACTTTCCCTTAAGTATGTTATTTTTCAATATTCAAATCTCTTGGTTTCCAAATTTTTATTTTTTCAATGGATTTACATATGATTAACACATTCTTTTCAATATGAAAGACACTGAGATTTTGAATGAGTATTTCCATGATGTGAAAACTTAAATTACCTCATTCTTTAAAAGTTTCCTCAAAGCTGAAATTCATCAATAATTCTGTTTATATTGTTTGAGTATATCACTTGTCATTTAATATATAAAATATAGAGAAAACAACAAAAAGCTATGTTACCATATTTGTGGCAGGTTGCATTTTTCTGATTGGGATTAAAAAAAAAACAAAAAAACTTTTGGCTCAGTTTCCTCAAGTTTCAAATCTATTTCTTTTTTCCAAGTTTTATAAGTTATTTGTTCTTGATCAGTCATTAACATTTACCATTATGATGATAGTTTGTTGATTTTTGAAAGAGGCTAATAAAAAGCACTTTTCCCCCACTCGAGTGGTGATTCAATTGAGAAATTAAAATGAGAAATTATGACTAACCTAGACAGCATATTAAAAAGTACAGACATTACTTTGCCAACAAAAGTCCATCTATTTAAAGATGTGGTTTTTCCAGTACTTATGTATGGATGTGAGGGTTGGACTAGAAAGAAAGCTGAGTGCCAAAGAATTGATGCTTTTGAACTGTGATGCTGGAGAAGACTCTTGAGAGTCCCATGGACTTCAAGGAGATCCATCCAGTCCATCCCTAAAGGAAATCAGTCCTGAATATTCATTGGAAGGATTGAGCTGAAGCTGAAACTCTAATACTTTGGCCACATGATGGGAAGAGCTGACTCATTTGAAAAGACCCTAATGCTGGAAAAAATTGAAGGCAGGAGGAGAAGGGGACAACAGAGGATGAGATGGCTGGATGGTATCACCAACTCAAAGGACATGAGTTTGCATAAACTCCAGGAGTTGGTGATGGACAGGGAGGCCTGGTGTGCTGCAGTCCATGGGGTTTCAAAGTGTCGGACACAATTGAGTGACTGAACTGAACTGAACCTAACAAAATGTGATAATTATTATTGAAAATATTGATAGGATAGACTGTAGTTTGCATTCATGCTCTTGAGTATCTTCTAATTTCTATAAAGTTAGGCAATCTTGATGATGTAGCCAGAAGCAGAGCTGGAAGAAGATAGATTCAAGTAAAGTTTACTCATAGCAAAAAGAAATTTAAGATACAGACTCTGTGCAGCTAGGAGAGAGCAAAAGCAGAGTAGTAAGGGGCAGAAGTATGCAAGCGCAGTTCCCTCCTCACCTCAAATACAGCAATTAGCTGAATCACACTTCCAGTGGGTGAGATGGTGGAGGATCATCAGCCAAAGGCTTTAGGAACACAGGTAAAGAAACAGAGGAAAAGAAGATAAGCATTTAATAAAGGTAGATGGATACATTTAAATGTTGCATTAAGTATAGCTTATAAACATTTATGAAGAGTGATAAAATATATGATGAAAGAGCTATTGATTTTGATGAAATCAGAATGCCATCTAAATTAAAAGATCACCAGTGTCGGAGAAACCTCAGTGAAAGCAACACTTTATATTACAGTACTCTAACACATTTTATGCATTTCTCCTTTATCCTCTTTGAACTGTTAGAATCTATGTATTAACTCAAACTAACAGAATTGAAGAAAATCACACTTACTAACAAAGAAGGGATTACATGCAACAAATTAATATTACATGGTTCACTAAGTCTTTATGAAGCTGGGTAATTAATAGCTTTCTAAAGAGAAATAGAGAGAAGTTAGCTAAGGAAAGCTTTAGATTATTTCCATTAAACTATTCACGGACAGTTAGTTGTGTTAATTTGTTGTAAAATATAAGCCCTAGCAACCTTATATAATTTTAAAACACTAAATCATTTTAGCAATTGTCCTTTTCCTGCATTAATATAACCACCTGGTGGCACTGTTGATTAGCTTGGAAAAATATCTAAATTTTTGATAAATCCTTTTAAAAGAGCATTTTCTATATTAAAATTGAAAAATGTTTATGATTTCTGTTGCTATTGCATTATTTGAACTTATTTGGTGCTGGATTGCTGTTGCTAGAAAAAATGCATGAAAATCATTTGCAAAATTTGCAAATGTAAAATAAATCTTATTGAATATTTATATCTGCAAAATTCAAGAACTTCCAAATGGATGTGCCTAATGCTAAAAAGTAAACCAAAGACATAAAGAAAATGATTGTGTATGTATTATTTCTACATTTAACTGGAGAAGTATTTCCAAATGATATTTATTTATTAAAAAAAAATTAAGACAAAAAGTGTGTCTCATTTTCATGATTTGATTTCAGGTAATTTGTCAAGAAGACCGCTGCTCTTTGAAAGAGAGAGAGATACCAGAATCTCAAACATAATCTTCCATATAATTCATTTATCTTTAAGAGTTTTTTCCAAATTCACTCACCACTTGGTCCCATGCCAATTGTTAGATTAAATGATTATGATGAACTGCAATAGCACTTTGTCTTTTGCCTCATATATTATAAAAATCTTTGGAAAATGAAAAGTGTTGAATTAGATTCAGGATACACTGATAAATCAAGAAATCTTCAACCAAACTATGCTTTGTGAGAGCAGGATGAGACAGAATAGTACTTTACTGAGATATTTTAGAATTCATTTGATAGATAAAAAGGAAAAAGTATCTTAAAACATTGAGGAATATTTTATAAATATGTTTTGAAAGAAACTGAGTTGTTAACCACAGGCCATATGTAATAATCTTCAGTTGAGTTCAGTCGCTCAGTCGTATCCGACTCTTTGAGACCCCATGGACTGCAGCAAGCCAGGCTTCCCTGTTGATCACCAACTCACCGAGCTTATTGAAACAAATGTCCATTGTGTCAGTGATGCCATCCAACAATCTCATCCTCTGTCATCGCCTTCTCCTCCTGCTTTAAATCTTTTTCAACAGGAAAGGGTCTTTCCATCAGTGTCTTTTCCAACAAGTCAGTTCTTCACATCAGGTGGCCAAAGTATTGGAGTTTAGTTTCAACATGAGTCCTTCCAATGAATATTCAGTAATGATTTCCTTTAGGATGGACTGGTTGGATGTCTTTTCCATCTGAGGGACTCTCAAGGGTCTTCTTCAACACCACAGTTCAAAAGAATCAATTCTTGGGTGCTCAGCTTTCTTTATAGTCCAACTCTCACAGCCATACATGATCACTGGAAAAACCATAGCTTTGACTAGACGGATTTTTGTTGCCAAAGTAATGTCCCTGCTTTTTAATATGCTGCCTAGGTTGGTCATAAATTTTCTTCCAAGCAGCAAGCATCTTTTAATTTCATGGCTGCAGTCACCATCTGTAGTAACATTGGAGCTGTAACGAATAAAGTCTCTCACAGTTTCCATTGTTTCCCCATCTGTTTGCCATGAAGTGATGGGACCAGATGCCATGATCTTAGTTTTCTGAATGTTGAGTATTAAGCCAGCTTTTTCACTCTCCTTTTTCACTTTCATCAAGAGGCTTTTCAGCTCTTCTTCACTTTCTGCCATAAGGATGGTATCATTGGCATTTCTGAGGTTATTGATATTTCTCCCAGATATTGTGATTCCAGCTTGTGCTTCAACCAGCTCCGCATTTCTCATGATGGACCCTGCATATAAATTAAATAAGCAGGGTGACAATATACAGTCTTGACATACTTTTTTCCCGATTCACAAACAGTCTGATGTTCCATGTCCAGTTCTAACTGTTGCTTCTGGACCTGCAAACAGAGTTCTCATGAGACAGGTCAGGTGGTCTGGTATTACCATCTCTTTCAGAATTTTCCATAGTTTGTTGTAATCCACACAGTCAAAAGCTTTGGCATAGTCAATAAAGCAGAAGTAGATGATTTTTTGGAATTCTCTTGCCTTTTTGATGATCCAACAGATGTTGGCAATTTGATCTTTGGTTCCTCTGTCTTTTCTAACTCCAGCTTGAACACCTGGATGTTCAGAGTCCACATGCTGTTGAAATCTTGTTTGGAAAATTTTGAGCATTACTTTGCTAGCGTATGAGATGAGTGTAATTGTGTAGTAGTTTGAGCATTCTTTGGTATTGCCTTTCTTGTAATTGGAATGAAAACTGACCTTTTTCAGCCCTGTGGCCACTGTTGAGTTTCCAGATTTGCTGACATATTGAGTGCAGCACTCTCACAGCATCATCTTTTAGGGTTTGAAATAGCTCAACTGAAATTCCATCGTCTCCATTAGCTTTGTGATGCTTTTTAAGGCCCACTTGACTTTGCATTCCACGATGTCTGGCTCTGGATGAGTGATCATACTGTTGTGGTTATCTGGGTCATGAAGATCTTTTTTTATAGTTCTGTCTTGGGTGGGACTACAAGGCATGGCTCATAGTTTCATTGAGCTAGACAAGGCTGTGGTCTATCAGATCAGTTGGTTAGTTTTCTGTGACTGTGGTTTTCATTTTGTCTGCCCTCTGATGATTAAGGATAAAGGGCTTATGGCAACTTCCTGATGCTCGGAGAGGGTGACTTAGAGGACAACTGGGCCTTGTTCTGAAGGGCAGGGCCATGTTCAGTAAATTTTTCATCCAATTTTCTGTTGATGGGTGGGGCTGTGTTCCCTCCCTGTTGTTTGACCTGAGCCCAAACGATGGTGGAGGTAATGAAGATAATGGTGACCTCCTTTAAAATGTCCCATGCAGGCACAGCTGCACTCAGTGCCTCCAACCCTGAAGCAGGCCACTGCCGACCCACACCTCTGCCAGAGACTCCTGGACACTAATGGGCATGTCTAGATCAGTTTATTGTGGGGTCACTGCACATTTTTCCTGTGTCTTGGTGTGCCACAAGTTTTGTTTGTGCCCTCCAAGAGTCTGTTTCCCCAGTCCTGTGTAAGTTCTGGTGGTTCTATGGTGGGGTTAATGGCGACCTCCTTCAAGAGGGCTTACATCATACCCAGGTCTACTTCACCCAGAGTCCCTGCATCAAGCCAAAGAACTGAAACATAATGGTCACTTACATTGCCAGGGTTATCGCATGCCAAAAACTTTCTAACTTAAGTATTAAAATTCCAGGTTTTACCTGCTTGTTTAAAATCTATTTATGTCAGATATTCCCTTATATTAATTCCAACAGAATTGATAGAGACTATTCAAATGGTGATCATACAGGTATTTTATCATATTGATTATTAAAATTTAAACTTATGCAATGAATGATTTTTTTAAAAGATGCAATTCACTCATTGTATTTATGTTATGTGTATAAATATGCTTTTATAAATATTAGTCATTTTGTGTCAAACATTTTTAATAATGATAAAGAAAAAAATCTTTGATAAGATGCTGCATGATGGATATGAAAAATTATAGGTGTTTTGTTAAAGAACCTGTCAATGCTGAAGATATAAGATGTTGTCAGTTCAACCCCTGGGTCAGAAAGATTCCTTGCTAGATTCAATTCTACCTGCCCCCTTGAGGTGAGATCTAAGTAGTAGCTCATTTTTTGCTCATCATAGGTGACATGGTAGCACTGGACTGTATTCCGAACAGGTGCTGAAACTTCCGTGTACCTTCCTATATTTTGGTCCTGTGGCTCAAAAACTAACAGTGCCTCCTCAAATAAAGAAAATCCCCTTGTCATCCCCTGCATTGTGAATCCTCTCAGTTCTTCAGTTACATCTTATTCCTCTAGTCACTCTTCGTTCTTTCTCTGGGCACATTCACATCTTTGAAAGCTTGCAACCTTCAGGTTCATATGTAGGGAACTTACTTTAGTAGGAAAGTACCACAGAATCAGCCATCAGTGTCTCCTGCTGCCTAAATTTCTATGGGCTGTTGAATTAACCAAAAACCTCTCTCCGTATGATCTTACTATCTCTCCTGCATGCCTCATATACAATTTTTCCTACAGATACTCTTCATATAGATAACTGCAGTCAATATTAGCTAGTACTTTTTTCTGTGCACTGGGTCCTTCTTTTGTACCACCGCTTTTCTCTCAATTGTTCCATGCTGGAATACCTTACTTCTCTTTTCTCTCTATTGAAATCAGTGATTGTGGGAGACAATAACTGGTTGCAATTCTTAGGCAATTTTGGAAAGAAATGCTTTTGACTAGATCTGATGATAATATAATGCTTGCAATGGATAAAATATCTGCCAACTTTCTCTTTTACAAAGAAGCCTTAGTTTCCTAAATTATCTACTATTCAAATTTCCTTGACAAACTTTATAAAAATACACAGCAAAAGAATATAATCTTACTGAAGAAGAAAAATCCAAATCTCATATGCAGAATATATTGAGTCTTCCACTCATATTTCAAAATCCGTCTTTTCTATTAAGCAAACTTACCCAATGTATTTCTATCATATTGTGACTTTTCAAAATTTAAATTTTTACTGCATCTAAGCATATGTATGTTATCACTTTAAATATCATTATTTCTCAGTAATCTTTTAATGACTGTCAGTAATTATTACTGAATAAGCATGAATGAATGTGACACCTCTTTATGAGAATATAGCTGAATCTTTGTACAGTTCTTATGTTTGTTCATTTAATTAACATTATTGCATGTCTACTCTGTTCAAGATACAGTTTTAGGTGCTGGATAAATGGAAAATGGTGGAGCAGAAGGACATGCACACATTTTCTCCCTTGAGAACTGCAAAACTACACCTCACTAGTGAATAACCATCGACGGATAATGTTAGATCCCACCAAAAAAAAAAAAAAAAAAAAAAAGATACCCCATGTCCAAGAGCAAAGGAGAATCCCCAGAAAGACAGTAGGAGGGGTGAAATTGTGTTTAGAATCAAACATCATACCCACCAGAGACATTCAGAGGGCTCAAACAAAACTTGTGTACACTAGGACCCAGAGACCCCACAGAGACTGAGCCATAACTGTGTTTGGATGTTTTCTGTGAAGGTACAGGTCAGCAGTAGCCTGCTGCAGGGGCAAGGGCAGGGCCTCTGGGTGCAGCAGACCTGGGTATGGCATAAGCCCTCTTGGAGGAGGTTGCCATTAACCCCATCATAGAGCCTCCAGAACTTACAAAGGACTGGGGAAATGGACTCTTGGAAGGCACAAATAAAACCTTGTGCTCACCAGGACCCAGGAGAAAGGAGAAGTGACCCCACAGAAACTGACCCATACTTGCCTGTGAGTGTCCAGGAGTCTCCAATGAAGGTATGGGTCACTGTTGTCCTGCTATAGGGTCAGGGGCACTGAGTGCCACAGTGCTTGCTTCGAAAATTTTGAAGGAGGTCACGTTATCTTCATTACCTCCACGATAGTTTAGCCTCAGGTCAAACAAAAGGGGGGGAACACAGCCCCACTGATCAATAGAAAATTAAATTAAAGACTTAATGAACATGCCCCTCCCTATCAGAACAAGTCAGTCTGTTCTGACTGACTATGTCAGTCTCTCCCATCAGGAAGCTTCCATAAGCCTCTTGTCCTTATTCATTAGAGAGCAGACAGAATGAAAAACAATCAAAGAAATAAAATTAGAAAAAAAAAAAGAAAAACAATCACAAAAAACTAGCCAAACTGATCGCATGCATGACAGCATTGTCTAACTCAGTGAAAGTATGAACCATGGTGTGTAAGGCCACCCAAGATGGACGGGTCTTAGTGGAGAGTTCTGACAAAATGTGGTTCACTGGAAAAAGGAATGGCAAGCCACTTACATATTCATGCCTTGAGGACCCCATAAAGAGCATGAAAAGGCAAAATATAATGACACTGAAAGATGAACTTCCAAGGTCGGTAGGTGCCCAATATGCTACTGGAGATCAGTGGAGAAATAACTCCAGAAAGAATGAAGAGATGGCACCAAAGCAAAAACAACACCCAGTTGTGGATGGGACTGGTGATGGAAGTCTAAGTCTGATGCTGTAAAGAGTAACATTGCATAGGAACCTGGAATGTTGTGTCTATGAACCAAGGCAAACTAGAAGTGGTCAAACAGGAGATGTCAAGAGTGAACATCAACATTTTAGGAATAAGCAAACACAAGAGGACTAAAATGGGTAAATTTAACTCAGATGACCATTATATCTACTACTATGAGCAAGAATCCCCTAGAAGAAATGGAGTAGCCCTCATAGTAAACAAAAGAGTCTGAAATGCAGTACTTAGATGCAATCTCAAAAAAGACAGAATGATCTCTGTTTGTTTCCAAGGCAAACCATTCAATATCACAGTAATCCAACTTTATGACCTGACCAATCATGCTGAAGAAGTTGAACTGTTCTATGAAGACCCACAAGATCTTCTAGAATGAACACCCTGGAAAGATGTCCTTTTCACTATAGGGGATTAGAATGCAAAAGTAGAAAGTCAAGAGATACCTGGAGTAACAGGAAGATTAGCAATCAAAGCAAAAAAATCGAGGAAAATAATAGAATGGGAAAGACTAGAGGTCTCTTCAAGGAAATTTGAGATACCATGGAAATATTTCATGCAAAGATAGGCATAAGAAAAGGACAGGAATGGCATGGACCTAACAGAAGCATAGGATATTAAGAAGAGGTGAGAAGAATACACAGAAGAACTGTACAAAAAGATCTTCATGGTCCTGATAACCATGATGGTGTGATCACGCACCTAGAGCCAGACATAACAGAATGTGAAGTCCATTGGGCCTTAGGAAGCATCACTCCGAACAAAGCTAGTAGCTATTTCAAATCCTAAAACATGATTCTGTGAAAGTGCTGCACTCAATATGCCAGCAAATCTGAAAAACTCAGCAGTGGCCACAGGACTGGGGAAGGTCAGTTTTCATTTCAATCCCTAGGAAAGTGAATCCCAAAGAATGTTCAAACTACCACACAATTTCACTCATCTCACATGCTAGCAAATAATGCTCAAAATTCTCCAAGTGAGACTTCAACAGTACGTGGAGTGTGAACTTCCAGATGTTCAAGGTGGATGTAGAAAAGGCAGAGGAACCAGAGAGAAAATTGCCAACATTTGTTGGATTATCAAAAAAGCAAGAGAGTTCCAGGAAAACACCTACTTCTGCCCTATTAACTATGCCAAAGCCTATGTGGATCACAACAAACTATGGAAAATTCTGAAAGAGATGGTTATACCAGACCACCTGACCTGCCTCCTGAGAAATCTGTATGCAGGTCCAGAAGCAACAGTTAGAAAAATAGACTGATTTCAAATCAGGAAAAGAGTGCATCAAGACTGTATATTGTCACCCTGCTTATTTTACTTATTTGCAGAGGACCTTATGAGAAATGCCAGGCTGGATGAAGCACAAGTTGGAATCAAGATTGCTGGGAGAAATATCAATAACCTTAGAAATGCCAATGACACCACCCTTATGGCAGAAAACGAAGAAGAACTAAAGAGCCTCTTGATGAAAGTGAAATAGGAGAGTGAAAACTCAACTATTTGAAAACTCAACTATGTTGGCTTAAAACTCAACATTCAGAAAACTATGATCATGGCATCTAGTCCCATCACTTCATGGCAAATAGATGGGAAACAATGTAAGTAGTGTGACACTTCATTTTTTTTTTTTTTTTGCTCCAATATCACTACAGATGTGACTGCAGCCATGAAATTAAAAGATGCTTGCTTCTTGGAAGAAAAGTTATAACCAACCTAGACAGCATATTAAAAATCAGGGACATTACTTTGCTAACAAAAGTCCGACTAGTCAAAGATGTGGTTTTTCAAGTAGTCATGTCTGGCTGTGAGAGTTGGACTATAAAGAAAGCTGAGTGCCAAAAAATTGATGCTTTTGAACTGTGGTGTTGGAGAAGACTCTTAAAAGTCCTGTGGACTTCACGGAGATATATCCAGTCCATCCTAAAGGAAATCAGTCCTGAATATTCATTGGAAGGACTGATGCTGAAGCTGAAACTCCAATACTTTGGCCACCTGATGCCAAGCACTGACTTATTTGAAAAGTCCCTGATATTCAGAAAGATTTAAGGCAAGAGGAGAAAGGGACAACAGAAGATGAGATGGTTGGATGGCAGCACCGACTTGATGGACATGAGTTTGAGTAAGCTCTCGGAGTTTGTGATGGACAAGGAAGCCTGGTATGCTGAAGTCAATGGGGTCGCAAATAGTCGGACGCAACTGAGTGACTGATCTGAACTTTATTTTCAGAGGAAAGAAGCATGTGTGTTTTAGAACATTCATTCCTGTATGCAATCTATCCTATATCTAAATAAATATATTTAGAACATAGATACACCTGGAATACTATAAATATTATTTGCTCAATATGCTAATATTTTGTTCTTTTCAAACTTGTATTAGCCTTGAGCCAAGGAAAAAGAGTAAGTCACACAGCTATTATATGCTAATCTTAAATCAAACTGACTGCATTCAGTACCTAAATTCATGAAACCTGTTATTTTTCTAGATACTTTAAGTTAATGTTCAGGCAAGGAAATGCTGTAGTTTTACGGCTATCAACTCCCTCCAGCAATACAGACCTAGAGATTTCACTGTTGAAATATCCTACAGCTGTGACTTTATTAAATTAAACATAGTTCATGGCAATTAGCCATGGAAATTTCCTTCAGGCCACTCTTCTGATCACGGAGAAAGATGACATGAACAACTGGAATTCTACCCATGGAACTGCCACTTCCCCGCAGTTTCTTTTCTTCGAGGTTTCACCTGCTCTCTCTCCTAGTTCCCAGGGATATGTTTGCAGATATTTTTAATTACGCTTTCTATTTTTTCAGTTTTAAATGGGCAAAACATCCATTAAATGAACTATGTAGTTTTGTCTTTGTTATTGCTTTTACTATCTGTCATGGTTTCGTTTGCAATGGCCATAGCCACAAAAGCATAAATGAAGATCTCAGCCATCTGGTCTAATTTTTTTAGGAAACATGAACTGTAAGGCTTGTCAATAATTAGTATTTGCTGTTTCCTACTTCACGTTGGCTGAAAACCCTTTTTACTTTCTTTCTTAGTTTTCAGTTTAACTACTTGAATTATATTTTGATAATGCCAGTTTGCTGATTTCACAGTTGGTACCAAGATGACAGAATCTCTCTACCCTGCAGTCACATTGAACTGTTTTTGCTTTTTTGTTTGTTTGTTTGTTTTTCTTACAGGCTCTGCACATTTGCACTTGTCATTTGTTTTCTTTTTCTTCCCTTTTACTTCTTTGGAGAGGCACTTCCAGCCAGGTAGAGTCTTGTTCCCTACATGCAACTCTATGTTGTTAACTGTTCTCTTTTTTAAAATAAATTGATTAACTTATCATCTCAGGGAACCAATCATTTACTGTAATTATCTGTCTCTCACTGAACGTAAGGTAAATGAGAACAAATCCTCATCTACCTGTCTACAAGGCTACAGTCCTCAGTAAGACATTGAATAAACTCATCTCACAGCTTCTACTTTTGTTGTTGTTTCAAATTCACAAATGTCTGCTGTAGTTGCAGTTGCCAGAGGCTTCAGATTTCTCAAGGTTCTTTTCATTTCATTTGTTGAATGTGTAATGTCCTAAGTTATTAATACCTCTATAAATGTGTGTCTTCCAGCTCTTTCAGACATAGCTCCCATTATTGTCCTGGAGCCCTGATGAGCAGTGCTAATTTGTGAAGTAGGGAAAACATGCTACTGTATCTTATTAAATCTCAATCTTTTGTGTCTTTTGTCTTTGGTCTGTCACCCGTGACCTTCACAAGTGTTTCTTAGTTATTTTTCTATTTTAAGATAGGAACTCTAAAAAGGACTGGAATGGGAGAAGTGCTTCTTTCCTAGGCAGGATGAATCTGGTTAAATATCCTCAGGTGCCTTTACTACAGGTTGCGTTTTAGGGGGGCGATTCACAAGGGCTGTTTTTCTGCTGGATCAACAGGGTATCTTTCTCAGCTCTTCCTAGGAAGAATTTGATGGGATATCTGAAGTTAAAACCCATGAAAGAGTGGCCAACTTTTTTAAGCTGAGTTCCAGGAGTTTGGCATTCTTAAGACAGTCCACTCTCAGCTTGCAACAATTTATCAAAATTGGATCTTAGCAGACCTTGTGTATGACAAAGCAGATTCATCAATTTCTCCAGATTTCAAGGTGACTGTCTGCCCTGTCACCTCAGTCCTCTGATGAGTTCAAAAAGTCATTTGTTTTCGTTTTGTTTAGCTCTTTGTTATTGTAAGGACAGGAATGACATCTTCTAAATTCTTCCCATGCTGAAACAAGCCAAAAATATATAACTTTCTTTTGCTATTACCCTACTCTTCCTCATCATTCTCCTTGACAATAATACTGAATGAGAATACTGTTCATTTTGAAGAAAAATCAAATGCTTGGTTGGTGATTGAGATTGACTTAGCAAGAAGGATGAAGAAAGGATTCCCTTCTAATAGGTGCACATTTCCATCTGAAGACATAACTTAAGATATAAATTGATGCTTAGACAGCCCCCATTATGGCAGAGAAGTCATAAACTACAACCTCTAGCATAATTAAGTACAGAAAATTTATGAATCAATTAAAAAGGGTGGAAGGACTTGCTGCTAAAATATATATGTACACTTAAGTGACAGTTACAGAAGTGTGCATATGCTTCTAGTTGATTTAAGTGTCTGATTAGGCAATTATTATGTTGATTTGATTTGCTCAATTTGTATCCTGAAAGACAAGACAAAAATTAAGGTATTTAAAAAAAATTCTACAGGACACAAGAATTCATTTTTGAAAGTTGATCCTGATGTCTCCTATTCAGCTTAAAGAGCCTGCTTTTAATATAATGTATTAAATTGCCATTAAAATTAACTAACAATCTGCTTTCCATCAACAGCAGATGCTACCTTTCTCTAGCCATTATTCATGAATGCATTAAAACATTTGAAAAAAATTAATTTCTTGTATATTTAGCATGGACAAAGACCAGGGAGCCCCTGCTGTGTGACTGATAAATGAATATGAATTTGAGTAGACAAGAGTAGGAAAAGGTAAGAAGAAAAGAGAGGTAAGGTATTTCAGCAATGTCTATGCCAAAGCTCTTCTGGGCTTGTTCCATCCTCTGTTTTAAATAAATAAGAAAGGTGAGAAAAATAGAAATGATTTGATTGGAAAAGGTAGAAATTACAAGACACTGAAAGACAAACTTGCATATAATACAACCCAGCAACCCAGTGGATTTCAGTGGTGGGTTTCTGTACTGTAACAAATTCTTCTGCAACAAATTGTACTCAAGGTGTGAAGAGGGTTAGTATTTGAATGCAAGACTATATTTTATAGAGCAGACCTCCAAGCAGCTGTTAGAAGTCTGCTGGTTAGTTAAGAATACATCAGATGAGTAACTGGGATCTGAAACAGAGCTCTAGTCCTAGCAAGTAAAGTAGGGGGTTAATCATTCATTGAAGCAGAAGTATAGCAAAGAAGGCATAAAAACTGGACTTAAGATTGCAGCTCAGAGGGTGCAGGCATAAGATCTGATTAAGAGCTTGACATATAAAAAAGTTATGACATAATTTAAATGTCATCTGATGGTATGGGAGGATTAATAATGTTTTCCTAGTGTGGTTGTTCCAGGGTTTAGAATGGGCTGTTTCTTCAGCTATAGGTAAGAGGAAAACTAAGTAGCAAGCAATGTATAGAAAACCTCAAACTTGCATATTTGGAAGTAGCAAAGAAGAATATAAATTATTAGGGAGTATAAGAGGGTCTAAATAAATTATTGTGTCAATCTGTGCAATTCTGAACGATGTTATTGAGTAAATATTTTTCATCATCAGATCAGATCAGTCTCTCAGTCGTGTCTGACTCTTTGCGACCCCATAAATCGCAGCACGCCAGGCCTCCCTGTCCATCACCAACTCCCAGAGTTCACTCAGACTCACGTCCATCGAGTCAGTGATGCCATCCAGCCATCTCATCCTCTGTCGTCCCCTTCTCCTCCTGCCCCCAATCCCTCCCAGCATCAGAGTCTTTTCCGATGAGTCAACTCTTCGCATGAGGTGGCCAGAGTACTGGAGTTTCAGCTTTAGCATCATTCCTTCCAAAGAAATCCCAGGGCTGATCTCCTTCAGAATGGACTGGTTGGATCTCCTTGCAGTCCAAGGGACTCTCAAGAGTCTTCTCCAACACCACAGTTCAAAAGCATCAATTCTTCAGCGCTCAGCCTTCTTCACAGTTCAACTCTCACATCCATACATGACCACAGGAAAAACCATAGCCTTGACTAGATGAACCTTTGCTGGCAAAGTAATGTCTCTGCTTTTGAATATGCTATCTAGGTTGGTCATAACTTTCCTTCCAAGAAGTAAGCATCTTTTAATTTCATGGCTTCAGTCACCATCTGTAGTGATTTTGGAGACCAGAAAAATAAAGTCTGACACTGTTTCCACTGTTTCCCCATCTATTTCCCATGAAGTGGTGGAACCGGATCATTTTTCATCATAATTAGTCTCTAAACAAGCAACTACTATTTTCATTAGGTCTACTTATTGACAAATTATTGTAGTATATATTATATGTGATTTATTTCACCATGATATCTATATACCCTAAAACTATGTTTATAATAAAAGTGTAATAATATAAAGAATTAGAAGCTTGTGTATTTGGAAATGCATACTATCTTATTAATCTAGTGAACTTTGAGAAACATATCAAAATAAAATTGTGTATGAGCCTCCTTCTGATTGGGTACTGATGGAAGAAGTGTTTGTATTTCCTTGATTTTGTTGATTTAGAAAACAGTATGATGTAAAAGTTTAGCTATTTTTTAAAAGGTCCCATGAAATAACAATACATTTAAAACATTCTGTAGTTTATCTGTTGTGTATAACTAGGTACTTTCACTCTCCTATTGCTTGTGGTAGACTCATTAGGCTTATAGAAAGATTCAACAGAACTGATAACTAAAAACTGACTTAAATAATATTTTTGAAGATGGATACAAGTATCTTCTTTAAAATATAGAAACATTCCCATCATATATTTGCTGAAGCTTTTAAATTCCTACATGACAAAATATGTTTTAATTTCAAAAGTAATATTAGACATTTAACTTTGGTTAATGGCTTTCAATGGCTACACAGTTCATACACCATGTGAAAACATATTAGCTCCTGACACCAATTATTAAAGTCAGATATTACATCCTATTACATTTAATTATTCAGAACCTCTGTAGCATGTAATAAGATAATTTCCAATATAATTGGAAACACTGCAATATCAAAAGAAAACTATTTGTAGAATCTCAGCAGCAATTATTATATCTTATAGACTTTCCTCTATGGCAGGATTCTTTTTAAATCATTTACTGATTGCTATTCAAGATAGATGATTTTTTTTTTTTTTTTTTTTTGCTTTGGTAAAATTAACACATAAAGGAACCCCCTCCCCCACCCTCTGTCAAAAAAACTTTTTCTGTTATAGCATTAATTGTAAATATTTAACACGACTCATAAAAACAAGCTTTATAATTCTACTTAGTCTAAAGACAGCTTATCTTTCCTCTATTTGAACAGTAACCACAGTTCAACCTCAACTGCTAAGGTGACATATTATCTTTTGTTTCTCTTTTATTTTCTAATAATTTTTATTTTGTATTAGCACTATTTATTGTACCTGACACAAAGTGCTTTTTCTGAAAGTGATACACAAGCCCTGTGTTAAGAATATAACACTCTATAAATAAACCCAATGGTTACAATTTTTAATGTTTTAGTATAAACAAATGTATTTCTATAGGTTGAAAGAAATGTGAATATAAGGTTTATGGTAATGATTTGTTATTTTTCTATTTAGAAGCAACTTTTTTCTTAGCACTAAAGTAACTTTTTAATTTATTTGAACTCTATATTGATTATACAAATCATAATATTATAGTTTAGGCCAAAATCTTGCCTTCTATTCTTAATTCCAAATAGAAATTTGAACTGTCTTCTCTTTGGCAATCCTACAATACTACTTTGATGTTAATCGATTTCTTTGTCTTAACGCTCCCAAAGGAACACTTAACAGTAACAATCCATAGAATTTGTAAGACCTTTCTTTGTGTAATTCTTATTACATATTCTGACTTTGTGAAAAGAAAGCAGGTTTTACTGACATCAATCTCTCCCTTTAGGCAGAAAGCTAACAGAAAGCTATATTTAAAATATAAAAGAAGAAAACAGTGATTGTGTTTGTGATTTCAATGTTGAAATCTTTTGTCATTTGACTACAACATAGCTTTCTTGTAGAGAGAACACATCCATTTTATGAATGTGAACTTGGACTCTAACCAATGGAAGCCAGGTTACAACCTGTGTCCTTCAATACAACTCACCATTAATTTTCCTCTCTCATGTTGCTCCTCTGTAACAATGAGGAAACTTCCCTTTGGAAAATACTTAGGAGTTTTAAAATGTGCATCAAATATATCTTACAGGAATAGGCACTTTACTATTTACAAATGAGGACATGGAGGCCTAGCGACTGTGAGTGATGCTGTGATATTTCACATAACTAGAAAACTATCTGGAAGTCCCACATTTTGATTCTTAATATAAGAAATACTTGCAAGTAAATAATGTATCTTGATTCTCTTTAGCTGGTTTGGAAAATTTTCCAGAAAAACATGTTTTGGTGAGTCATTAGAATTTTGTTCTGAAAGAAAAAGAGAAATGTTGATTTTCTAAAAGAAGGCAGTGATAGAAACTCCGGAAATATAATCAGATCTTTGGCTGGAATTTTCTTCTATATTTTATTTTTTTAATTTTAAGGGAGAAAACTTAATACCCAGATATTTTCTGAACAATTTATGGCAATTCTAGAAGCATTGTGGTATATATAGTCATTTTGTTCAATATAAAATGCACTATTATTACAGGTTCCAATTAAATTTGGTTGATGTTGCAAGGGTATGTCAAATGTCACATTAAATCATTTAACAACTGTATACAGTGCTTAATTCTAGAATTTAATATGTATTGTTATGGAATCATAACTATATTATCAGTTTAGTTCATTTGCTCAGTCGTGTCCGCATCTACAACCCCACAGACTACAGCATATCAGGCTTCCCTGTCCATTACCAACGTCCGGAGCTTACTCTTGTCCATACAATCAGTGATGCCATTAAACTATCTCATCCTGTGATCCCCTTCTTCTCCGACCTTCAATCTTTCCCAGCATCAGGGTCTTTTCAAATGGGTCAGTTCTTTGTATGAGGTGTCCAAAGTATTGGAGTTTCAGCTTCAGCATCAGTCTTTCTAATGAATATTCAGAACTGATTTCCTTTAGGATGGACTGGTTGTATCTCCCTGCAGTCCAAAGGACTCTCAAGAGTCTTCTCCAACACCACAGTTCAAAAGCATCAATTCTTGGTGCTCAGCCTTCCTTATAGTGCAACTCAAACATCCATACATGAGTACTGGAAAAAACATAGCTTTGCCTAGACAGACTTTTGTTGGCAAAGTAATGTCTCTGGTTTTTAATATGATGTTTAGGTATGTCATAACTTTTCTTCCAAAGAGCAAGCATCTTTTAATATCATGGCTGCAGTTGCCATTTGCAGTAGTTTTGAAGCCCCCAGAAATAAAGTGTATCACTTTCAATTGTTTCCCCATCTATTTGCCATGAAGGGATGGGACCAGATGCCATAATATTAGTTTTCTGAATATTGAGTTTTAAGCCATATTTTTTCACATATAGAGCCTTGGCATACTCTTTTCCCAATTTGGAACCAGTCTGTTGTTCCATGTCCAGTTCTTAACCTCCATACAGATTTCTCAGGAGGCATGTTAGGTGGTCTGGTATTACCATCTCTTGAAAAATTTTCCACAGATTGTGATGATCCACACAGTCAAAGCTTTGGTGTGGTCAGTAAAGCAGAAGTAGATGTTTTTCTGAAACTTTCATGATTTTTCGATGATGCAACAGATGTTAACAATTTAATCTCTGGTTTCTCTGCCTTTTCTAACTCCAGCTTGAACATCTGGACATTCACAGTTCATGTACTGTTGAAGTCTGGCTTGGAGAATTTTGAGCATTACTTTGTTAGCATATGAGATGAGTGCAATTGTGTAGTAGTTTGAGCATTCTTTAGAAGTGCCTTTCTTTGGGATTGGAATTAAAACTGACCTTTTCCAGTCCTGTGGCCACTGATAAGCTTTCCAAATTTGCTGACATATTGAGTGAAGCACTTTCACAGCATCATCTTTTTTTTTTTTTTTTTAGCATCATCTTTTTGGATTTGAAATAGCTCAACTGCAATTCCATCACCTCCACTAGCTTTGTGATGCTTTTTAAGGCCCACTTGACTTCGCATTCCACAATATCTGGCTCTAGGTGAGTGATCACATCATTGCGGTTATCTGGGCCTTTAAGATCTTTTTTGTATAGTTCTTCTGTGTATTCTTGCCACCTCTTCTTAATATCTTCTGCTTCTGTTAGATCCATACCATTTCTGCCCTTTATTGTGCCTGTCTTTGCATGAAATATTCCCTTGGTATTGCTTATTTTCTTGAAGAGATCGCTAGACTTTCCCATTCTGTTGCTTTTCTATATTTCTTTGCACTGATCACTGAGGAAGGCTTTCTTATCTCTCTTTGCTATTCTTTGGAATTCTGCATTCAAATGGGTATATCTTTCCTTTTCTCCTTTGCCTTTATTTTCTTTTCATAGCTGTTTGTAATGCCTCCTCAGACAACCATTTTGCCTTTTTATATATCTTTTTCTTGAGGATGGTCTTGATTACTGCCTCCTATACAATGTCACAAACCTCCATCCATAGTTCTTCAGGGACTCTTGTCTATCAGATCTAATCCCTTGAATCTGTTTGTCACCTCTACTGTATAATCATAAAGGATTTGATTTAGTTAATTTCTGAGTGGTCTTCAGGTTTTCCCTACTTTCTTCAATATAAATCTGAATTTGGCAATAAGGAGTTCATGATCTGAGCCACAGTCAGCTCCCAGTCTTGTTTTTGTTGACTGCATAGAGCTTTTCCATCTTTGGCTACAAATAATGTAATCAATCTGATTTTGGGATTGAGCATCTGGTGATATCCATGTGTAGAGTCTTTTCTTGTGTTGATGGAAGAGGGCATTTGCTATGACCAGTGTGTTCTCTTAGCTAAACTATGTTAGCCTTTGACCTGCTTCATTTTGTACACCAAACCTAATTTGCCTTTACTCCAGGTATCTCTTGACTTCCTACTTTTGCATTCTAGTCCCCTATAGTGAAAAGGACATCTTTCTGGGATGTTCATTCTAGAAGGCCTTGTGGGTCTTCATAGAACCTTTCAACTTCTTCAGCTTTAGTGGTCAGGTCATAGACTTTGATTCCTGTGATATTGAATGGTTTGCCTTGGAAGCAAACAGAGATCATTCTGTCATTTTTGAGATTGCATCTAAGTACTGCATTTCAGACTCTTTTGTTTACTATGAGGGCTACTCCATTTCTTCTAGGGGATTCTTGCCCACAGTAGTAGATATAATGGTCATCTGAATTAAATTCATAATTCCAGTCCATTTTAGTTTAATGATTCCTAAAATGTCGATGTTCACTCTTGCCATCTCCTGTTTGACCACTTCCAGTTTGCCTTGGTTAATAGACCCTTGGGTCTACTTCCAGTTTGCCATGACATTACTTTGCCAAGTAAGGTCCATCTAGTCAAGGCTATGGTTTTTCCAGTGGTCATGTATGGATGTGAGAGTTGGACTGTGAAGAAAGCTGAGCACCAAAGAATTGATGCTTTTGAACTGTGGTGTTGGAGAAGACTCTTGGGAGTCCTCTGGACTGCAAGGAGATCCATCCAGTGCATTCTGAAGGAGATCAGCCCTGGGATTTCTTTGGAAGGAATGATGCTAAAGCTGAAGCTTCAGTACTTTGGCCACCTCATGCGAAGAGTTGACTCATTGGAAAAGACTCTGATGCTGGGAGGGATTGGGGGCAGGAGGAGAAGGGGACGACAGAGGATGAGATGGCTGGATGGCATCACCGGCTCGATGGACATGAGTTTGAGTAAATTCCAGGAGTTGGTGATGGACAGAGAAGCCTGGCATGCTGTGATTCATGGGGTCTCAAAGGGTCGTACACGACTAAACGACTGAACTGAACTGATGAAATATTACTCTTTACAGCATCAGACTTAGACTTCCATCACCAGTCACATCCACAAAGGGTGTTGTTTTTTCTTTGGCGCCATCTCTTCATTCTTTCTGAAGTTATTTCTCCACTGATCTCCAGTAGCATATTGAGCACCTACTGACCTGGGGAGTTCATCTTTCAGTGTTATTACTTTTTGCCTTGTCATGCTTTTCATGGGGTTCTCAAGGCATGAATATATAAGTGGTTTGACATTCCTTTCTCCAGTGAACCACATTTTTTCAGAACTCTCCACCATGACTGCCAATCTTGGGTGGCCCTATCACTTGTTTGCTATTTGACAGAAATTAGAAAATATTAAAGGTTTAATAATTATGACAAAATAATCTCTAAATTAAACATGGACACAGCTGTGATGAAATTATCAGTACAGCGGTAAGAAGAAAAGGAGAATTAAACAATGACCCTTTTTTCCCCCTCTTATTTTCTTCTTCAATTCTTAAAAGTTATGCATAGAAAATTTAATAGGGTTATTTGGAAATATTATCGAGATGTCAGTGTTTCACTTCTTAAGAACATGAAATGTGTATTTTTAAAATATGAATAGTCAACTCTCTTCAGGGTGGGGGGGAATGTAGTTTCATGACTAATGGAACATTCAGATCATGATGAATACAAACAAATGAAGGATCTTTCCTTCTTTTACACCCATTTTCTCACAAAAGTAGCTCTCACCTTAAAATAATATTCCTATAAATCTACCACTGAGTCAATATGTTTTGTTGCAGGTGAAATGGGACAGGTTGACGGTCAATGATAATCTGAGTCTTTACTTGACTTAGAGTTCCTACCACTGTCATTAAATTATGTCAGCAATTTAAATACCATCTTTTCTTAATGTAAAATAAATACTGCCCATGCAGACTAACAATTCTAGCTTTCTTATATTTAGATCTTCTAAATATCTATAAGCACAGAAATTTGCCTGCTCTCTAGTTGAAAGTTGAATGCTATTAATAGAGTGATAGGATATGCCAAATCTTATTCTTCCTCTCTTTCCCTTAAATGAAATTGAAAATGCTTTCTTTTTAGGGGATTTTACTTTTTTTACTTGCAGCAGTTTAAACTCTCAAACTGTAGTCATTGAATGTTTATTAATGATGACTTACAAACCTAGACAATACACTCACAAATGCACATTTGAGGAAACAAACATGGCACTCATCTCCTGGCTTGCATCAGGGATAAAGAAAGGTACAACAAAGTATCTGGGAAGTCACAAACTTTTGCAGTGCTGGCATGTTTGTTTACTGAATTTTACTTGATTCTTTTAATGTTGTGATTCAGGCTCTTTGACTCTCAACTCTAATGATTTCAGTATAGTGGATAAGTTTCTCATATCAGTCTTGTTATTTCAGTCTGCTGACTTTGGCACCAGTATTCATGAGATTATCCTGTCTTCTCTGAACCCACTGATAATGTCTCATGTTTTAAAACTGCCCCATATCTGTTTCTTGCAAGGGTTCCACCATCTGTACTGTTGATGCAGACAATTATTCATTTCTCATAATGTGAAATGTCATTGAGTTCTAACAGTTACCTTTTTCTAACTGTGTAAAATTCTCAAGGGTAAGTCTATTTGTGTTACTTCTGAAAATGTAAACTTGCACTATCCATTATGTGACCTGCCAAATATTGTCTTCATTTGGATTTCAGTTTAAGATGAGAGTCTTTAAAAATTGAATTATTTTAATAGATGATATGGAACAAATGACATTAAATCTTTTGGTTTAATCCTCAGGAAATTAACTTTAGTCCATAAAGTCTTTAGTCTATGACAATCAGAGACATTTGATGAGAGTTTGAAAAAGGCAATTAGTACCTCTCTTTCAAATAAATTAAAATGATTTACCACTATATCCTTCTCTTAATTATGAGGTTTTCTTCTTTCTTAGATTGACTTGCCCTTCTACTGGTATTAACAGTATATTTGTGATAGGAAAGCAATTATCTAAACAGGAATTGCTGTTTTTTTTGCATTGTGCTTCTGTTCATTATCTAAGAGGAAAGATACATAATCTCTGATAGCCAATTCATACATATAAAAGATGATCCACATGTAGTTATTACATATTAATTATTGACAAGTTGACATATACTTTTCTTATGTTTTGATTCTGGCTGTTATAATTTTACTGTATATTGTTTAGGCTAAATAGAACAGTTCCCCTGACTTGCCTGAAATATAAAGTTTTTTTTGTTTTTGTTTTTTTGTTTTTTTTTTCCATGAAATTCCAGTGCCAATATTGAATTCTATCATGGACCACAAAGAACTCATCCATTTTGCTGAGTGCAAGTTTGTTTTCAACTAGCAGATTTCTCATTGGTGGAATTCAATGCTAAGAAGTTTGAGCATAGCCTTGAAATGAATTCTTTCATTTCCTTGCACCCAATTACCCTCTGCACTTTTCATAAAGCAAAGAACTGTGTGAAGCTGCCCCATCAGTGCAACGAAGACCAAAGTGATAGAAAAGTAAGACATGCTCTGGGGAATACTGCAAATGAGATCGTTGCTTCTTCCTTGGAACTGGAGAAACAGCCACAGTCTAACAGAAACCTTTTGTCTTTCACTGAGCCTTTTACACTGTGATACACACTGCCGTGCAGTTAATATCATTTCTCATAAGCAGACTTTTTCATACAGTTAACTACTTGTAAAATTGTCTTCTTCCTTCTTACTTGACATATATCTCTAATTTGTAATCATCTGCCACGTACCTCCACCAAAGAATCTGATCTTCCTTTTAGCACTTAATTCATGATAACTTGAAAAAGAGGGATGGCAAGAATGCCTTACTTGCATATATCTTCTTGGAGCATTTTGCTGTTTTCTAATGCTGATGAAATCTCTAGTTTAATTTTTTATTTCTTAACACTGTGTACCTTTCTAAAATATGAAATACTGTACCTTTTTTTTCCTCCATACATGTACTCTTATAAGGTTCATCTACTCAGTTGTGTAGGGCAGCATTTTTATTATATATAGGAAGAAATGTACACTTCAAAACTATATATATTCAGATATACACAGTCTGAATGATCCTCTCCATGTTTCTCTTCAGTGAATTGTATCATTAAATCTGTTTATCATATCTCTGCTATCATTAAATCTACTTTAGGAATCTTACTATAGTACAGAGTAAATGATTAATCACATTATTCACATGTTAGGAGGTCATTACTTCTTTTGAATGTTATCACTTAAAAAAAAATCTATACCCAGGCTAGCCAAGGATGAAAAGTGTATCTTGTATTAATTTAAAAATAGACATTGTTAAAAATTGTTAACACTGATGAAAGGTTTGGGTTTGATATTGGTATCAATTTGATGTAATAACGAGTCAAAATTTCTAAAAATATGTGAGATGTGCTATTTATTTTACTTATGCTTGTGTAGCTATGCTTAGAAAAGCAGAGAACATTGCACGGGAATTAGTGCAGCCACTCACTAGAATGCTGAGATTTCTTACAAATTCTATGGTACCCTGGAAAAACAATGGCCTTGGAGAGAAAGTCTTGGATTTGAATTCTTGTTCTGAACTTGTCCTAATAGATGGTTAACTTAAACCTTGGACTTTAATATCCTTACATTCAGAATGCTGGTAAAAATAATGTAGTAAGGAATTTTGCCTTCATTGGTTAAAAAAAAAAGGGGGGGCTTTCCCTGGTGGTCCAGTGGTTAAGAATCTGCCTTGCAAAGCACAAGACAATGGTTTGACTCCTGGTCAGGGAATATCCCACATGCCACAGAGCAACTAACCCTGTGCACCACAACTACTGAGCCAGCGCTTTGGAGCCCACTGGCCACAACTATTGAGTCCATGTGCTGCAACTCATGAAGCCTGTACACATAAAGCCTGTGCACTTCAACAAGAGAAGGCACCACATTGAGAAGCCTTCGCACTGCAACGAGAGAGAGAGAGAGACAGAGAGAGAGAGAGAGAGGGCCCTGATTCTCCACAACTAGAGAAAGCCCATGCACAGCAACAAAGACTAAAAAATAAATAAATAATATTATTTTAAATAGAAATAAAAATTAAAAAAAATTATTGTCATTATAAATATTATAAGACATGAAATAAATGTGCCTCCAGAATTTAATTCTGTTTCTTTACCAGGGACCCAATTTGCTTTTTTATGTTCTACTGCTTTAGTATTCCAATTGGTTCTTAGTTTGTCATGTTGCTGTACTTAGTCGCTCGGTCGTCTGACTCTTTGTGACCCCATGGACTGTAGCCCACTAGCTTCTTCTGTCCATGGAATTTTTTTCTTGATTTCATAGTCTTTAACAATTCAAGATGGTGGAACAATTCTAGGAGTCAGGCTTTTATTTTACTGCATTATAACATCGAACTCTTCCCAGAAGCCTTATAGAAAGCTTCTACTTGATTACTCTCTACACAAAATTGCACCATACATCTCTTATTTA
This sequence comes from Bos grunniens, assembly GCF_055505025.1. NCBI lineage: Eukaryota > Metazoa > Chordata > Mammalia > Artiodactyla > Bovidae > Bos > Bos grunniens. Next base: position 139,844,890 of record NC_141165.1, read on the forward strand.
ATCCTTTCTTGGATAAACCCAAGATGGTTAGATCCCTCCCTTATCCATAGAATTTTCTAGGCAACCCACTAGAGTGGGTTACCATTTCCTTCAACAGGAGATCTTTCATACCCAGGGATCAAAAATGCATCTCTTGGGCCCCCTGCATTGGCAGGCCAATTGTTTATCATTGTATCACCTGGGAAGCCCACAGTATAATATGAGGATATATAAGTTACTCAACACACCGGCTGATAAATGATAAGTCCCGCCCCCACCCGACACACAAAAAAAGAAACTCAAACCACTGCATTCTACCCAAATATATTGGACTTCTACATTTCAATTATCATGCAAGTCATTCAGAATATGAATGTACTGCACACATTTGCTGAAATCAAATATCTAATTACAAAACAGTCAGAAAATACAGTACATAAATAAAGCATGCAAACAAGTAAACAGTCTTACAAATTAACATTACAGATGCTCTGATAGATGAACATCCATACTGGAATGAAGGCAAATAAAAGATCATTAGTCATGAATTTGATTGAAAGGATGGAAGGCGAGCAGGACTCACATTGGAGTGAATACAGTAGTGGAATAATTTTTTCTTAAAATATGAGTCGTCATTAATGGGGGTGGGGGCGGGGAACATAGATTTTCCAGGAAAAAAATACAAATAAGATTATAATGACAGAAGCAAGTGTACGGGCACCACTTTTTGTTTTCCATCTGCATACTTGGGTAGCAGAAAAGGACATCGATGTCTAGGGAAGAGGTTCCTACTTTTAAACTATTTACTTTAAGGTCATGATTCTGTGAAACACAAATCATTTCCCTGTCATCGTCTGGGGCTAGTTTCAATAGTTAATGAAATGACAGAACCTTGACTTCAGTCTTATTTGCCAAATGAATATTCATAGTTGAAAGAACATTGGTCCCTTTTCTAACATTGTCAGGCACCAAAGCCTCAGCCTTGGCTTGTAGCTAGTATAATGATAGATAAGTGACTTGATTTGTTACGTTAAGTTCTCTAATAAATTGATTGCCTTACAATTTAGTTGCAGCAATTTTTCACAGAGCTCTTCAGTAAAGCCAGTTTTGGGGACTGTAGACTCTTACCTCTCAAGGGTGTATAACCATGATGTTTTAATTCTGTCCAGTTATTTCTTTTGAACATGCTTACTAATATCTCCTTTCCTATTTCTTGGGTGGCTTCTATAACTTTCTGGAAACTTTTAGTTTTAAAAGTTACATCAGTTACAGAAAAAAGAAACCCTTTATGGAAAACTTTTTCTTTTAAAACACTAAAACTTTTGTTCTATAAAACTTTTTTATAAGTTATACTAAAAAAGACTCAAAAATCCAGAGAACAAATTTGTGGTTGTTGAAGGCAGGGCAGGGTATTTCGTGGTGGCTTGGCTGGTAAAGAACCTTCCTGCCAATGTAGGAGATGTGGGTTTGATCCTTGGATTGGGAAGACCCCCCCCCCCACCCCACCCCAGCTCCAGGACTCTTGCCTGAAAATTCCATGGATGGAGGAGCCTGGTGAGCTACAGTCCAAGGGGTCTCAAAGAGTTGAATGCAACTGAACATACGTATATGCAGAGGCAGGGGATTGGGGGTAGGGGAAGTGAGTGAAATATTTTTTGTTTGTTTAGTTTAAATAAACTGAATAGAAAAAAAAGTTACAACAAAATCAACCACTTTAAAATAGAAATTGCTCACCCAATTCAATACTCATCCCTTCTCCTCTTTCTTCAAAGTTCAGGGAAGCCTCAAACCTTAGGAAACACGCAGTTAGAGGGCATGAATTATGTATTTTCCTTTAACCACAATTTTCTCTTCAGAATGCTTTCAACCTTTACAGCATTGGGGATTCATGAGAAAGATTTTTAAAATGAGGCAAAAATTTTACCTAACTAGGAGTGAAGTCATCTCCTCTTGCTTGTTATTGCTGACCTGAGGCAATCTTCCAGGTATCAAATAGCTCAATATGCAGCTTCCTATTACACACCTGTATGAGTTCTTTGAAAATCCCCGCATGAGAGACCTCCCCATTCCATGGGGCCTTAATTACTCTAGCTTCGTCTGTTCACCTCTTCACACCTCTCATTTCTATGCTCCAGTTTCTGCAGAGACTCTTCTCTTAGTGGTTTGACTTAATGGCTAACTTTTGCAGTGGCCAATGTATTTGTATTATTTGGGGTTCTCCAGAGAGAACAGAGGGTTTCAACTCAACTGGTAAAATATCCATCTGCAGTGCAGGAGACTATGGTTCAATTCCTGGTCAGGAAGATCCCCTGGAGAAGGGATAGGCCACCTGCTCCAGTATTGTTGGGTTTCCCTGGTGGCTCAGATGGTAAAGAATTCACCACCTGCAATGTGGGAAACTTGGTTTCGATCCCTGAGTTGGGAAGGAGGAGGGCATAGCACCCACTCCAATATTCTTGCCTGGAGAATCCCATGGACAAAGGAGCCTGATGGGCTACAGTCCATAGGGTCGCAAAGAGTCAGACACCACCTGAAGGGACTTAGCATGCACACACTTCAGGACATCTGAAATTGTCATGAGAAAAACATGCCTGGTCTAATTTGTTTTTCTCAACAGGGGAATCTAGATCGGCCAAACCCTAACTAATTTCCACTGAACACCTGGGCATATGTAGGAACACAAAGCTCAGCAAAACTATCAAATTAAACCCAGGTTAGACCAACTTATCTTCTGCTGCTCTGAAAATCCATGAGGATAAATCATGATTGTTGTAGTAAGTACTGACTTTGGGGATGGTTAGTTTTGTTTGTTTTTTGGTCACAGCATTTTTGTGACTTTTGTTGCTGTTGTTTGTTCAGTTACTAAGTCATGTCCAACTCTGCAACCCCATGGACTGCAGCACTCCAGATTTCCCTGTCCTTCACCATCTCCTGGACTTTGCTCAAACTCACATCCATTGAGTCGGTGATGCTATGACTAGTGCAAACTAATACAAGGTCTTAGGCCCACTTACCAGGCATATTCAATTTAAAAGAAAAATAAACAGATACATATCTAAATTATTACTTTCTTTTTACTTTTTCACATATGCTTATAAAAGAAGTAGAAAAATAATGCCTAAGTAGGTGGAACATTTAAATTTTTTTTAATTTAGTCAAATATGGTTGCAATAAAATAAAGTTGCCTTTCACTAAATCTGATTTTATTAAGGAATTCCAACTTGCATCTTTTTATATGTTCAAACATTTGAATAAATCTATGGCTTTGATTTTCATTCTCTAAACAAAAAGCTCTGTAGTTAGAAACTTCACTTTTGTGTAGATTACCTATCAATCTGCCATTAGAAGTTTTTCAGTTTGTTTGATTTGATTTATGTATTGCTTCTTTTTTTTAATTTAACAAATTGGTGCTGGATATAATATTGAAGATATTTGCATAAACTTTTTTTCCCCTGTTTGAAAAGTCCAGTTGAACAAACTCAGTAAAATTTTCTAAGTAACATTGTGATAAAAATAATGAATATTTTCCCTGATAGTTCGGTTAGTAAGGAACCTGCCTGCAATGCAGGAGACCCCAGTTCAATTCCTGGGTTGGGAAGATCCCCTGGGCAAGTGATAGACTACCCACTCCAGTATCTTGGGCTTTCCTTGGGACTCAGCTGGTAAAGAATCTGCCTGCAATGCAAGAGACCTGGATTCAATCCCTGGGTTGGGAAGACCATCTGGAGAAGGGAAAGGCAACCCACTCCAGCATTCTGGCCCTAGAGAATTCCATGGACTATACAGTCCATAAAGTCACAAAGAGACAGACATAACTGGGCAAATTTCACTTTGAATTTTCAGTTCAGTTCAGTCGCTCAGTCGTGTCCGACTCTTTGTGACCCCATGAATTGCAGCACGCCAGGCCTTCCTGTCGATCACCAACTCCTGGAGTTCACTCAAACTCATGTCGATTGAGTCGGTGATGCCATCCAGCCATTTCATCCTCTGTCGTCCCCTTCTCCTCTTGCCCCCAATCCCTCCCAGCATCAGAGTCTTTTCCAATGAGTCAACTCTTTGCATGAGGTGGCCAAAGTATTGGAGTTTCAGCTTTATCATCAGTCCTTCCAATGAGCACTCAGGACTGATCTCCTTTAGAATGGACTGGTTGGATTTCCTTGCAGTCCAAGGGACTCTCAAGAGTCTTCACCAACACTGCAATTCAAAAGCATCAGTTCTTCGGCACTCAGCTTTCTTCACAGTCCAATTCTCACATCCATACATGACCACTGGAAAAAACATAGCCTTGACTAGATGGACCTTTGATGGCAAAGTAATGTCTCTACTTTTGAATATTCTGTCTATGATGGCCATAACTTTCTTTCCAAGGAGTAACTGTCTTTTAATTTCATGGCTGCAATCACCATCTGCATTGATTTTGGAGCCCCAGAAAATAAAGTCTGACACTGTTTCCACTGTTTCCCTATCTATTTCCAGTGAAGTGATGGGACCAGATGCCATGATCTTCGTTTTCTGAATGTTGAGCTTTAAGCCAGCTTTTTCACTCTCCTCTTTCACTTTCATCAAGAGGCTTTTTAGTTCCTCTTCACTTTCTACCATAAGGGTGGTGTCATCTGCATTTCTGAGGTTATTGCTATTTCTCCCAGCTATCTTGAATCCAGTTTGTGCTTCTTCCAGCCCAGCATTTCTCATGATGTCCTCTGCATATAAGTTAAATAAGCAAGCTGACAATATACAGCCTTGACCTACTCCTCTTCCTATTTGGAACCAGTCTGCTGTCCAGTTCTAACTGTTGCTTCCTGACCTGCATATAGATTTCTCAAGAGGCAGGTCAGGTGGTCTGGTATTCCCATCTCTTTCAGAATTTTCCACTGTTTATTGTGATCCACACAGTCAAAGGCTTTGGCATAGTCAATAAAGCAGAAATAGATGCTTTTCTGGAACTCTCTTGCTTTTTCCATGATCCAGTGGATGTTGGCAATTTCATCTCTGGTTCCTCTGCCTTTGCTAAAACCAGCTTGAACATCAGAAAGTTCATGGTTCACATATTGCTGAAGCCTGGCTTGGAGAATGTTGAGCATTACATTACTAGCATGTGAGATGAGTGCAATTGTGTGGTAGTTTGAGCATTCTTTGGCATTGCCTTTCTTTGGGATTGGAATGAAAACTGACCTTTTCCAGTCCTGTGGCCATTGCTGAGTTTTCCAAAATTACTGGCATATTGAGTGCAGCACTTTCACAGCATCATGTTGAAAGATTTGAAATAACTCAACTGGTATTCCATTACCTCCACTAGCTTTGTTTGTAGTGATGCTTTCTAAGGCCCACTTGACTTTACATTCCAGGATGTCTGGCTCTACAGCTCTAGGTGAATGATCACATCATTGTGATTATCTTGGTCATGAAGATCTTTTTTGTACAGTTCTGTGTATTCTTGCCACCTCTTCTTAATATCTTCTGCTTCTGTCAGGTCCATACCATTTCTGTCCTTTATCAAGCCCACCTTTGTATGAAATGTTCCCTTGGTAGCTCTAATTTTCTTGAAGAGATGTCTAGTCTTTCCCATTCTGTTGTTTTCCTCTATTTCTTTGCATTTATTGCTGAGGAAGGCTTTCTTATCTCTCCTTGCTATGCTTTGGAACTCTGCATTTAGATGCTTATATCTTTCCTTTTCTCCTTTGCTTTCTGCTTCTCTTCTTTTCACAGCTATTTGTAAGGCCTCCTCAGACAGCCATTTTGTTTTTTCTTTCCCATGGGCATGGTCTTGATCTCTGTCTCCTGTACAATGTCAGGAATCTCCGTCCATAGTTCATCAGGCACTCTGTCTTTCAGATCTAGTCCCTTAAGTCTATTTCTCACTTCCACTGTATAATCATAAGGGATTTGATTTAGATCATACCTGAATGGTCTAGTGGTTTTCCCTACTTTCTTCAATTTAAGTCTGAATTTGGCAATACGGAGTTTATGATCTGAGCCACAGTCAGCTCCAAGTCTTGTTTTTGCTGTCTGTATAGAGTTTCTCAATCTTCAGCTTCAAATATTATAATCAATCTGATTTCTGTGTTGACCAACTGGTGATGCCCATGGGTAAAATCTTCTCTTGTGTTGTTGGAAAACTGTTTTTGCTATGACCAGTGCATTCTCTTGGCAAAATTCTATTAGTCTTTGCCCTGCTTCATTCTGTATTCCAAGGCCAAATTTGCCTGTTACTCCAGGACTCTCTTGACTTCCTACTTTTGCATCCCAGTCCCCTATAATGAAAAGGATATCTTTTTTGGGTATTAGTTCTAAAAGGTCTTGTAGGTCTTCATACAACTCTTCAACTTCAGCTTCTTCAGCATTACTGGTTGGGGCATAGACTTGGATTACTGTGATATTGAATGGTTTGCCTGGGAAATGAACAGAGATCATTCTGTCGTTTTTGAGATTGCATCCAAGTACTGCACTTCAGACTCTTTTGTTGACCATGACAGCTACTCCATTTCTTCTAAGGGATTCCCGTGCACAGTAGTAGACATAATGGTCATCTGTGTTAAATTCACCCATTCCAATCCATTTTAGTTCATTGATTCCTAGAATGTTGATGTTCACTCTGGCCATCTCCTATTTGACTACTTCCAATTTGCCTTGATTCATGGACCTAAAGATCCAAATTCCCTTTAAGCATTAAAACTACATATGTTCAAAAAGAGAAAAGGTTTTTGTTTTTTTTTTTTTCCTGTTTTGATTTAATATTTTGCTCTTTCTCCTGATGGCAACGGTTCTGTGACTTTCATGTTATTGTGTAAAATTTTGGGATAAATACCACAGACAAATGTTGGCTTCATAAAGTAAATCAACCACCATTTATGGCTCCTGTTTAATTTCTGTACTTTCCTTTCTTTTAAACAGAACAAACATGCCATAGAGTTTTTCTTAAAATCAGTTTGAAAGTGTGTTTCTATTATGAGGCATCAGTATGAAATATAGTTTTCTGATAACATGATGGGGAAAATAAGTTTTTGTCTTTTTCATAGGTGGATAGCAGGTTGAAAATGTATAGTCTCAATATGGCAATAATTCAAATTATAATGAGAAATGCAAAGCAAAACAAAATGTAAACAAAAGACATAGATGCAAATACCATGTTTATCATGAAAGGTTACAGAATCATTTGGAAATTAAATAAAAGAGAAACTGAGGTTCAAATGAAACAGAAATCTATTCAGGTGGTCAAAAATCAATTTCTTAAAAGGTGCTAACTACTAAAATTCAACCAATATTAAATTGTATCTATTTTTAAAAATGAATTTATTTAGTTATAAAATTCTCCCCAAAGAACTCCAAATACAGATGGTTGCACCAAAGAAGCTTACTAACAGATTATCAACTAATTAACACCAGTTTTGTATAATCTCTCCTGGAAAAAAGGAGGAGATACTCCCAATTTGTTTTATAAATCCATATATCCTAATTCCAAAATCAGACAGGGATGGTTTAAAAACAAATAAAACAGTAGATCACTATCTCTCAGGATCATAGGTGCAATATTGCTCAAAAATGAATAGCAAATCAAATTTAGCGATATAAAAAATTAATATAACCTATGACCAAAGGGATTTTATTCCAGAGACACGAGGTTGGCTCAGTGTTCTAAAATCCATCAATTTATAATTTCTTATGTTAATAAGTTGCAGTATAAAAATCACACATATATCAGTTGATACAGAAACAGTACTTGACAAAAATCGACAACCCCTAGTGACAAAAATTCTGAATAAATTAAAAATAGAAACTTCTTCAACTTGGTAAAGACATATACAAAAAAAAACCAAAGCTAACATATTTAATGATTAATGACTAGGTGACTAAATGTTTAATGAATAAATTTTTTCTTCTTAGATCAAGAACAAAAAAAATATTCTTTGTCACCTCTATATAGTCTGGAAGTCCTAGTCAGAGCAGTAGGCAAAAAGGAAATGAAAGGTACACAGATTGGAAAAAGAATAAATAAAGCTGTGTTTATTCATAAATGAAATGATTATATACAGAGAAAATTTCAAGGCATGTACACAAAACTTCCAAAACTAATAATTGAGGTAAAGTCAACATACAATAAACAATTGTACTTCTACGTACTAGCAATGAGCATATGGAAACTTAAATTAAAAACTTAATAACAGTTACAATTGCCCAAAAGATTAAATTCTTAGGTTTAAATATAATAAAAGATGTACAGGGTTTATATAATGAAAGTTACAAAATACTAATGAAACAAAACAAAGACTAAATAATTGTAATGATATGCAACCATGTCCACATCAAACTTGGGAGAAAGCTTAGAGCTTATAAGATGTTGATCATTTTCATTACCCAGAAGAATAGATGATACAGTTTAAAAATTAATAACATATAAACCATTTTTTCTCAAAAATATTTGGCATTCAGAAACTTTTATTTCATTTATTTTAAATATTTACTCAAAACTCTTTCTTATATACACAGACTTCTGTGTACACTTGAGGTTGCATAGTAATATAGCAGGATTAGGCAAAGTCTTATGGTAAACAGAGTGATTTTTCTCAGATTAGCAGGTGGATTTCAGGACTTTTAAGTAAACATTTTGAAAGTTTGTATTCTCAAAAAATAAATGCTAAAAGTTTGTGCAAGTTCTGTCAGGACAATACCACTTATATGTGTTTTTTTGTGTATCATGTGAGAAAGATTGCAATTATTTATCCAAAGAATAAATGATCTGGTATCTTGAGTTTTCATATAATATAGTAGAATTTATTGTGTAGCCATATCAAACTGAGAACAAAAAACTACTGTAGCTCAAAAAGCATTTTATTATTGATAAATAGGGCGGAGGGGATTGGTTGAGGTATACTATTTCTTTATGAGGCTATTCACCTTGATTTTGATCCATTGTTTATTTTTTTTTTTTCTTTTTTCCAACACCATTACACAAAAACTGTTCCATAAATCTGTTTGGCTTCCTATTTCTATTATTATCAATTTTTATTTGTTTTATATATTTTATGATATTAAACTACTTAATATTACTTAATAAATTATTTGATATTACATTATATCTGTTTAAGAAGGGGAATTTTTAAGGAGGTCAAAAACAGCAAAAGCATACAAGAAAATAAAAGAAATTTAAAATTTCTAAAATGATAAAAGACTGAAACATACACGGTAATTTTAAGCAACCCAAATGATCTTTTGAGAAAAGGAAAAAAAAAAAAAACTAATTCAATTAGAACTAAAAATCCTTATCATTATTAAAATACAATGGTCGTTACAATAATAATTGTTACAGACAAGCTCCTTTAGTAGATGTTAAAAATCGATGGACTAAAGATTTGGAACAAATATAATATGATGGCCTCAAAGAATACTGACATGATACTTACCAATTATAAAGAGAACATTGATATTGCAATGAAGAAATGCAGAAGACCAAGTGACATCATTATTAATGACATATTAACTTAAGGGGACGACAGAGGATGAGATGGCTGGATGGCATCACCGACTCAGTGGACATGAGTGTGGGTGAACTCCGGGAGTTGGTGATGAACAGGGAGGCCTGGCGTGCTGTGATTCATGGGTTCACAAAGAGTTGGACACCACTGAGCGACTGAACTGAACTGAACATCAAATAACCTCTGATAAGGTGTATTAAGAAGGACACCACATTATACTGTGATATTCATGTCAAAAATGTACATAACCTCCATTTAACCATGAGAAAATAGCAGAAAAACAAAAATTAGGAAGTATTCTGAAGGAAAATGCATACAGCTACTTTTCAAAAGAATCAAGATGGTGAAAGTCAAGGAAAGACTGTGGGATGGGTATAGACCGGAGGAAAAGAGGGAGATACAACATTTAAATTAAATATGGGGTCCTCAGAAGAACATTAGGAAAAAAAGATTGAGATTTTAAACAAGGTCTTAATGTTTAGTTAATATAACCAATATCACTATTATCAATGATAATTAGATTGTGATTATGTTAACTTTAGAGGAGGCTAAGTGAAGGGTGTGAGTTCTATATTATCTTTTTTTAAATATTCTGCAAGTTTTAAATTACTTGAAAGTAAAAAGGATTGGTCTCTAACATATTCACAGCAATAAATAATTCCCAACTAAATCAATATATTAAATTTTTGTTTTACAAAAATAAAATAACAATAAAACAATGGTTAGATTCTGTGTGTAATTAAATGATTATGATGGAATTGTCTTTTAATCCCATAAATTATCTCATGGAAACTGACAAAGCAACTATATAGCAAGTAGAACCAAAACAAACAAACAAAAAAACCCAAGCCAAAACATGATGAAGCTAGAATATAAACATGGGTAGGGGGTATGATGTCAAATATTGACAAGGTGAAGTTACACAGAAGTATAGGAGAGTCCAGAGGGAAGGGAAAAAGTTAGTATTATGGTCTTATATTTAATCCAGAGAACCCAGAAGTTTCCTATGGTACTTATTCATTCTCCCTGGTAAAATTATAAGTAGACAATTCAATAAGTGGGTCAGAAAGAGACCATCAAAACTAAGGAAAAGATTTCACGGTTCCAATCTATAAATTATTTCAAAATTACTGGGGAGAGACATTTTGGTAGTTTCATGGGGCTCTGTGCTTCCAACGTATGGGGCCCAGGTTTGATCCCTGGTTGGGGAACTAGGATCCCACGTGCCTCATGGGTGGCCAAATAAATGAATAAAATAGACAAGCAACAAGGAATAAAAATTTACCATGGAATATCTGAAAATTACTGGGGTCAGGTATGGCTAAGAATCTCAAAACATCCAACAAAAACTCTTTTTTGAGAGGACAGAGACTCGTACCGAAAAAATCTGCTGACAGCAGCTGATAAATTGAGCTGAGTAGAAACACTGGGAATAAGGAAGAGAAAAGAGAGAAGATGTAGAGAAGTCACCACTCTCTCACAATAAGAAAAAGCAAAGCAAATGAGAGGTCAATGATTTTTCTTTATTCTATTCAAGAACTGGCATTGTAGGACAAATCCCCACCTTGAAATTGGTAGAGAGAGATAAATACTGAGAATTACAGCAAAAAGTTGCTTACCCGGAGGCATCAACTGTAGAAAATATTATACAGTAATTTTGACCAACTGCTGAAATCTGAGTATGGACTAACTCGAGAAGGAGAAATCTCTGGGACCCACCATGTATAAAAACTCCTCACATTTTTATGGGCTTACTGATAGTTCCTCATGTGATCCCTCATGGCACTGGTAAAGGGGAAAGAAGAATAAACCTTGTGAAATATGACCAGAACTTTGTCTCTAACAAATGCCTATTAAGTTTGTTCTCTAAGCTTATGGTTACCCAGGGGGAGGGGGATGGGATGAAATGGTAGACTGGGATTGACATATATGCACTGTTATGCATAAAATAAATAACTAGGGAGAACCTACTCTATAACATAGGAAATTCTACTCAATGCTCTGTGGTGACCTAAACTAGAAAGAAATCTTAAAAAGATTGTAATATGTATACAGATATATTACAAACCCTAGGACAACAATTAAAATTATTTTTAAAAGGATTATAGAGAAGAGAAGAAATGGAATCATTTCCGTGCAGTGGTAAAGAATCTGCCTGCTAATGCAGGAGACTAAAGAGAGGAGGATTTGAATTCTGGGTTGGAAAGATCCCCTGGAGTAGGAAATGGCAAGGCAATCCAGTATTTTAGCCTAGAAAATTCCATTGACAGAGGATTCTGGGGGGCTACAGTCCATGGGGTTCCAAACATTAAGACAGAGCTGAGCACATGCAGGCATAAATAACATATTCAATTGAAATCAAGGAAAACCTAAAAGAGGGAACAAAAAGGGAAAGAAAAAAAAATGCAACTAAGGGAAAATTGTTACAGCAAGTTGAATATTAATTCAACTATATCAATTATCACTAAAAATATGAATAATCTAAACATAGCAATTACAACAGAAAAATAACAGGAGATTAAAAAAACAAGAATTTTTTTTTTTTTTTTTTGGTCACAGGGACACCACTATAAAGTAAGGTTCAGGTTGGTTGAAACTGAAAAGATAGAGAAATATGTACTCTGTTAATAGTAACTAAAAGAAAGTTGGAGTTGCTGTATTAATTTCTGACAAAGTAGATTTTAGAGTAAGAAAAATTATCAGTGATAAATAGGGGCATTATACCATGATAAAGTGGTCGATTCTCCAAGAATAAATAAAAATTTTAAATGAATATCTGTATCTAACAGAGTGTTAAAATGCATGTGACAAACATTGATAAGACTACAAGAAGAAATTGACAAATCCATTACTATTGTTTAAGACTTTGATACCTCTCTCAATAATTGATAGGCTAAGCAGATAGAAAACCACTTAGAATGTAGTTGATTTGAGTAGTCTCATCAATCAACCTTATCCAATTGATGTTGATCAACTACTTTATCCAACAACAGCAGAATACACATTCTTCTCAAACTCACAGGCAACATTCAAAAATTCACAAATATTTGGAGATTAAAGAAGGCACTTTCTAAATAACAAATGGACAAAAGAAGAGATACTTTAAAATATTTTGAACTAATTGAAAATAGAACTTATCAAAATCTGCAGGATGCAGCAAAAGTAGCACTGAAAAAAGATAAAGGATCTAAACTCAATCATCTAAGTTTCTTATTTAAGAAACTGAAGTAAGAAGAGCTAGATAACTGTCAAGAAGCAGAAGAAAAATAATAACAAAAGTTATTATTATAAAGCTAAAAAGTGGTATACCTCTCTAGGACAGTACAATGAAGCTTCTCATAATACGGAAACTGTGACTATGAGAGTCAGACACTTTTGATTGTTTTCTGGCTAAGACAGATAGAGAAAAAGTATAGTTCATAGCATGTGCATGGAAAAACACACACTTCACGTAAAAGATGAGAAGTGCCTCAGGATGTGGCCCTTATTCTGACAGCTTACTCTAGTTTTCACCCCTTTTTGAGGCCCTACGATGTACCTCCTCTTGGATTCAAGGAGATTCCTTTGAGGAGCCTTGTGTAATTTTACTTAGATTAATTAATTTCATTTTTATTAATTGTAAGCAAAAGGTGGAATAACTAATACACATAGCTAAGTAGCAAAGTCATTAATAAAAAGAATCTTCAGCCCTGTCTTTTTTTTTTCTTATAATAACTGGAGGTTATGAATGGATTTGGGCTATTAACATCACAAGTTTAAACTGAATACTCATATTTCTTGGAAAACACCTTAAGTTGAAAAGTAGGAACTTAGATTTTGGTACATATGTAAGTGCTGTGAGATTATTAGAAGGATTTGTAGATTTATTATGAGATAATCATTAACTAATACTAGTGATAATCAGGGAAAAAAATTCACTGGAATTCCAGTGGTCTATATTAAGGATAATAACATCTCCATTGAATATTCAAGAGGTTTTACAGAACTAAACAGTTTCAACTTATTTCTTGGTTCCAACTTTGACTAATTTTTATTTTTGCCTGTGATCATTTGTCAAATCACACACACATAAACATATCAATAAACAGATACACACAGATGTTCATATATAACTTTAATATTTTTCTATTCTGCAGTTTTTTAACCAAGTTCTTTGTACCCTCTGAAATTAGAACTCTGTGTTGATATTATTGTGAAAGGCAAGTACATAGTAGAATAGGCTAAGGGCAACCTATATCTTGATATAATTCCTTTGACTAAATGTACAGAGATTTCAGAACCTTGTGATAAAAGTCATTACCATGTTACAGATTCCTGATTACTTTTGTTTTAAAAAAGCTTTGAGAATATCCCACTTAGAGTTTTGGACAACTCTTTTGATTACTTTGGAATTAATCAGCGCTATCTCCATTCTTTTACTTAGGTAAAATGTGTTTTGAAGTTCCTTTTCTATAAAGGGCATTGGTATCAATGCAGTTCATTTTCTCCTGGGATGCTCTTACAATTTTGCTGTGCTAAATGCTTCCACTAAGCACTTAGTGGAGGTTGAGGTCATCTCTCTTGTTAAAGAAGAAAAATTGCAACCCTTTAACTCCAAGTTTCCCATAGTGCAGTGTAAATCGTAATTAAAAGCTGGAATTAATTTTTAATGACAGAAATTTTATTCTCGTTATCTATTCCTGCTGTTTAGGTAGGTAAATGTTAATTTGAAACGATATATTCTGACCCCAAAGACATTCATTTTATTCCACAATGTCACATGTCTTATAAAACATGGTGATACAGTAAGAGAAATCGTATTTCTTCCAGGTGTCCGGAGACAATGCCATGTTCCAAGTAAAATGCTTCTATGAAATTAATGACAAAGTCATTTCCAGGGTGAGGGTTTCCAGTAATTGATAGTTTTCTACTAAGTGGGAAAGCCAATTGCATTGTTGATAGCTCTGAATAGCACAGCTGCTATCATAGACATTTAAAGTGTGTGTGTGTGTGTGTGTGTGTGTGTGTGTTTAAACTTATGAAATCTACACCCTACTTAGCGTTCTGCATGCATAAGTCCTACTTTTTGTGTTTATACGGTGATCTGATCATATGAGACTTTTGACTTTGGGGAATGACCTTTAATTTCTTCAGTGAAAATAATAAACAAACCTTCATGTCATAGTAATGATTAAATGAGATACCGTGAAATAACATTGCTATGCAGTAAAGAAGAAGTATTGCATTGGTTCTAGTTACCTTTTCTTCAGCACCTACAGACAGTAAGAAGGATGAAGACTTCTCATTTTTTGGCAAGAAAATTATGCTTTATATTGTATATTCCTTAGAATTCAGAAAAATATTAATAATACAAAAGATGTCTTCTAAGAGATGAACTTTTAAGTTAATGCACTTTTATATCACATTAGAAATGTATGTTTTAAACCGAAACATCTTTCAGGCAACTGACCGAGATTCTTACCTGTTTGAAGTAATTAACATATATAAGAAATAAATGTTCCATTGAGAGGGACTGATTCAACCAGAAAATCATAGGGAAAAAAAAATTGAAGAAGCAAGAGACATTTTTAAAAGAAAAACTTGACCTATAGATTTAAGTAACTTTGCCTCATCAGCTGGCCCAACCCTACTGAGGAGATATTTGCTTCACCTCTTGACATTAAATACAGATAAAAAATCTATTTCAATTTGCTTATATCCATATGTGCCAAGCAAGATGCTGTTTCTTCCAGGGAAAGAATGGGTTAGTCATAACATGTGAGTATTTCTGTGCAAGTAGGAATTGCGTCTCGTATTTAAGAAATGGTATTTTCAATATGATCTTCTTTCTTTGTAAAGATGTGACATTTTTGGTGCTGTGAAAAAAGTTAGAATTGGTGGCAAGAACACAGCCTTTGGTAAATTTGCCAAAATAATGAACATTATTTGTGAGACTCCCTTAGAGTCCTGTCACTAATGTTGTTGTTGTTGCTCAGCTGCTCAGTGTGTCCGACTCTTTGTGATCCCATGGACTGCAGCATGCCAGGCTTCCCTGTCCTTCACCATCTCCCAGAGATTGCTCAAATTCAGGTTCATTGAGTCAGTGATGCCATCCTACCATCTCATGCTCTTGTCGTCCCCTTCTCCTCCTGCCTTCAACCTTTTTCAGCATCACAGTCTTTTACAATGAGTCACTTCTTTGCATCAGGTGGCCAAGGTATTGGAGCTTCAGCCTCAGTCCTTCTAAAGAATATTCAGGATTGGTTTCCTTTAGGATTAACTGGTTCGATCACTCCAAGGAACTCTCTAGAGTCTTTTCCAACACCACCGTTTAAAAGCACCAATTCTTCAGTGCTCAGCCTTCCTTATGGTCCAACTCTAACAACCATACGTGACTACTGGAAAAACCATGGCTTGACTATACGGACCTTTATCAGACCTTTGTCACTAGTATGACCAGGGTAATCATGATTACTGGAAAAGATGGTCAGCACAGTCTTTCTGCCAAGGCTTTTAAGAATGAGCCTTGAACTTGGAACACGTCTGTACCAAGAGAAAGGGAGCCCTCACAGCCTGCACTGGGCTCATCCTTTTTTTTTTTTTTTTAATTTTAAATTGGAGTATAGAGCTTTACAATGCTGTGTTAGTTTCCACTGTGTGAGCATCTTTCCCTGTCCTAGACTGGATGCGTACTCCTCTATTCTGAGGCTTAAGCTTGTGATTCATGTGGCCCTCAGGCATGCCTTGCTCTCTGCATTTCTGACATCAAAGGAGAGAGATTGAGGTATTTCACTGCTGCAAAGAATAAGGCATGTGCAGCTTCTTTACCTACCTTGGCATTGGAGTGGATCCACTGGCTATGGAAGACATGCAGTGCAAGAGGCTACATCCTGGGCACCCTTTCTCCTCGTTTGCAGTAAGTACACACTCGACTGCTTGAGCCTGGTGGACAAGTTGTCTGCTTTCAGGAACGTCTTTTCATGCACTACTCTCTTCCCTGACTGGACTGATCTACCTTTAACCTCAGCCACAGCTTTAGGCAGCCTTTACAAAAGCAGTCAGCACACAAGATATATACACCAGCCCTGAGATCATGAAGGGCTTCCCTGGTGGCTCATATGCTAAAGAATCTATCTGCAATCCAGGAGACCTGGGTTCAGTCCCTGGGTTGGGAAGATCCCCTGGAGAAGGAAAATTCCATGGACAGAGAAGCCTGGTGGGTTACAGTCCTTGGTGTTGCAGAGTCAGACATAGCTGAGCAACCAACAGATGCACAAAAAACAGCTTGGCAAGTGAGGAGTGGAATAATGATGTACTTATATACACCTAGTCCGTCTCAGAAGTGCAAGTACGATTTCTACTAAACACACACAATTGGAAAAAATGCAGAAAATTACTTTAAAACAAAAATGTAAAGTTAGAAAAAATGTCAAGCAGGTATTGATACCTCTGTAGCTCTGATATATTTTACTGGTCTAAATAATCAAGTGGATTAAATATTAATGGTGTGGTGTTATGAAAAAAAAAAAAAAGCCTGGCTTTCACAGAAGCTTGTGCAATGAAAATCAAACAATTATCTAAAACTCGAGATCTTGAAACCTATAGTAGATAATCCAACAAAAGCAGATGACAGGGACACTATCCACAAAATGCCACTTGAATACAGCTTAAGACATGATTGTGAAGTGTTCTCTTCCTGCCCACATCCTTGTCAATACTTGGTATTGACTTTTTTTTTACATAAATCTAGTAGGTATACAGTTATACTCATAGAGGTTTTCTTTGTCATTTCCCTAGTGATTAATGAGATTGTGAGAATTTTTCATATGCTTATTGTCTTTTTATATTTCTATTTTTGGGGGAATAGTACCACTCATGACTTCTACTCACTTTAAAAAAAAAAAATTATCCATCTTCCTTTACTGGTTTCAAGAGCTGTTATGTATTCTGGATACTAGATGTTGTTCTTGTTCAGTCACTCTGGGTAGTAGATAGTTGCTTTTATATTGCTATCTTCTACTACTTTGCAGACAGTCTTTTCACCTCTTAAAAAATACCTTTAATGAATATGCATTCTTAAGTTTAATATAGTTCCATTTATCAGTTACTTTCTTTATGGAAACTGATATTATAGTCTTGTTTTAAATTTTTTTTAACTTATTTTAAAGGATATTCTAAGTTTTATTCTAGCTCCTCTGTCCGAGGAATTCTCCAGGCAAGAATACTGGAGTGGGTTGCCATGCCCTTCTCCAGGGGACCTTCCCAACCCAGAGACTGAACCCAGGTTTCCCATATTTCAGGCAGATTCTTTACTATCTGAGCCACCAGGAATGCCCATTCTAGAAAATGTATTATATTTTAATAGTAATGAAATTTGGAACTGATTTGTCATTTTTTCCCTAATTGAGGTATTCAACTGACTCTTTGTTCACTGATAGGCAATGTTCATCTTGTTATAAATCAAGTATCCCTGAATATGTAGTTTTGTTTCTAAATTCTACTATTTTCCATTGGTTTATCAGTCTATATTTGAACTAATGTTGTAATAACTGTAGTTTCGTACTATTTTCATCTAGCATTTTAAATCTTCTAACTTTGTCCTACTTTAAGATCGTTTGGCAACTCTATCTCTTGCATTTCTATATTCACTTTAGTATAAGTCTGTCAATTTCCACAGAAAAACATCTGGGGTTTTAAATGGAATTAAATTAAACCTATTTTTTACAAAAATAAATTTCTTTAATTCATGACCATTTTATATTTCTCTGCTCTTTATGTCTCTTTTAATTTTTTTTGAATATGTTAGTATATTAGTAGGAACATTGCACAATTTTCATTATATTTATGCCTATGGATTGCAAATATATAAATTTTTACATTTTAATTTAAATTTTTACTGCTATAAATAAGTAGGTGTAATCTTTCTATATTGTTTCTAATTATTATAATTATTTTGCATTAAGACATTCACAATCATGTTGTCTTACATCATAGTAATTTTAGCACACCCATACCAATCCTTGAATTTTTATTTTTATGCTTGCCTTATTCTACTTGGTAAAGTCAGAATATAGTACTGCATAAATATACTAATTATAAATGTTTTATGTATTTGTAACATTAGAGGTAAAACTGTCAATAATTCATAATTAAGCAGGATGTGCTTTGGTTTTGTGTAGTTATTCTATATTACATTAAGGAAATTCCTAAAATTATTTCTATTCCTTGCTTCCATGGCTTTTTTTACCTTGACTAGCTGTTGAAAAATATATGCTTTTTGTCCAATGTTATCAGAATGTTATCCTTAATTTACTTTAAAATTTTATTCTAATATAATTTTTAGGAATAAGGATTCCTATCATGTAGTGAATCATATTGATTGAATTTCTTTTTTTTTTTTCTAATTTTATTTTTAAACTTTACGTAATTGTATTAGTTTTGCCAAATATCAAAATGAATCCGCCACAGGTATACATGTGTTCCCCATCCCGAACCCTCCTCCCTCCTCCCTCCCCATACCATCCCTCTGGGCCGTCCAGTGCACCAGCCCCAAGCATCCAGCATCGTGCATCAAACCTGGACTGGCAACTCGTTTCCTACATGATATTTTACATGTTTCAATGCCATTCTCCCAAATCTTCCCACCCTCTCCCTTTCCCACAGAGTCCATAAGACTGTTCTATACATCAGTGTCTCTTTTGCTGTCTCGTATACAGAGTTATTGTTACCATCTTTCTAAATTCCATATATATGCGTTAGTATACTGTATTTATGTTTTTCCTTCTGGCTTACTTCACTCTGTATAATAGGCTCCAGTTTCATCCACCTCATTAGAACTGATTCAAATGTATTCTTTTTAATGGCTGAGTAATACTCCATTGTGTATATGTACCACAGCTTTCTTATCCATTCATCTGCTGATGGGCATCTAGGTTGCTTCCATGTCCTGGCTATTACAAACAGTGCTGCGATGAACATTGGGGTACACATGTCTCTTTCCCTTCTGGTTTCCTCAGTGTGTATGCCTAGCAGTGGGATTGCTGGATCATAAGGCAGTTCTATTTCCAGTTTTTTAAGGAATCTCCACACTGTTCTCCATAGTGGCTGTACTAGGTTGCATTCCCACCAACAGTGTAAGAGGGTTCCCTTTTCTCCACACCCTCTCCAGCATTTATTATTTGTAGACTTTTGGATCGCAGCCATTCTGACTGGTGTGAAATGGTACCTCATAGTGGTTTTGATTTGCATTTCTCTGATAATGAGTGATGTTGAGCATCTTTTCATGTGTTTGTTAGCCATCTGTATGTCTTTGGAGAAATGTCTATTTAGTTCTTTGGCCCATTTTTTGATTGGGTCATTTATTTTTCTGGAGTTGAGCTGTAGGAGTTGCTTGTATATTTTTGAGAGTAGTTGTTTGTCGGTTGCTTCATTTGCTATTATTTTCTCCCATTCTGAAGGCTGTCTTTTCACCTTGCTAATAGTTTCCTTTGATGTGCAGAAGCTTTTAAGGTTAATTAGGTCTCATTTGTTTATTTTTGCTTTTATTTCCAATATTCTGGGAGGTGGGTCATAGAGGATCCTGCTGTGATGTATGTCGGAGAGTGTTTTGCCTATGTTCTTCTCTAGGAGTTTTATAGTTTCTGGTCTTACGTTTAGATCTTTAATCCATTTTGAGTTTATTTTTGTGTATGGTGTTAGAAAGTGGTCCAGTTTCATTCTTTTACAAGTGGTTGACCAGATTTCCCAGCACCACTTGTTAAAGAGATTGTCTTTAATCCATTGTATATTCTTGCCTCCTTTGTCAAAGATAAGGTGTCCATATGTGCGTGGATTTATCTCTGGGCTTTCTATTTTATTCCATTGATCAATATTTCTGTCTTTGTGCCAGTACCATACTGTCTTGATAACTGTGGCTTTATAGTAGAGCCTGAAGTCAGGTAGGTTGATTCCTCCAGTTCCATTCTTCTTTCTCAAGATCGCTTTGGCTATTCGAGGTTTTTTGTATTTCCATACAAATTGTGAAATTATTTGTTCTAGCTCTGTGAAGAATACTGTTGGTAGCTTGATAGGGATTGCATTGAATCTATAAATTGCTTTGGATAGTATACTCATTTTCACTATATTGATTCTTCCAATCCATGAACATGGTATATTTCTCCATCTATTAGTGTCCTCTTTGATTTCTTTCACCAGTGTTTTATAGTTTTCTATATATAGGTCTTTAGTTTCTTTAGGTAGATATATTCCTAAGTATTTTATTCTTTCCGTTGCAATGGTGAATGGAATTGTTTCCTTAATTTCTCTTTCTGTTTTCTCATTATTAGTGTATAGGAGTGCAAGGGATTTCTGTGTGTTGATTTTATATCCTGCAACTTTACTATAGTCATTGATTATTTCTAGTAATTTTCTGGTAGAATCTTTAGGGTTTTCTATGTAGAGGATCATGTCATCTGCAAATAGTGAGAGTTTTACTTCTTCTTTTCCAATTTGGATTCCTTTTATTTCTTTTTCTGCTCTGATTGCTGTGGCCAAAACTTCCAAAACTATGTTGAATAGTAGTGGTGAAAGTGGGCACCCTTGTCTTGTTCCTGACTTTAGAGGAAATGCTTTCAATTTTTCACCATTGAGGATAATGTTTGCTGTGGGTTTGTCA
The DNA here is from genome assembly GCF_055505025.1 of Bos grunniens. Lineage (NCBI taxonomy): Eukaryota > Metazoa > Chordata > Mammalia > Artiodactyla > Bovidae > Bos > Bos grunniens. The sequence continues at coordinate 139,865,971 of NC_141165.1, forward strand.
TATATAGCTTTTATTATGTTGAGGTATGTTCCTTCTATTCCTGCTTTCTGGAGAGTTTTTATCATAAATGGATGTTGAATTTTGTCAAAGGCTTTCTCTGCATCTATTGAGATAATCATATGGTTTTTATTTTTCAATTTATTAATGTGGTGTATTACATTGATTGATTTGCGGATATTGAAGAATCCTTGCATCCCTGGGATAAAGCCCACTTGATCATGGTGTATGATCTTTTTAATGTGTTGCTGGATTTTGATTGCTAGAATTTTGTTAAGGATTTTTGCATCTATGTTCATCAGTGATATTGGCCTGTAGTTTTCTTTTTTTGTGGCATCTTTGTCAGGTTTTGGTATTAGGGTGATGGTGGCCTCATAGAATGAGTTTGGAAGTTTACCTTCCTCTGCAATTTTCTGGAAGAGTTTGAGCAGGATAGGTGTGAGCTCTTCTCTAAATTTTTGGTAGAATTCAGCTGTGAAGCCGTCTGGACCTGGGCTTTTGTTTGCTGGAAGATTTTTGATTACAGTTTCAATTTCCATGCTTGTGATGGGTCTGTTAAGATTTTCTATTTCTTCCTGGTCCAATTTTGGAAAGTTGTACTTTTCTAAGAATTTGTCCATTTCTTCCACGTTGTCCATTTTATTGGCATATAATTGTTGATAGTAGTCTCTTATGATCCTTTGTATTTCTGTGTTGTCTGTTGTGATCTCTCCATTTTCGTTTCTAATTTTGTTGATTTGATTTTTCTCCCTTTGTTTCTTGATGAGTCTGGCTAATGGTTTGTCAATTTTATTTATCCTTTCAAAGAACCAGCTTTTGGTTTTGTTGATTTTTGCTATGGTCTCTTTTGTTTCTTTTGCATTTATTTCTGCTCTAATTTTTAAGATTTCTTTCCTTCTACTAACCCTGGGGTTCTTCATTTCTTCCTTTTCTAGTTGCTTTAGGTGTAGAGTTAGGTTATTTATTTGACTTTCTTCTTGTTTCTTGAGGTGTGCCTGTATTGCTATGAACTTTCCCCTTAGGACTGCTTTTACCGTGTCCCACAGGTTTTGGGTTGTTGTGTTTTCATTTTCATTCGTTTCTATGCAAATTTTGATTTCTTTTTTGATTTCTTCTGTGATTTGTTGGTTATTCAGCAGTGTGTTGTTCAGCCTCCATATGTTGGAATTTTTAATAGTTTTTCTCCTGTAATTGAGATCTAATCTTACTGCATTGTGGTCAGAAAAAATGCTTGGAATGATTTCTATTTTTTTGAATTTACCAAGGCTAGCTTTATGGCCCAGGATGTGATCTATCCTGGAGAAGGTTCCATGTGCGCTTGAGAAAAAGGTGAAATTCATTGTTTTGGGATGAAATGTCCTATAGATATCAATTAGGTCTAACTGGTCTATTGTATCGTTTAAAGTTTGTGTTTCCTTGTTAATTTTCTGTTTAGTTGATCTATCCATAGGTGTAAGTGGGGTATTAAAGTCTCCCACTATTATTGTGTTATTATTAATTTCTCCTTTCATACTTGTTAGCATTTGTCTTACGTACTGTGGTGCTCCCGTGTTGGGTGCATATATATTTATAATTGTTATATCTTCTTCTTGGATTGATCCTTTGATCATTATGTAGTGACCTTCTTTGTCTCTTTTCACAGCCTTTGTTTTAAAGTCTATTTTATCTGATATAAGTATTGCTACTCCTGCTTTCTTTTGGTCCCTATTTGCATGGAAAATCTTTTTCCAGCCCTTCACTTTCAGTCTGTATGTGTCCCCTGTTTTGAGGTGGGTCTCTTGTAGACAACATATGTGGGGGTCTTGTTTTTGTATCCATTCAGCCAGTCTTTGTCTTTTGGTTGGGGCATTCAACCCATTTACGTTTAAGGTAATTACTGATAAGTATGATCCCGTTGCCATTTACTTTATTGTTTTGGGTTCGAGTTTATACACTGTTTTTGTGTTTCCTGTCTAGAGAATATCCTTTAGTATTTGTTGGAGAGCTGGTTTGGTGGTGCAGAATTCTCTCAGCTTTTGCTTGTCTGAAAAGCTTTTGATTTCTCCTTCATACTTGAATGAGATCCTTGCTGGGTACAATAATCTGGGCTGTAGGTTATTTTCTTTCATCATTTTAAGTACGTCTTGCCATTCCCTCCTGGCTTGAAGAGTTTCTATTGAAAGATCAGCTGTTATCCGTATGGGAATTCCCTTGTGTGTTATTTGTTGTTTTTCCCTTGCTGCTTTTAATATTTGTTCTTTGTGTTTGATCTTTGTTAATTTGATTAATATGTGTCTTGGGGTGTTTCTCCTTGGGTTTATCCTGTTTGGGACTCTCTGGGTTTCTTGGACTTGGGTGATTATTTCCTTCCCCATTTTAGGGAAGTTTTCCACTATTATCTCCTCAAGTATTTTCTCATGGTCTTTCTTTTTGTCTTCTTCTTCTGGAACCCCTATGATTCGAATGTTGTAGCGTTTAATATTGTCCTGGAGGTCTCTGAGATTGTCCTCATTTCTTTTAATTCGTTTTTCTTTTATCCTCTCTGATTCATTTATTTCTACCATTCTATCTTCTAATTCACTAATCCTGTCTTCTGCCTCTGTTATTCTACTATTTGTTGCCTCCAGAGTGTTTTTAATTTCACTTATTGCATTATTCATTATATATTGACTCTTTTTTATTTCTTCTAGGTCCTTGTTAAACCTTTCTTGCATCTTCTCAATCCTTGTCTCCAGGCTATTTATCTGTGATTCCATTTTAGTTTCAAGATTTTGGATCAATTTCACTATCATTATTCGGAATTCTTTATCAGGTAGATTCCCTATCTCTTTCTCTTTTGTTTGGTTTGGTGGGCATTTATCCTGTTCCTTTATCTGCTGAGTATTCCTCTGTCTCTTCATCTTGTTTAAATTGCTGAGTTTGGGGTGTCCTTTCTGTATTCTGACAGTTTGTGGAGTTCTCTTTATTGTGGCATTTCCTCACTGTGTGTGGGTTTGTACAGGTGGCTTGTCAAGGTTTCCTGGTTAGGGAAGCTTGTGTCTGTGTTCTGGTGGGTGGAGCTGTATTTCTTCTCTCTGGAGTGCAATGAAATGTCCAGTAATGTTTTATGAGATGTCTATAGTTTTGGGGTGACTTTGGGCAGCCTGTATCTTGAAGCTCAGGGCTGTGTTCCTTTGTTGCTAGAGAATTTGTTTGGTATGTCTTGCCCTGGAATTTATTGGCCCTTGTGTGGTGCTTGGTTTCAGTGTCGTTATGGATGCATTTGATGAGCTCCCGTCAATTAATGTTCCTTGGAGTCAGGAGTTCCCTGGAGTCAGGGTTTGGACTTAAGTCTCCTGCTTCCGGTTATCGGTCTTATTTTTACAGTAGTTTCAAAACTTCTCCTTCTATACAGCACCATTGATAAAACATCTACATTAAAGATGAAAAGTTTCTCTACAGTGAGGGTCACTCAGAGAGGTTCACAGGGTTACATGGAGAAGAGAAGAGGGAGGAGGGAGTTAGAGGTGACCCAAATGAGATGAGGTGAATCAATAGTGGAGAGAGTGGGCTAGCCAGTAGTCACTTCCTTATGTGCACGCCACCACTGGACCACTCAGAGGTGTTCACGGGGTTATACAGAGAAGAGAAGAAGGAGGAAGGTAACAGAGGTGGCCAGAAGGATAAAAGGGGGGAATGAAAAGGAGGGAGACAGATCCAGCCAGTAATCAGTTCCCTAAGTGTTCTCCACCGTCTGGAACACACAGAATTTCACAGAGTTGGGTAGAGTAGAGAGGGGTTAGGGAGGAGACACAGGCGACCTGGTGGAGAAAAAGGAGAGTCCAAAGGGAGAGAGAGCAGTCAAGCCAGTAATCTCACTCCCTAGTGAAAAATGGGTCCTGAAGATTGGGTCCTTAAAGGTACAAAATTGGTAACAAATACATAAAAGCAAAAATTAAAAATCTAGAGTAAAGTTTGGAATTTCAAAAATACGATGTTAAAGAAAAGAAGAAGGAAAAGAAAGAGAGAAAAAATGAACAAACAAAAACAAACAAGGTCGCGAAAATTATAAAGAAAGTACAGGTACAAAATTGATAACTAATACCAGAAAGCAAAAATTAAAAATCTAGAGTAGAGTTTGGAATTTCAAAAATATGATGTTAAAGAAAAGAAGAAGGAAAAGAAAGAGAGAAAAAACGAACAAACAAAAACAAACAAGGTCGCGAAAATTATAAAGAAAGTACAGGTACAAAATTGATAACTAATACCAGAAAGCAAAAATTAAAAATCTAGAGTAGAGTTTGGAATTTCAAAAATACAATGTTAAAAAAAAAAAAGAAGAAGAAGAAGAAAAATAAAGAGAGAAAACAAACAAACAAATACGAACAATGTCACAAAAATTATAAAGAAAATACAGGTACAAAATTGGTATCAAATACCAAAAAGCATAAATTAAAAATCTAGAGTAAAGTTTGGAATTTCAGATATACAATGTTATATAAAAGAAGAAGAGAAAGAAACAGAGAAGGAAAAAAAAAAAAAGTCAGAAATTATATAAAAAAAAAAAAACTATAGGTACAAAATTGATAACATATACCAAAAAGCGAAAATTAAAAATCTAGAGTAGAGTTTGGAATTTCAAAAATACAATGTTAAAGAAAAGAAGGAAAAAAAACAAAAACAAAAACAAACAAAAAACAAGGTCAAAAAATTATAAAATATATATATATGAAGTTTGCTGAAGAAGAAAAAAATAGGGTCTTTTTTTTTTTTTTTTTTGCAAAGTAATAGGTTATAAAAGTGAAATTTAAAGGAACAATAGAGGACTTAAAAAATTTTTTTTTAATTAAAAAAAAAAAAAGGAAAGAATGATCGTAAAAATAATAAAAATATATCTAGGACTTTTTTGTGTTTTTTTTGTGGGTGTTGTGGGTTCAGTTCATTTTTGGCTAGTTCCTTGGTCAGATTTATATTTCTCAAAATCTATAGGTCCCTTCCTATGTAGTCCGTAGTAACCACAGGGTTTTGATCTATTGCCTGTAGCTTCCAAGGCGTTTCCCTCTGTTATATCTTCTTCTGTTTGCTAGTCTCTTCAGTATCTGGTTTCCGCCCTGACACAAAGGGCACGGTGGAGGACACTTTTTTTTCTTTTTTTTTTTTTTTAGGCTTACTTGTTCAGTCGCGCTGTGGGGAGGGAGGGAGGGAGGGATGCTGCAAACAAATAACACTGGCATGGGCTCGCAGTGCCTCAGCCACACTGGGTCTGCCCCCGCTCACGGCGCGTGTAGCCTCCCTGTCCACACTGCTCGGACTCTAGGTTGTTCCGCCGGGAACAATCCGAGGCTGGCCCTGGGCTGCATGCACCTCCCAGGTCCAAGCCGCTCAGGTTCAGGCACTCGGGTAGTCCTCAGAGGCGCAGACTCAGTTGGGCCTGCGTTTTGTGCTCTTCCCAGGTCCGAGCAGCTCAGGTGATGTGGTGTTTGGCGAGTGCCAATGCTGCGACTTATCGCCTCCCCGCCACTCGGTTATCTGGGTGTTAAAACCGGCGCACCTTCTCAGGCAGATGTTGACCGTCCAGACCCCCAAGAAGTTTTAGTTAGCAAAGAAGCCTGCTTACAGTTTTATAGATAATGTCTCTCTGGGGCTGCGATTGCCCCCTTCCGGCTCTGGCTGCCTGTCACCGGAGGGGGAAGATCTGCAGCCGGCTATCTCTGTTCAGTCCTTTGTTCCGTGCGCGGGCCTGGCGGTCTTAGGTTAGGGCTGGCTTTTCGCGTGGTAGATATCCCACAGTCTGGTTTGCTAGCCCAAATTATTTCGCTCAGATAGCGCTCAGGGTATTCAGGCCAGATTCTTACTCTCAGTGATGCAGCCCATGCCGCGCCTCCCTGCCCAGCCCCGGCTTGCTAATGGCGGATGCAGGCGTCTGCGCTGCTTCTCTGCTGGGGGAGTTACCGTAGGGCTCGCAATCTGCGAGTTTTAATTGCTTATTTATTTTTTTCTCCCTGTTATGTTGCCCTCTGTGCTTCCAAAGCTCGGCACAGATTCGGCAGTGAGAAGGTTTCCTGGTGTTTGGAAACTTCTCTCTTTTTAAGATTCCCTTCCCGGGACAGAACTCCGTCCCTCCCTCTTTTGTCTCTTTTTTTTTGTTTTTAATATTTTTTCCTACCTCCTTTCGAAGAGTTGGGTTGCTTTTCTGGGTGCCTGGTGTCCTCTGCCGGCATTCAGAAGTTGTTTTGTGGAATTTACTCGACGTTTAAATGCTCTTTTGATGAATTTGTGGGGGAGAAAGTGTTCTCCCCGTCCTACTCCTCCGCCATCTTGGCTCCTCCCCCTTGATTGAATTTCAATTGCAAAATGACCTTCACATTCTTGAAATAAACTCAACATCAACATGAATAATTAATGACATTGAATTTGCTCTATTAATCTTTTGTTCATCATTTTGGACTCATGCTCATAAGAGCTATTAGCCTCTAATAATTGTTATGTATTATGTGCAATATCCTTTTGTATTATATGTTGGCTTCATTCAAAGAAATAGATTTTCTGACATTTATTTTCTCTATTTTTAAAATATATTACCTTATCCACTCAGTTTGGAAGAATTCCCCACTTTAGGTCCTGGACATTACTTTGTAGAATTTTATATTTTTGATTTATTTAATAGTGCATGTCTATTTAGATTCTATAATTTTTAGTCAGTTTTGTTGTTTTGTTATTCCCTTTTTTCATTTGCATCTACATTTTCATATTTCATATATTTTCAATTTTTAAAACTTATTTTAACTTGCTTTTTGACCAACTATATAAAACATTTTGTTAATATCCCATGTCACAAGTAATGTTTTATACATATGGCATTATGTACATTCTGTCAATCATGTTCATGGCATATTATATTCGATGATTTTTGTTTCTTTGTGTATCAGTTATTGTGAGAAGTTTTTAAAAAAATATCTACCAAATTTGCCTATTATTTTTGTTTTCTCAATTTTTCTTCGTATATTTGGAAGTTATGCTATAGGTGAATGTATATTTAAATTTGATACTTCTGGTTGACTGACATTCACTTTAAAGAGATATCATCTATATATCTAGTAATTTTTCTAATCCTGAAGTCTACTCTTTATTCTATTATTATGGCAACTTTCTTTAAAAAGTTGGCTTAAAGCTCAACATTCAGAAAACTAAGATCATGGCATCCAGTCCCATCACTTCATGGGAAATAGACGGGGAAACAATGGAAACAGTGGCTGATTTTATTTTTCTGGGCTCCAAAATCACTGCAGATGGTGACTGCAGCCATGAAATTAAAAAACTCTTACTCCTTGGAAGGAAAGTTATGACCAACCTAGACAGCATTTTCAAAAGCAGAGACATTACTTTGCCAACAAAGATCCGTCTAGTCAAGGCTATGGATTTTCCTAGTGGTCATGTATGCATGTGAGAGTTGGACTATAAAGAAAGCTGAATGCCAAAGGATTGATGCTTTTGAACTGTGGTGTTGGAGAAGATTCTTGAGAGTTCCTTGGACTGCAAGGAGATCCAACCAGTCCATTCTAAAGGAGATCTGTCCTGGATGTTCATTGGAAGGACTGATGTTGGAGCTGAAACTCCAATACTTTAGACACCCAATGTGAAGAGCTGACTCATTTGAAAAGACCCTGATACTGAGAGGGATTGGGGCAGGAGGAGAAGGGGATGACAGAGGATGAGATGGTTGGATGGCATCACCGACTCAATGGACATGGGTTTGGGTGAACTCTGGGAGTTGGTGATAGACAGGGAAGCCTGGCGTGCTGCAGTTCCTGGGGTCGCAAAGAGTCCGACAAGACTGAGCAACTAAACTGAAATGAACTCACTTTGTTTTGGTTAGTGTGTACAAGTGAAAGTGTTAATATTCAGTCATGTCTGATTCTTTGTGACCCCATGGACTGTAGCCCACCAGGCTCCTCTGTCTATGGAATTTTCCAGGCAAGAATACTGGAGTGGATAGCCATTCCTTCTCCAGTCAACCTATCTGACTCAGGGATCAAACCCAGGTCTCCTGTATTGCAGGCAGATTGTTTACTGTCTGAGCCACCAGGAAGCTTCCACTTTTTTTTTTTTGGTTAGTGTACTAGCTATCTATTGCTGCTGTGACAAAGGGACTTCCCAGGTGGCACTAGTGATCAAGAATCCACTCGCAAATGCAGGAGACTTAAGAGACTTGGATTCAATCCCTGGGTTGGGAAGATGCCCTGGAGAAGGAAATGGCAACCCATTCCAGTATTTTTGCCTGGAGAATCCCATGGATAGAGGAGCTTGGTGGGCTTCAGTCCACAGGGTCACACACAGTTGTACACAGTTGAAGAGACTTAGCACACACACTGTGACAAAGTGCCATACACTTAGTAACTAAAGCAAACACAAATTCATTTCTTTAACAGCATTAGAAGTTGGATATACAAAAATCATCTTTGGTGTATTAAAGTCAAGGTGTTGATGAGGAACATTTAAGATAACTACTGTTTCCTTGCCTTTCGAAGATTCTAATGTCCACCTGGGTGGAAATTGGCTGATGGCCCTTTCTTGACCTTACTATATCCTGTTGTTTCTGTCATCACATTCTCTATTGTTCTTCTGATCTTTCAGGCTCCTTCATATAAAGACACCTTTGATTATTACAGGGCCACCTGGAAATTCCATTACCTTCACATCTCCAAACCTGCTAAGTCCCTTTTGCCTTGTAAAGTAAAATTTACATGTTCTAGAGACTAGGGCATGGCCATTTCAAGGAGAGGCGTTATTCAGCTCATCCTTTTCTATTACTTTCAACATTTCTGTGTCTTTATATGTGTACAGTCCATATCTTAGCTAGATTATTTATTCTGTGTATTTTAATGGGATATTATTGATAAATATTTTTAACGTATTTAAAATTTTATTTTTTTATTCTACTTATTCCATGTTATTTTTTTAATCTTCCTTGCTTTTATTATTCATTTTTCCTTCTATAGCTTATTAATTAATGCATTCTTCATGGCTCATTTAGCAATTATCTAGAAATTATGACATGCCCCATTTAGTTGCTAAAGTCTAATATCAATTAGTACTTCCATCACTTATTGAAAATTGAGTGATCATGGAACACTTTGATATTTTGCACTAAACTTGCATGATATTTTATGTATATTTTATTTCTATACATATATAATCTCTACAAAGTCTTATTTCTATAGTCTACAATAATTTATAATTTCCTTATAGCACTCTATCTTTTTATATGCTTTGCTCTCTGTATATCCATTTAATATTCTTTAATTTAATATTCTTTTTATCTCAATTTTTTCAATTGCAGAGCTGCTTGTGATTAATTCTCTCCATTTGGGGTTGGAAAAATATTCTTAATTTTCTTTCACCTCTGAAAGATTTATTTTTAGGGGAAGTCACATAGTGTTCTAAGTGGGCAGTTCTTTTCTTTCAGCACTTTTATGGCATTGTACCATTACCTTCTGCCTCTAGTTCTATATCTGGTAATCAACCATTAATTTTATTCTTCTTCTTTGAAACTAATGTGATTTTATTTTTTTAGCTTTCATTATAAGATATGTTTTCATTATATTTACTGTTATGTGCCTTGGGGAGTTTTTCTTTTTATTTATTCATATTGCCTTTAAAAGAGCCCCTAAAACCTGTTATTTACAGTTGTGCATCAGTTTTAGAAAATTCTTAGCCTTTTTTCTTCATTTGTTCATTTTCTGTCAGATTATCTACCTTCCCTTCCTTGAACTCCAATTATACCTATACTCCTTAGTGAGACATTTAACAACAGGGACTTGGCAATCATATTTATTAATTTTAAACCCAAGAATTTTCATTACTAGTTCTACCTATTAGTTAATCATGCATCTGTCAGTTTCCTCATTTGTAAAATGAAGACAATAATTACATTCCTGCTCTAGGACAGGAGTGCATATTAAAGGAAGATCAGATCAGATCAGATCAGTCGCTCAGTCGTGTCCGACTCTTTGCAACCCCATGAATCGTAGCACACCAGGCCTCCCTGTCCATCACCAACTCCCAGAGTTCACTGAGACATCCATCGAGTTAGTGATGCCATCCAGCCATCTCATCCTCTGTTGTTCCCTTCTCCTCCTGCCCCCAATCCCTCCAAGCATCAGAGTTTTTTCCAATGAATCAACTCTTCTCATGAGGTGGCCAAAGTACTGGAGTTTCAGCTTTAGCATTATTTCTTCCAAAGAAATCCCAGAGCTGATCTCCTTCAGAATGGACAGGTTGGATATCCTTGCAGTCCAATGGACCCTCAAGAGTCTTCTCCAACACCACAGTTCAAAAGCATCAATTCTTTGGCTCTCAGCCTTCTTCACAGTTCAACTCTCACATCCATACATGACCACAGGAAAAACCATAGCCTTGACTAGACGAACCTTTGTTGGCAAAGTAATGTCTCTGCTTTTGAATATGTTACCTAGGTTGGTCATAACTTTCCTTCCAAAGAGTAAGCGTCTTTTAATTTCATGGCTGCAGTCACCACCTGTAGTGATTTTGGAGCCCCAGAAAATAAAGTCTGACACTGTTTCCACTGTTTCCCCATCACTTCCCATGAAGTGATGGGACTGGATGCCATGATCTTCGTTTTCTGAATGTTGAGCTTTAAGACAACTTTTTCACTCTCCACTATCACTTTCATCAAGAGGCTTTTTAGTTCCTCTTCACTTTCTGCCATAAGGGTGGTATCATTTGCATATCTGAGAGTATTGATATTTCTCCTGGCAATCTTGATTCCAGCTTGTGTTTCTTCCAGTCCAGTGTTTCTCATGATGTATTCTGCATATAATTTAAATAAACAGGGTGACAATATACAGCCTTGACATACTCCTTTTCCTATTTGGAACCAGTCTGTTGTTCCATGTCCAGTTCTATCTGTTGCTTCCTGACCTGCATACAAATTTCTCAAGAGGCAGATCAGGTGGTCTGGTATTCCCATCTCTTTCAGAATTTTCCACAGTTTATTGTGATCCACACAGTCAAAGGCTTTGGCATAGTCAATAAAGCAGAAATAGATGCTTTTCTGGAACTCTCTTGCTTTTTCCATGATCCAGCGGATGTTGGCAATTTGATCTCTGGTTGTTCTGCCTTTTCTAAAACCAGCTTTAACATCAGGAAGTTCACGGTTCACATATTGCTGAAGCCTGGCTTGGATAATTTTGAGCATTACTGTACTAGCAGGTGAGATGAGTGCAATTGTGCGGTAGTTTGAACATTCTTTGGCATTGCCTTTCTTTGGGATTGGAATGAAAACTGACCTTTTCCAGTCCGGTGGCCACTGCTGAGTTTTCCAAATTTGCTGGCATATTGAGTGCAGCACTTCCACAGCATCATCTTTCAGGATTTGGAATAGCTCAACTGGAATTCCATCACCTCCACTAGCTTTGTTCATAGTGATGCTTTCTAAGGCCCACTTGACTTCACATTCCAGGATGTCTGGCTTTAGGTCAGTGATCACACCATTGTGATTATCTGGGTCGTGAAGATCTTTTTTGTACAGTTCTTCTGTGTATTCTTGCCATGTCTTCTTAATATCTTCTGCTTCTGTTTGGTCCGTACCATTTCTGTCCTTTATCGAGCCCATCTTTGCATGAAATGTTCCTTTGGTATCTCTGATTTTCTTGAAGAGATCCCTAGTCTTTCCCATTCTGTTGTTTTCCTCTATTTCTTTGCATTGATCACTGAAGAAGGCTTTCTTATCTCTTCTTGCTATTCTCTGGAACTCTGCATTCAGATGTTTATATCTTTCCTTTTCTCCTTTGCTTTCTGCTTCTCTTCTTTTCGCAGCTATTTGTAAGGCCTCCCCAGACAGCCATTTTGCTTTTTTCCATTTCCTTTCCATGGGGATGGTCTTGATCCCTGTCTCCTGTACAATGCCATGAGCCTCATTCCATAGTTCATCAGGCACTCTATCTATCAGATCTAGTCCCTTAAATCTATTTCTCACTTCCACTGTATAATCATAAGGGATTATATTTAGGTCATATCTGAATGGTCTAGTGGTTTTCCCTACTTTCTTCAATTTAAGTCTGAATTTGGTAATAAGGAGTTCATGATCTGAGTCACAGTCAGCTCCTGGTCTTGTTTTTGCTGACTGTATAGAGCCTCTTCATTCTTTGGCTGCAAAGAACATAATCAATCTGATTTTGGTGTTGACCATCTGGTGATGTCCATGTATAGAGTCTTCTCTTGTGTTGTTGGAAGAGGGTGTTTGTTATGACCAGTACATTTTCTTGGCAAACTCTATTAGTCTTTACCCTGCTTCATTCCATATGTAAAACATTAAGAATATACCTTTTATTTCTTGTATGGCATACTTTCCTATATTTGTTTGAACACCAAACAGGCTGATAGTGAAATAATTTTCTCTAGTTAGCATCTTCAGTTAGTCCACTTTTATTGCCCTTTATTCTGTGAGTTTTATTGTCCTTTATTCCTTTATTGAGGAATGTGTCAAATTTCATTGCACTTCATCTGTACTGCAGGCCAGATACCTCCAAATTAATTTCTTCTAGAAATTGAGCTTGCAAACTCTGATTGTACTTTCCAAACTTTATTCATCAGAGTAAATCAAAGAAAGAGATGATAAAAATGCTGGACAATCGTAGGCAGGGGGTGGGTGAGTGCATTTTGCAAAGGCTAGTTAATTTTCTCTGATTACTCAGACTTTGCTGATGATTTGTCTGAAGGACTTATACTTATTCAATAAATAATATCAACCAACCGCTACTATAAGAGAATAGGATTTAAACAAAGCCTTTTACGCATGTGTGCTTGCTAAAGATTCATGTCCAATTCTTTGCAACTGTATGGACTTTAGCCTGCCTGGGTCCTCTGTCCATAGGATTCTTCAGGCAAGAATACTGGAGTGGGTTGCCATGCCCTTCTCCAGTGAAACTTCACCAGCCAGAAATCAAACCCTTGTCTCTTACATTATCTGCATTGGCAGGCAGATTCTTTGCCATCTGAGCCACCAGGGACACCCAAGCCTTTCATAGGATAATACTATTACTGGCCACTCCTGTAAAAACCTGACATTGAACAAAATGATAAATACTAATAATTAAGTATATTTTGTATTTTTGTACTCACAATAAATAATTCATTTTAAAGTATGTTGTATATTTGTTAAATCCAATTTAAATTATTATCACTAGTCAAAGTAGATCTCAATCAGTCAGTCAGTCAGTCATTTCAGCTGCTCAGTCATGTCCAACTCTTTGCGACCCCATGAATCGCAAAGCACACCAGGCCTCCCTGTCCCTCACCAACACCCAGAGTTCACTCAGACTCACGTCCATCGAGTCAGTGATACCATCCAGCCATCTCATCCTCTGTCATCCCCTTCTCCTCCTGCCTCCAATCCCTCCCAGCATCAGAGTCTTTTCCAATGAGTCAACTCTTCGCTTGAGGTGGTCAAAGTACTGGAGTTTCAGCTTTAGCATCATTTCTTCCAAAGAAAACCCAGGGCTGATCTCCTTCTCAATTATCTTTCAAAAACTAGTGTAGTTATTCTCTTAATTCTATGACCACTATTTTAGTCACTAAACTATATATTCATTCATTCATGAATGCATATATAATGCATTCATTATATATGCATATGAATAAAAATCACTGGAGCATTTGTATTTTGATTTTGTATGATAATCAGGGTTTAATTGGAAGAGAAAAATATCAAAAGTTATCCAGCAGCTCCTTACAGATTTATTTGTAAACAATTTGTTTTCCTCATTCTGTTTCTAAGTACTGGACAAAAAAAAAAAAAGGAAAGTTGACATAAACTGCTTAGTCTGGCTTTAGAAAATAATTTTCTACGTGATTTCTTTTCTACTAAGCATCAAATTTTTTAAAAATATTTTATATTTTGTTTAAAGTAGCTTCTTTTGTCTTTTTTGTAGATCCAAAAAAGTAAATCAAAAGCAAAGAAAAATTTATCAGTAATTCAAAGCATCAAGTACAAAAAGCAACCTCTGAAAATATTAATTTTTTTTAAGTTAAGACATTATAAATTTGTAAGTTTTAGATGCTCTTTCAGAAATATATTTTTTGGGTATTGATATTTGCAGAATCTCTTCTTTATATACATCACCATCATCATCCACACCTTCTTACATAGTGACCTGCAGATTTTCTAAATGAAACTCCATTAAAAGTGATAATTTTATATTTTTAGTTAAATTGCAATTTTTTAATATAAATTTATTTATTTTAATTGGAGGCTAATTACTTTACAATATTGTATTGGTTTTGCCATACATCAACATGGATCCTCCACAGGTATACACGTGTTCCCCATCCTGAACCACCCTCCCACCTCCCTTCCCGTACCATCCCTCTGGATCATCCCAGTGCACCAGCCCCAAGCATCCTGTATCATGCACCGAACCTGGACTGGAGATTCATTTCATATATGATATTAAACATGTTTCAATGCCATTCTCCTAAATCAATCCACCATCTCCGTCTCCCACAGAGTCTAAAAGACTGTTCTATACATCTGTGTCCCTTGGTGTCTCGCATACAGGGTTATCGTTACCATCTTTCTAAATTCCATATATATGCGTTAGTATACTGTACTGGTGTTTTTCTTTCTGGCTTACTTCACTCTGTATAATAGGCTCCAGTTTCATCCACCTCGTTTAAAACTTGCCCTATCTGAACCAAATTTGATGTCACTGTTGTGTCTCCTTTAGTACTCAGGAAACCTGACCTTGTGTTTTGAAGGGTAACTGAGAGCATGCTTGTGTGGACATTTTTATTTATATTAAATGTAAGGCAAAAAGTAGATACGATCTTGGATTCAATATGCGTCTGCTTAGATAATACTGATATATGGTTATTTGACTTCCTAGGATTGCTGTTACATGCTTCAGTTTAGTGTTCACAATTTTCTGCCTAGGTTTGCTAAGGATTGATTTTATTAAATTGACAAGCAACAAATTTAATTTTCCAAGTTACTTTTAAGCTTATCCACTTATAAACTTCACTTTTGTTTAGTTTATTTATACTTTAACTTATTTCAAAAGTGAGGAAACTGTTAAATATAGCGTCTATTTTAGCAGTAAACTTAGGTAAAACAAGCAAACAAGAAATCACAACACTAGAAAGATTATCTAGCAAAACTCCCACTCTATAGGCTTTTAGCTGGTGTTCCTTTTGTCCCCCTTAAGTGACCATCTGCTAAGTCACAGTCTTACACAGGTCAACATGTTCTCTTTAAGGATGAAATTGAGGAACAAATAAAAACATTGATTTTTTTGTCCCCCAAGATCATAGAGAATTCACTTCCTAGACATGGTTTTTATACTCTATTCTGAAATCATAAAGAACTCTGTTTTAACAAAGGTTGAAGCACCCTAAACTTGAATTTCTTTATACATTCTAGAATAGAGAACTTAGGATGGGTTGCTTTGACAAAGCATTGATTTCATTACCTGCTTGAATTTATTTTTACGTGTTTTTATAACACACAAGTAAAAATGTTTTGAGCTTAAAAAAAAAAACTATGTTTGCTAGTCATTCTTTTGTAAAATTAAAGATTAGGACATTTGGCATAAAGAATGTAAGTTTTAATGGTAGGCAGAATCTTCAGGTTCATCTTCTCTAACCATCAATTTTGTTGTTATTGTTCAATTGCTAAGTCCTATCTGACTCTTTGAGTCCCCATGAACTCTAGCCCTCCAGACTCCTCTGTCTGTGGGGTTTTCCAGGCAAGACTACTGGAGTGGTTTGTCATTCCCTTCTCCAGGAGATCTTTCCAATCCAGGGATCAAACCCAAATTTCCTGCATTGACAGGCAGATTCCTTACCACTGAGCCACTAGAGAAGCATAAGCATCACTCTATTCATATTGAAATGGTACAACAATAATCATCTCTGTGGGATTAAATCACATAAGGTAGTAAGAAGATATTATACATTAAGATCCTTGTTTATAGTAGATGCTCACTAAATGTAGTTCCCACCTTCTAACCTGGTCTTTCACAATTTATAGCTGTATCTTGTCATTTAGTGGCTTTACTTGTTATCATTGATACTATATTGTTATTAATATAAAATTGGCATAGGACCAGGTTTTAGTTTAACTCAACCAATTTTGGGCCCTGTTCATAGTTTCTTTCTGTTCCGTAATCAATGTCTTCAAATAGACAGCTCCTTAGGTAATTAATTTAATCTTTATCTGAGTTGCTTTAATTTTTAAAATATATGTTTCACATGTTTAAAACCTGTGTTTTCCCTAGAATTTTTTTTGCTGTGTTTTTCTGTCTTTAAAGAAAATTCCGTATCTTTTAAGTTTCAAAAGCAAATAATTTATTCAATCTAAATAAATTAAAACAGAGGTACAAAGTATGATATAGCTTCAACTTTGGTGCCCTGAATAAAGTCTGTTATTGTAAATCAAATGACTGACTACACCTTATGTCTATGGCTTGTGGATGTAAATTTCCACCACAGAGAAAGGCTGCAAATGTTTTGAAAATTATACAATATGAATAGAAAAAAAGGAATTATATAAACATAATTAACTATGTACAGTGTATTTAAGGATAACTGGTGAGTTGGAGGGTATTAAGGGGTTTGTGTAATATCTGGAGAAGAAATGGTAGTGTTAAGGGAAGCCCACTGATTGAAACCACCCACCCTGGCTGGGCACCATAGTAACTACTTGCATGAGTTATTTTATAACAGGAGAGCCAGCTGTGAGGGACCGCATGGAAGTGTGGCCGAGGGGAGCTACCCCTCTCCCAAGGTCAGGAGAGGCGACTGAGAGCGCCAGGATGCACTCTCAGTCCAAAATTGCATAGGAACACAGAAGCAGCCGAGAGGAGCAACCCCACACCCGAGGTCAGGGGTGGCAGCGAGAGGAGATACCACTCGTCCAAAGTAAGGAGCAGTGGCTGCACTTTGCTGGAGCAGCTGTGAGAAGATACGCCATGACCAAGGTAAGAGAAACCCAAGTAAGACGGTAGGTGTTGTGAGGAGGCAACAGAGGGCAGACACACTGAAACCATAATCACAGAAAACTAGTCAATATGATCACATGGATCACAGCCTTGTCTAACTCAATGAAACTAAGTCATGTCTTGTGGGGCCACCCAAGATGAACAGGACATGGTGGAGAAGTCTGACAGAATGTGGTCCACTGGAGAAGGGAATGGCAAACCACTTCAATATTCTTGCCTTGAGAACCCCATGAACACTATGAAAAGGCAAAATGATAGGACACTGAAAGAGGAACTCCCCAGGTCGGTAGGTGCCCAATATGCTACTGAAGATCAGTGGAGAAATAACTCCAGAAATAATGAAGGGATGGAGCCAAAGCAAAAACAATACCCAGTTGTGGATGTGACTGGTGATAGAAGCAAGGTCTGATGCTGTAAAGAGCAATATTGCATAGGAACCTGGAATGTTAGGTCCATGAATCAAGGCAAATTGGAAGTGGTCATACAGGGGATGGCAAGAGTGAATGTCGACATTCTAGGAATCAGTGAACTAAAATGGACTGGAATAGGTGAACTTAACTCGGATGACCATTATATCTATTACTTTGGGCAGGAATCCCTTAGAAGAAATGGAGTAGCCATCATGGTCAACAAAAGAGTCTGAAATGCAGTACGTGGATGCAATCTTAAAAATGACAGAATGATCTCTGTTCATTTCCAAGGCAAACCATTCAATATCACGATAATCCAAGTCTATGCCCCAACCAGTAACGCTGAAGAAGCTGAAGCTGAATAGTTCTATGAAGACCTACAAGACCTTTTAGAACTAACACCCCAAAAAGATGTCCTTTTCATTATAGGGGACTGGAATGCAAAAGTAGGAAGTCAAGAAACACCTGGAGTAACAGGCAAACTTGGCCCTGGAGTACAGAATGAAGCAGAGAAAGTCTAATAGAGTTTTGCCAAGAGAACACACTGGTCATAGAAAACACCCTTTTCCAACAACACAAGAGAAGACTCTACACATGGACATCACCAGATGGTCAACACCGAAATCAGATTGATTATGTTCTTTGCAGCCACAGAATGAAGAGGCTCTATACAGTCAGCAAAAACAAGACCAGGAGCTGACTGTGACTCAGATCATGAACTCCTTATTACCAAATTCAGACTTAAATTGAAGAAAGTAGGGAAAACCACTAGACCATTCACAAATGACCTAAATTAAATCCCTTATGACTATACAGTGGAAGTGAGAAATAGATTTAAGGGACTAGATCTGATAGACAGAGTTCCTGATGAACTATGGATGGAGGTTCATGACATTGTACAGGAGACAGGGATCAAGACCATCCCCAAGAAAAAGAAATGCAAAAAAGCAAAATGGCTGTCTGAGGAGGCCTAACAAATAGCTGTGAAAAGAAGAGAAGTGAACAGCAAAGGAGAAAAGGAAAGATATAAGATCTGAATGCAGAGTTTCAAAGAATAAGTACAACCTAAAATTTTGTAGCCTACATAGTAGAAAGTTATTGTAGTACAATCCATTAATCCTGACGAACAGGGTATATAGACCAGTTGGGATAAATCTACTTGCCAATGTGTGAATCTGGCAAAGAGATGGCCCATAACATAAGATAAAACCAATCACTACAAAACCCAAGACTGGATGTTGGTCCTTTGTTGATGCAACTCTGAAAATGAACATTTTGTGATTCAGAGTCCAGAGCTTAGCTGCTAATGTGAGATTAGTTCTATAAGGTCTGTGAACAATGAAAAGCTAACTCATAGACAATGTTCATACTACCTCATGGGCAATCCTTCCTGGAAGAGAATTCTAGCAGAGAACTGTCATATAAAAATTTAAAAACATACAAGAAAGACAAACACTTCAAAAATTAAGTGAAAGAAAGTAAAAAAAAAATGAAGAAATAAACAATTAGGTTTTCTTAGGTAAGTGAAAACAAACTTATTCTAAATTCTATGTAGAATTGCAAAGTGTCAAGAAGTGTCTAGACAATTCTAAAAAGGAAGAACTGAGGAAATAGTGAAGTTTTTTGGCATTCTCTTCCAGACATCAAGTCACTATGTTAGGTATAGGTTTTTACACAGCAATAGGTAACTTAAACACCAAGATCCTAGTCCTTGCTCTAGATTATATATTCTAGTCATGATTCTGGTCCACTGGTAGCTTAATGTTTCCAGATAAGTTAAGTATATAATTTAGATTTTATTTCTTTATGTATAATTGTCATATTTAAGTAACTTCTGGGGTAAACATAGAATCTTTTACCAAACTGGATGATTTATTGTGACAGAAAAATATTTCGTTAACATTTTAATAGAGTCTAACTTAAAGAGTGATGGCATTTTGAAATAATTATATGAAATATTATTTCTTTCATAAGAAGTTATCTAGTTGAAATTATTTCTAAAGAAGCATTCTGGTCTCACACTGAAAAAAACAGTCTTTCCATCAACTAGTTTCCATTTACAAAAATCACAATTTTATAAATAATATAATTTATTTAAGTCATAGCTAGAACATCATCTTGCTAATAGCTGTATCAGTCTTTTCATACTCTGCTTATGAAAGAATTAGATTTCTGTTTGTTTTTTTTTTTTCTGTTTCAATTAACAGAGTACCTTAATTTACATTAGGAGGACTTCCCTGGGGGCTCAGTGGTAAAGAATTCTTCCAAGGCAGGAGACATGGATTTGATTCCTGGTCCAGAAATATCCCACATGCCTCAACTAAGCCCATATGTCACAACTACTGAACCTGTGTTCTAGAGCCTGGGAGCTGCAATTGCTGATCCCGTCTGCTGAAATTACTAAAGCCCACATGCCCTAGAGTCCTTAACTGCCCAACAAGATAAGCCACTGCAATTAGAAGTGTGCTGGAAAAAAGAGAAAAACCCATGCACCAACAAAGCACCCATGCACCCAGGACAGGAAAAACTAAATAAATACATTTATTAAAATAAATAAATTAGGAAATAACTTTGAATCAGTAAAGAATAGAGAGAAATGAAAAGTCAAGACAAGCATATGTATTGTGTTTGTCTTTTCCTGTTATTCTCTTCTTCCTATTACTCTAAACAAACTAATACTTGTTTATGAGTTACTTTTAAAATCATATATGCTACAAATATTTTCTAGTACCTGAAATATTGATTATGTATTTTTTATCTTATAACCAAATAATATAGATTGAGCTATAAAAAACCTCCAGTGCTGAATAAATCTGTGTGATTTTTCAGTGTTTCCCATTTTAATGATTATGGAGGCGATGTGATTTAGCAGTATTTTCTTGTTCAGCTTTTGTTGATAGCAGTGATTAATAGAAGAATGGAAACTGCTTCTGTGTAAGTTAAACCTTTGTTTTGCCAATACTGGCATGAAGATCCTACCAAATAATTAAACACCCACAGTCTGGAGTTATCATCAATCATCAATCATGTTTAATAAAATAATAATGAAATTGAGGTAGAAACATAATCCTATATTTAACTTGTATTTATATCCTCTGCTGGAGTCCAGCTCCAGCAGCCAGGGATTGAACCCGAAGGGAGGGATGGTGTCGGCAAGTAATGACTCAGGCTCTCAATTTTCTTGGACTGCACATTTATTTCAAGTTTAAGATTTTCTTTTATACTTTTATAAAAGCATTATGTCAGAGGTTTGACATTTTCAGTTCCCCCTCACCCAGATTTATTATCTCCATAAATCATTGTTGCCCTTCAAACAGAGTTCCTGCTTCAGCTATTCAATCAGCTTTACCGTCTATTATCAACTTCTTCTTATGTGTCCTATAGTTAACTTGTGATTACATTGTAACTCATGCTACATTCCTCAGTTTATTTCTTATCTTTCTAAATCCTGTTTGCCCCTAACATCCTGAGCTCACTATCTCTTAAAAACGCTTCTAGCTATTAGTATCTCTAAAATTCCTAACCTCTATAAGCTATAGTAAAATATGCTAACATTACAACATTCCTTAAATCTTTAACTTCTAACTATTTTAATTATTTCTAAGCCCTAAATTCAGTGAACTCCTTTGCCATAAACATTTTCCTCACAAATAGGCTTCAGATAGCAATCCTTCCCATGGCCTCAAGCTACAGCCTATGTACTCATCCTGGAACACTCTTTTGTAAAAGTCCTTAAACAAATGTCAATGATTAACTTTATGAATTATTCTCTGAACACAACTGCAGAAGGCTTTGTGCCTTCTCATGATCCTCTCAAAACAATAAGCACCTTAGTATTCCTTTTCAGTCAACTCAGCCAAGGAGAGGAAAAAACAAATCAGAATCACAAGGCCTAACTCCTTCATCTCGGGTCCGTGCCTAGGGGACAAAGACAGGGGTTGGGGCTGTGCCTCCATTTTGTCAGTAATGCCTAATGCAGCTCCCGACAATCCTCTTTTAATATCTATATGTTATCTATATAATAACTATATATTATCTATCAATAATACAAGTTCTTAAGAGCTCTTCTTAATATATTTTTATTAATTCTCTTAATTATTTTCAAAAAATGTACTGCACCTACTAGTCCAAGAATACAACCTGTTTACCTTAAAATAGTGACAAGAGCAAAAATTGCACTTGTTTTCATGGTGTCTACAGTCTTTGAAAAAAATACATAATAACCAAAAAACTATAGAATGAAAAAAAAGTGCTTGGGTAGTTAATTAGCTAACTAAATGAGTTCCTAAATATTACATTAAAATATTTCACTTTTAATTACTGTAAATCCTTGTGCATTTTCTAAGATGCTAGAAGTAACCATGTTATAATTTATATCTCATGGGAATAAATTGTTTGGTATTTTAAAAATATAAAATATATGTCACCTAAAACTGTGTCTACTTTTTAAAAATATATAGATGATAAGTAGCAGGGTAGGTAGATAATACGTGATCAGGGTACCTATTGAATTTAACATAAAATATGAGAATACATTATTTTAAAAAATCTCAGACTATTCTCATATTTATTTTTTAAATTCTAAAATTATGTAAAGCAAGTGACAGTCCATCGTGAAAGCTGAAGCCTACTTTGATAGACATAGCACTTCAAAGAGTAGGAAAAACTTCTTCCCCAACTATACGGCCTTTCAAACTTTCCTTCTCCATCCCAGTGACAGACTGGGAACATTCATCTGAAATTATTGTCTTTTTGTTCTCCACAGTACTGATTACAATTCACTTCAGGAAGACAAGAAGGACTTTTTCTTTCACAATAGCTTCTATGAGAGAGGATCCTGCCTTTTTTTTTTTTTTTTTTGCAAGATAAATGGAGCAGGTGTAAAGGAATTAATGAAGCAACTGCCAAATTGCAGGGGTCACTGGCGTGTTGAAAGCTATAAATTAGCCAGGTCTTGTGGGAAATTACCCTTTACCTCTATTGAGATTCTGCCATTTCTAAATTCAAGACAAGAGAAAAAGCAGTTTTAAAGTCAAAAAGTACTATCAATAGTTAACTTTCACTATTTGGGGTAATTCTAAGTGAAAAACATATTTAAATATTTCAAAATATTAACTATATGGTTGAATCTACTGATACAAACATAGTTAAATTTTAATTTATTCTGTAGAAGAAAATACAGTTTGCATTTTATTAAAACCATATTTCTCACATTAGAAGCAATTTTAAACTACCAGGAATATACTATAAACTGGTGGTTGCAAAGATACTGAGCTGCAGAGCTCATATTAAATCCAGTTTTCTCAGAAAATAGTTCTAGAACTGTTAAAGGCTGGGGATTTAAAGAGATTCAAATTTAAATATGAAGTCATAGGATGTACTTATATCACATGCTGCCTCAGACTCTCATTGTTAAAAAAAAAAATTTTTTTTGAGGAAAAATGCTCTATTTTTAAAGCACATTTGAGATAATCAGATGCAATCTAAAAGGAGAAAATATTAAAAATCATTTGAAATAGTGTTAATTTTATTTCTATTATTTAAAATCACAAAGAACAAAAATAAGAAATCTACTATAGTTATGATTCAAGAAAAATGATTTACTTGAACAACAGGCAGACTTGTAATTCATGTGAATTTTTATAAATATCCTGCTCTTAAAAGAATCTATAATTTTAGTTCAAATGTACATGTCATTGTAAATTAATTTAGGAGTAAAATATTCTCCAAATAAGGCAAGTATAGAAAATATGCTTTGTCTGGAAAATAAGGGAAAAATAGTAAAGATTATGTATATATTAAGTATGTCTTTAGTTAGATGTTAGATATGTACAGCTTGATAATTATTTATCTCAATTTACTTCATATACCCATTGTCTATGGATCATAAAAGAGTCGAACATGGCTTAGCAAGAAAACAGCAACAACTAGACCACTGTCTGTGCAAGTATACTCTAGTTTTCTTTTCTTTTTAATCTTATTTTGGTTATCCAAATTACTGTTCCCTTCTTCTCCAAAATACATACTACTTCAATGTGTTGGATAAACATCTTAGAATACATCTCTAGCATTAAAAAAACACATAGTATGATTTTTGTGTGTATGTTTTTAATTTTAGTTTCTGATGTTGGAAAATATTTCCCATTCTTTTTTTGTTGTTCTTCTGTTTTAGTTTATCAGTCAGGGTTGTGTATATAACATTATGTAATCTATTCAGCATCATGTGATGTGTGTACCATTACATTCTCCAGCCATGTTGTTACTTCTTATAAAATCATTGCTTGTATTGCTGAGGATGTTGCTTTGTATGCATTCATCACGTTTTCTTTTCTATTCTTTATCTTAATGAAGAAACACATATGACTTTCAATAAAAAATTAGACAAAACTACACTGAAAAGAAAATCTCCAAAAGTGTTCTTTGTGGACCAAGGAAAACATTTCCATTTGTATATATGTAGGATGGAATGCTGGGTCCTAGGGTGAATTTCATTACATTTTTCCAAGGTTGATCTCCAGAATGATTATATTGCTCTACGGACCCACAAAAAGGCAAAATGGCTGTCTGAGGAGGGTTTAAAAATAGCTGTGAAAAAAAAGAGAAGTGAAAAGCAAAAGAGAAAAGGAAAGATATACCCATTTGAAAGCAGTTCCAAAGACTAGCAAGGAAAGATAAGAAAGCCTTCCTCAGTGATCAATGCAAAGAAATAGAAGAAAACAATAGAATGGGAAAGACTAGAAATCCCTTCAAGAAAATTAGAGATACCAAGGGAACATTTCATGCAAAGATGGGCTCAATAAAGGACAGAAATGGTAAGGATCTAACAGAAGCAGAAGATATTAAGAAGAGGTAGCAAGAATACACAGAAAAACTGGAAAAAAAAAAGATCTTCATGACCCAGATAATCACAATGGTGTGGTCACTCACCTAGAGCCAGTTATCCTGGAATGTGAAGTCAAATGGGCCTTAGGAAGCATCACTATGAACAAAGCTAGTGGAGGTGACGGGATTCCAGTTGAGCAATGTCAAATCCTAAAAGATGATGCTATGAAAGTGCTGCACTTGATATGTCAGCAAATTTGGAAAACTCAGCAGTGGCCACAGGACTGGAAAAGGTCGGACTGGAAAAGGTCAGTTCTCTTTCCAATCCTAAAGACAGGCAATGCCAAAGAATGCTCAAACTACCACACAATTGCCCTCATCTCACACACTAGTCAAGTAATGCTCAAAATTCTCCAAGCCAGGCTTCAGCAATATCTGAACTATGAACTTCCAGATGTTCTAGCTGGTTTTCGAAAAAAAGGCAGAGGAACCAGAGATAAAATTGCCAACATCTGCTGGATCATCAAAAAAGCAAGAAAGTTCCAGAAAATATCTATTTCTGCTTTATTGACTATGCCAAAGCCTTTGTCTATGTGGATCACAATAAACTGTGGAAAATTGAAAGAGAAGGGGATGCCAGACCACTTGATCTGCCTCTTGAGAAACCTGTATGAAGGTTAGGAAGCAACAGTTAGAACTGGACACGGAACACAACAGACTGGGTCTTAATAGGAAAAGGAGTACATCAAGGCTGTATATTGTCACCCTGCTTGTTTAATTTATATGCAGAGTACATCATGAGAAACATTGGGCTGGAGGAAGCACAAGCTGAAATCAAGATTGCTAGAAGAAATACCAATAACCTCAGATATGCAGATAACACCACCCTTATGGCAGAAAGTGAAGAAGAACTAAAGAGCCTCTTGATGAAAGTGAAAGAGGAGAGTGAAGAAGTTGGCTTAAAGTTCAACATTCAGAAGACTAAAATCATGGCATCTGGTCCCATCACTGCATGGCAAATAGATGGGGAAACAGTGGAAGCAATGGCTGACTTTATTTTTAGGGGCTCTAATATCACTGCAGATGGTGATTGCAGCCATGAAATTAAAAGATGTTTACTCCTTGGAAGGAATGTTATGACCAACCTAGACAGCAGCATATTAAAAAGCAGAGACATTACTTTGTTCACAAAGGTCCATTTAGTACAGGCTATGGTTTTTCCAGTAGTCATGTATGGATTTGAGAGTTGGACTATAAAGAAAGCCAAGCGCTAAAGAATTGATGTTTTTGAATTGTGGTGTGGAGAAGACTTTTGAGTGTCCCATGGACTGCAAGGAGATTCAACCAGTCCATCCTAAAGGGAATAAGTTCTTGATGTTCATTGGAAGGACTGATGTTGAAGCTGAAGCTATAATACTTTGGCCACTTGATGCAAAGAGCTGACTCATTTGAAAAGACCCTGATGCTGGGAAAGATTGAGGGTAGGAGGAGAAGCGGATGACAGACGATGAGATGGTTTGATGTCATCACCGACTCTATGGACTTGGGTTTGGGTGGACTCCGGGAGTTGGTGATGGACAGAGAGGCCTGGAGTGCTGCAGTTCATGTGTTCGTGAAGAGTCAGAAACGACTGAGCAACTCAACTAACTAAGAGACCCACAAGCAATATATTGGACAATTATTTCCCAAAATATCATTGGAGTTATCAACTCTACAGATTTCCGGTTTTTTCACTATCCCTAATATTCTAATACTCAAGTTGAATACACAGAGGATTACTTTAGTATTTTAGAGATTAACCCCGTTCAGATTTCATTTCAGTTCAGTCGCTCAGTCATGTCTGACTCTTTGTGACCCCATGAATCGCAGCACGCCAGGCCTCCCTGTCCATCACCAACTCCCAGGTTCATTCAGACTCACGTTCATCGAGTCAGTGATGCCATCCAGCCATCTCATCCTCTGTCGTCCCCTTCTCCTCCTGCCCCCAATCCCTCCCAGCATTAGAGTTTTTTTCCAATGAGTCAACTCTTCGCATGAGGTGGCCAAAGTACTGGAGTTTCAGCTTTACAATCATTCCTTCCAAAGAAATCCCAGGGCTGATCTCCTTCAGAATGGACTGACTGGATCTCCTTGCAGTCCAAGGGACTCTCAAGAGTCTTCTCCAACACCACAGTTCAAAAGCATCAATTCTTCAGTGCTCAGCTCTCTTCACAGTGCAACTCTCACATCCATACTTGACCACTGGAAAAACCATAGCTTTGACTAGACGGACCTTTGTTGGCAAAGTAATGTTTCTGCTTTTCAATATGCTACCTAGGTTGGTCATAACTTTCCTTCCAAGAAGTAAGCGTCTCTTAATTTCATGGCTGCAGTCACCATCTGCAGTGATTTTGGAGGTCAGGGGCGGCAGCCAAGAGGAGCTACCCTGCATCCAAGGTCAGGAGCGGCAGCCAAGATTGCCAGGCTGCAACAGCGCATGAGCAGCCGAGAGGAGCTACCCCACGTCTGAGGTCGGGGCAGTGGCCGGGAGGAGCTACCCCACCTCCAAGGAGCGGTGGCTGCGCGGGCGCAGGAGGGCCTAGAGGAGCTACCCCATGTTCAAGGTCAGAAGGGGTCGCGGTGAGGAGATACCCCTCCTCCAAGGTAAAGAGCAGAGGCTGCGCTTTGCTGGAGCAACTGTGAAGAGATACCCCACATTCAAGGTAAGAGAAACCCAAGTAAGATGGTAGGTGTTGCAAGAGGGCATCAGAGGGCAGACACACTGAAACCACACTCACAGAAAACTAGTCAATCTAATCACACTAGGACCAGAGCCTTGTCTAACTCAGTGAAACTAGGCCATGCCCGTGGGGCCACCCAAGACGGGCAGGTCATGGTGGAGAGGGCTGACAGAATGTGGTCCACTGGAGAAGGGAATGGCAAACCACTTCAGTATTCTTGCCTTGAGAACCCCATTAACTGAATGAACAGTATGTTCAGATTTAGATGATGCAAATATCTTCTTTTACACCGTTGCTGCTGCTAAGTCGCTTCAGTCGTGTCCGACTCTGTGCGATTCCATAGACGGCAGCCCACCAGGCTCCCCCTTCCCTGGTATTCTCCAGGCAAGAACACTGGAGTGGGAGTCCATTACCTTTTCCAATCTTTTACACCATTACCTGTCTCTTATTCAGGATAGTTGTTCATTGAACAGAAATTCTTAATTTTTATTTATTAGTCAAATTGATAGTTCTGCTTATAATATCTTATCTTGGGATTTGTTTAATATATCTATATCTATCCTTAATAAATAAATACTCTGAATTTTCTATCATTTAGCAAGCATTTTTCCCTTTTACATTTTGATCATTACAGTATTGTACCTTAGCAAAAATGTATAGCTCTAGTTTCCAGTAAGGTTTTCTTCCACATGATTCATTAGAAATTCATCCTTTTCCTACTGATATGTCATATCCCTTCTATCATGTCACCATTTCTCATATGTGTGTGCATCTAGTACTAAGCTTCCAATACTGTATCATCATTTATTAATTTCACTGTCTGGATTATCTTGTTTTGTCTATATGATTTTGTGGCAATCAATTATGCATGGATCATTATAAACTCAAAAATTTGTACAGTTAGATGTTTGAGGTCATCAGTGAAGTCCTGCTATTATTATTACAGGGATTACATTTAGTCTGTAGCTCAATATGAAAGAAAAAAATATAATATGAAATTGTTTTATCAATGAAGAAAGTTTAATTTTTCATTTACTCATCATTTTATCATCTTTATAGCAATGAAGTTTCAAAATCTATCAGTTCTGTCAACTTTGTATTACCCTACACATACATTCTTTCAACATCTTAATTTTCTGTTTAATATTTTAGCCCCTTCAACATCTGTCTTAGTCTGCTCAGATTCCATGTTTCACCATCATAAACCTCACTTACACACAACCACAATTACCTTGTGACAACCACTATTTTCATAATGTTGGAAAAGTCCAATTCACGTCCATAATAGGACTAGCAAGAGTGGGTGGCTAAGGAGATATAAAATCTTGTAGAGCACTCTTACTTTGAAACAACTATAACATCAATTATGCTCTTGCTGATGCCAATCCTACTGTATTTCAGCAAGTCCATTTACTCTTTCATTTCCTTAATTTATACTTCTCTCCCCTTTTCAGATACCTCCTTGAATCTCATTTCAACTAATGACCTTGATTTCTTTTTCACTGACGGATTTTAAAACAATGAATAAAAGAAAAAAAAAAAAAAACTTGCACATGATCTCAGTCTTCCATTACCACAGACATTTTTGTTAATTTACCCTCATTTCCCTGGACTCAAATAATGGAGTGCTTCAGAGTACCATCTCCAACTCCCTTTCCAAGTGATTTTAAGTATCATTTACGTGTTAGCTTTTTGCCAACTTAATAAGTTGCCAGGGCTTTTTCCTCTCCTGAAAATACACATCCAGGTCCCTCATCAAAAATTCTACTCAACATAAGACATCTAAAATGCTTCTACAGCTTCACATATCCAAAATGAAAGTACCAATCTTTCCTTCCAAGAGGCAGCTCCATCTGCACTCTTCTCAGTAAACTGCTCTTTCATTCAGTCAGTTACTTAGTCTGTAGTAGAAGTGTGCCTAACAGACTAGCAAAACTTACTCCCTCTTTATAGACAATATGTTCCAATTTCCACTGTGGTAGATGAGACAGTGTTATGAATTTTAGTCATTAGAATGTGTGCAGAATTGAATTATGCCACTTCAAGTTCTAGCTTGAAATAAACAACACTCAGAATCCTCTCTGCTCCTTTGTGCTCTGATGGGTCATACAGAGACAGCCCCAGAGTGTGTCTGACAAAGGCAGAGCTATAGAATGGAGGAGCTGGGGTCCCTACTTTACTGCTTGGATGAGATACTTCTATCAAAAAAAAAAAAAGCATAGACGATTGATATGTGTGCAAGAAATGTGCAAATACTAAATCCTAGACCCTTCAAGAGTTTACTGGTTTTAGAAAATAGAGTCACAGTAGGTCCAACTATCTCAAACATCCAAACCCTTCATATTGCATTTCCATTCATCAAATATATTCATTTAACCATCTTTTCAGCTTCTTTGTTATAAGCTACTACCCTAAATCCCTGTTGTCTCCCAACAGGTTTATTTCTGTAATTGCAGAAATACTTCCCTTGGAGATATATTTACATCCTTATCCACTGTAGTTTTGTTTTTATATGATCCTGTTAAAACTTCAATCAGACAATGTCATGCTTCTGCTCAAAACTATGCAGTAGATTCTCTTCTCAAAATAAACCACATAGATTTATAGAAACTGTCTCTCCCTCATTACCACTTTGACCTGTCCTTCCACCTTTCTGTGCCTCCCACTCTCCTGTAATTCTCTGGCTATTTAATAGATCCTTTATTATGAGCCAGGTGCAGCTGCACTTTGGTACCTTTGCTTCAGCTATTCCTTCTGCTTGAAAGGCTTTTAACCTGAGATATATGCACAGCCTTCTCATTCCATGCATTCAGGCAACTGCTGAAATTTGTTGCATGAGCATATTACAGTGTTATCTATTTTATTTTTGTTATTTCCATTTTATGATATATGGACTATTTTTGGTTTTATGCCTTTACAAGCAACACATGTCTTTGAGTATATGTGAAAACCTTCCAGAGCAATACTTGCTTAAGTTATGTATCCTGTGTTATAGTTAAATTGCTCAGCCATGATATATGGAATGGTCAAACTATGCCAAGTAATGCCAGTTTGTACTCCCACCAACAGTGGATAAATGTTTCAAGAATTCAAACTTATTACCAAAATCAAAGTTGTCCCATTAAATTTTTAATATTTTCTTCTGATAATCTAATGGATGGGCTTTAATTTTCAAGTGCCCTTATCATTGATACATTTTGACAACTTTTCATGCATTTATAGATCATTTGTGCAATCTCTTTGTCAGATATCTCAAAAAACATTTAGTCTATTTTCTCCTGTGCTTTCCTTCTTTTTGACTGTATGAGTTACTTTGTTGTTAATTCTCTATGTGCTATATTTGTTGGAGTTATTTTCCTTCTAACTGTGACTATTCTTTAAATCTTTCTCTCTCTTTTAGTAATGCATGTTAAGGATCAGAATTATTTAGGCTCTTTGTTCTCTTAAATCCAAGCAGATAAATGTTAGACTTTCTCACCAACACCCCCTAAAAACTCACATTCATATTCCTATCTCCTTGTCTCAATCAATTTGGGTCATATCTTTATTTTTGTATTTGAATTTCCTAATGAACTGTTTACTCATCCTCACATGAAATTGAGTTTACATTTTAATTGTGATTAATGTAATACTCTGATCTTCAAGGTTTGAAGTGAGAAATAGGGGAAGAAAGGGTTTAGTTTTACCAGCAATCGCTTTCCCTTTTGTGTACCCTTCATTCTAGTCAGGATCCAGTCCCTAGAGCTTGGTGAGTGTTCATTAAACTCTTCCTTCAACCAGGCTTAGGACAGGCAAATATCTTCACAGCCTATACTTGCTCCCTGGATTTCAACCCCTCTCATCCCCAGAGTTCTTATAAAACCACCTTCCCACCAGTCTAGTGTCATTCATATTAACTAGCCATAAGAAAGTCATAGGATGTTTTTAAATTATTTTAGGACTTTGTCCTTATTTTGATTTTCCAGACTTATATTGAATAAGAAGAAAGCAGTAGCCCATGCCACTGTGCCACATTGTCAGAAAATTTTAAATCATATTTATTGAGCAAATTATATGCTACCTACCATAGGGAATGAAAAACAGTAAGTCAGTTATGGTACTATAAATATGCTTTAATTCCATATCTTAACAAATCAACAGACACTTTTGAAAACTAGAGGAGAAGAAATTTTATTTTAGAAACTCCTTTATGCTTTACCATTCTTTAAATAAGTAATGAAAATCAGTTAAAGAAAAATCTTAGGTCTTCAATAACTTCAATTGCAGAAAGGGATAATCACAGGGTAAATGTGTTAAGAATATACGATATCCATTTCACAACTTCTGTACTTTCTATAAATGAATGAAAGTGAAATGTTGGTTGCTCAGTCATGTCTGACTCTTTGTGACCTCATGGACTATAGCCAGCCAGGCTCCTCTGTCCCGGAATTCTCCAGGCAAGAGTATTGGAGGGGGTTGCCATTCCATTCTCCAGGGAATCTTCCCAATCTAGGGACTGAACCCAGGTCTTCCTCATTGCAGGCAGATTCTTTACCATCTGAGCCATAATACATCTAAAATATATGTTATTAGGGATTACATTTGTAGATGATTCTTTATATGTACTTCATGTTAACTTTATATGTACTTTCACATCAATTACATGATTAAATAATGATTTAATTCTAGTAAATTATTCATGGCAAAACACTGGATTTGAAGTAGTTGCTATTTTAATTAACAAATATCAAAGGTATCTTTTTCTGTTATTCATCAAATGTGAGAAAATTTAGTGAAATAATAACTCCGCACAGTAATGACAGAGACTTTTCTTTATATCTTCCATATCTTAAAATAAATGTCTGAGTACATTATTCATTTAGAGTTATTCTTGAGATTTAAGTACAAATTCAATATCTTAAGATATTTTGAGGACTTATTTGGGACTTCTCAGGTGGTCCAGTGGTTAAGACTACATACTTACAATGCAAGGGGCACAGGTTTTATCTTTGGTCAGGGGAACTAATATCCCACATGCTGTGCGGCCAAAAACATAAATTAATAAATAAATCATTTAATACACTTACTTATTTAAGATTTATAGCAGTGTTCACAGATTATTTCATGGTTTGCATGTTTCCAAGTTCAAATATAATTCTCTATTATTTTTGTCTGAAATTGGAAGTATTCAAGCAGCAGCCCTCTTTACAGAGAATGAACCCTGAGAGAATTTTACTGATTGCGTTTTGTTTTAAAAAGATGAGAAGTACTAAGATTTCAGTTCCATATTATTTTCTTGATGGAGAAACTCTTTATTCAATGATGCAGAAAATGTTCAGTTTCCTCTTAAATTCATAGATTCCTATTGAGATATAAATGAATTGGTTCTAGTCTTAGAATATTAATGTTCATATTTTCATTTTTAATAAATGTGCTCTTACTTTTTTAGCCTTGTCTTATTTTTCAGCAGATACATGTATGCATATGAAGTGGACAAATTCTGTCACAATAGTATTTATAGTCTCGAATCACAGGTCAGGCTAAATATCTCTAATAAAATAACCGAAGACAGGAGTTCTTAAAATATGTAACCAAGACACTAATAAGCATGCTTTTTAAAGGGAGGTGCCAGTTAATAAGGAGAAAAAGTGAAAGAAATATTGTGTTAAAATGAAGCAGATTATTTCCAAGAGAGCCAAGACATTCTAATCGTTTAACAGATATGGAACATTTCCAATTGGAAATGAACTATTTAATACTTTCCTAAACTTATTTGCAATGTTTCATAGGTCTAGCTCTAGCAAATATTTTGGGAAATGCTAATGTAAAGGCATTTTTTTTAGGAAAATGTGGTCATAATTGATAATAAATAGGTAAAAAGGTAAAGATAACTATAACTGACATATTTCAATGAAAAGAGCAATTATTTTCTACTGCAAAATGTGGACAGAAAATAGAAGGCCCTGGTTCTAATATCATTGGTATCATGATTTACTGAAGGAATTGTGAGCCAGACTGAAAGATAATTTGTGTCATCAGGAACAAAGTAAGTAGAATAAATATACTAGTTTAGATTTTTGTGTCTTTCTTATGTATGTATGTGCTTAGGAAGTTCAAAGGAAGTCTCTTAAAAATAAAGATTCTCACAGTTTGCTTAGGAACAAAAGGGTTGAATTCAAGTACCTAAATGTTCAAGTTCTAGGTGATTTCAGTGATAAACAAAGTCTGAGAACTAACGTTCTAGATGAAGAGTAGGAAAATTACAGTAAGTGGGTCACATCTGGCCCACAGCCTGTTTGGGCTAGAATGGTTTCCATAGTTAAGTTCATAACAGTTTAGTCACTCAGTCATGTTGGACTCTTTGTGACCCCATGGACTGCAGCATGCCCGGCCTTCCTGTCCATTACCAACTTCCAGAAATTACTCAAACTCATGTCCATCAAGTCAGTGATGCCATCCAACCATCTCATCTTCTGTCTGGCCCTTTTCCTCCCACCTTCAATCTTTCCCAGCATCAGGGTCTTTTCTAGTGAGTCAGTTCTTCACATCAGGTGGCCATAGTATTGGAGTTTCAGCTTCAGCATCAGTCCTTCCAATGAATATTCAGGACTGATCTCCTTTAGGATGGACTGGTTGGATCGCCTTGTGGTCCAAGGGACTCTCAAGAGTCTTCTCCAACGCCACAGTTCAAAAACATTAATTCCTCAGCACTCAGTTCTCTTTATAGTCCAACTCTCAAATTCCATACATGACCGCTGGAAAAACCACACCTTTGACTACACAGAGTTTGTTGGCAAAGTAATGTCTCTGCTTTTTTATATGCTGTCTAGGTTGATCATTGCTTTCCTTCAAAGACATGAGTGTCTTTTAATTTCATGACTGCAGTCACCACCTACAGAGATTTTGGAGCCCCCCCAAAATAAAGTCTGTCACTATTTCCATTGTTTCCCCATCTATTTGCCATGAAGTGATGGGACCAGATGCCATGATCTTAGTTTTCTGAATGCTGTGCTTTAAACCAACTTTTTCACTCTCCTCTTTCACTTTGACCAAGAGGCTCTTTCTTTCTTCTCCACTTTCTGCCATAACGGTGGTGCCATCTGTGTATCTGAGGTTATTGATATTTTTCCTGGCAATCTTGATTCCAGCTTATGCCTCATCCAGTCCAGAATTTTGCATGATGTACTCTGCATATAAGTTAAATAAGTGGGTGACAATATGCAGCCTTGACGTACTCCTTTTCTGATTTGGAACCAGTCTGTTTTTCCATGTCCAGTTGTAACTGTTGCTTCTTGACCTGCATAAGAATTCTCAGGAGGCAGGTCAGGTGTTCTGGTATTCCCATCTATTTCCTGCAAAAAATAAATAAATAGAAGAGTATGTGACAGAGACTACTTGACCAAAAAGCCTGAAACATTATTCTTTGGCCCACTACCAACCAAGTTTCTTACCAGTAGTCTAAATTATTTTTCTAAGTATCAGCTTTATTGAAATATAATTTCAGTTCAGTTGCTCAGTAGTGCCCAAATATTTGCAACCCGATGGACTGCAGTATGCCAGGCTTGCTGTCTTTCACCAACTCCAAGAGCTTTTCAAACTTATGTCCACTGAGTCGGTGATGCCATCTAATCACCTGGTCTGTTGTCCCCTTCTCCTCCTGCATTCCATCTTTTCCAGCATCACAGTCTTTTCCAATAAGTCAGTTCTTCGCATCAGGTAGCCAATTTTTGGGGTTTCAGCTTCAGCATCAGTTCTTCCAATGAATATTCAGGACTAATTTCCTTTAGGATTGACTGGTTTGATCTCTTTGCAGTCCAAGGGATTCTTAAGAATCTTCTCCAACACCCCAGTTCAAAAGCATTAATTCGTCAATGCTCATCTTTCTTTTTAATGCTGAGGTATAATTTACATGTATGGGTGTGAGAGTTGGACTGTGAAGAAGGCTGAGTGCTGAAGAATTGATTCTTTTGAACTGTGGTGTTGAAGAAGACTCTTGGGAGTCCCTTGGACTGCAAGGAGATCCAACCAGTCCATTCTGAAGGAGATCAGCCCTGGGATTTCTTTGGAAGGAATGATGCTAAAGCTGAAACTCCAGTACTTTGGCCACCTCATGGGAAGAGTTGACTCATTGGAAAAGACTCTGATGCTGGGAGGGATTGGGGGCAGGAGGAGAAGGGGACGACAGATAATGAGATGGCTGGATGGCATCACTGACTCGATGGACGTGAGTCTCAGTGAACTCCGGGAGTTGGTGATGGACAGGGAGGCCTGGCGTGCTGCGATTCATGGTGTCACAGAGTCAGACACAACTGAGCGACTGATCTGATCTGATAATTTACATAACATAAATTCAATCTTTTAAAGTATATAACATGGGTGCTTTTTAATATATGTGAAGATACTCTCTGATGCTATCAGATATCAAAGTTCACAAAAATTTGTATATAAGCAAATTTTACTTTTAGTATAAATAGCAGTCTTCAATTGGATTTCCCTGGTGGCTCAGTGGTAAAGAATCTGCTTGCTATGCAGAAAATGCAGGAGACTCTGGCTGAATACCTAGGTCTGGTGATCCCCTGGAAGAAGAAATGGTAACCCACTCCAGTATCCTTGCCTGGAGAATCCCATGATAGAGAAGCCGGGTGGGCTACAGTCTGTTGGGTCAAAAGATTCAGATATGACTGAGCACATAGCACAGCAGTCTTCAATCTAAGTGTGTTAATATATTTCATATTAATTGGGTCAGAAATATCTCCTAATTAAACCACAATTGATAATGTACAGATGTTTCCTATTAACAAACTTGTTTGAAAGTCTCTCTGCTGTGACTAATCTAAAAAAAAAAGTCTAATAAAGTATATTTCAAAGTAACTGCATTTATATATGACAAAATATTAGGTATGGTAGGAATGTCTGAAAATGTGCCAACTCTTGTGTATGAATTAAGGGTAAACTTTATATTCTCTTATCAAAAGTAAAAGAGTTCCAAAATAAGCAATAGTCAAAATGCACATAGTTTATTTGGGCAAAGAAAAATAGTACCTGATGTAAACTATTTTACTGTAGCCATATTCTTATTCTTTCTTTCCACTACTCACAAATAATTTAATATATTTCTATTGTTGATCATTTTTCCTATTTGAAGTCTTGTTACTGCTTGTGGTTCATTAGTGACCCTGAATTCTATACAAATGTATAATGAGTTAGCTTTCCTAGGTAACTTGACAGTTTGACTTTATTATTAAATATAACCATATCACAGCGCCAAGCTTAATGGTCCGAATTGTAGTTTATACAAAAAAAAGTTCATTTGCTGTTTAATGTCATGATTTTATTATTTTCTCCACATGCTAGGGTCTTCAGTAGGTTATTCAGAATTTACAAAAGCATTATTGAAAACCCACTGTGTGAAATTATTGTGTTTTTAAAGAACACATTTGAAAGATTTTACTCTATCTAAATATTGGTTTGGTATAATTTCTGTTGTACTGTAGAAAAGGCAATGGCAATTTTCCAGTACTCTTAACTGGAAAATCCCGTGGATGGAGGAGCCTGGTAGGCTGTAGTCCATGGGGTCGCGAAGAGTCAGACATAACTGAGCGACTTCACTTTCACTTTTCACTTTCATGCTTTGGAGAAGGAAATGGCAACCCACTCCAGTGTTCTTGCCTGGAGAATCCCAGGGATGGGGAAGCCTGGTGGGCTGCCGTCTATGGGTCCCACAAAGTCAGACACGACTGAAGCGACTTAGCAGCAGCAGCAGCTGTTGTACTGAAAAGTCACTCTTGTTGTGGTAAATTATTTCAACTTAGTGATTCTATTTTATGTATCATGACAACAAGGTTTAAATAAATGTAACAATTTTCAAAATAACCTAGTGATTTGTTAGCATGCTTACTAATCATAATATTAAAAGTATGTGATATGTACAAGGTTGCAGCTAAAAATCAGGAAATCTGAATCATAGATTTAGAGAACAAACTAGCAGTTGCCATCGGGGAGACGTAAAGGGTGAATGGACAATATATGGGTAGGGGATTGAGTGGTATAAGCAATTATCTATAAAGTAAGCTACAAAGATATATTATACAATACAAGGAATGTAGTCAATATTTTATAATAGCTATAAATGGAGTATAACCTTTAAAATGTGTCACTATATTGTACACCTATAACTTACATAGAATTGTAAATCAACTACATTTCAATAAAAATTAATTTTTCAAATGGGGGAGATCTTTTTATAAATAGGCTGTCAGATACCAAATTTTCAGTTGCTGCATCAGAAGGTGATGGTGAAAAATTAAACACCAGAGACAGCTCATTTATTTTGTATTGTATGCAGCAAAAGCTTTAACAGTTTTTTTTTCTATGTCATTTTCCAATTTCTAATGAAACACACATACACAGAATTAATCACAAGAGCTAATGTTGCTGAAGCATGATATCTCCATGATCACTGTGACTATATTTAAGCTTCAGTATAAATTTAATGCCAGAATATGTCATCACCTGAGGTACACATCATACAAAGTTGTAAGGGAGGAACAGGGCCAGAGCCTGAGCTCAGAGACAATGCCCGGAGAAGTATTATTTACATTCCAGTACATCCCCAAGCAGTTACAAAGAACATGAGAAGAGTGAGGAAAACGGGCCTGTGTGTCGTTGATGTCTATCCAAATATCATTTGGGCAACATGCAAATCAGCAATGCACACACACACACACACACACACACAAAATCTGAAATTCTAAATAACATAGAAAGAGAGACAAATCAATGGAAGACCATTATAAAAAAAACAAAAAACAAAAATAACACTTCTTATGTTTTGCCTTTAAAGTGCCACTTAAAATGATCACAAAACATATCACCATTTTAATTAGTCTTAACACAGGTTGTGCAATATTCTAATTCTGTTCCTGTGCATCAGCTATGAAAATACTTGTGTAGATTTACATTAATAGATCCATTTAGTGTTTACTTTCACATCTAGAAATTGAACTATTGATAATTAATTAGCTTCTTTATGTTGTTTTATTGCTTAAAAACAGCAAATACATTATCTATGTGCAGTGACACTCTTTCTGTTAGATTCTTAAAAGGGAGTGATTTAGAAAGAGATTTCCGTGTTCCAACAGTCATAAATCAATTGCTAAATCTCTCCTTCATAGGATTTTTGGAATGTTTAACTATATTTTGCTCCAGAAAACTGGGGTTCCTAAATATACCCTAACTTCCATGATTAATGAATCAAAAAGAGATTCCACTTTGTAAAACTGAAATAAATATCAGGGCATGATATTAGTCTCAAATGTGAGATACTTTATGTTCTCTTTATGATTATGACATAAGATATGTGTGTGTATGTTTGAACAGAAAAAAAAAAGAGAAGATCATTTTGAAAAATTGGGGGCACATGTTTTTTCTTCAAAGACTTAATATTTCATCTCTTCCCAAACATTATTTTTGTTCTAATGAAAGTTCTGCTCCACAATGAAATATCACATGCTTTGAAACACAAAATGCAAACTAGTTGGAAATCATAGCTGTAGAATATTCAGTTAGACCAAATAATTTTTCTGTTTATAACTAGCACATTGAAATAATATATTTTTTCCTTCCTGTGAAGAAGGATATTTCTACCTTCTGTTTTTGTTTTTGGTCAAGTATACGTGATAAATAGCCATTTATCTGTATTGAGAAGCTTAAAAAATAGTGTAATTATCTATTCTGCTTTTTCTGTGATTAACTGAAGGAACCAATGATAATGTAGATCCACCTATTATTAAAAGACTGTGTTATTCAATGTTTGATTTAGGTATATAATTCCAGTGTTTTTCTATTGAAATTATCTTCTGAATAATGGCATTAAAATTTGAGAGAATTATTATACAAAGATTTTAAAAAATGAGTCTAAAATTTCCTAAATTCTATTCAAGAAAAGCATAGAAATGGGCTTTATTTATATAAGTTTCAGGATGTTTAAAAATAAAATTGAGAAATTAATGTTTGTATCTCAATACTTGACTTAAAAAAAGAAAATGATAGTGGTTCCAGTATTTTAAACTCAAAGAGTAGCAACTTGTGGAGTTAAAAACCTCCTTATGTAGAATTAACCAGAGTGCCTCCAAGTGGCCCAAGAAGAAGTCTCCTTAATAACAGTTGAAGCAGCTGAACAGAGATATGCAAATGTGAGGTGTGGTCAACCCTCCAAGGCCATGTGTTCAAAGGTGATTATTTTTCCAGTGGTCAGCATAAAAATAGGCACATGACTTCCTGATTCAAACCAAGTGAAGTCAACTGTGGAATTTGGGGGAAATGTTTCTTCACTAACTAAGGTTAAAAGGTATAAAAATCTTTTTTGTTTTCCGTATGCAAATCTATGCTCACATAATGACTAGGAATACAGAGTGAGTGTTTAACAAGTAAAGAACATTACAGAGGAAACACACCAAAAATAGGTCATTTTCTTCTACTACTCCTTAAGCCTTGCTTACGAGTTTTGCTTTCCTAGCTTAAAAAAATGTATATATTCATTCATCCGGGTAGTTTTAGCCTAAGGCTTTACAGGTAACCCAGAATTCTTCCTACGACAGTGACACAAGTATGATGAGTAACTGCTTTCTAAGTCTTTTCCATTTTTATGGAGAAGAAAAAAATCTATGTAAAAAGCAAAAACATGGTAAGAGATCATTTGTTTTGAATATATAATAATTTTATAATTGGAGGAGCAGATAGGATTATTTTTAGTAGGAACATATAACATAGAAACATATAAATACTTCTCAGAATATGTTATTTTTCCATGAAATGCCAACTGATTCAATTATGAATTCACATGAACTCCTGAAGTGTTTTAAAAACAATTTCTAACATAGATACATAATATTCAATGCTTAAATTGTTTGTACTACACTTGGTTATTGAACAATATTTGGGAAGAGATGAAATACTAATAGAATCAACAAAATTTTAACATGTATTGGATCAAAAGTTGCTAATATATACTAGATATTCATTAGCAAGTTTTTTTTCAATTTTATTACCATCATAAATATCAAGTTCTGATATTTTCAATATTTGAAAAACTCAACAAAAAGTTAGATCCAGTTTGACAATTAATATATAGCACATCAATATTAGTACTGACAGGATATTTACTGCATTTTTAATAGATATCTTGCTTTTTTTTTTTTTTTCCCTTCAAACATGTAACTTCTCTGTAAAGTAGTCAACAAAATTTTGAGGCCTATAGCATCCACAAAGTTTTCCATTCAAGAAAAAGATCTACAGAAGTGATAAAAATGTATTACATTTGTTTGGGTAATAAGTATATATTTGCACTCTTAAAATTATTACATTAATAACTATTTTTAAATATGTGAAGAATAATCTGGAAACATTTTTAAAGATGCATAAATATGAAAGGGAAAAAATTTAGCACAGTTGATAATTTTCTTCCCTTAAAATATTTCCTTCAAAGGACTTCTAGGACACTAAATTGTACTCACCTCACTGGGCCTTCATCATTTGAACCTCTCCTGCTTTGTCTCCCTAGAGATTCTTCCTCATATTCCTGCCCCTGTCACATCAAACAAAGTGCTCCAAGGAAAAGTCTGCCAACTTCTCCTGTTCCTACCTAGTCTCACTCTATTGATGATTTTACTACATCTAGGGGTTTAAGA
The DNA here is from genome assembly GCF_055505025.1 of Bos grunniens. Taxonomy (NCBI): domain Eukaryota; kingdom Metazoa; phylum Chordata; class Mammalia; order Artiodactyla; family Bovidae; genus Bos; species Bos grunniens. The sequence continues at coordinate 139,906,563 of NC_141165.1, forward strand.
TTGTCTGATGTCTCAGATGGTAACCAAACTGCCTGCAGTGCAGGAGACCCAGGTGTGAACCCTAGTTTGGGAAGATCCCCTGGAGAAAGGACTGGCAACCCACTCCAATATTCTTGCCTGGAAAATCCCATGCACAGAGGAACCTGGCAGGCTACAGTCCATGGGGTGGCAAAAGACTCAGACATAACTGAGTGACTAAACACAAACACAGAGGTTTAACTACTCTTCACATGTGAAAATTTGCAAATTTATCTCTACTACTCAGACATCTCTATTGTATTCTGCTCATATATGTTACTACCTATTTGGTATCTCAGTTTCAATATTACAAATAGCCAACTCAGCAAGTCCAACTCACATTCTCACAAGTAATGCTTTTCTTATAGTGTTCTCAGCTCAGTTAATCAAATTTAAATTTTTCCAGTTTATTAAACCAAAAATATTAGAGTCACCATGGACTCCTTTCTCTCCCATCTAAAATGCCATGTGTTCTTCAGTAGATGAATAGATAAGCAAATAAGGGTACCTGCAGACAATGAAATATTATTCAGCTCTAAAAAAAGATGAGCTATCAAGCCATGAAAAGACATAGAGGAACACTCTTCCAAGTTTTGGAAATTATGAATAAAGCTGTTATAAAATGCAATGGCTCCAGCAATCCTGTTCATACTATCTGTTATGTACAGAGTTGCTCCTCCCACCCCCAAATTAATATGGTGAAGTTCTAACTTCCAATATGACTATATTTGGCAATAGGACCTTTAGGGAGGTAAAGTTAAGGAAGGTCATAAACACAGGATTCTAATCTGGTAGGACTGATGTCTATATAAGAAGAGAAAGAGACATCAGAACTATGAGTGAAGAGTGGGAGTATCTTTCTCTTTTACTTTGTGCAGATACAGATGAGAGGCAATGTGACAGCACAGTAAGAAGGCAGCCGTCTACAAGCTAGGAAAAAAGTCTCACCAGAAACTAACTCTGGTCCTTTGATCTTGGACTCCTATCCTTCAGAACTGTGAGAAAACAAATGTTTATTGTTAACAGTGCCCAGTTCTGTGATATGTTTTTTTATGACAGTTCAAGCAGACGAAGGCACTATCTTTTACAGAGTCCCACCACCTATCCTGTCTTTCTCTGCCTTCAGCCTGCTCCAAGCCATCATTATCTTGCCTATATAATTGTAATGACCTCACAGCTGGTCTCTTTCTGTCCTTCTTCCCTTCAGTTAGTCTCACCATAGCATCCACGGTGAGCCTCTCAATTGGAAGTCATTCTTTTCTTTAACATTTTTATTTTATATTGGAATATGTTTTATTAGTAATGTGTTAGTTTCAGGTGTATAGCAAAGTGATTCACTTATACATATCACATCTATCTTTTTTTTCAAATTCTGTTCCCATTTAGATTATTACATAATATTGAGCAGAGTTCCCTGTGCTATACTTCAGGGAGTTGGGATTGACATATACAAACTGCTATATTTAAAACTTGGAGTCATTCTTGCTCATAATCCACTGTTGCCTTCAAAGTAGATGGAGAGCCAAAGTACTTAAAATGATTTGGCCTTCTCTTACTTCTTGTAACTCATATACTATTACACGTTCCATCCCTCATACAGTTGTAGTCACACTGATCCTATAATAGAACCTGGAATATGCCAACTGTCTTCCTACATCATGGCTTTGCGCCAGCTGTGCCTTTTCTGGGAATCTTCCGGAATATATCCATATGGACTCTCCCTCAACCCGCTTCCCTCATTTTGTACTCAAATTACACTGTGTACCTCAGCTCTTCCCTGACCTCTAGTTCACTTTGACCTCTTCCTACACTCACTGTTGTTTTTCCTAAGCTTTCTTTTTCTTCATTGTCTTTCAGTACAGTTCAGTTGCTCAGTCGTGTCCGACTCTTTGCCACCCTATGAATTGCAGCACACCAGGCCTCCCTGTCCATCACCAAATCCCGGAGTTCACTCAAACTCACGTCCATCGAGTCGGTGATGCCATCCAGCCATCTCATCCTCTGTCATCCCCTTCTCCTCCTGCCCCCAATCCCTCCCAGCATCAGAGTCTTTATTCCCATGTAAATTACTTTACCTGTCTACAGGGAGCAGTGGAGACACATATAGAGAACAGATTTGTGGACACAGCAGGGGAAGGAGAGGATGGGACGACTTAAGAGAGTAGCATTGTATCATATTGATTACCATATGTAACATTAGATAGCCAGTGGAAACTTACTGTATGATGCAGGGACCTCAAATCCAGTGCTCTGTGACAACCTAGAGGGGGTGAGATGGGGTGGGAGGTGGGAAGGAGGTTCAAGAAGGAGTGGACATATGTACACCTATGGATGATTCATATTGATATATTGCAGAAACCAATACAATACTGTAAAGCAATTATCCTCCAATTAAAAATAAAAAAAATAATTTAAATACTAAAAATAAATTATTGTTAATATTAATCATTTGCTTCATTTTCATAAGTTGTATATTTTGCCCTTTCTCATTAGAATATAGTCTATCAGGTATAATAGTTTTTCTGTTGCTGCCTTAACAAACTATCAACACAGAATAAAACAAATGTTATTTCAGTTTCTGTAGGTCCGAAGTCCGGATTCTGCATAGCTCACATGAATTCTCTGCTTAGATTCTTAACAGCCTGACATCAGCAGAACTGCATTATTTTTTGGAGGCTAGGGGGTTGGATCTGCCTTCAAACACATTCAGGATGTTGGCAGATTTAAGTTCCATGTAGTTGTCGACTGAGGTTCTTTTTGTTGATTGTCAGATGAGGGTGATTCTCCACTCCTAGAAGACACCCTTGTATTCTGGCCACTTTTATTTTCAAAGTCAGCACTAGTTTGTTGGGATTTTATCATGCTTTTTTTCTTTCTGACCTCTCCTTTTGCCTCCTTCCTCTCTACCACTTTCAGCCAGAGAAAATTATCTGCTTTTGAGGGCTCATATATTTAGATTGTGCCAATTCCAATAATCCAGGATCATCTCTTTATATTAAGATCCATAACCTTTACCTATATCTGCAAAGTTCTTTTGGCCATATAGTGTAACACATTAAGAAACTTCAGGGATTAGGCCCTGGACGTGTTTGGAGAACATTCTTCTGCTTACCATGAGATTTATTGATTTGTAATGTGTGCATGTATTTTTTTTTTCACCTTACATGGTTGAGAGTCAATGCAAATTAATATACATTTAATAAATTTTAATAGCAAACTCAAAAGATCTCCAGTTTAACACTGAAATATCAATTTCATATATTCTAATAGTGCTTAAAATAACATTTCAAATTAAACTGCTACATTCTTTCTAACTTATTGCTCAAGTATTTTAGATTCATTTTAGTACTATCATTTGTCTTAGAAGTTCTAAGAATTATAACAGAAATTTAGTGCTTGGCATTGTTACCAAGGAATTTATCATTTACTAAAAGGCAAAAAGAAAGGTCAGAAATAACTATAACACAATAAATGACATGATATGTCATGAGGGGATTTATGCCTTTTTGAATATTATGAGAATATGTGGCCATAATGGTGGGAAGAATAAGAAGTAGTTTCATTAAGAAATACTACTTGAAAAATTAAAATAATTTCAAAGGATGCTGTGCTAGGGGGAAAAGACACCCCTAATCAGAGTAAAATATAATAAGAGTGTAGAAGTAAGAAAATACAGAGCTTGTTTGAGCAAAAACAAGCAAGATGTGTGATTTTTTTCTGAAAATAAATGGTATGAATGAGATAGCCAGACATGAATCTGAAAACAATTACATTAACAACATATATTTATTAGTATCAGTGAAGAACATGAACCCATCATTTGGGTACATAGCATAATAGAAAAGAAAAACAAAGTTCCAATGGGTGGATATGAATATAAACAAATACAAACATATCACTTATCAGTTATACAGGAAATAAATTCTGAGCCACATTGGTCTTGGAAGGAATAGATTTCTAAGGGAAGAAACTGAATGCAGAAGGATCTGAGATGAGATAAGCCAGGAAATAGTTTAATTTATTAAAAAAAAAAAAGAAAGAAAAACAGAAGAAAGGCTCATCTTATAGGAAAAGGAAGATCATGTGTTGGAGAGGCGAGTGGAAGGAGATGCAGTCGTAAAGGTGTTCGTAGCCTTGCAATGGAGGACCCTGCTTGAAAGACTGAAGAATGATGATTAGTTTCATAACTGGGCTGCCATTAAGTTACATGGAAATAATTTGGAGCTGTTTTTGAAAAGCATGACTGAAAACAGTATACCGTGTGACACGGATCGGGGCAGGAGACAGATTGGGGGTGTGACAATGATCTTGTAGAGAAGCACACTTGCACTTGTAGATGGTATACTGACAGTGTCTAAGTCAAATAGGAAGTAAGATGCTGCAGAAGAACTATTGAGAGGAGACAGAAAGGAATAAAATTTGGTAAAGAATTTCCAAACTTAGGTAAATGGAAGTAAGTTAGGACAGCAGATTCATTTTGATCAGAGAAGACTTACTTCAATTTAAAATATTTCATATGTTACTGTTAGCACATTTTATCTGAAACCACTGATGGATGCCTTGGATTCTTGCTTGCATCCATGTTCTCCTTGGCTTGATTCAGATAGAAGCACTTGCAGCACCTAATTCACTTTCAGTTCAGTTTGCGACCCCATGAATCGCAGCATACCAGGCCTCCCTGTCCATCACCAACTCCCGGAGTTCACTCAGACTCACGTCCATCGAGTCAGTGATGCCATCCAGCCATCTCATCCTCTGTCGTCCCCTTCTCCTCCTGCCCGTAATCCTTGCCAGCATCAAAGTCTTTTCCAATAAGTCAACTCTTCTCATGAGGTGGCCAAAGTACTGGAGTTTCAGCTTTAGCATCATTCCTTCCAAGGAACACCCAGGACTGATCTCCTTCAGAATGGACTGGTTGGATCTCCTTGCAGTCCAAGGGACTCTCAAGAGTCTTCTCCAAGACCACAGTTCAAAAGCATCAATTCTTTGGCTCTCAACCTGCTAATTTCCACCACCTGCAACTGTTGCCTAACATCTGACCTTCTCCTCCTCAAAACCTCTATTTTGAGACAGAGATTTTAATGAACTCTCACTCACTTGATTACGTGAATTGAAAAACACATCAACCAATTACTACCCCAAATTATTTGAAGAGTTTATATAGAAAAAAAGTGCAAAAGAATGGAAAATCAGAGCAATGACAAAGCACAGGTTAGAAATTACACACCCAGAGAGATAGAGACAGGGATTGGGATACACACAGTTGAGCTGCATATTTGAATTTTAGATCATAGGCAGACAAAATTAAAAGTTTAAGAAAAACATTAACCATATGGTCATTGCTTATAGTGTTAATATAGTACGTTCCTTTGGGGAACCTAAATATTTCCGGAATTATTTCTGCCCCCGCCCTCCGTGGGCTTTACATATGTGACAATGAAAGGCATAATGTACAATGACATCAACTACATTTTCTCAACAAATGTAATTGTGGGTTTTAAAATCTGATCTTCATGGGTCCTTTGAAGAAAGATGAAACTGAAAAAAAAAAAGTGAAGCTCAGAAAAATTGGGGAATAAAAGTCAAGAAAAGTAAGAAAATAATCTATCATTATTATGGTAGAAAATCCAAAATTAAATTACAAATATACAAGTTTACAAATAGTCCATCTTATTTTTCCCTAAGGGAGGAATACTATGTCCTCTGCTATTAGGAATTTGGGCATGCAAGTTTTGGTCTATTTTTTTTTTCTTTTAAATCTGGGGCTTAAAAAGATATCAAGGATCCTACAGATACCTAGCTACCTTAATAATTCTTATTATAACAGGATAGATAGCCAATACTGTCCAGCCATTTCTATTTTATACTGATAAATTCATGATTACCCAAAAATCTTAGATATCCATGTCTTAGGATATTTAAAATCTATTCCCACAAATACTTCTTATATCTATAGATATAAATTAGCAAGATTTACGATCCATGTGTCCATTTCTATGGTTATCACTTCTATTCTTTGTACTTCTTTCCAGAGCACACACTTTTCTTCTTGCTGATACCTACTCTTCAACAGTTTCTTCAGTGAGTGCTCTGGATGGTACGTTTCTTACTGATTTTGTCTTGGGGTTCATTTTAATACTATGTCTTTTATCACTTCCAGGTTTTGATATTTTCTTATTACTAATGTTTGTTACACTCCACATCTAGATTTACTTTGTTTTAAATTTGAGAATGCGTGTTTTCTCTAGGATACTGCTTCCAGACAAATTTCAGTTATTAACTAACAAATCAAATTAGAACAATTTATGAACTATAATTCAGTAACTTGAGCTCCTAATTTTTGTTTCTTGTTTTATAAGAAGTTAAAATATTGATTCTCCAGGCAGATATGTTTCCTTTTCTGCCTATCATTGTAATATATTTGGAGAGAGTGATGAAGTTAAAAACATGAAATCACAATATTCATTCTGAATTATAAATGTATGGCTAATATGCTAAATTTGTGAACTCTCTAAAATAACATAGATAAAAGAGCTCAATATTTCAATTTTTAAATAGTTTATTTTATCCAGTATAAAATACATTTTTAGATGAATAAAAATAAATATAATTTAATGTAAAAAGTTCATATGCAAATATATTGGTAAAATGTTTGTTTGGGGGAGGGATTTGCCACTATGGAATTCTGCTCAGTATTAATGCCAAGACCTTCCCTTTACCTTATCTTTGCTCTTGTGTATCAAGTACCTAAGCATTTAATTTGGTAAATGTGAGGATTTGAATGCCCAGGTTATTAAAAATGTACATATACTTTAAAAAGTTCAGATGAGTTTTAGCCCATCTGGGGCATTGGTAGACATTATTCTGGTAGAAAATTTAAAATCAGATTACTGGAAACTGTCTGTGAAGGCACACCCCCCATAGCTAATAGAGGTTTAATGATAGAGCATTACTTATATTTCAGGGCTCTGTCCAGAGGGGAAGCTTATAGTGTTTCTAAATGTGGTCTTGTTTTTGGCTCCACCTTAGGGAACAGCTCCTATCCCCTCCTCCCTACCTATACCCAAGGAACTCTTCTTGTATCTTCCTGAAACCAGCAAAGTCTAGTTCATTTTATATTTCAATTTGAGTTTTATTATGACATAAAGTCGATGTTTATTTCCTTCAGTTTGTCCTTTTTTATTGTCAGGAGTATCTCTTGCAAGTTAAAATTCTGAACAGTAATTAAAAAAAAATTTTTTTTCTCTTAGTTCCAGCTTGAGGGATTCTTCTTTGGATATGTGAACATTTTAGATTGATTTGATATAACTCAGGTGTCCCTACACTTCCCATCATGCCAAGCTCCCTTTTTTGGCCTCAACCTGTAGTGAATCAAGGAATCTGCTTACAACTTTATGTAATCTGGAAAAGAAGAAAGCTTAACATTCCAAGTTATCATCTCTCTGAACAATTGTCTTAGATAATTTCTATATACTTCTCATTTCAGCAATGATAAAACTTGCATCACTGTCTCATATACTGGAATTCTATCATAAATATGCATTTTACAAACAATGAGGCAAATTTTTAAGAAATCAAAGAATGTTTTATAGTCATTGAACTCATCATTCTGTTTTGTAGAACTACTCCTAAAACACAGATGTACAACATCTTTTCTTTAAATTTAGATAAAATATATCAGCATTTTTGTAGAATCAGCAAAGATGCTAGCATTTACCAGATTCAGCTTATGAGTTGCATACAGCTACTTTACATTTTGGAGGATTTCCAATATCACTACTTACCTAAATGACATTCAAGGTGGTGGCACTTAATGAGGTACATGCAATACAGTACTTAACTCATGACATCTACCAGGCAGAAAAATGCTTTATTAGCTGATCCTGTTCTATGAATATAAATTGATTTTCCCCATGGTTAGTAAAATTGGCTCTTCAACTATACTTAAAGATAGAGTTAACTGGATCCATCTAGCAAATTAGAGTAGATTTCCTTGCATAAATGACAGCATAAATGGGAAAGGGTACTTAAGTCTAGTGATCTTTGTCCCTGGGCATCATGTTTATTGATTGCCCTACATTTAGGTCAAGAAGAACGGGCTTACCTTACAGTTTATAGAGACCCTGGAAGTTTAATCACTTTGCTACAAAGCATTAGGTAATTCTTTTTTAATAAATGGATTCCTTAAATGTCAGGGCTTTAGCACTAATAGACTAGGACCTTAAAAAAAAATTTTTTTTTTCATCTAAATTTCTGGTTTCTGAATCACACTGTCTTTGATCCATAAATGCAAATAGTTTTCAGCTATTGTTACAGTTACTGATATTCTTGAGCACACACAGGAGGCCTCCCTCAAGGTCATTTAAAATGGAGGTAGTGAAAGAAGCATGAGGGAATTTCCCTTTTATCAAAATTCTTTCAACAAAAGAACAGAGATAAAGGTAAAGGGAGAGGGAGAAATGGAATGAGTGAGAGTGTGACACAAAGAAAAAGACAGAGGGATAGAGAGAAAGGAGAATGAAGAAAGAAAGAAATATTGATTGTAGATACTTAAAAGTGTGTAACTCAGTCTTCAGAACAATGACTAATCAGAAAAGGAAAATATTCACATAGGTACAGGAAAGAATAAAAGCTAGTAGAGGAAGGAAGACCAGTCTGAGACATGGTGCCACTGGGCTGCACCTTTTGCCAACTATGTAACTTCATATGTGAAGCCTTATGTAGAAAATGTAAGCTCCTATATTTTGTACACAGAATAGTGATGGAAGTCTAGAACTTATGTTACATGAGGAATGACTAGAAAATGAGGTGATGTTTGGGAAAACTATTTTTAAAATTATATTTGCCAGTTGTTTTTATACATCAACTTTTAATTATACTACTGATGGCTTTCCTGGAAAGAGAAGATTGAGAAAATATATAAAACTTGCCAGTTAAAATGTGACTGACTGTCATTTAAAAGAAATACTGTATGATTATGTATGATGCCAAACCAACTAGGTAAGAATTATAAGCAATTTGAGATCTAGTAAAATAGTAAATAGTTCCCATGGAGTCAAATATTAGAGATAGATTAATAATAAGGAAACACCTCATTATTAATTGTACTTAAAGGATAAATTATCTTTAGACGATGTTATAGAAGTAAACGTTATTTATTCTGCATTATTTTAGATAGCATCTAGTGTACCTTCTCTAAAGAATCTAATATTTCACCAGTAGATTCACTATGATAGTCAAAGTGTAGAAGTCTTAGGAGTAAATGTAAGTATTTCACTCTTGATTTTACAGTCACAAGGGAAAGAAACTAAATTTTGTTAAAAAGATAACCACAATAGTGTGGCAATGATTAAGGGGATATTAATCCAGCAGTGACAATAAAAACTAGAAACAAACTTTAGGGGATTATTATTAAGTTATGAAAAATGCATGGATCATATAACTCTGTGAGATGTCTTTCCTTAGAGCTAAGGAGGACACATAAGATAGATCATAAAAGAATATCTTGATTTTTGGTAGTAATAGCATGGGCTTGTTCAACTATCTTTTAGTTATTTTTTGGTCCAAAGATTCATAAAGCAAACTACATTTTTTTCTGATATAAAAACATATATTTTTATATTTGTATTTTAAGTAATCTTCTAGATAATTTTAGTATTTATTTTAAAAAATCAAGGAAAAGCTAGAGACAAAAAAAAAGATATATGGCATAATATGTGAGCTATACATGTGTGTTCACAAATGTACATGAGCACATTTAAGATATATTTTAATAGGGGACATTCATCTGCATGCAGGAGAAAGTGCACATTAAAGTGTTTTAAATGATGACAACACTCATTGTCGCAAATAATAAGAAGTTCCAAGATATTTATATGATTCAATGTATTGATTAGACACCGTGTCAACATGATGTCATCAGCAGAAATGCTTTTCATCTTTTTTGAGGCTCATATTCAATGTACTGCTTTGATCTTTAAGTTGTTGTACAAGATGCCACATCAAGACCTTAGAATTTTAGGGGTCAGATAAAAGGCTCTACATCCTTTGTATGTTTTCAAGAGCTAGGAGATCTTTTGTAGAAGACACCATTCTCTAGCAGACTTCTATCACATCTCATTGGACAGAAACTGGTAACATCACTATCCCAGAAATCTGTTACCTTCTAAGGGATAGAACTAAGATTGACTTAATGAGAAGTTGCCTATGAATCAGGTAAATGCAGATACTGGAAAAAATTCAGACTTTACCAGTAAGGTAAGAGGAAGGCATAGCTGCCACACAAAAATATATGACAATTTACCTACAACTAATGAGTAAATCACATATATCTCCTCCGCATGCTATTGCCACTGATAGTTTCTTGCTGACTAAAGCTCTTGGAATAAAAAGTACAAGAATTATGAAACAGAACCACGTTTAAATTTACTACTGCTATAATCAAAGCAATTTGCCTTGGCAAATGAAAACTAAAAATAAATACATGGTAATGTACTCATGATTCTGCTCTCTTTTTAAATGTTAGCTAGAGAGAAAGTCTGTAATTCACCAGGTATCTGCCTACATGAAAAAGGGTACACAGTATACATGCAGGTAAATTCACAAAAAAATACATACACACAAACAAACATACATGATGACTCATGGACATTTAATTATCTAACAACTGGCCAACTATCAGTTTATACTTAACTTATACTTAACTTATTTATAGCTAGCATCTGAGCTATGGATAAAAAGAAAGTGTAATTGACTCAAGTACTCATAATTAAATATAAGACTTATTAGGTAAACCATAGCACATGCTTACCACCCTAATCTGGGGCTTCCCTGGTGGCTCAGATGGTAAAGTCTGCCCTCAGTGCAGGAGACCCGGGTTCAATTCCTGGGTCAGAAAGATCCCTTGGAGAAGAAAATGACAACACACTCCAGTATTCTTGTCTGGAAAATTCCACTGATGGAGGAGCCTGGCAGTCTACAGTTCGTGGGGTCACAAAGAACCAGACACAACTGAGTGACTTTACTTAATCACAGAATCTGAAAAAGTAGGGAAAAGATTCCTTGCTCATTGAGAAATCTGATGCACTGAATTATTAAGAAAATAACAAATTTCCTGTGCTCTTATTTTACATGTCTTCCACTGTGGTCCAAGTGATGGATTTTAGCACTGTCATCTATTTTTATTGTTTTAATTTAGGTTGGTAATAACCATTAAAATACATAATTACATCATTTTCAATGACAGATAACAGAACAATTTTGTTTAAACAGAATTCCTAATATGATTACTGCAGTTTGTCCTATTTTCTTTTCCATGATATATATTTCCTTCAATTATAATCTTAGCATTTAGTAGTTTCACACTTCTATTTTATATCAAAATTTAAAAAGCTGAGTTAAATTTTTCTGTTGTTTGTATGCATTTCTTTAAAGTTCTTGACTTTGTGAATTCATCACAGATCCCAAAGTGTTAATATCTTTTATACTTTTAATGTATTTCTATAACTACTTACATTCACAATAATGGCCAAGTTGTGAATATTTATATAATAGTATATGTGTGCTATAGCATGCTCAGTAATGTCCAGCTCTTTCCGACCCCATAGACTATAGCCCACCAGGCTCCTCTGTCTATGGGATTTCCCAGGCAAGAATACTGGAGTGGGTTCTCATTTCCTCCTCCAGAGGATCTTCCCAACCCAGGGAATCTGAATCTCTTGCATGGGCAGACAGATTCTTTAACACCGAGCCACCTGGGAAGCCCAAATATTTCTATAGAAAAATGTAAAATATGTTATAAGTACTTGTAAAGAATTAAATTTTGTTTTCTAGTTAAGCAATTCAAGTATCAAAATATTTTTCAAAATATGGAGGTATCAGGTAATATAGGTCAGGTCTGGATTAGTGGAACTTGAAGCTTCTATACTTTGGGAAGGCCTTCTTTAAAGAAAAAAGATATTCATATAGAATAAAAAATGAAATGGCAAATATTTATATAGAACAACAAATGAAAACTACAAAAAATTACTATAATCTACCAGAGAAGCTTGCAAAGAAATCCTTTGACTACAATCAATTCACGTAGAATATTTCACAATTGTAAACAAAATATAGTCCTCCCTTACCCGCAGTTTCACTTTCTATGATATCAGTTACTAACCCATGGTAAATCACAGCCCAAAACATTAAATGGAAAATTCCAGAAATAATTTACAATTTTTAAACCATGTGTCATTTTGAGTAGTGTGACATCTTGAGAAGCCACACTGCATTCCACCCAGTATACGAATCAACCCATTATTCAGTGTATACAGCTTGTTAGTAACTTAATAGTCTCTTGGTTATAAGATAGACATTTGTAGTATATAATACTCATGTTCAAATAACCTTTAGTTTGCTTAATAGTGGTCCCAGAGCTTCCCTGTTGGTCCAGTGGTTAGGAATCCACCTTGTAATGCAAGGGACAAGGGTTCAATCCCTGATCTGGGAAGATCCCACATGCCACAGAGCCACCAAGCCCCTGCACCACAACCACTGAGTCAGTTCTCTTGATCTTGGAAGTCACAACCACTGAGCCCACAAACAGGACCTCCCGAAGCCCATGTGCTGGAGCCCACGCTCCACAACAGAAGCCACAAGGAGAAGCCCGCACACCACAGTGAAATGTAGCCTCAGCCTTCTGCAACCAGAGAGAACCTGCATGCAACAAGGAAGACCCACCATAGCTAAAACATAAAATGAAAGAAATACATTCTTAAAAGGTACTAATAATAGCCCCAAAATGCAATAGTGATGCTGGCCATTCAGATATGCCAAAGAGAAGTCATAAAGTGCTTCCGTTAAGTAAAAAGGAGAAAGTTCTCAACTTTAGTAAAGAAAGAAAAAATCACATACTGAAGTCACTAAGATTTACAGTAAGAACAAATTGTTCTGTTACTTCTGTTAAATTGCAAAAAAGGAAAAAAAAAAAACCAACAACAATGTGCTAATTTTGCTATCACACCTCAAGCTGCAAAATTTACAACTGCAGTGCATGATGTGTTTAGTTAAGGTGGAAAAGGCATTCAATTTGTAAAATAAGATATTTTGGGAGAGAGATATACCACATTTATCCAACATTTATTACAGTACATTGTTGTAATTGTTCTATTTTATCATTAGTTGTTTTTAGTATCTTATTGTGTCTAATTTATAAATCAAATTTTATCATAGGTATGCGTCTACGGGGTTCCCTTGTGGCTCAGCTGGTAAAGAATCTGCCTGTAATGCGGGAAACCTGGGTTTGATCCCTGGATTGGGAAGATCCCCTGGAGAAGGGAAAAGCTACCCACTCCAGCCAGTATTCTGGCCTGGAGAATTCCATGGACTAAAGTCCATAGGGTCTCAGAATTGACACAACTGAGTGACTTTCACTTTCACTTTTCATGCATCTATAGAAAAAATGTTGTAGTATATACAAGATTCGGTGCTATTCATGATGTTTCAGGTGTCCAGGAGAGGTCTTAGAATGATTCTCTGCAAATAAGATTGGGGAGGGGGTACTGTAATCATAGAAACCTATTCACATAAGAGATTCAGAAACATAAACTTCTTTTGTTTCTTGGTATATTCTTCTCTGATGGTGACTCTAAAATAATCAGCACCTTTGATTTTAAAATAGAAGACAAGTTCCTCTTCATTTTGTTTAAATAGGAATTTATTGTGTATTCAAATAGAAATGTATTTCAGAAAATATATTAAGTGAATGAGTAAGAGACTGGTTTCAGATTAATTTGTTACTGATGTCCTTCCCTCTTCTCACCTTTCTTATTTGTATTGATGATCTTTATAATCTTTTTCATGTCTACATTTCTGTAACTATGACTTAAAGGATAAACTTAAATATATACTAATTCTCCAATCCTTGTGTCAGCCTATTGTCACTTATTTCAATAAAATAGTAAATAAATATTAAAGAAAAATGTCTAATTAAATAGTATCTTAAAATTTGATTATCCTATGGCTAAAATAATTATATATTAAAGTTGACATTTTTCAGTAATTCTTGAAAGATAAGAATTAGTGAGCTATACTTTCACTCTTAGTTTTCACTCGGAAAACTAAGATCATGGCATCTGGTCCCATCACTTCATGGCAAATAGGTGGGGAAACAGTGGAAACAGTGAGAGACTTTATTTTTTTTTTTGAGGGGGGGCTCCAAAATCCCTGCAAGTGGTGACTGCAGCCATGAAATTAAAAGACGCTTGCTCTTTGGAAGAAAAGTTAGGACCAACCCAGACAGCTTATTAAAAAGCAGAGACATTACTTTGCCAACAAAGGTCCATCTAGTCCAAGCTATGGCTTTTCTAGCAGTCACATATGGATGTGAGAGTTGGACTATAAAGAAAGCTGAGCACCGAAGAATTGATGCTTTTGAACTGTGATGTTGGAGAAGACTCTTAAGAGTCCTTTGGACTGCAAGGAGATGCAACCAATCCATCCTAAAGGAAATCAGTCCTGAATGTTCATTGGAAGGACAGATTTTGAAGCTGAAACTCCAAGACTTTGGCCACCTGATGCTAAGACTGACTCATTTGAAAAGACCCAGAGCTGGGAAAGATTGAAGGTGGGAGGAGAAGGGGATGACAGAAGTGAGATGGTTGGGTGGCATCACCAACTCAATGGATATGAGTTTGACTAGGCTCTGGGAGTTGGTGATGGACAGGGAGGCCTGGTGTGCTGCAGTCCATGGGTCCCAAAGAGTCGGACACCATTGAGTGACAGAACTGAACTGAACTTTCACTCTGGTGTAATTCTTTAATATTTAGAGAAATTTTCTTTAATTATCTCAGTATGCTATAGTTCGATATTATCACTAAATCAACTATAGTGGGTTGGTGTGTGGCAGCAATAAATGAACTTATCAAATAGCACTATAAAATTTTAGTATTGAGTATTTCATTTTTAAAGCATATTAAACATTTTTTATTGTTACCATTGTAGAGCAACTATAACTGGTTTAGAATTCTTTTTAGAGTTACTGGCCAATACTGCTGTTAAACTTAGATGCAAGTCTCTCAATAATATATTAGCAAATGAAATTCAACAATACATTAAAAGCGTCAAGTGGGATTTAGTCCAGGGATGCAAAGATGGTTTTGCAAGTTAGTTAATGTGATACATCATATTCACAAATTAAAGAATAAAAATCATATGAATTTTATGCCAAAATGCTTTTGAGAAAATTCAACATATATTTATGAAAAGAAACTCCCAAATTGTGGGTACAGATGAACCACACCACAACACAATAAAGAACATGTACAACAAAACTATAACCAACATCACATTTGATAAAAAGCTAAGAATATTTCCTTTAAGATCAGGAGCAAGACAAGGATCCCACTTTGCCACTTTTTTTAAGCCCTGAAGATATAATACACAGCATAATGAATATATTCAATAGTATTATTCAGTGGTAAATAATTTGCCTGCCAATGCAGGAGATGCAGGAGACATGGGTTTAAACCCTGGGTCAGGAAGATCCCCTGAAGGAGGAAATGAAAACACACTCCAGTATTTTTGCCTGGAAAATCTCATAGTCAGAAGAGCCTGGCAGGCTACAGTCCATAGGATCACAAACAGTCCAACAAGACTGTGCACAAGAAGTTTAACATTGTTATCAGATTTATGGTGGTGATCGCTTCATAATACATGCAATATCAAATCATTATGTAGCATACCTGACTCTAAAATACTATTGTATGACAAGTATATATATATTAAAACAAAGCAGTTCATGAAAAAGATAACTTAGTTAATCTGGCAAAATAAATATACAAATATTCAAAGTATTATTGAAATGAGAATTATATTAGGATAAATCAGGCCAATATACTTCAGTGGAAAATTTCCAGCTTTAGAAACCTTATTATATTAAAAATAATCCTGTTGAATCTAAAATCTCTTAGATTTATTCATGTAGGTGGTTTTTAAATGTTGTACCACAATGAACTTGACAACCATATAGACTGGAATTGAGAAATATAGAACAATATTATATCTGATTTGTTCAATTCATCTATGTCATACCATTTGGTTTTAGTACTATTATTTCAAAGATATTTGAGACAAGGTCATTTTTTTTAATTAGTTCATAATTCTTTGACTCACAAATCATAGAATTAAATAGTCTGCTCTAATTCTTTACATATATAAATAAATAAATATCTCTATAAATTTATTTTATTTGAAAGCATTACGAAAACAATATAATTTTTATTGAAATCGTGATGTTCATGAGACAAATAAAAATATAGCTTCAAATGTTCATTGGGATGCACATACATACATTTATAAGAATTTGATAGTTTCTAGTTCCCTTTAGGGTTCATAAGACAAATTAAAATGCTATAACACCACTTTTTAAATATATAACCTCAATACAGGACTTCTCCTGATGATTCAGACGGTAAAGAATCTGCCTGAAATGCAGGATACCAGGGTGTGATCTCTGGGTTGGAAAGATCCGGTGGAGAAGGGAATGGTAACCCACTCTTGTATTCCTGCCTGGAGAATTCCATGGACATCGGAGCCTGGCAGGCCATAGTCCATAGGGCCGGAAAGAGTCAGACATGACTGACACTTTCTAAATATCATGGTTATTTATCAAAATAATTGTCAGAAAAATCAACTGCTGCTGCTGCTGCTAAGTCGCTTCAGTCGTGTCCGACTCTGTGCAACCTCATAGATGGCAGCCCACCAGGCTCCCCCGTCCCTGGGATTCTCCAGGCAAGAACACTGGAGTGGGTTGCCATTTCCTTCTCCAATGCATGAAAGTGAAAAGTGAAAGTGAAGTCGCTTAGTCATGTCCAACTCTTAGCGACCCCATGGACTGCAACCCACCAGGCTCCTCCGTCCACGGGATTTTCCAGGCAAGAGTGCTAGAGTGGGGTGCCATTGCTTTCTCCAAGAAAAATCATCATTGAACTGTAATTAGGTTTTATATAAATGCAATTTGTTCCTTTTCTACACTTCAACATAATCCCTTTTGTTACTCTAAATTTCTTACAGTAAATCCAGACCTTTGAAGTCTAAAACCAGTTGACATATTCTCCCTTACTGTCCAGCTGTCAGGAACAGGCCTGGGTATAAAGCAGTGGCATTACTTGCAGTAGCTGATGGAAAAAACACAGAGCCATGTAATGGAGTAAAGCAATCCCAGGTAATGTTTTTGAGTCTTATGTGGCTGGAGCTACAGTCTTCTGTTTAACCCTGAATTCAAGAGCCCTTTTCTTAATATGCTCTTGTGTAGTGCAGCTGCTGAGAAACCTCAGTGTTACATCTATACATGAGTAAATAATCAGAAAACTGCAGAATGTGAGACATCTAACACGATGTTTGGCCTGAGACCCTTCAAAAATCCACGGTCATTAAGAAAATACAGAAATGTGCGATTGTTCTAGATTTGGGGAGAAAAATGGCAAAGAAAAAAAGAAAAAAAAAACTATTGTAATGCAAGAATTTTATTTGATTCCTTAAAAATATTTTAAATAATATATTTTGTAATGCTTTAGAGATCAGACTTATATATAATTGATGATTTTCTTAAATTGGTGTTAAATATAGTAACATTTTGTGGTTATACAGAAAAATGTAATTTTCCTTAGGAAACACATTGAAATATTTAGAGACAAAGATTTAGATATCTGTAATTGTATTTAAATAGTACAGGAGAAAAAAAGATATTTCCATAAAAAGAGATGAAAAAGTAACAAAATATTAATATTAAGGACTACTGGAGTTTGTTGTACTATTCTTTAAACTCTCTGTTACTTTAAACATTTAAAAATATAATAATAATTTCCACAGAGTGATCATGGTTACATATGAAAGCTGAAACATTCCAGTTATTATAAGAACTAAGATTTAGAAAAAATATGCTTTATATGCTTTTATTTGTACCCTTGAAATATATGCTAAAGTCAGATTTATCAAGAATATAATAAAGAATAAAAGTACAACTATTCTATAGCAAGAAATTCACTTTTTCATTTATTTGAAAAACAAGGCTTAAGAAGTAGTTTTAAAAATAATAATGTATTCAATAAATGCTTAATATATTTGCCTTTGATTTTATTTCTTTTATTTTGTATTTTATTTCTTCTAACCTTAAAATATTTGTCAGTTTCAAATATTTACAAATCATAGTGAGGGAACACAATTACTTTATTACCATCTTGGCCTGAGAAACCTACCAATACTATAAATGCATTTTTAATGAACTATTAAATAAGTTCCAGGGTAAAAATTTTAAATTCTTAAAAGTTACCTAATCAAAACTTATTAACTAAATTTGAATCAATAGTGACACATTTTACTAATGATATTAAACACTGGTGTTTATTTTGACTTCATTATCCATAATAATGCAAAGTAAGTAGTGATGAACAAAAACATTCAATTGTCTATGTATTTGATCATTTTAATTGAAAAAACTGGTGAATATATATTGAGAGCTTATACCAGTTTCTATATGACATCAATAAGATGTCATATTAAATATTATAAAATTATACACAGATATGGGAAGTGTAGGAAATATTGACAAAAGTGTGTTTCTTAATTACATTTTCTTCATGTGTACTCAGACATCATACTGAGTTGGCTGGCAATTGAGCTTTACAATAATGGGTTTTAAAATGACATCTAGTTTGCACTGAAGTTCCAAGCGGATGAAGAGAAAATGGGAAATAAATGAATGCTCACATTTTTAGGCGATCATGGTAATTCTATTTCAATTGCCATATAAATAACAGAAGTTAAACTCCTCTTAAAGTTTGGGTTAGAAACATCAAGTATCACTTAGAAAATAAATTACACAAAGACAATTTTTCTCTCTCTCTCCCTCTGACAAACACACATACATCCCAGAATTTAAGTAATGGTTATAAAACATGGAACATAAACATGGTTTACATTGTAATAATTTTTGCTACTTTTAATTTGAAATTGTGTTCTCTGAGTACAATATAGCTCTCTGTGACATATTTTAATATTTGTCTATTGGTGAAAACTTTCTATCCTATTTTAAGAGTACACATATTTGGATGGCATCACCGACTGGATGAACATGAATTTGAGTAAGCTCCAGGAGTTGGTGACGGACAGGGAAGCCTGGCGTGCTGAGGTCCATAGGGGTCACAAAGAGTCTGATACAACTGAGTGACTGAACTGAACTGATATGCTTATTAAGTTCCATTTTCATTCATGAAACTTAGCCTCTAGTTCTTTTGAACATCAAAAATAGAGTAGAAAAGTAAGTTCCTTTTACATGCAATTCCTTGCTATATCCTCTAGTTATCCTACTTGGGTTTTTAATTAATTTCTATTTCCCATAGTTTCAAAGAAGCCATAAATTTCAGAATTCTTATACAGTGTGATGTGGTCTAGAATTAATTAACTGCCGTCTGAATGTGTTTTACCTTTTCAAGGTGTCTGTTTGAGGTTGGTATAAATACTGTGGAATAGCAATCTTGGTTGCTTTGCAGAAGTTACTGTCAATAGATGGGAGACCATCTATTATATTTTTGCTTACAGAATATTTTGCTTACAGAATAATTATGCTTACAGAAACTTCATAATGCCTTATTTTAACTTCTGGTCAAGAAAATTCTTATAAAATGTCCATTAAATTCTACATGATTTTCCTTGCTGCTGCTGCTGCTGCTGCTGCAAAGTCGCTTCAGTCATGTCCGACTCTGTGTGACCCCATAGACGGCAGCCCACCAGGCTCCCCCATCCCTGGGATTCTCCAGGCAAGAACACTGGAGTGGGTTGCCATTTCCTTCTCCAATGCATGAAAGTGAAAAGTGAAAGTGAAGTCGCTCAGTCGTGTCCGACTCTTAGCGACTCCATGGACTGCAGCCTACCAGGCTCCTCCATCCATGGGATTTTCCAGGCAAGAGTACTAGAGTGGGGTGCCATTGCCTTCTCCGTTATTTTCCTTAATATTAGGCAATTTTAGAGTAGATGAAACTTTCTGAAAAATCTAAGTTATGACACTCAGTTTAGAAAAGGAATGTTAAGATAGAAAATCCTCCAGTAATGGAAAATGGCAAAGAGATTACATAATAATTATCCATCTCAATAGATAATAACTAATTGCTAAATGGTAAGCCATTGAGAATGAGATCAAATAAAAGAGATCACTAAGAATTTTCAAAGTAAGTGAAATTTGAGAAGGATTTTGATGAAAAAGTACTAAGAGTTTTGCAGATAGAGATAAGGAAGTTGGGTGTACCAGGTTAAGAAACAAATAAGCAAAGTCCAGAAAATAATATGAGTATGATATAAAGAGGGAAGAGTAAGATCTCTTCTTGATAAAACTAGAATGTCTTATTGTGTAAGAATATTGGGAGTTATTATGAAAGACCTAATATGAAATTAACATGAAAGCTGTAACTATTTTATGAGTGATGATAATCGGAAAGTAGCCTTTGCATAAAATAGTTAATGATAGCTTTTTTCACTGAACTGAGGTCTTGGTGGGTATAAGTAACCTCTTTCCACCTTCATATACAGCAAAAGCATAATGCCTGGAAAAAATTATATAGTCAGTAAATAGCACAGAATGAACAATGAAGGGGTGAATGAAGAAATAAATAGTTGAATAAGTGTACAAATTAAAATAGAATTTTTATCCTGACAGGAGGAAAATATTTTCAATGATTCTGAAAATTTCCTAAATATCTAAAAAGAAAGTGCAAATTTAAAACACCCTTGGAAATCAGACATATATAATCAACAATATCACAACTTCAGAAAAGCCTTAAGAGATGCACTATTATTGTTATTTTAGAAATAAAAGTTATTTCTAAGCTTTTAAAGTTTAGATGCTGCTGCCGCTAAGTCGCTTCAGTCATGTCTGACTCTGTGTGACCCCATAGACGGCAGCCACCAGGCTCCGCCGCCCCTGGTATTCTCCAAGCAAGAACACTGGAGTGGGTTTCCATTTCCTTCTCCAATGCATGAAAGTGAAAAGTGAAAGTGAAGTCGCTCAGTCGTGTCTGACTCTTAGAGACCCCATGGACTGCAGCCCACCAGGCTCCTCCGTCCATGGGATTTTCCAGCAAGAGTGCTGGAGTCCGGTGCCATTGCCTTTTCCGTAAAGTTTAGATAGTAGATACCAAATTTAACAGTTATGTTAATTTAACATACTTATCAATATTCTTTCTCATATCTGAAAATACCATGATATATAAAAGCATAATGAGTCACAGTGTCAAGCCCAAACATTGAATACAATAGCACTGGAATTATATTATCACTGAATACTCTGTATTTTCTTTTCCCTAAGAAAGGAAATGAAAATTCCATTCAGATTACTTTATTTAAATCAAATTAGAATATAATTATAGTTTTAAAATATTAGGTTTGTTGTTAAAGAATTAGAAAAAGTAGAAGAAAATAACAATCTGTTCCTCTACTGAATACAAGATCTATATAAAGTGAAACAAACATCCTGTAAAATTGTGTATTTTCTTTCTAACAAGCAAAATGTAAGAAGCTTTCAATGATGAAGATATAAAAAACAATAAATGCTGTAATTTTCTATCATTACATATGTTTAGATTTTGAGGCTTGTTAGACTAACTCAATAGAAAATGAGTCAAGCATCACATCCTTTACTGATTCTTTGTGAACTTACATAGACAAATTGAATGCAATGAACTAATAACTATTTAAGTTTTTACACATATATTGGAGTGATATTTAGAGAAATGGTTATGAGTATGAACTATTATGTACCTCCACACTGATATTTGTGTGCTGTGAATCAATGTTTATAGCAATTTTTATTTTTCCATCTGAATAAAATCAATCCAAATATTTTGCTAAATGATTGCAGGATCTGACTGATGTATATGTGAGGTTTCAGAATAGTGATATATTATATGCCATAACTGTGGAATTGTGGTATCAGTGTAGATTTGTGAATCATACACAGAGATTAAAATATATGTGCTCATATATAGATACCCAAATTCATTTGATTTCTAGCTTTGTCTCTTGAAGGGGCCTAAGAACAGTGATGGTCTAATAGCATTGAGCCTATTTAGTGTCTATATCTTGGATTCTCTATGTCATTTTCCACTAAAGGGAAAGCTCCTTGGAGAAATGACTGATTGTAAGTCTGGTACAAAATGTACAAGATGATAATGGAAGCATTTTGTAGCAGAAGCTAAGAATGTGCTACAAATTAAAACAAAGTTGGGGGATACGTTGAAAGGATGCAGAAATCAGCTTGAGAAAGGTATCACTGGTCAGACTGAAGACAATGTAAGATAATATATTATAACATATGGCTAAAACAGAATAAAATGTCCATGAATATACAAAGAAAAATAAATAAATAAAAATGTGTATGATAAAATGGATATTTATGCAGTTTCAAGGTGTGTCTAAATCAAAATAATTACTACTTACAAAAGGAAACAAATAGTAACTTCACATTGAAAAAAACCCCAGCAGATATTACCATAATCCAGTGATATAAGTGAATATTCTCAGTAATAGAACAAATTAAAACTATAGGCCATCTGAAAGAATGCATTCAGAAGAAGTAAACATCACTTCTAGGATGTTCATGAAAAAATACTTAACTAAATTATTCATAAAGAAGCACTCCTAAGGAATATTCTGAAAAAAACAAATAAGCACACATAACCATCTTGTGTCAAAGTCATGAAAATCAAGATAAGATTAAGGAACTTATAACTGAGCCCTTTGTTATCATGACAACATTGTCACAGTTGTCAAATTAGATGGGAGTCTCTGTATTATATAGTATTAATGTATTAATATTGAGTATTTTTATGATCATACTGTAGAGGTGATTGTATTATACAAGCAAATATCCTATATAATATTATATAATTACTAGCCAAATTAATACTAATCTATTTGAATCATCAGATCTGCAACTCATTTTCAACTGTTTTAGAGAAAAATAATTCTTGATAGTACTGTACCTCTAACTTCCCTGTGAATTTGTTTTTATATTAGAAAGAAAACCACAATATTACCCTTAAGTTATTGGGCAGTTTCTGAAGCTATATGACTTGAGTCCTTTTTTTGAATTGAAATATACTTTATATACTATATAGTGTTTGTTTCAGGTGTATAGTATAATAGTTCAACATTTAAATGCATTGCAAAATGATTACCACAATGCCTAGTAAACATCTGTTCTCATACTGTTATTAAAGTATTATTGGCCATATTTCTTATGCTATACATTATATCCTTGTGACTCATTTATTGATATTTTATAGCTGGAAGTCTGTACCTCTTTATTATTTTCACTTATTTTTCCCATCCCTCACTCCAGTCCCCTCTGGTAATCTCCAGTTTATTCTCACACCTATGAGTCTATTTTCATTTGGTTTTGTGTATTTGCTTTGTTGTTTTGATTCCACATGTAAGTAAAATCATGTAGTATTTGTCTTTGCCTGATTTATATGACTTAATAATACCATCTAGATGCATCCATGTTGTTGCAAATGGAAATATTCTTTTTTCCTATGGCTTTTTTTTTTAAAGATTTTTTTTCCATTCTTTTCCTATGGCTGAATTAATAGTCTATTTTTTATATATACCAAATTGTCTTTGTGACTCATGAGCCTAAGTGCCACCTGAGAACCAAAATATGAAAATTCTACAATAGATATAATAGGTTTCCATAAGGAAAAAGAGTTTTTAAAAAGGTAATATTCAAGTAAATAATAATCAACATGTCCAAACTTATTAATAAAAGTGTCAATCTACAAAATTTTCAAAATTTCTACTTTTATGATATTTGCACTTTTTGTACCTAAAAAGTAATAAAAATAGGAATTTCTTTACAGACACAGAGTGCATTTAGAAAAATTAACAAACATAATTCAATTTACTTGAAAATGTACTTGACGGGAAAATATTAAACATTTCAACAGTCAAATGATAATTTTGAAGCTTTTAGATTGTTTCTTCAATGCGCTTAATTTACATGAGTCTTTGTCTTCACTTTTAAAAACTGAATGAAATGTCATTAATTTCATTTAATGTACACAGTGTGCTCCTTGTGATAACATGGCAAACGTTTTTTCACTTTGAGATGTAATTAAATCACATGAAACTAATCAAATTTTTAAGAATGAAATTTAAAATTCCATAACTGTACGCATATTCATGTTGTGTGTGTGTGTGCAGTCACTCACCCATGTCCAACTCTTTGCGACCTCATGGACGGTAGTCCTCCAGGCTCCTGTCCGCCTGGGAAAAATACTGGACTGGGTTGCCACTTTCATACTCCAGGGGTCTTCCAAACGCTAAAATGTTTGTCACAGTTTTATGTATCAGTAGCTCCAAAATTAGTTTGAATTTATGTTTAATCAAACTTTAAAAGTTGCTGAAAGTTCTGTAAATGTCATTTTATGAATATGAAATTTGAAGATTAGCTTGCTAAGGGGTAAAGGTCTTTTGACATCAAGAGCTACAGCTCCTTTGGAGCTTTAGCCATAAAGAAATACATTTTCATAATATAACTCAGGACAAAAAAAATTTTAAATGAGAGGGACAATATTACCCTTTAAGGATACAGAGATTTTTAGGAAAATATTTTTCTATTTCTAATAACATATGGAAAATATTTATAAAAATCTTTTGTTTTTATCTATGATAACACCTTTATCTCTTTTAAACTTGAAATGAAAATACTGATTCACTTTTTGTATTTGCAAATGGAAACAGTGACAGATTTTATTATCATGGTCTCCAAAAATCACTGCAGACTGGCTGCAGCCATGAAATTAAAAGATGCTTGCTCCTTAGAAAAAACACTATGACAAACAGTGAATTAAAAAACAGAGACATGACTTTGCCAGCAAAGGTCCATATAGTCAAAACTATGGTTTTTCCAGTGGTCATGGACGGATTTGAGAGGTTGGACCATCAGGAAGACTGAACGATGAAGAACTGATGCTTTCAAACTGTTGTGCTGGAGAACTCATATGAGAGTCCCTTGGACATCAAAGAGACCAAACCAGTCAATCCTAAATGAAATCAACCCTGAATATTTGTTGGAAGGAATGATGGTAAAGCTGAAGCTCCAATAGTTTGGCTACCTGATGTGAAGAGCTAAGTGGAAAAGATGCTGATGCTGGGAAATATTGAGGGAAGGAAGAGAAGGGACTGACAGAGAATGAGATGATTGGATGGCCTCATCTTCTCAATGGATATGAGTTTGAGCAAACTCTGAGAGATAGTGAAGGACAGGAAAGCCTGTTGTTCATGGGGTGACAAAGAGTGGGACACAACTGAGTCACTGAACAACTAAGGAACAACTATCAAAAGTGTCTGTTTTATGTCTGACTTGAACATCCTCTCTTGGTGAAAATAAACTTTTTATATTAATAGATAAAATGGCAATCCTATCAAAAATTTAAAGAGTTGCTGGTGATAAGTATTGGCCTTCTTTACCTACTCCTCTGCTCACACTGATTATTATTCCTTTTTTCTTGGCATTCACATGAAAATTATCTTTCTTCTTTCCCTCCTAACTTTCTTGTAATATTGAAAAATACATATCTTGAAAAAGTTTCGATATTTCTTAAAACTGTCTTTTCATTTTTTTATTCCTGAAATGTCATTATATTAAAAGGCTCACAAATAGAAGAGGTTATAATTAATTCACATTCTCAACTCTTCCACATCAAATAGAAAAATAAACACTTATTTTTAACATAAAACTCTAAATTATAGTTTTAAAAAGCTCAGTTTCACAGCATATAATAATTTGTCAAGTAATTTTCCATGCTAATTGTATATAACACACATTTTTTCACCTTTACCATCATATGTTGAAATTACTTGTGATTTTGTGTGTTACTTGCTCAGCCATGTCCGACTCTTTGCAATCAAATGAACTGTAGCCCACCATGCTCCTCTGTCCATGGGATTTTCCAGACAAGAATACTAGAATGGGTTGCCATTTTCTTCTCCAGAGGATCTTCCCAACCCAGGGATCGAACCCAGGTCTCCTGCATTGCACATAGTTTCTTTACCATCTGAGCCACCACGGAAGCCCACTTGTGATTTTAGGGATCTCATTTTTCTAAATACTTTCTCTCATTAGAGAGTTTTCAGCTGTTATGAATTTCAACCACAAATGTCTTAGCACTCTACTTTTAAAATATTGACTGAAATTCATCAAGTTATATATTTAGTGTGCATGAGTTTTTTCATAGGCATATTATTCCTCAACAACAAATTTTAAAATTTATAATAACAGTAGTTTAGGCCTAAGTAAAAATTATCTCTGAGAATACAGGAAAAAAAAAAAACAAAAACATTCACCTTAAGTGTTGTATAACTGTCCAAGTTTAACCACTTTATAAATGCTATGTATAAGTGCTACATATTGGTTGGGGCTTCCCAGGCAGCGCTAGTGGTAAAGAACCCTACTGCTAATGCAGGAGACTTAAGAGATACGAGTTCAATCCCTGGGTCAGGAGATGCCCTGGAGGAGGACATGGTAACCCACTCCAGTATTCTTGCCTTGAGAATTCCACGGATAGAGGAACCTGGTGGGTTACAGTCCATAGGGCCACACACAATAGGACATGACCGAAGCCACTTGACACACACATATATAGGTTACAGAGGCACAGCTCATCTTTAATCACTGGTGATTGTGCAAGTATCAAATGTGTTTGCTTAGTCACTCAGTCCTGTGTCCAACTCTTTGCGACCCCATGGACTGGAGCCTACCAGGCTCCTCTATCCATAGGGACTCTCTAGGCTGAAATGGGATGCCATGCCCTTCTCCAGGATATCTTCCTAACCCAGGGATTGAACCAAGTCTTTTGCATTGATACAATATTATCTAAATACCAATTTACTGCACCAGCTTATTGCAAGAATACCAACATCTTCAGGGAAATCTTTAAGAAAAAAAACAATTACTTTATAAACGTACAACAAAAAGGCAAAAGTCCCTGTTCTGTCTAAATTGACACTTGACTTCTAATTTTGATATCTTTTTAAACATCTAATTAATGATTAAGAACATCAAGCTTGATTGAAATACCAAAAGCATTAATCTAATTATATTCTATGTTATGGATGCCAATTGTTTAAATGTAAAAACGGGCATTCTTTTTTTCCAGAAACAGTTTCTTAAATGCATTCAGTTCAGTTCAGTTCAGTTCAGTCGCTCAGTCGTGTCTGACTTTTTGCGACCCCATGAATTGCAGCATGCCAGGCCTCGCTATCCATCACCAACTCCCGGAGTTCACTCAAACTCACGTCCATCGAGTCGGTGATGCCATCCAGCCATCTCATCCTCTGTCGTCTCCTTCTCTTCCTGCCCCCAGTCCCTCCCAGCATCAGAGTCTTTTCCAATGAGTCAACTCTTCTCATGAGGTGGCCAAAGTTCTGGAGTTTCAGCTTTAGCATCATTCCTTCCAAAGAACACCCAGGACTAAATGCATTATTCTCTAGAATTCACCCCAACAAGATTTGTGGAGAAATTGATAGCATACCAAGGACATTACTGCTCATTTTGCACCTGAGCTATTTTTCTTAGCATTTAAGTTTAAGAAACTGTAGCTGACATGTAAAGATCACTTTCTGTAGTATAAAGAGAAGTCTTGATTACTTTGGCTTCTTTTGATTGAACAGTTGAGGATGAATTATCACAATTTTTCAAAACCAGGAAAGCAGATCCCTGGTAAATACAGCGCACTTTATGTTGGCAGAGACCTCTTACTGACTGGAACAACTAAAAACATGAGATGTCTACCTCATGAACTATTTTATTATAACATAAATATATGTACATAATAAAAAAGAAATATTAAAGAAGTCTTGTGTCAGCTTTATCTCTAGTGACACTGCCCAGAAAAAACACATTTTAGCTTTCTCAGCTTATTGGTTCATCTGTTCACTCCCTGCACCACAATATATTAGATACATTAACTCCATTTCTTGATTTGTCAGCCTAGATTCAATTAATCCCTTACTATGAAAAAATAATTGTAAATAAATCCTATTTCCCTTTCTTAAATAGATTAGTAATATTTTTATTAATTTCTCTCATTAATTAGTCTTTTATGTAAGATACTCATTCCTTTTTCTCTTGCTAAATCAACTGCAAGCAGTGTATCTTGGTTTCTTTTTAAGTAAAATGCAGACATTTGCACACTAAAATTTCTCTTAGTTTCTAGTATGCTCCTTTACTTTTCAAAATTTTCAAGCCAGTTTTGTTTGTTTTTACTTTGGCAAGGTGTATAATCTTACATAAAAAGTATAACAAGTTGGTTCCAAGCTGTCTTTATAGGTTAAGTCTAGACATTCAAGAAGAGCATAAATTATTATGAACATCTTCTGTATTACCAAAAACCACTAACGTATTGGACCCGTAGAGAAATAAACTTAATGCAATCCCTTGTTATTCAGATGTGCTCGTTGATGCAAATAGGAGTAGTCTCTAAAGGTCAAGGACAAATCCCCCTCCCCAACTGTTACATTCTGTATATTGTTAAAAATCAGCATCTCATTTTAATTTGCTTTATGTTTGCCCCATGACTCTTGAACATTTTTTTTTCTGAAATTTGCAGTTGTTTTTCTTTCTTATTGACAAAAGAATCATATGTCATTGTCATATTGCTAACATCCATTTTCTTAATATTGTGCTAGTTTTTGTCAGGGGAGTGTGTAATTTCCTTGGTTCTGTCTCACCACAGCAAAAATTTGAAGAGACGGACAGACCAGTGTTATAGCTCAGTTTTGTTAGCAAGCAAAGGAAAATACATCCTAGAGGAGTGAGGGTGGGCTGACCCAAAAGACACACAGAGAAGAGAAGCCCCCAGCTCAATTTTGGCTCCTTTTTTTGTTTTTCTCTCCTCTCCCTGAGCCTGAGCTATGTAAATTGGCCTAGCCAGGAGGACTGCTTGTTTTACCTGAGGTCCTCACTCTGGTCTTTGGACATTCCTTTGTTCTATTTTTACAGGCTTTTCCCTTCTTTGTCTTTTAGCCAACACCATTTTGGACTCATTTTTCCTATTCTAACTACTTAACATTTTGATGCAGGTTTAGCTGTTGTGACAATAATCAAAATAACAGTAATTAAAAAGAATTTTTTTTAATTCTTTAATAGTTTACTCTCAAGAAACAAAGGCAAATATGTCATCTCCATGTTTTAAGGACTCAGGTTTGTTGGTTTTGATTCTCTTCCACTTTCATAATTAGGTTTGCATCTTCAAATCTAAGAGACCTGCACAAACCACTAGTATAATATCTACATTCCAGCCCATGGGAGGGGAAGAGCCAGGAGGAAGAGGAGGGGAAAGCCTTGCCTTTCATGTTGCACACATAATATAAATGCAGTAATCTAGTGTTAACTTGTGAAAGATGTTAAAGCTCTTCTCATCTGCAAATCCCAGGTGGCATTAGTGGTAAAGAACCCACCTACTAATGTAGGAGACATAAGAGACATGGGTTCAATCCCTGGGATGGGAAGATACCCTAGAAAAGGAAATGGCAATCCATGCCAGTATTATTTCCTGGGAAATTCCATGGACAGAGGAGCCTGGCGGGCTACAGTTTGTACGGTCAGAAAGAGTTGGACACGACTGAAGCAGCTTAGCATGTACACTGGCACCTACTTCATATGGATGTATTGAGAATTAAATGAATTAACATTTATAATGCATTTGAAATAGTACCTGACACAGTAAAATAACTGGCATGATAAAATTATTTAATACTACTATGATAACTTTATTTGTCATTTACTCTCCAGAAATTAATTGCATTATCAGAGTTTGTTGCAAAGAAGTTAACATATTTTTTTGCTTCACCACCTTGTGCTCAGGTAAAACTTCTATTATTATTGGAGAAAAGAGAAGTCATTGAGAGGGACGATATAAAAGACTTTGACATATTCAATTAATTAAATTATTAATTAAAAACAACAGCAACATAGCCCTTTTTTTCTTGATGATATTTCATTCCAAATCTGAGACTCACTGATGTAGAATGAGAGCCATTCCTCTCAAGGCTCGCCTTTCCTTATATTCCTCTGTCATATCACCTTTTATGTTTTTCTTTCTTGAATTTGTTTTCTATTTGATAGAATACATTATTTTCTCTTTCCCATCTCTTTGTGTCAGAAAGTGCAAATGGTACACTGTCTTAGTCGGTTCAGACTCTTATAACAAAATACTACAGACTAGGTAGCTTAAATGGAGAAGGAAATGGCAATCCACTCCAGTGTTCTTGCCTGGAGAATCCCAGGGATAGGGGAGCCTGGTGGGCTGCCGTCTATGGGGTCACACGACTGAAGCGACTTAGCAGCAGCAGCAGCAGCAGCAGCAAGCGGCTTAAAAGGGCTTCGCTGGTGGCTGAGATGGAAAAGAATCCTGCCTGCAATGCTGGAGAACTGGGTTCTATTCCTGACAGAAATATCCCCCGGAGAAGGGAATATGGCTACCCACGCCAGTATTCTTGCCTGGAAAATCCCGTGGACAGAGGATTCTGGTGTGTTATAGTCTAAGGTGTCGCAAGGAGTTGGATATGACTGAGTGACTAACACTTTCACTATAGGTAGCTTATAAACAACAGAAATTTATTTCTCATATGTCTGAAGTCTAGAAAGTTTAAGATCAAGGTGCCTGCATGGCCACTTTTTTTTAAGGACCTTCTTCCTGGCGCATAGCTGGAAACTTCTCTCTGTGTCCTCATGTGATTTAAGGGACTATGAGTCTCTATGGAGCCTCTTCTATAAAAACGTTAATCCCATTCATGAGGGCTCCACCCTCCCATAGGCCCTGTCTCTTAATACAATCATTCCATATAAACATTCAGATCATATCATACATCAACGTTCTAATTGCTCATCTTTGGAAATATCTTTATTTATTTTTAATATTCTGAATAATTGCTTTTCAGGATCTTGATTTTAGTTAATATATTGTGTTTTCACAAAATTTTTTAAATATCAAATTCCATTATTTTCTAGAAGCTAGTGTTGCTAATGAAAATTCTCCTAGAATACTTGTTTTATCTTTTACAGATAAACTGTCAATTTAAAAAATTAATTTGGTGTTTTAAATTTTCAGAAAAAATGTGCTAAAACACATCACTTATTATGATGGATGTTGTTTAGGAGTGAGATTTTTCAATCTGAAGTTTCTTGCTTTATTTTCTATCTGAGATTTTTTTTTTTCCCCTTGATTATTTCTCCCATTTTTCTTTTAATTTCTCTCTCTGAATCATCTATTAGAAAATCTGAAAACTTCATAGTTATTCTTCCATGTAGCTTCCTTTTAAAATTTTTCTTCAAATATTGTCTTGGGTTTTTCTTCTTTTTTTTTTTTTCTTTTTTCCCAACCTTTGCTCTACATAATGAGATATTCCCTAGCATTCTTTTCCCACCTTTAATTTCCTAGATGTTCTTCTCCCAGATATTTTACTGTAACAACCCTAACTTCCATAAGTGGTATCACAGCCTCTGACTGTTTTTGCTTTTCTCCCCCTCCCCCCCGAGTAGACTGTTCTTATTTTGCAGATATTACATTTCATGTGCCTGTGTGTATGCTAAGTTGCTTCAGTTGTGACCCTGTGGACTGCCCCCTAGGCTCCTCTGTCCATGGGATTTTCCAGGCAAGAAAACTGAAGGAGGTTGTCATGCCCTCCTCCGGGGAATCTTCCCAACCCGGGGATCGAACTCGCATCCATATGTCTCCTGCATTGTCAGATGTGTTATTTGCAACTAGTGCCACCTGGAAAGCCCCATGTTACCTTTCACAAATCTTCTAAAATTGTAACTAGCACTTTCTAGGTTTTATCTGTTCCCTGGATGAGTTTAGGTTTCTCTAAAGTCAGTTATCTTTCACGTTACTGAATGTTCTCATATACATAAATTAAAATTATTTTTCTCTCCATATTTAAAAACAAAACCACTGCTTGTTCATTCTAAGGGCTTGATTAGATTGGTCTTACCTTTTGAAATTCTGCTACTCATGTGGTCTCTCCCCTAAATGTACAGCTTGACTTTTGCCTCTATGAGACATATTGATTGATTGGTTTCACTTAAAGATATATGGACTAGATATACAGATTTATGCTCCCTCCACTTCCCACCATGTGTTCCTCAAATAAACATGACTTAACTCTAAAGTGCCTGTATGCATGTTAGGAACTCAATCATGCCCAAGCTCTTTAGAAAGGAAATATCAGCTTTAACCTGCAGGCCAGAGTTATTGATGTCATTCTTTGTTATTAGTGGTGTCCCTGGTGGCTCAGCAGTAAAGAATCCTAGTGCAATGCAGGAGACTGCCTGCAATGCAGGAGACGGGGGTTTGATCCCTGGGTCAGGAAAATTCCCTAGAGAAGGGAATGGCATCCCACTCCAGTATTCTTGCCTAGCAAATCCCATGGATAGAGGAATCTGGTGGGCTAGAGTCCATGGGGTCACAAGAGTCAGACATGACAGCAATCAAATCACCACCACCTTCGTTATTAGTAAGAAATTTAACCACCCCATTTCCACTTGTTAGACTGACTGACTTCAAAATTAGAGTGTTTCTAGGTTTCAACAGGGAACAAATAATTCCACTCCCATTGATTTCTTGAATTTCTGGTTCCTATTGTGGCCAATACCAATATCTGGCACATCATTCAACAGGAACCTAACTACCTCAGACCTTTCAGAAATGAGCCAAAGTCCCTGGTTCATTATTATTCCATTTCTCACAAAAGTCTAAGAACTGCATTTGATTTACTGTGTGTACTTTGGATTTTAGGGGAAAAAAGTAGTAAATGCATGTACTGAGTTTTGTATATCAAACTGTTCAGATGATTTCAAATCTCTGGAAACCTTCAATAATGGCATAGGAATAATAAAAACATTTTTCAATGTTACAATGTGAACGCAATCAATGGCACTGGAAGCAGATGTTCCAAATTGTCTTTGAAGCACAGTGATGGGAAATTCTCTGGGGAAGGACATTTATTTATCCAATGGAAAACTTTATACAAAACATTTATGCTGTTTAGCCAGACAAAACATAACGTTTGTTAAAACTTTGCCAGAGAATGTAATTAAATGCCAAGTTATTTCTTTCATTCAAGAGATTACATAATTTACTTCAAGTAGATACAATCTTCTAAATTCTCAGAGCTTAAAGCTCTCAAATAAATCACATGAATCTACTGGGTGATAGCATACATTGCTATGCATGCCTTCTAATTTGCTTAAGTCATGTCTGACTCTTTGTTACCCTATGAACTATAGCCCACCAGGCTCCGCCATCCATGGTATTCTCCAGGTGAGAATACTGGAGTGGGTTGCCATGCCCTCCTCCAGGGGATCGTCCCAACCCAGGGATTGAATCCAAATGCCTTATGTCTCCTGCATTGGCAGACAGGTTCTTTACCAATAGTGCCACCTAGAAGGAACCTCATACATTGCAATGAAAAGCCTTAAATCAGTCACACATACCCAGTGGGTGATAATACACAATATTTTGCTATGAAAAGAGCAAATTTAGGTAAGCTACAGTCTGAAAAACATGAGGTCAGATTGAGGTTTTCTCCTAAATAACTGTGTGAACTTAAACTACTTACTTAACTCTTTGAATTTCTGTTTTTTCCTCTAAAAAGAGAACAAACTACATTCCTTGAAGGATTTTTAAAAGGAGAAGAAGGAATATTTCATATATAGTTGATAGTTTATGCATGATAGTTACTCAGGAATCTTGAAAACACTAGCAGTACAGAAAAGGTATTGAATATACTCATTAGAATTATCTAAATTTTATCTGTTTCCTGTATGATCTCTAATTCCTCCAAGATCAGCTATTTATTTTTGTATTTATGTAATTCATGATATATATAACTTCTAAAATCAATCTCATTTGGTAAAATAGTTTAATCTACATCAAAATACTGGACCCTTGACAAAAACCCATAAAGAGTTGCAGAAAATTATTTCTTAATGAAGATAAAAACAGTTCTCTGATAACACATACAGTTATTTTAAAGACATGATTAAGGAGGAAATTTCACAAGAAACCTTAAATATGGGCATTTATTATTTAAATGATTTACCAAGTGTTTTATCTTTGATCTTCAGTCTTACAGAACCAGACACACAATTTGTCTACATTGAGAATTCTTTCCTAAGGAGAAAGCTTACATTAACCAAGCTTGTAAGGAATTTTAAGAAATCCGGTATTGTGTTAGAATGTTGACATATTAACTGACAGTAAGAATAACTGCTACAGGACTTAAAAAATTATTTGAAATTCATATGAATGGGGCAACAGGTCTTTAACAGTATATACTAATACAAAGAGAATCATCATTAGCCAGTTATTTACGACAAGCAACTAGTCTCAGTGACACCCGAAGACTTCAATGGCTCCATCAGTCTCACTTTAGAGGTAATTTTGGACATAGGTCCTGAACACTCAAATACTCACATCATTAAGTTTCTGTCCTCCAAAGGAGAATTATTACATGGGCATCAACAAATTTGTATGCATACTTCTACTGTATGTTTTTAAGATTGCAAACTCTATTTTGAAGAAGATTTTATTTAATGGTTATATAAATATCCAATAGAATACAAACATTTACAGTGGTAAGCACTTTAAATATCTTTTAAAATATTCATATGCCTTTATTCTGATTCATTAAGGGTATAAAACAAGGTAACTTATTAACTCAAGTTATTTGAGCACCATATCAGATGCTCCAATTATAATCATAGACAAGACAGATAAACTACCTAATTCAATGGTGATCACAGACTAGAAACTATATATCAATCTATAATCATAACTTGTCAGTAATGTGGAAATCCTGATCAGAGGGGACAGTAAGAGAAAACAAATGAGTATAATGATACTCACATTTCCCCATGTTAAAGTACCCCTGCTATATAGTATCTGAACTATCACTAATACTATGCTGAGAACAGGACGACAGAGGATGAGATGGTTGAATAGCATCACCAACTTGAATAGACATGAGTTTGAGCAAGCTCCGGTAGTTGGTGATGGACAGGGAAGCCTGGCATGTTGCAGTCCCTGGGGTCACAAAGAGTTGGACACGACTGAGCAACAGAACTGAACTGACTGAATTGACTGATGCTTATTAAAGCTACCATTTCTCTGAAATGTGCACTCATCGGAAAAGAGCACATCTCTCTACTACCTAGAGTATTTCACTTTACAAAGTGGTTTACATTTTATCCTTTCCTCCTTACAACATACTATCATATTTGCTTATATCAAATATGTACATAATTAAACTGAGAATCTTTGCATGAAATGTTCCCTTGGTATCTCTAATTTTCTTGAAGAGATCTCTAGTCTTTCCTATTCTGTTGTTTTCCTCTATTACCTTGCATTGATTGCTGAGGAAAGCTTTCTTATCTCTTCTAGCTATTCTTTGGAACTCTGCATTCAGAGGCTTACATCTTGCCTTTTCTCCTTTGCTTTTCACTTCTCTTCTTTTCACAGCTATTTGTAAGGGCTCCCCAGACAGCCATGTTGCTTTTTTGCATTTCTTTTTCTTGGAGATGGTCTTGATCCCTGTCTCCTGTACAATGTCATGAACCTGCATCCATAGTTCATCAGGCACTCTGTCTATCAGATTTAGGCCCTTAAATCTATTTCTCACTTCCACTGTATAATCATAAGGGATTTGATTTAGGTTATACTTGCATGGTCTAGTGGTTTTCCCTACTTTCTTCAATTTAAGTCTGAATTTGGCAATAAGGAGTTCATGATCTGAGCCACAGTCAGCTCCTGGTCTTGTTTTTGCTGACTGTATAGAGCTTCTCCATCTTTGGCTGCAAAGAATATAATCAATCTGATTTCGGTGTTGACCATCTGGTGATGTCCATATGTAAAGTCTGCTCTTGTGTTTTTGGAAGAGGGTGTTTGCTATGACCAGTGCATTTCCTTGGCAAAACTCTGTTAGCCTTTGCCCTGCTTCATTCCGTACTCCAGGGCCAAATTTGCCTGTTATTCCAGGCGTTTCTTGAGTTCCTGGTTTTGCATTCTAGTCTCTTATAATGAAAAGGACATCTTTTTTGGCTGTTCTAAAACTTCTTGTAGTCTTCATAGAACTGTTCAACTTCAGCTTCTTCAGCATTACTGGTTAGGGCATAGGCTTGGATTACTGTGATATTGAATGATTTGCCTTGGAAACGAACAGAGATCATTCTGTCATTTTTGAGATTGCATCTAAGTAATGTATTTTGGACTCTTTTGCTAACCATGATGGCTACTACATATCTTCTAAGGGATTCCTTACCACAGTAGTAGATATAATGGTCATCTGAGTTAAATTCACCCTTCCGAGTCCATTTTAGTTTGCTGATTCCTAGAACGTCAACGTTCACTCTTGCCATCTCCTGTTTGACCACTTTCAGTTTGCCTTGATTCATGGACCTAACATTCTGGGTTCCTATGCAATATTGCTCTTTACAGAATCGGATCTTGCTTCTACCATGGTAATGACCTAACAGAAGCAGAAGATATTAAGAAGAGGTGGCAAGAATACACAGAAGAACTGTACAAAAAAGATCTTCATGACTCAGATATCATGATGGTGTGATCACTCACCTAGAGCCAGACATCCTGGAATGTGAAGTCAAGTGGGCCTTAGAAAACACCACTACAAACAAAGCTAGTGGAGGTGATGGAATTCCAGTCGAGCTATTTCAAATCCTGAAAGATGATGCTGTCAAAGTGCTGCACTCAATATGGCAGCAAATTTGGAAAACTCAGCAGTAGCCACCGGACTGGAAAAGGTCAGTTTCATTCCAATCCCAAAGAAAGGCAATGCCAAAGATTGCTCAAACTACCGCACAACTGCACTCATCTCACACACTAGTAAAGTAATGCTCAAAATTCTTCAAGCCAGGCTTTAGCGATATGTGAACCATGAACTTTCAGATGTTCAAGCTGGTTTTAGATAAGGCAGAGGAACCAGAGATCAAATTGCCAACATCTGCTGGATCATTGAAAAAACAAGAGAGTTTCCAGAAAAACATCTATTTCTGCTTTATTGACTATGCCAAAGCCTTTTTACTCTGTGGATCACAATAAACTGTGGAAAATTCTGAAATAGATGAGAATACCAGGCCACCTGACCTGCCTCTCAAGAAACCTATATGTAGGTCAGGAAGCAACAGTTAGAACTGTACATGGAACAACAGACTGGTTCCAAATAGGAAAAGGAGTATGTCAAGGCTGTGTATTGTCACCTTGCTTATTTAACTCCTGTGTAGAGTACATCATGAGAAACGCTAGGCTGGAGGAAGCACAAGCTGGAATCAAGATTGCTGGGAGAAATATCAATAACCTCAGATATGCAGATGACACCACTCTTATGGCAGAAAGTGAAGAGGAACTAAAAAGCCTCTTGATGAAAGTGAAAGAGGAGAGTGAAAAAGTTGGCTTAAAGCTCAACATTCAGAAAACTAAGATCATGACATCTGGTCCCATCAATTCATAGCAAATAGATGTGGAAACAGTGGAAACAGTTTCAGACTTTATTATTATTATTATTATTTTGATCTCCAAAATCACTGCAGATGGTGACTCAGCCATGAAATTAAAAGACGCTTACTCCTGGAAGAAAAGTTATGACCAACCTAGATAGCATATTAAAAACCAGAGACACTATGTGGCTAACAAAGGTCCATCTAGTCAAGACTATGGTTTTTCCAGTGCTCATGTATGGATGTGAGAGTTGGTTTGTGGAGAAAGCTGAGTGCTAAAGAATTTATGCTTTTGAACTGTGTTGTTGGAGAAGACTCTTGAGAGTCCCTTGGACTGCAAGGAGATACAATCAGTCCATCCTAAAGGAGATCAGTCCTGGATGTTCATTGGAAGAACTGATGCTGAAGCTGAAACTCCAATACTTTGGCCACCTCATGCGAAGAATTAACTCACTGGAAAAGTCCCTGATGCTGGGAGGGATTGGGGGCAGGAGAAGAAGGGGACGACAGAGGATGAGTTGGCTCGATGGCATCACCAACTCGATGGTCATGAGTTTGAGTGATCTCCGGGAGTTGGTGATGGACAGGGAGGCCTCATGTGCTGCGATTCATGGGGTCACAAAGAGTTGGACACAACTGAGCAACTGAAGTGAACTGAACTGAAACTGAGATCAAAGGGATGAACTAACTTATCCAGTGTCAAGTAGCTCATTAATAGTGAAGCCAGTTTATTCCAGCATTTACATGAATTGTGTGCCCCCCAAACTTATATCCCAAAGTTTTAACCCTTACGACCAACCTAGATGGCATATTAAAAAGCAGAGATATTAGTTTACCAACAAAGGTTCATCTAGTCAAGGCTATGGTTTTTCCAGTGGTCATGTATGGGTGTGAGAGTTGGAGTGTGAAGAAAGCTGAGTGCCAAAGAATTGATGCTTTTGAACTGTGGTGCTGGAGAAGACTCTTGAGAGCCCCTTGAACTACAAGGAGATCCAACCAGTCCATCCTAAAGGAGATCAGTCCTGGGTGTTCATTGGAAGGACTGATGCTAAAGCTGAAACTCCAGTACTTTTGCCACCTCATGCAAAAAATTAACTCATTGGTAAAGACCCTGATGCTTGGAGGGATTAGGGGCAGGAGGAGAAGGGGACAATGGAGGATGAGACGGTTGGATGGCATCAGCGAGTCGATGGACATGAATTTGGGTAGACTCCGGGAGCTGGTGATGGACATGGAGGCCTGGCATGCTGTGGTTCATCAGGTCGCAAAGAGTCGGACGTGACTCAAAGACAGAACTGAACTGAACCTCCAGCATCTCAGAGACATTAATTAAGTAAAAATGAAGTCATTAGAATGGGCCCTAAGGCAAAATGAAGAAGACATTAGTACAGACACGGGAAAATTAGTTAGTACAGAGGGAAAATTATATAAAGAAAATGGCAGAAGAAAGCCATCTACAAACCCAAGAAAGAAGTCTCAGAACATACACACCATCAACATCTTGATACTGAAATTCTAGCCTCCTGTATTGTGAGGAAATAAATTTCCACTGCTTAAACCATCTAGCTACTCTAGCCCTAGCAAACTAAAATATTCAGATTGGACCAGATTGAGCATAAGCTTGTGACCTGCTCATAAGCAAAATTTATGGAAAGTTATAAGAACTGTACAAGAAAATACAGATAACTAGCAGATTTTTAATTAATTTGGTTCTCTGCACATAAAACTATGAATTGTATGTTACAAATAATTGATGTTGTTCAGTTGCTAAGTCGTGTATGACTCTTTGTGACCCCATGGAATGCAGCAGTAGATAATGTGATGGTTAATTTATGTGCCTTCTTTACAGGTTAAGGAATAGTCAGAAAACTGAAAAACAAAATTATTTCTGGGTGTGTATGTGAGGGTATTTCAGGAAGAGATTTAGCACCCTACACTCCACTACTTGCCTTTATTCTCCTTAACCCTCTTTATTCATTCTGTGTTCTTTTGTGTATAATTCTATGTGCTCCTCCCATTTCATCAAAATTTTTTTCATGATTAGGACCCTATGACTGATTTCTTTTCCTCATCAGTTCCCTTCTCATAACATAGCAAAATAATATAGCAAAATCAGTAACATAATTTTATTGCTATAGTTAAGTGCTAATTGTAAAAAAAAAAAAAAAAAAAAGAAGGAAAAGATATTAACGTTTATCCTACTAACTAGAGGAACTACTTTATTATAGTTTCTTTGTTTTTTAATTCTACTTCTGTTCCCTTATGTTTCTATTTGCATATATTAGTAGCTGGATGAAATGTTGATATAATCTTTCCTTTTCTTTTCTTTATTATAAGTTTGTTCCATGAATCAATTGATAACAGAAATTCTGTCTTTGAAGAAGAGGCCCAGGTTCCAGAGTAAAAAGTCATAGCAGAAAGATAGAGCAAGTGACTGGCAAAGGGAGAAAAGAGGAAGATTTGTGTATCTTAACAGCAGAGATAACCACACCCTACCTCTAGGTATGTATATAAAGAAGCAGATAAATTCATGAAGAATAAACACTACTATCTGGGTTTCACACACACACACACACACAAATGCCTGAGGCAGACAGCTTATTTTCTAACAATTATTTGACTGGGTGCTTTGCCAAGGAAATAAAAATAAGGGGTATAAGGAGAGAGATGGGGAAGGAGGGAGAGCAAATGCAAAGTGATGCATCACTAAGCTGGTGACAGCTTAACATCAAAACACAACTGGTTCCTCTGACACTTGGGGGT
This sequence comes from Bos grunniens, assembly GCF_055505025.1. NCBI lineage: Eukaryota > Metazoa > Chordata > Mammalia > Artiodactyla > Bovidae > Bos > Bos grunniens. Next base: position 139,946,887 of record NC_141165.1, read on the forward strand.
ATCTCCCAAAGGCTGCTTAGAACTACTGCGTTTCAAAACAGTTCAATGATTGTGAAAGAGAGTAAAAGGGGATTGAGCAGTTAATCTGCCATCTCTTTCTTGTCCTTTATCTCAAGGACCTCAGGGGTGTAACCCTGTACGCCCCCACAATCAGACAGTTCTGGGTAGTGTTTTCAAGCTCTTTTAGGCAGCAATTTGGTTAACATCAGTCCCTTTGTTGTGTCTGACTCTTTGTGACCCCATGGACTGCAGCACGCCAGGCTTCCCTGTCCATCACCAGCTCCTCAAGCCTACTCAAACTCATGTCCATAGCATCAGTGATGACATCCAACCATCTCATCCTCTGTCATCCCCTACTCCTCTCACCTTCAATCTTTCCCAGCATCAGGATCTTTTCAAATGAGTCAGTTCTTTGCATCAGGTGGCCAAAGTATTGGAGTTTCAGTTTCAGCATCAGTCCTTCCAGTGAATATTCAGGACTGATTTCCTTTAGGATGGACTGGTTGGAACTCCTTACTGTCCAAGGGACTCTCAAGAGTCTTCTCCAACAACACAGTTCAAAAGCATCAATTCTTCAGCACTCAGCTTTCTTCATAGTCCAACTCTCACATACATGACTCCTGAGAAAACCATAGCTTTGACTAGACAGACCTTTGTTCTCAAAGTAATGTCTGCTTTTTAATATGCTATCTAGGTTGGTCATAATTTTCCTTCCAAGGAGCAAGCATCTTTTAATTTCATGACTGCAGTCACCATCTGCAGTGATTTTGAAGCCCCCCAAATTAAAGTCTCTCACTATTTCCACTGTTTCCCCATCTAATTGCCATGAAGTGATGGGACCAGATGCCATGATCTTAGTTTTCGAAATATTGAGTTTTAAGCCAACTTTTTCACTCTCCTCTTTCACTTTCATCAAGAGGCTCTTTAGTTCTTCTTCACTTTCTGCCGTAAGGGTGGTATCATCTGCATATCTGAGGTTATTGATATTTCTCCCAGCAATTTTGATTCCAGCTTGTGCTTTATCCAGCCCAGCATTTCTCATGATGTACTCTGCATATAAGTTAAATAAGTAGGGTGACAATATATAGTCTTGATGTACTCCTTTCCCAATTTGAAACCAATCTCTTGTTCCATGTCCAGTTATAACTGTTGCTTCTTGATCTGCATACAAATTTCTCAGGAGGCAGGTCAGGTGGCCTGGTATTCCCATCTCTTTAAGAATTTCCCAGAGTTCGTTGAGATCCACAGTCAAAGGCTTTGGCATAGTCAGTAAAGCAGAAATAGATGTTTTTCTGGAACTCTCTTGCTTTTTTGATGATCGAACAGATTTTGGGAATTTAAGTTAAATAGGCAGGGTGACAATATACAGCCTTGATATACTCCTTTCCCTATTTGGAACCAGTCTGTTGTTCCATATCCAGTTCCAAGTCTCTGGTTCCTCTGCCTTTTCTAAATCCAGTTTGAACATCTGGAAGTTCATGGTTCACTTTCTGTTGAAGCCTGGCTTGGAGAATTTTGAGCATTACTTTGCTAACCTGTGAGATGAGTGCAATTGTGAGGTAGTTTGAGCATTCTTTGGCATTGTCTTTCTTTGGGATTGGAATGAAAATTGACCTTTTCCAGTCCTGTGGCCACTGCTGAGTTTTCCAGATTTGCTGGCATATTGTGTGCAGCATTTTCACAACATCATCTGTTAGGATTTGCAAGCAGCCATGGAAGACAAGTAAAACCATCAAAGGCTTTCCTTATTGGTGGTCTCTCCTTATCAGTGGATGCAAGGATAGGTGGGATCATTCTTGGGCAGTGGTAAAGTCAATTGCCTTGGTAACTTTAAGACTGTGTACAAGGTGAGCCATCAATAGAATGGATCCAGCAAAGAAACAACAAGAATGGCCAAAGCCCAGAAATACAGTGAGAAATACAGAAATGCTTGAGAAGGGAACTAAGAACATATGAAGTCAGTCTTTATACCAGCCTTGAAATATAAGTCTTTGAGTGAAGAATTAGTTACTTGGAATATTGTAATACATCATAAAAATGCAAACAAAGACATATATCATTTTTTTTTTAAATTTTGCTTTATTTAATAAACATTTGCCAATGTCACTAATTACATACAAAGATATTTAAGTAGTATATTAAGATAAGTAAATGTGCCACATGGCACTTGTTTGTACTTCTATTGGTGACAATCTTGTTATATAAACTCTGAGGCAAGTCTGATTACTCCACAAAGAAGCATTTCTAGAAAAACTATTACTTGAACATTTTTAAAGACTCTTGGAGTACTGGAAACCTCCCTCCAGGAAATTCACTCCAATTTACAATTACTATAGCAGTTTATTAGGAGTCTTGTTTTACTGCAACTTCTCATTAGAATTACTAAAACTTATGGTAAGGAAAACAAGATATGGTATTGATATTGATTCCTATAAATTTCACTTTTAGGATTTCTCTGTGGCTCAAATGGTAAAGAATCTGCCTGTGATGCAGGAGACCAGGGTTCAAACCCTGGGTCAGGAAGATACTTTGGATAAAGGAATGGCAATCCACTTCAGTATTCTTGCCCAGAGAATTCCATGGACAGAAAAGCCTGGTGTGCTACAGTTCATAGGGTTGCAGAGAGTTGGACATGACTGAGCAACTAACACACAACACATACCCACAATTCCATTTTTTGGATTCTAAGAACAGTGAATGTATCTTAATGCACATCACACATATTGATTATTTGTATTTCTTCTTTTTTGAAATAACTGTTCATTCATTGTTAGGTGGGTGTTTTTGTTTTGTTTTTTAAATCCTAGTATATCCCTTTTACTTTCTGAGCTTCAAATATATCAGTACTTCATGGCATAATAGAAGGAATTAATCTGATCTAGCAATATCACAGTAAACTATGTTGATTGGGACCTCAGACTTTGTGGTCAGTTCAGAGGGCTGCACTTCTTAATGTATTGCTCATTATTCAGCTTTGTGAGCTTGGGTAAGTTACCTATCATATTTCAACTTCAGTTTCCTCATCCATAAAAATGGAAATGGCAAAAATATGTTTCCTAGTGTTATGTGATTTAAATGACATAATGTATCCAAAATAATTTAGCATCTACTGGCACACTGCATAAGTTGAATAGAAGTTAAGAGAATTAGAGGAAAGCACCATTGACACTTCTCCAAAGAGAAACTTGGATTTCAATCTGAATGTCACATTCTGACAACAACAACAACACATACACAAGCTATTTTTAATGGTATTGATGTGCCAAACCCAAATATGAACATTTCTGTTTTAAAATAACATGCAAAATATAGAATACTCATGTTAGTGAGCTTTGTCATAAGAAATGAGTGGTTTGGATGCTGCAGATCTATTGCATTCTGGTAGAAATCCCCTACCATGCATAATACTATAGAATCGTCTCTGAAATTATGAGCATATTATCTGATCTTGTAGATCTTTATTGTTGCAATTCCCTCACATTTGTAGCCAGTTAACTAAGATATTGAATTGCCTAGAAAATCCCATGGACGGAGGAGCCTGGTAGGCTGCAGTCCATGGGGTCGCTGAGGGTTGGACACAACTGAGCGACTTCACTTTCACTTTCCTGCATTGTAGAAGGATGGCAACCCACTCCAGTGTTCTTGCCTGGAGAATCCCAGGGACAAGGGAGCCTGGTGGGCTGCCATCTATGGGGTCGCACGGAGTTGGACACAACTGAAGTGACTTAGCAGCAGCAGCAACTAAGATATTGAATAGATTTTTAAAACATTCTAAGACTTTTAAAATACATTTTGTAAATACAGGTTTGAAAACTGGGTCCATTGCGCTGCTTTTGATGAAATCAGTACAAACATTCAATAGGTAATGAATATAAAAATGGTGGTGGTGGTGGTTTAGTTGCTAACCTGTGTCCTACTCTTGCAACTCCATAAACTGCAGCCTGCCAAGCTTTTCTGTCCATGGAGTTTTCCAGGCAAGAATACTGGAGTGGGTTGCCATTTCTTTCTTCAAGGGATCTTCTTGACCCAGGGATCAAACCTAAGACTCCTGCATTGCAGGTGGAATCCTGCATTGCAGGTGCATTATTTACTACTGAGCCACCAGGGAAGCAGATAAATATGAAAATGTCCTACCTGAAGCCACAGGCGTCTATAATCCATTTAACAAGATGTCCAGAGGTGTGTTCTCTTGCTACTGTCCTGGTGACTCAACAGTGTCATTAAGGATTTAGGCCTTTAATCCAGCTTCTCTGACATACTTAGAGGCTTGAACAGTAGGCAAAGCAAGAAAGGAAGTGAAGGAAATTACAGAGATTTCTCTTCCTTTAAGTTTCTCCTTTATCAGGGAGAATCCTGTTTTTTCCATAATTCCACATGTATGCTTTTTCTTGCATTTCCTTGCCAGCTTTGGATCACAGATCAACCTTTAATTAAGCAGAATGAACTTACCATAAGGGGTTTAAATCAATCACAATCCACACCCTGGGAAGATTCAATTTGCTACATGAACAGAGCTGAGCCTCATAAGAAAGGAATAAGGCATAACTGTTGAATAAATGTCTCTGTTGCATCTCTGTTGCAAATTTCATTTTAATTTTTGAAAGCAACTGAGTGACAACAAACAGGTCTCAGTACCACTGAAAGATACCATGCAGAGCCACATGGGGAAGCAAGTTTTAGTCAGAAGACAGAACGAAGGAGGGGAAAACATGGCCCAGAGCACTTGGTGTATCTTCTAAGGGAAAGACAAAGCAGGGCAGAGAAATGGTTTGCATGTGTACATGCTCAGTGGCTCAGTCGTGTCTGACTCTTTGAGACCCCATGAACTGTAGGATATCAACAACCCCAGATATCTGGATGACACCACTCTAATGGGAGAAATCGAAGAGGGACTGAAGAACCTCTTGATGAGGTTGAAGAAGAGTGAATGAGTTAGCTTCAAGCTAAATATTAAAAAAATAACTAAGATCCTGGCATCCAGTCCCATTGCTGCTGCTGCTGCTAAGTCACTTCAGTCGTGTCCGACTCTGTGCGACCCCATAGACGGCAGCCCACCAGGCTCCCCCGTCCCTGGGATTCTCCAGGCAAGAACACTGGAGTGGGTTGCCATTTCCTTCTCCAATGCATGAAAGTGAAAAGTGAAAGTGAAGTCGCTGAGTCTTGTCCGACTCTTAGTGACCCCATGGACTGCAGCCCACCAGGCTCCTCCATCCATGGGATTTTCCAGGCAAGAGTGCTGGAGTGGGGTGCCATTGCCAGCCCCATTAGTTAATGGTAAACAGAAGGGGAAAAGATGGAAGTAGTGACAGATTTCCTCTTCTTGGGCTTTAAAATTACTTCAGATGGTGACTGCAGCCATGAAATCAGAAGATGACTGTTTCTTGGCAGGAAAGCTATGACAAACCTAGACAGTGTGTTGAAAAGCAGAGACATTACTCTAGTGACAAAGGTCCATATAGTAAAGGCCATGGTCTTCCCAGTGGTCACATACAGTTTTGAGAGGTGGTCCATAAAGAAGGCAGAACACCAAAGAATTGATGCCTTCGAACTGTGGTGCAGGAGAAGACTCTTGAAAGCCCCTTGAATGGCAATGAGATCAAACCAGTCAATCTTAAGTGAAATCAACACTGAATACTCTTTGGAAGAACTGAGGCTGAAGCTGAAGCTCCAGCATTTTTGTCAAATGATGCAAAAGCCAACTCATTGGAAAAATCCAAGATTCTGGGAAAGATTGAGGGCAGAAGGAGAGGGATGAGACGGCTGGATGGCATCACCAATGCAATGGACATGAACTTGGGCCAACTTTGGGAATTGGTGAGGGGCAGGGAGGCCATGGGGTCGCAAAGAGTCGGACACGACTGGGTGACTGAAAAACAACAATGGACTGTAGCCCCACAGGCTTCTCTGTCCATGGGATTTCCCTGGCAAGAATACTCGAATGGATTGCCATTTCCTCCTCCAGGGGATTTTCCTAACCCAGGGATCAAATCTGGGTCTCCTGTATTAGCAGGGGATTCTTTACCACTGAGCCACCTGAGAAGCCATAAAGAATCATAATAAAAAGGAAATTAAAAATAAATAAATAAAACAACCAAACTTCTCTTACCAAAATAATTGTTAATAGTTACAGTATATCAAACATGTAGGCTAATCATACATAATCTTGCTCATTTAATTCCCATATAGCACTGTGACAAGAACCTCATTTTATTTTGACACTCAAGTTAAGTAACAAGTTCAAAATTACACAGCTAATGATCGGTGGAGCTTGAATTTCAATTTATTCTGATTCCTGAGTGCAAGTTCTTAATTAGGACTCTGTTCATTATTTCATTCTGAGTTCAACTTGTAATTCACACACTTCTAAAATAATAGAGGGAAAATGTCTAAAATACAAAATTAAAAATATCAGTGAAAGTTTACCAGAAAATTAACTCCTAGCCTTTAAAAAAAAAAATTTACCCTGAAATTTCAGCTCTGAACAAATATTGAAGGCGACATAATCAAGGTAGTTAAGGGAAAGTCAACTGAAGCACTGGAAATTAAGTGATTACTTTTGTGCCCTGACCTGGATGAAAAATCAACTTTTAAAATATGAAGCATGCTTTAATATCAGATGATAAATTTTTACTGTAGACAATATAAACTCTCTAATTTCCATCTATTTTCTATTTTCATATATTTTTCATACATCTATTGAGATGTATGATTTTTAAATTACAGAAAAATATCACACACGTTGTTGTCAATTGCTGAGATTCTTTCCTGATTCAGTGCAGCAATATGATGAACAGATCAAGAAGCACAGCAGAAGCCTCAGGGGCTGAGAATTTTTTGGCTTTGAAACAGAATGTGGAATATTTTTTTTTTTCTAAAGATGAAGCAGCTGATCCAGAGCATATGAGCATACTTTGCCAGGATTTTCTCTTTTATACTCCCTGTGGGTATTGGCTTTTAAACTTACCTGGAGTCATGGGTTCTGTGTGCTATAGAAACTAACAGGATCATTGAAGTCATGTTCAACTGCATTTGGGGGCTTGCTCCATTTCTGACCCAGAGACATTTGGACTGGTATTCAGTATATCAGAGCCTCTACTTCCATAGATGTAAAGTGTATGTGTCTGGAGGTGGGTAGAAAGAAAAAATGGGAAGCATTAAAGAGTTAACCTCTATAAACTACGCAGCACATAGCAGTGTCTCCATAAACCATTAGCTTCTGGCTGGAATCTTTTCATCCAGCAGATGAGGTCATGCTTCTATTCAGAGGCAGGTTAACTGGAAGCCTGGTTGCCACATGTGCTATTCTCTGGTTGACCAGTCTCTGAATCAACAAAGTGCTCTCTAGTGTTCTCATGAATCCTTTTCTTCTCACCTCCTCCTCTATTCTTCATCAGTTTCTATTTGACTCCCTTTCCAACTTATTTATATAATTTAAAGCCTTTACTACCCTCCCCTGAAATTGTCTAAAAAACTGAGTTTGGATCTTCATGAGTATTATTTCCTATAGGAAACCTCTTAGCATCAGGACATTTTGGAAATTTACAGCTGACTTCAAGGGCGAGCTCTGCCCAATTGTTAGTTTCTTCTCTTAGCTCCATTTCTCCTCTTTCATGTTTCTATCTCTGTTCATTCCTACTGAGGTAGCCTCTTAGCACCAAGGCTGCTGGAATGATAATGATGACCTCAAAACATTCACATCCTCTATTGCTAACCTAAAGGTCATCTTGAGAACTTGGTTTCCTAAGCTGTTTTAATTGTGTATTTAATAATTGCAAACCAACTTCATTTGATATACTGTAATTGTTAATTTTAAAAATATACATTAAGTTACAATACATATAGACAACTTACAATGATTTCAGTAATTATTTAACTCAATGAATATGCATGTAACTATAAAGACTGGTGGTGGCAGTTTATTCCTTAAGATGTATCTGATAATTTACAACTCCATGGACCATAGCCTACCAGGCTTCCCTCTCCATAGGATTTCCCAGGCAAGAATACTGGAGTGGGTTGCCATTTCTTTCTCCAGGGGATCTTCCCAGCCCAGGGATCAAACCCAGCTCTCCTGCACTGAAAGCATATTCTTTATCAACTGAGCCACCAGGAAAGCCCATAACTAGAAATACTATGTGTGTGTACATATATATATATATATATATAGAGAGAGAGAGAGAGAGAGAGAGAAAGAGAGAGAGAGAGTGAGAGAGAGAAGCACATTTGTCTCCTATAAAGACGCTTATATTGTGCTCATGATTAATTAAAGCATATTGGGTGACAACAATTTTTCAGACATATTTTCCACTTCTCATACACATAAATGATTATGAAGACTGGTACCTTATCCTGAATAAATGTTCAGAACTTCCAAATAATTCATTATTAAATTATGATATACATAGAAGTATATGCATCAAAAATGTTCAGGTGAGTGTATTTTCAGAAACTGAATATACTTGGATAATATACAAACTGATAAAGAAACACATCTGACCAGAGCATCTGACAATGATCAATTAAACATATTATGATTCATTAGTGCTTCCCAAGTGGTGCTAGTGGTAAAGGACCTACCTGCCAAAACAGGAGACATAAGAGACTTGGGTTCAATCCCTGGGTCGGGAAGACCCTCTGGAGAAGGGAATGGCAACCCACTCCAGTATTCTTGCCTGGAATCCCATGGACAGAAGAGCCTGGTGGGCTACAGTCCGTGGGATTGCAAAGAGTCGCACACGACAAAAGTGAATGAACGCACACCAGCACATGATTCAGTATAGGGAACTGAACTTGCTCAATTGTGTGAGCTGGTTAAACAGTCTCTGTAAGGTTCTTGTCTTTATGTGTGATGCTGAGGATTGAAGACCACAGGGCAAGCTGTCAGGAAGGGAAGATAGATATGAAGTGGTTGATAACTGTGGCAGTCTGGAACCCACACAGGTGCTCAGGGATCTATGTCAGTTCACAGTCTCTCCAGTCTTCAACACTGTGGATTTCCCCGTCTGCATTAAACCAGCCCAGGAGGTGGAGAAGCCCGGAGGAATGCAGAAGGTGGAGCCATTTCAGACCGGTTGATGCCCGATAGCAGTCAGGCAAGCCAAGAGACGAGGAATAATATGCATGAGATGTAAAAGTTCATGATTGAATCATGGTAGAGTAAAAATCAAACGATTGTTCCTTCTTTTTCGACTCCGAGTGTCTCTTGTGGTTCCACTATACCAGAAACACAGAGAAAAGGGACTTCTGAGAAACACAGCTCAAATGACACATAGCAAAGTCACCAGCACCTGTATCTGCAAAGCACACATGGTATCCTTCTATTTTCTACCTCACCCAAAGCTAATCACTATCCTAAGTGAAATATGAGCTCAAACACTTAGACAATAATGAATAGGAAAGTAGTTAAAGCTCTCTAATCAGATACTTTAAAGAAAATACTTGTTAATCTAGATATAAACATTTGAATTTATATGTACAGTAAATTAATATAGCTTGTCAGTTCTCTTGCATTACAGGCAGGTTCTTTGCCATCTGAGCCACCAGGGAAGTCCATAATTATATTTTAAAAACAATAATCTATATTATTTTTAAATGTGTCAATATTAAGGTTGAACAATTGCTTTAATAGAGTAAAAGTAGAACCTTAAACCATTTAAAAAAGAATAGCAACACTTTTAATAAAAAGTGTTCTTAGGTAACTTTATAAAAACTACTGGTTTGATTGGAGCATAATTATAAAATAGTGTCACATGGTATTAAAATTAAAAAAAAAATTACTTATTTAGTTAACCTTTTACAACGTAAGTAAAGCTACTCCAGGTTATAGATATGGAAAACCAAAGTAATGTTTCAATCTCCTTCCATTTATCAAGGCTTTACATCTTTTCTTACTCACAAATTTTACAGTCCTGTTCTCCTTCTTTTCCATCCCTTCATCACCCTTTCTCCTATTTAGGTAAAAGTATCTCGGGATTTCTTCTGGCCTAAAGGAAAATCCATTACTTAAACAAGCTCCATCAGGCACTTAGTATAAAACTCTATTAGCTCTAACACAGCATCTGGCAATTAGCCCAGGGCAGTACCTTCCAATAAGGAGCTTGTGAATACCTAATGACTTCAGTATTCTGAAAGCACCCTTTCCCATTCCAACAGAACAAAACTGACATCTCAGAAGAGCCATCTTTTGCTCTTTATAGTTATTTTTTTATTTAAAGATGACCTTCCTCATCTAATTGCCATTCTTTTGCATTCTAATCTAGCATTTGCGGACAGGAATAAGAATGTAGATTGCTTCCCGTGATTACTTTCCTATAGACTGAGTGGCTCAAACGTGTTTTAAGCATGAACCTAATGTATTTACTTAAGAACTTAATTCCTCTTTATTGTAGTTTATTGGTTGAGACTGGAAGAATTGCTTTATAAAAAACAAATATCTTTCTAAAATAAAACAGTAATACTAAAGTATCCTATTCACATTGAGACCAGTGGAGAAATTGTATCAAAACTGTTCTCTTAGAAAAGACCAGATCCATGAATAAAACTCATCTGTAAATGTTTCCATTTGCATAATTGGAAAAACCCAAAGTGACTTGAATAACAAAATTTATCATGAAGAGTTTGATTTCATGAATTCAACAATCTATCCCACTTATGAATGGCCTAGTGGAGTCATTATGATTATGCCAATACATATATTGCTGCCAGGTTTGGACATCACATATGTTCATAACTTGGATACAGTTTGGGTACATTGTTTCTCCTAAAAGTATTGCTTGTCCAATGAAAGTGTTAACGGATATAGTCTACTCCCCAGTACAACTCAGTCTTAGAGTTGTGGCTTCAAAGATGTAGCTCCTTACAAATCCCCAAAGATATATGACCCCTTAATGCCACCCTATCCAAACTTTTTGATCCTACTCAAACTCCCTGCCATGTAGAGCCAGTGCATGCACGCTCTCATTTGTCATAGTCAAAAACAATCTCTAATGTACTTTGTGGATGAAAGCAACCTGTTTCCCCATAACACCTAGATAACTGCATCAGCATCGGGACACCTTTATTAACAGCTACACCTCCAACTGGTCAGCATCATCCATCCTGTGAGATTCAAAAGTAATAAACAAACATTATTTAATCACAAGTGCAATGAAAGGTACAACTTACCACCTGCCACTTAAGTCACAAAGGGGTTCTATTTCACATCTATACTCTAGATTATCAAGATACAGTCTTTAGGCAGAACATAAAATCAGCAGAATTTAATTTCCCTTCTCCAGACAAAATAGATCAAGTAAACTCCCCTAGCATCAGTTGTTTGTCGGTTCTACATCTGAGACAAAAGTCTGAGTATTGCTATTTTTTTCTTGATATGCTTTTGGGTAAAGAGCTACTACTTCTATCCCTGGCATCATGATCCTCCTTTGAATCTTCTTTCCATTTTCTATCATATTCCTTCCATTTTATATTCTAATTATTTTAATCCTTTTTTTTTTTCTTCCCCTAGTGGAGGCACCTGGTTCAGATACATTCAGCAGGCAGTAACATCACTCAAACCAAGACTTTTTCCTTCATTCATTTTCTAATGTGATATCAAAGGATTTGGGAATAAAAATTATAAGAATATTTCTGACATTTGGTGATGCTGTCGCTTCACAATTAGCCTTACTTTAGTAAGGTAAGGTAGAGTTAGATTCACTTCCGTTGTTTTACATGTAATACATGCAGTCAAACTCAGAGGTGTATTTATATTATATAGCACGGTGCTCTGGCTACCAGCACAACAAAGTTCTTACTCTGTAATAGACTGAGAAGACATCTTTTTAAAAATTGTGAGGTAAGATATATGTTTTATCTATCGGTCTATCTATCTATCTAGGCTTCCCTGGTGGCTCAGCAGTAAAGAATTACCTGCAATGCAGGAGACCTGGGTTCGATCCCTGGGTGGGGAAGATCCTGGAGAAGGAAATGGCAACCCATTCTAGTGTTCTTGCCTGGGAAATCCCATGGACAGAGGAGCCTGGTGAGCTAAATAAAGTCCTTGAGGTCACAGGAGTTAGTCATGACTTAGTGACTAAACCACCACCACCGTCTATCTATATCTATGTATCTGTCTATACATTTATTTATACATGTGTATATATGTAAGGTTCTTTAAATAAATGGGCATTTATAGAGCTAAAAATATCAAAATAAGAATACACAGGGTAGAAAGACAATATTGAGGGACTATCATAAAGTTCTTAGATTAGTCGTGAAGTAATAGAATTCTCCCGAACACAGACCAAATCAGTTAGAGGTACACTAAAATCCTTAAAAAACTCAAAGAGGCTTAACTTAAAAATTCATTACAAGATATATAAAACAGAACAAAAAGTAATATTTGATTCAAGTTACAAAGACAGAAGAGAAGTAATGAAGAAGCAAAGAGCAAACGAGACACATAGAAATCAAATAACAAGAAATGAATTTAAATCCAAACATACCAATAACTACATTGAATGTAAATAAATATCCCAAATAAAAGCAAATGTGTTATATTTAATTAGATAATAAGTGTGTATGCATTATTTACCCCCCCAAAAATAACAATTGACTCTTAATGACATACATAGATTGAGAGCAAGCTCAGGAAAAAAAAAAATTACTTACAAAACCTATATGTAAGAATACTGACATGACCATTCCAATATTAGAGAAAATAGATCTCAAGACAAGAATACAACTAAATATTAAAAAGAACATTTCATGATGTCAATTGATCAAGAGAATACAAAAATAGCACAGCATATACACTCATTAACAAAGGTTCCAGATACATAAAGCAAAATTGACAACCTCTAATACTGCCTCTCTGAAATGAACTAATAAAATGAAAACAAAGTAGGTAAGGATATAGAAGATGTGAATACGTCTATCAATCAACATAATGTACCCAATTAATGAAGAAAATGAATCCTTCTTAAGTGGGAGAACAATTAGAACATATGGTATAATAGGGACTACAGAAAAAGAGTACGTCAAGGCTGTATATTGTCACCCTGCTCATTTAACTTATATGCAGAGTACATCATGAGAAACGCTGGGCTGGAGGAAGCACAAGTGGGAATCAAGATCGCTAGAAGAAATATCAATAACCTCAGATATGCAGGTGACACCACCCTTATGGCAGAAAGTGAAGAGGAACTAAAAAGCCTCTTGATGAAAGTGAAAGAGGAGAGTGAAAATGTTGGCTTAAAGCTCAACATTCAGAAAACGAAGATCATGGTATCTGGTCCCATCACTTCATGGCAAATAGATGGGGAAACAGTGGAAACAATGGCTGACTTTATTTTTGGGGCTCCAAAATCTCTGCAGATGGTGATTGCAGCCATGAAATTAAAAGACGCTTACTCCTTGGAAGGAAAGTTATGACCAACCTAGACAGCATATTAAAAAGCAGAGACATTACTTTGTCCACAAAGGTCCATCTAGTCAAGGCTATGATTTTTCCGGTCGTCATGTATGGATGTGAGAGTTGGACTATAAAGAAAGCTGAGCACAGAAGAATTGATGCGTTTGAACTGTGGTGTTGGAGAAGACTCTTGAGAGTCCCTTGGACTGCAAGGAGATCCAACTGGTCCACCCTAAAGGAGATCAGTCCTGGGTGTTCATTGGAAGGACTGATGTTGAAGTTGAAACTCCAATACTTTGGCCACCTGATGCGAAGAGCTGACTCATTGGAAAAGACCCTGATGCTAGGAACAATTGAGGGCAGGAGGAGAAGGGGACGACAGAGGATGAGATGGTTCTATGGCATCGCCAACTCAATGGACATGGGTTTGGGTAGACTCCGGGAGTTGGTGATAGATAGGGAGGCCTGGCATGCTGCGGTTCATGGGGTCTTAAAGAGTCGGACATGAGTGAGCGACTGAACTGAACTGAATGTAAAGAATGAGGGTAAGGGGGTACAATGAAACTCTAGAGGTCTTAAAAGTTTCAAATATTCTCCTAGTAAAGATATAATATTTCAAGTTTGCTGGAAGAATGAAGTTAAATTTAGAATTATATTAAGAAATTGTGTCAGAAAACCTTGACATAGGTAAAGCACAGCATAAAGTGAAGTGATAAAAATTACTGAAGCTGTTAGGAGAACATATTTGAGATTTTTAGAAAAGTTGATATCAGTGTGTAATAATACATTTATAAAAGTTTAGGGAAATGATCTCTAACAATGAGGGCTGAGAAGTCACATGAATTGGAGGTAGAGTAATCAGAACTGTTTTTATGTTAAATGATGGTCACAGCTCATGATAATCAATGTATGGCAAAAACCACTACAACACTGTAATTAGCCTCCAATTAAAATAAATAAATAAAAAGAAAGTATATGATGGAATTTACCAAGCTTCTCAGCTTGATTTGAAATATATATTAAAACAACAACAACCAGGGAATCAATAAAAGAGGGTATCCAAATCATGAATAAAGATCACAAATTCATGAATTAATGAATGAATTTTATATTTAAATCAACATTTTGATTCTAGAATTTCATCATGCTTCTTTTTTATTATCCCAGGCCTTGGAAAATAAAATCATTGTATATTAGTTTTTAATACCTTGCTAGGTAGGAAAGTGATTTTTTTTTATTAGTAAAGGTCTTATTGCTGTTCAGTAAGCATGTGTGCCTTAAATAAATCTGCTTTATCAATGTTTATATTAAAAATTCAGAATGTATGATTTTATTAGTGTTGACTATCATTCAAATATCTATGATATCACTAATTTAAGAAGATAGTAGTTTATACATTGGATCAGTTTTAAATAAATGTATAAGGTATTTAAAAAATACAAATAAACTCAAAAAATTTTTTTAATCTTCATGGACTGGCAACATTTAATTTTATGAATTGCATTACAGCCATGAAGAATTAAATTACAGTTTCTGTGGAGTATTAAATTTTCCACTCTTTGATATTAGAGATAAATCAGATCTTAAAACTTAATTAGTGGCAATAACATAAGAGAATTTTTTGAGGTCAATTATTTTTCAATTAAAATGAAGACTTGAAGAAACAGTAAAGACAGAGGGAATTTCATCACCATTTTTTATTAAAATATAGCTGTCAATAGTAAAAGGGTATATTTTATCTCATGTTGTGCTATGCATAAATCTCCCATAACTGTCATCTGTAACCCTCAAAATTACCACTTTTTAAAATTTATAAGTATTGTTATAAACAGCAATGAAGCAAGCACATTTATGTTAAATAACGATATGTGAAAAGTATGTTTATTTTATAGAACCCTTCTGAAAGATGTCTTTATCCAGTCAGAGAAATAATAAACCTGAATGAAACTTTAGAAATTATGCAATCTGTTTCTTGTTAATTGTTTGAACAGAAAAAACTGAGTTTACAGAGAAGATAACTGGCTTGCCCAAGGTCGGAAAACCAGTCCAAGGCAGAGCAAGAAATCATATCCAAGTGTTAAAAAATGACTTGCCTCTTTTGTGTTGGGCAAAGAGCTGTGTAAATTTTCTGGGCACACATGACTGATTTTCAATCTGGTAACTTTGTCATAAAATTCAGCAACAATGTCAGCACCACGTTGTTACAGATTTCACCTAGTAGGGTTACCACAATTCATTAATAGTTTCTTCCAATTAAGATTTTAAAATATAATTAAACATTGATAGTCATTATCAGGACTAAACACATGGTATGTGCATTTCTGCTAGTAAAGTCAGCATCTGAGCTCTACTGATGATAAAAGGGGAAAGAACAAACAAAGTGAAGAGCTGACATCCATGAGCTGCTGAAAATATTGCATTATAGAGCTGGCTGGATATCTGAAAGTTACAGACCTAGAATTCTGCTTTGGAGTGAAAACAGCAGCTGGCTGAGGAACGGTGGACAAAGAGAATGATGAATGAAATCAGAGTTTGATGTGGAGTGGAAGATGGGGAACAAACATTTTAATTCTCTTGTGGAAGCCTTGATTTCCTTCTAGTTTTTTTGAAGAGAGTTAAAAACTGCTTTGGAATGCTATGGACACTTTTCTCGCCTGTCCACTAAATTGCCTTCTCTCCTCTTTTCTCACATTTATTTCCTGTGGGATTCAGACCTACCTCATGGTTCTCTGGACACTGCCTAATGTGTGCATTTAGTTACTCTGGAAAGAAATTTTTCTGGAAATAGGAAAAGGTATCATTTCCTTTCCTTTTCTCATTTCACTTACAAGACACAAAGAAATATTTGGGTAGGTATGACTTATTTTTCTTAAAATATATTTTCTGGGAAATTATATATAATCATTTTGTTGTAACTATTTTGCATGTAAGTATTTTATGAAAATTTTTAAGTTATATAATAGTACAAGTATTAGAGTTAGTTGAGATGCTTGGATATGAGTCATACTCCAGTCATTATCCTTGATGGAAACTCAGATGGAGGAGAAGTGGAAATAGGAGGCCCCTATCTATTTGACACTCTGTTATTTAACAGTTTCTAAAAGGTACAAACAAATTAGTTTTCTATGTATCCATTTTCTTCGGATTTCAACCGTTATTGTCAAAAAGTCTAATAATGGGCACAAAGTAATTTGAAGATGTCATTGAATCAATATGGCCCTCACTTCAGAAAATAGTTGGACCAGGTTGTATCATTTATTGTTAGCCCCACACACCAAGAATTACACTCTGATTTTGACCACAACATGACAAAATATGTTGATAAAATTTTATAACAGAAGTGCCAGAGAAAGTGCAGGAAACATCGAGTCCACAAATATATGAATTTACTCAAAAAACAATCACAATTGGTAGGCTTGGACTTTGACATGTGTGGCGTGTCTGTGAAGTTTCTTCAGTTGTGTTCAACTCTTTCTGATCCTATAGACTGTAGCCTGTCAGGCTCCACTGCCCATGGAATTCTGCAGGCAAGAATACTGAAGTGGGTTGCCATGCCTTCCTCCAGGGGATCTTCCCCACCCAGGGATTGAACTCATGTCTCTTTGTCTTCCTGCATTGACAGGCAGGTTCTTTACCACTAGTGCCAGCACAAGGCTATATTCAGAAAAGATATTATGATGCTGGGAGGGATTGGGGGCAGGAGGAGAAGGGGACGACAGAGGATGAGATGGCTGGATGGCATCACTGACTTGATGGACGTGAGTCTCAGTGAACTCTGGGAGTTGGTGATGGACAGGGAGGCCTGGCTTGCTGCGATTCATGGGGTTGCAAAGAGTCGGACACGACTGAGTGACTGATCTGATCTGATCTGAAGTCAGTAGAATGCAATTCATATCTCATTCAAATATTAAAATTTTATCAAGTATTATTCTATCATGTGAAATACTGGTAACTAGAAATACTGATTTATCCAGTAATCTGTATTTTAAAGATATTTATTATACTGAGATTTAACCTTTGTTTCAAAGTGCCTCAAAATCTATAAATTAATATGAATCATTACCTACCCCAAAAAATCCAGATTAATGGAAAGCTGCAGGTTAGATCTATTAGTATTATTTATTATTTAATCTACTTACTGAGAAAATATTTATAACATTCAAACAAACATATTTTACATTCAATGCTAGGAAAATTTTCAAAAATATGCTTATTACCTCAAAAATTCATGAATGTTCCAAGAAAAACTATACATAATAAACAATGTAATAGTTTGAATGTGTCTACAGATAGATGGCAAACCAAAGGAAAGGGGTCATTATCAGAAAATTCCCTCACTATGAGAACTGGAGTATTTCAGACTGTTCTTGACAGTGTTGTGTATATATATGAAAACTAACTCTCAGTGCACTAAAATGCCACCAAAACCTTATGAGAAAGAAGCAGGGGATTCTACCCAAATAATTTACCCACAATTATCTTGCTTTTAATCTTTTCTATTCCTTTAAGAAGGAAAGACAATTTAAATGGTAGGAGGTTGGAGGTTGGGGTTAATTTGGAAAGGTGATGAAATGGGTGTTTTCCTCATAGATCTTTTATGAAAGTGAAAGTCACTCAGTCATGTCCGACTCTTTGCAACCCTGTGGATTGTAGTCCATGGAATTCTTCTGGGTAGCTTTTCTCTTCTCCAGGGGATCTTCCCAACCTAGGGATCAAACCCAGGCCTTCCACATTGCAGGCAGATTCTTTACCAGCTGAGCTACAAGGGAAGCCAAAGAATACTGGAGTGGGTAGCCTCTCCCTTCTCCAGGGGATCTTTCTGACCCAGGAATTGAACCAGGGTCTCCTCCATCGCAGACAGCTTCTTTAACAACTGAGCTATCCAGGAAGCCCTTAGATCTTTCATACCAACCACAAATGTAGTGTTGTTGTTAGCTTTATAATTGTTTTATAGATACCATATTTTCCTGTATAAAAATACATTATCAGTTTTTCCAATCTGAAAAGTCTGTTAACAAAGAAAGACAGTAGTCTGCATAGTCACCCTCTACATTTCGTATTGTGTGTAAGATGGATGGCTTATGTGAATAAAAATTATAGCTGAAAGGTTTTCAATTGGTATTATATACAAATAGCAAATACTTAGAACTGAGGATATGTTTCCAAAATACAGGTCAATATCATGGATCAAGAAGACAAGATATTTTTGTAAATGAGATTATTTTTCAGTTGGGTCTCAATTATCAATTCTACTACTCATAAATTTCCTTTAATCCAACTTGCAAGACCATTTATCATTTGCCACTAAAATAAAAAATGGCAGGGCAATTTGTTATTGATAAATATACAGTACTTAATACTGTGCATATTATATTATATGTGTTCAATAAATATTTGATATGTGAAATAAAAGTTAATATTTTATTTTTAACTTTTATTGACTTTCTAAATCAATATTTAGGAATTATATATTCAACATAAAAATAATATTCTGTTTCTCTGTATAATATGCTGTCCTCCAGTTTGATTTGTTTTTAGTCATGTTTTCCTGAAAATGTAATTTGAAATGAAATGGTGTTTTATCCAACTCATTATTGTATTTTTGAGCATTCAATACACCTTACCTTTTGGAAAACACACACACACACACACACACATAGGCTTTTGAAAAAACACCGAATGTGTATATATATGTGCTTATGTAAAAATAATATATATATATGTAAATGTATGTATGTAAAAATCAACATGTTAACCCTTTTCCTGCTAAGATATTCAAAATCTAATCAAGAATTTGGGCTTACAAAATGAGGTATCAACTCACACCAGTCAGAATGGCCATCAAAAAGTCTACAGACAATACATACTGGAGTGTGTATGGAGAAAAGGGAACTCTCTTACACTGTTGGTGGGAATGCAAACTCATATAGCCACTATGGAGAACAGTGTGGAGTTTCCTTAAAAAACTGGGACTAGAACTGCCATATGGCCCAGCAATCACTCTGCTGGGCATACACCTTGAGGAAATCAGACTTGAAAGAGATATTTGTACTCCAATGTTCATTGCACCGCTATTTACAATAGTTAGGATATGGAAGCAAACTAGATGTCCACTGGCTAATGAATGGATAACTTAGTTGTGGTACATATACACAATGAAATATTACTCAGATATAAAAAGGGACACATTTGAGTCAGTTCTAATAAGGTGGATGAACCTGGAGCCTGTTATGCAGAGTTAAGTAAGTCAGAAAGAGAAAGACAAATACTTATATGAATGCATATATATGGAATTTAGAAAGATGGTACCGATGATCCTAAATGCAGGACAGCAAAGGAGGACAGAGATATAAAGAAAAGACTTTTGGACTCAGTGGGAGAAGGCGATGGTGGGATGATTGGAGAGAATAGGATTGAAACATGTATATTATCATATGTTAAATACATGAACAGTACAAGTTTGATGAATGAAGCCAGGCACCCAAAGCTGGTGCTCTGAGACAAACCAAAGGGATAGTGTGGGAAGGGTAGTGGAAGAGGGGTTCAGCATGAGGGGAGGGGCGCACATGTATACTTGTGGCCGACTCATGTTGATGTATGGCAAGAACCATCACAATATTGTAAAGTAATTATCCTCCAGTCAAAATAAATTAATTAATTGAAAACAAAATCAAGAATGCCAATAATAATCCCATAACCCACCTTTTTTAAACTGGCCTTCCTAAACCTTCAGTTGGACTATAAAGAAAGCTGAGCACAGAAGAATTGATGCTTTTGAACTGTGGTGTTGGAGAAGACTCTTGAGAGTCTCTTGGACTGCAAGGAGATCCAATCAGTCCATCCTAAAGGATATCAATCCTGGGTGTTCATTGGAAGGACTGATGTTGAAGCTGCAACTCCAAATATTTTGGCCACCCGATGCAAAGAGTTGACTCATTGGAAAAGACCCTGATGCTGGGAAAGATTGAGGGCAGGAGGAGAAGGGGACGAGAGAGTATGAGATGGTTGGATGGCATCACTGACTCAATGGACATGGGTTTGGACTACAGGAGTTGGTGATGGACAGGGAGGCCTGGCATGCTGCGGTTCATTGGGTCACAAAGAGTCGGGGTATGACTGAGCAACTGAACTGAACTGAAACCTTCAGACTTCCCTGGTGGCTCACATGGTAAAGAATCCACCTGTTATGCAGGATACCTGAGTTTGGTCTCTAGGTTGGGAGAATCTCCTGGGGGAATGGCTACCCACTCCAGTATTCTGGCCTGGAGAATTCCATGGGTTGTATAGTCCATGAAGTTGCAGAGTTGGACACGACTGAGTGACTTTCACTTTCCTAAGCCTTCAGTGGAAAAGTGCTATTTTCACTCTATGAATTGCTACAAGGATGCAATATTTAAATGTCATAGACTTAGTCCACTAAAATTTCTGCACATACAGTCTTAAATAAATAAAACTTTAATAAGAAAAATAAAAAAAAGAATTTGGATTTAGATTTTTGCTATTGTGAAATTTTATTATTTGAACTGAGGATTTGTTCAGCAACAATAAATTTCATGTTGTTTAGTACCAGTAGGTTGAATAGTCTAAAATTTAGATAGCAGCATTTTCAATATGGCATTTTGTAGTAATACTATGCTTTTAAAAATTTAGCTACAGGGTTGAATTTTACTTTATATCCAAATTCTAATCTAAGTAGTCAGTGGACACAAATTTTGAACAAACTCTGAGAGATGTAGGGAAGACTGAGAAGCCTGGAGTGCTACAGGGGGTTGCAAAGAGTCAGACACAACTTAGCAACCAAACAACAACAGCCATCTAACTAGAGTGATACTTATGTAATCCAGTGTCTAAAATTGAAGAAAAAGAATATTCAAAGTTAGCCAGTACTATCATATATACATACATATGTGTGTGAGTGTGTGTACGTATTTATATTTCAACTCCATCAGAAATTAGACTTCTCATTTTTTCATAATTTTCAGATAGCACATATCTTAAAAGTTTAACTGAAACATTGACTCACAGTGGGAGCATAAAGAAAAAATAAGCTCAACTAATAATTCAAGGAAGCAGAACACAGCAATTAGAAATAAATACAACATGGTACACAAAGTGAACACAGATTTGGAATATATAGATTTGAGTTAGAGTTATGATTCCAACATGTACAAATATGTGATTATGTGTTATTATGGACTTCTATTATTATGGACTTCTGGTTTTTATTTTGTTATAAAAATAAGCCATGATACACTGGTGAGTGTGTTTTGACCTAAAAACATCTCTTGTAGTTCGCTATTTGAAAAAGTCACTGTTATTACCTGTTTGAAGTTTCATTGGCTCTTTCTGTGAAAAGCTTTTCTGATTAATGGGAAAGGATCAAGGTTACAAAATGAAATAACTCAGTCAATTATAAAATTTGAATTAAAAGGTGAGCTTCATTTTATTACAATTTTATTTTGAGTTAATTCTGACATGATTTCCTTTTCTTCCATAATTTGTTCAAGTAGCTTTTGTTGAACACCCATCTAATTATAATCAATCACCAAATTTTGATAGAAGAAACTTACAGTAATGTTCTGGAATGATGTTTTCATGTCAAGTTAATTTATATATACACTGTGCATGCATATTTTAAGAATAATACAATTTTGAAAATTTTAATTTATATGGACTATTTTTTAGATTCTAGAGTTTCTATGGATTAAGATTGACATTTAAATCTAGAGTCTACCATATGGAATATTCAATAATACAGAAATAATGCACTATTTTTTGTTTTTCTGTGAAAGTTCTATCCCTAAGACAGATAGGTAAACACAATAATGAGGTAATAATTCTTCCTTCTATGCATTTTCACTAAAAATTGACCATTTATCCCTTTTTGTAGATGTGTGTGTGCACTTGCTCAGTCATGTCCAACTCTTTTGTGAGCTGTATCCCACCAGGTTTTGCAGTCCATGGGATTCTCCAGGCAAGAATACTGGAATGGTTTGCCATTTCCTCTTCCAGAGGATCTTCCCAACCCAGGGATTGAACCCACATCTCCTGTGTCTCCTGCACTGTAGGGAGATTCTTTACGACTGAACCACCAGGGAAGCCCTTTTAAGAGCTTATGATAGATATTGTGGTTAGCTGTGCTTTTAGTTTCATTCTTTTCTTAACCTCAAAAGTAAGACATAGCTTACCAGATAAAGTTAAATGAGTTAAACTAAACAAAATTAAAAGAAAAAATGACAAACCAAAGCCCAACAAGTTTAATATTAATAAAGTAAAAAGCTTTGGTAAGAGGATAAAAGAGGAATAAGTTCTAAATGGTTGTTAAAAAAGACTAAATAGTTGGACACGACTAAATAACTGGACAACAAGATAACATACATGACATTAAAATGTGATTTAGTGCTGAGTTTAAAAGATTTCAAGTATTCCCTATCATCCCCAAATCTTTAATGTTGGAAAACATTTTTTTGTGTCTTTTTCTGCTTTTGATAATTGGGTGGAAGAAACAACTGCTGGAAAAAGACAGGCAAAACAAGTGATATTTGGCATGAATTCTACGAAAAAAGTACAAGCACTAAGACTTTGTCTAGACTGATAAAAACATGAAGTCATAATAAATAAATACTAATTATTCTCTGTTATCTACAAAAAAACACGTTGTGCAAAGAATTTAACAAATGATCAAAGAGCAGAAACAAAATATAAGAAAGAATCATAAAAATTTAAGCTGCTTATCACCCTCAGACTTCATGAAAGTGAATAGATCTCAAAATACACCTAAGAGAATCAAATTGCATTAAATATGATGAAATGGAAACAAAGAAAAATTGCTGAGCACCGGAGAATTGATGCTTTTGAACTGTGGTGTTGGAGAAGACTCTTGAGAGTCCCTTGGATTGCAAGGAGATCCAACCAGTCCATTCTAAAGGAGATCAGTCCTGAGTGTTCTTTGGAAGGATTGATGCTAAAGCTGAAACTCCAATACTTTGGCCACCTCATGTGAAGAGTTGACTCATTGGAAAAAGACTCTGATGCTGGGAGGGATTGGGGGCAGGAGGAGAAAGGGATGACAGAGGATGAGATGGTTGGATGGCACCACTAACTCGATAGACCTGAGTCTGAGTGAACTCTGGGAGTTGGTGATGGACAGGGAAGCCTGGTGTGCTGCGATTCATGGGGTTGCAAAGATTTGGACACCACTGAGTGACTGAACTGAACTGAACTGAACTGAATAAATAACTTGGTAAAATTTGATGATAAGTTTAATAGAGGTTTTAAAACACGAACAAAAATAAGATTTTTAAATTGTCTAGAATATAGAATACATGCAAAGAATACAGTCTGGGGGGAAGGAAGATAATAGCATTCTTTGCAAAAGCTTGAGACCTGGGAAGATTTCAATTAAACAGAAATTCAATTCAATGAGAGTTCAATTCAGTTGCTCAGTCCTGTCTAAATCTTTGAAACCCCATGGACTGCAGCATGCCAGGCTTACCTGTCCATCACCACCTCCCAGGGCCTACTCAAACTCATGTCCATTGAGTTGGTGATGAGATCCAACCATCTCATCCTCTCTCATCCTCTTTTCCTCCCACCTTCAATCTTTCCCAGCATCAGGATCTTTTTAAATAAGTCAGTTCTTTGCATCAGGTGGTTGGAGTTTCAGGACTGATTTCTTTTAGGATGGACTGGTTGGAACTCCTTGCTGTCCAAGGGACTCTCAAGAGTCTTCTCCAACACCACAGTTCAAAAGCATCAATTCTTCAGCACTCAGCTTTTGTTATAGTCCAACTCTTACATCAATGCATGACTACTGGAAAAACTATAGCTTTGACTAGATGGACCTTTGCTGGCAAAGTAATGGTTCTGCTTTTTAATACACTGTCTAGGTTAGTCATAGTTTTTCTTCCAAGGAGCAAGCGTCTTAATTTCATGGCTGCAGTCACCATGTGCAATGATTTTGGAGCCCCAAACTTTAACTCAGCCATTGTTTCCACTGTTTCCCCATCTATTTGCTATGATGTGATGGGACTGGATACCATGGTCTTAGTTTTCTGAATGTTGAACTTTAAGCCAAATTTTTCACTCTCCTCTTTCACTTTCATCAAAAGGCTCTTTAGTTCTTTGCTTTCAATCATAAGGGTGCTATCATCTGCATATCTGAAGTTATTGATATTTCTCCCAGCAATCTTTATTCCAGCAGCATTTCTCATGATGTACTCTGCATATAAGTTAAATAAGCAGTGTGACAATATACAGCCTTAACATATTCCTTTCCTGATTTGGAACCAGTCTGTTGTTTCATGTCCAATTCTAAATGTAGCTTCTGACGTACATACAGATTTGTCAGCAGACAGGTTAAGTGGACTGATACTTCCATCACTTTAAGAATTTTCCATAGTTTATTCTGATCCACACAGTTAAAAGCTTTGGCATAGGCAATAAAGCAGAAGTAGATATTTTTCTGGAACTCTCTTGTTTTTTCTATAATCCATGGATGTTGGCAATTAGATTTCTGGTTCCTCTGCCTTTTCTAAATCTAGTTTGAGCATCTGAAGTTCACTGTTCACTTACTGTTGAAGCCTGGCTTGGAGAATTTGAGCGTTACTTTGCTAGCATGTGAGATGAGTGCAATTGTGTGGTAGTCTGAACATTCTTTGGCATTGTATTTCTTTGGGGTTGCAATGAAAACTGACCTTTTCCAGTCCCGTGGCCACTGCTGAGCTTTCCAAATTTGCTGGCATATTGAGTGCAGCACTTTTGCAGCAGCATCATTTAGTGTTGAAATAGCTCAACTGGAATTCCATCACCTCCACTAGCCTTGTACATAGTGATGCTTCCTAAGGCCCACTTGACTTCACATTCTAGGATATCTGGTTCTAGTTGAGTGATCACAACATTGTGGTTATCTGGGTCATGAAGATCTTTTCTGTATAGTTCTTCCGTGTATTCTTGCCACCTCTTCTTAATATCTTCTGCTTCTGTTATATCCATACCATTTCTGTCCTTTATTGTGCCCATCTTTGCATGAAATGTTCCCTTGGTATCTCTAATTTTTTTGAAGCGATGTCTAGTCTTTCCATTCTATTGTTTTCCTCTATTTCTTTGCATTGATCAATGAAGAAGGTTTTCCTATCTCTCCTTGCTATTTTTTGGAACTCTGCATTCAAATGGGTATATCTTTACTTTTCTCCTTTGCCTTTCACTTCTCTTCTTTTCACAGCTGTTTATAAGGCCTCCTCAGATGACCATTTTGCCTTTTGCATTTCTTTTTCTTGGGGATGGCCTTGATCGCTGCCTCCTGTACAATGTCATGAACTTCTGTCCATAGATCTTCAGGCATTCTATCAGATCTAATCCCTTTAATCTCTTTGTCACTTCCACTGTATAATCATAAGGGATTTGATTTAGGTCATACCTGTTGGTCTAATAGTTTTCCCTATTTTCTTCAATTTAAGTCTGAATTTGGCAATAAGGAGTTCATGATCTGAGCCACAGGCAGCTCCTGATCTTGTTTTTGCTGATTTTATAGAACTTATCCATCTTTGGCAACAAAGAACATAATCAATCTGATTTCCGTATTGACCATATGGTGATGTACATGTGTAGAATGTTTTTGGAAGAGAGTGTTTGCTATGACCAGTGCGTTCTCTTGGCAGAACTCTATCAACCTTTGCCCTGATTCGTTCCATACTCCAAGGCCAAATTTGCCTGTAACTCCAGGTGTTTCTTAACTCCCTACTTTTGCATTCCAGTCCCCTATAATGAAAAGGACATATTTTTTTTGGGGTGTTATTTCTAGAACATCTTGTAGATCCTCCTAGAACCATTCAACTTTAGATTCTTTAGCATTACTTGTTGGGGCATAGACTTGGATTACTGTTATATTGAATGGTTTGCCTTAGAAACGAAAAGAGATCAATCTATGATTTTTTGAGATTGCATCCAAGTACTGCATTTCAGACTCTTTTGTTGACTATGTTGGCTACTCCATTTCTTCTAAGGGATTCTTGCCCACAGTGGTAGATATAATGGTCATCTGACTTAAATTCACCAGTCCATTTTAGTTCACTGATTCTTAGAATGTCGATGTTCACTCTTGCCATCTCCTGTTTGACTACTTCCAATTTGCCTTGTTTCATGGGCCTAACATTCCAGGTTCCTATGTTTTATTGCTCTTTACAGCATCAGACTTTACTTCCATCACCAGTCACATCCATAACTGTGTGTTGTTTTTGCTTTGATTCTGTCTCTTCATTCTTTGTGGAGTTATTTCTCCACTGATCTCCAGTAGTATTTTAGACACCTTCCAACCTGGAGAGTTCATCTTTAAGTGTGCTCGCTATCTTTTTCCCTTTTCCTACTGTCTTGATGGGAGAGGGCTTCCTGTGTAGCTCAGTCGGTAAAATATCTGCCTGCAATGCAGGAGGCCTGGGTTCAATTCCTAGGTCAGGAAGATCCCCTGGAGAAGGAAATGGCAACCCACTCCAGTATTCTTGCCTGGAGAATCTCACAGACAGAGGAGCCTGGCGGGCTACAATTCATGAAATTGCAAGAGTTGGCCAGGATTTAGCTCTATCTTTCTATCATTTTCTTGATGGGAGAGACTGACTGAGGGGGAAACTGGGTCTTGTTCTGATGAGTGGGGCTATGCTCAGTAAATCTGTAATCCAATTTTCTGTTGATGAGTGCTGTGTTCCCTCCCTGTTATTTGACCTGAGGCCAAACTATGGTGGAGGTAATGAAGATAATGTTGACCTCTTTCAAAAGGTCTCATGCAAGCTCTGCTGAACTCTGTGCTCCCAACCCTGCAGCAGGCCACCACCTACCCACGGCTCCGCCAGAGACTCCTGGACACTCATGGGCATATCTGGGTCAGTCTCTTGTGGACTCACTGTTCCTTTCTCCTGGGTCCTGGTGGGCACAACGTTTTGTTTATGCCCTCCAAGATTTTGTTTCAGCAGTCCTGAGTAAGTTCTGGTGGCTTTATAATGATGTTAATGGAGACCTCCCAGTAGGATTTATGCCACACCCAGGTCTACTGCACCCAGAGCCCCTGCCCTTGCAGGAGTTCACTGCTCACCCATACATCCACAGGAGGCACTCAAACACAGTTCCATCCTAGTCTCTGTGGGGGTCTCTGGTCCTGGTGCACAAAGGTTGGTTTGAGCCCTCTGAGCATCTCTGGCAGGTATGGGGTTTGATTCTCAATCTGATTTCACACTTCCTACAGTCTTGCTGGGGCTTCTCTGCCCTTGGACACGAGATATCTCCTCAAAGTTTCTCCAGCACCTCACAGCCCTTAGTAAGAGTAAGCAATTAGACAATAAACAACTGATTGACGTGAGACATTGATGGTTTTAGAAAACAAATTGAGATCCAAAAGCACTGCCATTATAGGAAATTAAATCAATGAGAAAGAGCTGGAAGCTTTACATAAATGAGATGCTTATAAAAATCTCAATTAATTCAAAGGAAAATTAAAAGTAGGATGGACTAAACAAATAGATAACTATCCTGAATTTTAATGTATGAAATGTCCCAGACAAGAGAACTGCAGGTGCAGTTCAAACGTTCAACATTTATCAATAAAGGGATAGATAGATAAACTTTCAATGGTAAGACTTGTTCGTAGAATTCTTATAAAGAAGACATTATTTAGTAATATAGATAAAGAAACAATTTTATGTAATTTGATGACTGGTAGAACCAAAACTAAGCATGGCCTCAGATTTCTTCTTAGCAGTTTTCAAAGTCCCAAGATAACATGAAAATGACACAAAATTCTAAGAGAGGGAAACAAAATCCATGAAACAAGATTATTCTCAGCTAATGATGGCATCACCAACTCAATGGACATGAGTTTGAGTGAACTCCGGGAGTTGGTGATGGACAGGGAGGCCTGGCATGCTGCGATTCATGGGGTCTTGAAGAGTCAGACACGACTGAGCGACTGAACTGAACTGAATGTTTAAATAATTGAAAAAAAAGCAAACATCATCAGACATGGAAAAAAAGAAAAACACAATCACGAGCTATTGGGTGAGACTCAACCAATTAAGATGGGTACTGAAATTAAAAATTGTCTTTTTTTCCTTCTAAGAATTGGGTTATTAGCATATTACTTATCCACTGCTGCATAACAAATTACTCCACAGTTTAACACCTTAAAATATCAAATATGTATGTTCTCACAGTTTCTGTGTGTCAAGAAACTGAGTGTGACTGATTTGGGTCCTTTGTTTCAGGGTTTCTAAAAGGTTGAAATCAAGGTTTGGCCAGGGTTGTTGTCTTCTTAATCCTTGACTGGGGATAAATCCATTTCCAAGCTCACTCACATGAGCTTTGGCAAGATTCAGTTTCTCATGGTTCTGTTGGATTAAGATACCTAGCTCCTCACTCTTGATTAGTTTATCTTCAATTCTCTGTCATGAAACGGAGCAATCCTCAGAAAGACTTTTCTCAGTAACAGACCTGTTTGTGCTTCCCACCTCTTGCTTACAGAAAGACTTTTGTCTACTGAACTTTCTCTGAGTTTCAAAAAGTCTGGCTCAAGTGTTAATAATCAGAGAAATGAGAACATGCAGAGACAAAGAAGTGCATTCAGGTAAGAGAACTGGCAACAATTTAAATCATAAATCAGCCATATTGCAGAGTCACAGCAGCTTTAGTATTTCCCTAAAGAATTGATATCCTCAGTGTCTGAGGCACATTCCTAAGACTTTTTCAGGAACAGAAACCAGAATCTTACCAGGTAGGAAACGCGAACCACAAGCACACAGAACCCAGACAGACTGAAACCAGAAAGTTGACAATTGAAATTCTCAAAATATCACCATGACATCTTACCATCAACCATTCAGAGAATTTTACACAAGCTGGTCACAGTGAATGACCCTCTCCCTCATGCTTTAAAAATCCTTCCCTGAAAGCCTTAGAGAATATGTATCTTTTGAGTGTAAGCAACCTGTTCTTGCTTGGTGCCCTGCTATAAATGCTGTACTTTCCTTCACCATAAGCTGGTGTCAGTAGATGGACTCTGCTACATGTCTGGGGAGCAGACCCAGTCACATGGCTCTTTCCAACATGGCAGCTTGGTTCATCAGAAAGGTCACGCGTGGAGCACCTAAGAGAAACTATCAGCAAGAGAGAAAGAGTAAAACTGTGAAGGAAGTCACAATATTTGATAAACTAACCTCAGAAGTTACATCCCATCACTTTTGGTACATTCTCCTTGTCTGGAGCAACCTTTGGGAGTTATTTTATAAGAAGCCTTCCACAACCAGTTTGTTTCAGATTAACAATATAATTGAAAACTATTAGAAATCCCAATCAAAAATATTCAAAACAAAATCTTTTTGAAGACACTGGAGAAGTTTCAAGGCATCAAAGAATTATAGGACCAAGATTCCGAATAGAGGGGATACTCCAAAGAGTTGAGTTTAATAATGTCTGGCACCGTTTTAACTTCAAGTCAATACTCCAAATAAACAGCCATGAAAGTGAAACCCTGAGCAGTTATATTATCCAACTGTAAATCTTGGGGTAAAAATATTACATTTCAGGTACTACTTAAGAGGAAAGCCCCATTACATATTCCAGGCTTTAGTTTTAAATTTAGAATTAAATTCCAGGAGTAAGAGAAAACTACAAATAGAATGACTCGATGTTATAAAAATAGGACCTTAAGTGAAATAATAATTCAAACGAAATAAAATTCTGAAAGATAAAATCAAACTTGCAAGATGAAAAATTAATTGGAAAAATCACTAAAAGCTTTTGATCGCAGCATAGGTTAATTTTTCTCAGTCAAAATATTTAACTGCCATGCAGGAAACCTAAACTTATTCTTAAAATTATATGTTAAAATATAGAGAAAATAAATCACTTAAGAAGTACAAATACAAAAATAATTAGAATGAAGTGCTTCATAAAAATCGTAATTTTTGAATTATAATGAAATTGTATCCTAGGTCTAATATGTAAGAAATGTACATCATCATTTTTGTTCATTATGAAAGAAGTTTGCTGAGGTAATAAATATTTCATAGTAAATTTCTGTTTAAATAATTTTCTTCCATAAAGTCCTAATCATTGATTGAATTTTGTTTTGTATATTTGTGTAGTTGTGCTTAAATATTCAGATTGTGAATATGTCCATCTGCACACCTGTTTAAATAGCATGCATAAACAAAGTACGAACATATTATAAAATATGTAATTATGCTACAATATCTTTGTAAAATATATTTGACATATCCAAAGGAGGATGCAGAATATATTATTCAGTATGCCACTGAACATTTCATACAATACAAAACTACCTGAAAATTGCAAAATTAAACCTATAATTATACCATTCAGAGCCATTCAACATTCATCTTATCATCTACACTGATGGAAGAGGAGAAAAATAAGTTCTGTTCATATGAAAACCAGTTTCTTGATTTTTTCATCAAGCTAATTCTCAATAATGCCACACAAATACTTCTGAATTTTCAGTTTTCATTTCTTTCATTTATAATAAGTCACATATACAAAGTTTGCACACATGAGGAATAACTGAGTGGGTGGAAATCATCCACCCACTTTGAGAAGTGTAGTATTTTCTTTTTACTTTGCTCCAGTGTTTTCTTGGATTTCAGAAATAATCCTTGTCTATTTCCTTACTGATTCACATCAACCAAGCAGCAGTGTACTCCACACTAGGAGTAGGCCCATCTTCTGCTAATCACTTCTTGCTGTCTTTTCAATTCTACACCATTTACCTCCATGCTGATTTTCTCAAGACTAGTCATAATCTGTCTTTCTCATCGCTCAATTCCTAAAAACTGAGCCAGCACTGGATGGCAACTTAAAAACAGAGGAACAAACAGCCAAATAAAATTAGGAAGAAATGATAAATTGGCATCTTGAGAATAAGTGGTCATTGTTAGCACCATCAGCCCATTACTGATACCAGAGTGACTTGCTAAACTCCATAGTGTGAAGGACCCACTGATCTCCATTAAGCAACACAGTCCAAGACCACTTGCCTTTTATCTTCAGGGAGAAGAAGGCCTGCTGCCTTCCTTTCTCTGGTCTGAAACATTGTGGAGGGGATGTCTATTTTCTCATATAAAATCATAATCTATTTTCCCTCACCCCCGAAATCAAAAATAAATCTGATTTCTGTGTCTTACACAGAGCAGTTCCCTAGACTGCAGGTTATCTTCTATAAGCTGGCTTTGATATATGCACATACTATCTGCTGTAAACCAACAATCTAGCCCTACATTTCTCCCATGTTTTATTGTAGTGTTTCCTATTGTGCTGTAGGAAGAAAAACACAGTCTTGCATTCCCTTCTGATACTGTGTGGACACCTAATCTCCTGTGAGCAAGATTTTCTAAGATAACATAAATCCTTTCCAAATAATGAGATATCCAGGAATGTACTCATCTATATCTTCAACTGGGAGGAACTGACACACAAAACCTCTTTTTCTAATTTTCAAAGGAAGTAGTTTTTATAATATATCTAATCTAAAGTAAAGACAAACAAGAAACATATCAATTGCTTTTCTACATGTCTGACTCACATTAAATCTTGTTGGTTCTTTATGTCTGATGGAGACTAGTCAGAAAGATTACTCAGCAAACTCCTGGGAACTAACTGTCCAGGTATATTGCTAACTTTTTTCAGGAAAAAAAAAAAAATCAAATAACTGCAATTTTAAGGAACATTAAAAAGGCAACATATATATACTGTAAAGCGTGTAGCCTCATGAAACACTGAAAACAAAAGAGAATATTTTGATTTGGTACTAAAGGGAATGAGAAAATGACCCTTCTATTTATGAGCCTCAAATCCTGAACAAATCTATGAAAAGTGAAAGCGTTAATTGCTCAGTCACGTCTGACTCTTTGCGACCCCATTGACTATAGCCCACCATGCTCCTGTGTCCATGGGATTCCACAGGCAAGAATACTGGAGTGGGTAGCCACATCCTTCTCTATGGGATCTTCCCACCCACATTCACTGGGCTTTTGACTTAATAATTGTTATATGCCAAGTGTTAATCTGAGGTATGAGAAATCTTTTATCTATTTGGTTATGCGATTTAGGAGAAATATTGTGCATATTATATTTGGAGCCATCAGAATCTTTATGGTTTTAACTCCAATAATTTTACCAAGATTGGTAGAAATTGCGTGAACAAGAATCCAGAAACTCATTGAAATCTTTGTTTTTAGTATTATTTTGGACCAGTAGTACCAATAAGTCAATATCCCAATTGTCCATGATCTCATTTTTGAAAAGAGACTCCTCAGGGATTTAAGGAAAGAGATTATCAGTGGAGATTTAATATGGTAATTTTATTTGCACAGTTGTATAGTAGATTCTTTCCTATTAAATTAGACCTTGTGTGTCAAAAAGGAGAAAGAATGTTTCTTGGGTAAAGATCTAAATGATGAACAAGGAGGAAAAGAATTCCAGGCAGTTTTAGAGATTCTCAGTGCTGAATTAACTTGTTGACTACAAGGAAGAAGTTGCAACCATGGTGACGTTTAACGTTGAATGTGCCTGCACCAGTCTAAATTTTCAAGGTTGTCCTTTATAGTTAGGAAAACAATTATCCCTGTGAACTTAAGGGTAAAATGGGACACTGGACACTTCTGTTCCACTTGAAAGAATCCTTTATTCTTCAGTTTCTTGGCTAATGAAGGACAGCTGATTTTTCAATATCTGTTTGGCTTCCAGTATCTCCAAGTGGCTTTACCAAGAGATTCCCTAATATGGTGTTCTAGGACTGGAGTGGGAACATCCAGTTATGTTATCTATAAGGTTGTCAATTTATTTATTTATTTTTTTATGTTCCTTTTTTCCTAAGGTTTCTTCAAAATGGTCAGCCAGGGGATGAAAATTTGGCAATTACACTGTTTTCCATTTTAGTATTTGTTTGCTTATTAAATCCTCTGTTGCTCCATAGACCATATATAAAAAATGAGGGGATAATGGATCACACCTGCTTCAAAATATACTACTGAATACTTACTTAGTTTATCCCAGAAGTCTCCAATGTGTATATCCTTTCTTTGTTTATAACAGGAATCTTCCAATTATACCTTCTACCTTTTTTTGTAAACAGAGTTTTATTGGAATTCAGCCATACACCTACATTTGTTTTGGCTCTGTCTGTCTTCACTTTAAAATAGCAGAGTTTAGTAGCTGTAACAGGTACCAGATGGCCAGCAAAAACCTAAATTATTTACTATCTGGCCCTTTACAAAAAGTCTGATGATTGCTGATATATAGAACTGAATTATAGACTAATCTAGTTTCACAGAAAAGACTTCAGGGATGATAGCCTCCAGAAAAGAACAAAACAAAACTTTGTATAACATATAAAACTTTTTCTAATGTCCTCTAAGTTTCTGTACAATGTAATGTGAGCTCTCTTAACACAGTCAAGCTTTTCCCGTTTTCTTTTTCCTCATTTATTTACATCTGTGGTCCCCACTTATACAAAAATTAATAAATATAGAACTGGGATACCTAGGATTGTATTCCTAGAACTACTTTAAATTTCTGTCTTATTTAGGCTTTAGAAAGCCTTTTACAAGGGCTGCAAGTTGAGAACAGAGCTTATAATAATTTTTGACTGACTGCCCTGTTCTGGTGTGGTTTTACTTCAATAGAAAATTGAGCTTTGGGGTTTCCTGGGCACCCAGGAGGGAATGGAAGCAGGTCAAAATGAAGAGTAGGAGCAGAAGGAAATAAATAATCATTAGATGGGAGAAGCTAAAAGCTGGTTTGAAACTCAACATTCAAACAATTAAGATCATGGCAACTGGTACCATCACTTCATGGCAAATAGATGGGAAAAAGTGGAAGCAGTGACAGATATTCTTTTCTTGGGCTCCAAAATAACTGAGGATGGTGACTGCAGCCATGAAATTGAAAGATGATTTCTCCTTGAAAGGAAAGCTATGACAAACCTAGACAGCATATTGAAAAGCAAAGACATCACTTTGCCAACAAAGGTCTACATAGTCAAAACTATGATTTTTTTAATAGTCATATATGAATGTGATATTTGGACCACAAAAAAGGCTTTGGGCCTAAGAATTGATGCTTTCAAGTTGTGGTGCTAGAGAAGACTCTTGAGGGTTCCTTGGGCAGCAAGGAGATCAAATCAGTCAATCCTAAAGGAAATCAACCCTGATTATTCACTGAAAGGACTGATGTTGAAGCTGAAGCTCCAATACTTTGACCACCTGATGTGAAGAGCTGACTCACTGGAAAAGATCCTGATTCTGGGAATGATTGAAGACAAAAGAAGAAAGGGGCTGCAGAGGATGAGATGGTTCAGTGGACACTATTTCTTGGAGATAGTGATGAACAGTGGAGACTGGCCTAATGGCAGTTCATTGAGTTGCAAAGAGTTGGACATGACTTATTGACTAAACCACTGATGGGGGCAAAGGGATTGTAAGATAAAGGCTGCAAGCTTTTCATATTTTAAAATGTTTGTTTTGACCAATAAGTCTTTTAATTTAAAAATTTTAGAATCTGCATTTTTTTTAACTTTCTTCATACCAAGGCAGATAGAAGGACAATTGGATATTTGACTCCCTTTTTGTTCTAAAATACCTTTAAATGGATAAACAATATTTAAAATTCCTCAAAATAGTCACTAGAAATTTATTATAGCCTTGGTTAATTATGGAGTATAGAAAAATGTAGGCTTTGTAATGAGCACAAGTCTAATTGACAGGGAATGCA
This sequence comes from Bos grunniens, assembly GCF_055505025.1. NCBI lineage: Eukaryota > Metazoa > Chordata > Mammalia > Artiodactyla > Bovidae > Bos > Bos grunniens. The sequence goes on from NC_141165.1 coordinate 139,982,045, forward strand.
CACTTATACTAAACCAGACCCCTGGAAGTTTGGTAATAGTTGATTCAAAGTTCCATTTGTGACCTCATGTCTTGAGCTCTTTAATTAGAGGATAGTTGTTATAATTCTAAATGCTACCATCTCTGAATTCCAGAAGATAGAAAGTGTACAGAAGAGAGCTCTCCTAGAACCAGACTCCCAGCATCAAAATAAGACAAAATTTAGGAATGCTCTCAAAATCTTTTGATATGAGTTTCAAACAAAAATGCTATAGTGATGCATATATGAGAGGGCCTCCTGGGCACCCTGGTCCTTGGACCTGTGTTGCAGGTAAATTTCTTATCTCTGCTTATCCTACTTTCTATGAAACTTGTTTTTATTTAGATTTACAACAAAGAAGATAAGGACAGACAAGCACACAATATAGGGTTGTTAGTAATTAGCAGGTTTCCACCAGGAATTAAAAATTTTGTTTAGGTAATCAAAAAAGTTCTAAAAAAACTATTATTTATTCCTAAAACTGCAAATGGACTTCATAGTGGAAGAGGTTGACAAAAACAAATTAGAGAGCAAAACCAGTGCAAAGCATACTCTCCTGAATGTAAATTGGTGCAGTCATTGTGGAAAACAGTACAGAGGATTCTCAAAAAACTAAAAATAGAACTACCATATGACCAAGCAGTTCTATTCCTGGGTATGTAGTTGAAGAAAAACAAAAACACTAATTTGAAAAGATACATGCACCCCAATGTTCATAGCAACATTATTTACAATTGTCAACGGTGGGGGGCACGTATGTATACCTATGCTGATTCATGTATGGCAGAAGCTAACACAATAATGTAAAGCAATTATCCTCAAATTTAAAAAAAAATATGAAAGTAACCTAAGTGTCCACCAACAGATGAATGGATAAAGAATGGATAAAGATGAATGGATAAAGACATAACACACACACACACACACACACACCACTTACACTGGACTCCTATTCAGCCATAGAAAGAATGAAATTTTGCCATATACAGCAACATGGATGGACTTGGGGGATATTATGCCAAGTGAAGTAAGTCAGACAGAGAAAGACAAATACTGTATGGTATTACTTATGTGGAATCTAAAATATACAACAAGCTAGTGAATGAAATGAAAAAAAAGCAAAGTCACAGATATAGAGAATAAACTAGTGTTTGCTAGCGAGTGTGGAGGGTCAATATAGGGGTAGAGGAATGGAAAGTTCAAACTACTGGGTGTAAGACAGGTTCAAGGATGTATTGTACAAATGGAGAATGCAGTCATTATTTTGCAGTAACTGTAAATTGAAAATAACCTTTAGACATTCTATACAAAATAAAACAGACATTTAAAAATTGCATATAAAATTTAAAAAAAAAATTTTTTTTAAGACATACTTCTTTGCAGTGATTGGGGAAATCCCTGAGTGGTAGGTTAAAAAACCTAAGTAGTATATTCTTCTGAGGCGAACATCTCAGGCCATGATGACAGAGGTTGTCACTGCATATCACTGTGGACTGTGAAGTGTTGACTCCCTGAAAGTGACCTCCTTACTTCCCTGAAAAAAAAAAAAAAAAATTCAAAAACCCTGTTAAAGTCAAGTTTATTGCTACCTATAGCAAAAAAGATGAATACCATGACAGATTCTTAGTATGGTGTTGGAAGGTGCAGGCCAAGATTGAGAAAATCTTAAAGTTCCCAGAGTCATCTATAAAGAAGACTTTCCAAAACAGAGATGGATTGGGATTGGGCAAATAAAATATATACCTCAATATATAAAATATATATATAATATATACTTTATATGGGAAGACCCAGCAAAATAAGCCTTTTAAAGTAAGACTTGAAGAATGATAATTCCTTTGATAAAGCTAAATGGACACTCTACTGTTTGGAGAAGGGGGTTATAACCTGCATAAGAGCTAGATGATGATCTTCTCTTCAGATAAAGAGAGTTTGAGGAAGTTCTTGAAACAAACAATAGTTATTTGCAACTTCATTATCTTAGGCAAGAAAGTCATGTCAAGGTTTAGAGTTACATAGTACTCGCATTATAAGAATGATCTTAGTTTGTAATACAATTTCACTGTATAACTGTACATGACTAAGTTCTAACATATCTCCTGGACATACATGATTTATGTAAGCAGATGTCTGGAAAATGTACATGAAAGATACCTAACCAAAATACAAGGGTAGGTACCGTGAATATGGGGATTGGCAACAAAGATGATAGAAAGAAATTGTCTTCATCTTTATTTTTTGAAACATGCTGATAGTTCAATAATATTTATATCTTGATTATATAATTAAATATATAATAAATATTTAATTTTAATTTTTCTAAGATATTATTCTTTTTTACTGTACTATAAGATGTTATAATTCAATCATGTATTGAGTAAATGTTTAATTAAATAATTTAGTGCTTCACAGAAATAATTTTCCCCATTATTTAGCATTAATATTCAAACTGAACTAAAAGCCGTGTGATTAAGACATAGCCAAAGTAAAGTATGCTCAAAATCTAAAAGCAGCATAAATGATGACGAAAGATAATTAGAATAGATTTATTATAAATTTATTCAAAAACAAACTTCAAAACTAAGGTTTAAGTATCGTGTGGGGTATGAACTTGGTTTTCTACAGTAAAATTAGTCAAAATATGGCCCTTTAATTTCCCAGTTTCTTTCAGTAACCTGTGAAATTTTCGGACATTTTCCTTTGTTTCCTGCTGTTATGTTGGCTATATCATATTTATTTAACTATACATGTTTGTGTGTGCTTAAGGATTCATTTAAAAGTATTGAAAAGTATAAAGAACACTGTGACAAATTATTAGTTTTTTTATCCATATTTCATACATTCAACAATGTCTTTTTTGCCTTAATTATTTCAGAAATATACATTATTCAACAAGAAAAAAAAAAGATTTAAATCCTTACAATTTTATCCTGTTCACACTTCTTCCTGAATATTTTAAATAATGTAAAATCACCAGAATGTCATCTCATGAATATAAAAGTACAAAAAGAACACCTAACAGAAGCACACCAGTCAAAACCACTGGAACATTTTCATGCTTGAACTAAAATGAATTTAGCTTGTGGCACTAGGGGCTAACACAAGCAGAGGAAGCCTGTGGCATCTCTGAAAATACTATTAAAGAAACGACATTTGTAGAGTCTGCATATGAGCTGAATAATTCTAGGGAATTATCAAGGATATGAGGGATATTTAGATGCTGTAAAGAAGTGGGAACAGCTCACCAGTTGATTGACTTATTTTTGCTAAGGAAATGGGCAGAATGAGGGTTTTTTATATACTTTTAGTAAGAAATTAGCAATAACTATGGAGAAAGGATTGGTAATTATTTTGGAGCTGTTGTGCTGTCTAGAGTACATTCTTTCAGAAACAAGGCTTGTACTCTGTTTGGAATATTATAGTTCTATTATGAGCAAAGAATATCCTTTGAGATAGAATATCCTTATGAGAAAGAATATCCTTCTTAATTACAGTATGAACTTTATGAAAGTTAAATCAAACAATGTTATGCATTGAATATTTTTTAAATCATTATACATTTGTGTTTAATTTGAAATTTTTAATATCAAGAATTCTTTTCTTATGGTCAGTTATTTGCATTCTAATGTATGTGTGTTATCTATTAATGAAATTCTGGCAAATTTGAAAAAAAATTAAACATTTTTTACTCAACAGATATAAGACATTTCATTTGTCTATGTGATTGTTTGCATTTCTTTATTGATATCCATGTTTTTAATGATTAATTTTATTAACTTTCAGTGTCATGTTTTTGCATATTATATGCTATTTTTATTTTAATACTGTTTATGACATTTTATGGAGAAGGCAATGGCACCCCACTCCAGTACTCTTGCCTGGAAAATCCCATGGATGGAGTAGCCTTGTAGGCTGCAGTCCATGGGGTCCCTAAGAGTCAGACACGACTGAGCGACTTCACTTTCACTTTTCACTTTCCTACATTGGAGAAGGAAATGGCAACCCACTCCAGTGTTCTTGCCTGGAGAATCCCAGGGACAGGGGAGCCTGGTGGGCTGCTGTCTATGGGGTCACACAGAGTCAGACACGACTGAAGTGACTTAGCAGCATGACATTTTAATGTATGCTTTATGTGGTTGTAGATGTAGATTTTTTAATCAAAGTTTTAATTTTGTAAAAAATAAATCATTCCTACAAATTTTATGCTTTATTTTAATTTTTTCAAATTTGCCCTTTGATCCATTTGGAAAAAAATATGCTGCATAATATATAACTTCATTTTCTTTCACAAGAAATTAATAATTTCCCCAGCAGTACTTATGATTCCTTAATTCTTTCAGTGGTATTGTATGTTTTCATTTTTGAGTTTTACATTATCAATATTTCCTATAGACTTTGTGAAGAATAGAAAGAGTTGAGAAGTTCAGTTCAGTTGCACAGTCTTGTCTCACTCTGCAACCCCATGGATTGCAATACGTAAGGATTCCCTGTCCATCACCAACTCCTGGAGCCTACTAAAACTCATGTCCATCAAGTTGGTGATGCCATCCAACCATCTCATCTTCTGTCATCCTCTTCTCCTCCTGCCTTCACTTTTCCAGAATAACGGTCTTTTCTAATGAGTCAGTTCTTTGCATCAGGTGGCCAAAATATTGGAGTTTCAGCTTCATCATCAGCCCTTCCAGTGAATATTCAGGACTGATTTCCCTTAGGATGGACTGATTGGATCTCCTTGCAGTTCAATGGACTCTCAAGAGTCTTCTCCAACACTGCAGTTCAAAAGCATCAATTCTTCAGCACTCAGCTGTCTTTACAGTTCAACTCTCACATCCATACATGATGTACTCTGCATATAAGTTAAATAAGCAGGGTGACAATATACAGCCTTGATGTACTCCTTTTCCTATTTAGAATCAGTCTGTTGTTCCATGTCCAGTTCTAACTGTTGCTTCCTGACCTGCATATAAGTTTCTCAAGAGACAGGTCAGGTGGTCTAGTATTCCCATCTCTTTGAGAAATTTCCACAGTTTCTTGTGATCCACATAGTCAAAGGCTTTGGCATAGTCAATAAGGCAGAAATAGATGTTTTTCTGAAACTCTCTTGCTTTTTCAATGAACCAGTGGATGTTGGCAATTTGATCTCTAGTTCTTCTGCCTTTGCTAAATCTACCTTGAACATTTGGAAGTTCATGGTTAATGTAATGCTGAAGCCTGACTTGGAGAATTTTGAGCATTATTCTACTAGCATGTGAGATGAGTGCAATTGTGCGGTAGTTTGTGCATTCTTTGGCATTGCCTTTCTTTAGGATTGGAATGAAAACTGACATTTTCCAGTCCTGTGGCCACTGCTGAGTTTTCCAAATTTGCTGACATATTGAGTGCAGCACTTTCACAACATCATCTTTCAGGATTTGAAATAGCTGACCTCCACTAGCTTTTTTCATAGTGATGCTTCCTAAGGCCCACTTGACCTCACATTCCATGATGTCTGGCTCTAGGTGAGTGATCACACCATCGTGATTATCTGAGTAATGAAAATCTTTTTTGTACAGTTCTTCTGTGTATTCTTGCCACCTCTTCTTAATATCTTCTGCTTCTGTTAGGGCCATACCATTTCTCTCCTTTATTGAGCCCATCTTTGCATGAAAATTTCCCTTGGTATCACTAATTTTCTTAGGGAAGAAGAGATCTCTAGTCTTTCCCATTCTATTGTTTTCCTCTATTTGTTTGCATTGTTCACTGAGGAAGGCTTTCTTATCTCTCCTTGCTATTCTTTGGAACTCTGTATTCAAATGGGTATATCTTTCCTTTTCTCCTTTGCTTCTCTTCTTTTCACAGCTATTTGTAAGGCCTCCTCAGACAGCCATTTTGCTTTTTTGCATTTCTTTTTCTTGGTCTTGATTCCTATCTCCTGTACAATGTCATGAACCTCCATCCAAAGTTCATCAGGCACTCTGTCTATCAGATCTAGTCCCTTAAATCTATTTCTCACTTCCACTGTGTAGTCATAAGGAATTTGATTTAGGTCATACTTGAATGGCCTAGTGGTTTTCCCCACTTTCTTCAATTTCAGTTTGAATTTGGCAATAAGGAGTTCATGATCTGAGCCACAGTCAGCTCCCAGTCTTGTTTTTGCTAACTGTATAGAGCCAAGGCAAAAACAACACCCAGTTGTGGATGGGACTGGTGATAGAAACAAGGTTTGAAGCTGTAAAGAGCAATATTGCATAGGAACCTGGAATGTTAGGTCTATGAATCAAGGCAAATTAGAAGTGGTCAAACAGTAGATGGTAAGAGTGAAAGTTGACATTCTAGAAATCAATTCTTCTTCACTTTCTGCCATAAGGGTCATGTCATCTGTGCATCTGAGTTATTGATATTTCTCCCAGCAATCTTGATTCCAGCTTGTGCTTCATCCAGCCCTGAATTTCACATGATGTACTCTGCAAATAAGTTATATAAGCAGGGTGACAATATACAGCCTTGATGTATTCCTTTCCCAATTTGGAAACAGTCTGTTGAACTGGGAAATTATATTCTAAATGGGATGCTTTGCTCACTTTCTCTTTAATTCTACTTTCCTATTGCATGCAAATGAACTTTAGGAAGCTGTCAACATTCAACTATTTTTGACCTATCATAAATAAACATAAGATAGTCTAATCTGTGGTTCAAATTAATATTGCATAATTCTCAATGATTTCAGGTTGTTTTTCTTTCCCTGGATAGATGTACATTTTGTGGAAACTGTCATCTACTATGGACTTAACATTTGTGAGCTCCCCAAATTCATATGTTGAAGCCTAAATCATCAATGGGATTTGGAGTTGGGGTCTTTGGGAGGTAATTAGACCATGGGGATGCAGCCCTTATGAATGGGATTAGTGCCCGTATAAGAAGAGACACAAGAAAGGGGATCATTCTCTCAACTTTCCACCATGTAAGGATGTGTCAAGAATACAACAAAGAATATTGTAAACCAAGCAGATGCCAGGTCTGCTGGCAACTTGATCTTGCACTCCCCAGCCTCCAGAACTGTGAGAAATAAATATTTGTTGTCAAAGCAACCAAATCTATGGTATTTTGTCATCGTGCCTGGACTTAAGACAGTATTTGTATAAATACAGCTTTACAAATAATGATACCTGAAGTTAGACTGACAGTACTAGAGTTGCTGTTTCAGCAGAAACTGTAAGAGTTTCTCTCTTCATTTTTATTCTGCAAAGTCTTTCAAGGAAAGTTATAAAGTGAATGAAACTTTTAGTCTCTCTTGATTTCAAAATAAAATATAGCACTTATATTTGTAACTATACAATTAAATGTGATTTATATTCCAATGAGCCATAATTATTTTTATTACATTCTTTGTTCCTTTTAAAAATGTGATTTTTCACAACCAATTTATCACTAGTAGGAAGAGAAAAATAAGCTAATATAGTCTTTTTACTTCAAATAAAAAATGAATTTGAGGAGCTATATTTGACTTTGAATTCTAGCATAAGTACTGTCTCTTGAGAGTCGGTATATAAATGTAAACATTTCCCATAAGGATGTCTTAATGTACTGCCAGTGATGAATGTCTTGTAAAAAGCCTACTGGTTTATTTTCCCTTTCTGAACCACTTCAAGCAGTCATTGAAGAATCTTACTGCTCCCTTATAGCTAGGTAAAAGTTATGCTGTCTCTTATTTATATGCAATATAGAGAACATTTGCAAAACATATTTGCATACAATTGAGCAATTGTGCATACAATTGCACACAAATGTGCATACAATTGCACATACAATTACACAAAATATCCACATTTAGGTAGGATTTTTTAAAAAATTATCTCATTGTTTATTTTTTTGCTTCTTTTTGTATTTTTGTTTTTTTAATTTTTACAATATTGTGCTGGTTTCTGCAATACAACAATGCAAATCAGCTATAATTATACATATATCCCTTCCTTCCAGTGCCTCCTTCTTCTCTCCCCATCTCAGCCCTCCAGGTTATCACAGAGTACCAGATTGGGCTCCCTGTGCTATGCAGCAATTTCTTACCAGCTATCTATCTTACACATGATAGAGTGTATATGTTGCTGCCACCTTCTCCATTCATCCCACTCTCTGCTTCCTCCACTGTGTTCACAAGTCTATTCTCTACATCTGGACCTCCATTCCTTTCCTGCAAATAGTTTCATCAATATCATTTTTCTAGATTCCATATATATGTGTGTGTATTCATATACTGTATTTATTTCTCTCTTCCTGACTTGTTTCAGTCTGTGTAACAGGCTTTAGTTTCATCCATCTCACTACAACAGACTCAAATTTGCTCTTTTTATGGCTGAGTAATATTCCATTTCTTATAGCTACCACAACTTCTTTACATTCATCTGTCGATGGACATATAGATTGTTTCCATGTCCTGGCTATTGTAAATAGTGTTGCAATGAACATTGGGGTACATATTTCTTTTAGAATAGTGGTTATCTCAGGGCATATGCCCAGTAGTGGGGATGATGGGTCATATGGTAAATTTATTTTTAGTTTTTTTAAAGAATCTCCATACTGTTCTCCAAAATGACTGTATCAGTTTGCATTCCCACCAACAGTGTAGAAAGTTTCCCTTTTCTCCACATCCTCTCCAGCATTTATTGTTTGTAGATATTTTTACAACAGCCGTTAGTGATGTTGATTATCTGTTTAGGTGTTTATTGACCAATTGAATGTATTCTTTGGAGCAATGTCTGTTTAAGTCTTCTGCCCATTTTTTGATTGGGCTGTTTGTTTTCTTAAATTTAGCTCTATGAGCTGCCTTGATGTTCTGGAGATGAATTCTTGGTCGGTTGTCTCCTTTGTATTATTTTTTCCTATTCTAAAGACTGTCTTCTAATCTTATTTTTTGTTTATTGTTTCCTTTGGGCTTCCCAGGTGGCTCAGTGGTAAAGAGTCTGCTTGCCAATGCAGGAGCTACAGGAGATGCAGCTGAATCCCTGGGTCAGGAAGATCCCCTGGAGGAGGCAATGACAGCCCATCCCAGTATCATTGCCTGGAGAATCCCATGGACAGAGGAGTCTGGCAGACTACAGTCCATGGGGTTGAAAAAAGTACAACAGATCAAGCATGTATGCCCTTTTCACCATTGTTTCCTTTGCTGTGCGAAAGCTTTTAAGTTTAATTAGGTCCCATTTGTTTATTTTTGGTTTTATTTCCGTTATTCTAGGAGGTGGTTCAAAGAGGATCTTGCTGTGATGTATGTCAAAGAGTGCACTGCCTATGTTTTCCTCTTAGAAAGCATGTAGTGATATTTTTAAAATTTCTAGTAACCAGCAGAAATACTTGGGAGGAAATATTTAAATTTGCAATAATAGTATTAAGTGGTAGGCTGAACAATGACCTCTTAAAGATATCCATGTTGGAATCCCTAGAACCTGTGAATATGCTACCTTACCTGTGAGTATGTTACCTTACATGACAAAAGGAACTTTGCTAATAGGAATAATTTAAAGACCTTGAGATGGCCAGGTTGTTTGAGTAGGCTGAAGTTACTCATCAGGGTTCCTATTAAAAAGAGGCTAGACAGTCACAGTTAGAGAGGGAGATACGATAACAAAAGCAGAGGCAAAAGTGATGTGAATGCTGGAAGGGACTATGAGCTATGAAATGGCAGCTGCTTCTACAAGCTGAAAAAAGCATGGAAAGGAATTATACCCAAAGCCTCCAAAAAGAAAGAAGCTGAGCTCTTCAGTTTACTCCACTGAGACTGATTCTGAACCTCTGGCCTCCAAAACTGTAAGAAAATTAACTTCTGTTGCTTGAAGTCACTAAGGTTGTAGTAATTTGCTACATTAGCAATGAAAAATTATACAGATAGTATCTTATTTTTGAAATTCCCTCAAGCACCTGAAATATTATATGCTCTAAAACAAGTGCATCTGTGCATACACACAAAGAAATTAAAAACCAAGAGTCATATAGTTGATTTACTTCATTGTACAGCAGGAATTAACACAACATTGTTAAATAACTGTGAAAGTGTTAGTCGCTCGGTCCTGTCTGACTCTTAGGGATCCCATGGATTATAGCCCACCAGGCCCCTCTGTCCGTGGGATTTTCCAGGCAATAATGCTGGAGTGTGATGCCTTCTCCAGGGCATCTTCCTAAGCCAGGGATCAAACCTGGGTCTCCTGCATTGAAGGTAGATTCTTTAGCACCTGAGCCAACAGGAAAGCCCAAAAGCAACTATATCCCAATTAAAAAAAAAACAAAACAGAACAGTCTTTGTATATGTACTCTTTTCTTTCTTTGCATTTTTAATACCTATACTCTGTTTGAAATACTTCTTTCAAGAATACAGAGTGGACTTGATAAATATCCTAAAGAGATACTGAGACAATATTTCTTCACGTATAACTTATTTTATAAATTATCTACCACATTCTTGAAAGTACAGTCCTGTTTTATTTTTCTATGCTTATAAAGAAAGTTGTATGTATCAGCATACTGAGGAGTCAGGGAGTAAAACAGTACATTTTATTGAAATTTTGAAACTGAGAAGTATAATGACTTAAGCTATAATCTTTATTTTAAAGGATTGTATTTACTGTGGAATAAGGAGAAGAAAATACAACTAGATCCAGGTTTAAAGCTTTATGTGGAAGGTAATAATGTTTTTGGCTTTTGTTTTTAAATAAGGTTTTTACTTTTACTAAGGAAAAGAACAGGAAATTTTATATGTGTTTTATACAACTTTTTTTTTTCAATTAAAAGTTTTATCCAATTTAGAGTATTTTTCTAGTATTAGAAAATAACAAACTCCTAACAAAGCATCTAGATTTAACTTTGTCTACAGGACTCTTGGGCTTCCCTGATAGCTCAGTTGGTAAAGAATATGCCAGCAGTGCAGGAGACCCGGGTTTGATTCCTGGCTCAGGAAGATCCACTGGAGACAGGATAGGCTATCCACTCTGTTATTCTTGGGCTTCTCTTGTGGCTCAGCTGGTAAAGAATTCACCTGCAGTGTGGGAAATCTGGGTTCAGTCTCTGGGTTGGGAATATCCCCTGGAGAAGGGAAAGGGTACCGACTCCAGTATTCTGGCCTGGAGAATTCCGTGGATGGAGGAGCCTGGTGGGCTGCAGTCCATGGGGCCGCAAAGAGTCAGCACATCTGAGGAACTGAGCACACACACATTTCTCCTATTAGAATAGAATCTATGAGGTTAGGAGCTGGTAGTGACATATTCCTAACGGCAGGAGATGTATCTTCCTGGGAGTAGACAGTCAATGAATATTTGGCAAATGAATGATTCTGGAAAATATAAATTCCATAAAAGAGATGACTGAAAGTAACCTATTCTTATTGCTATGAGTTTATTGGCTGGACAATTATATATTAACTGTACATAAACCCGGTGGGTTTTGTGTGTGTGTGTGTGTGTCTGTGTGCATGGTGTTCCAGTTTATCTATAAAATTAAAATTTATTCTCCCTAGTATCTCATAAATTCTGTGCTGTGCTTAGTTGCTCAGTTGTGTTCAACTCTTTGCAACCCCATGGAGTGTAGACCACCAGGCTCCTTTGTCCTTGGGGATTCTCCAGGCAAGAATACCGCAGTGGGTTGCCATGCCCTCCTCCAGGGGATCTTCTTAACCCAGGGATTGAACCCATGTCTCCCACATTGCAAATAGATTCTTTATCTTCTGAGCCACCAGGGAAGCCAATAAATGCTAATAAATGTCATTTAATCTCTTACCTATGACAGACATTCAGGAGCTGTCCTAGACTTCTTAATTATACCTATTAGCCACAGTAGCCAGACTTAATATTCTGTGTTGATGGCTCTTAAGTGGCTGCATTTGTAAAGCTGATAACTGAAATAATGGCTTACTCATCTATGAAATAAGCCACCACAAATTTGTCGTTGTTGTTCAGTCTCTAAGTCATGTCTGACTCTTTGTGACACCATGCACTGCAACATGTCAGACTCCTCATCCTTCACTATCTTCTGGAGTTTGCTCAAATTTATGTCCATTGAGTTGGTGATTCTATCTAACCATCTCATCCTCTCCACCCTCTTCTTTCCCCTTCAATCTTCACAGCATCAGGGTCTTTTCCAATGAGTTGACTCTTCACATCAGGTGGCCAAAGTATTGGAGCTTCAGCTTTAGCTTCAGTCCTTCCAAAATATTCATAGATGATTTCCTTTAGGACTGACTAGTTTGATCTTGCAGTCCAAGGTATTCTCAATTTCTTCTCTGGCACCACAGTTTGAAAGTATCAATTCTTTGCTGCTCAGCCTTCTTTGTGATCCAACTCCCACATCCATATATGACTACTTGGAAAACCATAGCTTTGACTATACAGGCTTTTGTGGGTAAACTGATCCCTCTGCTTTTTAATATGCTGCCTGGGTTTGTCATAGCTTTCCACTATAAATAGAGGATAAGATTCATTAACAAATCTTATTCCAAACGGCACAATTTGTATTTTCTCCACTTGAATCTGGGGTGGCCTGTGGCTTCTACAATTAATGTGGCAAAAGTGATTTCAAACCTGTTTTGAAATCTGTTTTTTAAGAGGACTTAGAGTTTCTATTACATTCCTTTTATAGTGCCAAGTCATAATAGAAATCTGACTCCCTTGCCATGCTGTGAGGAAGCACAACTAGCCATACTGGGAGACCTTCTGGAACAGTAGAAACAGGTACAGGATGGAATTCAACTGTTTCAGCCCCCAGCCTTTAGAGCTATTTCAGCAAAGGCCACAGGCATCGTGGGGTAGAGATGAGACAAAATAGAATTTAGTGCTGGAATCTGTGTGATGTCATAATAGAAACCTCTCATGTAGCTCTGGCTTTGGGACTTTGTAGCTGGCACAAGCATAAAGGTCTTGAGGAAATTCATCCTAAAAGGTTGGAAACAGCTTGAGAAAAGTTAATGAGAGCTTGAAGGACACTAAAGAAATGTTATTGGAGACTTGAGAAAAGGTTACATCATGGTCAAAATTTCGGCAAGATAATTGCTCGTGATTATACAGAAAACAGCGTACCTAACAGAGTAGTATATTTGCATGGGGATATTTCTACACAGAGTATAGAAAGTATAAATTGACTTCTTCATGCTTCCTATGAGAAAACACAAGAAGATAAATATAAGCTAGAAAAGAAAACATTCACTTTTCAATGAAATATGGATGACATATTTCCAACTCAAGATGTGGATCAAATCTAAACTATCTTATTCCCTATGCTCTCCACATAGAAAAAGAGGTTCAAACAAAAAATGGAGGGAGGTCCTCAAGGCAAATGTAAATTTTATGGTACTTCAAGATCTCAATGTAAAAATCCTAAGGGTATCACAGTAAGACATTCTATTAAGAACTTAGGAAGATTTAGGGCAGTGCTTCACTGAAACTTTCAGCTACACAAAAGGTATCCTTAGGGTTTTATGAACATCGGTCATGGGGCAGGACTTTCTAGGCACAAAATTGAAACTGTCATCTCAGGTCTTTCACAGAAGAACATTCTAAAACTCAGAAAGACCTTCAAGAAAAAGATCAAATATAAAAACTGTCCAAAGAATGTTTCAGGCAGAAGAGAAAGTCATGGTTATGACTCCAAAATCTTAATTAGGACCTCATGGACTATTTTAAAGAGGAAAAAGTTCTTTTAAATAATATTCTGAATGTTTCTCATTCCAAATGCATTTTAGAATACCTTTTAAAATTTTAAAACACAACAAGGATTTAACTAACTGAAGAATGGTGTCCCAGGCTTTCCCTGGGTCCAGTGGTTGAGAGGTTGCCTTCTGATTCACGGGGTGTGGGTCTGATCTTTGGTCAGGGAGCTAAAATCCCACATACCTTGTAGCCAAAAAAACCAAAAAATAAACACAAGCAATATCATAAGATATTCAATAAAGACTTTAAGAATGGTCCACATAAACAAAAAATCTTAAAATATTTCCCCATAACAGCCACATGGAAGGCCTGATGTGCAGAAAACCTGCCTAAAAGAGAATTGTGAATGTAGCAATAACTTTTTAAACTTTAAAAAATTTTTTTTCATTAATTAATTTTTAAGTTTTTATATAATTTTATGTGTGCTTGTCACAGGTGTAGAGCTAAATGGTTTGGTTATACCCATACAAGTATCCTTTCTTTTTCAAATTATTTCCCCATTTAGGTCAGTACAGAATATTGAGCTGAGTTTCCTGTGCTATACAGTAGGTCATGTTTGGTTATCTATTTTAACTATAATAGTATGTAAATGTCAGTACCAAACTCACAATCTATCCCTCCCCAACTCTTTGCCGCTACTAACTATAAGCTTGTTCTCCAAGTCTGTGAGTGTTTCTGTTTTGTAAATAAGTTTGTTTTTTTTTTTTTTTTTAGATTTTGCATATAAGTGATATCCTATGATATTTGTCTTTCTCTATTAGGCTTACTTCATTTAGTATGATAATCTCCATATTCATCCATGCTGCTGCAAGTAACATTATTTCATTCTTTTTAATGACTGAGTAATGGGAATGTAGCACTTCCTAATGGAGTGTGCACATTAAGTTTCATTAGAAACCTTCATTGATAACCTTGACTCTGATTCCCACTTCTTGTGTGAATACAGAATTCCCTTAAATAATGCATCCCTTAAAAACCTTAGTATGATTTCAGTTTCCTGTGCTAAATCCTAACTGACCCAACTTCTCAGATCCTTTCTCACTGAAAATAAGATCCATTCTAAATAACAGTGATTTCAATGTCTATTCAATAATGAGTACTATTTAATGTATTAGCTAAGTGTCACTAGAAAATACATGTCATTGAGTCGCATCACCTTGCAAATTTGTACATTGAAATCCTAACCTTCCGTACCTCAGAATATGATTATTTGGAGATAGAGCTTTAAAGAGGTGATTACAGTAAAGTGAGATCATTGAGTGGGCCTTAATCTAATATGACTTGTGTCCTTATAAGACTTGGAGATGAGGACACAAACACCCAGAGGAGAGACCATGTAAAGACAAAGGGAAAGACAGCTAACAACAAGACAAGGAGAGAGGCCTCAGAATGAAATCAACGCTGCAATACTTTGTTCTCGACTTCTGGTCTCCAGAATTGTAAGAAAATTCATATCTGATATTAAGGCAAATGATACCACCCTAACAACAGAAAATAAAGAGGAATTAAAGAGCTTCTTGATGAAGGTGAGAATGGAGAGTGAAAATGCTGGCTTGAAACTCAACATTCAAAAAACTAAGATCATGAAAGCCGGTCCCATCACTTAATGGCAGATAGAAGGGGAAAACATGGAGGTGGTGACAACTTTTCTTTTGGGGTCTCCAATCACTGCAGATGGTGACTGCAGTCATGAAATTAAGACATTTGCTCCTTGGAAGGAAAGCTATGACAAACCTCAATAACATATTCAAAAACAAAGACATCACTTTAACGACAAAGGTCTGTGTAATCAAAGCTATGATTTTTCCAGTAGTCATGTATGGATGAGAGAGTTGGACTATAAAGAAGAAAGCTGAGCACTGAAGAATTGATGCTTTTGAACTGTGGTGTTGGGGAAGACTCTTGAGAGTCCCTTGGACTGCAAGGAGATCAAACCAGTCAATCCCAAAGGTAATCAACCCTGATATTCTTTGGAAGACCATTACTGAAGCTGAAGCTCCAATACTTTGACCACCTGATGTGAAGAGTCAACTCATTGGAAAAGACAGGATGCTGGGAAAGACCGAAGGCAAAAGGAGAAGAGAGCGGCAGAGAATGAGATAGTTAGATAGCATCACTGACTATTCTCCACAGTAGCCAGACTTAATATTCCATGTTGATGGTTGTTAAGTGGCTGTATTGGTAAAGGTAATAACTGAAAAAATGTTTTTCTCATCTATGAAATGAGCCACCATAAATTTGTTGCTGTTGTTCAGTCTCTAAGTCATGTCTGACTCTTTTTTTTTTTTTTTAATTTTTTTTATTTATTTATTTATTTATTTTTTTCTAATTTTATTTTATTTTTAAACTTTACATAATTGTATTAGTTTTGCCAAATATCAAAATGAATCCGCCACAGGTATACATGTGTTCCCCATCCCGAACCCTCCTCCCTCCTCCCTCCCCATACCATCCCTCTGGGCCGTCCAGTGCACCAGCCCCAAGCATCCAGCATCGTGCATCGAACCTGGACTGGCAACTCGTTTCCTACATGATATTTTACATGTTTCAATGCCATTCTCCCAAATCTTCCCACCCTCTCCCTCTCCCACAGAGTCCATAAGACTGTTCTATATATCAGTGTCTCTTTTGCTGTCTCGTATACAGAGTTATTGTTACCATCTTTCTAAATTCCATATATATGCGTTAGTATACTGTATTTATGTTTTTCCTTCTGGCTTACTTCACTCTGTATAATAGGCTCCAGTTTCATCCACCTCATTAGAACTGATTCAAATGTATTCTTTTTAATGGCTGAGTAATACTCCATTGTGTATATGTACCACAGCTTTCTTATCCATTCATCTGCTGATGGGCATCTAGGTTGCTTCCATGTCCTGGCTATTACAAACAGTGCTGCGATGAACATTGGGGTACACATGTCTCTTTCCCTTCTGGTTTCCTCAGTGTGTATGCCTAGCAGTGGGATTGCTGGATCATAAGGCAGTTCTATTTCCAGTTTTTTAAGGAATCTCCACACTGTTCTCCATAGTGGCTGTACTAGGTTGCATTCCCACCAACAGTGTAAGAGGGTTCCCTTTTCTCCACACCCTCTCCAGCATTTATTATTTGTGGACTTTTGGATCGCAGCCATTCTGACTGGTGTGAAATGGTACCTCATAGTGGTTTTGATTTGCATTTCTCTGATAATGAGTGATGTTGAGCATCTTTTCATGTGTTTGTTAGCCATCTGTATGTCTTCTTTGGAGAAACGTCTATTTAGTTCTTTGGCCCATTTTTTGATTGGGTCGTTTATTTTTCTGGAGTTGAGCTGTAGGAGTTGCTTGTATATTTTTGAGATTAGTTGTTTGTCTGTTGCTTCATTTGCTATTATTTTCTCCCATTCTGAAGGCTGTCTTTTCACCTTGCTAATAGTTTCCTTTGATGTGCAGAAGCTTTTAAGGTTAATTAGGTCCCATTTGTTTATTTTTGCTTTTATTTCCAATATTGTGGGAGGTGGGTCATAGAGGATCCTGCTGTGATGTATGTCGGAGAGTGTTTTGCCTATGTTCTTCTCTAGGAGTTTTATAGTTTCTGGTCTTACGTTTAGATCTTTAATCCATTTTGAGTTTATTTTTGTGTATGGTGTTAGAAAGTGGTCCAGTTTCATTCTTTTACAAGTGGTTGACCAGATTTCCCAGCACCACTTGTTAAAGAGATTGTCTTTAATCCATTGTATATTCTTGCCTCCTTTGTCAAAGATAAGGTGTCCATATGTGCGTGGATTTATCTCTGGGCTTTCTATTTTATTCCATTGATCAACATTTCTGTCTTTGTGCCAGTACCATACTGTCTTGATAACTGTGGCTTTGTAGTAGAGCCTGAAGTCAGGTAGGTTGATTCCTCCAGTTCCATTCTTCTTTCTCAAGATCGCTTTGGCTATTCGAGGTTTTTTGTATTTCCATACAAATTGTGAAATTATTTGTTCTAGCTCTGTGAAGAATACTGTTGGTAGCTTGATAGGGATTGCATTGAATCTATAAATTGCTTTGGGTAGTATACTCATTTTCACTATATTGATTCTTCCAATCCATGAACATGGTATATTTCTCCATCTATTAGTGTCCTCTTTGATTTCTTTCACCAGTGTTTTATAGTTTTCTATATATAGGTCTTTAGTTTCTTTAGGTAGATATATTCCTAAGTATTTTATTCTTTCCGTTGCAATGGTGAATGGAATTGTTTCCTTAATTTCTCTTTCTGTTTTCTCATTATTAGTGTATAGGAGTGCAAGGGATTTCTGTGTGTTGATTTTATATCCTGCAACTTTACTATAGTCATTGATTATTTCTAGTAATTTTCTGGTGGAATCTTTAGGGTTTTCTATGTAGAGGATCATGTCATCTGCAAATAGTGAGAGTTTTACTTCTTCTTTTCCAATTTGGATTCCTTTTATTTCTTTTTCTGCTCTGATTGCTGTGGCCAAAACTTCCAAAACTATGTTGAATAGTAATGGTGAAAGTGGGCACCCTTGTCTTGTTCCTGACTTTAGAGGAAATGCTTTCAATTTTTCACCATTGAGGATAATGTTTGCTGTGGGTTTGTCATATATAGCTTTTATTATGTTGAGGTATGTTCCTTCTATTCCTGCTTTCTGGAGAGTTTTTATCATAAATGGATGTTGAATTTTGTCAAAGGCTTTCTCTGCATCTATTGAGATAATCATATGGTTTTTATTTTTCAATTTGTTAATGTGGTGTATTACATTGATTGATTTGCGGATATTGAAGAATCCTTGCATTCCTGGGATAAAGCCCACTTGATCACGGTGTATGATCTTTTTAATGTGTTGCTGGATTCTGATTGCTAGAATTTTGTTAAGGATTTTTGCATCTATGTTCATCAGTGATATTGGCCTGTAGTTTTCTTTTTTTGTGTCATCTTTGTCAGGTTTTGGTATTAGGGTGATGGTGGCCTCATAGAATGAGTTTGGAAGTTAACCTTCCTCTGCAATTTTCTGGAAGAGTTTGAGCAGGATAGGTGTGAGCTCTTCTCTAAATTTTTGGTAGAATTCAGCTGTGAAGCCGTCTGGACCTGGGCTTTTGTTTGCTGGAAGATTTTTGATTACAGTTTCAATTTCCATGCTTGTGATGGGTCTGTTAAGATTTTCTATTTCTTCCTGGTCCAATTTTGGAAAGTTGTACTTTTCTAAGAATTTGTCCATTTCTTCCACGTTGTCCATTTTATTGGCATATAATTGTTGATAGTAGTCTCTTATGATCCTTTGTATTTCTGTGTTGTCTGTTGTGATCTCTCCATTTTCATTTCTAATTTTGTTGATTTGATTTTTCTCCCTTTGTTTCTTGATGAGTCTGGCTAATGGTTTGTCAATTTTATTTATCCTTTCAAAGAACCAGCTTTTGGTTTTGTTGATTTTTGCTATGGTCTCTTTTGTTTCTTTTGCATTTATTTCTGCTCTAATTTTTAAGATTTCTTTCCTTCTACTAACCCTGGGGTTCTTCATTTCTTCCTTTTCTAGTTGCTTTAGGTGTAGAGTTAGGTTATTTATTTGACTTTTTTCTTGTTTCTTGAGGTGTGCCTGTATTGCTATGAACTTTCCCCTTAGGACTGCTTTTACCGTGTCCCACAGGTTTTGGGTTGTTGTGTTTTCATTTTCATTCGTTTCTATGCAAATTTTGATTTCTTTTTTGATTTCTTCTGTGATTTGTTGGTTATTCAGCAGTGTGTTGTTCAGCCTCCATATGTTGGAATTTTTAATAGTTTTTCTCCTGTAATTGAGATCTAATCTTACTGCATTGTGGTCAGAAAAGATGCTTGGAATGATTTCTATTTTTTTGAATTTACCAAGGCTAGCTTTATGGCCCAGGATGTGATCTATCCTGGAGAAGGTTCCATGTGCGCTTGAGAAAAAGGTGAAATTCATTGTTTTGGGATGAAATGTCCTATAGATATCAATTAGGTCTAACTGGTCTATTGTATCGTTTAAAGTTTGTGTTTCCTTGTTAATTTTCTGTTTAGTTGATCTATCCATAGGTGTAAGTGGGGTATTAAAGTCTCCCACTATTATTGTGTTATTATTAATTTCTCCTTTCATACTTGTTAGCATTTGTCTTACATACTGTGGTGCTCCCGTGTTGGGTGCATATATATTTATAATTGTTATATCTTCTTCTTGGATTGATCCTTTGATCATTATGTAGTGACCTTCTTTGTCTCTTTTCACAGCCTTTGTTTTAAAGTCTATTTTATCTGATATAAGTATTGCTACTCCTGCTTTCTTTTGGTCCCTATTTGCATGGAAAATCTTTTTCCAGCCCTTCACTTTCAGTCTGTATGTGTCCCCTGTTTTGAGGTGGGTCTCTTGTAGACAACATATGTGGGGGTCTTGTTTTTGTATCCATTCAGCCAGTCTTTGTCTTTTGGTTGGGGCATTCAACCCATTTACATTTAAGGTAATTACTGATAAGTATGATCCCGTTGCCATTTACTTTATTGTTTTGGGTTCGAGTTTATACACTGTTTTTGTGTTTCCTGTCTAGAGAATATCCTTTAGTATTTGTTGGAGAGCTGGTTTGATGGTGCAGAATTCTCTCAGCTTTTGCTTGTCTGAAAAGCTTTTGATTTCTCCTTCATACTTGAATGAGATCCTTGCTGGGTACAATAATCTGGGCTGTAGGTTATTTTCTTTCATCATTTTAAGTATGTCTTGCCATTCCCTCCTGGCTTGAAGAGTTTCTATTGAGAGATCAGCTGTTATCCGTATGGGAATTCCCTTGTGTGTTATTTGTTGTTTTTCCCTTGCTGCTTTTAATATTTGTTCTTTGTGTTTGATCTTTGTTAATTTGATTAATATGTGTCTTGGGGTGTTTCTCCTTGGGTTTATCCTGTTTGGGACTCTCTGGGTTTCTTGGACTTGGGTGATTATTTCCTTCCCCATTTTAGGGAAGTTTTCCACTATTATCTCCTCAAGTATTTTCTCATGGTCTTTCTTTTTGTCTTCTTCTTCTGGAACCCCTATGATTCGAATGTTGTAGCATTTAATATTGTCCTGGAGGTCTCTGAGATTGTCCTCATTTCTTTTAATTCGCTTTTCTTTTATCCTCTCTGATTCATTTATTTCTACCATTCTATCTTCTAATTCACTAGTCCTGTCTTCTGCCTCTGTTATTCTACTATTTGTTGCCTCCAAAGTGTTTTTAATTTCACTTATTGCATTATTCATTATATATTGACTCTTTTTTATTTCTTCTAGGTCCTTGTTAAACCTTTCTTGCATCTTCTCAATCCTTGTCTCCAGGCTATTTATCTGTGATTCCATTTTAGTTTCAAGATTTTGGATCAATTTCACTATCATTATTCGGAATTCTTTATCAGGTAGATTCCCTATCTCTTCCTCTTTTGTTTGGTTTGGTGGGCATTTATCCTGTTCCTTTATCTGCTGAGTATTCCTCTGTCTCTTCATCTTGTTTAAATTGCTGAGTTTGGGGTGTCCTTTCTGTATTCTGGCAGTTTGTGGAGTTCTCTTTATTGTGGCGTTTCCTCACTGTGTGTGGGTTTGTACAGGTGGCTTGTCAAGGTTTCCTGGTTAGGGAAGCTTGTGTCGGTGTTCTGGTGGGTGGAGCTGTATTTCTTCTCTCTGGAGTGCAATGAAATGTCCAGTAATGATTTATGAGATGTCTATAGTTTTGGGGTGACTTTGGGCAGCCTGTATCTTGAAGCTCAGGGCTGTGTTCCTTTGTTGCTAGAGAATTTGTTTGGTATGTCTTGCCCTGGAATTTATTGGCCCTTGTGTGGTGCTTGGTTTCAGTGTCGGTATGGATGCATTTGATGAGCTCCCGTCAATTAATGTTCCTTGGAGTCAGGAGTTCCCTGGAGTCAGGGTTTGGACTTAAGTCTCCTGCTTCTGGTTATCGGTCTTATTTTTACAGTAGTTTCAAAACTTCTCCTTCTATACAGCACCATTGATAAAACATCTACATTAAAGATGAAAAGTTTCTCTACAGTGAGGGTCACTCAGAGAGGTTCACAGGGTTACATGGAGAAGGGAAGAGGGAGGAGGGAGTTAGAGGTGACCCAAATGAGATGAGGTGAATCAATAGTGGAGAGAGTGGGCTAGCCAGTAGTCACTTCCTTATGTGCACTCCACAACTGGACCACTCAGAGATGTTCACGGGGTTATACAGAGAAGAGAAGAAGGAGGAAGGTAACAGAGGTGGCCAGAAGGATAAAAGGGGGGAATGAAAAGGAGGGAGACAGATCCAGCCAGTAATCAGTTCCCTAAGTGTTCTCCACCGTCTGGAACACACAGAATTTCACAGAGTTGGGTAGAGTAGAGAGGGGTTAGGGAGGAGACACAGGCGACCTGGTGGAGAAAAAGGAGAGTCCAAAGGGAGAGAGAGCAGTCAAGCCAGTAATCTCACTCCCTAGTGAAAAATGGGTCCTGAAGATTGGGTCCTTAAAGGTACAAAATTGGTAACAAATACATAAAAGCAAAAATTAAAAATCTAGAGTAAAGTTTGGAATTTCAGAAACACGATGTTAAAGAAAAGAAGAAGGAAAAGAAAGAGAGAAAAAACGAACAAACAAAAACAAACAAGGTCGCGAAAATTATAAAGAAAGTACAGGTACAAAATTGATAACTAATACCAGAAAGCAAGAATTAAAAATCTAGAGTAGAGTTTGGAATTTCAAAAATACAATGTTAAAAAAAAAAAAGAAAAAAGAAGAAGAAGAAAAATAAAGAGAGAAAACAAACAAACAAATACGAACAATGTCACAAAAATTATAAAGAAAATACAGGTACAAAATTGATATCAAATACCAAAAAGCATAAATTAAAAATCTAGAGTAAAGTTTGGATTTTCAGATATACAATGTTATATAAAAGAAGAAGAGAAAGAAACAGAGAAGGAAAAAAAAAAAAATGTCAGAAATTATATAAAAAAAAAAAAGTATAGGTACAAAATTGATAACATATACCAAAAAGCGAAAATTAAAAATCTAGAGTAGAGTTTGGAATTTCAAAAATACAATGTTAAAGAAAAGAAGAAAAAAAAAACAAAAACAAAAACAAACAAAAAACAAGGTCAAAAAATTATAAAATATATATATATATGAAGTTTGCTGAAGAAGAAAAAAATAGGGTCTTTTTTTTTTTTTTTTTTTTTGCAAAGTAATAGGTTATAAAAGTGAAATTTAAAGGAACAATAGAGGACTTAAAAATTTTTTTTAATTAAAAAAAAAAAAGGAAAGAATGATCGTAAAAATAATAAAAATATATCTAGGACTTTTTTGTTTTTTTTTTTGTGGGTGTTGTGGGTTCAGTTCATTTTTGGCTAGTTCCTTGGTCAGATTTATATTTCTCAAGATCTATAGGCCCCTTCCTATGTAGTCCGTAGTAACCACAGGGTTTTGATCTATTGCCTGTAGCTTCCAAGGCGTTTCCCTCTGTTATATCTTCTTCTGTTTGCTAGTCTCTTCAGTATCTGGTTTCCGTCCTGACACAAAGGGCACGGTGGAGGACACTTTTTTTTTTCTTTTTTTTTTCTTTTTTTTTTTAGGCTTACTTGTTCAGTCGCGCTGTGGGGAGGGAGGGAGGGAGGGATGCTGCAAACAAATAACACTGGCGTGGGCTCGCAGCGCCTCAGCCACCCTGGGTCTGCCCCTGCTCACGGCGCGTGTAGCCTCCCTGTCCACACTGCTCGGACTCTAGGTTGTTCCGCCGGAAACAATCCGAGGCTGGCCCTGGGCTGCATGCACCTCCCAGGTCCAAGCCGCTCAGGTTCAGGCACTCGGGTAGTCCTCAGAGGCGCAGACTCAGTTGGGCCTGCGTTTTGTGCTCTTCCCAGGTCCGAGCAGCTCAGGTGATGAGGTGTTTGGCGAGCGCCAATGCTGCGACTTATCGCCTCCCCGCCACTCGGTTATCTGGGTGTTAAAACCGGCGCACCTTCTCAGGCAGATGTTGACCATCCAGACCCCCAAGAAGTTTTAGTTAGCAAAGAAGCCTGCTTACAGTTTTATAGATAATGTCTCTCTGGGGCTGCGATTCCCCGCTTCCAGCTCTGGCTGCCTGTCACCGGAGGGGGAAGATCTGCAGCCGGCTATCTCTGTTCAGTCCTTTGTTCCGTGCGCGGGCCTGGCGGTCTTAGGTTAGGGCTGGCTTTTAGCGTGGTAGATATCCCACAGTCTGGTTTGCTAGCCCAAATTATTTCGCTCAGATAGCGCTCAGGGTATTCAGGCCAGATTCTTACTCTCAGCGATGCAGCCCACGCCGCGCCTCCCTGCCCAGCCCCAGCTTGCTAATGGCGGATGCAGGCGTCTGCGCTGCTTCTCTGCTGGGGGAGTTACCGTAGGGCTCGCAATCTGCGAGTTTTAATTGCTTATTTATTTTTTTCTCCCTGTTATGTTGCCCTCTGTGCTTCCAAAGCTCGGCACAGATTTGGCAGTGAGAAGGTTTCCTGGTGTTTGGAAACTTCTCTCTTTTTAAGATTCCCTTCCCGGGACGGAACTCCGTCCCTCCCTCTTTTGTCTCTCTTTTTTTTTTTTTTTAATATTTTTTCCTACCTCCTTTCGAAGAGTTGGGTTGCTTTTCTGGGTGCCTGATGTCCTCTGCCGGCATTCAGAAGTTGTTTTGTGGAATTTACTCGACGTTTAAATGCTCTTTTGATGAATTTGTGGGGGAGAAAGTGTTCTCCCCGTCCTACTCCGCCATCTTCTACTCCAATGCTCATAATTATTCATTAGCTATAATGCTTCATATTTTTAATCATTTTACTTTTTGGTAAGAATTTCTTAGTTCTTTCATTTTTGTTTCTGGTACTGGGTAGATAGGTCTTTGTTTAGTGATACTCTATGCAATTTCTACATGGATATTTTTTGAGGAGGTGGGCTTTCTGCTGATGCTGATAACCAGACACTAAATAGTGCAAGGAGTAGAGACCACGAGTGGAAAACTGTGAAAGCCTGATAGGATTTCACAGAAAATATTGTGATAAGAAGCAGAAACTTATTCACTGTCCAGATACTTGTTGAGAGGTGGAAGAGAGGCACAATAAAGGATGAATGGCTGTGAGATCAACAAAAACGTCTTATGGTCACAAGTCCTAAGGACAGAGGAAGGATGTCTATCAAGTACAATTTCTAAAGATTCTCTCTCTCACACACACGCACACCCCACATCAGACATTGCCTGCAATTACTTCATTGCTGCATTTAGATCTGGACTCTGGCCCGTAAGAGTCCTTGAGTGAGTGGATACTTCAATAATACGTGCTTTGCATGGTAATTTAACACACTGATAAAATAACAATGTCCCATTTGTATTGATCTACTAGCTGAGGTAAATTTCAAGTTAAATACAGATTATAAATCACACCTGCATCCTTGCAGATCTGTGTCATATTAGAAATTGCAAATATTTGTTTTTAAATAGTTTGTAATATTTACCAAAATGTAAGATTTGTTATGATTGCACTTTAAATTGAGTGTTTTCAGATTTGTGATTTTTAGTAGAAAGACATGATAGCTTCTAAAACTACCATATTCATATTTTAAGAGAACTCACATGTATTAAACTGGTAAGTTTAGTTGATTACGTTGAAATTAGTTGTTTAAGTTCTTGACAAAGATTGATTTTTCAGTTCCTGGCACTGAAAGAAGGAAGTCCTGTCATGTGTGACAACATGGATATACTTGAAAGGTATTAGTCTAAGTGAAACAGGCCAGGAGAGAAAGACAAATGCTCTATGGTTTCACTTATATGTGGAATCTAAACAAACCAGACTTAAAAACATGGGGTTAAGGGGATGGGGCAAAGAAGGACAGGTTGGTAACAGCAAAGTTTTAATTAAAAGATAAATAAAGTCGGAGGAATAACAGGTATACACTATATATAAGAATGTATAGTGACTATAGATGATAACACTTTATAGTTGAAATTTGCAAAGAGACACGAATGTAACTGTTCATACCAAATAAATAAACAAAAGTAAATATGTGAGGATGTGACATGATTAATATGTCACTTAACTTGAAGGATGCACTCACTCTTTCATAACACATCTGCTCAGTTGCCCAGTCATGTCTGACTCCTTGCAACCCCATGGACTGTAGCCTGCCAGGCTCCCCTACCCACAGAATTTTCCAGGCAAGACTGCTGGAACAGGTTGCCATTTCCTACTCCAGGAGTTCTTTCTGACCCAGGGATCGAACCCTAGTCTCTTGGAATCTCCTGCATTGGCAGGTGGATTCTTTACCACTCCATCACTTGGGAAGCCCTTCATAATTTATTTCATATATCAAATCACTATGTTGTGCACTTAAAATATTTTAGAGTTTTATTTGTCAATTATACCTCAACAAAGCTGAAAAAAATCAAAACCTCAGAAATACAGCATTTAGAAAATTCTTTGTTTTCACAGAGAGTTTTGGGAACAGTTGTAGTTTAAATATCAAGTTGATATTATACATTCATAGCCATCCTGGAACAAGCCTTGACAAACAGTGAAAGTGAAGTTGTAATATGAAATTTTACAATTAAAAATTCATATTGTTTTGCTAGAAAATAATACTTTGACCTAATATTTTGTGTTACTAACAAACAGCACTAAAATCTCCTGGGTAATTCTTTCAAAATAAATACCTGTGACCTTTTTCCCAAATACTCTAATTTAGTTTGCCATTTCCAGAGCTACTTCAATTGTGAAGACTCTCTCTTCTAATACAAAAATTCTATGGCTGTAAATGGCTATTTCCTCCTTTAATGTAATTTTATGATTTTTATTAATAGTTATATTGACATCATCCTATTAGCTAATCACCTGAGTTTGTTAGAAGATTTCTGCCTTTGCCTTGAGCTCTTTGGAGAGTTCTTCCTGGCTTCACAAAGTTTTCATTATTCTTAAATGGACACCCTAATTAATGGCTTTTTCTGAAACTTTTCCTGTCTCTAGGAGGTAGCATCCTGTCTCACTCTCCTGCAAAATGCCTTACTAACACGTCTATCATAGCTCTTAATACACTGTGCAGCAATGATCTATTTACACTATGTCTCACCCACTAGATTATCAGTTTACAGGGCAGTAATTAAGTTGCTAAGCATATTACTAAGTAGTGGCAATAAAAATTACTTTACAAAATTGGTTAAAATAAACACTGGCAATGACATCCTGGCTGCAATAATATCATAGCAATCCAATGTAGTGGCACTGTGATTTTCAGACAATATCAACTTCACTTCCTTGTATTGTTTCTTGGCAGCAGTAGCACTTAAAGGGCAATTTTGAGAAAACTCAGCTAATATTCTTGGTAGATATTTAACCTTATGAAAGGAAATCACTTATCCAAGACTTCAGTATTTTCATTTCAGTGACATTTAAAATGGAAATGAGTCCATTTTCTTTTCAGACTTTTTGAATATGCTTTTGGTTCAGAATTAAACCCATTCAGTGAATATTCAACTAGGAAAAAATCAGAATGTAAGGAAATTACAGAAGCAGATTTTTTCAGCGTGACTCTCATATTGGATATATCCTATATTCTACATTAAATGTACCAACAGGTAAAATATACCAATTGCTAATCGATAAAATACATTAATTACTTCTAGTAGACAATGAATTTTTTGCACAATTGCAGCATATATCTGTGCCCTTCATCTTCTCAGGAAAGTAAGTCATTTGAAAATATGTTTTCATTGTAGTTACATATTTTGGTATTAATGGATAATAGCTTTTAAATCTTATCCCATTTTTTACATTATTATGATACTAAAAATTATCTAAGAATTCTTTGAAAATAATGTAAACAGAATTAATCTCTAAGCCATCTGTTGATACTTTTTATTACAGACTCTTTTTATTGTTTTATAATAAAGAAATGGGTTAAAGAATGAATGTAGTAAGATAACTTTTGACAACCTAATAGATTTAAGGTGAATGTGATTAGATTGTCTTGAAAGTGAAATTGTTAGTCAGTTGTGTCCAGCTCTTTGCAACCCATGGACTGTAGCCTGCCAGGCTCCTCTGTCCATGGGATTTCCCAGGCTACGATAAGGAGTGGGTAGCCATTCCCTTCTCCAGGGGATCTTCCTGATCCAGGGATGGAACCCATGACTCCTACGTCTGAGCCACCAGGGAAGCCTTGGTTTTGTCAATTTCTCCATGTCTTGGAATGAATCCCAAACTCATCAGAACAAAATATTAAGTCCAAGTACAAACTCCTTTTGGGCAATGTAGATTGTACTGATGTTGGGGATATGTTAAACTTTATATCTTACCTAACACATTTATCTTCTAAAAGTATTTATAATCATTTTGGTCTTTATTCATGACTCCCTTTACTGTATATCCTGCCTCAACCTTTGCTTTACTATCCGTCACTCATCTCCATAGTTTACAAAATTAACCTGGTCCAAGCAATCGTCCCATGTTTTCTATTCTGTTGCACTCGGCACTTAGCAACCCAACAGGACCACTGTTGTCAAGCAAAAGAAACAAAGCAAAACAGGTTGTCTTTCCCAGCAAATGCTTTTCCTCATGCATGCTCTTTAGGATTTTCAGTTTATCCCTTCACCTCTAGAGAAAGCCAGTGTCAAGCCCCCGTATATATAATTCATAATTCTAAGGAGTAATAGACAGTAAGTTGGTAATTGTTTAACAACCAGCTGACCGTAGGACAACAAAAAGCATTGATAGTATGTAATATTTGTTGATTTCTGTGGTGTGAATATCTCCAATATGACCACTTTGAATTCAGTGATGACATGTGTCATCACTGTATGCAAAGTTAGAATGTGATGGTCTATAGAAAACCATTATTTATTTCTCCCCTAGAGATTAAGCAGACAAAATAACTTCAAGAACATATATGATAATAAAATATAGTAAAAATAATTAGGATTTAACTAGCTTTTAGCATTTGTTAATTGAAAACAAAATACTTCATGTTAAAAAAGCTTAAAAATAATTTAGGTTTGAAAACAAAATGATAATTGATTTAAACATTTATCACCTTTCTTTAAATTGACCAAAAAAAAAAAAAAAAGTCATGTCTAAAGGTAATCAAACAGACCTAGAAGATTGCATGATCTTTCCTCTACATTGTCCATTTTCATTTATGCTATTTTTATGTAAATCTCTCTGTATGAATTCCTTTCTAACAATGTGTAGTTGTGTGAAATTGAAACACCATGGAGGCAAGGGATTTCACTGCTAATTTTCTCTTTCAGCCTGAATAAAACTTACTTTGACAATTGCCCTACTGTCTCACTTATGTATGTGGAATGGAAGAAACCAAAAGTCAGGTATTTTGGTGCTGCTGCTGCTGCTAAGTCGCTTCAGTCATACCCGACTCTGTGAGACCCCAGAGACGGCAGCCCACCAGGCTCCGCCGTCCCTGGGATTCTCCAGGCAAGAACACTGGAGTGGGTTGCCATTGCCTTCTCCAAATGCATGAAAGGAAGAGTGAAAGTGAAGTCGCTCAGTCATGTCCGACTCTTCGCGACCCCATGGACTGCAGCCCACCAGGCTCCTCCATCCGTGGGATTTTCCAGGCAAGAGTACTGGAGTGGGGTGCCATTGCCTTCTCTGTTTATTGGTGCTACATCCACATAACTAAGTTTAAGCCAAACGAGACAGCAATAAAAGTGCTCAAAGTTTTAAAATCTTGACACTAAAATGGTATATATCTGGAGTCATATTAGATCTCATTCTAAGATTACACTACAAGAAATTTTCCTGGAAATTTTCTCTAAGCCGTTTTAGTCCAGCATGGTTCATCGTCTTGATCATTTCTAATTAGAAGCAATGGACACCTTTCCAAGTTTGTTCATCATCCTATATCTCCCTGAATTTGCAATTAGGACCAATTAGCCAGTTCAGAAGGCTGGGATTATAATACATAAACTAGGTTACTATAAGAACAGGCATATTTTGCCATGCGGTCTAGAGAAGCAAAGAAATTTCTAGAAGGGAAAATATATCAAGAGAGATAAAGAGGGAAACAGAAAATACAAAGGGCAAGGGTTTTACATTGCTTGGTTCCAAAGTTCACATACATTCCTATTTTTGCCTTCTATGAAGTACATTTAAGCTGGTTCTGTTATATATTTAAAACCATTAAATAGCATAAGGTTCAGGAGTATCTGAATTTATGGCTCTGTTCATCTCAAAACAAGCTACAGTATTATGGATTCAGCCTAGTTCTTCAATCCAGATACAAGAATTTAAAAGAAAGAAAAGATAAGAAAGGAAGACACATAACAAACTTTTTTTTTAATTTAAATTTATTTATTTTAATTAGAGGCTAATTAATTTACAATTTTGTATTGGTTTTGCCATACATCAACATGAATCCACCACGGGTGTACACGTGTTCCCAGTCCTGAACCCCCCTCCCACCTCCCTCCCTGTACCATCCCTCTGGGTCATCCCAGTGCACCAGCCCCAAGCATCCTGTATCCTGCATCAAACCTGGACTGGTGATTTGTTTCTTATATGATATTATGCATGTTTCAATGTCATTCTCCCAAATCATCACCCCCCTCCCTCTCCCACAGAGTCCAAAAGACTGTTCTATACATCTGTGTCTCTTTTGCTATCTCACATACAGGGTTATCTCTTTTGCTGTCTCGCATACAGCATTTAAACGCTGAGTAAATTCCACAAAACAACTTCTGAATGCCGGCAGAGGACATAACAAACTTTTAAAATCACAGATTAGATGTGTTCTGAAAAAGAGTGGGAAAGGAATAGGCAGTACCCTATGGATACTTCAGAAATAGTTTCCTGCTCTCAAGTTTTCTCCTTGTGTTTTCCAGTGAGTATTTAGCAAGAGAGTCAGTTAATTAACATTTATCAATTATCAGCAGACTAGTTAATGCAGAGGGATCAGAATGCAGAATATTATCCTTGCCCTGTGTGAAATCAGAAAATTCTTGAGAGACAGTCATAAACACAGGGAAAAATAGTTTATAAAAATAATAAATGTAGCTCTTAACTTTGTTCTCTGTGTATCATGCCATTCTTTTTCATATTCAGATCCATTATTTTTGTCCGTTTAAGTTTTCTGTGCATTAGGACTCATATCCTTGAAGAGTCAGCAAGCCAAATGCCAAAGCAGATTTGATCACAAGTTATGCAGATGGTGATGATTTGATTAGGAATTTGCATACTGGGTTGTCAGCTGTGCTCTCTGTAGGACTTTTCTTCTTTCTGAGGTATAGTTTGACCAATAGTATTGAATGATACTTTGAAAATATCATGGTTTGATCAATAATGCAGTGATATACAACTTTTGATTTTTAAAACTCAATCTTATTGTCTTCTCAAACAAAATTACTGGTCATTTTTATTTCTTTTTAGCTTCCATCACATACGTACTTCCCATATAAAAATATACAACTACCTAACTAGTTACCATCTGCCACTGTAGAGAAAAACTCTTTTATGCTTTTCTTCTGAGTTATTGGGTATCAATCCACTATCTAGTAGGTATTCTCAATAAAGGAGAGAGAAAAAATTAACTGACAAGAAGAAAATGATGTATTGTACATTACAGACATAATATTTCTACAAAAATGGGTTAAATTCGTAAGAACTTGGTAAGTTAAAAGGCATTATGGATAATTCTTATTTTTATACAATTGCTTACTTAATTCTTGACTTAAAAATATATTAGCATATATTTGAGAAAGCATACTTGTAATTGATTGTATAGACTAGAAAATAATTTGCAGATATCATTTCTTTAATTTTTCAAAATGAAACAATGGATATTTGTAAGATGATTTAATGTTCAATTTTATTTTATATTCATGGCTCAATTATTGCATCACATATTTTATTGATTTCCAAATAAAAATGTTCACTGTTAAAATTATTAGAACTGGCTTTTGCCTTCAATCTGGTACTCTAACTTTAGCCATACTTTTGGAATGTATTCTTGGTTATTTGCCTATCTGTATTTCAAGATGGTGTCCTCCAATATGAATGTGGCCTCTTGGCTTTAGGAATAATGCCCTTTGTGTTCCTAAAATATTTTAGCATCCTGCAAAGATATTGCATTCATATAGTCTCTACAGAAAACAAGGATGCTTCCTATGTGTCTTTACCATTCTTGATGCACTATCAAGTTGAACCAATGAAGAAAATGATTTCCTCCAAGATACCACCCCATTAAGTTGATAACTTATATTTGCATTGGTTCATATGGAAATTTTAGCAGTATTACCTTTGTAGAATTTGTTTATTGCCATTCCTCAGGGTTCAGAAATGGACATCTCTTTGTGGTCTTAAACTATTCATGAGTCTACATCTATCTCCTGCAATATCATAGCAAGCTTGAGTGTTTTGCCTTTCTTTAATGACAAGGACCATCTTATGAAGTGTAGACTGAAAATGATGGCAATAACTATGCGTTGCATTATATTGCATGTAATAGTTTTGCCACAAATTTAGAAGTTTAAAATAACACCCACTTATTATCTTACACCCTCTGCAGTTCCAGAGTCCAGGCTTCAGCTAACAGAATCCTCTGCTTCAGGATCTTAAACTTGCAATCAAGGTGTTGGCCAAGGTTTCAGTCTCATATGAAGTCTGACTAAGGAGAAATATTCTTCTAAACTCCTGTGGTTGTTGACAAAACGCAGTTCTTTGCAGGCTAGTGGACTGTGGTTTTCACTGTCTTTATCACCCTTATCTCCTTGGCTTTCTAATGTGGTGACACATAGCATTGCAACTTGTTTCTCTAGGTCATCATAGGAGAAAGAATGTCTTCCTAATATGCGTGTTGCAGTGTTATACGGCAAAATCATGTACATGTAATCACATGTATCCTGTCAAATCAAAGCAAGTCATGGTCCTGCCACACTCAAGGTTGCAGGGGGCTGGGGGGAGTGATAACTTAAAGATGTAAAAGGCAGAAATCATAAAACTTACCTGAAAATCTCTGTCTCACAAAGAACCTCATCCCCCCAAATCTAGCTGAACCTCCTACTATTTGGCCACATCACCTCCTCCAATTTCTCAATCTGCTGTTCTTTGGACTTTGGCTGGATTCATTCTGGGAACTTTCTGTACCTGCCTAGACAAGGTGACATTGCCTGAAAGTTCACCCACCTGACCTGTGGAACTGCTTGTAACATAAGATGATTCCTGTGAGGATATTATTCTAAAAAAATAGACTTATTTTCATTCCAACTACTCTTTTAGTAGACAGGTATAATGACCTACCTATGAAGACAGAATCAAAGTATATTCAGCATGTCTTCCTCATCAGATATTACCTCAATGACATACATTTTAGTTAAGATTTTTTTTTCCATTTTGAGAACAGATGTGAACCATCTGTTTTCAATCAAAAATCCATATTAAATTACACCTTTACTTCTAGTGAGAAATGGGGAAACATCTTAAATGTAATTTGACTTGTGTATATGATTTCTTCATTAGATTTGCTTTCTTTTAGATATGTCAAAACCTCATGATCATGAATGCTGGTGATGTAGTGAAAAGATCAAGAATCTGTACATCATGTAAACCACTAGGAGCTATAGCAGTGAATCTGAATTTTACAGGTGTGTGCAAAGTGGATCACTAAGCAATTTGACCCATGTTAACATTATATGCCCATGTGATTCTTCTGTATTTTGAAGCAAGAATCAATTTAAGACAACTTTTGAATTTATTACTTGTCTATCTGACTTTCTGTATGTACCTGAAGAGTTGGGGCAAATAATTAGAACTTTTTATAAGTCCAATCCACAAAATCTTTAAGGTAAAGCTAAAACGGTAAAGGTAACTCTGATGCCTGATGAGGAAAATTTTCCATTCTTTCCAATTTTTATGGACAAATTCATTGGCTCCAGAGAGAGAATTTACTCTATATGATCAAGAGCTTTTGTGCCAAAGAGGGGATGTACCATCTATTTTCAAACAGAAGATAGCCTGTCTTAGTAGTCAAACAGCTAGGCTAGTCTTATGACAAAAGTATCTTTATCATTCCAAGACATGATAGAGGATTATTTCTCTTCCTGTTCATTAGATGTAATGTCAGCATAGCTCTGCAGTAACACAATTCCAGGAGATGCAAGAGAGAAGAAAGGAGAAAGCAGATTAGCCTAGCTGTGATAATCCTCCTTTGGGCCAGTATGTGCTTCCCTCTGGAGAAAGCACTGCTGTCCCTTTGATGGTACCTGCATCCATCAAGGATATCTGGCCTTTTGCAGATATCCTCAGTCTCTAACACAGCCTTGACCTGAGTCCCAGGCAGTCCTATCTGTCCAAGTCACAGCCGGAGATTTCTAGCAGGACTTTACTTGTAATAGATAAAAAATTACACTCTATCAAAATCACACATTTTTCTTTGCCTTTTATATTTTTATCATGTTAACAGCATAACATATTCCCAAATGTTCAAAACACTGATCTTAGAGAAAAATGTAAGTTGAAAGAGGTGGATCTTTGGGACTGGAGAAGTCAGAGATTTCAGAATCTTGGATGTGAGCTAAGTAGGCACCAGCCTCATTTGTTCATGTGCTCTCCGTCCTCAGGTGAAGCACTGAAAGACACTGCATGGAGTGTGAGGCCCAATCAAGCAGGGAGATGCTGGCCAGGTTTCTCTTATAGGCCAGAAAATCAGGTGAAGAGCGTTGTACATCTTAGATGTCAAAGACGAAGACTATGGGCAGAAAGACCTCCCTACCTTAGCTTATGGAGAGTGGGGGTAAGAATGAAGTCCGGTTGCCTCTTAACACCACCAAATGCTGGGGACAGTTGTGTCACACTCTGAGCCCTCAGGCACAGAGACACGTCAGACTTTCAAAATCTCTCCTATTGAATGGCTGAAGGCTATGGAAATCGTGTCAGATCTCACTTCTGCGTCTGTCTTATAGAGAGAGAAAGGCTGGGGTACCTCAGAAAGTCAGGTAACCCAAAACTTACTGAAAGACATGGAATAATACTGCACGGGGGGCAGGGGGGCGGAATTCCAGAAGATAACGTTAAAAAGATAAAACAAAAAATCAGTGTTGTGTGTGACTGAGTACAAATTATGTGATCGGACTCCTCTACATGCTGGGGATGCCTCAGATTCTGAATTCTTATGCTCAGTTGGAAGAAGATGGGCCACAAACAAAACAGCCAAGTAAATGATGTTTTAAATTATATGGGGATGCTTTTTTTTCCCCCAAAGAAAATTAGAGTAAACAGAGAAAATAGTGAAACTGCATTTGTGGGATACAGGAATAGGATTGAAATTTTACATAGAGTGGTGGTCATGACCTTTCTAACGAAGGTGACATATGGCACATTGGTAAGGAAGATGACAGAGTGAGTAATGTGACTAGTTACCTGAAAGCAGAGTCTATTAGGCAAAGTGAGCAACGCTTAAAAGTCCTGAAATGCGAATGTGTCAGGAGAGGAAACAGTAAGTATGAAGGTTCTGCAGTTGGTAAATGCTAGAACAGCCAAGAGGCTAGTGGGGTTAGTAGAGAATGAGGAAGCCAGTGACTGATAGGGAGTGGGTAAGAGATACTCTTTTAAGTCACTGTTAGAACTCAGAGCTCATTGCCTGAGAAATGAGAAAATACTGAAAGTCCTAAGAAAACAAGTGAGATGATGTGACATGTTTTAGCAGAATCAATTCAACTACTGTATTGAGTGATTTTTTTAATTCTTATTACAGTGATTCTTTTTTTTTTTGATTTTCTTCTCTAAATGTTCTATATTTCTCATATCATAATTAAAATTAAACTATCATTTTTGTTGTTGTTGTTTTTGTTAACACTAGGGCCAGAAGCTGGAACAAAAATCTCATTATTTTCAGGTACTCTGAAAGAAAGACCTGGCAACAGTAAGGCATTGTTATTATAATGTAACAATAGCTCTATCACACACATACACACACATACACACACACAAACACACTGCTGCTGCTGCTGCTAAGTCGCTTCAGTCGTGTCGGACTCTGTGCGACCCCATAGACGGCAGCCCACCAGGCTCCCCCATCCCTGGGATTCTCCAGGCAAGAGCACTGGAGTGAGTTGCCATTTCCTTCTCCAATGCATGAAAGTGAAAAGTGAAAGTGAAGTCGCTCAGTCGTGTCCGACCCTCAGCGACCCCATGGACTGCAGCCCTTTAGGCTCCTCCGTCCATGGGATTTTCCAGGCAAGAGTACTGGAGTGGGGTGCCATTGCCTTCTCCAACACAAACACACACACACACACACACACACACACAAAATAGAATCTATGGCAGTGAT
The DNA here is from genome assembly GCF_055505025.1 of Bos grunniens. Lineage (NCBI taxonomy): Eukaryota > Metazoa > Chordata > Mammalia > Artiodactyla > Bovidae > Bos > Bos grunniens. The sequence continues at coordinate 140,017,981 of NC_141165.1, forward strand.
CAAGCAAATGTTACCTAAATTTGGGGAAACTATTGATACATATATTTATACAAGCTTATGTATAGTATAGATATATCATCTGTTGGCAGCTGTGTCGTGGTAATAGTTCAAACTAAGTAAAAAATCTCTTTTGCAGAGAAGATCATGAAAGTAATACTGCCTCAATCTGCTCCCTGAAAAGGGAAACTTTTCAGAGGCACTTATCACATTCCTCCTACGATCCTGAAAAGCCATGAATGCTCCTCAATTTATTGTTTTGCTTTTTAAAAAATCACTGTTGCTATTCTGTGAAGCAAATGGAACTCACAGGCTGTGACCAGAGTCCCTTGTTCTTAAGTAAGATTCCTCAGAAACATTTGTATTCCTGATGTAGATTATCTATTACAACATGCCAGGAATATTTACCATGCTTGCAAATTACCTATGAGAGTGCTCACTCTATCTAAAATTATTGTTGCTTGCTTTTAATGTTTCTGTACTAACAAAAATAAATCTGGCACCACATTGCTGCACATAAGTTATAATTGAATATCTTGGCAAAGCCCCGATTTCTGGCCCAGTCAAGTTATGGTCAATGTTCTTGTTTTTTTATTGGTAGTGAGTTCATGTGTGGGTCAGTACACAACTAAAAATGAGTAAGCTGACCAATAAATAAGTAAAAGAAGACTATGTTTGAACCAATAATGATAGTATTCTGTGAGTTAAAGATCATAATTAATTTTCTACAGTATAACTGGTCTATTGAAAGAAAAACATGATAACATTAAAAGTTAGTAAAACCATTTGATGGGCCTCTGTTGTTGATGTACTGGATATTCTTCCCCATCATGGCTAAAAGAATCTAAAATATTTAATACCCAGACAATATGCTCTATTTTTTTTAAGTGGCAAAGTTTTAATTAAAATAAAATTCATTCTGAAAGTCAAGTTTCTTTTTATTCTGTAGTTTCATTTATTAAAATATTTTCAGGACTTCCCTGCTGGTCCACAGGCTAAGACTCTGCAAGGGGGGCTGGAGGGAACTAGATCCCATAGGCTGCAACTAAGACTTCACATGACACAGCTAAAGATTTTGCATGTCATAATGAAGAGTGGAGACCCACCATATGCTGCGACTAATACCTGGCACAGCCAAGCAAATAAATAAATATTTTAAAAAATGTTTTCAAAGATGGGACACAGTATCTGAAAAAATGAAAGCAGTCATCTTTTTCAGTATTATATTTTCCCTGGAAATGTAAATATGTTAAAGTCAGAAGCTAAGTAGCAGTGCTTTTCAATGGATAAGAAATAGAAGCCTACCAAGAAAATTTATAAATTGTTAATGAATGTTAACTGAGTAAATTGACTAGCATTAACTGACTAAATTAAATATAAACCTTTAAAAGTAATAAAGATAATGCTTTCTGACCTCTACTTCAATTCTATATGGGATAATTTGAAGAGTCTAATTTTCATGTGTCACATGGAGTGGAGATTTCTAAAAATTTTATAAGTCTGTGAGCATTGTAGGATGGGTGATTAAGAATGAAGAATGAGTATCCAGTTTGTGAATTTAAGGGAATTATCATGAGAAAGTTAAAGCAACAGGCCTCAACTCTTTAGAAGTATTTCCCTCGAGATTTTTACTTAGTCACTGGTGCTACCAAACACTTTCTCATTCAGAAAGCTGAATGAAACAGTTGAGGGAAAACAAAATAAGCCCAATTTCCATTGACAAAGGCTCCCACAGAGTCTATTGTTTCTGACTCACTAACCTTGTGGGTGATGGGCAAGTTTGCCAGGCCTCCCATCTCAGATTATAAGAATACAAGTGCAATCACTATAAAGAAGATTTTGTTTCATAATGTACTTGCACTGTTTGGTACTCAGTCAGCATCTTCTAAGGCTGCTTTAAGACTTTCTTAAAGAGTGAATGCATACAAATGGATGCCCATAAACAGAAGAATTATGTTTTGAGACAAGTCTGGTAACATTTACCAGTCATCAGTTGCTTTTCTTTTTTGCAGCTTTATTGAGGTATCACTGACAAAGTGTAAGATACTTAAAGTGTACAATATGAAAATTTGATATATGAATACATTTTGAAAGGATTTTTCCCCATCAGCTTAATGAACACATCCATCATCTCATAGATTTACTTTTTTTTTTGGTGATTACATATAAGATATACTCTAGGACTTCCTCGGTGTTGAAGTGGATAAGAATCCACCTGCCAGTCAGGTGAGCTGGATTTGGTCTCTGGTCCAGGAAGATTTCCTGGGCTGTGGAGACACTGAGCTACTGTGCTGTAACTACCGAAACCAGCACTCCCTAGAGCTTGTTCTTGGCAATAAGAGAAGCCACGTCAACGAGAAGCCTAAGCACTGAACTAGAGTAGCCCCCACTCACTGAAACTACAGAGAAGCCCGTGCAGCAACGAAAATCCAGTGCAACCAAAAATAAATAATTAATTTAAAGAAGATCTACCCTCAGCAAATTACAATTACAATCAACTTTAGTCACCTGTAGAAAGTGTGTATCCCTTTTCAACCTTTCTCTATTTCTCCCATCCCCAGCTCCCAGTCAACCACTTCTATTTTGTCAGCATCACAGGAAAACTGCAAGGATATGTGAATGATGCTTTCTTTAGGAAAAAGGTGGGAAATTAGGTTAATGAAATAAATGTATATGTTTCAGGTTTATTAGAAAAGAAAACAGAACTTATCCACTTTACTTCCTTGTGGAAACCTGGTCTTAAGTGTTCATTTACTGAACCCATGTGAAGGGGTGTGGGAGATGGGATAAACTGTTTTTGATTTTTCTATCCATAGTTTCCACAGCAATGGACCATGTTTCAACGAGAAGTTATTTTGGTTGGCAGGGAATGGAATTACAACTTCACAATATTCTCTACATTTGTGCAGCACATCTGTTCTGGAAGGAGAAGTCATCTCCAAAACACTAGTAAACATCACACAGATATGAGCATACTTTGTCCTACTGAAATTCTTGAACTTCTTAGAGAGTCAAAAATAACTTTTCCTCTGAACCATGTATACAACTCATGTTCTTTGCTGGGAAAATTTTACTAGGAAGGGCAAAACTCCTTTGGGTTGCCTGGCTAGTAGAGTTGGGAAAGACTTTCTAGAAACATACAGAAGATATTAGTCCTCATTGAGACCTTAGTTTGCCTTAAAAGATTTTACCAATGCATCTCTCATTCCTTTGTCATAATTCATATCTTTTCTATATGTTTCTCTTACAATTCCTGCATTATATTTATATCTATCTATTGATTTCCAGAACCAAGAGAGGAGAGGGAGAGACAGTGAGAGAGTGCGAATACTTTACCCTTTGGTGGCAGGATAAAAAGAGCAGAGAAACCTTAATTTGTTTACTTATTCACCTGCTAACTTCTGTTCTCAAACTTGATGGAGCCATCACTGTGCAAAATTTTCTTGGCTGAATTTCTTAGAAAATCAGACTCTTCCCAAACCACATACTGTTCAGAAATCCTTTAGTGATAATTGGTTGTTTTTGCCATTAGTCCAAGGAAATGCTCTTCTCTTTGCCATGCCCTCAAGAAAACTGTCTCTTCTCAAGAAACAGTGAATGATAATTTCAGTTGTTAAGAGATAGATGCTATCCCGAAAAGTAACAGTTGTCTTTTATTTCCTGTTTAAGATAATTATTAGGTATTTATTATCCTAATTTCTTAGTCTTCTGCTGTTTAAATAACTTTTCTAGAATTCTTTTTTTCCAGAAATGTGGACCCCAACAAAGCCCTTCTTCCTTCAGTAACTCCACCTCTTCATAATCTCTGATGAAGCGCACCAGAGAGGTCTGTTTGTGGTCAAGCACAGAAGACACTGCCCAGGTGCTCTCTAGCATTGGGCCTGTTGAGTTGGCTGTGCTCTCCCATACCTTACATGACTAATAACATGTAACATTATTATGTAACAATAACATTATTTTTTTCAGCATGATAACCAGTATCTTTTATTTCTCTATTCAAAATCTTTGCAAGTAGCAAACATGCAACATTTCTTATGGTATAGAGTAAGACGTAAAAACTAAAAAAAAAAAAAAAAGTTCAATAATTTTATTGCTTTCCATTGATGTAACTGATGCAACATACTTTCATAGCTATTGAGAATGGTTTAGGTATTAACGTGTCATGCAACATCAGCAACAGTTGTTGAGCCAACTGTTTTCCCTGATGAAGGACAGATCCTCACACAGCATGTGGCAATGTAGTCCTGGCCAGCAAAGCAGGATTTTTCAAAGATTCCTTATTATCTCCTCCCCTCACAGACTCTGTACTCCTCAAATCATATATTTTCATTCAAACAATTTTTACTGAAAATTTTGCCACAGGGATGGGATAGGGAGGGAGGTGGGGGAGCTCAGGATGGGGGGATATATGTGTATCTGTGGATGATTCATGTTGCTATATGGCAAAAACTATCACATGTTTTAAAGTAATTATCCTCCAATTAAAATGAATGAATTAATTAAAAAATTTTCCAGGAAGTTCTAACATGGATGTTAAATAATGACAGGGCAAAATTACTTTTTGTTTTGGTCTATCCTTCTGTAATGATCTTGTGAACCTTAACTGTTCTTTCTTAAAAGGGTCATCTCAATTTCTGCTGGTGTAGAACATGGATTTGCTATTGTGCCCTAGACTAGACATTTCTTGAGTTATAACTTACTACCATGTAACCACTCCCCCACCCCCACATACACACATCCTGGTCTGAATGTTTGCCAGTGAAGATTCTTTAGAACAATGTGAAAAATAAAGATCTTCTTCAGTCAGTCACTCAGGCATGTCTGACTCTTTTTTACATTTTGAATTGTAGCCCTCCAGTCTCCTCTGTTCATAGAGTTTTATAAAAAAGAATACTGGAGCAAGTTGGCATTTCCTACTTCAGTGGGTCTTCCCTGGGTGAAACCAGGGATCACCTATTACCTTTCATATAGGTTTAATCAATTATTTTTTGTATGAAGACAAGAAATTCTCTGCTCTTGCGATTTAATCAGCAGATGAATGGATAAGAAGCTGTGGTACATATACACAATGGAGTATTACTCAACCATTAAAAAGAATACATTTGAATCAGTTCTAATGAGGTGGATGAAACTGGAGCCTATTATACAGAGTGAAGTAAGCCAGAAAGAAAAACACCAATACAGTATACTAATGCATATATATGGAATTTAGAAAGATGGTAACAATAACCTTGTATACGAGACAGCAAAAGAGACACTGATGTACAGAACAGTCTTTTGGACTCTGTGGGAGAGGGAGAGGGTGGGATGAGTTGGGGGAATGGCATTGAAACATGTATAATATCATATATGAAACGAGTCGCCAGTCCAGGTTCGATGCACGATACTGGATGCTTGGGGCTGGTGCACTGGGACGACCCAGAGGGATGGTATGGGGAGGGAGGAGGGAGGAGGGTTCAGGATGGGGAACACGTGTATGCCTGTGGCAGATGTTCTGCCATATACTGAAATGAATCTGCCACAGGCATACACGTGAACCCTCCTCCTTCCTCCCTCCCCATACCATCCCTCTGGGTCGTCCCAGTGCACCAGCCCCAAGCATCCAGTATCGTGCATCGAACCTGGACTGGTGACTCGTTTCATATATGATATTATACATGTTTCAATGCCACTCTCCCAACTCATCCCATTTTTACTGCAATGTTTTTACATGTTGTATTGATCCCAGGATCAAGACAATTCTGTGGAGGAGGTAATGGCAACCCACTTCAGTATTCTTGCCTGGAAAATCCCATGGACAGAGGAGCCTGGCAGGCTACACTCCATGGGATTGCAAAGAGTCAGAAATAACTGAGTGCACATACACACACACACACACACACACAAGACATATTTAAAATGCAAAAACAAGGCATTCACTTTATAGAAAGCATTCAAATACAAAAATAGAAGAAAATCCAATGATATTTAGAGCTGAAGATATAAATCATCTCATCTGCATTTTGTTCTGAGTTCTACATTTAAGATGAATGTAGATACTTAAATGTTATCAATAACAAATACAAGAGAACATGGTATATTTTAGTTGAAAGAATATTTGAAGGTCCCAAATATGTCTTCTGTGTTGGGTTAGTCAGTTCCTAGGTTTGCTAGTACTTCAGTCATAAACAATGACTACAAGGAAGAAGAAGAAACTAGAACTGAGTGCAATTCATGTGTAAGAGGACTCATCCAACCATAGGACTAAGCCTTCATTACAGATAGTAATCTGCAGAGGACGAGTTGCTTTTGGACTTCATTTGTGCAAATTCTTTTATCTAGAGTGTCTGATGGGAGAATGGTCTTATGCTGCCAGGCATTACGTGGCACTGAGCACAAACAAGCCAGCATGTTACAGAATTCTGGCTCCCAGTGGTAAGACCCATTTGAATGAAGAACACTACCAAAGCCAAGGGGGACAAGGAACAGGATTCAGTATTTTTAAAGGAGGCTGGAAACGAGTCTGTCTTGTGAGGGATCTGGCCAACCTTGCTGTGCTCAAGCAGTGTGTGCTGTGAGATTTTAAAGAATAGAACAATAGGGAGCCTAAACTGAAAGCATACCAAGGACAGGAAAGTCATGGCCAAACTCAGAGACGTTAGAAATGACTGCAACCAAGACATACTCATGGGATGTACTACATCTACAAATCATCTGGATATCATCTTAAATATTCACCAAAATTTCTATATTCATGAGTCTGAACAAATGGAAGCTTTTTTGAGTTAGGAAAACATATTTATTTTAGAAACCAAGAAAATGAAACATACAACTGTGTGTCCAACAACAAAGTTTCAAATTTTTATTGGAGGGAAAGGGTTTAGCTAGGTAAAGCCTTAGGAACGATTCTCTTTCAGGGTCTTAAGTCTATTCCAAAGGTCTCATTATGACAATCTATAAATATGAAAAACACTCTGGGTGTCTGTTGCTTTTGCCTCAGACCTGGCCAAAATCTCTGCCTGTAATATCCTGTTAAGTTAGATGGGAAATGCCTTCCTTGAATGAGTAAGGCTATTTTAACATTGAAAAGATTTCAAATTAAGTGTGTAAAACATTGAAAAAAATAAAAATCAATCATTTTATTTACATTTATGAGTTAAAAAACTGTGCATATTTGATATTTTGTATTCTTGTGACATTTAAGAGAATTATTCCGCAGTGTATCAACTGTGTAATTCCATTGTGCAGGTACAATTAAAGAATTGATTAAAACTTAAGATATTAAATTAAGCTCTTCTTAAACTTCTTCAAACCATTATAATATTTTTGAGAAATATAAATATCATCACATTTACTCATAAGACTTCATACTTAAAAGAGAATACAACACGTTAGGTTATAGTGCAGCTTAGAATTTCTGAAAATATTAAGTCAGCAAATGGATAAGACTTTACTCCAAAGCTTCTCAAGGTGAATAAAATTTGATACATTTAACAGAGAATTAAAAAACAGATTTTCTGAATTGTTTAGTAAATTAAAATATAGTTCTTCTTAAGAAAAAGAAATCTTGTTGAAGACTCCTTTACTTGCACAAATCATCCTTACAGGTAATAATAAGTCATGCCATGAATAGAAAGAAACACAATTTAGTGTTTCTGCTGAAAAGTATTCTGGGAAACCAAATGCCAGGTTTCTGGCAAATGGCTAGAGGTCTGGATATCAGTTTTCTGATAGCTTTCTGATAGATTTTTATATCAGATAATAGTAGACATAAACGGCACTTATAATAATATGTTAATATTAGGATTTGGGAAAGGTAAGAACTTTTATAACCACATATGGTCACACACTTCATGGGGTTTTTCATCTTCCTTTAGCCAAATAAATGAAAGGTGTGGAGCATCTCACATAGTTATCTCCGCTATTATTATTTTTGGTTAAATGAAAGTGAAATACATACCAGAGAAAAATTCATATAAATAACATATCTCCAAATATCTTTAATAACTAAAATATATATCTTAAATAACTAGCATTACCTTGTATTTGAAATAGTTATTTTAAATCCCAAAAGACGATGTTGTGGAAGTGCTACACTCAGTATGCCACCAAATTTGGAAAACACAGCAGTGGCCACAGGGCTGGAAAGGGTCAGTTTTTATTCCAATCCCACAGAAAGGCAATGCCAAAGAATGCTCAAACTACCACACAATTGCACTCATCTCACATGCTAGTAAAGTAATGCTCAACATTCTCCAAGCCAGGCTTCAGCAGTATGTGAACTGTGAACTTCCAGATGTTCAAGCTGAATTTAGAAAAGGCAGAGGAACCAGAGATCAAATTGCCAACATCAGCTGGATCACCGAAAAAGCAAGAGAGTTCCAGGAAAATATCTACTTCTGCTTTATTGACTATGCCAAAGTCTTTGACTGTGTAGATCACAACAAATTGTGGAAAATTCTTAAAGAGATGGGAATACTAGGCCACCTGACCTGCCTCCTGAGAAATCTGTATGCAGGTCAGGAAGCAACAGTTAGAACTGGACATGGAACAGCAGGATGGTTCCAGATAGGGAAAGGAGTACATAAAGGCTATGTATGGTCACCCTGCTTATTTAACTTATATGCAGAATATATCAGGAGAAACGCTGAGCTGGATAACGCATGAGCTGGAATCAAGATTGCCGGGAGAAATACCAATAACCTCAGATATGCAGATGACATGACCCTTATGGCAGAAAGTGAAGAATGAATAAAGAGCCTCTTGATGGAAGTGAAAGAGGAGAGTGAAAAAGTTGGCTTAAAGCTTAACATTCAGAAAACTAAGATTGTGGCATCCAGTCCCATTGCTTCATGGCAAATAGATGGGGAAACAATGGAAATAGTGAGAGACTTTAATTTTGGGGGCTCCAAAATCACTGCATATGATTATTGCAGCCTTGAAATTAAAAGACGCTTGCTCTGAGGAAGAAAAGTTGTGCCTAACCTAGACAGCATATTAAAAAGCAGAGGCATTATTTGTTCATCTACTCAAAGGTATGGTTTTTCCAGTAGTCATGTATAGATGTGAGACTTGGACTATAAAGAAAGCTGAACACCAAAGAATTGATGCTTTTGAACTGTGGTGTTGGAGAAGACTCTTGAGAGTCCCTTGGACTGCAAGGAGATTCAACAAGTCCATCCCAAAGGAAATCAATCCTGAAAATCCATTGGAAGGACTGATGTTGAAGCTGAAGCTCCAATACTTTGGCCACCTGATGCAGAGAGCTGACTCATTTGAAAAGACCCTGATGCCGGGAAAGATTGAAGGTGAGAGGAGAAGGGGACAACAGAAAATGAGACAGTTGGATGGCATCACCGACTCAATGGACATGAGTTTGAGTTAACTTCAGGAGTTGGTGATGGACAGGGAGGCCTGTTGTGCTGCAGTCCATGGTGTTGCAAAGAGTTGGACACGATTGAATGACTGAACTGAACGAATCCCTGCATTTGCTTAGTGAAAATATATATTATTTAATATAAATATTGATTCATCTACAAGTCATTAATGCTATATTCTGAATAAAGTCTGTAATTCAAAATAAGTATTTATTTTTAGAACTTTAGCATGGAAAACAAGCTCTGAAATCCTTAAAAGTTATTTCATAACTATTTTAAAAGTATAGCTTCTATATATTTTGGTTTTGATATTCCTCTTAATTATTACTGTTCTTGATATAAAATGTCTAATGTTTCCATATAATCTGAACAGAAAAATGGAAAAAAAATTCTTTAATTAAAATGTTATGTCATTTTTGAACAAGCCAGGCATAAAAAATTGGCTTAATTTTGATGTCCCAAATTTTGTGATTATAAAGCTAAAAACTATTTAGGCTAAAATTTTATGTATAGCCTATTTTTTAAAAAGTCAAAGTAAAATAAAATTTTTCCATAAATCTTTTTTTAGCAGAGAGTAATTTTGGAACTTTTAGCTATATATTTGAATTTAAAACCCTTATTTTAAAATGGCTATTCAAGGCACCAGAGTTAATATTTTTATGCTTGAATCAACCCCAGTGTCTCAGATGATAAAGAATATGCCTGCAATGAGGAAGACCTGGGTTCGATCCTGGGTCAAGAAGATGCCCTAGAGGAGGAAATGGCTACTCCCTCCAATATTCTTGCCTGGAGAATTCCATGGGCAGAGGAGCCTGGTGGGCTATAGTCCATGGGATCGCAAAGAGGCAGACATAACTGAACAACTATCACCGTCATTTTCTTTTAGTTTAGTACACTTATATGTTCTTTTTCATTCTTTTCAAAAATATGTTATATTATACACTTGTAATTGACAAATAGGATGACTGAAAAATTCATTTAGAAGACTGGTGAATGTAGAAGTCACAAGTGGCTGATGAGTACTGTCTTTCCCCTAAATTCCTCTTCCCTACATTTTTCATTCACTTACAAATAGAGGGTGAGCCAGAAAATGACAGGGATTTTCCTTTAGGTTCTTCTCTCTAACACAGAAATCAGTGTTCCGTGGTTCTAGGCAGTAGCCTAGTCAAATAGGAAATGTCATTCAGAATGTTTTCTCTTTTTTCTGTTCTTTTGAGGATGCTTTCATGTTAAATCAAAATGAAATACAGGTCAACAAAACCATCAAACAAAACAAAACAAAGCACTCCCGATATTAATATGGTCCAGAAGCCATAATCATGCAATTGCTACACAACCAGACGAGCTGTAAATTTTCAGTTGTAAAGAAATTACTTTTAAGCTAATATATACACAGCTGCTTATCAACATTAAGATCCATATTTTCAGTAAGACTCATCGATGTGAAACTCAGAATGCTACATAGGCATGATCTCATTGTTTTGACACCATAATTGTTATACGAGAAGAGTAGGCATTTTCATCATCCTAATGATAAGAAAACAAAGGTGAAAACACAGTGTTTTGTCCAAGTGACTGAGGAAAGAAAGAATTGCACAGCTACAGTCTCATCGTAACTTGTTCCCTTTGTATACTTCATCTAGATAAAATTATATTTACAAGTACCATCTATATTAATAGATTTTTTAAAATACATTAAATATTATATATTATTATATTAATAATAATATATTAACATAATATATTATATATAATATATATTAATTAATAATATATATATGTATTATTATATAATATATATAATATAAATTATATATATTATCATATATCAGCTCTGCCCTGTTTACTTTATGTGAACTGTTTTATTAAACTTCCAGAAAAGTCACATGAAGGAATTATTGTTCTAATCCCCATTTTACTGATGAGACTGTGAGTACTAAAGAGTGAAATATATCATTCAAAGTCAACAGTCGTAAGCACAGAGCCATGAGTCAAACTCGACACTCCCATGTAAAAACTCATGCACTTACTTAAGCTCCTTGCTGGCTGTAATGGACTGAATTGGGTACTGGTAAAATCAGATGTTGAAACCCTACCCCATAATGTGACCATATTTGGAGATATGGCTGATAAGGAAGTAACTAAGGTTAAATAAGGTCATAGAGTAGAACTTTAATTAAATAGGACTAGTATCTTTAAAAGAAGACGAGACCCCAGATGCATGTGCAGAAGGAAGGCCATGCGAGGGCACAATGTAAAGGCAGTTTGGTCAGAAATCAGTACTTTTGGCACCTTGAACTTGTACGTCCACTCTCTAGGACTCTGAGAAGATAAATTTCTGTTGTTTAAGTAACCATGTCTGTGGTATTCTCTTAGGGTAGTCTGGGCTGGCTAATTCAATGGCATCTTGTTGAATGACTGGGTGCCAGGATTTCTGATTTTGGTCCTCACCTGACTGTCTTGAAGATGTATACTCTGAACAGAAAACATTTGCCTTTACAATCCCTGTTCCTTCTCCTGCTCTTGTTTATTTTATTTTGTTGTTGTAAGCTATCAGATCAGATCAGTCGCTCAGTCGTGTTTGACTCTTTGTGACCCCATGAATTGCAGCACACCAGGCCTCCCTGTCCATCACCAACTCCTGGAATTCCCTCAGACTCACGTCCATGGAGTCAGTGATGCCATCCAGCCATCTCATCCTCTGTCGTCCCCTTCTCCTCCTGCCCCCAATCCCTCCCAGCATCAGAGTCTTTTCCAAAGAGTCAACTCTTCGCATGAGGTGGCCAAAGTACTGGAGTTTCAGCTTCAGCATCATTCCTTCCAAAGAAATCCCAGGGCTGATCTCCTTCAGAATGGACTGGTTGGATCTCCTTGCAGTCCAAGGGACTCTCAAGAGTCTTCTCCAACACCACAGTTCAAAAGCATCAATTCTAAGGGAATACTTAAAGGTTATTGGTAATTTGTGCTACTGCAAAGAACTGGGAAAAACCTTTTGTTTTTTCTCACATCCATGAGTGCTCAGTCATGTAAGACTCTTTGCAACCCCATGGACTGTAGCCCAACAGCTTTCTCTGTCCATGAGATTTCCCAGGCAAGAATATTGGCGATCTCTTGGGGATCTTCCTGACCCAGGGATCAAACCTGCATCTCCTACATCTCCTGCATTGGCAGGCAGATTCTTTACTATGGAACCACCATGGAAGCCTATGTTTTTTGTTTATTGAACCTGAAAGGACTGATAAAAGCATGCTTTCCTTTGGTTGTCTGCGTCACTATGCTATGTATGATATTTCAAGTCTTTCCCACTGTTGGTCATGCCTGGAAGAGCAGTATTAGTAGAGCAGATGTCAAAAGAGACATACTAACAATGAAACAGGCAACCAGAATATAATGACTCAAACCAAAGAGAGTGCTAGTGGCTAAATTGTTACTATTAATTTCATAAATATTTAATCTGACCACAATTTCAAGTAAAACTTACATACTTACTCATGTATATATATGTGTGTCTGTCTGCTTTGGCATATATATGTGTGATTGTGTACATGAGAATTCTGGGTTTACATTACCATCATTAAATATTTCTCTGGAGGGCCATGAGGGCAGAAACATAAGCTTGATTTCTTTAGACCCTCAAGTGGCCATTCTAAATTTTATATTTGTGAGTGGTCCAATGCACAGTCACAAGATTAATGTGCTGCAGTTTCTGGATCCTTCTAGTGAAACTAATTCTCTGGATGCATATTGTTTATGGATTTTATGTTACCTTCTTAAAAGAGAAAGAAAGAGAAAAAACTTCAGAACTTGTAAACTAAAATCAATACAGATAATAACTTTTCAAACTGAGAAGCTGGAATATCTTTGTTCATTTTGTTCTTGTGGGTTAGACATCCTTCTCCCTAAATGACTTCATGCTTTCTTTGTGTTTCTTCCTCTTGTTCTTTTTCTGGTTCAACATACCTCATTTTCTTGCTCTTGTTTTTCTGTCTCCCACACAGAAAATCATGTTGGATTTCATATGATTACTTGACTAAATAACATCACTGAAACTGGCACAGGAGGAGGCAGGAACCCATTTATTTCACAGTGTGATAGTGATTGTTCAATATCTAGAAGAGAGCAATAATAGTGCATATGGAACACACTTTTTATGTATGATCATTTTTTGAAAGATTTAATCTCTAATAGCGTCTTGTTTAGAGTTTTTTAAAATATTATTAAATGAACTGAGGTCTAGAGAGATGTTTGTAAACATTAAAAAAAAATTCAATACCCTTACAGTGTAAATTTTAATATAAATAGCAATTTTAGAAACCATCCCAAAGGTTTGGGTAACTGAATACATTTCCTTGGCTAAATCCTGTGGTTGTGTTAGACTGAGACTATATTCTTAAATAGAAGACATATTTAACTACTATAAATGTTCTTTATAAATTATGACTTTCCTTTAAGATAAGATACAAAAGAAACCTTAATGCTTTTTCCTTTATGGTCTAAGCCATAAAGAACATAAAATTCATTCTGACAATTTTATTATCCACATATTTTCCCTTCTATCAAGCTAAAATAGTTGTATTAAATCTATACTGAATCTAAATGTTTTTACATTTATTTACTCAGACTGTTCTGCAGCCTTTTAAATTCCGAGGACATTTACTCTACTTAAGAGTCAGAAAAATATTGTTTTCAGGAAGTACTGGAGACTTGTGGTTTAACTAAATCTGACTTTCTAATGAGAATCAAGTGATGAAAGTGACTAGTGGCAATTGTGATCACTCATCCTAGGTAGCTCCACCTCAAGACCAATGAGATATATTCATCCTATTCCACTTGAAATAAAATCCCCCAAATTTTGCTAATCATGCTGATAAATTAGGAAATGGAAGCTTTTACTCCCATATTTGCATTGCCCTTTCTTCTAGTGATCACAATTATCTTTTCTAAATAATTTTATATATCTATTTATGGAACTGTTGGGTCTTTGTGGCTCTGAGGGCTTTTCTTTAAAAAAGTTGCAGTGCACAGGGTTCTCATTGCTATGGCTTCTGTTGTTCCAGAGGACAGGCTCTAGGCCATGTGGGCTGAATTCAGTAGTTGTGGCACATGGGTTTAGTATTAGATTGGTGCAAAAGTAATTATGACTTTGAACCCTGAATTTCAAGTCATTATAACTAGACTCAAACACATTTTATTAATCAAAATGGGAACCATTAAAATCATTTTTGCCAAAGAGAATAAGCTTGTTTATTCCTGTAGCATAAAAATCCATGCTTTGGGATTCAGTGAACTCTTGGAAAGCATTTTCTTCATCCTGCTAGTTGTGGACACACTTTCCCTGGAAAAAAGTTGTCAAGATGCTTGACTAAGTGGTAGTCAGTTGGTGAGATGTCAGTTAAATATAGCAGATAAGGCAAACCATTGTAGCCCAATTCGTTTAACATTTGAAGCATTGGTTGTGCCATGCATTGTGGGGCGTTGTCATGGAGAAAAATTGTGTCCTTTCTGTTGACCAATGCTGGCTGTAGGCATTGAAGTTTTCAATGCATCTCATCGATTTGCTGAGCATACTTCTCAGATGTAATTGTTTTTTTCCAGGATTTAGAAAGCTGTAGTGTATCAGACAGGCAGTAGACCACCAGTGACCATGACCCTTTTATTGGTACAAGTTTGTCTTTGGGAAGTGCTTCGGAGCTGCTACTTCATCCAACCACTGAGCCGGTCATTGCTGATTGTTGTATGAAATCATTTTTCACCGCACGTCACAATCTGATAGAGAAATGGTTCATTGTTGTTGTGTAGACAACAAGATAAGATAACACTTCAATTTATTTATTTTTAATTACAGTCAGTTCAGGAAGCACTCAGTTTCTGAGCTTTTTCACCTTTTCAATTTGCTTCAAATGTCAAATGACTGTAGAATGGTCAACACTGAGTTCTTTGGCAACTTCTTAGTAGCTGTAAGAGGACCAGCTTTGATGATCCTCTCAGTTGGTTGCTGTCAACTTCCAATGACTGGCCACTGTGCTCCTCATCTTCAAAGCTATCATCTTCTTTGCAAAACTTCTTGAATCACCACTGCACTTTCCCTTTGTTAGCAGTTTCTGGGCCAAATGTTCTGTTGATGTTGCAAGTTGTCTCTGCTGCTTTATGACACACTTTGAACTTGGATAAGAAAATTGGTCAAATTTGCTTTTTTGCCTAACATCGTTTCCCTAGTCTGAAATACATATAAAATAAATGGCAAGTAATAATTCATTAGTAAAAATATAAAGCAAGAAATGCACATTAAAATGACATATAGCATAACCACATTTATGTAAGAACGTAGTCCAATATCAAATCGCAAAGTTTAACAATGCAAAATCCAAATTACTTTTGCACCAACCTAAGACTTGTGGCTCCCAGGCTCTAGAGCACAGGCTCGATAATTGTGGCACTGGGACTTAGTTGCTCTGTCCTGTGTGGGATCTTTCTGGATCAGGTGTCGAACCTGTTTCTTCTGTGTTGGCAGGCAGATTCTTTACCACTGAGCCACCAGGGAAGCCCTATGAATGTCTTTTAAAAGGACTGAAAATTTAACTTCATAGCCACACTCAACATACAGCATCTAATGCAAAATGATTCATCAATTAGGACAAAGATCTTACCAAATATTGCTTCATACTATGTGGAAGAAAATATTCACTGCATTTTTGAGTTTTCAGTGCAGACTATGTAACCACCTGATATCTATTAATGGGACAGATACTGTATGACATGCTTTGCCTTACTGATTCTGATTATACCAAAGAAAATTACAATGTGAACATCGTTTTAAAATCTTTTGAATGAAGAATTCAGTTTCTTCAAAATAATGCTAGTTATAACATTATCAATGAGTTGAAAAATAAATCAGAGGATATGAAGTTTCTACCTGTTGCCCTTTCCCTTAACTATAATTTAGATTTAATTTCTGCATTTCATTTTCACTATCATTGGAAGAGGGTTTTATTTGTCTTATTATGATGTCAGATTAAGTTAACTATGTTTATGACAAAATTTTCATTTGCCTTAAATATATTCTATTTTCATCGGTGTTACCATATATACATTTTGGTTACATTTTCAATAACATGTGAGAAAAAATGATATTCACTTGTGCCACAAAATACAGTGTGAGATTAAAAGTAATTTTACATTAAATATAGGATGTACACCTTTGATTATTGATTATAGCTATTTTATGAAAGATTTTTGAATATTTGTCACTGCTTACTATAGCTGAAGTTGTCCCAATGTTGGGACAAAATGTGGGGCTCAAAAGGTGGGGAGGGGACATAAATCTGTGGTTACAATTCATTTCTAATAATAGTGGCAAATTGTTTACTGCTGTATAAAATTGGAGGGATTCAATTATTTCCTCACTTTATCAATAATAAAAAAATCAAAGAACTTTCCCATCTTCATTTTTAGGAATAAAACACAGCTTTCTCTTACATTAATTTAACTTACTAGCTTGTAGCAGAAAGAGAAAACTCTCCAATGTGAAAGTCTCAGGTGAATAACAAAAGATTTGTAGTGCCATCAGTAATCAGATGACTGGTAAAACATGGTCTCATTATTTTTTTTCCCTTATAGTAAAGACTGATAAAATAAGAGATATAATTGACATGCAAAAGGGAGAATTCTGCATGGTAATAAAGTCAAGTCTACCAAATGGAAAAAGAGTATGTGAAAAGTTGGGTGTGTCAAGAAAAATGTTGTATGACTGTCAATGATAAAAGGCAATTAACATAAAAAGGTTACTTTTTCCCATGACTTAATGGAAAAGCTTAATGAGGAAAAGCAAAAATTACACAAAAATATAATGAAGTACAGTGTCAACAGTATCTACAGTATTATCTTCATATAGTGACTTATAAGGTGTGCTAATTATCAAGCTGTCTTTCAGCTTTGAGCTGTCACTCTGTTGTTTGCAGTGCTGAAGCTGGCCCAGTTTCCTACTTTGCTTATACCCTCCCTACAGTTTTTGCCAAAAAGAAGCACTAGAGGAAAACTGCAAAGATAGGGAGGAAGAAGAGAGTTGCTCCTTCCTGTTTATTTTTTAAGGGCTGCCAGTGTTCCAGAACACCAGCAACACCTCACACCCACAGCAGCAGTTCCTTTTTATAATAGGAGCTGAGTCTATTTTGCAGCTTTTCCAACATTTATCTACTCTCCCCAGAAAGACCAAGTGGGCACACAGTGTCTCCTCAGAGGTCTAGGTCTCAGTTCCATAAAGCCCCACCCCAGTTCTTCAGAGAGGCTTCCTGAAGTCACCACCTCTGTTATAATCTGAGTTTCTCTGACTCTACTTAGCAGCTGTTTACCAAGGAAAAGTAACATTTTTATTCAACTATATTTGACAATTAAGAATTGTACACATTTAAGGGGTAAAATTTGACAATTTGACTTAAACATATATTATTAAATAATCACATTCAAGTGAATTAGCATATCCATCTCAGGTGTTTGTGTGTGATAACACTTAAATTCTATATCTCTTTAGCAAATGTCAAGTATATACTGATGTATTGTTACCTATAATTACATTGTTGTACCTTAGATCTCAAAGACTTATTCACCTCATAGAACTGAAATTTTGTACCTTTTAAACAACATCTCTGCATCTGCCTCTGTAGGCCCTGGCAACTACCATTCTGCTCTCTTTTTCTCTGAGTTGGCTATTTTAAATTCCATAGAGTTCATACAGTATTTATCTTTCTGAGTCTGGCTAATTTCACTTAGCATAATGTACTAGAGGTCTGAAAGTCTGTCATTCAGGACAACAGAAATGAAATTGAATTAAGAATACTTTCTTTTAAATTTGTTCAGTTCAAAAAACTGTTCAGTTTTATTATTATTTCTTGCCTGGACCCTGACAGGGTGTATAGATAAGAAACCTAGAACTTGAATTCACTATTTTTGAACAATTTTTTAAATTCCATAACTCAGAAATAAAATATTTAGTTGTCAAATTGAAGATCTTTCCCTAAACTCTATGTATCTTACTTTTATTATGACATTTTTAGCAGGTTAACCTGTACTTGTCTTTCAGGAATTTATGTAGATTTTGACCCATTTCTGATACCTTCCAAAACCCCCAGGAAAAGCTAAGGTAGTCACATACGCAATTGCCCTGATACCCAACGAATATATAATAAAATACTTTGCCAACAAAGGTCCGTATAGTCAAAGCTATGGCTTTTCCAGTAGTCATGTATGGATGTGAGAGTTGGACCATAAAGAAAGTTGAACACTGAAGAATGGATGCTTTTGAATTGTGGTGCTGGAGAAGACTCTTGAGAGTCCCTTGGACTGCAAGGAAATCAAACTAGTCAATCCTAAAGAAAATCAGTCCTGAATATTCATTGGAAGGACTGATGCTGAAGCTGAAGCACCAGTACTTTGGCCACCTTATGTGAAGAGCCAACTCATTGGAAAAGACCCTGATGCTGGGAAAGAGTGAAGGCAAGAGGAGAAGGGGACAACAGAGGATGAGATAGTTGAAAGGCGTCACCGACTCGATGGATATGACTTTGAGCAAACTCCGGGAGATAGTGAAGGACAGGGAAGCCTGTCATGCTACAGTTCATGGGGTCACAAAGAGTCTGACAGGACTCAGTGACTAAACAAAAACAGTCCGTTTGGAGGCACCCATTTCCTTGTCTTTCTGTTCTACAACATGGAAAGCTCTTGAAGAACTGAGTCAAATCCTTTTACTGAAACTTGAATGTATATTCACATTACTGCCAACATTATGTGCTCAATAAATATCACGTGAATAAGCAAATTAATATTTCAGAGGTGGGCTTTTTTTTCATAATTATGGTTCACCGGATTTACAAAAAAAAAAAAAAAGTCTCCTAGTTAAATTTGATATCAGTAAACAGTGATTAATTTATTTAGCATAAGTATGTTCCAGATATTATATTGTTAAAATAATTTACATTGTTTACCTAAAATCCAAATTTAACTGAGTGTCCTGTGTTTATCAGGCAACTACAGCCTAAATGATATATTTCCATGTCAATTCTTACTATTGACTAAATGAGTTATGTGGAAAAAATTTTATGCTTCATGTAGAAAATGCTTTTATCTATAAGTCTTAGTTTGATTATTATCTATAACTCTTGGTTTGATTATTCAGACATAGTTCTTCTCAGTGAATGGTTTCTGAAAAAATAATCTGTAATGTTGGTTCATTTTATCATTCTATGAGTTGTTGATTGAATGGACAAAGCTGATTGTCAGAATTTTTTTTAGGAGTATAAATATAGTGAAATAGTATGTGTACATACAGATGTATTTACTTACATTACTTTTGTGTCAACTACAAAAATTAAGTTTGAATATTTTGTCATTTGATGGATAGAACATGCCAATTGCCCCAGAAGATAGACCAGATGTCCTAGATTTAAGATTAATGTTTTTCTAACAGCTATGGAACATATTTCATCTCCTAGCAGGACATGTCTGGATGTCTATTGACAGGCCCTGTGATCTGCTTCACCTGGGCAAATGCTAGCCTGAAGTTCATCTTTTCAAAATTATACTGTTCCTTGCAGATCCAGTAATGTCAACATGGACCAGTAATCAGATTTCTACTACCTTGTGGTTCGGGAATACAAGTGTGTCAAGCACAGTTTTTAACAGCCAATAATAGTTTAATAAATGGTGGCTTCCTTTTCCAATATATCTGAATCCATTTAATAAAAATGAAAATATTATTTAGGTGCAGCTTCTGAGCCCTGTAAGGTCAGTATTTATTTTTATTTTTTATTATTTTTAATATAAAATTATTTATTTTAATTGGAGACTAGTTACTTTACAATATTGTAATGGTTTTGCCATACATTGACATAAGGCCAGTATTTTAGAATCATGTCCTCTACAATCAAACCAACATTCAGGATAGTTATGGTTGTTTAGTGGAATGTTGAAGCACACACTGCTTTTCTTAAAGCAACATTCAATTTATATAAAGCCACAGGACTTGATAAATTCCTGAAAGGAAAAAGGTAGATAAAAAGACAATGGACCTAGGACTGAGTTTTGAGTCCTTCACTCAATTCTGTTTAATAAATTTATTGAGGAATGATAGACAAAAATAATTGCACATTCAGTTGTATATATTTAAAATCTACAACATGATAATTTGATTAAATATACATTGTGAAATGATTACCAAGATCAAAATAATTAGCACAGCCATCGCCTCCATCACCTCACATCATTAACTCTCTCTCCTTTTTATTTTTTTTGTCACTCACTCAAACTGAAAGGTAGGGGAGAAGAAGAAAAACAGCAAATATGATAAACAAAAGGAGATAATAATAACACCACCAACAAAAACAAATGTATGGTATTATAGAATCTAAGATACTAGATTCTGAAATATAAAAAAATAAATAAATCATCAGACATAGCTCATTTGAGGGACAGATGACAAAATACCTGATGCCTCAAAAATCTCAACGTCATGAAAACTAAAGAGTTTGAAAAATTGTTGCAAATTAAGGCAGGATTAGGAGATAGAACAACGTGTGATGTGGTGTCTTAGATTGGATCCTGCAACAGATAAGGATATTAATGATAAAACTGGTGAAATCTGAACAAAGTCTGGGGGTTAGCCTAAGAAACTTTCTTCAACATGATTCTTTGGGTAATAAAGTAGTTCACTGCTGATCTGAAAAATATGTTCAAGCTCTTGGCTTGTTGTGGGAACTTCATTGGCTTCAGTTAATTATATGAATATTGATGTAGGACATGACTGAGTTACTCAGCAAACATCAAATGAAGAATAACCAATTTTTTAACAATGGCTTTGGACAAAGGTCTCTGTTCTAGTTTGAAGTTTAATAGTCACTTGTAGAGGCATAAACATACCCCATGGCTCTCACTGTCAAACCAGATGTGCACTTTCTCTTTGTATTTTTAATTCATTTTAATTACTCTAAAGTGCAGAAACAACGACAGTGTAAATATTACACTGGTTTTCAATTTTACAACTAATTACACCTCATATGATTTGTTCCTATGAATAATGGTACAAAGAGTCCTGGACAATGAAAAGATATCTCTTGATTACATGCAGAAAGATTATTAATCAGCCCATACTTTCATTAGGCAATATAACATATCCTTTCTAGTATTTTTAGAAATTATAGATATTTAAAGATTACCCATATTGCAAGTGTATTTAATGTACTTTTGGAGAGACTCTATATGTACATAGAAACAAAAAGTGTTTTATCTCTTTTGTGGGTTTAAACCTTTTTAAAAAGCTTTTGAATTTGTTTTGTTTTGTTTTTTTTTGATTCAGAGTTAGCACAGTATATGAAATGCTCCAGTGCACTTTTTCACTTTATTCTTCTACAGTTATTTTATATGATAGAATTCTATTAAATAGTTATAATTCTTTTCCCTTTGGCTTAGATATGGTTGACTACTCTTTGTCAATCACATGTCAAGAGCAGGCAGTCTAGCTGAAAGGAGCAGTCAAGAGGCAGAGATTCAAATATATGTAAGTTCAACCAATGTTTATTAGTAACATCTTTTGAGACCTGAGAGAAGGCACTGGCTTCCTCTTTAAAAACACAGACACATACATAGATTCTCCTATGCAAACTGCTGAATTCCCATGCACTGGATAAAATGACTTCAGTTATCATTCTTCCCTTCTATCTAATACAAATCTTGAAGTGCATTTGCATTTGAGAATATGAGAGTAAGAGCTGCTTTAAAAGAGATTACGGAAGCCTTCTGGAGTTTGAAACTACCCTGTTGCAAAGGAAAACGGGACAGAGTAACAGAAAACCTGACAAATTTTTTTTTTTTTTTCAGAACTATAAATTGTACATCAAATTTACTTATTATAAACTAGTCTTGCATTAGATTGCTCTGCTCTGTGGGCATGGCTTCTGAAGTTAACTTCATTCCATGTCTTGAGTAATACTTTTACTTGTTCAGAAAGTTTATTTGTTTATTTTCCATAATGTACGTACTGCCAGAATGTTACTCAGTATACTCTTGTATCTATCAAACTTTCAGCAGTTAGGTCTCCCTCTATCCACATAGTCAAGTGTTTCCTTTTTTGTATATCTGTTCATGCTGCTGCTGCTGCTAAGTCGCTTCAGTCGTGTCCGACTCTGTGCGACCCCATAGACGGCAGCCTAACAGGTTCCTCCGTCCCTGGGATTCTCCAGGCAAGAGTACTGGAGTGGGTTGCCATTTCCTTCTCCAAAGCATGAAGATGAAAAGTGAAAGTGAAGTTGCTCAGTCGTGTCTGACTCTTAGCGACCCCAATGACTGCAGCCCATCAGGCTCCTCCGTCCATGGGATTTTCCAGGCAAGGGTACTGGAGTGGGGTGGTATCTGTTCATACCAGGTGGCAAGTGTCAACTACAAATTGGCACTTGCCAACTACCTCTACAAGGGTTAAATCATGTGCTGCTGCAGCTGCTGACTTTTAACACCGTCTAAAAGGGGTCACAAAGAGTCGGATGGGACTGAACTGAATTGAACTGAACTGAAAAGGAGTTCAGGGTGGAGAGCAGAAATGAGGCACTCTGTGCTTGGGGAATAACTGACAGGAGAGTTTTTCAGATAGTTAGATATTTTCAGGAGCCAATTTTATTAGCCCAATTCTTGTATCTCCCCATATCTAGAAAAACACTAAATCCTTCATGGTGATGAATCTTCATCATGACTAGCAAAAGCTTCACAAAACTAGTAGAAACCTTTTGGAAGAATATGTACTTGATCACCCAAACTCACACAGAATAACACTTCCCCCCCTGCCTCTTTGGAGCATTTCTCAGAGGTATCTGACATGCTACAGTCCTCATTTTCCTGCAAATAAATCTTAACTTGTCACTCTCATAATGTACATCTTTTTAAGTCAACACTATGCTGTGAAAGTGCTCTATTCAATATGCTAGCAAATTTGGAAAACCCAGCAGTGGCAACAGGACTGGAAAAGATCAGTTTTCATTCCAATCCAAAAGAAAGGCAATGCCAAGAATGTTCAAACTACTGCACAATAGCATTCATCTCACACTCTAACAAAGTAATGCTCAAAATTCTACTAGCCAAGCTTCAACAATATGTGAATCTTGAACTTCCAGGTGTTCAAGCTGGACTGAGAAAAGTCAGAGGAACTAGAAATCAAATTGGCAACACTTGTTGGATCATAGAAAAAGCAAGACAGTTCCAGAAAAAAACATCTACTTCTGCTTCACTGACTACACTAAAGCCTTTGACTGTGTGGATCACAACAAACTGAGGAAAATTCTTCAAAGGATGGAAATACCAGACCCCCTGACCTGCCTCATGAGAGATCTGTATGCAGGTCCAGAAGCAGCAGTTAGAACTGGACATGGAACAACAGACTGGTTCCAAATCGGAAAAGGAGTATGTCAAGGCTGTATACTGTCACCCTGCTTATTTAATTTATATGCATAGTACATCATGGGAAATCCTGGGCTGGGTGAATTACAAGGTGGAATCAAGATTGCTGGGAGAAATATCAATCATCTCAGATACACGGATGATACCATCCTTATGGCAGAAAGCAAAGAAATACTAAAGAGCCTCTTGATGAAAGTGAAAGAGGAGAGTGAAAAAGTTGGCTTAAAACTCAACATTCAGAAAACGAAGCCCATGGCATCTGGTCCCATGACTTCATGGCAAATAGATTGGAAAATGATGGAAACAGTGAGAGACTTTATTTTCGAGGGCTCCAAAATCACTGCAGATGGTGACTGCAGCCATGAAATTAAGACACTTGCTCCTTGGAAGGAAAGGTATGACCAACCTAGACAACATATTAAAAAGCAGAGACATTGCATTGCCAACAAAGGTAGGTCTAGTCAAAGGTATGGTTTTTCCAGTAGTCATGTATGGATGTGAAAGTTGGACCATAAAAAATGCTGAGCACTGCTGATCTGGTGTTTTTGAACTGTGGTATTGGAGAAGACTCTTGAGAGCCCTTGGACTGCAAGGAGATGCAACAAGTCCATCCTAAAGGAAATCAGTCCTGAATATTCATTGGAAGGACTGATGCCGAGGCTGAAACTCCAATACTTTGGCCACCTGATGAACTGACATTTGAAAAGACCCTGATGCTGGGAAAGATTGAAGGCAGGAGGAAAAGGAGGGGAAAGAGGATGAGATGGTTGGATGGTATCACTGACTCAATGGGCGTGAGTTTGAGCAAGCTGTAAGAGTTGATGATGGACAAAAAGAGCCTGATGTGCTGCAGTTCGTGGGGTTGCAAAGAGTCACACAAGACTGAGTGACTGAACTTTCTCTTTTTTACAGAGTGAGGCAATCTGTGCTTTGGACTAGCAGGCTCTTATATAAATGCATACCTTAGAAAGAATTTCAATGACTCCAGATTGTTGCATCTTCTCATACAATAGTAAAGCACTAAAACCATTAACTTAACCTGTTCTTTGTGATTAGCAGTAATCTTTAACAAGATATATGCTTAACATCTATTATCTACCCAAAAATCATTCATAAACTGACTTCTCCTCTTCCTCCTCAGAACATGTCTTCAGGGCTAACTGAGTGTATATCTCCTGGACTACAGTCCTCAGCAAAGACCCCAAATGACACTTGAACACACAACTCTTGCTGTCTATCTTACTGGTGGAGACTAGACTTTCAAAGTATTCTGGACTAGAAAGAGGATGTAAAAAGAGTAGTGTACATATATTAGCTGCCAAGATGACTTAATTTGTTTGAAAGACTCCGAAAGAGAACTAAGTCTCCAAAATTGGTGGGAAATAATAATAATAATAAAAGTTAAAAGGCAATCTGTGTGGCAAAATAAGGTTGATAATATAATGTAAGAGACTAACTCAGAGTTTTAACATAGTTAAAAAAGAAAGAGTCCAATTTCACATTACCTTATTTCAAACTGCAGTCTTGCATCTGTTGCTTGTTAGAAAACAAAACGATCTATAGCTACTCATTTAGAAAGGTGTGAATCAAGAGTCTGTGCTTTACTGGAGTTCCAGTACCTTGTTAATCTCAAAATAAACAGATACAATATGTTTTCTTTCTTTTTTGATTAAGAAATAACAAATATGCTTCTGTCTCAAACAAACCTGTATAAATCCGGAAAAGAAAAATCATATTTGAGTCTTGATATTCCCTGGTGGCCCAGCGGCAAAGAATCAGCCAGTAATGTGAGAGACTCGGCTTCAAAACCTGGGTCGGGAAGATCCCTGGGAGAAGGAAATGGCAATCCACTCCAGTATTCTTTTTTTTTCTTTAATCCCATAGACAGAGGAGCCTGTGGGCTACACAGTGCATGGGGTCACAACGAACACTTTCACTTTTACTTTCAAGCTCTAGGAAGAATGCATTAATTTTAAAAAGTCAAGCTTCTAAAATTTTCAAAACACTCAATAAGGATTATCAGATCAGAACAATTACTACAATAGAATAAAAATAGAAATAATGTTCAAGCATGTAAATGCTTTAAATTACAGGGGTTTTAGCATAAATACATTAAATTGTAAGATTTAGTCGCTGGTACTTTAGAAACATGGTATCGTTGTGCTGTGTTCTTTTCCCACTTATCTCTTTTACTCCTGCTGAGTGTAAAACCAGCTTAGATAACACTCTTCATTAAACGTTAAAGCATAGTTGTTAGTACAACTGGATTCTTTTCTGCATAAAAGAAGGTTATGATGTTTTCTTGGCTGTGGACTATTTAGATTAACAACAAATTTGTAATTATATTAAGTGGTGAATTTATCCAAGTGGATTATCTGCATAAATAGCTACAGGAGCTTAAGTAGTAACTTTAGACGCAGTTATAATAGTTGCCAGCTGAGGTCATTGGATCCAATACATTGAATCATAGTATTAACTCCTAATTTTTGTCATTGGGCTGGCTCTTTATCTGCAACTACATAACATATATTACAAGTGACCTTGGAAATACCTCCATTTAATTACAATGTGTATTGTTCCTGAATCCTTACACATTTTTTTTTTCAAGTATGACATGTTTACAAGCACAGTTTATATTAAAATTCTCATTAATACACTGGAGAGGCACTGTGAATCTGTATCCATTATATCCTGCTATTCAGTGTTTAAAGTATAAAGATGCTTGATGGACAGACAGGTAGATGACAGACAGACAGATGACTTTAATTCATGTTATACTATGATCTGATTTGCTCATTTATGACCCTGTTCTCCTTATTTTATCACAGTGCATGGCCTCTCTACCCCATTATTTGAGTAACTCACACTTAAACACAGAAATGTCTTAGTGCTTATGAGAAAATATTAATTGTCCATAATATTGTTCTACCAGAGCATTTTGGTAGGCTCTTAGAATCTATGGCTCACTGTTCAGAGAAAAGCTATAAATATGGAAAATTCTGTCCCTGTAAAGACATGGTACACTATTATATGGGTGTGTTTTATTTCAATCATGACAGATTTGAGTGTCTAATTTGACTCTGTAAAATGTACAGACTTTTTTTTTAATCTGCATGTGGCTTAGTTTCTTCACTTAAAAGATTGGGGTTAAAAACTACAAGAGATAGGCTACTGCAAAGGTGGAATGAAATTAAAACACAAAAAACCTTCTTACTCCAGAGTATAAAGTCAATAAACAATAACCATTATTAAACTGATATTTTAAGAACAATTCCAGCATATTAGAATTTTTTTTTTAACTGCATATGAAGCATCTTCTTGTATTCTTACTTACGTGCACATGTCCAAACGGCTTCAGTCGTGTGTGACTGTTTGCAATCCATGGACTGCAGCCCATCAGATTCCTCTGTCCATGGGATTCTCCAGGCAAGAATATTGTAGTGGATTGCCATGCCCTCCTCCAGCAGATCTTCCAGATCCAGGGATTGAACTCACATCTCTTATGTCCCCTGCATTGGCAGATAAGTTCTTTACCACTGGCACCACTTGGGAAGCCCTGTATTCTTATTTGAGCAACTTCTGCTTTATGGACTACAACAAAGCCTTTGACTATGTGGATCACAACAAACTGTGGAAAATTGTTCAAAAGATGGGAATACCAGACAACCTGACCTACCTCTTGAGAAATCTGTATGCAGGTCAAGAAACAACAGTTAGAACTGGACATGGAACAACAGATTGGTTCCAAATTGGGAAAAGAGTACGTCAAGGCTGTATATTGTCACCTGGTTTATATAACTTATATGCATAGAAGATCATGAGAAATGCTGGGCTGGATAAAGCACTAGCTGGAATCAAGATTGCTGGGAGAAATATCAATAATCTCAGATATGCAGATGACACCATCCTTATGGCAGAAAGCAAAGAAGAACTAAAGAGCTTCTTGATGAAAGTGAAAGAGGAGGATGAAAAGGTTGGCTTAAAACTCAACATTTGGAAAACTAAGATCATGGTATCTGATCCCATTACTTCATGGCAAATAGATGGGGAAACAGTGGCAGATTTTATTTTGGGGGGCTCCAAAATCACTGCAGATGGTGATTGCAGCCATGAAATTAAAAGAGGCTTGCTCCTTGGAATAAAATTTATGGCCAACCTAGAGAGCATATTAAAAAGCAGAGACATTACTTTGTCCACAAAGATCTGTCTAATGAAAGCTCTGGTTTTTCTAGGAATCATGTATGGATGTGAGAGTTGGACTCTAAAGAAAGCTGAGCACTGAAGAATTGATGCTTTTGAACTCTGGTGTTGGAGAAGACTGTTGCGAGTCCCTTGGACTGCAAGGAGATCCAACCTGTCCATCCTAAAGGAAATAGGTCCTGAATATTCATTGGAAGGACTGATGCTGAAGCTGAAACTCCAATACTTTGGCCACCTGATGGGAAGAACAGAGTCATTTGAAAAGACCCTGATGCTGAGAAAGATTGAAGGCAGGAGGAAAAGGGGACAACAGAGGATGAGATGGTTTGATGGCATCACAGACTCAATGGACATGAGTTTGCATAAATTCCGGGAGCTGGTGATGGACAAGGATGCCTGGATTGCCACAGTCCATGGGGTCACAAAGAGTCAGACATGACTGAGCAACGGAACTCAACTGAGAAACCTTTCTTCATTTGAGGAAGTATATAATTTAAGCTCTAGGTTAGACCAGGAACAAAATAAAAGCAAAAAATAGTTTCTGCTGTAAATTCTTAGATTTTTGTAGATTAAAGTCTGCATTGAAAAATTCCATTGTAACCATAGTGTTTTCATGATCTTAAGTCTGTTCTTTATTTGTTGGATGACTGCTCTTGTAAAGATAGAGAAGAAGAAGTGATTAAGAAGTTCTAAAATATGCTTGTGTCTTACACCCCAGGCTGATGAGGTTCACAGTCTTATAATTAAGTTAATAATTAGATCTAATTTCTGGTTTATGTCACAGTTGTTAGAAATTCATGTCTTCTGCATCTCATATTTCACTGGTTTCTCACTCTAAGCTGTTCTCTCCTTTTTTTTTATTTTTTTATTTTTTTTATTTTTTTTTCTCTAATTTTATTTTATTTTTAAACTTTACATAATTGTATTAGTTTTGCCAAATATCAAAATGAATCCACCACAGGTATACATGTGTTCCCCATCCCGAACCCTCCTCCCTCCTCCCTCCTCCCTCCCCATACCATCCCTCTGGGCCGTCCCAGTGCACCAGCCCCAAGCATCCAGCATCATGCATCGAACCTGGACTGGCAACTCGTTTCCTACATGATATTTTACATGTTTCATTGCCATTCTCCCAAATCTTCCCACCCTCTCCCTCTCCCACAGAGTCCATAAGACTGTTCTATACATCAGTGTCTCTTTTGCTGTCTCGTACACCGGGTTATTGTTACCATCTTTCTAAATTCCATATATATGCGTTAGTATACTGTATTTATGTTTTTCCTTCTGGCTTACTTCACTCTGTATAATAGGCTCCAGTTTCATCCACCTCATTAGAACTGATTCAAATGTATTCTTTTTAATGGCTGAGTAATACTCCATTGTGTATATGTACCACAGCTTTCTTATCCATTCATCTGCTGATGGACATCTAGGTTGCTTCCATGTCTTGGCTATTATAAACAGTGCTGCGATGAACATTGGGGTACACGTGTCTCTTTCCCTTCTGGTTTCCTCATTGTGTATGCCCAGCAGTGGGGTTGCTGGATCATAAGGCAGTTCTATTTCCAGTTTTTTAAGGAATCTCCACACTGTTCTCCATAGTGGCTGTACTAGTTTGCATTCCCACCAACAGTGTAAGAGGGTTCCCTTTTCTCCACACCCTCTCCAGCATTTATTATTTGTAGACTTTTGGATCGCAGCCATTCTGACTGGTGTGAAATGGTACCTCATGGTGGTTTTGATTTGCATTTCTCTGACAATGAGTGATGTTGTTCTCTCCTTTTTATAAATAATTGTATGCAGATAAATCTGTTCCTGATTTTCCTGGTTGATACAGCATTCCCCAGTGTCTAGTAAAGTACCTGGAACACATGTTGATTTATTGATCAAATGCTCTTAATTCAATTAGTTCCAAATATATTTACTTAGAGTGTTATTTGTGCTCTAATTCTCTAAAATAAACTCTAATTTCCACTCTGATTAACCTTACATGTTAGGTCACTCAACGTTTCTGCATATCACTAAAGTTGTATCATATGGGAGAATTTTTAATGTATCATTCAATGCATGCAAAATATGATATTTGATAACTAAATAGAACTAGAGATAGGACTGTATGTATTTCATTTAAAACACGTGTTTGGACATGGAAAAGAAAGCAATTTAGAAGTTAACCATACAGATTACAAGTATTTGCACTAATACACATCTAACTAACCTGTTTTATATATGTTAATATGATGTATAGCATTACAGACAAAATGAAAGCATTTTTATTTTATTCTTTGGAAAATTAATTTCTCACAAAATAATGAAATAAGGGCCGAATTTTGATCTTAGCTTTTTTAATCTTGCTAGTGTACTCAAGTAAGTATTTCAGTAAGAGTCATTTCAATCCAGAGCACACAGTTCTGGGTAGTAAGCATGGGATAAAAGTGAAAGAAAATCTGCATTGTGTGTGCTTATTCCAGCATTGAGTATTCTTATAGGGAATGCTCTCTTATGGTTTCTTTTCTCTGATTAGGAAACCCGTCTTTTCAGTTCAAAAGCCCCCTGCAATTTGAGAGTGCAAGGAAAGCGTCCACTGGCGAAGTGACTTGACAGTCCATTGAAGTTCAATTTAAACATGGAAGGCAGCTCTGGTTTGTGAAGATATCTATATACCCTAGGCTGGTAGGAGGTACAGGAAAGTGATGGCAGAACTGCAGGGTACCTTTGATTCACAATAAGATACTGCCTCTTTTAGAATGAAAAGCCACCTGTTGTTTGTCAAAAGGTACTACTTACTGATTATTGCTTTACATATTAATGCAAAGAACCCTTGGAAGTAGCCTCCTGTGCAGCAGCTGAAAATCAGTCTTTCACCTGTCTCCAGTAGGGCAAACTTTAAAAAAAAAAATGTTTTTGTACAACCAGTGGAGAATGCTTCCTTCTTTAAAGAAATAGGAGCCCGTCTGCTGCGGGCAAAGAAGGGGCGAAGATATGAGGAGTATTGAGTTACTTATTGCCAAGCACTGAAAAAATGCTAATAAGATCCATGCTGAGAAAAGCTCTCACTCATCAGGGTGCATCACAGCAGACATTAAGCTTAGGTTGGGAAGTGCTCTTAGCCAAAACTAGAGAAAGCCTAAGGAGACCTGTGCCAAAAAAACATCTCCAGTCACCCTGTGAATTGCTGTCTGGAGGCCTGAGATTTCCTATATGGTTTTGGAAATGATTTACATAGCAAAATTTATCTGGCGAAATTGTTATATCTATCAGTACATGATCAAGACATACTTACATGGAAAAGTTACTTGCTAAAAATATAAAATGCTAAAGAATAATTATATGATTTGATTAATAATCAAATGCATGAATGCAGACATATTATTACATATGTAGTAATCTAGTGTTTGCTCTGTGAGGCTCTGAATCTCAGTGAAATGGGATTAAAATAAGACTAAAGAAAATCTGCCAGGTTGTTTCATGGCTTTTCAAATGAAATTTTGGATAAGGACATAAAAATATTTACCACCCTCCCTTTTTGAAAACATAGCAATGTATACCATCCACAACTGAGGCAATTTGCAAGCAGATAGATCCCCAATCTTTCTTAAGAGAAATGAAACAGATAATATCATAAGGGATCTGATTCAAAGGTAACTGGATTGGGTGTTGATAATTATATAATTCTTGTAATTTTAACACTGCCACTTGGTTTATGCATTTCCACTCAAGTGCGTGTAGAAGAGAGCACCAGGTCATGATCAATGAAATATTATAGGAAATTGAGCACAATGCAGTCCCTGATGTTGCTTAAGAGACATGGGTTAAGATGTGCTAATGCACACTCTTCATTTTAATTGCCAATAACTATTGGGATTATGTGATAAATATGAAAAATATTCTTTCCCTTTCTATAAAAAATCCTGATTTAAAACATGTCTTCTAGGACAGTCTGGGAGAAATTAATAGAGAGGGAGTTTAGGGTAGTGAAACACTGGGAAATCTGAATTATAGTCTCTGTTCTTTTGCTAATTAGTTTCCCTTGGGCCAATGACTTTACTTGCAAGAGCTGCACAATTTTTGTTTTAAATAACAGTCTCCACCATTCATTAAAATTTCAAACTTATAATAATGTGTGGATTCTATGTACAGGCAGGGAATTCAGTTTCTCCCTCACTCCTTTGATAGTTTAAAAACAGAAGGAGTCCTCTAAGCTTCTTTAGTGTGTGTGTGTATATCTGTATCTGTGTGTGTGTGAGAAAGAGAGATACCTGGAAATGTCCTAGCTGTGAAAATTTCCGCATAATCAATGTTGGGTTTTCTGCTTCTTCGTTATAAGGCTTTGCTCTGTGTATTCCATACTGATTAAAAAATCTGCTTAGGGTTCAGACAGGAATACCTTTTTATAGAAGCGAATTTTAATTTTCAATTCCTACCTTAAGTTTAAGTGATCCATTCAAAGCTACTGGTCTGTACTCTGTACAATAAATATTGAAAAGGGCACATGTTAGAAACAAGAGAAACCTTACTTGAGACTACAGCATTAAGGCAGAGAGAGACTGAATTCAACTCCATTGAAACAGAGCCTGGCAGGCTCCTCTGTCCATGGGATTCTCCAGGCAAGAATACTGGAGAGGGTTACCATGCCCTCCTCCAGAGGATCTGCCCAACACAGCAATCAAACATATGTCCCTTATGTCCCCTGCATTGGCAGGCAGGTTTTTATCCACTAGCGATATCTGAGAAGACCATTGAAATAGAATATTGGGACATTAAGCCTGGGATGAGTTGGTGGAGAGCTACTAGAGGGCTTCATGGGGGACGATGGCCAATACAGTTGAGCCATCTATGTTCACTAATTGTCTTTTATCTAAGTTAGGCTCCTACCCTGCCGCAGGAAATGGGAAACAGGGACCTTATTCTTCCTAATGGTTACGTTAGGCTCCCAGGTCATTGAGAAAGAAGAAAGACAGTTCTAGGTTGTAGAAGATTTGCCTCAGAAAAGAGACAGAGAAAGAATGTACAATTGCAAGTTTTCTAAACTAAATTCTCTGAGGAAAGGGAGGTGGAGGCATAAAGTCAGGAAGAAACCTGTCGCAAGTCTCATCCTTGTCTCATCACAAGTGGAAACCTGCCTTTATATTGTCACTGTATGTGTGCTCAATCATTTCTGACTCTTTGTAAGCCCACAGACTGTAGCCCACCAGGCTCCTCTGCTCGTGAGATTTTCCAGGTAAGAATGCTGGAGTAGGTTTCTATTTCTTGCTCCAGAGGATCTTCCTGACCCAGGGATCAAACCTGGACCTCCTGCACTGGCAGGGGGATTCTTTACCTCTGAGCTACCTGGGAACTGTTATTAAATGCAATCAAATGTAAGGGCAGAAGATTTTTCACTTCTTCTCATCTAAGTTTCTTTGGCTAGTCTAATCATTAAAATTGACATAAGATAGATAAGAGAAAAACAAATTGAATTTCACACATGCATTCATAAAAAAGGAGACTCAGGAATGGTCAGGCCATTGAGACTTACAGACCATCCTGATCTAAGGACTGGGCTAGCAGCCTGGGGCTTCCAAGGGAATGAGGGTAATTCATGGGAGGATGAGGAGAGCAAATGTTTGGTAATCAGATGTTCCTTCTGCTATGCAGATAACTTTTTCAGATTAAAAAAAAAACTCTGGTAATAACTCTCTTTCTAGTACAGGAGTCCTGTATAAATTCTTTTAGACAGTTAAGGGAGAAGGAAAAAGCTTTTCCTGAGTTTGCTGTGTCTTGACTGGTTTCACCTCAAAGTAATCCAAGTTCCAATGTATTACATTTTGGAGTAGCATATTTTATTCTCATTTGCAACAAAAGCCACTACCTCCCTCACAAACACATACACACACACACACACACACACACAGATGGGTTGATCATGCTGATAAGACAGGAAGACCAGAAGACAATAACCAAGATATCTGAGTCCTTTTGTCAAATCTCCTAACACAAAAAAATATTTGGTGGAAGGGTCTAAGTGAAGGATTGTGGTGAAAAAAAAAAAATCAGAAATTTTCTTTGAAAAATGGTTTCTATTTCAGGAATATGCAAAGTTTCCATTAGCTTAAAAAGAAGTAAAACCTTGGGAATTATCACTCATTTTTAATTCCTAACCATAATCAAAGAAGGAACACTTGGGTGTCTATATCAAATAAGTGGCTTAACACTCTGTGATGCTAATTATGTTTATTTCTATTGAATTTTTCATCTCATTATGGATAACATTTTTATTTGTATATTGGCTGATTTTTTTATTTGGATGTTAGACTCTTCTGTGTACATTTAAATACTTTGGTATTTTTCCATGGGACCCAGTTATGCTTTTTTGAAATCATTCAGTCATTTGCCTTTGAGATGTTATTAGGTAGCATTATGACAGCCTTGAATTTAAGGCTAATTAAGCCCCGGAAGATGACATGGTTGCATGGCATCAGCGACTCAATGGACATGAGTTTGAGTAAGCTTCAGAAGTTGGTGAGGGACAGGGAAGGCTGGTGTGCTGCAGTCCATGGGGTCACAACGATTTGGACACAACTGAGCCACTGAACTGAACTGAGGCCGCATTTCTGAGGCAATACTTTCTGAGTTCTGCATCCATAACTTTTTGTTAGGAAGACTTGCCACAAGTTAGGTGTGTGTATTTCCAATAATTTTTGCATCTTGCTTCTCTGTGGTCCTTCCTATAGTTCCTTCCATGCACACAAAGACTCAAGGGGAACCTCTACAGATCTAAGGACTCTTCCTCTGTGCAAGCCTTGCCCCCTTGGTAGTTTGCTTCCCTGTACTTTGAATGCAACCAGATCTCTGGACTGGTTCTTTTTGAAGTTCCCCTCTTGTACTGTGGCTGAGAAACACTTTATACAGTGACCTGGGCACTGGTCCTCACTTGGTACATTTCTCTTTTTCAGAGATTACTGTCCTAAACTGTCTTTTATCTAATGACTAAAACCCATTATTTCATATATTTTGTATACTTCTCTAGTCATTTAATATGGAAAGATAAGTCTTAAACCTATCACTGTCATGACCATAAATCTCATCATTGGTGTTCCACACAGCATGTGTGAATGTGCATTGAAAGCAAAGTGCCAAAGTAAAGATTAATAAAATGAATCTAAGAGAAACAACAAACATTTATCATTCTAGACCCGAGGATCTAGAAAAATTAAATATTTGGACCATACAAAATAACACTGCCTATACTTTGCTCCATAGAGCACATAATTTGAGAAATATTAGATGTTTACGTGGGGACAATAT
This sequence comes from Bos grunniens, assembly GCF_055505025.1. NCBI lineage: Eukaryota > Metazoa > Chordata > Mammalia > Artiodactyla > Bovidae > Bos > Bos grunniens. The sequence goes on from NC_141165.1 coordinate 140,053,251, forward strand.
TTTCAAATACACACTGGAAGTGATATCTTCCAAATCTCACTGTTGAGGAATCATCATAAGTATTTGGATATTCACCATCTCTCTGACCTTATTATATTATGTACATATAATGATGTATATTACATATTATGATGTAATATAATAGACATTAATGATGTATATTATATAATGATGTATCATTACATATAATGATGTATATGTAATATATGTGTATATTACATGTATGAATGTATATTACATATAATGATCTTATACATTATATACATATAAAATATTTACCACAATATTTCAGCAAGTTATATATTTCATATAATTAACATGTGTTCTTTCATTCACAGCATATAATTCAATCATGTACTGCACTTGTGCATATATGCATCTATGATGTGTACCCTCAGATGATTTTTGTCTCTGATTTTCATCGCATAAACCAGTATCGATAGCATAACCCAGAAGAAGCAGTCAAAAGATTTCAAGTTGAACCTTTCTGAAAAAAGTAACATTTATGCTTTTAGAATTTCCTGCAATTATTTATTGTAATTTATTTTCACTATTTTTTTAAAAAATAAGCTAAAATGATTACTAGGCCAATATCAAATATGGCACTAAGCACCTATTTTAAGATATTTTGGTAATTTTCTGCAGAGTTATACTACTCAGTAGTTATACTACTTAGTTTTCTACTAAGAGTTATATCATATATTAACAGGATAAATATCAAATTTGTTATTCAATATTAGTTGAATAATGATGTTCCTGTCGAAAGGAATTCAGTATTATATTACTATCTTAGAGCAGTAACAAAAATACTTGTTTAAGATATATGTTACTAATTAGCTATGCTAGCTATCTTCCTGATAAAACCAAACTTTTGTAGTTACATTTGTTATTTTTTGTACACTCAATATGTTGAATCCTTAGCTCTATTTCTGATAAATGCAAGTTTAGAGATTTCCCTTTCTCCATGTTTGGCCCATAAACTTTTAGTGCATATCCATCTTACCATTTCAGATCTAAGAATAACAGTATATCTTATCCCTTTCACCACAGTGATTGCTTCATGTATTGTTGCATAATCCAATCATAGCAAAATGATTCAATAAGATTCTTAATGAGAACTCTGGGTAAGAGAATCTTATTGTTTTCCCTAATACACTACATATAAAAGTTTCAAGAGCTGAGGTTGAGTCTGTTGTATTTGTTGCTATTGTTTAGTTCTAACTCCTACTCTTCGTGATCCCAGGGACTGTAGTCCACCTGTCTCCTCTGTCGGTAGGATTCTCTAGGCAAGAATACTGCAGTGGGTCACATTTCCTTCTCCAGGGCATCTTCCTGACTCTGGGATAGAACCTGTATCTTCTGCATTGGCAGGTGGGCTCTCCACTGAGCCACCAGGGAAGCCCACTTACCTGAGAATAAAACTATCATAGTGAAAGGCAATGCTTAAAGATGAATAGAAGCTTACTCATAACAAGAGAATTGAGCCCTGAAGCCAGCCTACCCAGTGAAAATCTCAATATAGGTGAAAAGAAATTTCCTTTTTGCCTAGTCCAGTTAATATTAGTTTCTTTTTTCTTTTTTGTCAAACCAAAAGCAGAAACAGACACCCTTGGCTGGATTTACCACCCCTTCTAACAGGCTCCTGCTCAGAGAGTTATCTAATATTGGAAGACTGATCAGTATCAGTTGGATAATTAGGTAGCATGGTCAATAACTATGGGTTGAAAATCAGAGCTAAGACAATGAGCCTCCATTGACAATCAAATTGATACTTGAAAGGAAAATAAAATTTTTCTTCTTAAAATGTGGGCCAGAGAAGAACAAGCCCAAATAGGGAATCTGCTGCTGCTGCTGCTGCTGCTAAGTCACTTCAGTTGTGTCCAACTCTGTGCGACCCCATAGACTGCAGCCCATCAGGCTCCCCCGTCCCTGGGATTCTCCAGGCAAGAACACTGGAGTGGGCTGCCATTTCCTTCTCCAATGCATGAAAGTGAAAAGTGAAAGTGAAGTCGCTCAGTCATGTCCGACTCTTAGAGACTCCATGGACTGCAGCCTACCAGGCTCCTCTGTCCATGGGATTTTCCAGGCAAGGGTACTGGAGTGGGGTGCCATTGCCTTCTCTGAATAGGGAATCTAATGAACAGTTATTATGGAGTGTAAAGATTGAGACTTTTCAACTTGGTATGTATGGCAGGTCCTGCATTCCTGTGATCTGCCCTTATAGTTGCTTTTTTTTTTTCACAGTGGGATAGATTTCGGTTTTTCTCTTCCTGGCTGCATAAACTTCCAGATTTTGGAGGAATTTAACCTGGCTGTGTCAGGGAACAAAAACAGCCTAATTAAAATATTTCACTTTGTTACTATACAGACTTAGATTTTTATGTTTTTTATTTTAGATCATTGAAATAACATTATCTATACCCTTATATTTCATCATTTTATTATTCCAACTTGAAGATTAATTAGGCATGGTGCTGATGGTTATACGAGTGTAAGAATTTGTCAAAATCATAAACATATGTACCATACCACAGAAGAATTAAAATTTAATAAGGAAAAATTGCACAGGTGGTAACTGGAGTTTCCCTCCAGTGATAAAATGAAGGATGGGTTCAGGTGTCAATGATGCAAAATGAAAGAATAATCATAACCACTAAAGATGGGTCAATGATAGAAGAAAATTCATTATAATGTTGGTTTAATGTAATTTTAATAACTTTAATTTTTCCTTAATAAAAGTTTAAAAAAAAGCAACACACACACATTCCCTAAGCAAAAACATTATTTGAATATTACATGAGAAATAATCAAAATTAGACAGATACCAATCCTAAATAAAGTTTTGATTTAAAGAAACTATAAGCAAAGTGAAAAGACAGCCTTCAGAATGGGAGAAAATAATAGCAAATGAAGCAACTGACAAACAACTAATTTCAAAAATATACAAGCAACTCCTGCAGCTCAATTCCAGAAAAATAAACGACCCAATCAAAAAGTGGGCCAAAGAACTAAATAGACATTTCTCCAAAGAAGACATACAGATGGCTAACAAACACATGAAAAGATGCTCAACATCACTCATTATCAGAGAAATGCAAATCAAAACCACAATGAGGTACCATTTCACGCCAGTCAGAATGGCTGCAATCCAAAAGTCTACAAGCAATAAATGCTGGAGAGGATGTGGAGAAAAGGGAACCCTCTTACACTGTTGGTGGGAATGCAAACTAGTACAGCCACTATGGTGAACAGTGTGGAGAATCCTTAAAAAACTGGAAACAGAACTTCCATACAACCCAGCAATCCCACTGCTGGGCATACACACTGAGGAAACCAGAATTGAAAGAGACACGTGTACCCCAATGTTCATCGCAGCACTGTTTGTAATAGCCAGGACATGGAAGCAACCTAGATGCCCATCAGCAGATGAATGGATAAGAAAGCAGTGGCACATATACACAATGGAATATTACTCAGCCATTAAAAAGAATATCTTTGACTCAGTTCTAATGAAGTGGATGAAACTGGAGCCTATTATACAGAGTGAAGTAAGCCAGAAAGAAAAACACCAATACAGTATACTAATGCATATATATGGAATTTAGAAAGATGGTAACGACAACCCTGTATGCAAGACAGCAAAAGAGACACAGATGTATAGAATAGTCTTTTGGACTCTGTGGGAGAGGGGGTGGGGGATGATTTGGGAGAATGGCATTAAAACATGTATAATATCATATAAGAAAAGAATCGCCAGTCCAGGTTCCATGCAGGATACAGGAAGCTTGGAGCTGGTGCACTGGGATGACCCAGAGGGATGTTATAGGGAGGGAGGTGGGAGGGGGGTTCAGAATGGGGAACACATGTACACCCATGATGGATGCATGTTGATGTATGGCAAATCCAATAAAATATTGTAAAGTAAAAAAAAATAATAATAAATTAAAAAATAAGTAAATAAAAATCATTGTGGACAGTGATGGCAGACATGAAATTAAAAGACGCTTGCTTCTTGAAAGAAAAGCTATGACAAACCTGCTGTGCTGTGCTTAGTCACTCAATCATGTCCGACTCTTTGTGACCCCACGGACTGAAACTTGCCAGCCTGCTCTGTCCATGGGGATTCTCCAGGCAAGAACACTGGAGTGGGTAGCCTATCCTTTCTCCAGGGAATCTTTCCAACCCACCAATCAAACAAGGGTCTCCTGCATTGCAGGTGGATTCTTTACCAGCTGAGCTTCCATAGAAGCCCATGACAAAACTAGACAGAATATTAAAAAGCAGAGATGTCACTTTGATGACAAAGGTTTGCATAGTCAAAGCTATAATTTTTCCAAGGGTCATGTCCAGATGTAAGAGTTGGACCATAAAGACTCAGTGCGGAAGAACTGATGCTTTCAAACTGTAGTGCTAAATAGACTCTTGAAAGTTCCTTGGACAGCAAGGAGATCAAACGAGTCAATCCTAAAGGAAATCAACTCTGAATATTCATTGGCAGGCCTGATGCTGAAGCTCCCATACTTTGAATGCAAATAACTGACTCATTGGAAAACACCCTGATGCTTGCAAAGATTGAAGTCAAAAGGAGAAGGAGGAAGCAGAGGATCAAGTGGCTAGATAGCATCACTAGCTCTTGGACATGAATCTGAGCAAACTCTGGAAGACGGTGGAGTACAGAGAAGCCTGGCCTGATGCAGTCCGTGGGGTCACAAAGAGTTGGACAAGACTTAATTTCTGAACAACAGGGAAAATCTAGTAATGGTGAAAGTTGAACAAATTTAAAATCTAAAGATTTGTGTTTGATTCTATCATCTACCAGTTGTATGAATTTATATGGAAGTAATTTAATCTCTCTGAGGCCCAGTTTCATCAATAAAATGTCAAAGAATCACTTGCCTCATAAGACTGTTTTGAGGAACAACTGGAATAATGCATGCAAGAGCTATTTGTAAAACTGAAGTCATAGTTATTATTCACTCTGTTTTATGTCTTAGAAAGGTTTTTAAATAGAAATGCATAATGAGCAACTCATTCATTCTGTAATTTTTAAAGAATTCAAAGTGTTAGAAAGTGCCATCTCTTTTATCTAACATTTTTCTTTCTGATTTTGTAGTTCACAGACAGAAGCAGTCAATTACTACGTTAGTTCCAAATGCTTTAATAAAATCATTCTGTATGCTCAGACAAATAACTTGAGTTGAGAAATAAATTGATTAAAATATGGCAGAGCACAAAGTATTTTGTAAAAGTACATAGATGGCATTGTCCAAGACATCAGTCTATTTATTTCACTGAGAATGCATAAGAGAAGAATGGTTTCCTTTTTAAAACGTGCACATACATCATGGATTTTATACATTGTGCATCTCAGTAAGGAATAGATTATAAATAGCTTTGGGAGAGACGGATGTGATGTTGGAAGACAGATGAACTTGGTGGCGGAACACCTTGGTTGAGATCTTTACTTTTCTAATTGCTAATTATTTGACCTCAAATAGTCACCTGCTTTTTAGATCTTCGAGTCCACAATATTCGGGAGAGTAATTATATTTGCTATTTCAACACTTAATATTCCAAGGACTATGATAAATATGTTTTTACTAATACACATATTTTATTATATATTTATATAATATATTTTAATGTAAGTTTAATAGATAAAAATGCATTAATGAAAAATTCATTTTTGCTTTTTATCCTTTAGAAATGACTTTACTTTAATCTGCAGATAATAATATATTTTGATAAATTAAAAGTTTTATCAAAGATATAGTTCATCATAGAGAGTAGATAAATACTCTAAACATGGTAAGTCTATCTTATGTTATTATAAAATTTAATAATTTCCTCTTGTTTTACAATAATAAAATTATTTATCTTGAACAAAATTTTATCAAAAAATCCCTTTACTTGTATCCAATATATATCCCATAAATCAAGAAACCGCAAGCTATAATGCTATAAAATGAATATGCTTCCCAGGTGGCTCAGTGGTAAAGAATCTGCCTGCCAAGCAGAAGACATGGGTTTGATCCCTGGTTTGGGAAGATCATCTGGAGAAGGAAATGGCAACCCACTCCAGTATTCTTGCCACAGCCCATGAGGTCATCAAAAAGTCAGACATGACTTAGTGACCAAGCAACAATAAGACAAATTATACATGCTAATATAAAGAATATGTTAATCTACAGGATAGGTTTATGTTTCTGCCTTTGCCTACCATTATTATGTGATTTACATTATATAAAGTCACAAGGAATTCCCTGGTGGTCCAGGGTTAGGACCCTATGCTTTCACTGTCAAGGGCAGGATTCAGTCCCTAGTTAGGGAACTAAGATTTTGCAAGATACATTGTGTGGCCAAAAAAAAAAAGTCACTTGACCTCTGTGATATAAAAAAAGCACATACAGAAAATACATTTATATTTTCTTTTGTCTAATAATAGTTTACTTTAAACTCTATTCTGACGTGCAATTTTTTTTCCTTTTTTTTAATTTAATTTAATTTTTATTATCATTATTTTTTACTTTACAATCTTAGTTTTAAGATGAAAAAAATTTTATTTCAAAATTAAAGTAGTATCAGAAATGCACAACCATGTGTACTATATAATATAGCTTTGATTGTATCTTCATGTTGATAATAAAAATAGAAACAAATACATAATTTTTTGATAAAGACACAAGATGGAGTACTAGTCTTTATGAGTTCTGGAAATATGCAAACACATTTGAGAACTTATAATGCATTTCTCTTTTTTTCCTTCTTGGTAATTGTAAGGAAGCATTCATCTCCAAGTATAAATTTTCAATAGTTTTATGGAATTTTTTAAAATTGAAAACGGCAATGTGTTTTCTACCTACATACCTACCTATGTACCATCTACCTATCTATTGGGAGTCATTGCATTTAGTAAAAGTCATCTTTAAAAAAAGTCAGCCAATTCATCCATATAATGAGTGTGCTGGCCTAGATAATCTTTAAGTTTTTTTCCAGTTCTCGATATTTATAGCATTTTAAATCAGGAATTGTACATTTCAAATAAACTTTGCTCTATCTTAATGACTAAATGTATTCAGAATTGGAGACAGCAATGCCAGTGCACTACCTTCCTGTTCAGGGATTGAATACAGATCTACAGTGTCTATGACTACTCATTCATCAGTAAATTTGGAGTAGCTGAATTCCCCCAACTTTCATGTGGACTTCCCTGTTGGCTCGATGGTAAAGAATCCGCCTGCCAAGGCAGGGGATGCAGGTTGCATCCCTGAGTCAGGAAGATAATCTGGAGAAAGAAATGGCAACTCACTCCTGTACTCTTGCCTGGAAAATTCCATGAACAGAGGAGTCTGGTAGGCTACAGTCCATGGGATCACACAGATTTGCATATTATTATTATGGTATTATTATTCTTTTCTGTTTTGGAGTTGTTTTCTCCAGGAAATGTAGGCCTATGGCTTTCTCTGTCCTAGTCTGTTTTGACTACTATAACAAAATACCACAGACTGGAGTAGCTTTTTTTAACAGAAATGTATTTCTCACAGTTCTGAAGATGGGTAGTCTAAGATGAAGGCAACTGCAGATTTGGATGTTGGTGAGGAATCACTTCCTGGTTCCTGTATAACACCTTTTTTTTTGTATCTTCACATGATGGAAGGGGCAAGGGAACTCCCAGGATCTCTTTTATTAGAGCACTGATCCTATTCATAAGGGCTCCATCTTTATAATCTATCACTTCCCAAAGGTGCCATCTTCAAATACCATGTCATTTGGGAGTAGGATTTAACATATGAATTTGGGATACAGACATTCAGTCTGTAGCATTTTCTATCCCTACATTTTTCGTTTTGATTTGATTTACCCTCCACCTATTCTGTAACTGAGCAAATCACTTTAGGAAAATAGCTCCAACATGGCCCCACAGCTACAATGCCTGTATCCACAGCCCAAGCAGGCAAGGCTACATTTAGTCTGACCCAAGTGCTGTTGTTTAGTCGCTAAGTTGTGTCCAACTCTTTGTGACTCCGTGAGCCATAGCCTGCCAGGCTCCTCAGTCCACGGGATCTCCCAGGCAGGAATATTGGAATGGGTTGCCATTTCCTTCTTCAGAGGATCTTCCCAACCCAGGAACTGAATCCAGTACTCTTGCCTGGAGAATCCCATGAACGGAGGGGCCTGCTAGGATGCAGTCCATGGGGTCGTGAAGAGTCGGACACGACTGAGCGACTTCACTTTCACTTTTCACTTTCATGCATTGGAACAGGAAATGGCAACTTACTCCAGTGTTCTTGCCTGGAGAATCCCAGGGATGGGGGAGCCTGGTGGGCTGCCATCTATGGGGTCACAGAGAGCCGGACAAGACTGAAGTGACTTAGTAGCAGCAGCAACAGCTCTTGCGTTGGCAGGCATATTCATTACCACTGAGCCACCTGAGAAGTCCACATGTTTGTGTAACACCCTGTAATCCTTCCAAGGATATGGCAGACAGACAGTCTGGTGAAGAACTGTCACAGGGCTATTTTCCCTTCGCTTGTGGGTGAAAGCAGGGTTTCTTATTAATCTCCCTGGTTCCAGTGACCAGGGTACAGCGTTTTCCTCCTCAGAGTCCACCTGCAGGCTATAAAGCTTTTTAGCTGCAGTGTGGAATCCACTTCTTCATGACAGAACTGTCATCTGTATCTGCCCCTTCCAAGCCTTCCAATTTGGTGTCACCTTGTGGATACAGGAAGCTGGTGCCATGCCCATCTTGCTAATTGTTTTCTCGGTCCATCTGGGCTTACTGTATTCTTACAGGTTAAATCTATGCAAGTGTGACAAGCCAACCTAGCAGCTGCACTGTTTTCTACTCTTCAGGGGCAACTCGACTACCTCCAAAAGCCATGTCAAGGAATCCAGACACTTAGAGAACTCCATGAGAATTTATATGAAAGAAAAAGTAAAACATTACCCACACCACTCTTACTTTTTTGTGTTTAAATCATCTGTGATAATAATTCTATAGACTTTTCCTCTTTTGAGCCAAAGACACAGTTCTGTTCTATCGTATTAAAATCTTTACATGATGTTCTTGTTACTGCTAGAAGCCATTCTCTTTTGTGCCTTCATGTTATTAAAGCACTTTGTGGCTAGCAGTGGTCAGCAACTTCACTAGGTCATCACCCTTCCCAGCTCTTAGACTCTGAAATGTAAGTTCTAAACCTATGTTCTGATGAAAAGAGACTTGTTTTTTTTTTTTTTTTTAACCATTTCAGAGGTTCTACCTCAAACGTTCTTAGAACTCATCCTACTTAAAATGCAGCATTTTGAACTTTGACCAGATTTTTAAAAGCTCCTTCTAGTTAATTTAATGACACTCTAATCATCATACTGTCCTTTATTTAACACTATCTTCCCTTGCTTTCCACTAGTTTCTCTTCTTTTTACAATTTTTCAGTGTTACTAAAACGATTTGTTCTCAGGTCTTTACTATCCTATACATGTGCTACGTTTTAGTGATATTTATTATATTCTTATCTTCTAGAAAAAGGGAAGGAAAATCACTTTTAAACTATGTAATAAATTTGGCATATTATGACAAACATATGTAATTATTATTCAAGGTTAGAGGGGATCTTTATTTTACCCACTTGCCAGAAACAGCAACAACAACAAAGACAAAACATATAAAACACATGTCTTCAAAATATCAGGTATCAGTGATATTTCAGAGGTAGAGAAATAAATAGGTTAGCTTATTATGCTGGATTACAACATGAGTTTTCAGGTTCTGACTTGAAAGGTGAATTTCAAGTCAGAAATTCACCTAAAAGGGTGAATTCAGGTAGAACCCTATAGATTCTGTGAGTAGAGATGAAGACCACATTTTGAGGAAAACAAGGGAACTAGATATCAGAAGACAGTAATGAAGGGAAGAGAACTTCATAGAAAGAAGTTCTCCAGAACTATGCAGAGGTTGTTCTCAAGAGTTCAACAGAGTACTCACTGATCAGTGAATGTGTGTGAAGAAATCACCTGAGGATGAGAAAATAATCGTTGGGTGGGACAAGCGGAAACTTACCTGACACTCATACAGGCACTGGGAACAGGGCTCTTCCCAACTTTCTGCGTAGAAAACCTCACAGCTAATGGGGTCTTAGATACAGAAGTCAGCAATATCTTGCCTTAGGAGTGGAAAGAAATAGTTTTAGACTAAACGCTATTTTGGTCCTGCCTCACAAGTTTTAGAAGCAATACTTAAATGGACAAAACTGTCTAAAATCAAGCAAACAAACAAAAAAACTGTAGCCAAAGATCAGGTAGGAATATAAAAAATTACTGGCAATCAAAAGGCAAAATTTGCAATTAAAAGGAGCAGAAAATCACAACTGGTAATAATGAGGAAAACTAAGCACTTCAATCCAACTAGGAACTAACAAAGAGGTTAAAATTAGCAGATAAAAGTCAAGAAAATATTTACTATAAATATTTTATTTGTTCAGAAGCTTAGATGTGACATGAACAGTATGAAACATGAAAAGAAAAGAAAGCTAAAATTGAATTTATATAGATAAAAATTACAGTGTCTAACATGAAACATGTACTGGATGGGCATAATGGCATACTCTATACTTGACATCATAGCAATGAGAATTATTCAAAATGAAATATACATTAAAAAAATAATAATAATTACCAATAAGCTTGTGTGAAATTCCAAGAGGTCAAATATGCTTGTGGTTAGAGTCACTGAAGGAGAGAGGGTATAAATAACACTTGATGAAATTATTGTTGATGGTTTTCCAGTTTGATAAAAACTATAAAGCAATGGAGGTCAATGAAACCAGTTCATTAAAAAAAAAAGTGGACAAAATACTTTAACTAAATCTTTACCAAAGGCAAAATATGGAATGTACGTGAAAAAGTATTAAGTATCATTAGACTTCAGGGAAATGCAGATAAAAGTCATGAGATAATATTAGACACCAATTCAACTGGTTAAAATTAAAGGATCACTATGACGTGATGTAGAGATTGTGGAGGGACTACTGATGAACAAGAAAATGATATATCCACTTTGGGAAAAAAGTGGATAATCCCTCCAAATCCCTTTGGTAGGGATAATCCCTACCAATCCCTTTGGTAATCCCTTTAAAAAGTCAAATATACATGTACTATATGAATGTGGCATTCCACTAGTAGGTATTTATTCAAAAGAAATTAAAGCATATTTCCATATAAGTCTTGAGGACTAATGTTCATGTTCACAGCAGTCTTATTTCTAATGGCCTAAAGCATAAATAACTCAAATATACATAATCAATGGGCTTCCTAGTGGCACTAGTTGTAAAGAACCCACCTGCCAACGCAGGAGACATAAGGGAGTTGGGTTCAGTCTCTGGGTTGGGAAGATATCCTGGAGGAGGACATGGCAATCCACTCCAGTATTCTTGCCTAGAGAATCCCATGGACAGAGGATCCAGGTGGACTACAGTCCATGGGGTCACAAAGAGTCAGCAATGCAGCATACATGTATACATAATCAAGTGACTGGATAAACAAATGCTGATGTATTGATACAATATAATACTACAATAGGATAATTACTGATTTATGTACAAATGTGGAGGCATCTAAAATTAATTATGTGAAGAAAAAAGAGTCAAATAAAAAAGAGTTCACATTGCATGATTCTACTTAAATACCTTCTAGATAATTTGATTTAACCTATCCTGCAGAAACAGATTACTGGTTATTTGAGGATGGCAGGGGATGGGGATAATAATTTCCTGGGGAAAAATAGATAAAATAGTAACAAAATAGTAACAAAAATACTATTCTTTCAATTGAAAATCACTGGCACTTATTTTTATGCAACCAAGCATTTCAAATCTGATAAATGAATTTATTCAATAAAAATTTATTAAAAATATAGCATGCACTGTGACTATGAAGGGGCAGAAAGACAAAAATAAAACACTGCAGAAATATTCATTCTGAGACAGTTCACATCCTACTTCCACTAAACCCAGGTCTGATTTTCTTCTCAGAGAGAGTCCTGCCTCCATCTTCTTCCTTCTGTTCTTGCATACTTAACTAATACTCTTCTTTTCCCTGCATCTAGCCATGGCATTTTTAACTTTTCTTTTCTTCTCTTCCCTGTGATTCACACTTGTGAATCCAGCTCATTTGTTCTGCTACTCCTGTGCATTCCAGAGTCTAGCTTCAGGACCCTTTAGAAAGGATGAGATTAGTTAGTGACAATATGTGATTTCACAGATTCCAGGTTGTTCAATCCAAGTTCAAATTAGAAAACTAAAGAAGTCAAAATCTATATTTCAATTTTTTCCCCCTTTGTCCAATGCTTGGCATCTAACAATTTGGGCCTGTTTAATTTATACTAACATACACTTTCAGGTGGCATGCAATAATAGAAAACAATCTACACCTAATCAGTGTTTTATTTTGTGTGCATCAAATTCTGTCCTAAGCCATCATCAAAAACTTTTATCAGATAATAATTATCATTTCTCTCATTTTACATAGGCATGCAAAAACAGAGGCATGGAGAGGTGAAGTAACTTGCCCACCCTGCAGAGAACCAGGCAACCTAACTCCATAGAATATACGCATGTGGAAGGTCCTGGGAAGAAAAGAGCTGATGCACAATATTCCAGAAATTCAGAGAAGCAGGGAAAGATCTACATGATAGTCTTTATTTTCTTATTTCTTGTACTTAAAAGAATTATTTTCAGACTTGTTTGGTCTTTGCAGTTCCATCGCCTGATAAAGAGGGCATGAGTGCTCAGTCGCATCTGACTCATTGTTACCCTATGGATTACTGTGGCCCACGGGCTCCTCCATCCATGGGATTCTCCAGGCAAGAATGCTGGAGTAAGTGCCATTTCCTCTTTCAGGGGGTCTTCCCCACCCAGAGATGGAAACTGAGTCTCGAGCATTGTTAGGCGAACTTTTTACCAATGAGCCACCTGGGAAGGCCCTAGTGAAGAGAGATGAGTGAATAGGAACTGAGGTAGTAAGAAGAAAACAAGTAAATCCTCATTTATGAAACTTATTCAATTCCAATTGCTAATTCCAAAGAAAACTAAAGATGATAGGATAAAAACAAAACAAAACAAAACTAAACAAACAAACAAAAAAAAAAAACATGTGTTTGAGTACAAATGGCAGCCGCTGTATTCTTCAAACACGAAAGCAGAAGAACGGTGATTTTTGAGACATCCGCCAAATAAATTTGGGTGCTAGCCAATTGAGAAAGCAACAGAGAGCAATAATTTGAAAAATCCTTGCCTTTCAAAACTACTACCTCACTTAAAAGATTATTATTATCTATCTAGAAGAACAGCATACCCACCAGAAACTTGATAGAAATAATTAAAACTGCTGGTTACCATGGATTTCTTTTTTGTATCACGGGTCATATGAGAAGGTTAAAGTCAGCTGAAAGTAGAGAGCAGAGCTCAATGGCCCTGATTCAGTGGCAACTTTGAAAAAATATAGAAGCTTTTTAAAAAAAGTCATCATAATTCTCTGAATTGCAGGTATTTTCTCTTTCGGCAGCCTGCCAATGCTCTTTTATGCCAGTGAAAGTAAGCTACGTGTGCTACTTTTTGATGGTATCGCCCATGATAAACTTTAAATGGTAAGGAAGTTCATTTCAGATACAAATCTGAAGCTAACTTATCCAACATATCTGGTCAGAAGATCTTGCTGTAAATCTTTCAAAAACAAGATGACTTGTGAGATTTTTAGTAATCCTGGATTGTGTCTGGGCAGAAAATGTGACACAAGCAGCTGTCTCTATGGTTTCGGCTAAAGCTAGGAAATGCAGGACCCAGGGAAACATAAATCCACATACAAGAAAGAATATCAAGTCTTCCCTGAGTCTGTAATGGAAGAAGGATTAAAATATGTGTGCTTAGTGAAGTTAAGATTTTATTTAGTTTCAGGAGTTTCCACTCTTACTAAATTCACTGCATGTAGTATTAGAATTTCAAGGGTGAAAATAGGAATAATCGAAACCCATTATGATTATTGTTTTTTCAAAATCAAGATCTGATCTACAGTCTTATTTTCTAGAGGAGGTGAATAAAAAGGTAGTGCTTAGTTTAAAAGTGCCCATTGATCCTTCTAGTGATCTAGGTAGGCTAATTGGATCAAAACAAGGGGGGTTAGTCTCAAAAACTAAAGCTGAAACAGAACATTTTCAAAGAGTGAACTTACTGTGTGCTATTTTTCCTTTTGTATTACAGTTACTTGGCATAACTGACTTTTAAAGAAGAGCTCAACTTGGAGATGTAATAAAAATGAATGCTTTAGGAATACCGAATAATAATTGGCTATAGTAGTAGTGACAGTCACTTCTTCTGCTTATTCCCTCTGCTCAGTCGTGTCCGACTCTTTGCGACCCCATGGACAGTAGCCTACCAGGCTCCACCGTCCATGGGATTTTCCAGGCAAGAGTACTGGAGTGGGCTGCCTTTTCCTTCTCCAGGGAATCTTCCCAACCAAGGGATCGAACCCGGGTCTCCTGCATTGCAGACAGATGCTTTACCATCTGAGCCACCAGGGAAGCCCAATAGTACTAGTAGTGATAGTCGCTTAGTCATGTCCAAATCTTTGCAACCCATGGACTGTAGCCTGTCAGTCTTCTCTGTCCCTGGGATTCTCCAGGCAAGAATAATTGGCCATAACATACTTAAATTCTTTGGAGATAATCTTTTAAATACTAAAATGTAGTTTTGCCAACATAGATGGGCCTCCCTTTCCAAGAGAAAAGCAAAAGTTTAAAGGTCCCATGCTCAGCTTTTAGATTTATTACATAATCATGAACAAGAGGTTTTCTTCCTCCCATCTCTTGTTGAGATATTTCAAGCAAACACTAAATTTCTCTTGACTTCACTTTAGCCATCTATAAAATGAGGGGGTTGGAGTAGATTATCTCTGTGTCTTGTAACTGTGAAATTACATGTCCTAAATTATTTCTCCATTTTTTTCACTTCCTCCTACTGACATGAAGACCTTAAAAAATGAGTAGTACTTACTGTATGTTAGGCCATTTAATATTATTCATGAAAGTAGATACAATAAAATTCTCAGCTTTTCTAAAATTCAGTTTTACAGATAAGGATATTGAAGCCCTATAAGTTTAATACCTTGTCCAGCCTCATATAGATAATTAAGCCTAGGACAGCAATTTAGTTTCAGGCTGATTTGAATAAAAATCTCATATACTTCCACTGACTATATCATATCTTAGTTAATAATATTTCATACATTTGGCATTTCAAAAGTCCTTTTAAAATATTGATAATCATGCTTTGTAATTATATTCTTTGAACCAAATATACTTGAGGAATTTAAAAGATTTTGTGGACCTCTGTTAAAGAATCATAATGTTGACTCGAAGAAAAGAAACGGAAGATAAAAGAGACTGTGACAGATAAGTAAAATGTATAAAAACAAGTTATCCTAGACTTAATAGCCTGACCCATCACATTCTCTAATACACACAGGTTTATTTTTGAAAGAAGCTAACAGTCAAGGTCCATGTAAAATGATGGCACAAGGATTAAGCTATACATAACTTACCTAAGGGCATAAACTTGTTAAGGTTCAGAAGTAAATGCTCCCCAAATTTTGAAATTAAAAAAATAATTATAAAGTAATAATAGTAGCATAATTCTGGACCATAAAATGGTGCAGTTTATTCCACCCTGCCAAAAGGAGATGATTAGATGATGGATTAAATAAATCAAATTATAATTGTCAATACCCATGGCATTCCTGGAAGAAATCCTTCTGGTTCAATAAGGAGAAGAGATAGATATCAATGTTATATTTTTTTAAGGAAGGAGCGATTGAATATAAGGGGTATAAACATTTAGTATTAAATAAGATTTTAAATAATATTTAGAAGAATAATAGAAATCTTATTATTTAAATAAGATCCATTGCCTTTCTGTACATTTCTCTGTCTTTGTGGCATGCTCTAAATTCACATGCATATATTTTTTTTTGTATATATAACTTTTAGTTACCACTATATAATACCTTTAGGGTATGAGCTTTAGTTTTTTTTTTGTCTTAATTTACATCTAACTTGGATACATTTAATAAATAATTTAATGATTTCCTTAATGAAATTGAGTTACAATGTAAAAAGAAAGTGTCCTACATAAAAAAACATTGCAGAAAAGAAGTTGCCACTGTTAATATTTTCTTTCCATCCATGTGTATCAGTTACCTACTGAAACAGTGGTGAAATGTAGGAAAATGTCCCAAATTCCTGTGTATTAAAAGAAAAAAAAAATAACTTGGTCACTTTTCTCAGGTTAGGTGAATGTGATTGCTCTAGACTGAGCAGAGATGGATCTGATTACAATAAGCTCTGGGCTGGGTCTCATTTGAGTCCAAGTTTCTTCCATGCACCTTAATCTAGCAGGTTATATAATGCATGTCCTTATCATGACAGCATGCTTCCCAGAAGACATTAGTGGTAAAGAAACTGTCTGCTAATGCAGGAGACATAAAAGATGTGGGTTTGATCCCTGGGTTAGGAAGATCCCCTGGAAGAGGGCATGGTAGCATACTCCAGTATTCTTGCCTGGAGAATTCCAAGGGCAGAGGAGCCTGGTGGGCTACAGTCCATGTGGTCGCACAGAGTTGGGCATGACTGAAGCGACTGAGTACATACACACACATCATGACAGCAGAAGCACAAGAGGGGACAAGCAGAAACAGGATTCCTTTAAAAGAAATCACACACTATTATTTTCATCCACAGTCTATTGACCAACAAGGTTAACCCCTACTCTCTTTTTTTCCAATATAAATCTCATAAACTTCACCATGAATTTCATTTTGTCAAAATTAATATAGCTGGAATCTCTAAACATGTATCTTTAAATTAAATTCAAGGGAAATGTTTTACAATTTCTCCATTAATAAATCTTTTGATTGTAAGATAAACTATTCTGTTTTAACTTATTTTCCTTTTGAATAGACAAAATGATACACTAATTCAATAAACAATGTCTTTCCATTGGAAAGAGACTGCCATAAACATAGTGAATGTATGAGAATATGGTATCATCATCCTGTAAAATTAATAATAAAATCATACAATGGTAGCAATGATTACAAATGTTCCAGTTTTACTGGCAATGTTAATTTTAAATATGTGACGTCATCTGTGCTATTTTTCCATGACATGAGATATAGTTCTTTTCCTGAGGGTTTGCCACAGGCTTTTTTCTTTTTTTTAACTCTCAGTACATTTATGTTCATCCTCAGATTATAAAGAATTTGGTTGACTGAAGTTAATAACTGGAGAAAACAATGGCACCCCACTCCAGTACTCTTGCCTGGAAAATCCCATGGACGGAGGAGCCTGGTAGGCTGCAGTCCATGGGGTCGCTAGGAGTCGGACACAACTGAGCGACTTCACTTTCACTTTTAACTTGCATGCATTGGAGAAAGAAATGACAACCCACTCCAGTATTCTTGCCTGGAGGATCCCAGGGATGGTGGAGCCTGGTGGGCTGCTGTCTATGGGGTCGCACAGAGTTGGACACAACTGAAGCGAAGTTAATAATTGAAGTTAATAACTACTTGAAATGACTAGAAGTTTATTCTTACATGTAGCTATTAGCTCACGTTTTTAAGAGTAGTCTGCACTGTAGGAAGAAAAGTTTTGAAAACAAATGAAACTTATCTAGATGGAAATTTCTGTATACTGAAAGTGAAAGTAAGTGTGTGTTTTATTGCTCCTTTCTTTTTGAATAAGCTGGAATTATATTTTACTAATATCATGGCATCCAGTCACATCATTGCATGGCAAATAGATGGAGAAACAGTGGAAACAGCGGCGGACTTTATTTTTTGGGCTCCGAAATCACTGCAGATAGTAACTATAGCCATGAAATTAAAAGATGTTTGCTCCTTGGAAGAAAAGCTCTGGCCAACCTAGACAGCATATTAAAAGCAGAGACATTACTTTACCACAAAGGTCTTTGTAGTCAAAGCTATGGTTTTACCAGTAGCTATGTATGGATGTGTGAATTGACAATAAAGAAAACTGAGTATGAAGAATGGATGGTTTTGAACTGTGGTGTTGGAGAAGACTCTTGAGAGTCCCTTGGACTGCAAGGAGATCAAAAAAGTCAATTCTAAAGGAAATCAGTCCTGAATATTCATTGGAAGGACTGATACTGAAGCTGAAACTCCAATACTTTGGCCACCTGATGTGAAGAATTGACTCATTTGAAAAGACCCTGATGCTGGGAAAGATTGAAGGCCGGAGGAGAAGGGGATGATAGAGGATGAGATGGTTGGATGGCACCACTGACTCAATGGACATGAGTTTGAGCAAGCTCCTGGTGTTGGTGATGGACAGGGAAGCCTGGTGTGCTGAAGTCCAAGGAGTTGCAAAGAGTCACACCTGACTGAGTGACTGAACTGACTGATATTTTATAATAAAAATATTTTCTTGTTCACTAATTTTTACTAATGTTCACTAAATTTCCTCTCCTCTTAGTTTTTCATTTTATTTATTATTCAATATGTGTTTATTAATCACTCTGTTGTGTCCAACTCTTTGTGTCCCTTTGGACTGTAGCCCTGCCAGACTCCTCTGTCCATGGGATTCTCCAGGAAGAATGTGTAGTGGATTGCTATGCTCTCCTCCAGGATTATTCAATGTAAAAATCATAATTTACTGAAAAATCATATGTCTATTCCCTAAGATAAGTCTGGAAATGAAAACATTAAAAAAAGACAAATGTTTACTTAAGTGAAAGTCACTCAGTCATGTCCAGCTGTTTGTAACTCAGTGGACTACACAGTCCATGGAATTCTCTAGGCCAGAATACTGGAGTGGGCAGCCTTTCCCTTCTCCAGGGGATCTTCCCAAGCCAGGGATAGAACCAAGGTCTCCAGCATTGCAGGGGGATTCTTTACCAACTGAGCTATCAAGGAAGTCCTATTATTTAATGGTGGTTTACACTAAGTCCTGTCCGACTCTTGTAGCCCAACCTCATGGACTGTACCCCGCCAGGCTCCTCTGTCCATGGGATTCTCCAGGCAAGAATACTGGAATGGGGGTTGCCATTTCCTTCTCTAGGGCATATTCCCAACCCAGGAACTGAACCCGGGTCTCCTGCATTGCAGGCAGATTCTTTATAGACTGAGCTACAACGGAAGTGCAATGGTGTCTTAGTCTGTCCAGGATACTATAACAAATTACCACAAACTGAAAGGCTTATACAATGACAGAGATTTCTCACAGTGAAGGAGGTTTGCAAGTCCAAGATCAGGGTGCCAGCATGGTCAGTGAAGGGGTCTCTTTCAGATTCAGGTATCTTAGTTGTATCCTCACATGGCAGAAGGGAGTTAGGGAGCCTGTAAGTACTCTTAGAGATATGCCACATCCAAGGTAAAAGAAACCCAAGTAAGACAGTAGATGTTGTGAGAGGGCATCAGAGGGGAGACACACTGAAACCATAATCACAGAAAACTAGCCAAACTGATCGCATGGACGAAAGCCTTGTCTAACTCAATGAAACTAAGCTATGCCGTGTGGGGCCACCCAAGACAGACGGGACATGGTGGAGAGGTCTGACAGAATGTGGTACACTGCAGAAGGGAATGGCAAACCACTTCAGTATTCTTGCCTTGAGAACTCCATGAACAGTATGAAAAGGCAAAATGATAGGATACTGAAAGAGGAACTCCCCAGGTCGGTAGGTGCCCAATATGCTACTGGAGACCAGTGGAGAAATAACTCCAGAAAGAATGAAGGGATGGAGCCAAAGCAAAAACAACACCCAGTTGTGGATGTGATTTGTGATAGAAGCAAGGTCCAATGCTGTAAACAGCAATATTGCATAGGAACCTGGAATGATAGGTCCATGAATCAAGGCAAATTGAAAGTGGTCAAACAGTAGATGGCAAGAGTGAACGTCAACATTCTAGAAATCAGTGAACTATAATGGACTGGAATGGGTGAATTTAACTCAGATGACCATTATATCACCTACTGTGGGAAGGAATCCCTTAGAAGAAATGGAGTAGCCATCATAGTCAACAAAAGAATCTGAAATACAGCACTTGGATGCAATTTCAAAAACGACAGAATAATCTCTGTTCATTTCCAAGGCAAACCATTCAATATCATGGTAATCCAAGCCTAGGCCCCAAGCAGTAACACTGAAGAAGCTGAAATTGAATGGTTCTATGAAGACCTACAAGACCTTTTAGAACTAACACCCCAAAAAGATGCCCTTTTCATTATAAGGGACTGGAATGCAAAAATAGGAAGTCAAGAAATACCTGGGGGAACAGGCAAATTTGGCCTTGGTGTACAGAATGAAGCAGGGCAAAGGCTAATAGAGTTTTGCCAAGAGAATGCAAACTCATACCAAACACCCTCTTCCAACAACACAAGAGAAGACTCTACACATGGACATCACCAGATGGTCAACACTGAAATCAGATTGATTGTATTCTTTGCAGCCAAAATGTAGAAGCTCTATACAGTCAGCAAAAACAAGACTGGGAGCTGACTGTGGCTCAGATCATGAACTCCTTATTGCCAAATTCAGACTAAAATTGAAGAAAGTGGGGAAAACCAATAGACCATTCAGGTATGACCTAAATAAATCCCTTATGATTATACAGTGGAAGTGAGAAAAAGATTTAAGGGACTAGATCTGATAGAGTGCCCAATGAACTATGGACAGAGGTTCATGATATTGTACAGGAGACAGGGATCAAGACCATCCCCATGGAAAAGAAATGCAAAAAAGCAAAGTGGCTGTCTGTGGAGGCCTTACAAACAGCTGTGAAAAGAAGAGAAACAAAAAGCAAAGGAGAAAAGGAAAGTATAAGCATCTGAATGCAGAATTTCAAAGAATAGCAAGGAGAGATAAGAAAGCCTTCCACAGCAATCAATGCAAAGAAACAGAGGAAAACAACAGAATGGGAAAGACTAGAGATCTTTTCAAGAAAATCAGAGATACCAAGGGAACATTTCATGCAAAGATGGGCTTGATAAAGGACAGAAAATGTATGGACCTACAGAAGCAGAAGATATTAAGAAGTAGCAAGAATACAGAGACAAACTGTACAAAAAAGATCTTCACGACCCAGATATTCACGATGGTGTGATCACTGACCTAGAGCCAGACATCCTGGAATGTGAAGTCAAGTGTACCTTAGAAAGCATCACTATGCACAAAGCTAGTGGAGGTGATAGAATTCCAGTTGAGCTATTTCAAATCCTGAAAGATGATGCTGTGAAAGTGCTGCACTCAATATGCCAGCAAATTTGGAAAACTCAGCAGTGGCCACAGGACTGAAAAAGGTCAGTTTTCATTCCAATCCCAAAGAAAGGCAATGCCAAAGAATGCTCAAACTATTGCACAATTGCACTCATCTCACACGCTACCAAATTAATGCTCATAATTCTGCAAGCCAGGCTTCAGCAATATGTGAACTTCCAGATGTTCAAGCTGGTTTTAGAAAAGGCAGAGGAATCAGAGATCAAATTGCCAGCATCCGCTGGATCATGGAAAAAGCAAGAGAGTTCCAGAAAAAAAATCTATTTCTGTTTTATTGACTATGCCAAAGCCTTTGACTGTGTGGATCACAATAAACTGTGGAAAATTCTTCAAGAGATGGGAATACCCGACCACCTGACCTGTCTCTTGAGAAACCTGCATGCAGGTCAGGAAGCAACAGTTAGAACTGGACATGGAACAACAGACTGGTTCCAAATAGGAACAGGAGTACTTCAAGGCTGTACATTGTCACCCTGCTGATTTAACTTATATGCAGAGTACATCATGAGAAACGCTGGGCTGGAAGAAGCACAAGCTGGAACCAAGACTGTTGGGAGAAATAGCAATAACCTCAGATATGTAGATGACACCACCCTTATGGCAGAAAATGAAGAGGACCTCAAAAGCCTCTTGATGAAAGTGAAAGAGGAGAGTGAAAAAGCTGGCTTAAAGCTCAGCATTCAGAAAACTAAGATCATGGCATCTGGTTCCATCATTTCATGGAAAATAGATGGGGAAACAGTGGAAACAGTGTCAGACTGTATTCTTCTGGGCTCCAAAATCACTGCAGATGGTGATTGCGGCCATGAAATAAAAAGACGCTTTCTCCTTGGAAGGAAAGTTATGACCAACCTAGATAGCATATTCAAAAGCAGAGACATTACTTTGCCAACAAAGGCCCATCTAGTCAAGGCTATGGTTTTTCCAGTGGTCATGTATGGATGTGAGAGTTGGACTGTGAAGAAGGCTGAGCGCTGAAGAATTGATGCTTTTGGACTGTGGTGTTGGAGAAGACTCTTGAGAGTCCATTGGACTGCAAGGAGATCCAACCAGTCCATTCTGAAGGAGATCAGTACTGGGCATTCTTTGGAAGGAATGATGCTAAAGCTGAAACTCCAAATCTTTGGCCACCTCATGCGAAGAGTTGACTTATTGGAAAAGAGTCTGATGCTGGGAGGGATTGGGTGCAAGAGGAGAAGGGGGTGACAGAGGATGAGATGGCTGGATTGCATCACTGACTTGAAGGACATGAGTTTGAGTAAACTCCGGGAGTTGGTGATGGACAGGGAGGTTTGCCCTGCCGCAGTCCATAGGATCGCAAAGATTCAGACATGACTGAGTGGCTGAACTGAACTGAACTGAGGTCTCTTTTATAGCAGCACTCATCTCGTGCATGAGGGATTCACCCTCATGATCTAAGCTCCTCCCAAAGTCCCTGTCTCCTATTAACTACCTCATTGGCCTTAGGGTTCCAACTCATGAACTTCTAGGAAACACAAACACTCAAGGTATACAAACGTGTACTCAGTCAGTTTCTTCCTGGTGACCCATTTCATTGCATGTGCTACTCCAGAATAGAAAGTTCATTCATATATATTTTGTGGCACTTTACTGAGCAACTTGCTGAAAAATCCTATGCATTATTTAGTGGATGAAAATACGACCTCTGAGTTATAAGAAAAAGCATAGTAGACTAGGAATATCTTGTAAGCACATAACTGATAAAATTAACCACTCATATAAATCTATTTGACAACTGATGGACTTGTCAGGGTGAGGCCACCTATGTATCTAGCCACACAGTTTGATCACACGATTTCATACATTCCAAACTTGATTTTGTGCAAATTTAGCCTTAATGATGTTTTGGCTTATATTAGAACAACCCTCTGAAAATTTAATATCAGTTCATGATCTCTGAGCTTTCTTGTGGTGTCTGGAAGTTTCATTAACATTTATTTTTAACTACACATTTGTAGTTTTAGATATAATTACATTATATCACCTTTATCCCCATCACTTAATTTTTTAAGTCAATGTCTATTATATATGCATGCTCTTACACTAGATATTCTTCAAAGCTAGGTGAGTAGTTTTTTTTATTTTTGTTGAAATTACATAATACACATATGAGCATAAGTGGACAGATATACAAGAAGCATGATAAAAGGAATGGGAAGAAGAAGAAAATTACTAAGTTATAAGTTTGAAATTACATCAATTTCAAGTTCTGAATTTATTCAAATAAACAGTATGTTTTTAATTAAATTATGAATTAGATATGCAATATATAATGTAATGATATAATGCTATAGGTCCTTCCTCATTGTAAACATTATTATAATTGAGGCCAAGAAACCTTAATAAATTGCCCTTGGAACAAAATTGAAAAAACATAATGCTATTTTTCTTGAAGACAAAATTTTAAAAAGTATCCTTTCAGTGGAAAGCAAATTTTAATAGAGCAACAAATGGTACCCTGGTTCTCTTTCCTTAAATATTCTACTGAATTCCTACATAACTTATTAATTCAGCAGGTAGTTATGTCAAGAGTTTTCTGGGTGTCAGGAACTGTGTTTGGTTTTGAATATAGAATCATGAGGAAACAAAAATCCTTGTTCCCACAGTTGTGACTGATGAAGGGAAAGGTATTGTACCTGCAATAATAGCAAATGATTTTATAAATTTGCTCAGTTTCTTCCTAGACATTTGGTGTTACTACACAATTTTACTCTCATCTGCAACAGTGTGAAATTCAGACGTTTTGTTTTCTGCTTTATTTGTGTTTATATATAGGTCTTATTTCATTGATGAATTTAATTTTGGATTCTTTTTCATTAATTTCTACCCTTATTTATATTATTTCTTCTTCCAGTTTCATTGTCTTTTCCTTGTCCTCTCTTTCCTACATTTGCATATTAATAGTCAAATATCCTCATTTTTAACAAATACTTGTAAAATTAGAACTGTTTTTCATGGTATAGCAACTGCTAAACCTATAAGCATTGATATGTTTCATTTTTATTTTTTTTCAGTTGAAGGTGTTTATTTTTATTTTTATTTTTTTATTCATTTAAAAAACTGCAGTTTTTTACCACTTCTGCTTTTAGAAGTATACCAGAAGGCAGCCTCAAATACATTACAATTTGCCTAGAAGGTGTTTAATATTTTCAATAAATATCTTTTCATTGATTCATGAATATCTTACAGAAGTGAGACTGTTTTCTTTTTCTAATTTCCAACTGAAAAAAGTTTTGATTTACAGTTGTATTCTTTTTCTTTTCCAACTACAATTTTATTTTATTTTTAAACTTTACAAAATTGTATTAGTTTTGCCAAATATCAAAATGAATCCACTACAGGTACACATGCGTTCCCCATCCTGAATCCTCCTCCCTCCTCCCTCCCCACACCATCCCTCTGGGTCTTCCCAGTGCACCAACCCCAAGCATCCAGTATTGTGCATTGAACCTGGACAATAAACTTATATAATATATATCACACTATTTATCACAAAGCAATAAACTGATAAATTAGAATAAAACTGATTTACAGTGTCAAAAATCCCTCACTATGACCATGCTATGACCTTAACAGGTTGTGCTCTACTAAATGATTATTTATGACTTCAAAAGTAATATGTGAGATTTAGTTTGCTCAACTGTTCTATTGCTTCTTTTTGTAACATTGCTCTTCACTCAAAATTGTAACTCTTCTGGTAAATTACTCTCTCATAGATTATATTGCTAAATCATTACCCATTCCACAATCTTGTCTTTTCAGATTTATAACCTTGGCTTTCCTCCCAGCTACAATTTCATCTCTCTTTTTTGTCTTAATCTCATTACAGATGTTCCAGTACAAAGCAAAGCTCCTTTCTTCCCTTAATTCTGCAGTTTTTTACCACTTCTGCTTTTAGAAGTATACCAGAAGGCAGCCTCAAATACATTACAATTTGCCTAGGATTTAGGCTACTGACAGTGTACAGAAAAGGCAGGAAACCATAAAGAAAATTAATTCCTCAGTCTCTAATTTAGCAATCTAAAATGATGCAATCTAACATTTGATTAGCTTTTGAATGCTCCCTATTATAATTACCTAATATTGCAAATTATTGATCATAGAAGAGTAAGCCAGACAAGACATTTCTGTTACATCTATTTGTCCATTCCTGATTTTCATGAATTTTTTTTAAGATTCTTTTGTCAAAGAAACCAAATAACATTATTGATACTTTTATTTTAGCCAAATTGGTTATTTAGCTGTATCATATATTCAGATGGAAGTTTTAAAAAGTTTTCTTTCAACTGAAATATTCATTGCCAAGATGCATTTTTACTCTCAATTAAGGAGGGAATGTAGTGTTTCCAACTCCTATTCCATTTGTTCTGAATGATGAATGTCTTTTTATGCTTAATTTCTTAGTGTTTTGCAAAATTTCTTTAAAGGAATCAAAATAATTATCCAAGTCTACATTAATAATTCCTGAGGCTATTCTTTTCTCAGTCCAGTATTCTCATTTTCACTAATAATTTTGCTTCAGACTACTAAATGTTATCCCCAAAGATATCTTCCATCTTATCTTTTTTATAGAAAATTTCCTATTCATGCTATTATTGTCAAAAATGTATTGGCAAGGATGAAAATGCTATAAAATTACCTCATTATTCTTTTGACTCCTCTGTTTACTCCCTCAAAGTGGTAACCAAAGTAAGGCAAAGCTTTTTAGGTGTCATCAATAAATTATTCAATCTCCCTTATTTTCTCTTTGTTTCCTTCTTTATATACCTCATCCTTCCCTTTACCTAAATCAGCTTTATCAAGGGCCTGTATTGAGGTTCAGTTAACATGAACTTAATTTATATAGTAGGATTTTTAGAGCCAATATTTATTTATTTAATTATTGTCACTGTGAGAGGTGTTGATTAGAAAAGCAGTTTTCAGGTATTCCTCAACTCTGATCAAAATTATATTATGTATCATCTAAATCTTACCTTACTGACAATTAATTTTAACTGGCATCAGTATTATGTTCAACACTGATATTAATATTTTAAAGACATGATGAATAGAAAGAATAGACATTTTTAAGTTAAGGTGACATAGAAAGTCATTGAGCCATCCTTTTCCAAATTTTAAATTCCTTACCTCCTTTAAAAATGCAGTTGTATCATATGACATAGTTATATTTGTAATCTAAAGAAAGGTACAAATGAACTTATCTACAATATAGAAATAGAGTTATAGAAGTAGAAAAGAAACTTTTGGTTACTAAGGGATAAATGAGGGATGGGATAAATTGGAAGACTGGGACTGACATATATACATCACTATATATAAAATAGATAACTAATAAAGACCTAATGTATAGCCCAGGAAATGCTACTCAGTACTCTATAATGGCCTATATGGAAAAGAATCTTAAAAAGAGTGGAGATTATATATATATATTTATATATATTTTATATATATGTATATATAAAACTAATTTATATATATATATTATATATATATATATATATATATATATATATATATAAAACTAATTTACTCTGCAAAGGAGTACGTCAAGGCTGTATATTGTCACCCTGCTTATTTAACTTCTATGCAGAGTAAATCATGAGAAACGCTGGGCTGGAAGAAGCATAAGCTGGAATCAAGATTGCCGGGAGCAATATCAATAACCTCAGATATGCAGATGACACCACCCTTATGGCAGGTGAAGAAGAACTAAAGAGCCTCTTGATGAAAGTGAAAGTGGAGAGTGAAAAAGTTGGCTTAAAGCTCAACATTCAGAAAATGAAGATCATGGCATCTGGTTCCATCATTTCATGGGAAATAGATGGGGAAACAGTGGAAACAATGGTTGACTTTATTTTTCTGGGCTCCAAAATCACTGCAAATGGTGACCGCAGCCATGAAATTAAAAGACACTTACTCCTTAGAAGGAAAGTTATGACCAACCTAGATAGCATATTGAAAAGCAGAGACATTACTTTGCCAACAAAGGTCCGTCTAGTCAAGGCTATGGTTTTTCCAGTGGTCATGTCTGGATGTGAGAGTTGGACTGTGAAGAAAGCTCAGCGTGGAAGAATTGATGCTTTTGAACTGTGGTGTTGAAGAAGACACTTGTGAGTCCCTTGGACTGCAAGGAGATCCAACCAGTCCATTCTGAAGGAGATCAGCCCTGGGATTTCTTTGGAAGGAATGATGCTAAAGCTGGAACTCCAGTACTTTGGCCACCTCATGCGAAGAGTTGACTCTTTGGAAAAGACTCTGATGCTGGGAGGGATTGGGGGCAGGAGGAGAAGGGGATGACAGAGGATGAGATGGCTAGATGGCATCACTGACTTGAAGGACTTGAGTCTGAGTCAACTCCGGGAGTTGGTGATGGACAGGGAGGCCTGGTGAGCTGTGATTCATGGGGTCGCAAAGAGTAGGACACGACTGAGCGACTGAACTGAACTGAACTGAACATCTGAAATTAACCCAACATTGTAAATCAACCATATTGCAATACAATATTTTTAAAATACAATTGTTTCTTAAGTCATATAAATAGTAGTCACTTATAATCTTTTTTTAATAAAATTAAGCCTAAATTAAACATATAAATGTATCTTTGCATACATATAACTTTAAATGACACTAATCTACTTCTAATCCCATCTCAAAAAACTGTGTCTTAAGTAAACACATAAGATGTGCCTTCATCGATCCCCACTTTGTAGTACTCATGCCTTTTGCAATCCATTTCCTTTGAATGTGGGCTGAGCCTAATGGTTGACTTGTATTCAATATATCACAGCAGAGAGGAAGGTGTACAATTCCCATAATTAGGTTATTAAAGACTGAATTTCTCTTGTATAGTATTTGTTACCAAGAATGAGTGGTCAAAGATCCTTGTTTTACTGTTCCTCTGAACATTTCAGGACCATTCCCTGCTTTTACTGTTATGATTATATCAGATTTAATGGCTAAAAAATAAATGTTGACTAGATGCTTACTTATTCTATTATAATATATGGTCCTAGCTTGTAAATAACTCTCACACATGAATTTGTTCATAGGTCAATAGCATATCATAAAGAACAGGCTTTTCAAAGTAAATACACAATGCTTCTCTAGTCTTTCTAGAGGAATCTAAAATAATTTTCTACATGTATCTTAGGCAAAGGAAAGTAATCAGACATGTATTAATCTTTATAATAGTGGTTCTTTATCATGGCAGATTCCAGGGATCTCTGTCTGCTAGTGAAAATGTAAGTAGTAAGTGACATGTTGGTGATATTTGCTTCACAGTAAGCCCAGTAAGCTCAATTTAAAATGTTTTAAATTAAAAAAAATCTGTTACAATGGTAAATTTTCCAAAAAAAAAGAGTTGAAATATTGCTGATTTCATTTTAAATCTGCCTTGCTTTTCAAGCAATACGATTGAAATTTGCAAATATCCTATTATAAAAAGAATTTTATATTGGCAACATAGCTATTTTTTGAAGACTTTATAATATATAGTTTTCTTTATCTCCTAGTGTTCAACTATCTTTCTTTTTTCCCCCTCTTTGATCAACTATTACAAGTTTTTTAAAGCAATGTTGAAAACCTGTGGCGTAGTAAGTATTTTTCTCAAGTTAGAGGTAAGATTTTATATTTTATCAATCAGCGCCAGTCCCAGTTGTTATGAGATATATTTCAAAGCCAATGCAAGAGCCTATGTGTATGCTAACTGAGAAACTGTATTTGTCTCTTTTTCAAATGGAATTTTCTTGAGCTCAAAATGAACTACTTTTAAATATCCTTCCTCACTACAATTTCAAAGATGCATACTTATTACTCTTAAATAAAAACAGACAGCAAAAGCATGCAGAGTATACAAAAGTGTTCTCTTAAACTACTTTTTCATTCTTCTCCTACCTTTTTAAGGAATGATTCCCTGTGGTTATACTGAAAATGTGAATATCCAGACACAGTAAGATGCAAAAATGATTCTGTGCATTCACCATCTGTCTCCTTGTACACTTTCAAAATAATCATGTAGGTATCTCCAACATTGCTTTTCAATATTGTCATTTGGTGGGTTTTCTTCAAAGTTGGCTACAGTGCATTGAGTTTTGTACTGAAAGGCCTTTTGTTGATGACATACTATATAATACTAATTTAAAAAGATGTTTGTCAATGCATAGTCAATGTCAAAAATATAAATTTCAGTACTCCATAACATATGATAAACTGAAATTTGCATATGGTAAAACTTTAAAATAAATAACAATACTTCATTGTTAATTATTCTGCTGGAGTAGTTAAATAGTGTATAGACATGAATTAGAATGATTCTGTTAATCAAATGTGAAGCATACTGGGCCTTAAAATTTAGAGGAAGAGTACAGATATAAATTCAAATATCTTATAGTCTATATATCTAAAATCTATAATTTATATATCTAAATACTCTATAATGTGTTTGAGTACAATTACTTCTATTCTGGCACAAACTGATGTTTGATGTTAGGTTGATGTATCAATCTAAATGAGCCAGGCTATTGTAATAATATTATGATTTAAATAAGCAATTTGTTTTGCTTGTTACATGTATTGTATGTATCAAGCAGCCTTCATACCATAGCTTGATGTAGCACATAAAAACAAAAGTCATTCACTTAAATTTAAATGTTAGAACACAACGGATACCTTTTTAAATAAGTATGCTCCATACAGTATTTGGGATATACTTATACTGTTTTGCTGTTAAAGTCAAATTTAACTGAGTGTTCTGTATTTTATTTTTCTGAAAACCCAGCTCTTCATAGTCACTGAAGGAATCAGGCTAACAGAACAACCACAATCCCAGACATCGCTGCTGACCATACCAAAGGAGAGCCTGGAGTTTCCCTGAAAGTGAAAGTGTTAGTTACTGAGCCATGTTCAACTCTTTTGACCTAATGGACTATAGGCCACCACCAGCCTACTCTGTCCATGGGATTCTCTGGGGAAGAATACTGGGTGGGTTGCCTTTCCCTTCTACAGAGGAGTTTCCATTCCAGAGAGCCAAAAATGAGATCCCTCAATTTAATTTTATTTTCCCATTGTTGTTCAGTTTCTCAGTCGTGTCCAACTCCTTGCAGCCCCATGGACTGCAGCGTGCCAGGCTTTTTCCTGTGCCATTACAGATTAACCCAGGAGAATGTCTTTTTTTTTTTCTCTTTCTTACTTTATGTAAATTAATTCAGCCTCTAAGAGTCCCCCATTGGTTTATAACCAGTTTGTAATATTACCCTTTGGGAGAATAAACAGGAGAATATACTTCAATATAATTGTATTTTGTTCTTTATTAAAAACGAGATTATATTTCCTACCAGTTCAGTAAATATGGTTATGAAGATATAAAGCCATTGGTCATATATATGTGATCATATGTTATATTAGCTAAAAGGAATCTTTGAAATTGCAAAATTATACAAAATGTTTATTAAGCTGAAGAACAAAATAAAATGTAAAATGGGGTAGGGGGACATCTTTAATAAAAACAAACTCTGCTGGAATATTCCAATTGTACTAATTTTTGTAAACTGTTACTGAAAACTATTTTTTAACAGTGCCCCAAGTCTGTTTTTATTTAGAACAAATCTTCCATTAAAAAGATTCAGATCCATCTGTTGTTCTACATTTCTCTAATATTTCTTAAGAAAAAAGTTTGATATTGAGTACATATTGTCAATCTCTCCCAGAAGAGGGAACTCAAAGGATGAATTTATTTTAAACAGCTACTTAAACAATAATTTCTTATCCAGATATTGGAATAGCCAAGATTAGTCGTTAGCAAAGTGGGTTAATTTCAATGATGAATATTTTGATTGAATTTGGGAGAATATATTAGAGGAATTTTCTTTTTTTTTTTTTAGTATTCAAATATCAAATTAGGATGCGTGGTTTAGTTTGTGATGTCAAAATACTGATATGAATGATGAATACAAGCAATGCATATGAACAAAAGGTCAGTTAACCAACATTTCAAGGATGATCTAAGGCATGTTTGTAATTTGTTCTTATATTGGAGAAACATCTTTTGATTTATTTTTTGTCTGGAAATAGGAAATTTTCCTCATGTCTTAGAACATTTCTTTTTCCTTAATCTGGAGTTTCTATAGGCCTTTTTAGTTTTCCTAAGTTTTTTAAAATTTTATATTGGAGTATAGCAAACTAACAATGTGACAGTTTCAGGCAGATAGCAAAGGAATTCACTCATACAGATACATGTATCCATTCTCCCCCAAAGTCCCACACCATTCAGGCTGCCAAATATTAATAACATTGAAAGCTCCCTGTTACTATAATTCTCTTTAATTTTTAGGATATTCTAGTTAAATTTGTGAGTATAAGATATTTGTTATCTTTGTGAGTAGTAACTTTTAGATTATTAATTTTGTTGAAAAGGAAGTGGTTACCTCTGTATTACACGCCTCTCTTTTATCTCTTAGTCCATTCATACTGCTAGAACAGAATGCCATGAACTTATAAACAAGAAATTTCTAACAGTTCTGGAAGCTGGAAAATCCAAGATCAAGGTCCTTGCAGATGTGGTGTATATTGAGGTCCTAGTTTGTAGATTGGATCTTTGTGCTGTATCCTCACATGGAAGAAAGGGTGAGCAAACTCTCTGGGACCGCTTTAAGAAAGGCATCAATCCTATTCTATTCATCAGGGCTCAAATCTTATGATGCAATCACTTGATGAAGTCTCTGCTTCCAAATATTATCCCATTTGGGATTGCGTGCTAAATCACTTCAGTTGTGTCTGACTCTTGGTGACCCTATGGACAGTAGACTACCAGGCTCCACTGTCCATGGGATTTTCCAGGCAAAAATACTGGAGTGTGCTGCCATGCCCTCCTCCAGGGGATCTTCCTGACTCAGAGCAAAACCCAAGTCTCTTAAGTCTCCTGCATCGGCAGGCAGGTTGCTTACCACTAGCACTGCGTGGGAAGCCTAAATATGAATTGTGGGAAGACACATTGAATCTGTAGCCACCTATTCTTGCATTATAACATTTTATCACTATCAGTAATTATTTATATTTTATGGGTATATTTAAGATTCAAAAGCTCATTATTAGTGTTAAAGCATCTGTATATCTATTGTAAGTTTTAATATATATGCTTATTTATTTTTTAATACCACATTGCTCTTGTTATTCAGTTGCTAAGTCATGTCCAACTCTGCAATGAACTACAGCATGAACTACAGCATGCCTGGCTTCCCTGTCCTTTACTGTCTCCTGGAGTTTGTTCAAATGTATGTCCACTCAAGTCTGTGATGTCATTCTACCATCTCATCCTCTGTTGCCCCCTTCTCCTCCTGCCCTCAATCGTTCCCATTATCAGGGTCTTTCCCAATGAGTCGGCTCTTTGCATCAGGTAACCAAAGTATTGGAGTTTCATTCAGCTTCAGCATCAGTCCTTCCAATGAATATTCAGGGTTGATTTCCTTTAGGATTCACTAGTTTGATCTCCTTGCTGTCCAAAGGACTCTCAAGAGTCTTCTCCAGCATCACAATTCAAAAGCATTGATTCTTTGGTGCTCAGCCTTCTTTATGGTCCAACTCTCACATCCATACATGACTACTGGAAAACCATAGATTTGACCATACAGACCTTTGTCAGCAAAGTAATGTCTCTGCTTTATAATATGCTGTCTAGATTTATCATAGCTTTTCTTCCAAGGAGTAACCATGCTATGCTTATCATGTGAAAGTGAAAGTCACTCAGTCATGTCCAACTCTTTGAGACTTCATGGACTATACAGTCCATGGAATTCTCTGGGCCAGAATACTGGTGTGGGTAGCCTTTCCCTTCTCCAGGTGATCTTCCCAACCCAAGAAAAGAACCCAGGTCTGCAGCATTGCTGGCGAATTCTTTACCAACTGAGCTAAAAACAATTATTTACCCAAACTGTATGTCTCAATTATATTCTCATTATAATATATAGGTAGGCACCTTTTATTAGTAGTACAATTAACAATGTATTGACACTATCAAGGCTGTGGACATTAAGGCTATGAAAAACTGAGATATATTCTGGGAAAATCCACCCATTATCATACTATTGTACAATCTATAACTTGACATTCACTACTGATACTTCTCTAACTTTAATACCCAAGTTTATCTCTCATCATGTTTTGTTAATATTATGTTTTATATATCCTTCAGGACATACATTTTTTTCTTAGTATTTACCACTACCATTCTAAGCAGCACCATCTCTTTATTTAAATTGCACACTAGTTTTCTTGTTCAGTTCCTCTCAGTTATGGTTACCTTCTCCAAGTGTATTACCTATGTCTCATCAAGGGTGTATATTTTTAAAAGCATAAAACCCTTCAATGGTTTCCCATTTTATTAGGATAAATATGTTTAACAAGATTGCTGATTCCAAGTGATCCAATTGCCACCTCTGCCACATCATTCTGTGTTTCTCCACCTTTTGGTCCCTACAATCCAGTAAGGATTACATCTCCTTATAATAAACAGCCCTTTTATCACTTCTCTGGAAGGAATTTTAATTTCTTTTCTTATAGGCTTATACCCACTAGGTTTCCTCCATAAGGAGCACTCTCACTTACTCATTCTCATAGAAATTAGGAAACATAAAAACAGATAATTGGTTGAGTCAAATGAAGTTACTAGACTATGCTAGACTATTACTAACTAAATGGGACTGACAGTTTTGAGACTTTCATAACCTAGAACAATGATAAGAGCAATTTTAATAGAAATAGAAAGTTGGCCACTGTTTTTAAATATAGATAATGGATTACTGGGTTATAGTGAATTAATTTCCTAGAAAATTATTATAAACTATCTCTGGAAAAATAATTATCTGAAATATAATACAAGTTTAGTTCTATATTGGAGTTCATATGAAAACTGGCATTGTTCTTCAAGGACATATTCAAATTTAGTTCCAGCAGGGAGGATATTTGATTTCAGCAGTATTTTAGA
Organism: Bos grunniens; assembly: GCF_055505025.1. NCBI lineage: Eukaryota > Metazoa > Chordata > Mammalia > Artiodactyla > Bovidae > Bos > Bos grunniens. The sequence continues at coordinate 140,087,586 of NC_141165.1, forward strand.
AAAAGGGGACTGGTTAGATGACCTATGAAGATCCTTGAATCTCTGTACTTTCCTGAGCCAGTTTCTTCCTTCTTCACGGAGTTGAATCATTTAACTTTATTTCCAATCACAGGAATATGAAACTTCAAGTTTAGGCTTTTCAGAAAGGGCTCTTCTATTGACCAGTTCCTGAAACCTTGCCAAATTGTTAAACTCTCTTTCTCTCTTTTCTTTAAATGGCACTTTACCAAAGTACCCTTTAGAACTGTTTGAATATTAATTAGCTAATGCATGAAAAGCACTACAGTAATATTAAACGTCTCTGGTAATGAATGAACTGGGAGGTTTATGTGCTTCAGCCTTTTCAAGCATCACTATTCCTTTGTCTTTATGTGCAAAGCCAGGAAAATACAACTTTAAACAAGAGTTCATGTATTCAACAAAACTCTACCTACTGTCAATGTGTGATAAGCAGCACACTAGACACTAGGGGTCTTGCTTTGAACAAACATTTTGATATACTGTCTTTCTTGCTAATGTTCTCAGTAGAAAATTAAAATTAGACTTCTATAAATAAGAACAATGTGAGAGATGGGCCTGAAGTAGCAGAGAATAGGTTCAAATAACAGAAGACTGTGTGACTACAATACAAGCAGCAAGGCGAGAAGAACAAACACGGCATGAGCAGTGGTCCTCAAAGTTTTCTGAATGCACACCTTACCTTTCTAAAAGACTGAGCATTCATAGTACATAAACATTCACTTACATACACTAAATTATTATTTAAATATATGTACTAGTAGCATATGTTACCAAAATACAACAAGACATAAAATGTAAAACAATGAGAATTAGGGTGAAGAAAAATATTTTTTTTACATTATCAATGAAAAAAACAATCATAATTTTTTTCTCTCACTGAAAATATTATTAAAATAATATCAGACTGAAGAACAGTATTCTCAGCTAGACTTACTGAAATCATGGGTTCACATTTTCAATTCCATTCTCCAAACTTTCATTTTTAAAAGAATTGCTCTTTTTTTTTATCTTCTCTTTGGACATTTAGTAACTCTTGAAAACAAATCAGAGAATGTTGCATTTTTATGTTCTTATATATGGATTTAAAACTTACTGAGCCTCACTTGGAAAAGACTCTGATGCTGGGAGGGTTTGGGGGCAGGAGGAGAAGGGGACGATAGAGGATGAGATGGCATCACTGGATGGCATCACTGACTTGATGGACATGAGTCTGAGTGAACTCCGGGAGTTGGTGATGGACAGGGAGGCCTGGCGTGCTGTGATTCATGGGGTCGCAGAGAGTCGGACACGACTGAGCGACTGAACTGACTTACTGAACTGACTGAGCCTCATTTGGAAAATGGTTGAACAGGTTAGAAAGTTATGCTGCTCTTTGTGCCCACTATCATTTGTTAGTATCTGTAGGCATGACATACATTTAAGATAAATGTGCAGGTTAATATATTTAAATTAATAAAAATAAAAAATGGCACTAAGGTACTTTATTTTCCTACCTTTTGCTATATCTGATTAATTTCCATTGAATTTCATAATAAAACTGATATCTTTCATTAAAGCAGAGGAAATGTGCAGCCACACCATTTTATATCATTAATATAATGATGTTAATGGTAATTCCTTGAATATGAGGGAGGAAGTTGATGGAAAAGAAACTCAAAGAAAACTTTTGAGTTTTGCATACTATAAAAGTAAGCTTAGTTAAATGATGTAATTGGTAAACTATTCACATACAAATGACAAAATACCAGAACACTCTAAAAGAAAATAATAAATCTGGGGTAGTTGTTAATTTGTCTGCATTTGAAACCCCTGTTTTTTCCCCAGAGAACTTGTCTGACTTTCAGACCAAGTGAAAGAGACAACAGAACTTGTACATTAAGCGTGATACTAAATTTAATGTATTACTCAATTCTAGGGGAAAAAAAAAAAAAACATAGAAGTTTAATCTTTTCCCTTCAGCCCTTAGTCAATTATCTTTGTTGCCTTTGGGTGTTTATATCCCACTAGAGAGACCAGTGTTGTTGAGAAAGTAAGAAAGGGATTAAGAAGACTTTTCCAACTCAAGTAATAATTCCATTTTTATTTCATTTTCAATAGAAACCCCTGTGAAAGTTTTAAAACACTAGAATGAATAAGTTGATTTGCATTTTAAGAGTAAGAATGCTCACTCCTTTGATTGAGGGATCAAATGAGTTTAAGAATGAAGACAGGAAAATAAGTTTGGTACATATTATAGTTCAGTTCAGTCACTCAGTCGTGTCCAACTCTTTGTGACCCCATGAACTGCAGCATGCCAGGCCTCCCTTTCCATCACCAACTCCCAAAGTCCACCCAAATCCATGTCCATTGAGTCAGTGATGCTATCAAACCATCTCATCCTCTCTTGTCCCCTTCTCTTCCTGCCCCCAATCTTCCCCAGTATCATGGTCTTTTCAAATGAGTCAGCTCTTTGCATTGGGTGGCCAAAGTATTGGAGTTTCAGCTTCAGCATCAGTCCTTCCAATGAACACCCAGGACTGATCTCCTTTAGGATGGACTGGTTGGATCTCCTTACAGTTCAAGGGACTCTCAAGAGTCTTCTCCAACACCACAGTTCAAATCATCAATTCTTTGGTGCTCAGCTTTCTTTATAGTCCAACTCTCACATCCATACATGACTACTGGAAAAACATATAGCCTTGACTAGACAGACCTTTGTTGGCAAAGTAATGTCTCTGCTTTTTAATATGCTGAGTTGGTCGTAACTTTCCTTCCAAGGAGTAAGTGTCTTTTTATTTCATGGTTGCAATCACCATCTGCAGTGATTTTGGAGCCCCCCAAAATAAATCAGCCACTGTTTCCACTGTTTCCCCATCTATTTCCCATGAAGTGATGGGACCAGATGCCATGATCTTAGTTTTCTGAATATTGAGCTGTAAGCCAACTTTTTCACTCTCCTCTTTCACTTTCATCAAGAGGCTGTTTAGCTCTTCTTCACTTTCTGCCATAAGGGTGGTGTCATCTGCATATCTGAGATTATTGATATTTCTCCCAGCAATCTTGATTCCAACTTTTTCTTCCTTCAGCCCAACATTTCTCATGATGTACTCTGCATATAAGTCTTCTTAAAACAACATGAAAATTTGAAGTAGAATGTTAGCCATAGAGATGCAGAGAAACAAAAAAAGTCATCATTATAATAGGTAAAGGACTCAGGAATTGATTCATAATCGATCCATAATATAAAGGGACATGTATGTTGGATTTGAGAAGTTTTGAATGTTTGTACATTGGTCGTGTGTGTGTTAGTCACTCAGTTGTGTCTGACTCTTTTCAACCCCATGGACTGTAGCCCACCAAGCTCCTCTGTCTACGGAATTATCCAGGCAAGAATACTGGAGTGGGTTGCCATTCCTTTCTCCAGGGTACCTTTCCAACCCAGGGATTGGATCTGGGTTTCCTGCATTGCAAGCAGGCTCTTTTCCATTTGATCTACAAGGGAAGCACTGTACTGTTGGTTAAAATCAAATATATGAAGTCAGAATCAGTTTTTTGGGATGAGCTAGAATGAGGAGAAAAGAATACCAGTATTATTTTACACATGTTAATTTTGGGATGCCAATGAAATATCCTCATGCATTTCTCTAGCATAGATGGATAAATGGATCTGGGGATATAAACTTGAGTCAATAGGGCTTCTGGATCAAGATGGAAATGCAAATCAAAACCACAATTAGATATCTTGCCCATCTGTTAGGATGAATATTATCATAAGATAAAGGATAAGAAATGTTGACAAGGATGTGGAGAAAGGGAAATCCTTGTACACTGTTAGTGGAAATGCAAATTGGTACAATCAGATCTTTTTCATTTTTACCTGAGTTCTCTAAAAAAAACGACTGTTTTGTCTATTACGTACATGACTGGATTTGAAAAGTATAAAATAATTTTATGTTTGTATTTCTAAGGTGAAACCATAAATGTTAAGGCTTCAAGAGTTGCTATGGCTTAAATCTGATTCCAAATGCTTAGAAACTTCAAGGAACATTATAATCTCTAAGTCTGCATACTAAAAACCATGCTGACTCAGTGTCTCCTCATGTATTCCTTGGGATGAAACATGTGTTTAAATTTATGTTTTTAATTAATATTTTATATTTAATATGCTTCATAGTATGAGCTATATGGGTTTATAGTATTGATAAAATAGATGAATTTGGAATGTGACAACCAAATATTGACAACAATAAATTCATTATTTTTCCCAGGACTCAATCCATGCGTTTTTGTTCCTGTTTGAATAACTGTAGAGAAGGTATTTTTCCTATCCTTACATCTCAATAATTGAGACATTCCTTCTCTGTCTCTGAGGTAGACCTGAAGCAGGAGGTAGATGGGCGCTCCCCACTCCAGGATAAAGCAATTGGAGATTTGTTCCTTGTGGACTGATACTCTAAGATGAGAATAGTAGGACAATCAAGAGAGGAGGCTAGACTCTGCCCAGATAGATGGTAAGAGACCACATTTCTCGTTCTCAAAGTCAGGAGACTCCCCAACTACCCACGCACAGGAAGGCTCCCTGGAAGTCAAAAGAGAAGGGGCACCACCCTACAGTAAGTGATGCAATTACCCATAGGCCTCTTTGGTGGAATCTATCTTGGCTAAAAGATATAGGTACACATGGGAGGAAACCGAAATAAACCAAATATGGACTCTGAACCAGGCAATTCAACATGATTGGCTAAAGAAAACCCAGAAGAAATGCCCCATAAATGTAATTCAGACTACCATGGGGGCGAGACTCTTGGTCCACCTCCACCTGTATGTCTAGCCACGTGTGAAAGTGAAAATGAAGTCATTCAGTCATGTCCAACTCTTTGTGACCCCATGGGCTGTAGCCTACCAGGCTCCTCCATCTATGGGATTTTCCAGGACAGAGTATTGGAGTGGGTTGTCATTGGCTTCTCCAGGGGATCTTCCTGAGCCAGGGATCGAACCTGGGTCTCCAACATAGCAGGCAGATGCTTTACCATCTGAGCCATCAGGGAAGCCATTTTTTCCTTCTAATAAATACTTTACTTGTCTCATTACTCTCTGTCTTTGTAGGAATTCTTTTCTGTATAAGCTGAAGGGCCAGGATCTTGTCACTATAAGACCAATGCACAAAATGAAAGAGAGGGGAGAAGAGGGGACGAGAAAGGGAAAGCTGAAGAACAGAAGACAGAGATGATTATATCAGTCAGTGCTATCCAGAGAAACATAATCAATAAAAGGTTATACACATACACATACCCATGTGTATTCCCACACATACACATACATATGCGCATGAGTGCATGCTAAGAAGTTTATTTTAAGGAAATGGCTCACATATTTGTGGAATTGTTAAGTCAGAAACTGGTAGTAGGACAGTCCAGCAAGTGGGAAACTCAGGTAAACATTAATGCTACAGTCTTTAAAAAAAAATTATATATATATATATATATATATATATATATATAGGAGTATAGTTGATCTACAATGTTGTGTTAGACTTAAGTGTACAGCAAAGTGAATCAGTTATACATATACATATATCTACTTTTTTAAAAAAATTCTATTCCCATATAGGCCATTACAGAGTTCTGAGTAGAATTAATTCCCTGTGCTATACAGTAGGTCCTTGTTAGCTATCTATTAGATATATATTAGTGTGTATGTCAATCCCAATCTCCCAATTTATCCCTCCCCTATTTCCCTGGGTAACCATAAATATGTTTTCTACATCTGTAACTATTTCTGTTTTGTAGATAAGCTCATTTGAAAACCACAGTTAGAAAAGATGCATGCACCCAATGTTCATTGCAGGACTATTTACAATAGTCACTACATGGAAGCAACCTAAATATCCATCAACGGAGGAATGGATAAAGAAGAAGTGGTACATATATACAATGGAATATTGCTTGGCTATGAAAAAGAATGAAACAATGTCATTTATAGCATTGGATATACCTAGAGAGTGTCATGGTCAGCATAGTAAGTCAGACAGAGAAAGGCAAATATATTATATCACTTATGTGTGGAATACCATAGTCTTTGAGGCAGAATTTCATTTTCTGGAGACCTCTGTGTTCTTAAGGCCTTTGGCTTATTGTATGAGGCCCACCCACATTATAGAAGGTAAGCTCTTTTATGTAAATTCAACAGATTTTACATCTACACATTTGCACAATAGTTACATGGTAGCTACATCTATAGAACAGTTTACAGTGATACTGAGAATTCTGCTTGATTAAATATGTGGGCACCTTAGCTCAAAAAAATGGACACACTAACTTACATTGGCAACCATAACAAAATTGAATGACAACACCAACACATTCTAGGCACTAATGATAAACCCATATGATTGCCTCATATCAATTTTGCAGAGGAGAAAATACAGAATGGTGGATAACTATATTACTGGAAACCACTGTGATTTCAGATAGAGTTTCAAAACTTAACAGAAATCCCATGTCATACTTTTGTGTTGGAGCCTAACACTGAACAGCTTGTTGGAGAAATGGTTATGTACTTGTGCAAATAATGGTTTTGGCATGTTGCCTTTCATGTTTTAGAAACTGGAACTGCATTCACCTATGACTACTGTAGTAGGGCACAAATCTTATATCTGCCTTGGTAACAGTTTGCATCTTTTTAGTCAAGAGTCTATATTTGAAAAAGTTCCTATAAATAACCATAAATATAATAAAGGCCAAGGCCAGATGATCCTAAATCATTGAAAATGAAGCTGTTTATATACCAAACTCATTTTGCAGTTTAACCCTTCTAACAAAAATGATTTTTTTTAAAAGTAGAGATTATGGAATCATGAATAACTATAGGATTTAATGCATCATCATGATATTGAGGAATCAATGACAGTTCACAGAGATAGAGTGAGAAAAAAAGTAGGAGACAGAGGCAATACCATAGTAGGAATGAGGGAGAAAATACATTTTTTGCAAAAACAAGATATATAGTAGGCAAACTAACTTTAAGGCTGTTGAAAGAGAAATTTATTTTTTAAGGTGCAAAATTCTACAGGCATGAGAAAAAGTTGTTAAACATCAATTTACATTAGATAAGAATTCTGCAATATAGTACAAAAAAGGAATCTGAGGCTTTATTCTGTTATTGTAGCTAGCTTATGCTTTAGAAGAAACAAAAGAAATCAAATGTATTTATTTAATCCTTTTTGTCAGTAATACTGAGGGTGAAGAATTCATTTGTAACTTTCTCAGTGCTGAGTAGTATCTTAGATCTTCACATGTATTAAAGTAAAATGTAATGCCTTTTGATCCTAAGACTTCTGAATATATAGTTCATTTCTATTTATGAAAAAGGAAGTTTTCTGCATAATTAAAATTTCATGAAAAATGTCTGAGTCTTACAGTTATCAAAATAAAGAATTTTGTTGATTTTCTTTTCATTCATTTTTGTTGTTCAGTCATTTAGTCCTGTCAGACTTTTTGTGGCCTCACCATCTCATCTTCTGTTGCCCCCTTCTCCTGTGGCTTCAATATTTCCCATCAGGGTCTTTTCCAATGAGTCAGCAATTTGCATCAGGTGGCCAAAGTATTGGAGCTTCAGTTTGAGCATCAGTCCTTCCAATGAATATTCACGGTTGATTTCCCTTAGGATTGACTTGTTTGATTTCCTTGCAATCCAAGAGACTCTCAAAAGTCTTCTCCAGCACCACAGTTTGAAAGCATCAATTTTGTGGTGCTCAGCCTTTTTTATGGTCCAACTCTCATGTTCGTACATGACTACTGGAAAAACCATAACTTTGACTATACAGACCTTTATCAGCACAGTTATGTCTCTGCTTTTTAACATGCTGTCTAGGTTCATCATAGCTTTCCTTCCAAGGAGCAAACGTCTTTTGATTTCATGTCTGCAGTCACCATGAACAGTGATTTTGGGGTTTAAGAAAATAAAATCTGTCACTGCTTCCATTTATTCTCCTTCTAGTTGCCATGAAGTGATGGGACTGGATGTCATGATCTTCGTTTTTTGAATGTCAAGTTTTAAGCCAGCTTTTTCACTCTCTTCTTTCATCTTTATCAAGAGGCTCCTTAGTTCCTCTTTGTTTTCTGCTATTAGATAGTAGATATGCCATCATCTGCATATCTGAGTTTGCTGATATTTCTCCTGGCAATCTGGATTCCAGCTTGTGATTTATCCAGCCCAGCATTTTGCAAAATGTATTCTGCATAAAAGTTAAATAAGCAGAGTGACAATATACAATCTTGATGTACTGCTTTCCCAATTTTGAATCAGTCAGTTGTTTTATGTTTGGTTTTAACTGTTGCATCTTGACCTGCATTTAGGTTTCTCAGGATACAGGTAAGGTGGTCTGGTATTCTCATCTTTTTAAGAATTTTCCACAGTTTATTGTGACCCACTGTCAAAGGCTATAGCATAGTCAATGAATCAGAAATAGATGTTTTCCTGGAATTCTCTTGCTTTTTCTATGATCCAATGGATATCGTCAATTTGATCTCTGGTTCCTCTATCTTTTCAAAGTCCAGTTTGTACATCAATAAGTTCTCTGTTCATGTACTGTTGAAGCCTTGTTGAAGCCTAGCTTGAAGACAACATAAGAATACCTCAAGAGAGCCAGTATTCTGCAAGGGAAAAATTCTGAATCTCATAATGTAGGCAGGTGGTTTGTTTACAATTAAACTGAGTAATATCTCCTATAATTGTGTTATACTTTCGACAAGTCCACTAATGAAATGGAACCCGCCTCAAAACACAGTTATTTATCTCCTCAATATGTCTGCAAGATTTATAAACAAGAGGAAGCAAACATCTGGAAAGCTAAACTTAAAATATCTGCAGGTCAGAATCTCCCTGGTTGTTAGAGCTGAGGAAAAAGAGATCTGACAAGCTCCCTGTTCAAAGATTAAAATGTCCCAAAAACATATCCCAAGAACAGAGATAGACCACAGGCAGATTGAATCTTATGTAGACTGGAACCCAAAGATCACCCAGTTAGGTTCCTATATAATTTGAGAGCAGCTCTTTACCCTATCTTCCTAGAGAAGAAAGCCCTCCTTGGCAGAAGAAAATCTGCTTAAGGCCCCATAGCTCTTTAAAAAATAACCAGACATACAATAAATAAGTTAAAGGTAATTAAAAAGACACAGACAGAGTGATAATCCAAATAGTGAATGGAGTATAAAGGACTTATTAAGGTGCTCAGTATAAGAAATGACAGATGAAAAGATGAGAAGTTCAATAGGAAATTTTAGTCTATAAAATAGAATCATATGTAAATTTTAGAACTAAGAAATGCAGTATCTGAAAGAAATAAAATCCAAAAATGATTTTAACAAGACTGCACACAGAAGACAAGATTATGTACTTTTTACTTTTTATATGAAGTATTCAGAATTTAACCATTAAATATACATGGTATACATAAGGACAAACACTATGTCTGTTAATAGAATTGCTGTTGACTCCATTTTTTTTCCATTTTTCTTCTTTTTCTATTTTGATTAATATCAATTACAGGTTTAGGCTGAATAATGGTCAGTAGCTCCTGAAACAAACAACTCCCAGATCTCAGTGAATAAACATAGCATTTTTCTCCCTTTTTCATTATAAATAAAATGTTGATATTTCTTATCAAGTGGCCCTTCTGAATTGCTCTCCTATTAAGTGGTAATTCTAGGATCCAAGTTCTTTTCATTTAGCTGCTCCACAGTGGCCCGGGTTCTCAGAATCCCCTGTATATTATGGTTTGACAATGAAAAGAGAACCTTGGGAGAACTGTCAGCACCATTACCCCTCAGTGACACGGGCAGAAGGGAACCCTGGGGGCTGGGCTGCAGTCCATGGGGTTGGGTTGCAGAGCTGGACTCTTTCACTTTGGGTTTCCCAGGTGGCGCCAGTGGTAAAGAATCCAATTGCCAATGAAGGAGACATAAGACGCTGGTTCAATTCCTGGGTGGGGAAGCTCCCCTAGAGAAGAGAATGGCAATCCACGCTAGTATTCTTGCCTAGAGAAATCCATGGGCAGAGGAGCCTGGCAGGCTACAGTGTTGGACACAACTGAAGGACTTGGCATGCACATCTCAAGCAGCACTACCATCCTTTTCTCTTGTGTAGTGGTATCATGGTTCCTTTAGGAGCTCTAAATGCAGTGCCTGGCAGATGAATCATTCCCCCAAACACCTTTACACAACAAAGGGGCACATACATTTTTGCAATTCAACAGGTAATCTTTGCCACAAGTTAAAGCATGCAATGAAGCAAATTACAATCTACATGCAAAATAAGTATGTTGCTTTAAACTATCTGAGTGGTTCCTTAATCTCTATCTTTTCTTCTGTTCTCAAAGGTTATCTCTTAAATTGTGCCTATTTATTTAATTGGGCAAAGCAAATTTTGCACAGATTCCATGTATAAAGAAATCATCCTTAAATATTTTAATTGCTTGTAATTTGTCAGAGAAAAGAAACCGTGTGTCTTTTTCGCATTTATCTATCTTTTTTAGTGTACAGATTAGATTCTGTGCTTCCCATGCTTTGAATTTATAAACAAAATAGAAAATTAATGGAGTTATTCTGTAAATAATATGTATGTATACATGTTGAATCGCTCACTTTTCATGTTTTTTTTTTTTTTAATTCCAAAACAATTTTCATGGGACAAACTTTATAATTCCAAGGCACAGTGGTAAAGAATCTGCCTTCCAATTCAGGAGATGCAGAAGCTACAGTTTCAATCCCTGGGTTGGGAAGATCCTCTGGAGAAGGAACTAGGTACCCACTCCAGTACTCTTGCCTGAGAAGTCCCATGGACAGAGGACTACAGTCCATGAGATCACAAAAGAATCAGACATGACTGAGCATGCCAGCATAACAATGAATATATTATCATTTTAACCTGGCTTTCTAACCATTATTTCTTTTAAAAATATTATTTTTCTCTTTTCTTATATTAAAAATAATGAAAGACTTTTCATAAAATAATGCTTGCAATAGACTATCTCAAAGTATAAACTAGTGGTCATACATCTTCCAGATAATTTCTGTTTGAATTTGTGGCCCACATCCCCACCCTACTCTTTCATCTAAGTCTTAAAGCCTGATCTACATGACAGCTTAAAAAGACTCCCAAGCCTTCTTGCTTTCAGACAGCTTCAGTCAATGGGAACCTCAGAAGAAGGTGGACAAGGGAGCATAGTCATAAGTCAGTAAATAAGTGTTAGTCGCTCAGTCACGTCTGACTATTTTGTGACCCCATGAACTGTAACTCACCAGGCTCCTCTGTCCATGGAATTCTCCAAGCAAGAATACTGGAGTGGGTAGTTTCCTTCTTCAGGGGATGTTCCTGACTCAGGGATCAAACCAGAGCCTCCCACACTGCCGGCAGATTCTTCACCATCTGAGCCACCAGGGAAGCCCCAGCACAGGCATGTCAGGGTGCTTATTCTTCTGGGTTCATCCATGACTCAACACTGGGCTGGCTCTGTCTCTGGATGGAACCAGTGTTTCCCTCAAGGTGATCTCTTCTATAGGACCCTCCTGGATACTGGTCCTTTTGTATCTAGGTCCTTTTGCCTTCTAATCATATTTACAGATCCATCCTCTACTACCTAATGCTTTGCATCTAAAAAATAACATTATTTCAAATTACATGAAGAAACTAAATTGTCCATTATAATTAAAACATATGCAAGATTACCTATTTGTCCACACTGGGCCTTATTATTACTTGACCATAAATGATTTTAACCATGTTATCACTACAACTTCATGTATACTATTTTAAGAAGAGACTATGGTTATTCTGTCCTTTATTTAAAGATTAACATTGATTACAGAATATTAATAGGATCAAAATACTAGTGTAGTAAAGAGCCAAAAAGTAATGTGCAATTCAAAAACACTGATCACATTTAAAATTATATTTAGTGTTTTAACTGCTTATCTTAAATATTCACTTTAGAAAAGCTATGGAAAAATATCTAGAAAAGTATATAAATAAAATAAGTATATTCATAACTTGGAGATAACCAATTTCATTACACTTCAGTATATTTTCTAGCCTTCTTCACTGCATGCTAAAATAATGCAATAAATAGATATTGATGATAGATATAAATGTAGATAAAGAGATTTAATAAAGTTTTATTCATTCTTAACATGTTTTATGAACTGATTATCTTCCATAATTATGTATCATCTTCCTTTCTTATTTGATAAATAGACTCTTATTTTTAAACAAACTTTTTTTGATTAAGTTACACATGATCATAACTAAGAAATGTAGCAATTATTAAAAAAAAAAAGTACATTCTTTCATTGCTCATCAAGATGTCTGGCTCTCCTGAGAACACAAGGGACTCAAACTGTCTTCCCTTCTCAAGTGGTAGGCATGTTAATGTTACTTGCTTTGTCCTATGAAATTGATATAAAGTGTATACAGGAGTAGATATGTGTGTTCTTTGAGTAGTCTTTTCAAGTTTCTCTTCCCTTGCAACAGAGAGATTCTGGAAACAATCTGTCTGTCTCCATGGACTTGCCTATTCTGCACTTTTCATATAAATGCCACAACACAATTTGTAACCTTTTATGTCTGGCTTCTTCCCCTCAGCCTTGTGTTTTTAAGGTTCAGCCACGTTGAAGAGCACTCCTCCCCTCACCTTTTTGAGTCTTCATCAATGATCCAAGTTCTGGAATGCTTATTAAACACAAATGAGGCACTGCTTAACATACCATATCTTTGCAAAGAGTTTGTCCATTTCATATTATTTATTTACTATTTTAGGAGCAGAAAAGTGTAAAAAGCAAAATATATTTGATTTTTTAGCTCATCATTATCTGACCAGAAAGTAATAGCCCAATGACAGCTTTGGAGCTTAAAGGAAAATACAAAAACTTGTTTCTTGTTACAATGAATTCTCCTAAATGTTTCTAAAACTATGCTTGGCTTTTAAAAACATATCCACCTTCTATAATTCAGTGTGAAAGAAGATATGAATCACATAAAATTTAAAAAATTTAAATAGATATGTTCCATGAGCAACACTCATTAATGGCCAGAGCACTGGAAAAGGTGTTTTTATCCCAATTTCAAAGAGGGGCAATACCAAAAAATGTTCAAGCTACCAAACAATTGTGCTCATTTCATATGCTAGCAAAGTAATGCTTAAAATTCTTCAAGATAGGCTTCAACATTATGTGAACTGGTATGTGAAGAAGGAGGACTAGTGGGTGATAGAGTAGGAGATGGTAAGATAGCATTACCATTCAATGGAAATGATTTTGAGCAACCTCTAGGAGATAGTGAAGGACAGAGTTGGATATGACTTAGCAACTGAATGACAATAAGAAAGCAGTATTGCAAAGTTCAATAAAGTTATTAAGTACAAAAAAATTATAGTATTCTTTACTCTATTTAAATTCCTGATCTCTAGTGATGAATATCTTTGTATATTTATATAAGTTGAGAAAAGTAAATTAATTTCCCTGGTCTCACATTTTTTAATGCCCAAGAAAAATGTTCAACATAATACAGAGAACATTTTCCATATGTACACAAATCTATATTTATATACCTTATGATTCAGATTCAGAATGCACTCTACATAGAGTGAATCATTCAAATTGAACCTATGAAATGAGATAATAATGGCTAAAATGAAATTATTTTTTATAGTTTTAATGCTTCAGAAAAACATATTTAAAACTTAGAAATAGATTATTATTTCCTTAGGTAGATTATAGATATCAAATAATTTACTTCATTTTAATTCCAGATATTTCATTAATTACTAAAAAATGTTATTCTTCAGTGAGACCAATAATTGATGAATGCAGTTTTTAACCCAAATATCAATTTATGGGTGGTATATTCAATAATTTTTCCTTACCTTTTAGTTTCTTGCTTCACCTCACCCCTATGACTTCTAAAACTTTCCTAACTGGGCAGAATATTTTTGTGTTCTTTCAATAAGAAAAGTAGCCATGAGGCAATAAGACAGGTTCTGACCACCCCTTTCCCAACTATCACATCTTCTAAATAGGAATTTGATGCAGCTGCTATATTTGCATTAATAAAATTGGCAGCTTTCATCATTAAATTCCACCCACTGCTTAATGCCTAAAGCTGCAAAAACATGAGAATTAGCAGAAAGAGGCTCAATTAGAGAAGAAAATGGAGGCTTTGAAACTATATATGACCACCTATAATCTTTCATAGTGGGAAGAAAATCACAGTTAGCCCCTGGTCACATGTGGAATATACCAAGTTCTTCCATAGTGGAGGAAATGTAAATCAGAGGACATTGTTGGAGGAAAGTTAAGTCTATGTTGTATTGTTGGGTTAAGTAAATACTGACAGAATGAAGTCATGAGTGTTGCGAATGTGACAACTTATTCAAAAACTAAATGTGAGACAGGAGAATAATTTCTGAGAGATTGCATGTCTGATTATGTAAAGCACTAGGTAATTTTTAAGTGAGAAACATTTAAACTAAATTTAAACATTAAATACCAGTGATATATTCAGCTATTATATATATATATACACACACATATATATGTGTATGAGTTTTCAAGCCTATTTAATTTCAGATTGTGAAGATTACAGAATAAAGATACACTAGCAGGGATGTAAGTAGTAAGCAGGTCACCAAGAAATGATATTTTACAGGTATCTTTGATTTTAAAGTCCCTTTTACTATGCAGTAAATATAAATAAGAGATTTCCCAGGTGGCTCAGATGGTAAAGAATCGGTCTGCAATGCAGGAGACCTGGGTTAGATCCCTAGGTCAGGAAGTTTTCCTGGAGAACAGAATGGCAGCTCACCCAGTATTCTTGTCTGGAGAATTCCATGGATAGAGGAGCCTGCAGGCTACAGTCCATGGGGTGGCAAAGTCTCAGACATGACAATGACTAGCACAAATACATGTATATAAATAAGAACTCCATCTTCCTCTTCATGCCATTCACTTAAGATATGCATATTGACTTTGGTTGTCCACCATGTAAGGTATTAAGAGTAGAATGAGCCTTGAAACCAAGGTCAAATTATACAGAACTACCAAGGATGGATCAGTCACTCCATTTTGTAATACAGATCCATATGCATTAGGTTAAGAGTCACCTCTATCTAGGTTTCAGAGCTTTGGTTAGGGGAACTTTTAGGTGAGATTCTTTTGCTACATACTTGACTAGATCTCTGCTTTGTTTTCATTTACTGATTACTGAGACTCCTTTGTCCACTGAGATTACTGTCTTTCCAGAATTCATAGGTCCACTCACAACCCAATAAAAAAAAAAAAAAACACACACAATTAAAAAAATAGGCAGAATATATAAAGACAAAACAAACCATGTCTCCAAAGAAGGCATACAAATGACCAAAAGGTGCATGAAAAGATGTTCAACATCAGTAATTACTCAGTTCAGTTCAGTTCAGTCACTCCGTCATATCCGACTCTTTTGCGACCCCATGAATTGCAGCATGCCAGGCCTCCCTGTCCATCACCTACTCCCGGAGTTCACTCAAACTCATGCCCGTTGAGTCAGTGATGCCATCCAGCCATCTCATCCTCTGTCGTCCCCTTCTCCTCCTTCCCCCAGTCCCTCCCAGCTTCAGAGTCTTTTCCAATGAGTCAACTCTTTGCATGAGATGAAGTACTGGAGTTTCAGCTTTAGCATCATTCCTTCCAAAGAACACCCACGACTGATATCCTTTAGAATGGATTGGTTGGATCTTGTTGCAGTCCAAGGGACTCTCAAGAGTCTTCTCCAACACCACAGTTTAAAAGCATCAATTCTTCAGCGCTCAGCTTTCTTCACAGTCCAACTCTCACATCCATACATGACCACTGGAAAAACCATAGCCTTGACTAGATGGACCTTTGTTGGCAAAGTAATGTCTCTGCTTTTGAATATGCTATCCAGGTCGGTCATAACTTTCCTTCCAAGGATCAAGCATCTTTTAATGTCATGGCTGCAATCACAATCTGCAGTGATTTTGGAGCCCAGAAAAATAAAGTCAACCATTGTTTCCACTGTTTCCCCATTTATTTCCCATGAAGTGATGGGACCAGATGCCATGATCTTCGTTTTCTGAATGTTGAGCTTTAAACCAACTTTTTCACTCTCCTCTTTCACTTTCATCAAGAGGCTTTTTAGTTCCTCTTCATTTTCTGCCATAAGGGTGGTGTCATCTGCATATCTGAGGTTATTGATATTTCTCCTGGCAATCTTGATTCCAGCTTGTGCTTCTTCCAGCTCAGTGTTTCTCATGATGTACTCTGCATATAAGTTAAATAAGCAGGATGACACTATACAGCCTTGACGTACTCCTTTTCCTATTTGGAACCAGTCTGTTGTTCCATGCCCAGTTCTTACTGTTTCTTCCTGACCTGCATATAGGTTTCTCAAGAGGCAGGTCAGGTGGTATGGCATTCACATCTTTTTCAGAATGTTCCACAGTTTATTGTGACCCACACAGTCAAAGGCTTTGGCATAGTCAATAAAGCAGAAATAGATGTTTTTCTGGAACTCTCTTGCATTTTTGATGATCCAGTGGATGTTGGCAATTTGATCTCTGGTTCCTCTACCTTTTCTAAAACCAGCTTGAGCATCTGGAAGTTCACGGTTCACATATTGCTGAAGCTTGGCTTGGAGAATTTTATTATTATTAATGCAAATCAAAAGTACAATGAGATACTAATTCACACTGGTCAGAATGAAAATGAAAGTGAAAGTCTCAGAATGATCATCATCAAAAAATCTACAAACAATAAATGCTAGAGACTGTGTGGAATAAAATCCCTACATTGCTGATGGGAATGTAAATTGGTGAAATCACTATGGAGAGCAGCATGGAAGTTCCTTAAAAAGCTAATAGTAGAGCTACCACATGATCTTACAGTCCCACTTCTGGGCATGCATCTGGAGAAAACCATAATTTGCAAAGATACATAAATTCCAATGTTCACTGTAGCACAACAGCCAAGACACGGAAACAACCTAAATATTCATCGACAGATGAACAGATAAAGAAGTGGTACACTTATACAATGTAATATTATTCAGTCATAAAAAAGAATGAAATAATGCCATTTGCAGGAACATGGATATGGGCCTGGAGATTATCATATTAAATCAGGTTAGCCAGACAAAGACAGATGTCAGATATAATGTGACATTGTATGATATCCTTACATGTGGAATCTAAAACAAACAAAAAAAAGATACAAATAAACTTACATACAAAAGGGAAATAGACCCACAGACAGAAAAAAAGCTTATTGTTACCAAAGGGGAAAGAGGAAGTGGGGTAAATTAGGAGACCCAATGGGATAAGCTGGGATTAACATAAACATTTGTTGTTGTTCAGTCACTCAGTCGTGTCCGACTCTTTGTGATCCCATGGACTGCAGCACACCAGGCTTCCCTGTCCTTCACCATCTCCCAGAGCTTGCTCAAACTCATGTCCATTTAGTTAGCGATGCCCTCCAATCATCTCGTCCCCTGTCATCCCCTTTTCCTCCTGCCTTCAATCTTTCCCAGCATCAGGGTCTTTTCCAATGAGTTGGCTCTTCACACAGATGGTCAAAGTAGTGGAGCTTCAGCTTCATATTCAGTCCTTCCAATGAATATTCAGGATTGATTTCATTTAGGATTGACTGGTTTGATCTCCTTACAGTCCAAGAAACTCTCAACAGTCTTCTCCAACACTACAGTTCAAAAGCATCAATTCTTTGGTGCTCAGCCTTGTTTTAGTCCAACTCTCACATCCATATTATATACTTTATGTATAAAATAAACAATCACGGGGACTGTGTAAAACACAGGGAACTATATACTCAATATTTTGTAATAACCTATAAGGGAAAAAGAATTGTATATAACTGAATCACTTTGCTATACACTGGAAACTAACAATATTGTCAATCAACTACACTTCAGTTAAATATCATTTAAAAGGAAAAAGAAAGCATCCTTTACAACTTTACAAACATCTCAGTGGATTGGATAAATGGTTCACAGCTTCAGCCCATTAAGACATTCTTCAGAATTGGTAAATATATCTCATAAATATATAGTAAATCATAGATTATTTTTCAGAGCTCTAAAAATTACTAAAATGTTAAATCTCTAATAGTCAAATGTAAATTAAAATTATAGGGGATAAGCAGCCTCCCTAAAATGGACTACAAATATATATATATATATGATATGTAATGTACATATTAATACACAATTTGTTTCATTGTATTGAGATCCAAATTTGTAATGATAGTATTATTCAGTTTTACAGAATTATTTTTATCTGAATACTATTAAATTCAAATGATATGCTAATACGTATAGGCTTCAAAGAGTATTAAGACACATACACTGATTCATCAACCAAAATTTTATTCAGGATCTACAATCAATGGCAGGCTTAAAGCTTTTTAAAATAGATAGCACTGTTTTAATTAAAAATGTCAGCAATGTA
Source organism: Bos grunniens (assembly GCF_055505025.1). NCBI lineage: Eukaryota > Metazoa > Chordata > Mammalia > Artiodactyla > Bovidae > Bos > Bos grunniens. The sequence goes on from NC_141165.1 coordinate 140,106,097, forward strand.
ATTACTCCTTAAGCAAAAGGCCACAGAGAGGAAAATTGGATGATACTTAAATTGAGCATATGAGAAAATTAATTTGCATTTAAAAACTGGCAATTAGACATTCTATGGGAGTATAAGAGATCACACTTTCAAGTTTTTCACTCCTGTGCAAAGTAGAAATCCTTGAATTTTATTCAAAGGAAAGCTGAAAATCTCTAGAAGTATGGAAAATAGCACTAGTTGCCGTATCTAAAAATTCATGCTATTTCTAGGGTATTTCAGATTGTACTTGATCCTTCAGGTGTTTTGTTTCTTCATTCCAAATAAATATGCAGACTAAACTTTCAAGTCCCCTTCAAGGTCTAAAATGCTGAAACAAAATAAATAAATAAATAAAATAAAATGCTGATATTTCTGCATAATTTTTGTGGTGTCTTATATAATTTCCAAAATATGCACTGTTCTTTTATCTGAACACACTGGTCATTTAAGTTTACTCAGCAGGATGAAACAATTGTTTTTCACCTAAATTCTATTACACTCTGTAGACAGATTCTTTATTAACAGTATCCTTCTTTTATAATCTATATCTATCTCAATATAGATAATGTATTCATTTGTGTACATCCCTGACACAAAATCCGCAAAGGAGAAGTGCTGAATTCATGTGACTGAAAGATACATTTGCTTGTCAAGCATAATTATTGCATTATAATTTTATAAATGGAAGGTAGTCTTACCAATTAGATATATTCTACAATGGGCCATTTCACTAAGAATGATTTCCATTTTGTCTTTGAATGCTTACTTTGTTTTTCTTTTTCTTTGAGAGTCACTGCTATAAGCAATAGATGGATGATGTATATGATAATCTGTACATTAAAAGCACATCATTTCCCTGATCATAGCAATGTTTACCTTTTCCTCCCCTTCATCTGGATCTGATTTCATACTATAAGGAAGAGAGTAACAATGTCCATTTTCCATGTATTTACTTATCATGTCTTTCATTCTGTGAAACTTCATTTGCTTCATGCTTCTAAAGAAAAATTTAAACTAAATATTTTTGTGCCTTTTGTGTTGCATTTTACTAAAGCTTTATAAAGAATTGCATTGTAAAATATTAAATAATGAAATAAAGCTTTTCTGATAAGTATTAAATATCCCTACTCATTTAATGAGATTTGACTGAAGAAGCCATTATAGTCTGAGTCTAGGAGAGCAAAGTTTAAACGTCACTAATAATTTAGGTATTGTTTTCTTATTTTCATATGTCAACATATTTCCTGGATTTTATACTCTTTCAAATCAATCTAACCTTATTAAAAGCCTTCTTTTTTCTTTTAAGTAATTTCATTTTTTCTAAGTATTTATGAGACAAGACTACTTTAAAATTTACTTTTTCTTACAACAAATGTTCTCAGATGATATTATTAAACTATAATATTTCCTCCTGGAGTCAAATGAATCAAAGTTTAGTGGGACACAGTCATAATCTGAGATGGTTTGTTAATGTAAGAGTATTCCTACATTTTATTCCTTTCTAGGTTTGTGGATATTCTGAGTGGCAATCATCCTCATCATTAGTGATTAAAAGAAATTGAAAGAGACACGTGTACCCCAATGTTCATTGCAGCACTGTTTATAATAGCCAGGACATGGAAGTAACCTAGATGTCCATCAGCAGATGAATGGATAAGAAAGCTGTGGTACATAAACACAATGGAGTATTACTTAGCCATTAAAAAGAATACATTTGAATCAGTTCTAATGAGGTGGATGAAACTGGAGCCTATTATACAAAGTGAAGTAAGCCAGAAAGAAAAACACCAATACAGTATACTAATGCATATATATGGAATTTAGAAAGATGGTAACAATAACCCTGTATGTGAGACAGCAAAAGAGACACAGATGTATAGAACAGTCCTTTGGACTATGTGGGAGAGGGAGAGGGTGGGATGATTTGGGAGAATGACATTTAAACATGTATAATATCATATAAGAAACAAATTGCCAGTCCAGATTCAATGCATGATACAGGATGTTTGGGGCTGGTGCACTGGGATGATCCAGAGGGATGGTATGGGGAGGGAGGTGGGTGAGGGGTTCAGGAGGGGGAACACGTGTATACCCATGGCAGATTCATGTTGATGTATGGCAAAACCAATATAATATTGTAAAATAATTAGCCTCCAATTAAAATAAATAAATTTATAATAAAAATAATAAAATAACAACAAAAAAAGAAATTAAAGTGTAATTTTTTCTCTCAACTTATTCAGTGTTGCTTTTTATCTGAAATGCTTTTAAATTTCTTTTAATGTTCTTTTAGAACTTTAAATTTAAAGTTCTTTAGTTATTCATTTATAAAAAAAAGTCTAACTTAATTTTTTTGATTTTTATCTCTGGAAGAGAAAGACTTAAGTATTGGAATGTTGTATCCCTTTTTTGTTGTTTCTTTGTTTTGGATTATTTTGAATGTGAATCTGAAGAATTTCGTGGTAGACCAGTAAGTATATGGCTGACAAAGAAATACATGTCTGGAATTGACAAAAGTGGTTTGAAATACAGTTTAGATTTTACAATTATTAATATATGAGGGAATGTGTTCATAAGAAGTTGAGGAGATACAGTTTGCTAACAGAATTCTAGGAAGAACCAATAATGAGAGGAGATTGAATTAAGACACTTGAGAAAGAATGTTCAGGAAAACTACATGAAAACCCTGTCTTTAATAAAATGAAAGAAGAGAAAATCACAATAGAAAAGACATGCCAATGGTATAGAATGCTTAGAATAAAATTAAACAAGCACTGACTTACATCCATTTGATTAAGCCATTAATCAAATTAAGCCATCCATTTGATCAGTGGGTTTATGAGGGCCACATTTATGAGTCATTCAGCAAAATGGTAAAAATGGATGCTTAAATGCAACGAATGAAAAAAGCTGATGAAGTGATGACCTGATTATAAACCATGGTTTGGATAATTTCCATTGGATAGATTGGAAAACTATACATAGGCAAGGAAAGAGCAGAGTAAGTATTGGGAGGAAGGAAAGATATATTGCTTTTTTTTTTTTTTTAAAGTCTCATGACATCTACACTTTATCTGTTCCTGAAGGAGGATAATCCTTGACAGATAAAAGGTGAGTGGTAAAAGGAGTTGCTTGTTTGGATAAAGAAGCATGTAACATGAGTAGGTCAAAGTTCTGATGTAGTTATCATGAGTAAAAATGATGACTTAAAATCAACAATAGGAAATGGATACTTAGCAGGAATGAAGGGTAAATGAAGTTATGCATCAGACTTGTGTGTGGGTGCTAATCTGACAAACTTGTCTGTGTCACAATCTACTTGCACACTAAATTTTACAGCTCTTTAAATAAAGTGTACAGGTCAGTTGTGCCCAGAGCCTCCTTAATGGTGGTGCCTGTATCCTTGTGGCAACTACAGGCATGACGTACAGGTGAGGTACCATTTCAGCATTCACTTGGGGAGGAGGCAGTACATATGGCTGGCCATAGTCTCAACACTTGCACTTGGCATTGGATGACCAGTATGAGGCTGGGAGAATCTGTGGTTCTTTAACTACAGGAGACCTGGTATTTACTCCAACTCAGAGTGTCTTAAAGAATGGCTACAGCAAGCTAGACTGTTATCAACAGGATATGGGCAGTGATAACTGTAGCACAAGAAGAATTCATCATCCCATCCCTGGCTTAAAAATGGAAGCAGCCATATAAAATGGAATGTAGGTAGCTTCTAGATATTGTGGAGCTGGGCAGCTTGGCTACTTATATTTGCAACAGCCACATTAGTGATTATTTTAATAGTTCCTCAGATCCTATCATGGGCCTCCCAGGTGGCTCAGTGATAAAGATTCTGTCTGCCAATGCAAGAGAGGCAGGTTCAATTATTGTGTCAGGAAGATCCCCTGGAGAAGGAAATGGCAACCCATTACAGGGTTCCTTGCCTGGAAAAGCCCCTGGACAGAGGATCCTAGCAGGCTACAGTCCCCTGTAAGTGCTATTTTTCTTCATACTTTCTAAATGAAAGACTAAATTTTCATGGGAAAATTGAATAATCCTTAAGCTGCCTTGGATCTTCAATTATTTCATTCATATTTCAAAGGAAGAGAGAAGAGAGACTTTAATACAATGTCTCACAAGTTAATTGATTTGGGTTTGGTGATTTTTGAAGCATATATTGCTATTGTGTTCTTGATATTAACCTCTGTGTTAGCATCCTGCTCTAGACAGACATCTATATAACAATGTGTTCTTTAATTGGAGCATTTTCAGTATCCTGTTTAAAAGGTTTTAATTATTAAATGACTTTGTGTGTGTGTGTGTGTGTGTGGTGAAGTCTGTACTGGACATCCCCTGGCTTGAATTCTTCTACTAAACTTTATAGTCCAAGTAAGCACACAGATTAATTATCTAAATAAGGCCCTGGATATATTCAACACTTCTATAGTGATTGTATCATATTAGGGAATTTTTTACAACATTAATTTTAACTAGCTCAGCTTTTATTTTTAAGGAGTGACAAGATATGCCCACTGATAGTACTTTGAATATCTACAACATTAAGGGAAAAATTTGTAATACTTTTGTGCCTTTAAAGATGTCAGTTTTCACCTACCAAGTCAGCCTATGTTTTCTCAAAAAGGTGAAAAAATAATGAATGAGAATCTCTTTAATATATACGCAATTCTTAATAATCATGAAGAAAATGTAACTGGTGTCACTGAACAGCAAACTGGAGAAAATCCCCTAGAGAAAAGTAAATCTGATTTTCCTGATACAAGGAAAAATATTTAAAGGCTAATCTGTAATTCTGCTACTAATTTGAATATCAAATGTATCTGAAAAAGGATTTTCCTCATGTTGAGCAGAATTTTAAGACATTCCCCGTGACCTTTATCTCCAGGTGTTAGTCCCATGATTATGTTTTATTATATGGAAAAAGAGGTGTTGCAGGTGTAGGGAAGATTACAGAGCAGTTGACCATTAAAAAAAAAGAAGTTATTCAGATGATGCTAATCTAATCACATAGCTCTTTAAAAGAAGAGAATTTTCTCACTGTTGGCAGATGAGGTCAGATAGATTCAAAGCACAAGAAAGACTTCCCATGCCACTGTGGGCTTGAAAATGGAGGGGGCACATGTCAAGGAATTCAGGTGACATATAGAATCAGAAAGCAGTTCCTGGCTAACAATCAGAAAGGGAACAGGGACTTCAGTCTTACAGTGACAAGAAACTGATTTCTGCCAGCAACCTGAATAAGACTGGAATAAAATTCTTTCCCAGAGCTCCCAGGTAAGATGATGCTAAGCATCTTGTCTTTGACCCTATGAGAAACTTGTTTTCTCCTCTTGTCTTTGACCCTATGAGAACTAAGCAGAGGCCCAGTTGAGTCCTTCTCTATTTCTCAACTACAGAAACTGTGAGTTAATAAAAAATGTTCTTTCAAGCCACTAAGTTTATGGTAATTTGTTACCCATCAATAGAAAACTAAACAGTCCTCAAAACCACCACAAAAGGCAATCATCTTTAGTTTTCCCAATTTAAAACAAAAGCAATTACCTCTCTTATAAGTATGCCAGAGTGGGTCACAAACATGACCTTAGTGCATGGCTGGTTTCTATTTCTATTAGCATTTTATTACTCTAGAGATATTTTAATGTTGTCTCCTTCACCAAGAACTAAGTGCACCAATGGCAATTTTAAGAATAAACAAATACTTTATCTCCCCATTGGGGAAACAAAACCTGTAGAAGTTTGAAATACACTAGTAGACTAAACCTCTTCACTGATGAACTTGCATTTTATTTGATGTATGTGATAGACTATATTATTTGCCCCAGCTTATTTCTATTCTATCTAACTTCATCATGGCTTAATTGTGGTTCATCATACTTTCACACACCTCATTGACTAAACATGAGACCTCGCCATATGGAAAGAAGAAAGAAGTAAAAGTGGGTCAGGTTGTGAAATAAAGCTGTAAGAGACACAGCCAGTTTCACTTGGTCCTTTTGGAGCTTCTACTACCTACTATAAAAAAGCAGTCCCTGAGTTAATGTGAGATTTTCCACCTGGATTCCACTTTCGGGCAAGGTCCCACAATGAAGATAACATGGAGGTGACTTGGTCTTGATACAAAGTTGGGCTCTCTGCCCAGCACAGATGTATCCAGCTGACCCTAGGTGAAATCAGCTTAATCTCAACCAACATGCATAACTCTGAGTATGAAATAAGTGCTTATTTTCTAGTTACTGATATTTTGGGGAGTTTTTATAATGCAGCATTTGTTATTGCTGTTTAGTCTTAGTCAGTAAGTCATGTCTGACTCTTTTGGACTGTAGTCCAACCCCCTTGACTGTAGCCCACCAGGCTCCTCTGACCGTGGGATTTCCCAGGTAAGAATACTGGAGTTGGTTGCCATTTCCTTCTCCAGGGGATCTTCCTGACCCAGGGATCTGATTTGTGTCTCCTGCATTGGTAGGCAGATTCTTTACCACTGGGGAACCCAATGCAGCATTATCTCAACAAAAATTTAATCAGTCCAGTCTTATGCCAGATACAATTCATGAAGAGTACATGATATACTATCTTGGGGATTGAAGAGGGCATTATTATTATTGGCACAATATAAATAATACTGCTTTTACTAACAAGTTTGAACCTGACATAATAAATGAGCAGTAATAGCTCAACATCTGAAATTTCCTTTTTATTTTCCATTGTGGTATTAATCCCCTTCAATTTAGCTTCCTCTCATCGATGTAAAACACAAGTGGAATCTTTAAAATACTATTAGCTATTACAGAATGTTTCATAAATTTTTACTACATCATTCACATTTAAAACACACTTTTTTTCTCTTAATTGAAGTTGATGGACTAGTCATAATTGCTTCATGGGGAAAAATATATATATATTTTTATTGGCTTCAAGACAATCACAGTAAACAATTATATCATTAGCAAACTATCCATAATTTTTACATGACTGAAAAATATACAACAGCAAATAAATTAGTGACAGTGAATAAATCATGTTCTTAGCTATTAAATAATCATCTTTGAAGATGGAACAGAAGCCTTTTACAGTTTGCTAGAGTAAAAGGGAAAGTTTAAAGTCCTCATATATTCCTGGGAAGGAAAAGGTTAAGCTGCTGGACTATAAAACATTTAATTCAATTATAGAGAGAGGAAGTGAAGTGGCTCAGTGCTGTCTGACTCTTTGTGACCCCATGGACTGCAGCCTACTACACTCCTCCGTCCATGGGATTTTCCAGGCAAGAGTACTGGAGTGGGTTGCCATTTCCTTCTCCAGAGGATCTTCCTGACCCAGGGATCGAACCCAGTTCTCTCGCACTGTAGGCAGATGCTTTACCATCTGAGCCACCAAGGAAGTCCATTATAGAGGGAAGGACATTCCAAAGACAGAAATAAGCCTCATCTGTTAAGAATATTAAAGACAAACCTATGGGCCTTGGCAGAAACACATGACTTGTCTTCAGAATGCTTTTAGTAGAATACATCTGATTGGCTAGGCTTACTTAAGGCTGACAAACCTAGAATTTCTGAATTTACCTGCGTGTTTCCCTGGAAACTGTCATGTAAGCTACATAACAATCTGACTATAAGATGGAAATATCTTATAAACTAAACTGCTCCACATGCATACATGATGTAGAAAACTCATCTATTATCCTGGGCTGGGGCAATCTGAGAAGAAAATATCTGAGAGATGAACTAAGACAGCCCAGACCCCATGTTTCAACTTTGCAGCTTGGTCTCTCCTAATATTTGACAATATACTTGAAATTAAAATGGGTATATCTTTCCTTTTCTCCTTTGCTTTTTGCTTCTTTTCTTTTCACAGCCATTTGTAAGGCCTCCCCAGACAGCCATTTTGCTTTTTTGTATTTCTTTTTCTTGGGGATGGTCTTGATTACTGTCTCCTGTACGAAGTCACGTACATCCATCCATAGTTCATCAGGCATTCTGTCTATCAGATCTTGTCCCTTAAATCTATTTCTCACTTCCACTGTATAATCATAAGGGATTTAATTTAGGTCATACCTGAATGGTCTAGTGGTTTACTCCACTTTCTTAAATTTCAGTATGAATTTGGCAATAAGGAGTTCTTGATCTGACCCACAGTCTTCTTCTGGTCTTGTTTTTGCTGACTGTATAGAGCTTCTCCATCTTTGGCTGCAAAGAATATAATCAATCTGATTTTGGTGTTGACCATCTGGTGATGTCCATGTGTAGAGTCTTCTCTTGTGTTGTTGGAAGAGGGTGTTTGCTATGACCAGTGCGTTCTCTTGGCAGAACTCTATTAGCCTATGCCCTCCCTGCTTCATTCTGTACTCCAACGCCAAATTTGCCTGTTCCTCCAGGTGTTTCTTGACTTCCTACTTTTGCATTCCAGTCCCCTATAATGAAAAGGACATCTTTTTTGGGTGTTAGTTCTAGAAGGTCTTGTAGATCTTCATAACTGTTCAACTTCAGCTTCTTCAGCATTGCAGGTCGGGGCATAGCCTTGGATTACCATGATATTGCATGGTTTACCTTGGAAACGAACAGAGATCATTCTGTCGTTTTTGAGATTGCATCCAAGTACTACTGCATTTCAGACTCTTTTGTTGACTATGATGGCTACTCCATTTCTTCTTGCCCGTGGTAGTAGATATAATGGTCAACTGAGTTAAATTCACCCATTCCAGTCCATCTTAGTTCACTGATTCCTAGATTGTTGATGTTCACTATGTCATCCCCTATTTGACCACTTCCAAATTGCCTTGATTCATGGACCTAACATTCCAGATTCCTATGAAATATTGCTCTTTACAGCATCAAATCCTGCTTCCAAACCAGTCCCATTCACAACTGGGTGTTGTTTTTGCTTTGGCTCCATCCCTTCATCTCTCTGGAGTTATTTCTCCACTGATCTCCAGTAACATATTGGGCACCTACAAACCTGAGGAGTTCATCTTTAAGTGTCCTATCTTTTTGCCTTTTCATACTGTTCATTGGGTTCTCAAGGCAAGAATACTGAAGTGGTTTGCCATTCCCTTATCCAGTGGACCACATTCTCTCAGACCTCTCCACCACGACCTGGCCATCTTGGGTGGCCCCAAATGCATGCCTTAGTTTCACTGAGTTAGACAAAGCTGTGGTCCATGTGATCAGAATAGCTAGTTGTCTGTGATTGTAGTTTCAGTTTGTCTGCCCTCTGATCCCCTCTCTAAGTGCGTACCATCTTACTTGGATTTCTCTTACCTTCAAAGGAGAAAAGGAAAGATATACCCATTTGAATTCAGAGAATAGCAAGGAGAGATAAGAAAGCCTTCCTCAGCAAACAACGCAAGGAAATCGAGGAAAACAATAGAATGGGAAAGACTAGAGATCTCTTCAAGAAAATTAGAGATACCAAGTGAACATTTCATGCAAAGATGGGCTCAATAAAGGACAGAAATGTTAGGGACCTAACAGAAGCAGAGAATGTTAAGAAAAGGTGGCAAGAATACACAGAAGAACTGTACAAAAAATATCATGACCCAGATAATCACGATGGTGTGATCACTCACCTAGAGCCAGACAACCTGGAGTGTGAAGTCAAGTGGGCCTTAGGAAGCATCACTATGAACAAAACTAGTGGAGATGATGGAATTCCGGTTGAGCTATTTCAAATCCTGAAAGATGATGCTGTGAAAGTGCTGTATTCAATATGCCAGCAAATTTGGAAAATGCAGCAGTGGACACAGGACTAGAAAAGGTCAGTTTTCATTCCAATTCCAAAGAAAGGCAATGCAAAATAATACTCAAACTACTGCACATTGGACTCATCTCACATGCTGGTAAAGTAATGATTAAAATTCTCCAAGCCAGGCTTCAGCAATACGTGAACTGTTGACTTCAAGATGTTCAAACTGGTTTTAGAAAAGGCAGAGGCATCAGAGATCAAATTGCCAACATCCACTGGATCATTGAAAAAACAAGAGAGTTCCAGAAAAACATCTATTTCTGCCTTATTGACTATTCCAAAGCCTTTGTGTGGGTCACAATAAACTGTGGAACATTCTGAAAGAGATGTGAATACCATACTACCTGACCTGCCTCTTGAGAAACCTGTATTTAGGTCAGGAAGCAACAGTTAGAACTGGACATGGAACAACAGACTGGTTCCAAATAGGGAAAGGAGTACATCAAGGCTGAATATTGTCACCCTGCTTATTAAACTTATATGCAGAGTACATCATGAGAAATGCTGGGCTAGATGAAGAACAAGCTGGAATCAAGATTGCTGGGATAAATACCAATAACCTCAGATATGCAGATGACACCACCCTTCTGGCAGAAAGTGAAGAACTACAGAGCCTCTTGATGAAGGTGAACGAGGAGAGTGAAAAAGTTGGCTTAAAGCTCAACATTCAGAAAACTGAGATCATGGCATCTGTTCACATCACTTCATGGGAAATAGATGGGGAAACAGTGGAAACAATGGCTGACTTTATTTTTCTGGGCTCCAAAATCACTGCAGATGGTTATTGGGGCCATGAAATAAAAAGACGCTTACTCCTTGGAAAGAAAGTTATGACCAATCTAGACAGCATATTAAAAATCAGAGACATTACTTTGCCAACAAAGATCTGTCTGGTCAAGGCTGTGGTTTTTCCAGTGGTTATGCATGGATGTGAGAGTTGACAATAAAGAAAACTGAATGTGTAAGAATTGATGCTTTTGAACTGTGGTGTTGGAGAAGACTCTTGAGAGTCCCTTGGACTGCAAGGAGATCCAACCAGTCCATCCTAAAGGAGATCAGTCCTGGGTGTTCATTGGAAGGACTGATGCTGAGACTGAAACTCCAATTCTTTGGCCATTGATGTGAAGAGCTGACTCATTTGAAAAAACCCTGACACTGGGAAAGATTGAGGGCAGGAGGAGAAGGGGACGATGGTGGATGAGATGTTTGAATGGCATTACCGACTTGATGGACATGGGTTTGGGTAGACCCCAGGAGTTAGTGATGGACAGGGAGGCCTGGTGTGCTGCAGTTAATGGGGTGGCAAAAAGTCGGACACAACTGAGCGATTGAACTGAACTGAGCTGAACTGATAATTGAAATGATTAGTAAAACTTGACAGTGGGTAATGTCTCTGACTTATGGAAACCTGATTTTAAATCACATTCTTTGTGTATCTAAATCACCCAAAATAACTAGATTTAATTACAGCATTACGAACTGAACTGAACTGATATATTTTTAAAGGGCTTGCTCCCTGGTGGCTCAGCAGGAAAGAATCTGCCTGCCAGTTCAGGAGACTCAGGTTTGATCCCTGGGTAAGGAAAGTCCCCTGGAGAAAGAAAATGGCAGCCCACTCCAGTATTCTTGCCTAGGTAATTCCGTGGACAGAGGAGCCTGGTGGGCTGTAGCCAATGGGGTCACAAAGAGTCGAACTTGACTTAAAGAATAAGCAACAACAAATGTGTATAGAAAAATCTAAGAGATGAGCAATACACTGACCTTTAGCTTTTATTTTTAAATAGGCAGATAAATTATGGCTAACAAGTTTTAAATATTCCACCTTTTCACAGATGGATATGCATCTATAGACATAGATGAATTTTCCTGATTTTTAGACATTTTCATTATGTCAGTCAATATACTACAGATCATTTATGTACAAAAATATATTTCAAAAAGTCCTTTAAAGTCAATAAAATAGATGCCTTCTTCTAACCACTCTAATACATAATGATGATAAACAAAATTATTTTACTAATGACACATATATTTGAATTCAAACTACAAATTATTTTCCCTATTTTGAGCATCCAGCATTATGGAAAATAGAAAGTACCTTCATGTAATAGAGCTTCTTTGTGCCAGGATGAGAATTATCTTTGAATATCAAAGATTAGGCTCTGCTTCATTGCCCAGGTAATCAATTTCACAGTGCAACTATTTCATCAGCTTTACAGATGAATGTGGTACAGAGAAAAGCTTTGGAAATATATTATTATGTCTACTTAAGAAAAATACATTTCAGAGTACAGTACTTAAGTTAAAATTTTTACTATGCCTAATGGGAAACAAAGTACACTAAAGGCTAAATGGAAGGAATGGGTGCTGAGTTCTGTCTCTAAGAAAAAAATATGTAAGTATATTTAAAGAAAAGTAAAAACCCAGTAAAATATGTCCTAACTATTTGATATCTAGTCCTCCCCTGAAACTTTTCTGAGATTGGGAATAGATCATACTATGCTGCTCTTCAGATCAGATCAGATCAGTCGCTCAGTTGTGTCCAACTCTTTGTGACCCCATGAATCGCAGCACGCCAGGCCTCCCTGTCCATCACCAACTCCCGGAGTTCACTCAGACTCACGTCCATCAAGTCACACAAAAAAACTAAAAACATTATAACACAATTACTAAGACTGTGGCACTAATTGGAAACATTTTATATTTGAGTACATATTGTTATTATTATTGAGTTGGTAAGTTATGTCTTACTCTTTGTGACACCATGGACTGTAGCCTGCCACACTCTTCTGTCCAAGGGATTTCCCAGGCAAAAATACTGGAATGGGTTGTCATTTCTACTCCAGGGGATCTTCCTGATACAGGGATCAAACGTATATCTCCTGCATTGGTGGGCAGATTCTTTACTGCTGAACCAAGGGGAAACCCATTTGAGTACATACACATAGGAAACATGAGCCTTTTATAGATCACTAAAGACAAAACTAAAAAGCCTCTTGATGAAAGTGAAAGTGGAGAGTGAAAAAGTTGGCTAAAAGCTCAACATTTAGAAAAAGAAGATAATGACATCTGGTCCAATCACTTCATGGAAAATAGATGTGGAAACAGTGGAAACAGTGTCAGACTTTATTTTTTGGGGCTCCAAAATCACTGCAGATGGTGACTGCAGCCAAGAAATTAAAAGAGGCTTACTCCTTGGAAGAAAAGTTATGACCAACCTAGATAGCATATTTAAAAGCAGAGCCATTACTTTGCCAACAAAGGTCCGTCTAGTCAAGGCTATGGTTTTTCCTGTGGTCATGTATGGATGTGAGAGTTGGACTGTGAAGAAGGCTGAGTGGCAAAGAATTGATGCTTTTGAACTGTGGTGCTGGAGAAGACTCTTGAGAGTCCCTTGGACTGCAAGGAGATCCAACCAATCCATTCTGAAGGAGATCAGCCCTGGGATTTCTTTGGAAGAAATGATGCTGAAGCTCCAGTACTTTGGCCACCTGATGCAAAAAGTTGACTCACTGGAAAAGACTCTGATGCTGGAAGGGATTGGGAGCAGGAGGAGAAGGGGATGACAGAGGATGAGATGGCTGGATGGGATCACTGACTCGATGGATGTGAGTCTGAGTGAACTCTGGGAGCTGGTGATGGACAGCAAGGCCTGGCATGCTGCAATTCATGGGGTCACAAAGAGTCGGACACAACTGAGTGACTGAACTGACTGAAAGACAAAACATCGTGCGAAGTAATGGGCTGGATGAAGCACAAGCTGGAATCAAGATTACTGGGAAAAATATCAATAACCTCAGATATGCAGATGACACCACCCTTATGGCAGAAATGAAGAACTAAAGAGCCTCTTGATGAAAGTGAAAGAAGAGAGTGAATAGTTGGCTTAAAACTCAACATTCAGAAAACTAAAATCATGGCGTCTGGTCCCATCACTTCATGGCAAATAGATGGGGAAACAATGGAAACAGTGAGAGACTTTATTTTGGGGGGTTCCAAAATCACTGCAGATGGTGACTTCAGCCATGAAATTAAAAGACGTTTGCTCCTTGGAAGAAAAGCTATGACCAACCTAGACAGCATATTAACAAGCAGAGATATTACTTTGCTGATAAAGGTCCATCTAGTCAAAACTATGTTTTTTCCGATAGTCATGTATGGATGTGAGAGTTGTACTAGAAGGAAAGCTGAGCACTGAAGAATTGATGCTTTTGAACTGTGGTGCTGGAGAAGACTCTTGCAAGTCCCTTGGACTGCAAGGAGATCCAATTAGTCCATCCTAAAGGAAATAAGTCCTGAATGGTTATTGGAAGGACTGATGCTGAGGCTGAAACTCCAATACTCTGAACACCTGATGTGAAGAGCTGATTCATTGGAAAAGACCCTAATGCTGGGAAAGATTGAAGGTGGGGAGAGAAGGAGATGACAGAGGATGAGATGGTTGAATGGCATCACTGACTCAGTGGACTTGAGTTTGAGCAAGCTCCAAGAGTTGGTGATGGAAAGTGAGGCCTGGCTTGCTGCAGTCCATGGAGTTGCAAAGAGTTGGACATGACTGAGCGAATGAACTGAACTGAAAGACAAAACACATATGAATGAGAAGAGCTTGTAATTTTTTATAGTATATGTCACCCTGTTTATTTAACTTATATGCAGAGTACATCATGAGAAATGCTGGACTGGAAGAGACACAAACTGGAATCAAGATTGCCGGGAGAAATATCAATAACCTCAGATATGCAGATGACACCACCCTTATGGCAGAAAGTGAAGAACTCAAAAGACTCTTGATGAAAGTGAAAGTGGAGAGTGAAAAAGTTGGCTTAAAGCTCAACATTCAGAAAACGAAGATCATGGCATCCGGTCCCACCACTTCATGGGAAATAGATGGGCAAACAGTGGAAACAGTGTCAGACTTTATTTTTCTAGGCTCCAAAATCACTACAGATGGTGACTGCAGCCATGAAATTAAAAGACACTTACTCCTTGGAAGGAAAGTTATGACCAACCTAGATAGCATATTCAAAAGCAGAGACATTATTTTGCCAACAAAGGTTCGTCTAGTCAAGGCTATGGTTTTTCCTGTGGTCATGTATGGATGTGAGAGTTGGACTGTAAAGAAGGCTGAGCACTGAAGAATTGATGCTTTTGAAATGTGGTGCTGGAGAAGTCTCTTGAGAGTCCCTTGGACTGCAAGGAGATCCAACCAGTCCATTCTAAAGGAGATCAGCCCTGGGATTTCTTTGGAAGGAATGATGCTAAAGCTGAAACTCCAGTACTTTGGCCACCTCATGCAAAGAGTTGACTCATTGGAAAAGACTCTGATGCTGGGAGGGATTGGGGGCAAGAGGAGAAGGGGATGACAGAGGATGAGATGGCTGAATGGCATCACTGACTCGAAGGATGTGAGTCTGAGTGAACTCCGGGAGTTGGTGATGGACAGGGAGGCCTGGCGTGCTGTGATTCATGGGGTCGCAAAGAGTCGGACACAACTGAGTGACTGATCTGATCTGAAGCCATAATATATGATAATGAAGCAACAGCATTTTTCTAGAGATGTGAAAGGAAATTTTAAAGTATTATGTGGTTGATGTTAAATTTTTATTAAAATTAGATTAAGAAAAAAATACTTTCTTGTGGAAAATGTGTATAAACGTATTTTCAAACACCAGTTCCTATTTACATGCATATATCTTTAACTCATTTAATTGGCCCCTTCCATATAAATCATACTTGGTATTCCCTGGACATTTGTGCTCTAAATCAACAAATGTACCAAATTTATTTTACATAAATTTTACTTTCCACTATGATAAAATGAGAATCTATTAGAAGATGCCGTCAGATGTTTGTTGTGATGAGACAGATAGACACAAGCAGCTCTAAGTGTTGTAGCAGAATAAGTTAATTTTATTCTGCATAATTAAAAGTAAATAACCTAGGGTCTTTGAACAGTCATATTTAATACTCTGTCTTAGGGCAAGACATAGCTTTGCATGTGTCTGCATATATCTATACTTGAGAAGGATTCTATTTAGAAAGTCATTTGTAACTAAATTTTTTTTGAGAACTGTAAGAAAATCAATACTTCATAATATGCAAATTTGTAATATGCACATTCCAGGAGATACAATATCATTGTTTAAGACTTTATTGGCATTAAGGCATTAAGTTAATGTAATATGGTAGAATAAGTAAAGAAACGTTCAGTACCTCAAAGTATCAGAGGCTGTTTTAACCTAGAAAGAGTAGAAATTTTTTCATATAGGAGATATAAACTAAACTACACTTTCATAAAATGGTAGGTTTGGGGAAAATTAGGAAGATACATGGCATTGTAGATAATTACATTGTAGACAATGTACATTACTCTAATGTAAAAGGAAGAGTTGGATATGTGAATAAAATAACATGAATGAAAATTTGCAAACCCCAATACCATCAAACCAAAGTAGATACAATATATTGGCTCTTAAGTTCTAATAAAAAGTAGTAGATTTGTAACCATATGTGTTTTCCATTTTTCTCTTTAATAGTAATCAAACCTCGTCCTTGATGAGGGTTAATGTATGGTCTTCATCTGAGACAAGAAAGAGTAAGCAAGCTAGATTGAGTCAGGGGTACTAGTTTCCTGGACAAAGTGCCTTATTCAGAGAGAGAGAAATGAACACATGTATGTCAGTTAGACTATCAGTATGATTTCTGATGCTGAGAAAGAGAAAACTGCTGGGTTTTTTGGAGAGAGATATGGTCCTAGAAAGATCAATTTACCATGTGGTCTGACCTTATTTTGGCATCTTAACTTTAATGTTAGCATCTAAATTTGTTTAAACCCAGACCTATGCATGAAAAAGGAACTAAGATTAAGGGAAAAGAAATCCAGAGCTAAAGAAAAGAAGCAGAGAACAGACCACATCATTTTAGCATACAAATTTATCCTTGCCTGATTTTTCAAATATATGACACAAAAATATCACCTTCCTGCTATTTTTTAGTTTCTTTAACATGCAACTAAATAGACTTTAAAGTTGGACAGGTTATAAATGTAGGCAAAATTTTGGCCACAGAGGTGAGGTGTTAGGCATATTTAATGTCAGTAATAATAATAAATCACTTTTTGAACATGTCCCTGCATAATAATGTAAATAGGAAATGTCTTACACTTAAATTCTGGGAGTTGCCAGGCCAGGTGTCTACTAGAATATAGAAAGTGGTCAATCAACATTTGTGGGATAAATGAGAAACTAAATGGTCATGCTATGAAAAACGAATGCAACATGTCTCAATCCTCTTGTTCAATGAAGGTGTATATGTGTTCTTTTTCTTTCTTTAATCTACTTTTTATTGGTTATTTCCATCTTAATATAGTAGGTTTAGTTACTTGACTCATAAAATTTGAATGAAGAAATAATACACAAAAAATTATTTTTTATGACATGAGGCATATTACCTTAGTATGTGTGATGGACAAAGAAACAACAGACCTAATAGAATAGAAAGATTATCCACTTTCTAGATTATTGGCAGGCAAAGAAAGAAACAACTTAATTGAAAATTTTATGTAAATGTGACTGCTTAATTATCAAACCAAATTCATTTTGTAGAAAACAACATAACTTCAGAATAGTTAATGACAATCAAATGTACAGAATAATGACATAATCAAAGCAAGGTTTTAAGATAATCAATCTCACAGCCTTTGCTGGAGAGTGGAGCGTGGTACATGCATGCAAGTGTTGAGAAAGGTAATGTGTAGGCTTAGGGGAGACTAGCTTAGATATACTATGTTGTTATAGTTTCCCTGCTAGTTCAGTCTAAGTTAAAGTTGTATTTTTCTTTTTTCTCTTTGAATCTCTCTAGTACAATAACCAAGTAGGCAAGTAGTCACCAAAGCTTATAGATCTGCCTATAAGTCTATGAGAGGTCTGTAGATAAGACTAGTCAAATTCAGCTGGACTCTCAGTTAAGGGCCTTATAAAGTCTAAATAAGAGTTTTATTGACAGAGCTTGTATCTGAAGGCATCTACATCCAAGCTTATTTAGATTGTTGGGAGAATTCGAATCTTTGTGGTTGTAAGATTGACGTCCTGCTTTCCTTTCAGGTTGTCAGGTAAAGACCACCCTCAGACTTTATAGCCCAACTATATTCCTGATCACATGGTCACTTTCATCTAACAGCCAGTAATGATGGACTGAATCCTTTCCATGCTTCAAATCTGACTTCTGCCACCAGCTGAGAAAACTCTCTGCCATTTAAGCATGAGATTAGATTACTCCCACTCAGTTGATGTGTCTTTCTAACCATCCCCAGGTTACTAATCTTAGTTCAGTTCAGTTCAGTCGCTGAGTCGTGTCTGACTCTTGGCAACCCCAGGAACCGCAGCACACCAGGCCTCCCTGTCCATCACCAACTCACGAAGTCCACCCAAACCCATGTCTACTGAGTCAGTGATGACATCCAACAATCTCATCCCTTTCTTCTCCTGCCCTCAATCTTTCCCAGCATCAGGGTCTTTTCAAATCAGTCAACTCTTTGCATGAGGTGGCCAAAGTATTGGAGTTTAATCTTCAATATCAGTCCTTCCAATGAACAAACAGGATCTCCTTTAGGATGGACTGGTTGGATCTCCACACAGTCCAAGGGACTCTCAAGAGCCTTCTCCAACACCACAGCTCAAAAGCATCAATTCTCTGGTGCTCGGCTTTCTGTATAGTCCAACTCTCACATCCATACTGGAGAAGGCAGCAGCAAACCAGTCCAGTACTCTCGCATGGAAAATCCCATGGATGGGGGAGCCTGGTAGGCTGCAGTCCATGGGGTCGGTAAGAGTCAGACACAACTGAGTGAATTCACTTTCACTTTCATGCATTGGAGAAGGAACTGGCAACCTACTCGTGTTCTTGCCTGGAGAATCTCAGGGACGGGGGAGCCTGGTGGGCTGCCATCTATCAGGTCGCATAGAGTCAGACAGGACTAAAGCGACTTAGCAGCAGCAGCAGCAGACACTGGAAAACCATAGCCTCGACTAGACGGACCTCTGTTGACAAAATAATGTCTCTACTTTTTAATATGCTGTCTAGGTTGGTCATAACTTTCCTTCCAAGGAGTAAGCGTCTTTTTATTTCATGGCTGCAATCACCATCTGCAGTGATTTTGGAGCCCCACAAAATAAAGTCAGCCACTGTTTCCCCATCTATTTGCCATGAAGTGATGGGACCAGATGCCATGATCTTAGTTTTCTGAATGTTGAGCTTTAAGCCAACTTTTTCACTCTCCTCTCTCACTTTCATCAAGAAGCTCTTTAGTTCTTCTTCACTTTATGCCATAAGGGTGGTGTCATCTGCATACCTGAGGTTATTGATATTTCTCCCAGCAATCTTGATTCCAGCTTGTGCTTCCTCCAGCCCAGCATTTCTCATGAGGTACTCTGCATAAAAGTCAAATAAGCAGGGTGACAATATACAGCCTTGATGTACTCCTTCTCCTATTTGGAACCAGTCTGTTGTTCCATGTCCAGTTCTAACTGTTCCTTCCTGACCTGCATATAGGTTTCTCAAGAGGCAGGTCAGGTGGTTTGGTATCCCCATCTCTTAGAATTTTCCAGTTTATTGTGATCCACACAGTCAAAGGTTTTGGCATAGTCAATAAAGCAGAAATAGATGTTTTTATGGAATTTTCTAGCTTTTTTGATGATCCAGTGGATGTTGGCAATTTGATCTCTGGTTCCTCTGCCTTTTCTAAAACCAGCTTGAACATCTGGAAGTTCAGGGTTCATGTATTGCTGAAGCCTGGCTTGGAGAATTTTGAGCATTACTTTACTAGCGTGTGATGTGAGTGCAATTGTGTGGTAGTTTGAGCATTCTTTGGCATTGCCTTTCTTTGGGATTGGAATGAAAATTGACCATTTCCAGTCCTGTGCACACTGCTGAGTTTTCCAAATTTGCTGGCATATTGAGTGAAGCACTTTCACAGCATCATCTTTTCAGGATTTGAAATAGCTCAACTGGAATTCCATCACCTCCACTAGCTTTGTTCGTAGTGATGCTTCCTAAGGCCACTTGACTTCACATTCCAGGATGTCTGGCTCTAGGTGAGTGATTACACCATCATGATTATCTGGGTTGTGAAGATCTTCTTTGTACAGTTCTTCTGTGTATTCTTGCCACCTCTTCTTAATGTCTTCTGCTTCTGTTAGGTCCCTACCATTTCTGTCCTTTATTGAGCTCATCTTTTCATGAAATGTTCCCTTGGTATCTCTAATTTTCTTGAAGAGATCTCTAGTCTTTCCCATTCTACTGTTTTCCTCTATTTCTTTGCATTGTTCGCTGAGGAAGGCTTTCTAATCTCTCCTTGCTATTCTTTGGAACTCTGCATTCAAATGGGTATATGTTTCCTTTTCTCCTTTGCTTTTGGCTTGTCTTTTTTTTTACAGCTATTAGTAAGGTCTTCTCAGACAACCATTTTGCTTTTTTGCAATTCTTTTACTTGGGGATGGATGGTCTTGATTCCTGTCTCCTGTACAATGTCACAAATCTCTGTCCATGGTTCATCAGGCACTCTGTCTATCAGATCTAGCCCCTTAAAACTATTTCTCACTTCCAGTGTATAGTCATAAGGGATTTGATTTAGGTCATATGTAAGTGGTCTAGTGGTTTTCTCCACTGTCTTCAATTTCAGTCTGAATTTGTCAATAAGGAGGTCATGATCTGAGCCACAGTCAGCTCCTGGTCTTATTTTTGCTGACTATATAAAGCTTTTCCATCTTTGGCTGCAAAGAATATAATCAATCTGATTTCGGTGTTGACCACCTGGTGATGTCCATGTGTAGAGGCTTCTCTTGTGTTGTTGGAAGAAGGTGTTTGCTATGACCAGTGCTTTCTCTTGACAGAACTCTATTAGCCTCTACCATGCTTCATTCTGTACCCCAAGGCCAAATTTGCCAGTTACTCCGGGTGTTTCTTGACTTCCTACTTTTGCATTCCAGTCTCCTATAATGAAAAGGACATCTTTTTGGGGTGTTAGTTCTAGGAGGTCTTGTAGCTCTTCATAGAACTGTTCAATTTCAGCTTCTTCAGCATTACTGGTCTGGGACTTGGATTACTGTGATATCAAATGGTTTGCCTTGGAAATGAAATCATTCTTTAGTTTTTGAGATTGCATCCATGTACTGCATTTCCGACTCTTCTGTTGACTATGATGGCTACCCCATTTCTTCTAAGGGATTCCTGCCCACAGTAATCTTAACTTCATATGCAAAAATCCCCTTCAGCCATTTAATAAAAAATAATCACAGGAGTCACATGGGAGGCAAAGATTACAAAGGTCATTTTATCAAATTATGGTAAGTAAACTTAACATGAAAGCTACTATTTTAACAATTTATTTAAGGGCACAATACAGTATTATTAACTACTCGTGCAATGTCTTAAAGACCTTCTAGAACATGTTCATCTTGTATAACTGAAACTATATCTTTGAACAACTTCCCAATTTCCCTGGTAGCCAGCATTCTACTCTCTTCTTCTATGTGTTTGACTCTTCAAGATACTCCATATAAGTGGATTGATATAGGATTTGTCCCTGTGTGACTGGCTTTTTTCACTTAACATAATGTTGTCCAAGTTCATCCATGCTGTTGCATATCGCAGGATTTCCTTTTTTTTAGAGCCAAATAATATTCCATTGTGTGCATGTACCATATATTCTTAGCTTAGCTGGTGAGGAATCTGCCTGCAATGCAGGAGACCCCAGTTTGATTCCTAGTCAGGAAGACACCCTGGAGAAGGGAACGGCTACCCACTCCAGTAGTATGGCCAGGAGAATACCATGGAATATACAATCCATGGGGTTGCAAAGAGTCAAACAAGGCTGAGCAACTCTCACTTTCACCATATTTTTTTAATCCATTCATCAATAGATGGATATTTAGGTTGTTTCCATACCTTGCCTATTGTGAATAATGCTGCAATGAACATGGGGATGCAGACATTTCTTTAATATCTTAATTTCAAATTTATTGTAATATCCCCAGGTGTGAGATTGTTGGATTATATGATAGTTTCATTTTTAACTTTTTGAGGAAACTCCATAGGCTTTTCCAAAGTGGATGTAACATTTTACATTCCCATCAACAGCATACAAGGATCCCAATTCTTCAAATCCCTGTAAATATTTATTATTTTTGATAAAATAGCTCTCTTAACAGGTGTGAGATAATGTTTCATTGTGGTTTTGATTTGCATTTCCCTCATGATTAGTAATGTTGAGTTTATGTTCATCTACTTCTCAGCCATATGTGTATTTTCTTTGGAAAAATGTCTATTCAAAATATTTGCTCACTTTTTAAATCAAGTTATTTTTTTGTTGCTATTATGCTAATGAAGTTCCTTATATATTTTGGAAGTTAAACCCTGATCAGATATATAGTTTGATTTTCTCTAATTCCATAGGTTACCTTTTGATCGTTACTTCTTTTGCTACACAGAAACTTTTTGTTTGATTTAGTCCTACTTTTTATTTTGCTACCCTTGCCTTTAATTTCTTCAAATGTATGACCTGTCTCAGTGTTCTTTTTGTTTTTTAATTCAGTGAAATGACCTTTGGGTCCACAGTTTATGCTACAACTGTTTCTCCATCCTTCTACCAAAAGATGACATAAAAATGATGCAACCAATTGATTTTTGTACTGGTTCAAATAATTGTACATGTGCTCCCCATTTAGCCTTGAATGAAATATTGGAAGTCATTTTTATTGCTAACAAATGGTACAGAGCAAAACACACACAAGTACTTATGGGATACCTATTTTACTATTTCTTGAAAGACTGTGATGAATATGATTTAGGGACTTGAGTTTTTCTTGATAAATTTCAAGTATGTCAGCATGATAGAATACATATTATGAAAATTTATTTCCATTTATGAAATAATACTTGGAAATAGTAAAATAGTGAAAGGCTCTTTGGTTCATTGAAAGAGTGGTGCCTCTGTTACATTGCACTGCCTCTTGAAATTAAGCATTAGGATGTACACAAAATGTCCTTTACTTAATCTCATTGCCTGTCAGCTTTGCTTTTTTCCACTTCAGTAATATAACTCTTAGAAAATTTGTTACCCAGAGGTTTTAAGTCATATCTTTGAAGCTCTTTGATTTATATAATCACAAAAATTTTCTATTTAAGGTCAGTTATTATGTCACATCTCTTAAAAATTAAGTATAGCTGTCTTTATCTTTGTGCCTCACCTGAGGAGCCAACGTGTCATTCTTATTACCCAGCACATAAACTGCTCTTTAAAATGAATTGGATTTATTTGGCTTAAAAAAAAAACCACACTGATATTTAAATTAAACACAACCTTAATTGAATTTGTATGTTTAGAGGAAAGACAATGATGTTTTACTATTATTAGATGGAAGGAGGCTCTAGTTGTTCCCACTATTACGGAGATGATCCAATTTTATTGTTAAATATTAGTAACAAATATGTAAATATTCTAGCAACTGCCTCACAAATTTATATGTATATCTTTGTCAAATCTGTGTTAATTTTTAAATAAATACTAACTTCTATTTTTTTGTAATTATGAAACATCTTTATTTGGTAAAGATATTTATGTTTGTTCCTAAATAAATTTTAATATAATTACTTAAGATTTTAAAACACATTTCATTACCTGACAAAGTGAAAGTAAAAGTCATTTAGTCATATCTGACTCTTTGGGAACCCATGAACTATACAGTCAATGGAATTCTCCAGGCCAGAATACTGGAGTGGGTAGCTGGTCCCTTCTCCAGGGTATCTTCCCAACCCAGGGATCGAACCCAGGTCTCCCACATTGCAGGAGGATTATTTACTAGCTGAACAACCAGGGAAAACTAATTTTTAAAATAAATTAAATCAAAATAAAAACTTTATATTTCAGTACCATCATGATTGCAACTTTTGTGAATAGATATTTAAATCTTATCTCTATCCCTTAGTAAATGTGTATCCAAAGGCTTGCCACTTAATATCATTTTTGATCTGCAAATAATAAAGTGCATATATAAGTTAGCAGAGCCTGGAATAGTATAATCAGTCAAAACAGCATTATTTTAATTAATCTGATTTTAAATTACAAAATATTTTATATAAAGACTTCTTAAGGTGTATTTGAAAGTTCAATGTTTTTATTTTGATGTATTTTGTTTTAATTTGGCCCTAATCTCTATGTGGTATATATCTCTAATGATGATTTCTATCTCAGTATTTATAATCTAGAATTTTTAGCTGTTATCTAGAATTTTTAGCTTAAAGACCATTTCATCCAGCACCTTCATCAGTGAGACAACAGATTCACTATATAAAGCCCCAGTTAGTTATGAGCAGACTAGTGACATTATAACAATAAATCTAGAATGACAAATTGCCCCACGGTATACAGTAGTTTTAATCTTTCACAGATTTCCTTATAAATATCAGCATGTATGCTGGTGCTCTCAGTCATGTCCAACTCTTTGTGACTTCTTGGACTGTAGCCTGCCAGGCCCCTCTGTCCTTGGAAATTTCCAGGAGGGAGTTGCCATTTCCTTCTCCAAAATATCAGCACAGTACACATACAATTCTGATGAATGTGCATATGTGTATGCTAAGTTGCTTCAGTCACGTCTGACTGTTTGCAACTCCATGGACTGTAGCCTGACAGGCTCCTCTGTCCATGGGATTCTCCAGGCAAAAATACTGGAGTGGGTTGCCATGCCCTCCTGCAGGGGATTGTTTGTAAATTATTTAAAAAAAAATTCTTATTCTATTAACTTTGTAGGGTATGCATATCTACCTCACCTTTTTCTTAATTCTTTATTGATTACAATGTATGAAAAAAGTGAAAGTGAAAGTCACATCCAACTCTTTGTGACCCCATGGACTATACAGTATATGGAATTCTCCAGGCCAGAATACTCAAGTGGGTTGCCTTTCCCTTCTTTGGGGATCTTCCCAACCCAGTGATTGAGCCCAGGTCTCTCTCATTGCTGGTGGATTCTTTACTAGCTGAGCCACAAGGGAAGTCCACAAGGTATAAGCAAATACATACATATATATATATATATATATGTATATGTATATTTGCCTAAATTAGTTTCATTATATGTGTAGCTGCTGGGAACTCACAACTATTGAATCTATTAACACAGAATTCAGAACAATGTATAAAATTGTGTTAATTATCAACTACTGTATAACAAATTATACCCAAACACTGTGGCTCACAACAACCATATTTATTATCTCAGTTTTGGTGGGTCAGGAATCTAAGTCACTGCTAGCTGGGTCTTTTGACTCTGGTCACTCACAAGGCTGCCTTCCAGGTGCCAGCCGAACCAGCAGTTGTCTGAAGACTACTAGTAAAAGAGTACTCCCAAGCTCACCCATGTCTGGAGGATTCAGTTCTTTGCACATTATTGGCCAGAATTCTCCCTTTACTCCTCACTATGTGGGCATCTTCCTAGAAGACTTTCTTCCTAGAAGACATTCTTCCTGGAAGACTCCCACAGGGCCACTAGATTCATGAGACTGAGCAAATGAGAAGACAAAAGAGAGCAAGATGGAAATCACAATGTTTTGCAAATTAATATTGGAAATAACATCTCATAACTTTTCCCACTATATATTTATTAGAAGAAAGTCACTAATCCCTGTTTATATTCAAATGGAGGGTATTACAGAATGGTATAAGTATCAGTGGGTGGGGACCATTGGGACCCATTTCAGAAATTGCCTACCACAGAAATTACAAATGAGAAAGTGGCTTTCTCAATGTCTACACGCTCCATACAATTTTCCAAACTTCATGTAGAAGTGACTTTATTTTAAAAATTGACGTTTTAAGTACTTTTTCTTGATACATTTTCTTAATGTCTTGCTTTCTGTCACTCCCTGAAACACTTTTTTTAAACTTATTTTTAGACAAAATGCTTATAGAAATCAAATGATATTTAAGTAGTAATAAGCATGTAGGATTCACTTTCTAATCCAAATTATGGAGTTAGAATCTATTTATATTTTCCTTCAGGTATTTTTTTTATTTTTATTTATTTATTTTTTTTAACATTTTTGGAGATAAAATTTAACCACCAAATCCCTGGTACAAGTTGTATGGTGACTAGAGTTTCTATGAAGGTATAGACAAGAGGGCTTGGATGGGAGCATGTAGACAGTGGGCAGAGGAAGGGACAAGAGTCCCTGAGTCCACGTGGGGAGGGCCATGCTAGGAACACTTGGAAAGGGGAGATTTAGGACCCTGGAAATAAAAACAGTTCAGTTCAGTTCAGTCGCTCAGTCGTGTCCGACTCTTTGCAACCCCATGGACTGCAGCACTCCAGGCCTCCCTGTCCATCACCAACTCCCAGGGATGCTCAAACTCAAGTCCATTGAGTCAATTATGCCATTCAACCATCTCATCCTCTGTTGTCCCCTTCTCCTGGCTTCAATCTTTTCCAGCACCAGGATCTTTTCCAAGGAGTCAGTTCTTTACATCAGGTGGCCAAAGTATTGGAGTTTCAGCTTCAGCATCATTCCTTCCAGTGAATATTCAGGACTGATTTCTTTTATTTTTTTTTTCAATTTTAATTAAAAAAAAATTATACATGTGTTCCCCATCCTGAACCCTCCTCCCTCCTCCCTCCCCATACCATCCCTCTGGGTCGTCCCAGTGCACCAGCCCCAAGCATCCAGCATCGTGCATTGAACCTGGACTGGCATCTCGTTTCATACATGACATTTCACATGTTTCAATGCCATTCTCCCAAATCTTCCCACCCTCTCCCTCTCCCACAGAGTCCATAAGCCTGTTCTATACATCAGTGTCTCTTTTGCTGTCTCGTATACAGGGTTATCGTTACCATCTTTCTAAATTCCATATATATGCGTTAGTATACTGTATTGGTGTTTGTCCTTCTGGCTTACTTCACTCTGTATAATAGGCTCCAGTTTCATCCACCTCATTAGAACTGATTCACATGTATTCTTTTTAATGGCTGAGTAATACTCCATTGTGTATATGTACCACAGCTTTCTTATCCATTCATCTGCTGATGGACATCTAGGTTGTTTCCATGTCCTGGCTATTATAAACAGTGCTGCGATGAACACTGGGGTACACATGTCTCTTTCCCTTCTGGTTTCCTCAGTGTGTATGCCCAGCAGTGGGATTGCTGGATCATAAGGCAGTTCTATTTCCAGTTTTTTAAGGAATCTCCACACTGTTCTCCATAGTGGCTGTACTAGTTTGCATTCCCACCAACAGTGTAAGAGGGTTCCCTTTTCTCCACACCCTCTCCAGCATTTATTATTTGTAGACTTTTGGATCGCAGCCATTCTGACTGGTGTGAAATGGTATCTCATAGTGGTTTTGATTTGCATTTCTCTGATAATGAGTGATGTTGAGCATCTTTTCATGTGTTTGTTAGCCATCTGTATGTCTTCTTTGGAGAATTTATATTTTCCATCTTTATTTGCTTCTTAATTATTTGTATTCACTTCAAATTCTAAAACTCACTTTATCATATTTTTTAAATGTCTGTGACAAAATATTAACTCAGCTTAGCACCACGATGTTGAAGACAATTTCTTCTGATATCAGAAGCACAAATTAACTCTCTAATACAAAAAGTCTATAAAATATTCCACAGTATAGATTTCATTTAAAACGAAGGCCTCACTAAGCTAGAAGGATTCTTTATTATAATACACACTAAATAGGTTGTTTTCTACTTTCAAAGAGGAGACTCATTGAGAGAATATTGAAAGTGCAATTCACTCAGATGAGAGTCTAGTGAAGAAGGAAAATAGGTTTATTAACAAAGAAGCTAATAAACATAATAAGTACATGATATGACCAAAAAAAACCAGGACACTGCATAATTCAAAAATATTCATAAATCAGCAAATATGTTACAATCAGATATCACAATAAAATATAATCTAGATATCTGAGTAACATACTTTGATTTAAACCAGAAACAAGTACATCCGTCTACAAATTGCTGGGAAAGTCTCATGAATTTAAATCGTTGTTGGAAGGATAAAAATGATAATGATAATGAATAGTGCAGGTACTTTAAGTCACTTGACTTTCATTTTACATTTGTTTTGGATTTTATATTTATTTTATATCACAGGGTATGTAATATCTTGACTGCATTACTGAAATAATAATTATGCAAATGCTGTTAGGATTATATGAAGTGGTATAATTAAAACACTGATAGAGAGCTCTCCTCAGAAACCTCTCAACAAAATAGGATACAGTATTTGAGGAGTTAAAATTTTCATTGGTAGACAGTTATGTTCTAATATTTTAACTAACAATCAGGCAACTCATCCACTGTCAGAAAAATTATAATGTATAAAGAGAAACAAAAATATTCAACTTTAAATTTATGAACAAAAGATAACCACAATTAACATTTTTTGCATATTCTCCCAAATGACATTCAATACAAATGGGTCCTATCTATATAGATTTCTAACTAAACTTACTTACTGCTAACTAAACTTACTTCTAAATTTACTGGAGATCATAGATCTCCCACTTTTAATATAGATGGGGAAATATATATACATATATATAGATATATATATATAAGCAAAATTCCTAACCAACATATATACAGAAGCTTAAGCTTCATATTTTCCTCTTCCTCAATGTTTTTGTAGCTAATTCTCTCTATCTTTTTTTTTATCTAGCTATTATATTTTATTTATTTAAAAAATAAATAAAATATTTATTTTATTTTGTTTAAAGATTATTTCCTTTTTGTTTATCCTCAATAAAATTTGTCACATCAACAGAGAATGTACTTGAAAACAATATTTGTTTTTCATACCTAAATGATTTTCTTTTTAAAAAATTATTTATTATTATTATTATTTTTACTTTACAATATTGCATTGGTTTTGCCATACACTGACATGAATCAGCCATGGGTGTACATGTGTTCCCCATCCTGAACCCCCCTCCCTCCTCCCTCCCCGTACCATCCTTCTGGGTCATCCCAGTGCACCAACCCTGAGCACCCTGTATCGTGCATCGAACCTGGACTGGCAATTCATTTCACATATGATAATTCACAAGTTTCAATGCCATTCTCCCAAATCATCTCACCCTCTCCCTCTCCCACAGAGACCAAAGACTGTTCTATACATCTATGTCTCTTTTGCTGTCTCGCATACAGGGTTATTGTTACCATCTTTCTAAATTCCATATATATGTGTTAGTATACTGTATCGATGTTTTTCTTTCTGGCTTACTTCACTCTGTATAATAGGCTCCAGTTTCATCCACCTCATTAGAACTGATTCAAATGTATTCTTTTTAATGGCTGAGTAATAGTCCATTGTGTATATGTACCACAGCTTCCTTATCCATTCATCTGCTGATGGACATCTAGGTTGCTTCCATGTCCTGGCTATTATAAACAGTACTGCGATGAACATTGGGGTACATGTGTCTCTTTCAATTCTGGTTTCCTTGGTGTGTATGCCCAGCAGCGGGGTTGCTGGGTCATATGGCAGTTCTATTTCCAGTTTTTTAAGGAATCTCCATACTGTTCTCCATAGTGGCTGTACTAGTTCGCATTCCCACCAACATTGTAAGAGGGTTCCCTTTTCTAGACACCCTCTCCAGCATTTATTGCTTGTAGACTTGGATAGCAGCTGTTCTGACTGGCATGAAATGGTACCTCATAGTGGTTTTGATTTGCATTTCTCTGATAATGAGTAATATTGAGCATCTTTTCATGTGTTTTTGTTAGCCATCTGTATGTCTTCTTTGGAGACATGTCTGTTTAGTTCTTTGGCCCACTTTTTGATTGGGTCGTTTATTTTCTTGGAATTGAGCTGCAGGAGTTGCTTGCATATTTTTGCGATTAATTCTTTGTCTATTGTTTCGCTTGCTGTTATTTTCTTCCATTCTGAAGGCTGTCTTTTCACCTTGTTTATAGTTTCTTTTGTTGTGCAGAAGCTTTTAATTTTAATTAGGTCCCATTTATTTATCTTTGCTTTTATTTCCAATATTCTGGGAGGTGGGTCATAGAGGACCCTGCTGTGATTTATGTTGGAGAGTGTTTTACCTATGTTTTCCTCTAGGAGTTTTATAGTTTCTGGTCTTACGTTTAGATTTTTAATACATTTTGAGTTTATGGTGTTAGAAAGTGTTCTAGTTTCATTCTTTTACGAGTGGTTGACCAGTTTTATCAGCACCACTTGTTAAAGAGATTGTTTTTTCTCCATTGTGCATTCTTGCTTTCTTTGTCAAAGATAAGGTGTCCATAGGTGAGTGGAATTATCTCTGGGCTTTCCATTTTGTTCCATTGACCTATATTTCTGTCTTTGTGCCATCCTATACTGTCTTGATGACTGTGGCTTTGTAGTAGAGACTGAAGTGAGGCAGGTTGATTCCTCCAGTTCCATTCTTCTTTCTCAAGATTGCTTTGCATATTCAAGATTTTTTGACTTTCCATAGAAATTGTGAAATTATTTGTTCTAGTTTTCTGAAAAATACCATTGGTAGCTTGATAAGGATTGTATTGAATCTACAGATTGCTTTGGGTACTATACTAATTTTCACTATATTGATTCTTCCGATCCATGAACGCAGTATTTTTCTCCATCTATTTCTGTCCTTTTGATTTCTTTCACCAGTGTTTTATAGTTTTCTATATATACATATTTTGTTTCTTTAGGTAGATATATTCCTAAGTATAGGACCACCCTGCTATTTAACTTATATGCAGAGTACATCATGAGAAATGTTGGACTGGAAGAAAAACAAGCTGGAGTCAAGATTGCCAGGAGAAATATCAATAACCTCAGATATGTAGATGGCACCACCCTTATGGCAGAAAGTGAAAAGGAACTAAAAACCCTCTTTATGAAAGTGAAAGAGGAGAGTGAACAAGTTGGCTTAAAGCTCAACATTCAGAAAACAAAGATCATGGCATCTGGTCCCATCAGTTCATGGGAAATAGATGAGGAAACAGTGGAAACAGTGTCAGACTTTATATTTTTGGGTTCCAAATCACTGCAGTTGGTGACTGCAGCCATGACATTAAAAGACACTTACTCCTTGGAAGGAAAGTTATGACCAACCTAGATAGCATATTCAAAAGCAGAGACACTACTTTGCTAACAAAGGTCCGTCTAGTCAAGGCTATGGTTTTTCCAGCGGTCATGTATGGATATAAGAGTTGGACTGTGAAGAAAGCTGCTCACTGAAGAATTGATGCTTTTGAACTGTGGTGTTGGAGAAGACTCTTGAGAGTCCCTTGGACTGCAAGGAGATCCAACCAGTCCATTCTTAAAGAGATCAGTCCTGGGTGTTCTTTGGAAGGACTGATGCTGAAGCTGAAACTCCAGTACTTTGGCCACCTCATGCGAAGAGTTGACTCATTGGAAAAGACTCTGATGCTGGGAGGGATTGGGGGCAGGAGGAGAAGGGGATGACAGAGGATGAGATGACTGGGTGGCATCACCGACATGATGGACATGCGTTTGAGTGAACTCTGGGAGTTGGTGATGGACAGGGAGGCCTAGCGTGCTGCAATTCATGTGGTCACAAAGAGATGGACACAACTGAGTGACTGAACTGATTCCTAAATGTTTTATTCTTTTCTTTGCAATGGTGAATGGAATTGTTTCCTTAATTTCTCTTTCTGTGTTCTCACTGTTAGTGTATAGGAATGCAAGGGATTTCTGTGTGTTGATTTTATATCCTGCAACTTTACTATATTCATTGATTAGCTCTAGTAATTTTCTGGTGGAGTCTTTAGGGTTTTCTATGTAGAGGATCATGTCATCTGCAAACAGTGAGAGTTTTACTTCTTCCTTTTCAATCTGGATTCCTTTTATTTCTGTTTCTGCTCTGACTGCTGTGGCCAAAACTTCCAAAACAGTGTTGAATAGTAGTGGTGAGAGTGGGCACCCTTGTCTTGTTCCTGACTTTAGAGGAATTGCTTTCAATTTTTTACCAGTGAGGGTAATGTTTACTGTGGGTTTGTCATATATAGCTTTTATTATGTTGAGGTATGTTCCTTCTATTGCTGCTTTCTGGAGGGTTTTCATCATAAATGGATATTGAATTTTGTCAGAGGCTTTCTCTACATCTATTGAGATAATCATATGGTTTTATTTTTCAATTTGTTAATGTGGTATATTACATTGATTGATTTATGGATGTTGAAGAATCCGTGCATCCCTGGGATAAAGCCCACTTGGTCATGATGTATGATCTTTTTAATGTGTTGTTGGATTCTGATTGCTAGAATTTTGTTAAGGATTTTTGCATCTATGTTCATCAGTGATATTGGCCTGTAGTTTTGTTTTGTTTTGTTTTTTTGTGGGATCTTTGTCAGGTTTTGGTATTAGGGTGATGATGGTCTCATAGAATGAGTTTGGAAGCACCTTCCTCTGCAACTTTTAGGAAGAGTTTGAGTAGGATAGGTGTTAGCTCTTCTCTAAATTATTGGTAGAATTCAGCTGTGAAGTCATCTGGTCCTGGGCTTTTGTTTGTTGGAAGATTTCTGATTATAGTTTCAATTTCCATTCTTATGATGGGTCTGTTAAGATTCTCTATTTCTTCCTGGTTCAGTATTGGAAAGTTGTACTCTTCTAAGAATTTGTCCATTTCTTTCAAGTTGTCCATTTTATTTGCATATCAGTTCAGTTCAATACACTTCAACCACTCAGTCGTGTCTGACTCTTTGTGACCCCATGTATTGCAGCATGCCAGGCCTCCCTGTCCATCACCAATCCCAGAGTTCACTCAAACTCACATCCATCGAGTCGGTGATGCCATTCAGCCATCTTATCCTCTGTCATCCCCTTCTCCTCCTGCCCTCAATCCCTCCCAGCATCAGAGTCTTTTCCAATGAGTCAACTCTTCGCATGAGGTGGCCAGACTACTGGAGTTTCAGCTTTAGCATCAGTCCTTCCAAAGAACACCCAGGACTGATCCTTAGAATGGACCGGTTGGAACTCCTTGCAGTCCAAGGGACTTGCAAGAGTCTTCTCCAACACCACAGTTCAAAAGCATCAATTCTTCAGTGCTCAACTTTCTTCACAGTCCAACTCTCACATCCATACATGACCACTGGAAAAACCATAGCCTTGACTAGACGGACCTTTGTTGGCAAAGTAATGTCTCTGCTTTTGAATATGCTATCTAGGTTGGTCATAACTTTCCTTCCAAGGAGTAAGCATCTTTTAATGTCATGGCTGCAATCACCATCTGCAGTGATTTTGGAGCCCCCAAAAATAAAGTCTGACACTGTTTCCACCGTTTCCCCATCTATTTCCCATGAAGTGGTGGGACCGGATGCCATGATCTTCATTTTCTGAATGTTGAGCTTTAAGCCAACTTGTTCACTCTCCTCTTTCACTTTCATCAAGAGGCTTTTTAGTTCCTCTTCAATTTCTGCCATAAGGGTGGTGTCATCTACATATCTGAGGTTATTGATATTTCTCCCAGCA
Organism: Bos grunniens; assembly: GCF_055505025.1. Classification (NCBI taxonomy): domain Eukaryota; kingdom Metazoa; phylum Chordata; class Mammalia; order Artiodactyla; family Bovidae; genus Bos; species Bos grunniens. The sequence goes on from NC_141165.1 coordinate 140,139,373, forward strand.
ATCTTGATTCCAGCTTGTGCTTCTTCCAGCCCAGCGTTTCTCATGATGTACTCTGCATATGTTAAATAAGCAGGGTGACAATGTACATCCTTGATGTATTCCTTTTCCTTTTTGGAACAAGTCTGTTGTTCCATGTCCAGTTCTAACTGTAGTCTCTTATGATTGTTTGCATTTCTGTGTTGTCTGCTGTGATCTCTCCATTTTCATTTCTAATTTTGTTGATTTGATTTTTCTCCCTTTGTTTCTTGATGAGTCTGGCTAAAGGTTTATCAGTCTTATTTATCTTCTCAAAGAACCAATTTTTGACTTTGTTGATTTTTTTTTATGGTCTCTTTTGCTTCTTCTGCATTTATTTCTGCCCTAATTTTTAAGGTTTATTTCCTTCTACTAACCCTGGGGTTCTTCATTTCTTCCTTTTCTAGTTGCTTTAGGTGTAGAGTTAGGTTATTTATTTGACTTTGTTCTTGTTTCTCGAGGTAAGCCTGTATTGCTATGGATCTTCCCCTTAGCACTGCTTTTACAGTGTCCCATATGTTTGGGATTGTTTTGTTTTCATTTTCATTGATTTCTATGCATATTTTGATTTATTTTTTTATTTCTTCTTTGATTTGTTGGTGATTCAGCAGCGTGTTTTTCAGCCTCCATATGTTGCAATTTTTAATAGTTTTCTCCTGTAATTAACATCTAATCTTACTGCATTGTGGTCAGAAAAAATGCTTGGAATGATATAATTTTTTTTTTTTTTTTTAATTTTCCAAGGCTAGATTTATGGCCCAGGATGTGGTCTATGCTGGAGACAGTTCTGTGTGCACATGAGAAAAACTTAAATTTCATTGTTTTGGGGTGAAATGTCCTATAGATATCAATTAGATCTAACTGGTCTGTTGTATCATTTAAAATTTGTGTTTCTTAGTTAATTTTATCTTTAGTTGATCTATCCATAGGTGTAAGTCAGGTATTAAAGTCTTCCACTATTATTGTGTTATTGTTAATTTCCCCATCCATACTTTTTAGCACTTCTCTTACATATTATGGTGCTCCTGTTTTGGATGCATATATATTTATGACTGTTTTATCTTCTTGGATTGATCCTTTAATTATTATGTAGTGTCCATCTTTGTCTCTTTCCACAGCCTTTGTTTTAAAGTCTGTTTTATCTGATATGAGTATTCTACTCCTGCTTTCTTTTGGTCTCTATTTGCATCGAATATCTTTTTCCAGCCCTTCACTTTCAGTCTGTATGTATCCCTTGTTTCAAAGTAGATCTCTTTTAGACAACATATATATGGGTCTTGTTTTGTATCCATTCAGCCAGTCTTTGTCTTGGTTGGGGCATTCAACCCGTTTACATTTAAGGTAATTATTGATAAGTATGATCCCATTGCCATTTACTTTATTGTTTTGGGTTCGAGTTTATACACCCTTTCTGTGTTTCCTGTCTAGAGAAGATCCTTTAGCATTTGTTGGAGAGCTGGTTTGGTGGTGCTGAATTCTCTCAGCTTTTGCTTGTCTGTAAAGCTTTCAATTTCTCCTTCATATTTGAATGAGATCCTTGCTGGGTACAGGAATCTAGGCTGTAGGTTATTTTCTTCCATCACTTTAAGTATGTCCTTCTGTTCTCTTCTGGCCTGAAGAGTTTCTATTGAAATATCAGCTGTTATCCTTACAGGAATCCCCTTGTCTGTTATTTGTTGTTTTTCCCTTGCTGCTTTTAATATTTGTTCTTTGTGTTTGATCTTTGTTAATTTGATTAATATGTGTCTTGGGGTGTTTTGCCTTGGGTTTATCCTGTTTGGGACTCTCTGGGTTTCTTGGATTTGGGTGATTATTTCTTTCCAAATTTTAGGGAAGTTTTCAACTATTATCTCCTCAAGTATTTTCTCATGGTCATTTGTTTTGTCTTCTTCTTCTGGGACTCCTATGGTTTGAATGTTGGGACGTTTAACATTGTCCCAGAGGTCTCTGAGGTTGTCCTCTATTTTTTAAAAATTATTTTTTATTTGTTTCCTCTCTGTTTCATTTATTTCTACCATTCTATCTTCTACCTCACTTATCCTCTTTTCTGCCTCCGTTATTCTACTGTTGGTTCCCTCCAGAGTGTTTTTGATCTCATTTATCACATTATTCATTATATGTTGACTCTTTATGTCTTCTAGGCCCTTGTTAAACCTTTCTTGCATCTTCTCGATCCTTGTCTCCAGGTTATTTATCTGTAACTCCATTTTGTTTCAAGATTTTGGATCATTTTCGTTATCATTATTCGGAATTCTTTATCAGGTAGATTCCCTATCTCTTCCTCTTTTGTTTGGTTTGGTGGGCATTTATCCTGTTCCTTTACCTGCTGGGTATTTCTCTGCCTTTTCCTCTTGCTTATATTGCTGTGTTTGGGGTGGCCTTTCTGTATTCTAGCAGTTTGTGGTTCCTCTTTATTGTGGAGGTTCCTTGCTGTGGGTGGGGTTGGACTAGTGGCTTGTCAAGGTTTCCTGGTTAGGGAAGCTTGTGTGGATGTTCTGGTGGGTGAAGTTGGATTTCTTTTCTCTGGAGTGCAATGAACTGTCCAGTAATGCGTTTTGAGATGTCAGTGGGTTTGGTCTGACTTTGGGCAGCCTGTATATTGAAGCTCAAGGCTATGTTCCTGTGTTGCTGGAGAATTTGCATGGTATGTTTTGCTCTGGAACTTGTTGGCCCTTGGGTCATGTTTGGTTTCAGTGTAGGTATGGTGACATTTGATGAGCTCCTATCAATTAATGTTCCCTGGATTCAGGAGTTCTCTGGTGTTCTCAGGATTCGGACTTAAGCCTCCTGCCTCTGGTTTTCAATCTTATTTTTACAGTAGCCTCAAGACTTCTCCATCTATACAGCACTGATGATAAAACATATAGGTTAATGATGAAAAGTTTCTCCACAGTGAGGGACACCCGGAGAGGTACACAGGGTTACATGGAGAAGAGAAGATGGAGGAGGGAGATAGAGGTGACCAGAGGAGAAGAGGGGGAATCAAAAGAGGAGAGAGCAAGCTAGCCAGTAATCACTTCCTTATGTGCTGTCCACAGTCTGGATCCTTACCCTTAGCAATGCAGCCCGTGCCTGCCTGTCCAGCTCCCACTTGCTAGTGGGGGATGCACATGTTTGGGCTGCTGCTCCACTGGGAGTTGCTGTTAGGTACGTAATCTGTGGGTTTTATTTCTTTATTTATTTTCCCTCCCAGTTGTTTTGCCCTCTGAGATTCCAAGGCTCACCACAGACCCACCGGAGAGAGTGTTTCCTAGTGTTTGGAAACTTCTCTCTTTTTTAAGACTCCCTTCCCCTTCCCAGGACGGATCTCTGCCCCTACCTCTTTTGTCTGTCTTTTTGTCTTTTACATTTTGTCCTACCTCCTCTTGAAGACAATGGACTGCCTTTCTGGGTGCCTGATATCCTCTATCAGCATTCAAAAGTTGTTTTGTGGAATTTGCTCAGAGTTCAAATGTTCTTTCAATGAATTTGTGGGAGAGAAAGTGGTCTCCCTGTCTTATTTCTCTGCCATCTTAGGACCACCTCTGCTAATTCTCTCTTACTTTAATCACGATATGGATGAAAAATAGTGAAGTTATGAGGAAAGGAATGATAAATCTTGAATGCACACTAAAATCGAAAGTTAAATTCATGTAATATTAATATGTATATCTAACATTAATAATTATTTATTAAATAATAAAAGTTAATGACTGCTTTTGAAAATGTTTATTATAACAGATGTAACTTTCAGGGAGATATATTTTAATATACATTTATGTATTAATTTTCTATATCTCTGAAGAAAAATTACTGCAAATTTAGCAGCATTAAACAACAAATAATATTACTTTAGAATTTATCTTAGTCAAGGAAACTTGGGACTATCTTAAAATTCTGTCTAGGAAAATCAAGGGCCTTTAAAGTATTAATTTAAGTCCTTTAATATTTAATATAATACTACATTATTATGATTTCATTTACTTTAAAAAAGACATATTATTTAAATAAGACATTTACTTATTTTACTGTTTTCTTGAGTGAATATATTTTAATTACAGAGAAAACATCTGGAATTCTATATTTATAATATATATGTGTGCATATTATACATATATTTAAATAGTTTATATGGAGAGTTAAATAGACACAAAACAAATTATTTTACAAATCATTCCTGCAATCTTATTTTATCCTAGTTACTTCATACTAATGGCATAATGTCACAAAAATATAAAATTGTTATAATTTTTACTGCTAATTACATAGCATATCCTATTGAATATTCACTATATTTATAAAACAAACAGATGCTTAATAAGGGATATCCAGTGTATCTTTACTTTGGTATGAATAATTTAATTCACTAATACAGTCAAAATTTTTATGAAATTTAAAAAAATCCTGTTAAATTCTAATATGGTGCTATTCCTAAAGATATGAAAAAAATTATATATATATACCTTTAACTCCACTATACCACTAGGGAAATTAAACTGTGAAATATAACCTCAATTACAAAGAGGTGAAGAAACTGCTCATATCAACGTCACTCAGAACTATAATAGGTCATAAAGGAATTTTCATACTTAAATAACTATTTCAAACCTATTCTACTCATCTGAGAACTTTCATCATAGATACTTAATTTTATAGTTCATCTAATCCAACTTCCTAATTATTAAAGGTGGAAACCAGGCCATGTCTTAGAAAAATTAAGTGACTTGCAAACTGTTGCTTTACGAATGTAGAAATTAGAACTATGTTAAGTCAGGGTCTCTTAACTCCAGACCCATTGCTCTTCCTCTACATTAAATTGCTTTCTCCACTTCCATTCTAATACAAAGATACTCATCCTCCTTTTGAAAAATTGCTTTAATTTTAAACACTAATAACACAAATTGTAATACTATACTAGTGCTCTATAGTTTGAATCCATGCCATCATCATACATATATACTTTGGTATGAATTCTGTGACAATTTAAGCATACTCTGAGCCTGATATCTTAAAAATGTGAAAGATCAAGTTTTGTTTTTGTTTTTTGCTAAAATTAACCTCTAGAATATAGTAAAATAATTCATCAGATGTGGACATAGTACTATTAAAACTATTGTTTAAAGAAGTACAAATGGAAATAACTACAATGTCCTTTAAATAGATATTTGAATAATGAGAGATTTATTGAGTAAAATATTAATTCAAATATTCCACAAGAACTTACTGAGTACCAATACACCTGGCCATCTAATAAGCTTTGAGATAAATTCATATGCACTCTCTCCTCAGTTGATTGACAATCTGATCCCCTAACCTAAACTAACTGACTCAAAAGAGAATTCCCAATAAAATTATGTGAGATTGAAAAGAAAGGTTTCAGTTTGATAAAATAACAAGTGAGAAGTTTCCCAGCCAGAGAGAACAGGTGACTGGGAAGTTTTAGTGTGTCTGTATGACATAAAGGACGTTAAGTCAACAGGTAAAAAAGAGTCATAGTGCTATGGCATGAATGTTTGTGTTGCACCAAAATTCCTATGCTGAAATTTGAACTCCAATGATGATATTAGGAAATTGACCTTTATAAGGTACTTAGGTTATAAGGAGAGAGCCCTTATAAATGAGATTAAGGTCCTAAAAAGAGGCCTGAGACAGCTTCTTTGCTGCATTCATTGTGTGTGTGTGTGTGTGTGTGTTCAGTTACTAAGTCATGTCTGACTCTTTATGACCCTATGGACTGTAGCATGCCAGGCTTCCCTGTCCTTCACTGTTTCCTGGAGTTTGCTCAAATTCATGTCCATTGAGTTGGTGATGCCAAACAACCATCTCATCTTCTGTCATCCCCTTCTCCTTCTGCCTTCAGTAATTCCCAGCATCAGGGTCTTTTCCAGGGAGTCGGCTCTTCACATTAAAGCTTCGCAATGGAGCTTCAGCTTGAGTATCAGTCCTTCCCATGAATATTTAGTCTTAATTTCTTTTAGAATTGACTGGTTTGATCTCCTTGCTGTCCAAGGGACTTTCAATAGTATTCTCTAGCACCACAGTTTGAAAACAAATTCTTTGGCATTTAGCCTCTTCATGGTCCAGCTCTCACATCCATACATGACTACTGGAAAAACATAGCTTTGAATACAGACCTTTGTCTGCAAAGTGATGTCTTTGCTTTTTAATACACTGTCTAGGTTTGTCATAGCTTTTCTTCCAATTCACCATATGAGGATATAAAAAATAGTCTGAGACCCAGAAGAGGGCCCTCACCTGATTATATTGGTACCCCGATCTCAGATTTCAAGCCTCTAAATTTGCAAGCATAAAATTCTGCTGTTTATAATTTACCTAATCCATGGTATTTTGTTAAAGTAGCCCAAATGGACTATGACATTAATTAATAGAATCCATATTTGAGAAGTTTGGAATTTATCTAAAATCAAAGAGGATGTTAAACAGGAAAGTGCCATAATCAGTTTTTAAAGAATTTCTTAGATGTGCAGGGAAGCATAAATTGGAGAGTAGTGGAAGGAACAGCAATTAAGTGGTAGTAGTAATTTCAGAGGGAACTCATTTTTGAAAACTCTAATGCCATTGAGGGTCAAGAAAAGTAATTAAATCTATGTCCTCTCTTCATTAAAGGAGGGGAAAAGGTCAAGTTCACCTTTCAGGTTTCACCACAAGCTACTACTCGGTTTATGGTAGTATTCATTAATAAGATTTGCAAATCACAATGAACAGTTGAACTACAAAGGTAAGATGAATTTTCATAGGCAGCTTACACCAATTTTCCTAAAAAGAAGCAATTCATGTAGATTTTTTAGAAGAATGTTGAGTGAATTTCTGAGTAGTATCATGATTTAAAGAAAAATTACACATAAAATGTATAGATTTAGTATAGTTAAAGATACAGTGACATAAAAATACTGCAAATCTGTATCTATTGTATAATACATAGAAGAAAAGTGCAAGAAAAAGATACAACATATTAGCAATGTTTATGATAAGGTTATAAATTCTATTCACTTTCATTTTATTTATTCTTAAAGTTTGACCCCTATATACTTTGTTAGTAAAAATATAAAGTTTAAACATTTAACATCAGACACTCTGATATATATCAGATACCCTGTTCTTATGTACTAAACACAATAACAAAAAGACCTGCATCTTGCCATTTTGTCTTACTATACTGTTTTTCACTAATTTTCATTTTAAAGGCATCTTATCTATATTTTAGAGATCATAATATGATAATTTCCCAGCACATGTTGTGATGAACTAAAATGGGATGAGATTGCTTCACTCAAAAAACTGACTCAAACGCTGCAACTATGGTAGTCTTAGGAAACCTCTCCATGGGGACCCCAAACTGTGACAAAACACCATGGACAGAACTGACCCTTATTTGATCCATTGAGTTTTCCTACTAAACACCCAGAATTGCCAGTTATCCATGCCTTGAGATGGAAAGAGGAAGTTAGGAGTTGAGAGGGGATGCTCTTTCAAGGATGGATGCTAGCAAGAATGGACTTCCCTGACTGCTCAGCAGTAAGAGTCAGCCAGCAATGCAGGAAATGCAGGAGGTGAGAGTTCTACCCCTGGGCTGGGAAGATCCCCTGGAATAGGAAATGGCAACCCACTCCAGTATTCTTGCCTGAAACTTCCCATGGACAGGGAGCCTGGAGGGTTACAGTCCAGAGGGTGGCAAAGACTCAGATAGGATGGAGTGACTGAACATGAACACAACTCTAATAAATATTTTTATCTTTACCTCTATCTTGTGTTTTATATATTTTCATATCAACATTTGATTTCTTGTCAGATAACATCAGGCCTCCACAATTCCTATAGCTTTTAAATATATATAACCTTCTTCTCTTTTAAATTTTTTTAATTTAAAATTTAAATTAATTTAAATTTAATTTAAAATTTAATTTAATTTAAAAAGTATAATAACACATTTACAGGAGACAGAAAAATACAGAACAAGGTTACATAGAGTTGCACTATTACAATTGTTTTTAAGTATATAAATTAAGATTTTTAATTGGAGTTTTAGTATCAAACTCTCAAAAATTAGTAGAATGAATATACAGAGAAATAGAAAAATACAGTAGACCTGAAATGCACAATGAACCAATTCAACATAATTAAGATTTATACAATTTTCAAACAACAGCAGGTTACAAATTTAAGTTCTCAAAGACTGTAAACTGGGAAACACTGGAACTTATCCAGAGACAAAAAATAAGGTGTAAAAGTTTCATGATCTAAAGGTAAATATTAATTAAGGAACCTTGGACTCCAAGGAAATCCAATGAGTCCATCCTAAAGGAAATCAGTCCTGAATATTCATTGGAAGGACTGAAGCTGAAGCTGAAATTCCAATACTTTGGCCACCTGATGTGAAGAACTGACTCATTGGAAAAGACCCTGATGCTGGGAAAGATTGAAGGCAGAAGGAGAAGGGGACGGCAGAGGATAAGATGGTTGGATGGCATCACTGACTCAATGGACATGAGTTTGAGTAAACCCTGGGAGTTGGTGATGGACAGGGAGACCTGGCATGCTTCAGTCCATGGGATCACAGAGTCGGACAGGACTAAGTGACTGAACTGAACTGAAAGGTAAACATATATATCTTTCTTTAGCAATGTCTAAGGTACAGACTCATTGGCAACAATTCTTAAGGATACTTATAAAATTAGATGATTTTCAAAGAGAACCTACATATATTAATATTTGTGAGATAAGCTGCTCACGGATTCTGCCATGTTCAGCAAAAAACAAACAAACAAACTCAATTCTAACAGCTATATGTACATGTAATACATAAAAACTTGATCATTATGGTGACAAAAACACTCACTGAAGAGCCAGAATGAATTATGAATTTTAAAGCAGGTAAAAAAAAGAGATAAAGAAAGAGAGAGAACCCAGACATATTAAAATAAACCTAGTTCAAGTAAACAACTAACAGAAGTATTAGTATTCTGTAGCTCATGATTTATGCTTCTTATGAAGCTCATTTAGTGAAAAATTTCAATAAGTAAGGTCCTTTGTATATGAATGCAGCAATTTATGTTTCATAAGTTAAAACCTGAGGCAAGCTTTAGTGGCTAAAGCTAAAATACTATGCAGCTACTTAGTGTTATGTAAAACCAGAAAATGTAATGCCTTACAAATGACTGAATGATAATACTGTAAAATGCAGAATGTGTATCTTAAAAAACTAGAAATATCAGTACAAATAATTTCAGACATTCACCATGTGTTCATTTAAACAAAATATTCAATAGAAAAATGTAAAGCATACATTTTTATATTCCCCTCCTACACAGTTGTATTTAATTATTTTCTTTATTTTGGCACTCTGGGGAACGCAAAGGTGAATTTAGAGTTTTACTAGTGCTACAATCATTGGAGAGATTTGTCTCAAAATAAGTCGCTTCAGATTATAAATACTGAGTGAATTATGAGGAGAGGGATGTTAATGAGGATTCAGGGGTTGGAGAAGACTTCATGGGACTGGCCAGCCAGTTTTAAAGGAAGAATGAATAAAGGTAGGTGAGGTCTTCCATGAGAAGAGATTTTGGAGAAGTGCTGAAATTAAGCTTTACTGCAGCTTTTTTTTTTTTTTTTTTTTTTTGAGAGTTGCAAGTTAAGTTTTATTTGGGGCAAAATGAGGACTTTAGTCCGGGAGACAGCACCTCTGAGAGACTACTCCAAAAAGGTTATAGGGGGGGGTTGATACATAAGATTTTCATGAAAGGGGAGTTCAGTGCAATCACGTGCATATGTTACAAAAGATTTTCTGCTAGGCACAAGGAGCTGATGTCACCATGAAGGGATTTAATGATTTTCTAGATATGAAGAGACTCAAGGATAGGGGTCATTAAATCAGTTCCTGAAAATATCCAACTATCTGAAGACCTGTCCCACCAGTTTCCCTGGATTGCAGAGCTCCTCACTGTCCACACTTAATTCCCCTCAGAGGGTGTTAAAGGTTGGCATCTGTTCCAGCACAGGGTTTAATCACCACAGAGGCAGATGGCAAATTACTGCAGCTTTTAATGGGAACTAGGAAAAGGGGAAAGGGGTACGTCAAGACTATATATTGTCACCCTGCTTGTTTAGCTTATATGCAGAGTACATCATGAGAAACACTGGACTGGAAGAAGCACAAGCTGGAATCAAGATTGCCAGGATAAATATCAATAACCTCAGATATGCAGATGACACCACCTTTATGGCAGAAAGTGAAGAGGAACTAAAAAGCCTCTTGATGAAAGTGAAAGTGGAGAGTGAAAAAGTTGGTTTAAAGCTCAACATTCAGAAAACGAAGATCATGGCATCTGGTCCCACCACTTCATGGGAAATAGATGGGCAAACAGTGGAAACAGTGTCAGACTTTATTTTTTGGGCTCCAAAATCACTGCAGATGGTGACTGAAGCCATGAAATTAAAAGACACTTACTCCTTGGAAAGAAAGTTATGACCAACCTAGATAGCATATTCAAAAGCAGAGACATTACTTTGCCAACAAAGATCCATCTAGTCAAGGCTATGGTTTTTCCTGTGGTCATGTATGGATGTGAGAGTTGGACTGTGAAGAAGGCTGAGTGCCGAAGAATTGATGCGTTTGAACTGTGGTGTTGGGGAAGACTCTTGAGAGTCCCTTGGACTGCAAGGAGATCCAACCAGTCCATTCTAAAGGAGATCAGCCCTGGGATTTCTTTGGAAGGAATGATGCTAAAGCTGAAACTCCAGTACTTTGGCCACCTGATGCAAAGAGTTGACTCATTGGAAAAGACTCTGATGCTGGGAGGAATTGGGGGCAGGAGGGGAAGGGGACGACAGAGGATGAGATGGCTGGATGGCATCACTGATTCGATGGACGTGAGTCTGAGTGAACTCTGGGAGTTGGTGATGGACAGGGAGGCCTGGCGTGCTGTGATTCATGGGGTCGCAAAGAGTCAGACACGACTGAGCGACTGAACTGAACTGAACTGAGGGAGAATGCTTAAGTTAATTCAAAGTTCAAGTGGTCAGGATAACTTGAAAAAAACTTTAAATTTAACTCAGTAGCAGATATAGAGTCGGTATAGTTCAAATTGAGATACTAATACTAAAAACATGATACAATAGAAATATTAGCTGGAATGTTCATTTTAACTTGTATATTCTAATTATATAATATTTGAATTCATAAATAGACAATAATTTGCATATAGCTTTTGATGAATATTTCAATTGCTTCCAGTTAGGTGTATTGTGAACAAATCTGCTATAAACATAGGTTTTTGCTCCACATTTGTATTCATATGACCTCCAGAGTAAGCTAGGGTATGGGTGAATTAACAACAGAAATTGTTGCATGCCTAATAATGTCCTTTGTGTATTTTTAAAAACATATATGCTATTTTTTTCTGAATAACTGGAGAGTAGATTACTTACATGATACTTCTTAGTACTTAGCATTTATTTTCTACAACCACTGCAATTTCTGATATTGACAAAATAGTACCCAGAAATTTTCCAAATGAATATTGCATATATCTTCCAACCATAAGGATTCCCATTTATTCATATCCTCATGGTATGTGAGTGTGAGAGTCTATTTATGCTTATTGTTGTTCAGGTGCTCATTTGTGTCCAGCTCTTTGCAACCCCATGGACTGCAGCAAACAAGGCTTCCCTGTTTTTCACCATCTCCTGGAGCTTGCTCAAATTCATGTCCACTGAGTTGGTGATTCCATTTAATTATTTTGTCCTTTGTTTATGGGTACTGCAATATATTCTGATCAGTATATTGTAGTATCTTATGGTTTTAGTTTATATCACTTTATTTTAAATAATAATGGTAAGAACATTTTAATAAGTTAATTGGATATTATGGTTTTCCATTTTGTTATGTACTTTATCAAATTTTGATTTCAAAACAAAAAAAAGCAGAATCTGAAATAAAGATCTGAGTTCATGTAGTTTATTTGCAAAGTGATTCAATGAAGGCTTGTGAAGACGGGAGAGTAAGAAGAGAGAAGCAAGAAAAGATACTAAGACCTGTGCAAATTAATGGGTTAATGTTATAGAAAAATAGAAATCAATCCACTAGGCACTGAGAACCAAGTCCAAAAAATACACATTTAGGCTCAACTAATTTGGGGTCTAGAGTAGGTAGAAGAATGTTCTCCAAAAATTTCTGTGCTCTAATTCCAAGGATCTGTGATTACTTTTGGTTATGTGACAAGGGAGAATTAAATTTCAGATGGAATTACATTTACTAACCAACTAACCTTAATATAAGGAGATTTGCTCTTAAGTATTCAGATGGACACACTGAAATGGGGATGAGTGAGGCTGAAGTGTCAGAATCAAAGGTGTCATCATGACAATGTGTCAAACAGCTACTGCTGCCCATGAAGATGGAAGGAGCCACACACTAAGAAACACAGGCAGTATCCAGAATCTGGAAGAGGCAAGGAAATGGATTGTCCCTCAGAATCCCAGATGGAGCATATTACGTACAACATTTTTAATCTAGTAAGATGTGTTCTGTACTTTTGCTTGCAGAATTGTAAGATAATAAACTTTTATTATTTTAAGGCACTATGTTTATGGGAGAGGATTGGATTAGCCAAAAAATTCATCTGGATTTTTCTATTAAGATTTAAGCCAACCCAATATTACAGCATGGCAACCCACTCCAGTACTCTTGCCTGGAAAATCCCATGGACTGAGGAGCCTGGTGGACTGCAGTCCATGGGGTGGCTAGGAGTTGGACACGACTGAGTGACTTCACTTTCACTTTTCACTTTCATGCATTGGAGAAGGAAATGGCAGCCCACTCCAGTGTTCTTGCTTGGAGAATCCCAGAGATGGGAGAGCCTGGGGGGCTGCCCTCTATGGAGTTGCACAGAGTTGGATACCATTGAAGCGACTTAGCAGAAGCATCAGCAATATTATAGTAGCAATACAAACTAACGCAAGAGCTTGAATTAAGAAAACCAATGTACGTTAAAATGATCATATTTGATACTTTTAAGTTAAAATTTATCATTTAAACTTACACAATAGAGTCAATATCAATGATGTATGTTATTATTTAATTTTGCTTACATTACAAATACTTTTTCAGTGAGTTCAGTTCAGTCGCTCAGTCCTGTCTGACTCTTTGTGACTCCATGGACCACAGGACACCAGGACTCCCTGTCCATCAACAACTACCAGAGCTTGGTCAAATTCATGTCCATACAGTCGGTGATGTCATCCAACCATCTTACACTCTGTTGCCCCTTCTCCTCCTGACTTTGATCTCCTTGCAGTCTAAGGGACTCTGAAGAGTCTTCTCCAACACCACAGTCCTAATGCATCAATTCTTCAGTGCTCAGATTTCTTTATGGTCCAAATCTCACATCCATATATGACTACCAAAAAACCATAGCTTTGACTAGAGGGACCTTTGTCAGCAAAGTAATGTCACTGCTTTTCAATATGCTGTCTAGGTTGATCATAGCTTTTTATCCAAGGAGCAAGCCTCTTTTAATTTCATGGCTGCAGTCACCATCTGTGGTGATTTTGGAAACCCCAAAATTGATATCTCACTGTTTCCATTGTTTCCCCATCTATTTGCCATTAAGTGATGGGACCGGATGCCATGATCTTAATTTTCTGAATGTTGAGTTTTAAGGCAGCTTTTTCACTTTCCACTTTCTATTTCATCAAGAGGTGTTTTAGTTTTCTTGGGAATGGTTTTGATCACTGCCTCCTGTACAATGTCATGAACCTCTGTCCATAGTTTTTCAGGTACTCTATTTATTAGATATAATCCCTTGAATCTATTTGTCACTCCCACTGTATAATCATAAGGGATTTGATTTAGGTCATACCTGAATAGTCTAGTGGTTTTCCCTACTTTCTTCAATTTAAGTCTGAATTTGGCAATAAGGAGTTCATGATGTGAGCCACAGTCAGATCCCAGTCTTGCTTTTACTCTCTGTATAGAGCTTCTCCATCTTTGGCTGCAAAGGACACAATCAATCTGGTTTCAGTATTGATTATCTGGTGATGTCCATGTGTAGAATCATCTCTTGTGTTGTTGGAAAAGGGTGTTTGTTATGACCAGTGCATTTTCTTGGCAAAACTCTGTAAGCCTTTGCCCTGCTTCCTTTTGTACTCCAAGGCCAGATTTTCCTGTTACTACAGGTATCTCTTGACTTCCTAGTTTTGCATTCCAGCCCCCTATAATGAAAAGGACATCTTTTTTGGGTGTTAGTTCTAAAAGGTCCTCTAGGTCTTCACAGAACCATTCAACTTCAGCTTCTTCAACATTACTGGTTGGGACATAGACTTGGCTTACTGTGATATTGAATGGTTTGCCTTGGAAACAAACAGAAATCTTTCTGTCATTTTTGGGATTGAATCCAAGTACTGCATTTTGGACTCTTTTATTGACTATGATGGCCACTCCATTTCTTCTAAGGGATTCTTGCCCACAGTAGTAGATATAATTGTCATCTGAGTTAAATTCACCCATTCCAGTCCATTTTCATTCACTGATTCCTAAAATGTCAGTGTTCACTCTTGCCATCTCCTATTTGACCGCTTCTACTTTACCTTGGTTCATGGACCTAACATTCCAGGTTCCTATACAACATTGTTCTTTACAGCATCGGACTTTACTTCCATTACCAGTCACATCCACAACTGGTCATTATTTTTGCTTTGGCTCCATCTCTTCATTCTTTCTAGAGTTATTTCTCCACTCTTCTCCAGTAGAATTTTGGGTACCTACTGACCTGGGAAGTTCATATTTAGGTGTCATATTTTTTTTGCCTTTTCATACTGTTTATGGGGTTCTAAAAGCAAGAAAGCTGAAGTAGTCTGCCATTTCCTTTCCAGTGGACCACATTTTGTCAGAACTCTCCACTATGACCCATCTGTCTTGCGTGGCCTTACATGACATGGCTCATAGTTTCATTGAGTTAGGCAAGGCTGCCATCCATCTGATCAGTTTAGTTTTCTGTGATTGCAGTTTTCATTATGTCTGTTCTCTGAGGGATAATGATAAGAGGCTTTTTGAAGCTTCCTGATGGGAACTGTGGGAAAAACGGGGTCATGTTCTGATGGGCAGGGCCAGGCTCAGTAAATCTTTAATCAAATTATTAAATTTTCTGTTGATGGAAGGGGCTGTGTTCACTCCCTGTTGTTTGACCTGAGACCAAACTATGGTAGAGATAATGAAGACAATGGCGACCTCCTTCAAAAGATCCTGTGCATGCACTGCCGCATTCAGTACCCCTGACCTTGCAGCAGGTCACTGCCAATCTAGGCCTCTGCTGGAGACTCCTGGACACTCACAGGCAAGTCTGGGTCAGTCTCTTTTGGGGTCACTGCTATTTTCTCCTGGGTCTTGGTGCACACAAGGTTTTGTTTGTGCCCTCCAAGAGTCTGTTTCCCCAGTCTGTGTAATTTCTGGTGGCTCTATTGTGGAGTTAATGGCGACCTTCTCCAAGAGTGCTCCAGGTCTGCGGCACCCAGAACCCCTGCCCCTGTGGCATGCCACTGCTGATCTGCACCTCCACAGGAGACTCTCAAGCACTCAAAGTCATGTCTGGCTCAGTCTATGTGGTGTCTCCTGCTGCACACAAGTTCTTGTTTGAGCCCTCCGAGCATCTCTGGCAGGTATGGGGTTTGATTCTAAATGAGATTTTGCCCCTCTTACCATCTTTTGCGGGCTTCTCTTTGCCTTTGGATTGGGGTATCATTTTTTGGTGGGATCCAACATTCTCCTGTTGATGGTTGTTCAGCAGCAAGCTGTGATTTTGAAGTTGTTACTTAATGTCAAATGAAATACTTCTTACTTGATGTCAAATGAAAAATAATGCTTTCTTAAAATGTGACCATGAGTATTATCATTATTTCATGTATTTATTGATTAGTCATCTTCAATAATTTAAGAGTACTTTTAAGTCTAAGAGTGAAAGAATGAATATTCTATTCTAGTTAACACTAATTTAATATGTACACCCACAGTACAGATTTAAAAGTTTGAGTTTAAAAAAACTGTTACAACAGAGTAAATTCAACAGTCTTCAGTATCAAATACTTGGAAATACTAGAGGGGAAACAAACTTTTCTTTTACAAGGTCGTTTAAGAATCTCAGGAAGACTTACAGAAAAATCAAGGTAGTGACACTGGGCCACAGAGTGTCATTTTAAATATTTGGAAGGTTTTATTACTGAAGATTCTATGTTTAAGTACAGTAATAAAAATGAAAATTACTTCATTTCTTGGCAGAAACAATAATGTTAAATAAAGACACTTTCATTTAGAGTAATCAAGTAGCATTCCTACCTAGGAATGTCTTTCCATTCTGAGCTTCCTTGAGGAATTGCATAAGGCATTTTGTTGTGTGCTCAACTTGGTTGAGAAATGATCTTTTCAATTTGAAATTTACATAAATAATTATAATATAAGTTTCTATGCTGTCAATAATCATAAAGAACTTCTCTTACATTAAGCATAGAGTCTTCAGATTAGATCAGATCAGATCAGTCACTCAGTCGTGTCCGACTCTTTGTGACCCCATGAATCACAGCACGCCAGGCCTTCCTGTCCATCACCAACTCCCAGAGTTCACTCAGACTCACGTCCATCAAGTCAGTGGTGCCATCCAGCCATCTCATCCTCTGTCGTCCCCTTCTCCTCTTGCTCCCAATCCCTCCCAGCATCAGAGTCTTTTCCAATGAGTCAACTCTTTGCATCAGTTGGCCAAAGTACTGGAGTTTCAGCTTCAGCATCATTCCTTCCAAAGAAATCCCAGGGCTGATCTCCTTCAGAATAGACTGGTTGGATCTCCTTGCAGTCCAAGGGACTCTCAAGAGTCTTCTCCAACACCACAGTTCAAAAGCATCAATTCTTCGGCACTCAGCCTTCTTCACAGTCCAACTCTCACATCCATACATGACCACAGGAAAAACCATAGCCTTGACTAGACGAACTTTTGTTGACAGAGTCTTAAGATAACTCTATTTATTTACTCTGGATATAATAATGTGCTTTCTCAGAAGCAAACACTGTTTTTAATCCTCTTTTTTTGTAGTTTAGCTATATTTCAAAGAGTTTTTATAAATATAAAGTAGTAATCTAACATTCTAGTGTGTTACAAGTGATCAAATTTGTTGCTAATTTTTATAAGATATATTTGATGATTAGCTAGCTATGATGTCTCCTTCATTTTCTTCATCTCTCCTTTATCCTTCCCCTCTTCCTAGCTAATATGTACACATTTTACCCTTAATCTTATTTCTATTTTAAAATATACTTGTCATCAGTATCCCAAAATAAGAAATATATTATCCCCAAATTCCATAAGATAGGATAATTGTTTATACATGATAAAAGATCAAGGGATACAAATTGTAAAGGACATTGTAATGATTCAGAAATACCAATCTATTTGGATGACATGATTATAGGTAAGAGGCAAGGGATATATTTCATTCAAACAAGAATCAGAGATGTCTAGAACTTAGACACAAAGTCAAAAATACAGCTGAATGATGAGTCCATCCACAGGGTTTTTAGCATTAAGTCTTAAAGAGACAAACAGGTCAAAAACCTTTTCACCATGTTGACAACAATAACCCCAAAAGCTTACATTTAATTTAGTACCACAGACTTAGTATGACAGGTAGTTTTATCATTAAAGACATTTAAAATGAGACACCGCTTTTTCAAGGAGGTTGTAATTTTAAAAGAAACTGAAAATGGGATAAAAATCAGAAAGAGAAAAAGTATTGCCTTTTTTGAGAGTCCAAAGTAAAAAGCATATGAGCTTTAAGGAGCACTGCTAATGGAAGTCAAGTATGAGGCAAAGTGCTACCTCTGACATACAAACATAGTTGTGTTAATTTACTGGGAAGTTCTTAGAGGGTGCTGTGACAAATAAGATACATCATTTCTTATCATTCTGACATAAAACAATTATTATCACCATGTTTTAATAAAATATATATTTAGAGTTTGAGCACTTTTCAAAAAGTCACATAGTTCACAAGTTGCAAAATAGCTAAAAACTGCATTTTGAAAGTGATCAAGTGGTTCTTATTATCTATTATATTGATCATAATATTATCATAACCCCAAATATTAAAATCATAAATTTTAACAAAACTATGCTCAAAGTTTCTTGCTAATTAAATATGTAGCAAATGCTTTTGTAAAATTATCAAAACAATTTAATCATTTTCTTTATTTGAAAGAACTTGGGGAATTTTTCCTTGAATAT
Organism: Bos grunniens; assembly: GCF_055505025.1. Classification (NCBI taxonomy): domain Eukaryota; kingdom Metazoa; phylum Chordata; class Mammalia; order Artiodactyla; family Bovidae; genus Bos; species Bos grunniens. Next base: position 140,157,648 of record NC_141165.1, read on the forward strand.
TTATCCTCTTTTAAACATACAGGTTCTATATTTATACTGATGTAAGCAAATAACTTGGGAAGTTATAATTCATTCTTCTAATTACAGAACTTGAACACTTGTGACACTGTAAGGTCACATAAAACTTAAATGTATGTAGCTTCCAACCTTTAGTGTTAAAAAGGTATCGTATATTTAAGTAAATTCTCTTTTCAAAATAGGTATTTTTATAATGTAAAAACCACATAAAAATTCAAAATAAACCACCAAGAGCACTGTACATAATCTGTCAAACCTTCCTTTGTGAGATATCATCAGGGTGACATGCAAAGCAAGCATGTTTCACCCAAGAACTCTGCTTGTCAGGAATGAATCATAGCATAACAGTTATCACTGAAAAGGTAAACGCTTGAAAAAGGAAAATTTATATTTCCAGATATGGCCCAGAGAGATCTGTCAATTGCAAGGTTAAATTCAAGAATGTTTAAGCATAAAAGCACAATGTTGACTCTACTACTCTAATAATAATTGATAGTTACAAACAGAAAATTTGCAATGACTATGTAATATTAAATATAAATATATGAGCTACAGGGCAAGTTATCCAGCCTTTTAGAATTCTGATTGTTTAAATACATACCAGATGTTCAATAGATATTTTAAACTAATTATCAATGAACTAAGGACTGTATTTTTCAATTTCTAATTCTTATGCATATGGATTTTATAGTCATATATTCAGCTATATTTAAATTTTAAATCTCTACATTTATGGATATGACTTGGTGAGGGTATTATTTTGCTTATTTTGTTGAAAAATACTTTGCCATTGCCTTAAAGAAGCATTTTTAAAGTAATAATTATTTTATTAATATACTGCCCTGTAACTGTGGCACTATCTCATTAGGTGGTCATCTCATGGATGTGATAACTCTGTGGTTTATAGGGGATAATTTTTGCAGGGTTCTAGTTCATTCCCTGTTTCACTTCTATGTTTTTCATTTCTGCTTTCTGGCATCACATTCACAAATACACTACTCACAGAGAAGTCTTTGCCTTTAGCTGTGCTTTGAGCAAAACCCAGAGTAAGCCGATCTACTCTAAGAACATTTATTTAAAATTCACAAACTATGATTCAAATTTATGAGTTATGGAGTACAGCATAATGTGAGATTCTACCACAGAGAAAACTTTTTGCCATCACCTGAGTGTAAGGTTCTAGTAGAGATGATTTGTATTAAAAGCATGTTTGTAATACACAAAGATCCTGGTGTGTTGTCTTACACACATGATAAATTATAAGTTCTATACAACCAATAAATGTGTGCTGAAATAAGTATATCAAGTGATTTATATATTCATATTATCAAGGATTTATTATAGTAATGTTTTCTAACAAGCTACATCAAAGAGAACTTACAACAATTCAGAAAAACCCTGAAGGTGAAAAATATAAATGACATAATTGTTATGAAGTAAAATTTCATGTTTATCAGCTTAATTGTAAAAGGTATGTGACTGCAGCCATGAAAAAAGAGGCTTGCTCCTTGGAAGAAAAGCTATGACCAACCTAGACAGCATAAACATTACTTTATCAACAAAGTTCTGTCTAGTCAAGCTTTATTTTTTCCAGTAGTCATGTATGGATGTGAGAGTTGGACTATAAAGAAAGCTGAGCACCAAAGAATTGATGCTTTTGAACTGTGGTGTTGGAGAAGACTCTTGAGAGTCCCTTGGACTGCAACAAGATCCAACCAGTCCATCCTAAAGGAAACTAGTCCTGAGTGTTCATTGGAAGGACTGATGCTGAAGTGGAAACTCCAATATTTTGGTCACTTGATGCAAAGAACTGACTCATTTTAAAAGATCCCGATGTTGGGAAGATTGAAGGTGGGAGGAGAATGGGACAACAGAGGATGAGATGGTTGTATGGCATCACCCATGAAATGGACATGAGTTTGATTGGGCTCTGGGAGTTGGTGATGGACAGGGAGGCCTGGCATGCTGCAGTCCATGGGGTCACAAGGACATGACTGAGCGACTGAACTGAACTGAAATATTGAAAATTATAAATTTATTAAAAAACATATTTCCATGGGAGTAGGAGAAGGCATTTTCTATTTGGTAGTCACAAAAAAGTTGTAATAAAATTTGTAAAAAGATGAAAGTCATTTATTTTGATCAACTAGCACCTTTAAAGTAAGTTGTTGTTCTTTAGTCGCTAAACCATGTATAACTCTTTGCAACCCTATGGACTGCAGTATGCCAGGTTCCTCTGTTGTCTACTACATCCTAGAGTATTCTCAAACTCATGTCCATTAAATTGGTGATGCCATCCAGCCATTTCATCCTCCATTGCCCTCTTCTCCCTCTGCCCTCAATCCTTCTAGCATTAAGGGTTTTTTCCAATGAGTTGGCTCTTCACATCAGGTGGCCAAAGTATTGGAGCTTCAGCTACAACATCAGTCCTTCCAAACAATATATAGGGTTGATTTCCTTTAGGATTGACTGGTTTGATCTTCCAGTTCAAGACTCTCAATAGTCTTCTCCAACACCACAGTTCAAATGCAACAATTATTCAGTGTTCAGCCTTCTTTGCTGTCTAATTCTCACATCCATATATGACTACTGGAAAAATCATAGCTTTGAAAACATGGACATTTATGGATAAAGTAGTGTCTCTTCTTTTTTTATTTTATTTTATTTTTTAACTTTACAATATTGTATTGGTTTTGCCATATATCAAAATGAATCCGCCACAGGTATACATGTGTTCTCCATCCTGAACCCTCCTCCCTCCTCCCTCCCCATACCATCCCTCTGGGTATTCCCAGTGCACCAGCCCCGAGCAACCAGTATCGTGCATCGAACCTGGACTGGTGACTCGTTTCATATATGATATTATACATGTTTCAATGCCATTCTCCCAAATCATCCCACCGTCTCCCTCTCCCACATAGTCCAAAGGACTGTTCTATACATCAGTGTCTCTTTTGCTGTCTCTTACACAGGGTTATTGTTACCATCTTTCTAAATTCCATATATATGTGTTAGTATACTGTATTGGTGTTTTTCATTCTGGCTTACTTTACTCTGTATAATAGGCTCCAGTTTCATCCACCTCATTAGAACTGATTCAAATGTATTGTATCTCTTCTTTTTAACACACTGTCTAGGTTTGTCACTGTAGCTCAGTTGGTAAATAACTTGCCTGTAATGCAGGAGACCTGGGTTTGATTCCTGGGTGAGGAAGATCCCGTGGAGAAGGAAATGGCAACCCACTCCAGTATTCTTGCCTTGAGAATCCCATGGACAGAGGAGCCTGGCAGGCTACAGTCCATAGGGTTGCAAGAGTCAGACATGACTTATCGGCTAAACCACCACTACTACCTAGGTTTGTTATAGTTTTCCTTCCAAGGAGCAAGCATCTTTTAATTTCATGGTTGCAGTCACTATCCACAGTGATTTTGGAGCCCAAGAAAATAAAATCTGTCACTGCTCCCACTTTTTCCCATTCCTTCTATTTGCCATGAGTTGATGGGATCAGGTGCCATGATCTTAGCTTTTTAAATATTGAATTTCAAGCTAGCATTTCCACACTACTCTTACCCTCATCAAGAAGCTCTATAGGAGAGTTGATGAAGTGCCTATAATTTGCCTATAAAGTACTTTCATATCCTTAAAAATGTTTACCTCAAATGCTTTAAATATTGTGGAGAATATTTTTTCACTTAAACAACCTGATAATTATCTCTATTGTTATGATAACAATAACAGTGCAGTGTTGCATATCGCCATAGAGAAAAATAATATTCTATATATGAAGAAGACCTAGAAAGCTATAAATTATTTTTTTCATTTATTCACTGATTATTTATATTACTATCTGAAAGTTTATAATCTTAATTATGAAGCATTACATTCAAGATATGATTTGTAGCTGATTAAAATGATTTAAATACAACCAAAAGACATTTTATATGATTAATATTTGAAATTTCCAGGTCATCAAAATGTTAAAATGAACAATTTATTTTCTGCTACATCATGGAGCTTTCACAATTTGCAATTTTCAACTTCTGAGTCCTCTGCAACTAAGGTTAAAAAACACAATCTATTTAGAACTGATACCACATTCCAATCACTATCATTGTAGAAAGAATTCTCAGCCATCTGGAGTACTTAAAGTTTATCCCATCTACTTGGTCCGGGGAAAACAAATAGCTTAAATGCCAGTTTCTAGAGGCAGAGGAAGGCAAGGGCTAGTATATAAAATACAAAAGGTAATTGCTGGAGGTAGTGGTGAGGCAGAAAAGGTGGTAAAGAATAATTAATTACCCAATCTCTTAATTTTCCACCTCTTATCTTAGGACACAAACTTATAGTCTAGATATTCTCAGTCATGAAGAATGTGTTTGACTACAAGTATTACATAATGATATATTTTTGACAAATATTTGACTGTTTCTGGACTCTTTTTTCTTAGTTTTTAATTCTTTGCTGAGTCAGTAAAAACAGAATAAAATTAGGTCTCAAATTCATTGCTTGAACTTGCAATTGTCCATAATAAGATTTTTTTTTTAATTTGGCAGATACTTTCTTTCTTTTTTAAATCCCTTTTTATTGAATGAAATATTCTTTAAATTCTATAGTACTTTTTAATTTTCAAAAGTTTAATACACATGCTTTCATATAACCATAATAACTTTTTTCCCTCCTCACCCATATAGTCCCCTTCTCTTCTTCTCTCTCCGCACTAGTAAGCACTACTTCATTCGGTGTATCAGTGAGTCTGTTCTTTTTCTGTTTTATTCACTAGTTTGGCATATTTTTTACATTCCGTATGTAAGTGGCATCACACATTATTTGTTTTTCTCTGACTTTCACATTTAGCCTTACAAATCCATCCACGTTGCCACAAATGGCAAAATGACAAAATGTAATTCTTTTAAATCAAAACCACAGTGAGATATCACATCACACTTGCAAGCCTGGCAATAACCAAAGAGAATGCAAATAACAGATGCTGGTGAGGATGTGAAGTAAAGGGAACCCTCCTACACTGTTAATGGGAATGTTGATTGGCGCAGCCAGTATGGAAACAGTATGGAAGTTTCTCAAAAAACTAAAAATAGAACTACCATATGTCCTAGCAATTCCATTCCTGGGTATATATCGGAAAGAAAAGTGAAAGTGAAGTGAAGTGAAGTCACTCAGTCGTGTCCAACTCTTTGCGACCCCGTAGACTGTAGCCTACCAGGCTCTTCCTTCCATGGGATTCTCAAGGTAAGAGTACTGGAGTGGATTGCCATTTCCTTCTCCAATCTGAAAGAAATAAAACACTAATTTGAAAAGATATATATGTACTCCTATGTTCACAGCAGAATGTTTTATAGTTGCAAAGGTATGAAAGTTATCTAAATGTCCATTCGCAGATGAATGGGTAAGAAGAAATGGCATTTACTGTACACAGAAACAGTTTTAATTGCTGATTTGAACGGAGATAAGAACTTCTTGATGTTCAAGCTGGTTTTAGAAAAGGCAGAGGAACCAGAGATCAAGTTGCCAACATCTTCTGGATCATGGAAAAAGCAAGAGAGTTCCAGAAAAACATCTATTTCTGCTTTATTGACTATGCCAAAGCCTTTGACTGTGTGGATCACAATAAACTGTGGAAAATTCTGAAAGAGATGGGAATAACTGACCTGCCTCTTGAGAAATCTGTATGCAGGTCAGGAAGCAACAGTTAGAACTGGACATGGAACAACAGACTGGTTCCAAATAGGAAAAGGAGTATGTCAAGGCTGTATATTGTCACCCTGCTTATTTAACTTATATGCAGAGTACATCATGAGAAACGCTGGACTGGAAGAAGCACAAGCTGGAATCAAGATTGCCAGGAGAAATATCAATAATCTCAGATATGCAGATGACACCACCGTTATGGCAGAAAGTGAAGAGGAACTAAAAACCTTCTTGATGAAAGTGAATGAGGAGAGTGAAAAGTTGGCTTAAAGCTCAACATTCAGAAAACTAAGATCACAGCATCTGGTCCCATCACTTCATGGGAAATAGATGGGGAAACAGTGGAAGCAGTGTCAGACTTTATTTTTTGGGGCTCCAAAATCACTGCAGATGGTGACTGCAGCCATGAAATTAAAAGATGCTTACTCCTTGGAAGGAAAGTTATGACCAACCTAGATAGCATATTCCAAAGCAGACATTACTTTGCCAATAAAGGTCCATCTAGTCAAGGCTATGGTTTTTCCAGTGGTCATGTATGGATGTGAGAGTTGGACTGTGAAGAAAGATGAGTGCCGAAGAATTGATGCTTTTGAACTGTGGTGTTGGAGAAGACTCTTGAGAGTCCCTTGGACTGCCAGGAGATCCAACCAGTCCATTCTGAAGGAGATCAGCCCTGGGATTTCTTTGGAAGGAATGATGCTAAAGCTGAAGCTTCAGTACTTTGGCCACCTCATGCGAAGAGTTGACTCATCGGAAAAGACTGATGCTGGGAGGGATTGGGGGCAGGAGGAGAAGGGGACGACAGAATGAGATGGCTGGATGGCATCACTGACTCGATGGACATGAATCTGAGTAATCTCCAGGAGTTGGTGATGGACAGGGAGGCCTGGCATGCTGTGATTTATGGGGTCACAAAGAGTCGGACGTGACTGAGCAAATGAACTGAACTGAACTGATCCTAGTATCCCTCCACTATCTTGTGTTCTTAGGAACAAAGTTAGTTTCTCACAGGTCCATCTCTGTGAAGACAAGTACATCATAAATATGGGATATTAGGTGGGAGTGTAGGGCCAAGGTTTTAAGATATGTTACCTTATTTGGGAAAAGAACATTTAGAACTATTACAATTTAAAATACTTCAGTACAGTCGTACCAGTCAATAAAACTTTATTCTTACATTTACTCAATAAATATTTGCCAGTTTTCAAATATCTTGCTGAAAGCACACGTGGTAGTTGCCTACTCATACAATGCTTAGTGTTGAGTGAGAACATCGTGAAATAAGCCAATTATAAATAAGGAAATAATTACAATGGAATATTAGGATGTAAAATAAGATCATACAGTTGAAAATAATATGGAATATAACTTAATGGAGAAGTCGTCTATAAAAAGTTATGTTTTAGTTTTTAGAAGGAAGAAAAGAAACAGAAATGTGAAGAAAATTTTAGGGAGAAGAATTGTGATGGACTCAAACTTTAAGAAAGATTGAGTAACTTGGCAGATTTGAGAAATGAAAGAAGGCCAGTATCCCTGGACTTTACCCATTGAAGGGGAAGGAGACTAGAGAGATAAACAACGATAGATTTCTTGGGGACATTGCACATTGTAGATATCATTGAAAGGATAATGGTAAGGAATTGAAAAATAATTAAGCTAAGAAGGGATAAATATATATTTTATTTTTAAAGAAAGCTTTGGCAGAATGCTGCTGCTGCTAGTCCCTTCAGTTGTGTCCGACTCTGTGCGACCCCATAGACGGCAGCCCACCAGGCTCCCCCGTCCCTGGGATTCTCCAGGCAAGAACACTGGGGTGGGTTGCCATATCCTTCTCCAATGCATGGAAGTGAAAAGTGAAAGTGAAGTCACTCAGTCATGTCCGACTCTTAGCGACCCCATGGACTTCAGCCTTCCAGGCTCCTCCTGCCATGGGATTTTCCAGGCAAGAGTACTGGAGTGAGTTGCCAGTGCCTTCTCCATTGGCAGAATGGGTAGAGGTAAAAAGAAGATCTGGAAGATCATGTGGAAGTTGACTGCAAGTGTAAAAAGACAGATGATATTCACTTAGATTAAAAGAGGAATAAAAAATGATGGAGTAGGTAGATCTATTTGCAGAATGTTCTAGAGATGTGACTTGGCAAAGCATGTGAATTGGTTTGTCCTGCACATTTTTTTCCAAACATAACAGTGACAAATATTTAGTGCCTTGACATTTTATTTTACTAAAGTTAACTTCCTGTGTTATAAGGATATTATTAAGGAGAGCAGGGAAAATTAGGTAAAAAAGAAAGAAGAGAGCAGATGATATTAAAAGAAATAAAAAAAGCAAAAGGAGGAACTCTTCAAGAATATGGTATAAAATAATTCAAAACATTATATAAACTAAGAAGAATTTCATAAATCTACTGAAATAAAACAAAGTTGAGAATGCAGAAAATTACTTTTGATAAGTGTATTGCTCACTTTGTTTCATTTAAACTTACATAATCATGAAAGTGTTTTGTAAGTATATTATGCAGTACACTTATATTAACAAGTGATATATCCCCTAACTAATCTCTAAACATAAACATAAATCCATAACTCACAATATCCCCATAAATTTGTCTTATGATGATGAGTAGAGAACAACAAAATCAATGAAAAGAAATGTGGGTGACATGTAAATACTGTGTTCAATAAATCTATATTTCCCATCAGACTTCCCTAGTTACTTGGACCACAAAGAATCTGCCTGCAATACAAGAGACCGGGGTTCAATCTCAGGATTGGGAAGATCCCCTAGAGAAGGGAATGACTACCCACTCCAGTTATCTTACCTGGAGAATCCTATGGACAGGGGAGCCTTGTGGCCTACAGTCCATGGGACAGCAAAGAGTTGGATACAACTGAGAGATTAACATTTTCTGTTATATGACTAAATGAATTCCTCATGCTATGACCTAAAAAGAAGAGATTAGAGTAAGCAGTGAGAGAAGAAACTTTGAAAAGGTAATATATGCAAAGTGAGGAGTAGACTTTTTGAAAACTGACAGCTCAAGACTAGTGGTGCTTGAGAGAAATTAAGAAACAGAATGACAGACTAAGATTGGCCTGGAATGTATGGAAAGGAAACAGAGCAGTCGGAGAATATATATGAGTAGTAGCACAAGAATAAATGGTGACACTAGTGGGGATGGGCAGAGGTAATACACGAAGAGAAACTCTTTTGAATGGAAAGCAGGCACAGTTAGAAACCTACCTGTCATGATTCCAGATTCTCAGAACTCCTATGTTCACAGTGTATCATTCAATCATTTTAAATCATATTGAAAGTCCATTCATTTCTGTTTAAATATGAATACTCATGAGGTAAGTATTTTATTTAGGTCACTGCTAACTCATATACATTTCATATCTTTTTTCATGACAGGTAATCAAAAGGTTTAGATAGAAAAATTAAAAGCAAAAAAGATGAAAGTTTCTCTTAGAAAAAGCATTTGATGAATGCCTAATGTAATTTATTTGCTATGTAAATGTCAAGTTATGTGCTTTCTGGCTCCCTCAGAAAGTTCTTTGAATAGTTTTTATTATTTATTTTTCCTAACACTATATAGTCATTTCCTAATTATTGGAATTTGACAAATCAGAAACTTAGTTTATTTTACTTCATAGGAAAAGATAGTCTTCAAATTTGACTTTGTAATTATAATTGTTTATAATTGTTTTCTGATTATTACACCCACTTACATGAAATCTGCCATAAAACTGTGATAAATTAATGTCATCTAATTAACAGTATTAGAAAAACACCATGACCTTATTTTTCATAACAATAGAAATATTACTATTGGGCTGTGTCTATGTTAACAAGTATTCACTTATGTAATCAGCAGTCATTACCTTCATACACACTGAAATATTGCAAAATATTTGACCTTTTCCCAGGATGTATCAGTTGTATTATCTAATACCTGACTATTGCATGCAGAATTCTAAGATAGGCCCCACATTTCCACACTATGGTACACATGAATTGTATAAACCCTTACTCCTGTCTGTGCATTTGACAGATTTCACAACTTTGATTAGGTTACATTATATCACAAACATGAAAGGATTGTGCTGATGTAATTAAGGTACCAAATCAGTTGACTGTGAGTTAATAGAAAGGGAATCTTCTGGGAGGGCCTCAATTGATCATGTAAGGACCTCAAAAAGGAGAGATTTAGAGTATAAGAGAAATTCAACTTCATTGCTAGTGAAGAAGATGGAGAAGGACTACATGGTAAGGAGCTTAAGGTAGCCTCTAGGATCTTCAACAACTAGGAACAGAACAAGCACCTAAGTGCTAGAAGCACTAAGGCAGAACTTGGTCAAAATCCATATTAGCTCTAAAAAACACACCAAGTTCCATAAAGAAAGCATCCCAACCACAACCTTGATTTCAAACTTGATTAGGCCTTGATCCAGAGTCAAATTAACACAAATGCCTAGACTCTTGACTGTAAGTATTCTGAGACAATAAGTGCATGTTATTTTAAGCTTATTTGTACATGATAATTAGTTATATAGCAATAAAAAGTTTGTATAATGATCTCATTTATTTCCTTCTAAATTCTGAATGTTAAAACTAGACTAGAAAACCAGATCATTTAAGACCCAAATCTATCTCACATAGTTGAAACTAGTCCCACATTACTGTGTGGCTAAAAGTATTTTGAAGCGATGGGTACGTTTGTTAAAGAAAGGTATGGACATTGGGAGGAGTATATTAAGAGAGTTCAGGGAGAAATGAATTTAATTTTGTATGGTAAAAGTTGAAGCGAATTTACTGGGATCTAGATCATAACTAGGTTATTCACTCTGGTAACTGCTACCTAGTTACCAAGATGGCAGGGTAGAAAAACGTGGCTCATTGTTTCCTGGGAGAACACTAAAATCACAACCATTGACAGAACATTCAGATCAGTTCAGTCACTCAGTCGTGTCTGACTCTCTGCGACCCCATGAATTGCAGAACGCCAGGCCTCCCTGTCCATCACCAACTCCCAGAGTTCACTCAGACTCACATCCATTGAGTCAGTGATGCCATCCAGCCATCTCATCCTCTGTTGTCCCCTTCTCCTCCTGCCCCCAACCCCTCCCCCTTCCTGGGCTGGAAGAAGCACAAGCTGGAATCAAGATTACTGGGAGAAATATCAATAACTTCAGATATGCAGATGACACCACCCTTATGGCAGAAAGTGAAGAGGAACTAAAAAGCCTCTTGACGAAAGTGAAAGAGGAGATTGAAGAAGTTGGATTAAAACTCAACATTCAGAAAACTAAGATCATGGCATCTGGTCCCATCACTTCATCGGAAATAGATGGAGAAACAGTGGAAACAGTGTCAGACTCAATTTTGGGGAGCTCCAAAATCACTGCAGACAGTGATTGCAGCCAGGAAATTAAAAGATGTTTACTCCTTGAAAGGAAAGTTATGACCAACCTAGACAGCATATGAAAAAGCAGTGATATTATTTTATCAACAAATGTCTGTCTAGTCAAGGCTATGGTTTTTCCAGTGGTCATGTATGGATGTGAGAGTTTGGACTGTGAAGAAAGCTGAGCACTGAAGAATTGATGCTTTTGAACTGTGATGTTGGAGAGGACTCTTGAGAGTCCCTTGGACTACAAGGAGTTCCAACCAGTCCATCCTAAAGGAGACCAGTCCCAGGTGTTCATTGGAAGGACTGATGCTGAGGCTGAAACTCCAGTACTTTGGCCACCTCATGTGAAAGGCTGACTCATTGGAAAATACCCTGATGCTGGGAAGGATTAGGGGCAGGAGGAGAAGGGGATGACAGAGGATGAGATGACTGGATGGCATCACCGACTTGATGGACATGACTTTGGGTGAACTCTGGGGGTTGGTGATGGACAGGGAGGCTGGTGTGCTGTGATTCATGGGGTCGCAAAGAGTCAGACACAACTGAGCGACTGAACTGAACTGAATGTTCAGATAAACATGTGTGTGTGTGTGTGTGTGTGCGCTCAGTTGTTAAGTTATGTCAGACTCATTGTGATACCATGGACTATAGCCCGCCAGGGTCCTCTGACCATGGATTTCCCAGGCAAGAATATTAGAGTGGGTTGCCACTTCCTCCTCTAAGAGGATTTCACAAACAAGTTTTGTTCTAAACTTCTAACTACTGCAGTTCATTTAATGACTTAAAGTTTAGTTCAGTTCAGTTGCTCAGTCGTGTCTGACTCTTTGTGACCCTATGAATCACAACACACCAGGCCTTACTGTCCAGCACCAAATCCAGGAGTTTATTCAAACTCATGTCCATTGAATCGGTGATGCCATCCAACCGTCTCGTCCTCTGTTGTCCCCTTCTCCTCCTACCCTCAATCTTTCCCAGCATCAGAGACTTTTCAAATGAGTCAGCTCTTCCCAACTCTCACATCCATATATGACTACTGGAAAAACTATAGCCTTGACTAGATGGACCTTTGTTGGCAAATGTCTCTGCTTTTTAATATGCTGTCTAGATTGGTCATAACTTTCCTTCCAAGGAGTAAGTGTCTTTTAATTTCATGGCTGCAGTCACCATCTGCAGTGATTTTGGAGCCCAGAAAAATAGTCACACATTGTTTCCACTGTTTCCCCATCTATTTGCTATGAAGTGATGGGACCGGCTGCCATGATCTTCGTTTTCTGAATGTTGAGCTTTAAGCCAACTTTTTCACTCTCCTCTTTGGAGAACCAATAATTTGATTTTCAAAAAAGTTTGGGAGGTGCAGTAAAAAGAATTGTAATGATAATTTTTCTGATCTTTATAATCATGACAGTGATTATTTTCTTAGCTGTCAACTTTAGCCAGATCAAGACTACTGTCTTATATGCACATTATGTATTTAAATTGTACCTGTATCACAATTAATTGTTTCTCCTCTTATTTTATACATGAACAAATTGAGACCTAAAGAATTACTCAACACAGCATACTCACATGTAGTAAATTGAAGTGATGAAAATTGAAGTAATGATATTAACCATTCTCTATGTGTACAGCCCAAGTTTATAACTACAAAATTACTCAGTATAACAGTAACAATTTATAGTTCATGATTTTCAACTTGCTCCAAACTGAAGATTTAATTTTTTCCTCAAAAAACCCTTGATACAGTCAATGTCTTAAGTGGAACTGAACTCAAAAAGTATTTCATTAAAAGTTATTTATCTCACTGTTAATAAAGTGCACAGTTGTTAACTTTCTTGCAGTATTATTAGACCTACTTATTGTCAGTAATGAATTTAGGCAGAACACATTGCCAAACACTGTAAGTTGAGTTACTCTTTTCAGAACATACTGAACTTCCAATACTTGCAAAAGTATTATACTGTTATTTTCCCATCAATATTTGTCTGAATTTACATTATTCTATGTGCATCAGTAGAGTGTACAAATCAAAATTGTTGTTTAGCTTTAAGTCATGGCCGACTCTTTTGTGACCCCACGGATTGTAGCCTGCCAGGCTCCTTTGTCCATGGGATTTCCCAGGTAAGCTTACGGTAGTGAGTTTCCATTTCCTTCTCCAGGGGATCTTCCCAACCCTGGATGGAACCTGGGTCTCCTGCATTGGCTGGCAGGTTCTTTACCACAAAGCATCCAGGGAGTTCCCACAAATAAAACTACTAGTAGAAGGAAACAGCAACCCACTCCAGTATTCTTGCCTGTGAAATTTCATAAACAGAAGAATATGGTGGGCTATAGTCTGTGGAGTCACAAACAGTTAGACAAGACTTAGCAAAGAAACAAGAACAACAACAAATATTAGAAAAGAATATTTTACAAATGTTACATTATATATTATTTTGCAATCTGAAACATTTCATATTGTGTAAGTTTATTTTAAATAACTGAAACTTCACAGAATTTAATAGCAAAAAAGTTTAAGAAATTGGTTTTGTATGTCAGTTTCAACTATTTCTATTTCAGTCTACTGAAGGAGGAAACAGAACAGGCTGTATCTTGAAAGCAGGACTCCATCTTGGGCCGGACTGTGGACTTTGAGCTATCTGCCCAGTATCTATGGAAATGACTTACCAACTGGAAAACAAGGCCCCCAGAAGGAAGAGCCCCAGGGCTCTCCAGCGCCCAAATGAACACCCTAATAATCTGTGTAACTGAATAGAATCATAGATTCTATTATGCTTATTGGTATATGACCACAGGCCTATTGATAATTGTCCACTATTAACTACCTAGGCTTAGGCATATGAATTACGGCTTAACTTTGATTGTATCTTTCTTTTTCCTTTGTTCAGATTAGTTTCAGGGAATTTGGGGAGGCGGGTTTATGAACATTGCTTAGGGATATAAGGTTTTCACAAAAACTGGTTGAGGTCAGTGGCTAAGAGGAGATTCTGCCTTGGGCCCTCTGGTGTAGTAAACTGCACTCCGCTATCTGCATTGTCCTCCTGGGTGAGTTTGTTTCCTGGAACGCATGGCTACCACATACAAGGCTCATGTCATGGTTCAACATCAAAAATTCTATAAAACTAATTAACCGGTCTTCCTATTTATCTCTTGTGATAGTTTTTATTGTTTTTGAAAGTGACAATCTGAAAAAAAAAGGATTTAAAAGAGAGTCTTAGGCTTTTTATTTTGCCATCTTGCTGATACTATCTTTCTCAAATTATTTTGACCATACAGTAAACCGCTAAAGGCAATATTTAGAAATGTACATTGAGTGTAAAATTCCATAAAAATAATAATGCAATCAATATTAAAATGTAAGTTTTATTTACAACCAAATGCTGTTGCTGCTGCTAAGTTGCTTCAGTCGTGTCCGACTATGTATGACCCCATAGACCGCAGCCCACCAGTCTCCCCAGTCCCTGGGATTCCCCAGGCAAGAGTACTGGAGTGGGTTGCCATTGCCTTCTCCTTACAACCAAATAATTGCATTTAAAACATATAACTATAAAATGATCAATAAAATTTATTACTTTAATTGAAATCTATTTGATATAACATTTCAATGCTATAAAACTGACACACCACCCTTATGGCAGAAAGTGAAGATGAACTAAAAAAGCCTCTTGATGAAGGTAAAAGTGGAGAGTGAAAAAGTTGGCTTAAAGCTCAACATTCAGAAAACAAAGATCATGGCATCTGGTCCCACCACTTCATGGGAAATAGATGGGGAAACAGTGGAAACAGTGTCAGACTTTATTTTTCTGGGCTCCAAGATCACTACAGATGGTGATTGCAGCCATGAAATTAAAAGATGCTTACTCCTTGGAAGGAAAGTTATAACCAACCTAGATAGCATATTCAAAAGCAGAGACATTACTTTGCCAACAAAGGTTCGTCTAGTCAAGGCTATGGTTTGTCCTGTGGTCATGTATGGATGTGAGAGTTGGACTGTGAAGAAGGCTGAGCACCGAAGAATTGATGCTTTTGAATTGTGGTGTTGGAGAAGACTCTTGTGAGTCCCTTGGACTGCAAGGAGATCCAACCAGTCCATTCTGAAGGAGATCAACCCTGGGATTTCTTTGGAAGGAATGATGCTAAAGCTGAAACTCCAGTACTTTGGCCACCTGATGCAAAGAGTTGACTCATTGGAAAAGACTCTGATGCTGGGAGGGATTGGGGGCAGGAGGAGAAGGGGATGACAGAGGATGAGATGGCTGGATGGCATCACTGACTTGATGGACGTGAGTCTCAGTGAACTCCGGGAGTTGGTGATGGACAGGGAGGCCCGGCGTGCTGCAATTCATGGGGGTCACAAAAAGTCGGACACGACTGAGTGACTGATCTGATCTTATCTGATCTGAATATAAAAGATAAACAATGACCAGAGCACATATGACAACGCAACTCTAATCCACATAATACGCCCCAAAAGCCCATCGACCACCTCTCCATCAGCTGACCCAGAATGTTCAGGAGTCGATCCTGACTACCAATTTATCTTTTTTATTGTCTCAGACAAGTCACATAATATGTTCTGCTGTTAGTTAGCTGACATCAAACTAACAGCATGTTAGTCTCCATGAAGACTTGCAGTTGAGCATACTTGAAGCCTTCCGTATTTGTTATTGTTGTTTAGTCACTAAGCCATGTCAGACTCTTTTCAACCCCATGGACTATACCCTACCAGGCTTCTCTGTTTATGGCACTTCCCAGGCAAGAATACTGAGTAGGTTGTATTTCCTTCTCCAGGGGATCGTCCTAACCCAGGGATCAAATCCATGTCTTATGCATTTGCAGGCAGAGTCTTACTCCTGAGCCACCAGGGAAGCCCTCCTTTATTTATTTATTTATTTTTTCTCTAAAGCATTTCCACTCCCCTTCCTGCCTTTAAGTCTCTGTCAAATGTAAGCTTGTTATAGAAAGCTCTGAATAGACTTTCTTTGTCTTTATTGATGATCTTCATTTATTTCATTAGTATATTAAGAAAATTATTCTCAAGCATATATCAGGACTGAAAAATACTTGAATACCTCATTACAACAATTTTGTCCAATTCGGGTTTATATATATTACACTGAAAACTTTGTATTTTTCAAGGTGTTTGCCATCAGAAAATCAAAGTAGGCATTAAACTAGGTTTTCTTAGATCGGAGAAGGCAATGGCAAAGATAGGGATTGCTAAATAGCTTTTTTATTTCCTACATATAATAGTGAGAAATGTGAAGTTTTATCACATAAAAGACTATATCAGTGGGACATATCAAGCAGCTAACAATCTCTGCAGAACTGTGGAGAAAGTGATAAAAGGGTGAGAGAGAAGAAGTTCTGAGGGCTGTGACTGAACTTGACCTTGTGAATTTAAGTGTGGAATGAATTTAAGGCAGCAGTGTTGTATTTTTGGACTAAGTCTTGGGCTTTATTACAAAATCTGAATTTCTTTTCTGTGATGCCACTCAGCTTATCACCCTAAAGACCTTCTATTCACACATAATTTTTGTGTTTAAAATATACTGACAAAAGAATCCTCCAGCAATCCAGTGATTAGGATTCCATGCTTTTACTTACCAGGGCCCCAGCTCAATCCCTAGTCAGAAAACTTAGATCCTGCAAGCTGCACAGCATGGCCATATATATATGTGTGTGTGTGTGTGCGTGTATAATATATATATATATATATATATATATAATATACACGCACACATAAAATTTGACAATATGTGATAGGTGTGTGTGTGTGCATATGTGTATATATATACATACACAAGCTTCCCTGGTGGCTCAATCAGTAAAGGCTCTGCCTCAATGCAGGAGACTGTCTGTAATACAGGAGACCTGGGTTTGATCCTTGGGTCCAGAAGTTCCCCTGGAAAAGGAAATGACAACCCATTCCAATATTTTTGCCTGGGAAATCCCATGAACAGAGGAGCCTGGTGGGCTATAGTACATAGGGTCACACAGAGCCGGACATGACTAAGTGATAAAACCACCACTACCATGTATACATACACAGACACACATATACACAAACACACACATATAAAATTTGACAATATGTGAGACTATTCTGTCTCTGAGAAACAGAGGAGCTACCTGAACTTCTCAGGCAGCTTAGGGATGTACCCAAGGAGACTGCCTGCAATGTGGGAGACCTGGGTTCAGTCCTTGGGTCAGGAAGATTCTCTGGAGAAGGAAATGGCAATCCACTCCAGTATTCTTGCCTGGAGAATTCCATGGACAAAGGAGCCTGGTGGGCTACAGTCCATGGGGTCACAAAGAGTTGGATATGACAGAGTGACTAACACTTTCACTTTTAGGGAAGTAGTAGCATGAGAAACCCTATAAAACAGGGGAAGCTAGCATCACTGAACCATTCATTCCTGGAGGGGACGGTGTAGTTCACTTTCATCATATCTGGTTCATGATCTCTACAGATTTCTTGTGGCTTTTTAAAAAAGCTGAAATCTAAGAACATAAGCTTTTCAATTACGCATTTAGATTTTTAATTGTTATAATTTTGAATTGAACTCATCTCACACGCTAGAAAAAGTAATGCTCAAAATTCTCCAAGCCAGGCTTCAGCAATATGTGAACCATGAACTTCCAGATGTTCAAGCTGGTTTTAGAAATCCAAGTCTATGCACCAAACAGTAACGCTGAAGAAGCTGAAGTTGAACAGTTCTATGAAGACCTACAAGACCTTTTAGAACTAACACCCCAAAAAGATGTCCTTTTCATTATAGGGGACTGGAATGCAAAAGTAGGAAGTCAAGAAACACCTGGAGTAACAGGCAAATTTGGCCTTGGAATATGGAATGAAGCAGGTTAAAGACTAATAGAGTTTTGCCAAGAAAATGCACTGGTCATAACAAACACCCTCTTCCAACAACAAAAGAGAAGACTCTATACATGGACATCACCAGATGGTCAACATCGAAATCAGGCAGAGGAACCAGAGATCAAATTGTCAACATCTGCTGGATCATCAAAAAAGCAAGAGAGTTCCAGGAAACCATCTATTTCTGCTTTACTGACTATGCCAAAGCCTTTGAATGTGTGGGTCACAATAAACTGTGGAAAATTCTGAAAGAGATGGGAATACCAGAACACCCGACCTGCCTCTTGAGAAACCTATATGCAGGTCAGGAAGCAACAGTTAGAATTGGACATGGAACAACAGACTGCTTCCAAATAGGAAAAGGGGTACATCAAGGCTGTATACTGTCACCCTGCTTATTTGATTTTATGCAGAGTACCTCATGAGAAATGCTGGGCTGGAAGAAGCACAAGCTGGAATCAAGATTGCCAGGAGAAATATCAATAACTTCAGATATGCAGATGACACCACCCTTATGGCAGAAAGTGAAGAGGAACTAAAAACCTTCTTGGTGAAAGTGAATGAGGAGAGTGAAAAGTTGGCTTAAAGCTCAACATTCAGAAAACGAAGATCATGGCATCTGGTCCCATCATTTCATGGGAAATAGATGGGGAAACAGTGGAAAGAGTGTCAGACTTTATCTTTTGGGCTCCAAAATCACTGCAGATGGTGATTGCAGCCATGAAATTAAAAGACGCTTATTCCTTGGAAGAAAAGTTCTGACCAACCTAGATAGCATATTCCAAAGCAGAGAGATTACTTTGCCAAAAAGGTCCATCTATTCAAGGCTATGGTTTTTCCAGTGGTCATGTAGGATGCGAGAGTTGGACTGTGAAGAAAGCTGAGCGCCGAAGAATTGATGCTTTTGAACTGTGGTGTTGGAGAAGACTCTTGAGAGTCCCTTGGACTGCAAGGAGATCCAACCAGTCCATTCTAAAGGAGATCAGTCCTGGGTGTTCTTTGGAAGGAATGATGCTAAAGCTGAAACTACAGTACTTTGGCCAACTCATGAGAAGAATTGACCCATTGGAAAAGACTCTGATACTGGGAGGGATTGGGGACAGGAAGAAAAGGGGATGACAGAGGATGAGATGGCTGGATGGCATCACCGACTCAATGGACATTAGTTTGAGTGAACTCTGGGAGTTGGTGGTGGACAGGGAGGCCTGGCGTGCCGCGATTCATGGGGTCACAAAGAGTAGGACACAGCTGAGCGACTGAACTGAACTGAACTGAACATTCTTAGTGTTTAGGGGCTTAGAGCTCTGTAGCTCAGATGGTAAAGTGTCTGCCTACAATGCCGGAGACCTGGGTTTGATCCCTGGGTTGGGAAGATCCTCTGGAGAAGGAAATGGCAACCCACTCCAGTATTCCTTCCTGGAAAGTCCCATGGACAGAGGAGCCTGGTAAGTTATTGTCCATGGAGTCGCAAAGAGTCAGGCACAACTCAGCGACTTCATTTTCACTTTCACTTTCTTAATATTCTGATATGTCCTGATATTCTAATGGAAAACCTGATGACTTCACAAAAGTTAACAAAAGGACTGAATGAACCAGCGAATATGCTTATTACTTTATGGTTTCTGGCTGAAAAATTACGGATTTGAATCTTATGTTTTCCGGGAGTAGGGAAAACCTTCCTCTCAAAGTAATTAAAACAATATTTTGGTAAAATTATACATTATAAACAAAACAATTATATTTTTTTCTCTGAGTCCTCCAGAAATTGGAAACTCTTAGGTTTTCAGTAAGTTTATGAAATGAATTAGGAAGGTTATCTCACTAACAGGTACAAAAATCTCAAGGAATTTTTGAGACCTTAAAAGGGAAAGAATTCACTTACATTTGTTAGGCAAAATCTGTGATAAGCCTCTGATGTGAGTTTCCCAGCCCTGTTTTATTTTAAAAGTTCAGTCTAAGACTCTATAAATGTTTCAGCAAAATAAAAAGTCTATGATCAGTTATGGTTATATAAATCATCAGACCAAAATTAGTGAGAACAGACTTATTTTGCAAACAAACTTGCCTTAATTTGGTTATATTTGATAAAAATGAGGGTAATTTTAGGGAGAAAAAGATGTTTCAACAAATGTTAAATCCAAGTTTGTTAATGGAGGTCTGCATGTAGTAAGACTCATTTCTTGGATAGTTCTTTGCTGTTATGTGATATTAATGTAAAATTTAATTGAATTCTTAAAGAACACCCTAAGTTTGTTTCTGAAGCTTATCTCAGTAATCTATCTTTGGATGAAGATTAGATGCCTCATGACCTGCAACCAGGACTGGAAAAAGACATAATTTAAGGGACTGTCTCCAACCTGGATGGAAGGACTTTTTTTTTATCAGGTACTCTTAACTAGTTCATGCACAATGAAACTGAAGGGAAATTAACTCTTAGATTAATTCCCACTTCCAAAGGTCCCTACACTGGACTGGTCTATAGAGAAGAGAGCTGACCTGATCTTACCTTAAAATGATGCTCCAACAGGAGAAACTACACTATACCAGGATGAGAAGATGATGACATCAGAGGTAGACACCTTGCCCAAGATGCTGGACCCGATTCGTATGATTATTTATAATATTTTCTTTACTTCTTAGACCTTTGCATATAAATCAAATGCTTTTCTATCATAGGCCTGATCCTATGGTAGTTTTAGAAATCAATCCAATTGTTGGGTTTGTTGCCAATTACCTATGTCTAGTTCTGGGTTACCTTGGTAAATTTCTCTCTTACAAGACTCTGGTTGGCCCTGAAAAATTTACTTAAAAAAATTTATAGTCATATTCAGGTCACTGTGATATTACTAGATGAGATCCCCTCACCAGACCAATTAATAATACCTGCTCTGACTCTGGCCATAAATTTGAGCTTTTTTTCTATTACTCAAGCTCAATCACAGCAACAAGAAAAGTTTTAACAAAGGAGGAAAAATTACCCACAATTATGAGATGGATTTATGTAGATAATACCAGGCTATGGTAATTTAAGTTTAAAGTCTCCTCTGTGTTGGAAACAATTAAACAATACTAAGGCTAATCAGTCTAGTAATACTAGAAAACTGGGCTATGTACCTTATAGATGGTGGTGTCAATATATAATGTCCCTGAAAGATAAAGATTCTACAGAGTAGACTAAGTCAGATGACCTGAGATATACTGGGCTACATTTAATGAAAGCTCTTAAGTCTTACTTGTGACTTTACTAATACTGCTGGCTATATTATTTGTATTTCACCTGTTTTACAAAATTGCTGTTTCTTACACTGCCAAATGTGTGTCTGAGGCCTCTAATAAAATAATATATAGTCCCATATGAGATCGATGATGGTAATAGTGTAACTCTAGATAGGGGAAGAAGCAACAAGAGGAAATATTTTCCTGGACCACGAGGCTAGTAAGACAGGTAGTCCAGAGAATTTTGGATACTGTTTTATGGCCTAGTCCAGTAACAGCACATTGAGTGGCCTATCAACAAAATCTTTGCCAAACCTGAGAATGGACATTCTCAGCACCATGGGATAAAATGGTCATGAAATGCCCCCCTCAAAATCATGGTCAAGTTTATGAGCAAAAAGGGGCTCTGCCAATTGAAAACTGACACTTGCCATCTGCATCTACAAAGCTTAAACCATGGCCACTGCAATTGCTGACTTTCAACGCCCCTGAAAGGAGTTCAAGGTGAAAATCAGGAATGAGGCACGCTGTGCTCTGGAAAAAACCGGCAGAACAGGCCTTCAGATAGTTAGATCTTTTCAGGAGACAATTTTATGAGTTCCATTTCTTGCATCTTCTCATACCTAGAGAAACACTGACGTCATTAATGGTGACATCTGCTCTGGCTATTAAGGAAAATTTTACAATTAAAAGTCAAAATAGAGTAGCTATGGTTCAGACATCCTGGGAAATAACTAGGTAATACTATGGGTGTAATATCAGATTAGACCTTGTATTGCTAAACACTTGAGTTTTCTGAGTCATGTTAGGCTTAGATGCCACCATTCTCAAAACAATGTCTGCTGGAACCTAGTAACTGCAACCTTACTTTATATAAAACTAGGCAACTGGCTACCTGGCTACAAGTCTCCCCAAAGTACCAGGTCCAGACTGGGTTTCGGGCCTATTCTTCTAAAAAAAAAAAAAAAAAAAGAGGTTTATTTTGTTTATTCAAATTCCAGTTTTCCCTCCTCCAGCTACTTCTAATTGGGTCTGTTACAACAAAATGGCAGACCAAGAGATTGAGATTTTAAACATACAAGGCTCAGATCTAGGACTTGGAACTCAGGAATACTTCCAATTCAGTGTCTATTCTCCAAGCTGAGGCAGTCCTATGCCCCATTTTGACAGGAAGTCATCACAATCATAGTTGCCCTGTTCCCTAAATTGAAACTGAGCAGGACTCTGTGGGGCTCTGGAGTACAGATCTGTTGTGTGTTCTCCATTTCGTATCTGTAGGATATAGGCTTCATTCAGCCTCCTTCACCTTCCCTGAGTTCCAAAGGGTTGATTCAAATAATTGGTAATCAGGGAAGAGAGGGGATACAGAAACAGAGGAGAAATAAACAAATGGTGGTACAGCCTTGAGACAGGGTCCTGGTTCCTACTCAAAGAAATATGCGTACAATGTCTTTGAGTTCTACAGAACTGGAGCCCCTACCCAGGTGGAGGATGGTAACTTCAGACTAAACACAAGATTCCTGGAGCACAGCTCTGTTGCTTCACCACCAACCAATCAAAAAAACAAACAAACAAAAAGTCACAAACCCTGCAGGCCTCACCCCAAATGTTGCCTCCTGTTTTTGGGGACCAATGATGACCATCCTGTTAGGTCTCCTGTTTGGTCCCTTTCTATTTCATCTCTGAGAGGAGTCAACAGTTTCAAAATAAATTGCTGTTATTACAAGGGTGAATTTTGGTTTCAGGAAAAAAACAAAAAAACAAAAAACATACCTTCACGCCCATGCACAACAGGAAGAAGTTACAGAATAAAGAGACCTCCGCCCCAATTCCCAAAAAGTATCTTGAGTATGAAACCTCTCAGGGGGTAGTTGTTAGGGAAAGCACACTGATTGAAACTGCCCACCCTGGCCAGGAACCACAGTAACCATTTGCATGAGTTGTTTTGTGACAGGAGGTCCTGGTAAGGAAAAGGGAACTAATAAACCTCCACCAACCAGAAGAGTTTGGGAAAGGTCAAAAGGAGACACCACCCATCCGACCACCTCCCAGAATCCTTCTCTCTGGCATCCATCTTGGCTGAACAAGGTGTGCACCAAGAGGAAGGGCTCTGAGTCAGAATGATTGGCTAAGGACAACTGGGAAGCTAATCCCATCACCATAAAACCCAAGAGTGCAAGCCATGTGGCAGAGCTGTTCACCTGGGTTCCCTTATCCTACTGCTGTCCACCCAGATGCCCTTTCCCAATAATATCTCTCTCTTTGTCAGCACAGGTGTCTCCTCAGACAATTCATTTCCAAGTGTTAGACAAGAGCCCAGTTTCAGGCCATGGAAGGGGTCCCCCTTTCTGAAAGAGAAAGACATCTAGTGTTCATAGATTAGAGACTTTATATTGGTTAGATAAACATACAACTCAAAGTGATGGATTCCATACATTCTCAATCAATATTTAAAATACTTTTTTGCAGAAATAGAAAAATATACCATGGTATGATAAGGAAACTCATCACACCCCAAATAACCAAAACAATACTGAAAAAAAAAAAAAAGTTGTAGGTCTCACACTTCCTGATTTCAAAATTATTGGGACGATATAGTAATCAAATTAGTCTGATACTGGCATAAAAATAGACAAGTAGATCAATAGAATTGAATAGAATCTAGAAATAAACCACTGTATATATAGACAAATATGTTTCACCACTTACTGGGGATAGGACAATATTTACAACAATAGTGCTTGTGAAAATGGATAATCATATGCAAAATAATAAACCTTGATCTTTACCTTATCAGTTCAGTTCAGTCATTCAGTCATGTCCTACTCTTTGCAACCCCATGGACTGCAGCCAGTCAGGCCTCCCTGTCCATCATCAACTCCCGGAGTTTACTCAAATTCATGTCCATTGAGTCGGTGATGCCATCCAACCATCTCATTCTCTGTCGTCCCCTTCTCCTCCCACCTGCAATCTTTCCTAGCATCAGGGTCTTTGCCAATGAGTCAGTTCTTAGAATCAGATAGCCAACGTATTGGAGTTTCAGCTTCAGCATCAGTCCTTCCAATGAATAGTCAGGACTGATTTCCTTTATGATGGACTGGTTGGATCTCCTTGTAGAGACTCAAGAGTCTTCTCCAACAATATAGTTCAAAAGCATCAATTATTTGGCACTCAGCTTTCTTTATAGTCCAACTCTCACATCTATACATGACCACTGGAAAAACCATAGCTTTGACTAGACAGACCTTTGTTGGCAAAGTAATGTTTTTGCTTTTTAATATGCTGTCTAGTTTGGTCACAACCTTTCTTCCAAGGAGCACGAGTCTTTGAATTTCATAGCTTCAGTCACCATCTGCAGTGATTTTGGAGTCCCCCAAAATAAAATCAGCCACTGTTTCCACATCTATTTGCCATGAAGTGATGGGACCAGATGCCATGATCTTAGTTTTCTGAATGTTGAGTTTTAAGCCAAATTTTTCACTCTCCTCTTTCACTGTTGTCAGGATGCTCTTTAGTTCTTTGCTTTCTGCCATACCTGTGGTGTCATCTGCATATCTGAGGCTACCGATATTTCTCCTGGCAATCTTAATCACAGCTTTTGCTTCATCTAGCCCAGCAGTTCTCATGATGTACTCTGCATATAAGTTAAATAAGCAGGGAGACAATATACAGCCTTGACATACTCCTTTCCCTATTTGGAACCAGTCCGTTGTTGCATTTCCAGTACTAACTGTTTCCTCTTGACCTGCATACAGATTTTTCAGGAGGCAGGTCAAGATGGTCCGGTATTCCCATCTCCTGAAGAATTTTCCACAGTTAGTGTGATCCACACAGTCAAAAGCTTTGGTGTAGTCAATAAAACAGAAGTAGATGCTTTTTCTGGAACTCTTTTGTTTTTTTGATGATCCAACAGATTTTGGCAATTTCATCTCTGGTTCCTCTGCCTATTCTAAATCCAGCTTGAACATCTTGGAGTTTATGGTTCATGTACTGCTGAGGCCTGGCTTGGAGAATTTTGAGTATTACTTTGCTAGCATGTGAGATGAGTGCAATTGTAGGGTAGTTTTAGCATTCTTTGGCATTGCCTTTCTTTGTGGTTGGAATGAAAACTGAACCTTTCCAGTCCAGTGGCCACTGCTGAGTTTTCCAAATTTGTTGGCATATTGAGTGCATCAATATGCACTTCACAGCATCATTTTTTAGGATTTTAAAAAGCTCAACTGGAATTCCATCACCCCACTAGGTTTATTCGTAATGATGCTTCTGAAGGCCCACTTGACTTTACATTCCAGAATGTCTGGCTCTAGGTGAGTGATCACACCATCGTGGTTATCTCGGTCATGATCTTTTTTGTATATGTTTTCCGTATATTCTTGCTACCTTTTCTTAATATCTTCTGATTCTGTCAGATCCATATAATTTCTGTCCTTTATTGTGGCCATCTTTGCATGAAAAGTTCCCTTGGTATCTCTAATTTTCTTGAAGAGATCTCTAGTCTTTCCCATTCTATTGTTTTCCTCTATTTGCATTGATCACTGAGGAGGGCTTTCGTATCTCTCCTTGCTATTCTTTGGAACTCTGCATTCAAATGGGTGCATCTTTCTTTTTCTCCTGTGTCTTTCACTTCTCTTCTTTTCATAGCTATTTGTAAGGCCTTCTTAGATAACCATTTTGCCTTTTTGCATTTCTTTTTCTTGGGGGGTCTTGATCACTGCCTCTTGTATAATGTCATGAACCTCTGTCCATAGTTCTTCAGGCACTCTGTCTATCAGATCTATTCCCTTGAATCTATTTCTCACTTCCACTGTATAATCATAAGGGATTTGATTTAGGTCATACCTGAATGTTCTGGTGGTTTGATTTAGGTCATACCTGAATGTTCTAGTGGTTTTCCCTACTTTTTCCATTTAAGTCTGAATTTGGCGATAAATTTATACTACATACAAAAATTAACTCAAATTGGTCACAAACTTAAATGTAAGATTTAAACTTATAAAACACTTAGAAGAAAACACAGTGAGTATGCTTTATGAAGTTGGATATGATGATGATTTATTGAAAATGACAACCAAAGCACAGGCAACAAAAGAAAAAAATAGACTTCATCAAAATTAAAAATATATGCATCAAAGAATATTATCAAGTAAAAATGGCAGTCCACGGAATGGTAGACAGTATTTGCAAATCATGTATCTGACAAATGCTCAGTATGTAGAATACATGAAGAACTCCCATAGCTGAAAAACAACAAAATCATCTGATTTGAAATGGACAAATGACTTGAACAGATGTTTCTGCATTAAGATATACAAACAGCCAGTAAGTATGTGAAAAGGTGTGCAATATCATTAAATTTAGGGAAATGGAAAGTAAAATCACAATAAAATAATACTATTAGGATAAGTACTTAAAAATTTGGAAGTCAACACATTTTGGAGAGAATGTGAGGAAATCAGAATCTTTCTGCATTGTTAATAGTATTGTGAAGTAATGTAGCCTCTGTGGCAAATAGTACAGCATTTCTTCAAAAAAATATAACCATAGAATTACCATATTTTCTAGGAATTCAAGTTCTGAGAAAAGAACCAACAGAATTGAAGGCAAGAAGCTGAACAGATATAGATACACCCATGTCCATAACATCATTATTATTCACAACAGTCAAAAGGCAGAAGTAACCCAAGACTGAACCATTGATCATGCATACAATTTACCATAATTCTTTATTTCTCCATTTCATAAATACACATTTTTAAAAAGCCAGTGTGATTCCATAGTAAGGGTTAAAATATAACTATCTGTTACAATTAATTCTAAATTTGATTATGCAATCCTTTGGTTATAAAACATGCAAGCCAAAACAATAACAAAGAGATAAATGGAGAAACATACAGAGAAAGAAGTGGAAATTAGGAACCATTGGATTGCATTGATTGACATGACCAATCAAAATGAAAGCATGATTGTCCATATATATATTAAGAAAAACAAGAAGACATTGTAAATGCCTTGTTTTGAATCAAAGTACCTTATCTTCCTCTATATAGACTTACCTTCCTTTTATTTTACTTTTAAGACAATATTTAAACATAATTTTTCAATAGTTTCTTGCCTAGGACATTGTGCTCAAGGTTAAACCTCTGTGTTAAAACCTTTATTAACAGCAGTGATTACTTCCATCTTAGGTGATAGAATTAATATTGAGTTCAACATATTGAGTTCCATAATTAGTCTTCATAATAGTGAAATAAATGAAGTCAACTAACGGTACTCTTCTAATATTGACTTAAATAAAATTGAGTGCTTTGGTTTCCAAAAGAAAAAAAAAAAAATAGAACTATCTCCTATGTTGAGCAGTCATAGCTAAATTCATTTACATTGGTAAATGGTTAAAAATGAGCACTCCTGCAAAAAATTATGTAGGACCCCATTGTACTATTGTTCTTACATACCATTAAACAGCACTTTGTAACTGTGGTTATATATATTTCAAAATTCTGTAATGTTATAGGATTTTTCAATACTGAAACATTTATATTATACTATTAACTCAGAAGGTATAGCATTAATTTGAATTAAAATTATAGGGAGAATTAATTAATTTATTAATTAATAAAAATATACACTTCTTTGGAATTTCAAGACATTTAGTAGAAAAAGCACAGATTGTAAGTAAATTAATCAAAAGATATATAGACAGGTAAATAAATATATTCTAGGAAATTAATGTTAACTATTTTAAGTAAATTTCCTAAATGTCACATCTTTTTGCATTTCTTCAAAAACACTATTTAGCTTAAATGTTTTTCCATTTCATTTAAATTTTATTTAATTACTACTACAGATCTACAGCTCAATAAAATTATAGCTTTGAAAACAATGATTAACTTTTTTATGGATAATTACTGTAATTATGGGGAGCATTAACCACTTCAATTAAAAATATTTTTAGAATAAAATTACTATATATCAGTACATTTTTAAAGACAAAGCTGAATCTAAATTCTTATATTGATGGCAGTTTTTAAATAAATTGAACACTAAACTTTACATTTCACCAGTTTTTACAGTATTTTTTTTTTTTCCTGTTCTGAGATGCAATGTAGAATACCCATTGCTTTTAGTTGTCCTGTCTTATTAGTCCCCTCCAGCCTGTGAGTTTCTCGCATTTTCCTTGTTTTTCATGATCTTGATACTTTTGATGAGTGATGATCAGATATTTTGTAGTACATTCCTCAAGTTGTTTTTCTTAATGTTTTCCTCCTGACTGCAGAGTAATTAGGCGTTTTCCAAAGAATTCCACAGAGGCAAAGTGACATTCTTTTCCCATCACTGTAGGACTTATGGGATATCCATATGACATGGCTAGTGAGGTTCAGCTTGATCACTTGGTTAAAAAAGTGTTTGCCAGATCTTTCCAGGTTTCCTTTATAATCATTATTTTCTCTTTATAAACTCTCATGATTTGGAAGTGAGTCACTAAATCTCGACTACACATTAAAGGGGGAAATATTAAGCTCCATATGGAGAAGGATTACCTACTGTATTATTTGGGATTTACCTGTGAGAACTGTTTCCTCCTTGTTGTTTGTTTATTCAATTACTTATATCAATGTATATTCATTATGTCAGTTCAGTTCAGTTCAGTCACTCAGTCGTGTCCGACTCTTTGCGACCCCATGAATTGCAGCACACCAGGCCTCCCTGTCCATCACCAACTCCCGGAGTTCACTAAAACTCACATCCATCGAGTCAGTGATGCCATCCAGCCATTTCATCCGCTGTTGTCCCCTTCTCCTCCTGCCCCCAATCCCTCCCAGCATCAGAGTCTTTTCCAATGAGTCAGCTCTTCACATGAGGTGGCCAAAGTATTGGAGTTTCAGCTTTAGCAACAGTCCTTCCAAAGAACACCCAGGACTGATCTTTAGAATGAACTGGTTGGATGTGCTTGCAGCCCAAGGGACTCTCAAGAATCTTCTCCAACACCACAATTCAAAAGCATCAATTCTTTGGTGCTCAGCTTTCTTCATAGTCCAACTCTCATATCCATACACGACTACTGGAAAAACCATATATACTTGAGATTAAAATGGAAGAATATGTTATTTAATTGTCCCAGACTTGGGACATCGGGAGCTATTTCAGTTTGTGTCTTATGTCTTTGTTGTTATTGCTCAGTTGTTGTGTCCAACTCTGCAATCCAATGGAATGCAGCACACCAGACTTCCCTGTCTTTCACTATGTCTTGGAGTTTGCTCAAATTTATGTTGGTAATGCCACCCAACTATCTCATCCTCTGTTGTCCCCTTCTTTTCTTGCCTTCAATCTTTCCCAGCATCAAGGTCTTTTGCAAAGAGATGGCTTTTCTTATCAGATGGCCAAAGTATTGGAGTTTCAGCTTCAACATCAGTCCTTCCAATGAATATTCAGGGCTGATTTCTTTTAGGACTGACATATTTGATATCCTTGCAGTCCAAGGGACTCTCAAGAGTCTTGTACAATACCACAGTTCAAATTCTTTGGTACTCAGCCTTCTTTATGGTCCAACTTTCACATCTATACTTGACTACTGCAAAAACCATAGCTTTGACTATATGCTATGCTAAGTCACTTCAGTCGTGTCCGACTCTGTGTGACCCCATAGACGGCAGCCACCAGGCTCCCCCATCCCTGGGATTCTCCAGGCAAGAACACTGGAGGGGGTTGCCATTTCCTTCTCCAATAGCTTTGACTATATAGACCTTTGTTAAAGTCATGTCTCTGATTTTTAATATGCTGCTAGGTTGGTCATGGCTTTTCTTCCAAGGAGCAAGTATCATTTAATTTTATGGCTGGTGTCAGTGTCTGCAATGATTTTGGAGTCCAAAAGCACAAAATCTTCACGGTTTCCAATGTTTCCCCATCCATTTGCCATGAAGTGATGGGACTGGATGCCATTATCTTAAGTTTTTTGAATGTTGAGTTTTAAGCCAACTTTTTTATTTTCTTATATCTTTCACATCCTCATCCTTTTGCTTTTTGAGTAGTTCCTTATATTTTAGTACTGCAAGATGCCACAGATCTATCACATGTTTGCCCTGTCCCTGCTGTAGAACCAGCCATTTCTTATAGAAGCCTTGGTTCTATTAATTGGGGAATAGTATTTAGTATCAAGATCTGGGAGAAGCATATGCTGCCTGTTTTTACTGAAATGTCATTAAATTTAAGCCCTTTCAACAGAGTTATGAACACATTTATGTAAAATGTGCCTTGTATATATGCAGATCTATAACTGTTTCTGCATTTATTCACATGTATTTATATTAAACTCAACATAATTCATATTGTCTTCAATTTATCCTTACAGTTTATTCTAAGCTTCCTCTTCTTGCTTATCTGCAACTTCTATGCCAATAGTGAGAAGCGTTATTTCATCATAAACTATATTTTTACATATTCATTCAGCCAAGTATACATTTGAAAGCAGTTTCAGAATGCTAAAACTGTGTGCCTATAAGAAGCTAACTTACCAACTTGAGCACAGTCTTTATTATGTACAATTCATTTCATCCTTAGCTTTACAGATTCTAGTCAAAATGTTATTTTCCAATAATACTTAGGCTAGTTCCTTTTTTTCCCCTCTTGAAGATATTCAATGTGGTTATGTCATGGGTTTTTAATACAGTTAGATTTGTCTTCACTGTGATATAATTCCCATAATCATACACTTTGTTGAAGAGTACAACTAGACAATTTTAATATATTCACAAGGTTGTGCAACCACTGCTACTAATGCAGAACATTTTCATTATGACTTAAAAAAAGCCCATAGCAGCAGTCATTCCACAGTCTTCCCCACATACAGCCACTGGCAATCATACACTCACTTTATGTGCCTAAGGGTTTGCTTATTTCAAACATTTATTATAAATGAAATAACATAATATGTAAATTCCCTCTGGTCTAGCTTCTTTCATTGAACATATTTTCAAAATATCTGCATTTTGGAAAATGTATCAGTACTATGTTGACTATTTATGACAATAAAATTTCAATGTATGGATAGATTGCATTTTGTTTATCCATTAGTCACTCATAGACTTTTTTTTTTTCGTACTTTTAGGCTGTTTTGTATAATGATATTAAGAATATTGGTAAGCAACTTTTTTTGTGTCAACATATGTTTCCAGTGCCCTTGACTATTTATGTAGAGCAGAATTGCTAGGAGGAAGTATAAAATAGTTCCAACTTCTCCATACCATTATGAACATTCATGGTGTTAAGCAGCTGAATCAAAGGACCAGAGTGAAGCTTTTTGGGATGATAGACCCTTCTTTATTTGGAATGTGGTAGGGGTTACAGAATAAATGTATGTATTTATCAATACTTACAAAATTTTACTCTAAAAGGGCTAAAATATTTTATGTAAATTATATACTAATAAATAATATAAACTTTTAAAAATATTAATTGAAAAGACATGATAATTCTGGAACACAGAGGTATCACTGGGACAAGATCTGATATAATTAGATATCCAAGGTTGGATAAGTTTATTCACATTTCATGATAGATATAAATTTAAAAACTGATAATTTTATTTAAAATTTATGGATAACTATCAAAAGTTCTCTAAATATTTACATTTGCTTAATCTAAGTTTATCCAATGTTACATAAAACAAATTGAGCAAATATCTGTATGAGTATAATTAACAGTGTTCATCACATTTATCATCGCATTTCCAAAGATATAATATATAGCTTACTTTATCATTTTATGCATTATAAAACTAGTTTTCTCTTTGGACTAAGCATAAGACACTTCTAGATTTACATGCATAACACCCAGAAGAAAAGGAAAGTTCTCTGGAGGTTGTGACATAAATATTATGGACTTATTTTCAGAAAAATGTGAAAAAATTTTTTTGTGAATAGTATGTTAAGAATATAGAATGGGCATCAACAGGGCTGAAAATGTGCTTCCCTGTGTGCTTTCTTGCAAGTGTGTGTGTGTGTGTGTGTGTGTGTGTGTGAAAGAGATAGAGATCACATTTAAAATGCTTCTTTGAGAACAAAACGACAGGAGTACAAAAGGGCAGTTATTAATATTTAATGTATAATCTAAATCTAGGCACATCCCTTCCTGTAGAACTGCCAGACAGGAAAAGTTTTAATACTCTTAAACTGGTCTTCTTCCTTTATTGTTTTAAAAAATAAATATATTGAAAGTCTTCTATGACAGACTCAGCACTAGTTATATGGTGTTATGATGAATAAATCAAGCCCTTGCCATAGGAGCATTTACAGTACATCGAAAGAGAAAAGCTTGTTATCAGATGAACTCACTAAAACTCATGAGTGCAATGAAAATGGCAAAGGTGAAACTGGAGAAGGCAGAATAATCATGTTGCATCCATTCTTTCATTGAATTATCTCTTCATTTTCCATATTCTATTCATTTTAATATTATTCTTGACACTGCATGCTGGTGACTACACGAGTTCAGAGACTGTTTAGCTGCATAAAAGTATGCATCAAGAAACTCATAGTTAAGTACACTAACTTCTATTCAATTATGGATATACTATATTTACATATAAGTCAACTCCTCTGAATACAATTTTACTCTTAGGGAGATATCTAGCTGGATGATGATAACCTTTTTCTTGATATGGGACTACTCCCTACAACCTTTTGAAGAAGACTAAAAAGGAAAAGTAAGAAAAACACATTAGGAACAGAGTATTATTAGCTGTTTCTTGAATAAATAAATGTATACAAGTGATCCTATTTACTGATTAAATGCTTTTGCAAAAAAAAGAAAAAAAAAAAAAAAGATGTGTGATTCACTGAATAGATATTGAAAACTACTGAATGTTAGAGGACATCCCTCCAGGTGATCTGATTTCAGTCCCCCTTTGCCTTTGATCAACTTCATAACTCTTTAGAGGTAAGGTAATCGATAACCAAGTCAATGATTCCACTTGGAACTACAGAGGTTCCAATTCTGTCATGTTCAGTAGAATTTCAACTAATAAACTGCCCCTCCACTAAAGAAAATAATATTTTGTCTTTATTTGAATAATCATTTCAACGTTATTGATCTGTATATGTGATTCTTCTTTGTATTCCTTTTTGAATCAGTTACATCATCAGTTACATTGCTTCAAGAGTTAACAAAATCTCTAACTCAGTTTCAATTTTAGATCAGTATGAAAGTCATGATTGTACTTATTTTTCAAAAAATACCTTTTAGCACTATTAATAACACTCTGTCTAAGTGCCTATTTTTTCTTGAAAATCTCAAGTGAGCTGGATACTTAGGACAGATTCACTAAAAGCAGAGTCTTAGGGGTTAAGATGTGCCTGAATTTGGGAGTAATATTTTGAGCGAGCTCTTCAGGAAAGAAAAGGAAAAATAAATAAATAAATGAAGCAGTGTAGGGAAGGGAAAGAGAAAACCAAACAAGATTGTCTTTTATTTTAGGTTAGGGGTGGGGCTTTTAAACCCACATATTGTTAATCATGGACAGAAGGACATTCCCTGAGGGAGGGACAATGTTGTAAGTTTCCTAGTGAGGTGGCTCCCATTAGTCAATTAGGGTAATTCTCTGGAGAAGGCAATGGCACCCCACTCCAGTACTCTTGCCTGGAAAATCCCATGGCCGGAGGAGCCTGGTAGGCTGCAGTCCATGGGGTCGCTAAGAGTCAGACATGACTGAGCGACTTCACTTTCACTTTTCACTTTCATGCATTGGAGAAGGAAATGGCAACCCACTCCAGTGTTCTTGCCTGGAGAATCCCAGGGACAGGGGAGCCTGGTGGGCTGCCATCTATGAGGTTGCACAGAATCGGATACGACTGAAGCGACTTAGCAGCAGTAGCAGCAGCTGAGATACCTGGCAACTCTGAGCCATTTCCAGACAACCTTCACAATTTCCAGGGCCTGTATCTAACGGGGGTCTAGATTGGACAGTTTTACATCTACCACAGTAATTTTCATCTACTGTGAAGTATGAAAGTCACTCAGTCATGTCCCACTCTTTGTGACCCCATGGACTACTATACAGTCCATGGAATTCTCCAAGCCAGAATACTGGAGTGGGTAACCATTCCCTTCTCCAGCAGATTTTCCCAACCCAGGGATCAAATCCAGGGATCAAACCAAGGTCTCCTGCATTGCAGATGGATTTTTTACCAGCTGAGACACTAGGGAAGCCTTTACATCTACCGCTGCTCATAAAGATGCTTTGTGTCTAGACTCTCATACAGCAAAACCTAGGTACTGTAAACATTTATATTCAGTAAGTTATATTTATTTACCAAATAAGTATTTTGGCAAAGTATTTTGCTAATCCTGTATACAAAGTCAGGGACTTATGCATAAAACTACTTCAGAACTTGAACTTTTTTGAATACCTACCGCCATTCTTCCTGAAAAACCAGAAACAGATTGTTCAGGTCTGAGAGTACATGCGGCTGACCTCAGTACAGAAATGGGCAGAGGAAACTCACAAAAGAAGAAATGCAAATCATCAATTAAAATGTCACTCATATTTAACCTCAACAGCAATAAAAGTATTTCACTAAGATGTGAAGTATTTTTCCCATCTAATATGCTAAAATTTTACTTTCTTGTATTAACGAAGGTGGCAGTTAAGTAAACGGGTTCACTTGAAATTGTGAAGCTTGTACATCAGCATAAACTTTTAGAGCAATTTTTAGAGTAAACAAGAGGATGTTTTTGAAATATCAATTTCACTGGTAAAAACAATCCATAGGAAATAAATCAGAGCTATATAAAACTGAAAGTTATTCTTGGATAGGCAGAGGTTAAAGAAAGATTCTAAGAAATTTTCTGAAAATCTACATCACAAATGTCTACAGAAGCTGCATTCTCTACTCTGTATAAAAGAAGTTCTTTCATGGCAGGGATGAGAGATTTATATGACAAAATTATTAACCCTAAAAAAATGTCCATATATAAAATAATGGAGAGAAAGGAGGGAAGGGAGGAAGGAAGGCACATAGGAAGGAAGAAAGGGAAATCATGTACATTCATAGATGTAGGACTATAGAAGTCAAGTTCTTCTTGAGTAAATAGACTCAAGATAATAAAAAATCTAAACTAAAAATTCAGTCTTGGTTCCACTTCCTTAATTTTTTATTTTTGTTCCTGCTGTTAATAACAAAACAGTACATATGATAAGATATTTTCAGGTCCCTTCAGCCTGTATTAATACTACTTAATGTAGCTCTTTAGAAACCTATACATCTAATTGTACAGGATATACAACTGAAAAACCCAAGTTAGATTGGTTCTTATTTCTTTCACCAGCTAGAATTACATTTAGTTTCCTTGGTCAAATGAATTGTAATACCAGGCTGTAATATGAGCAGCACATGAAATGTATTTAAAATATCAACTGTCAGCTCTAAATTTTTGGCTACTTTAAACATTTAATAATAATCTTTTCATCATAATGTCAATTTCTTGTCCCTGCAGAAAAATACCCAAAGAGGTACAAACAAAGGAATATTTCATCAGAAGCTACAGCATGGCTGGTCTTACATGTGTCAAAAAATGACATTCAAATTTTAATTATTCCAAGCCCAAGTCTCGAGTGTATAGACATTCCAAGGCTTCAAAGATCCTAAGCAGAGAACAGGACCTGCACAACAACTGAATGTCCATTTTTTCTGTTCTAATCACTTAAAAGCCTTTAAAACCTTGTCTTTTCCCTCAGGCCCCAAGGGCTTGAACCCTCAGTAGCTCTGAGAAATAACTCAAGACTCAATAACTTTTGTCAGAACCTTCTAGTTCAAGTGTAGTATATACAGTTTCTACTATGTTTCCCTGTATTCACATAGCACTAGTTATCCTAATCAGGAATTGCAGGTCAGATAAATCCTACTTTTCTCTTTAGGAATTATTCTAATCCCAAATTGTTTAGTCAATCACTCCTATCCCAGTCCTCCGCTAATTAAACTTCCCTCATTCCACAAAATGAAAGGAATTCAAGATACATATTTGTTTCTTCATAGGACACTGTCAAAGCAAGTCTTAAAAATGTAACAGCATTAATATTTTGGATTCTCTTCAATCACTGATTTCCCAGGTGGCTCAGATGGTAAAATATCTGCCTTACAATGTGGGAGACCTGGGTTCAATCCCTGGGTCAGGAAGATCCTCTGGAGAAAGAAATGGTAACCCACTCTACTAGAAAAACAACTTTTTTTTTTTTTTTCTGGAAAATCCCACAGACGGAGGACGTGGTAGGTTACAGTCCATGGGGTCACAAAGAATTGGACACGACTGAGCGACTTCACTTTCACTTTTCAATCATTAATGTGGAAGTTTCCTC
The DNA here is from genome assembly GCF_055505025.1 of Bos grunniens. Taxonomy (NCBI): domain Eukaryota; kingdom Metazoa; phylum Chordata; class Mammalia; order Artiodactyla; family Bovidae; genus Bos; species Bos grunniens. The sequence continues at coordinate 140,194,219 of NC_141165.1, forward strand.
TATGTAGAATGTATTATAAAAGAATTCCAGAACTTAAAAAAAAAATCTCTTTAATTATGAGCCACTGGTTTCTCTATTAAAAAAAAAAAAAATCAGGGCAATAGGAACAGTAATGCAAGTCAGGTTCATAACCTACCATTTTTGTATCTTTCTTCCTACTGTTATATGTGACAGAAATAAACTAAAGCCAGATCTATTGTACATAATCATAATTTTATCTATTTGAATATCTTTAAACAACCTCACAGAGGGGTCATGCTCTCTAACAAAGCCTAATCTCCACAAAAAAATACCTATGAGCACTGGAAAAATACTCAGGCATTTTCACTCCCTTTCAAATAGAGAAAAAACCAGTTTTTTGAAAGTCTAATAATAATTAAATGGAGATCTAAAGGACCAGTTTGCTATAGGCTTTTTAAAAAGGCAAATTCATTGTGCTGAACTGAACTTATAATTGTTCATGGAATCTGTATTCTAAAACAGTGGGATAAAATTGGAATTCTCCTCTTTTCAAAATATTTGAATGCACCTACATGTGCACAGTGAATTGGAGAAACCTGGGTGTTATATGGAATAACTTTTACCACTTTCTGAAATGTTTGAATATAGAGGCAAATGGTACTTAAAAATGGAATTATTTTTTGCTCTAATTCAGTGTTCCTATTTTAATTTTTAAGCTCAAATTATAGATGGTTCAGCAACTATGACTAAGTGTAGATACACCAAATAGGCAGATCATCTGACTCCTTTAGTTAAAACAGTGATGGGTAATTCATGTCTTCAGTGTCACAGATCCTTGCTCATGTGTTATTTTTATAGAAACTGTGAAGTTTCAGTTCTATTTACTCCAAAATGGTTAAATAAACACAACTCTGAGAAAGCATCTAAATATATTTATAAATACTTTGTTATGGCATCCTATTAGATAATTTCATTACTTTTTTCAGAAATTTCATTATTTTTATGTATAAATTAAAAATTGAAGATGTCAAAATTATTGAAGAAAAATATAAAAATAAAATATCTTCCATAATTTTCTGCTTTAAACACTTATTTAATATGTTTTTACATCAAAAACAACCCTCTTTCTTGTCTGCAAGTGTGATGGTTAACTTTCTATATTAACCTGATTGCACTGAAGGATGCCTAGGCTGCTTTTAAACCATTATATCTGCATGTGTCTGTGAGGGTGTTTGTTTAAGAGATTAACATATATGTCTATAGACTGAGCAATGAAAGATGGTACTAACCAGTACAGACAGGCGTCATCCAATCTGTCTAGGGTCTGAATAGAACAAAAACTGGAAGACAGGCAAATCTACCCTCTCAGCTGGAGCATAGACATCTGTCTTCTCCTGCCCTCCACATTCATGCTTCTGGGTCTCAGGCCTTCAGGCTCGGACTCAATTATATCATGTGCTTACCTGGGTCTCTACATGGAGTTTTCTCCCCAGGACCTCATGATCTAATTTCTGTAATAAATCTCTCTCTCCATATGAATTAACTATGCTAATCGGATAGGTTGGGCTATATTTAACATTTGATACAGCTATAAGTGCTAGTGAGGCTTCAGCTTCCCATATCATCCTCACTTGTTTTTCTCCCGTTTCCTTCTGAGTACTCATTCATTTCTAGTGTGAGATTTGTAGATTTAATGAACCAAGAGTTTATATTTGACCCCATCATTTCAATGCGCAAAGATCTATCCCACTTTTGCAGCTGCAATATGACTTACACACTCAAAAATGTTTATAGCATGCCCTGTTTTTTTGTGTCCTTTACCTGCAATTTTTCTTCCATCACTCAAAGCAGAATCACTTCTCTCAAATTAGGTTTTTATTACTCAGACGCATTCCCATGAATAAAACTGGACTATAAATAGAAAAACATATAAAATATACATATTCACTATGCTGGTCCCCTCACGTGAATAATTCTTTATAAGATGATACACAATTATTCCCTGGTGGCTCAGACAGTAAAGAATTTGCCTGCATTTTGGGGGACCAGGGTTCGACCCCTGGGTTGGGAAGATCCCCTGGAGAAGGGCATGGCAACCCACTCCAGTATCCTTGCCTGGAGAATCCCCATGAAAAGAGAAGCCTGGAGGGCTGCAGTCCATGGGGTCAAAAAGAGTCGGACACAACTGTGACTATGCACATACACACATAAGATGATACAGTGTTAATTAGATGAGAAAAAAAAAAGAATATGAGTTATACTATAGTTGTTTTGGTTCTTTTGGTATGAAATTCAAGCGCATACCTTATGTTCATTTCCTCTTAAAAAAAAATACCCTGCGATAAACTAACTAAATTCTAGATTCAAACATAGGTTTTTATGTTTTGTAACATCCTGTTTCCACCCAAACCTCTGCTGCTGCTGCTAAGTCGCTTCAGTCGTGTCTGACTCTGTGCGACCCCATAGACGGCAGCCCACCAGGCCCCGCTGTCCCTGGGATTCTCCAGGCAAGAACACTGGAGTGGGTTGCCATTTCCTTCTCCAATGCATGAAAGTGAAAAGTAAAAGTGAAGTTGCTCAGTCGTGTCCGACTCTTAGCGACCCCATGGACTGCAGCCTACCAGGCTCCTCTGTCCATGGGATTTTCCAGGCAGGAGTACTGGAGTGGTTGCCTTCTCCCCCCAAACCTCTGAGGAGACAGTAAAGAGACACGAAAAGTCAAACACACTAAGGATTCATACGTATTTATGTCAGTGTTACATATGGTAACGTTTGTCCCATAGCAGATGTTTTACTGAGGAAAACAATGACCCAAAAGGAGAAAGGTTTCTGGATTAGGCACTGAGCTGGGAGTTCCAGGGTTGAGTTGCGTCTGCTATTAGCCCACTACACAACCAGCAGTTGTCCATGACTGATTCCCTCTAAAAGTGTGTGTTCAAGGGTTAAGTGCTCAAGGGACTTGGGGGTTGTTAAGGAAAACTGTATGACAAGAGGCAGTAACTCACAGTAAGCTTTATGGGGCAGTGCTTAGACAGGATTGCATGAGAGAGGAAATCCCTGAGATCATGAGACCACAGAAAGACTTAAAGGGTGGGGGCTGCAGACCAGAAGGAGAGACAGGTAGGGGGAACTCTCAAGGAAGAAGGGGCTCAGAAAGGGTGCTTACAGGCCTAGCTGCTCAGCAAAGCATGGTAGAAAGTCTGGGTCAGAGAGCTGCAGAGGGTCACAGGAGCCTGGGGCCTTAGAACGACAAAGCCCTATCATATCAATAGACAGCACATGCAAACTGAAGTTTTATAGCTATGCCAAACAGGTAGGCTCTAAAAGCCTAAAATTTTGCTTGCGGGCGCTATTTTTGAAATAATTGTATGTGTAAATTTTGAGTTTGGCGCTGGTGGGCTTTCAAAGTAATGTGAATTAGCTTGCTGTGAATAAATAAACAGCCTAGGGACCATTACACAGAGGCCATCTTTAGCTCATTTGTATAACAAAGTGGAGTAATCATTCTTGCCACATACCTGCCACATGAGTGCTGAGGGATTAATGAAATAATATTTGTAAACCCTTTTGGGGTTCTTGTCAATGAAGTACTTTATTAATACAAAACACACTATTATGGTAAGAAGCCTTTTCCCAAAGTAGCTTACATACCATCACTCCTGGCATATTCATTGGAACTGAAAGGGCTGTTCATGGAAATTATAAACATTAAAATGATTCCTCCAGGTTTTATTGAGAGGTTTTATTTTTTGTATTAAAGTATTTCAAGAATTTTTAAAAATCAATTTAAAGCATGGTTTAAACAAAATTATAAAATGAGCATTTGGGTTTGCATACAAATATTTAAACAGTTTTCCAAGAATTATTTGTATTTAAATAAGACTTGCTATGTATAAACTGAGGAAAACATTATTAACATTATGAAATATAAAAAGAAAATCTTGGGTTTAAAACCATATTTTAATATATATCTAAATCACAGTTTAACATATATCTAAATCTGCATCTATGACCCCTTTAGGGTAATATTTTTTTAGAATAAATGAATTCACTCTGGATATAAGTCATTGTAAATGTCACACTTTAGAACATACATGTGCATGTTTCTGACCAACTTTTCTGTAATTCTCGTGTTTTTTTTTTTTTTTTTTCATAAAACATTGCAGTATTTATTTTAAATCAGAAGAAAATTGTCTCTTCAATTTCTTTGGCTCACTTTTCTCTCTCTGTGTGTATACATACATACATATATGTTTAGTGAGATTAAATGCACAAGTTAAAAGAAATTGTTTTGCATACCATGAGAGCAAATATATCACGGTTAATTAATGTTTTTTTGTATGATTTATTTACATTTATATAGTTAATATAAGCATAGCACAGGTGAATGAAAAGATAGCTGAAATAATCTCATATATTTTCATTGGAAAATTGTATATATTTTTCACTATTAACCTTTTATCAAATAAAGAGCAAACATATAATAAAAATAGCAACTGATGCTTATACTTCCTCTCATTTTTAATATATCTTCTGTTAAATTTGTGGGTTTATGAAAAGAGGAGCAAAGACAAAATCTAGCTGGAGAAAGATAAAATCTACATAATCTGATCCAACTGATCATTGTTAAGGTACTATTTATTAGTTATTTACCCTAAGTGTTAATTTTCTCTCTTCCATTGATCAGTAAACTACCTCTACATTACAATGCTTCAAATTCCTCAGAAACATTAACAGGCAAATGGACACTCTTTATTTTTTTTGAAGTCCTGGCCCTTAATCTATGCTTAATCCCTGGTGATCAGGCCTGAACAGTAATTGACATCAAAACCATCTATTGCAGTAAATACAGCTATTATAATAGGCAATTTAAGAAAAGGAACTTTTAAAAAGAAACTTCAGAGAATATATATTTTTTAAAATTTTCTACCAAGCAAATAAACACATCCACCAATAATTAAAATAATCAGACATTAACAGGATAAAAACATCCCAAATAATTCAATATATTCAATGTAGTGATTAATGATCTACACAATGATGAGAGATGGAATAGTTTTGCCTTTTTATGTGCTTAATACACAAAATTAATTTATAAGGAGTAAAATCTATTTGTGGTCAGCTGCCCCAGTGGAATCTAGGATGAAACAAATGACCAAGCACCAAAAAGAGATTCAAGGTATTCTGAGGTAGTACCCAAAAGATCTTACACAGCCTTGGTAGTTCATTTGGATCCATCTGTGTCCTTATTACCAAGCTGCCCTCTAACACTATGGAGCTTCCAAATTTTGTAAGAATAATATGCTTTCATGTCTTATCTGAAACAGCAGACATGCAAATTCAAAGAATCACATAATTTCCTTCAAGCCGGTGACCAGCCACCATATCTGAAAAGACAAAGTGAGAGAATTTCACTGAGACAATCTGCAGTCCTCAGTGCTACTGCTCTTCCCTAGGCATGATATATTGCCCTTTTATTTCCACAACCCATTCAATATTTTCTTCACTTTTAGCCAGAATTTCTACTGGTCTGGTTGCTTTGACTCCAACCAGTGGAGTCTCCAGACATTCATCCCTGAGAGGTCTGCACTCACAGTTATTTCCCTTGTTATTCTGTATATTCTTTCTTTTCTTCTTGATTCACTGATTTGAGGAAGCCAACATGGCAAGAAGGACTATTCTGTTTCTAGTTTAGCATAACTCTAATAGTTTTCTTAAGGGAACTATACTTTTCCTAGGAGCAAAGACTTTAAACTTAGTAATATCTAAGATTATAGATGTGAAGCTCACATTGGATATGATGCAGCTATCGAGTGTTAACACTTCTACTCACGGTTCTAGATCTACTGCTGCTGAGACACTCTGCCATATGTCTGTTCTTGGAACAATGCCTCACACATCCTAGAAACCATGTACAAATCCTATAAGGTTTTTTGTTGATGTGGATTCTTTAGAATAAATCATAAGCATTAGAGACAAGCAAAAGCCAAAAGAATTCAGCACTAATTGATCAGTTTTACAACCAATCCTAAAGGAACTTCTCTAGGCAGAAAAGAAAAGGCCACAACTAGAAACAAGAGAATTACAAAATGGAAAATTACAGGCACACGAGTAAAGGCAAACAGAGTAAAGGTAGGAAATCATTCATGCACAAAGGTAGTAGAGAAGTTAAAAGACAAAAGTAGCAAAACCATTTGTATCTGCAATACAGTTAAGGGATTGACTCTAGAAAAGCCTTTAAATATCATTAAACTGGCTTAACTGCCATATTTGTGTGTGTCTGCATGTAATGGAGAAGGCAACGGCACCCCACTCCAGTACTCTTGCCTGGAAAATCCCATGGCCGGAGGAACCTGGTAGGCTGCAGTCCATGGGGTCGCTAAGAGTCGGACACAACTGAGCGACTTCACTTTCACTTTTCACTTTCATGCATTGGAGAAGGAAATGGCAACCCACTCCAGTGTTCTCACCTGGAGAATCCCAGGGACAGAGGAACCAGGTGGGCTGCCATCTATGGGGTCGCACAGAGTCGGACACGACTGACTCGACTTAGCAGCAGCAGCAGCAGCATGTGTGTGTAAAGGTCATCATTGTTATTATGCCATTCCTCTTTTGCCATAAATGAATCCCCTTCTCTGAGGTACTGTGAGATACTGCATAAATAAATCATCCTTGAGCCTTCAGATGCTGGGGATAAACTTAGACAATTCAAGAAATGTTACGGTTCATTGTGTGCATACCATGCCCCTAAAAATACCATAATATATTAGCTTAAGGTATCAGATCACTAAGAGTCAAATATCCTGATTTTCACTCTGGCCTTCCTTTCTTCTACAGCAATCATTTCCACCTTGAATAAAATATTCAAGTTTATGGCAAATACTTGCTTTTGGCAGTTAAATGCTGGCATTCTGAGATCTCCAGGATCAGCAATACTATAGATTCAATTTCATGGGAAACATGCCCACCAAGTCTTGCTTATAGAGAACAGGTACCATGGGGTCTCTCAAAGATACCAGGTTACCTCACTGGGGCATTCCCTATTTCCTCAGTGAAGGGAATAACATGATGCTTATCCAGGAAACATAACTCTTAGTACATGAAAAATATAGTCTTGACCAGCTTATCCTTTCCTCAGTACTCCAATAAACTGATTCAGTTATTTTAACTTCACTTATTCAAGGCCATTTTCAACTTTTAAGGGGACATTTCAGAAAACTGTAAGGCCTAGATCCAATTGTCTTTCCAGTACATAATATCTTGAGCAAATGTGGTCCCATAAATAAATTATCTCCAAGATTATATCCCTCTTGTCTTACTGCTATGCTCTTTAAGTCTACTCACAAAGTTTTCCACCAGTTTCTGCTGGGTCTGTTTACCAGATTTTGTATTTTCTTCAGAAAATATAAAGACTGTTTCATTTTGCTGGGTGAGCCACACTGCCCTTTGGATGCTTTTCTGAGAAGTGAGCCTGATTAATTGCCTGAAGGCAATGAAGGGTGAAACAGACACATACTGAGGAGAAAAAGCATTCTCTTATGAGGAGCTTACCTCCCATGGGATCATCCCACATGTTTAGACACAAGGACATTTTTCATCTGTAAGACTGGAAAGAGGGCTCTGTTTATCTTAGCCCAGAGCATTTAGGAGACTGTAAGGGTCTAATCACTGCAGATGATGATTGCAGCCATAAAATTAAAAGACACTTACTCCTTGGAAGGAAAGTTATGACCAACCCAGATAGCATATTAAAAAGCAGAGACATCACTTTGCCAACAAAGGTCTGTCTAGTCAAGGCTATGGTTTTTCCAGTGGTCATGTATGGATGTGAGAGTTGGACTGTGAAGAAAGCTGAGCACTGAAGAATTGATGCTTTTGAACTGTGGTGTTGGAGAAGACTCTTGAGAGTCCCTTGGACTGCAAGGAGATCCAACCAGTCCATTCTGAAGGAGATCAGTCCTGCGTGTTCTTTGGAAGGAATAATGAAACTCCAGTACTTTGGCCACGTCATGTGAAGAGTTGACTCATTGGAAAATTGGAAAAGACTTTGATGCTGGGAGGGATTGGGGGCAGGAGGAGAAGGGGACAACAGAGGATGAGATGGCTGGATGGCATCATTGACTCGATGGACATGAGTCTGAGTGAACTCCGGGACTTGGTGATGGACAGGGAAGCCTGACGTGCTGCGATTCATGGGGTCACAAAGAGTCGGACGCGACTGAGTGACTGAACTGAACTGAACTGAAGGGTTCAATATTTCCAATTTTGAAATACTGAACCTTAATTTTTGAATTCCCTTGAAATTGAGGTTCGATTTCCTGTTTCCTTGTCAGGTTGCAAGTCCTCCATATGGACTCATCAGAGCCTTGCTATAAATTAAGAACACTGTCAAGACTCATCATTAATTTTAATTGTCAGCTTTGTTACTTTTACAATTAGATCTGTGCCTTAATTTTCAAACAAAAGCTTCCCTAAGCCTATAAGAGATATGAGTCTACTCAAAAGATGCCACAGAAGCTCTTTGTTTTTACAGTTTTACAGGACACCTTCCATTTCCAGTTGGCTGCCCTGAGCCTATCATTTTCCTTACGTGGGCTTTCCAATGTCATTAATGGAAGCCAGCCCATTCTCCCATCATTATCATCATCACTGCCCTTGTACCATTCAAGTGCCATAGCCCCCATATATTCAACCGCTCTCCATCCACTTATACCTCATCCCAATTAATCAAAGGTGAAATCCTTAACACTTGCAATGTGACTACATGCCACATTTTATCATCAGTTCATTGCTGGTATCACCTATTTTACTGTGGGCTTTACAGAAAGCCAGACCTTGAGGCAAACACTCATAGGCTACTACTGTATTATGAAGTGCAATCCTACAGAAACCAGAGGTGGGGGAAATGTGAGTGAGACAGGGAATGTCAGAGAGAAAAAAACACATAGTTACCAGGAAATTTGTATCAAGTAAAACCATTTTTTTGAGAAGCCCAGTCCAGCAATCTGTGATGACTTAGAAAGGCATGTTGAGGGGTAGGGGAAGGATGTTCAAGAGGGAGGGCCATGTGTGTTCACTCAGTAGTGTCTGACTCTTTGTGACCCCATAGACTAGACTGCCAGGCTCCTCTGTTCATGGCAAGATTCTCCAGGGATTCTCCAAGCAAGAATACTGGAGTGGGTTGCCATTTCCTCCTCCAAGAGGGAAGGAAATGTGTATAATTATGGCTGATTCGAGTTGTTGTATGGCAGAAACCAATGCACCATTGTAAAAATTAAAAAAAAGAGAGAGAGAGAGAACTAGTATATGTTACTTTGTCTAACAACAATCCAGCTCTAGAGTGGAAGACCTTATCTTCTGGCTTCTGTCTCTCATGGGTTTAAACTTTTTAAGTCTCTCCAGTGTGGACAAGTGAGGGTAATATGCATGTCCTATGGGTTTGCATGTCTTGGGGTCACAGGGGAAAACTGAGAGGGAGGTGAGAGATACTTGGTTTGGACATGAGGTAAAGTGACCTCGGGCTGTGCCTGCTGTTTGGGCTGCAACTTGGTTGAGCCAAGGGTTAGTTGGTATGAAACAAGTTGGCAGGAGCTCCAACATACACAGATTACAAATTGATGAAATCATAAAAATGAAATGGCTCATCCCAACACACCAAAGTCAAAACCCAAACCAAACAGAACTTGTCTTCTCTACACTCTTGCTGTCTTTTTTTTTTTTTTTTAACCTCACAAAGGCAAAACTTTTAACTCTTTCTTTCTTCTGGTATTTAGCAAATTTTTTAAAAAATTTTTTTACTGACTTACTGGTATTTAGGCAAAAGTTTTTTAAAAACATGCTTCTACTATACTTTTTTCCCCTTTTTACAAAAATCATTTTAGGCAATTGCTATTGACCTTCTGAAGCTGATGAGATCATGTGAATTACACTACCACATCCAACATTTACACACATACACACACACAAAATGCACTTATACTTTAATATGCATATGCACACCCAAGCACACACACACACATCTATTCTCCGCACTTAAAAATAAGACTGCATTATAACTGCTTGGTTGAATTACTGTTATGACCATATAAATGCTATACACACCTGGCCCACATTCTAATACATCCTTTGTTGCTGTTCCATTGATCTAGCTTTAATAATTGACTCATTTACTTGCTTTCCTAGTTTTATTACTACTGCTGATAATTAGGCATCAAACATTAAAAAATAAAGAAAATTATAAAAATTGTCCTCAGGTTCATCAAAAAGAAATCTCCCATGATCCACCAGCCTCCTGCTCTACACTGAAAGGCCAGCTCCAGCCTATAGCTGTGTACCACAGCTGTCCCACTGGAATGTCCACAGCTGTCCTTCTGTGGTGCGCCCTCATAGTTACTTTGAGATTTGCTTACTCCTTAATCTTCTGTTAAATTCCTCATTTAGATTCCTGGACTCTCAGGTTTTATTTTGCTTGTTTAACTTCATTATTTATTATAGAGTATATCTGCTGAGAAAGAAGAAATGTAATATAACATATTAATACTTTGCATTTCTTAAAACTTGCACTTCTCTCATAACTGTTTTTCTGAACCTTTCTGCCAAGTTTTTAGCACGCTGCAATCTCAATACTTCCCATTTTCCCAAACTTTTTTGTTTAACATTGATCAGATCTTTTGATTAGTCTGTTTTGTACATACAATTTTTATTTTCTAATATATTTAAAGTGAGAATTTAGAGGGAATACATGTACACATGTGCATCAATAAACCATGCTTAATCTTAAGACTATATCTCACATATTTTCATTTTCCTAAATTATGGAGAAAGAAAAGCTATTGAAAAAATTACATGAATCTTGTGATACCATCACTTATATTATGTACCATATTTTTTCCCAGTGAGACATTCACTTTTTTCTGAAAATATTACTTCCCTAAATACAATATAAAAACAATTTGTCAGACTACAATATCCAAGTCCAGAAAAATGCAAGAATTTCCACAATTCAGTTGGGTGAATCACTTCTGAATCACTCTTATATGTAAAAATAAAATTGTGTGATAGTTTCTTCAATAAGTATGTCAGAATGCAAGTCTACATCTTGTGATAAAGAACATTGTACATATTGACATTTTCTGAAGATGCAAATTTAAACTGGACCACACAAAATTTCTATTTTCTCTCAAACTCTCTTGTAAAAAGTATTATATTTAACTATATTAAGCAAGTTATGCTTGACTTCTTTGATGGAAAACAGTTATAAGTCATTGTGCAGTCAGAAAACATAACAATGAAATACAGCTTTTAAGCACATATTATTACAAACATCATTTATGAATGTGAGGTAAAAATACAATATATACCATCTCACTTATAAAAACAGACATAACAAATGTTGACATCAGTTAATAAGAATTTTTTTTTTCTGAATTGTCACAGGTAGAGATTGATTTGCTGCTTTTCAAATATACAATGGTTATTATTAAATTCATTGTATACATAACTTCAATGCTATGGAAGTAAGATCATTTTATAAGAAAGTGTATGCTAGGTTTGTTAAAGTAAGACTGTTATGGCATTCCAGAAGTTAACAATCACTCATACTTGTATATATCAGGTTAATCAAAGATGCTAACATTTTTAAACTTTTTTAAGAATACTATCTTCTTAAACATTTACAAGCAGATACAAGGAGAGATTTACAAGCAGGTGACCAGTCAATCCTAAAGGAAATCAGTCCTGAATATTCATTGGAAGGACTGATGCTGAAGCTGAAACTCCAATACTTTGGCCACCTGATGCAATGAACTGACTTGTTGGAGAAGACCCTGATGCTGGGAAAGATTGAAGGCAGGAGGAGAAGAGGATGACAGAGGATGAGATGGTTGGATGGCATCACGAACTCAATGGATTTGAGTTTGAGCAAGCTCTGGGAGTTGATGATGTACTGGGAAGCCTGGTGTGCTGCCGTCCATGGGGTTGCAAAAAGTTAGCCACAACTGAGTGACTGAACTGAACTGAACTGAACCAGAAGAGAAGTATTTAAAATAGTATTGATTCCAAATTCTGGGAAAATAATATCTCAATAGTAGCAGGGTGGGAAAGAAACAATACAACCTGCAGCAGAGCAATGGGAGGATCAGTTATATCTTTTTTCTTTCTGAATTTACTATTAAGAAAATTCATGGATTTAAAAAGAGTGACAGTGTTTTACACACACTATTTTGATGTGACAGAGATTTATAAAATTGGTGCTTTCTCTCTTCCTGAAATTTAGTTTTAGGAAACCAAATTTTTAAATGTGACATTGCTGTTAAGTCACTTCAGTCGTGTCCGACTTTGTGCAACCCCATAGATGGCAGCCCACCAGGCTCCCCCGTCCTTGGGATTCTCCAGGCAAGAACACTGGAGTGGGTTGCCATTTCCTTCTCCAATGCATGAAAGTGAAAAGTGAAAGTGAAGTCGCTCAGCCATGTCCAACCCTCAGCGACCCCATGGACTGCAGCCCACCAGGCTCCTCCATCCATGGGATTTTCCAGGCAAGAGTACTGGAGTGGGGTGCCATTAACAACATTATTTTGTCAACAAAGGTCCATCTAGTCAAGGCTATGGTTTTTCCAGTGGTCATGTATTGATGTGAGAGTTGGACTATAAAGAAAGCTGAGCACAGAAGAATTGATGCTTTTGAACTGTGGTGTTGGAGAAGACTCTTGAGAGTCCCTTGGACTGCAAGAAGATCCAACTAGTCCATCCTAAAGGAGATCAGTCCTGGGTGTTCATTGGAAGGACTGATGTTGAAGCTGAAACTCCAATATTTTGGCTACCTGATACAAAGAGCTAATTCATTTGCAAAGACCCTGATGCTGGGAAAGATTGAGGGCAGGATGAGAAGGGGATGACAGAGGACAAGATGGTTGGATGGCATCACTAACTCAATGGACATGGATTTGGGTGAACTCCGGGAGTTGGTGATGGACAGGGAGGCCTGGCATGCTGCAGTTCATGGGGTTGCAAAGAGTCAGACATGACTGAGCAACTGAGCTGAACTGAACTATAACAAAGTTATGTTGAGTTTTTGGGCCTGTTGTTGTTCAGTTGCTGTTGGGTCTCACTCTTTGCAAGCCCATGGACTGCAGCACAACAGGTTCCTCTATCCTCCACTATCTCCCAGAGTTTGCTCAAATTCATGTCCATTGAGTCTGTGATGCTATCTGCCCACCTCATCCTCTGCCACCCACTTCTACTTTTGCCTACGATCTTTCCTAGCTTCAGGATCTTTTCCAATGAATTGCCTCTTTGCATCAGGTGGCCAAAGTATTGGAGTTTCAGCTTCAGCATCAATCCATCCAACTAATATTCAGGGTTGATTTCCTTGAGAACTGACTGCTTTGTATACTTTGCAATATATTCTAAAACAGTATCAGCTTTTGACTTCAGATTGTAGTGGATATGAATTATTATAAGTGTCATATACATGGAAAAGAGTTAAATGTTCCATTGCTAAGACCATAATTATAAATGTGAGACATTTTTATATCCAAATCTCCTTTTAGAGAAGTGAGAGCATAATGAAGAGCTTTTTGCCTAAAATGGAACAAATATTTAGTAATCGAAAGAAGTGCTGTAATGTGTTTAATTGGCATTAAGAAGATTAGTCTTGGCCCTGCAGGAAAGTGAAATTGTCAATTTTATTTATGTCAATTTTTTTTAATATTGTCAATTTGGAACATGATTGTTCCAAAGGAATTTAATAAGAAATAGCTGAAAATTTTGATATCCTTAATCAAATCTTGTTTTCAAGTGCATCATCTAATAATTCACTCCAGTATATTCTGTATAACCTGAAATCTTAAATTGATTTTCTTCACATTTTTAATTAACTTTATTCTAATCTCTAAACTTTTTCACGATAAATGAATACTCAGTTATACAAGTTAAACTTTGACCCAATTGTACAGGCCAGTTTAATTTGAAGTTTCAAGAGTGCATTTTTATATACACACAGTCTATGAATTATTACATTACAATATAACTAGGAACAATAATAATGGATTGAAAGGTACATAGCCTTTTAAAAAATCTATGAAAACCTCCTGGGTGAATGATTAATACAAAGTACATACAAAGGCAGATGGTGTAAGATCTTTGACATTATACCATGTTAGTATTTCAGGCCAGTTTGTTATAGAAAAAGGTCATTCAATATTAGAGACAAGCTGTAAAGAGAAATCATAGCTTGGAAGACTGAGAAATAAAAGCTGAAAATAATAGTAGGACTTTTCTGAATATTACTTGTATTAATGATTGTAAATATAAGTAAATGTGTTAAAAAGCCCTCAACAGACTTAAAGAAGTAAAAATGCTCTACCACTGATGCAACTACTAGAGCATTCTCACTTCCAGTTAATTCAATACATAAATATACATGATTTTTAAAAAATAATTTGGTCCATATCTATCTGCCTTTTTTCTCTAAATTCACATCACCTTTGATTACATTTTCTCCTGAATGTAAATATTATATATCCTGTTGACACCGAGGTCTATGGTTTTCAACACAATGATCTACAAGGATCTTCAGAATTTCATGTACAATTCCTTTGACATTTCCCTTTGAAAATCTAAAATAACTTAATGTTAACATGGACACAAAGTAGAATTATTGAATCCTGCCTTCCCCCATGCTATCTGTGTTTCCTTTGTTTTTCCCGAATCTTACATAGCATCACATATACACAACATAAAAATCAAGGATATATTTCTAGTTCTTCCCTTTCCCTAAATGTCTATATCATTCATCATCAAATTCTTCAAACATTATCTTTAAAATGTATACTAAATCCCCACATATTTCATCTCAACCACCACCATCTATATCACCAATATCTATCCCCAGATCTGACTCACTGGAAAAGACTCTGATGCTGGGAAAGACTGGAGGCAGGAGGCAAAGAGGGTGACAGAAGATGAGATGGTTGGATGGCATCATTGACTCAATGGGCATGAGTTTGAGAAACTCCTGGAGATAGTGAAGGACAGGGGAACCTGGTGTGCTGCAGTCCATAGGGTTGCAAAGAGTCCGACACAACTTAGAAACTGAACGACAACAAAAATGTACTGTGCTTGGCTTAGTTGCTCAGTTGTGAGTGACTCTTGTGACCCCATAGACTGTAGCCTGCCAGGCTCCTCTGTCCATGGGATTCTCCAAGCAAGAATACTGGAGTGGGTTGCTATTTCCTCCTCCAGTCCAGCTCTTTAAGACCCCATAGACTGTAGCCCTCCAGGCTGCTCTGACCATGGAATTTTCTAGGCAAGAAGACTAGAGTGGTTTCCCATTCCCTTCTCCAACAACAAAAATAGACTACTGTAATACACACTTAGCAGCCTCTCTGTTTCTAATCCTGGCCCTTACAATCCATTTTCCACATAGCCAGTTACCATAAATTTTTCCAAACAAAATTATTTATGTAATTTCCTGCTTAAATTGTTTCAGTCATTTCCCAAAACAGTAAGAATAAAACCCCAACTCTTTAAACTTCCCCGATAGCTCAGATGGTAAAGAATCCACCTGCAATGCAGGAGACCCTGGTGCAATTCCTGGGTCGGGAAGATTCACTGGAGAAGAAATAGGCTACCCTCTCCAGTGTCCTGGCCTGCAGAATTCCATGGACTGTATAGTCCATGGGGTCACAAAGAGTCGGACATGACTGAGTGACTTTCACTTTCACTGTGTTTCTTTCAACTGAATTACAAACATGATAGGACCTGCTCTTATCACATCATTTAACCACCTACTCTCCTACATTCCCATTATTTTCCAGAGATACTGACTTTTGAAATGCTCCAGATCATTCCTGCCCTAGGACACTGGTGATTATTGGCTGCTCTTCTTGGGATATACTTTCTTTTAGTTTTCATGGAGCTGAAATCATACCTTCTTGTTGCTGTTGTTAGTTACTAAGTTGTACCTGACTTTTTGGTGACCCTATGGCCTATAGCCCACCAGGCTTCTCTGTCCATGGGATTTCCCAGGCAAGAATACTGGAGTGGGTTGCTATTTCCCTCTTCAAGGCATCTTTCCGACCCAGGAACTGAACCCGCATCTCCCACATTGGCAGGTGGGTTCTTTACTACTGAGCCAACAGGGAAGCCCTCTTACCTTCTCACATGCCCCCAAATGACATGCATAAAAATGAAACTAAAAGAACAACAAAAAAGAAAATAAGGAACACTGACTTATGCAGTGAAAAAAAAAAGGGGAGACCCCTGGAGTGACAGTAAAAGACTTGATATTAGATTTATGTTTTCGACTCTAAATTCATTTGAATTTTTAAAGTGAATTAGTGATCTTCTCACACCACCTCCAATATGTTCCATATCCCCATATCAGTTGATGGCTAATACATCATTGCTGATCATACAAAATCCCTTTAGGATTGACTTTGACACCTCTCTCTTTTGCATAAATGGGTATCTGTTCTGTCTGAATTTTATGTTTACACATAATATATCCAGAATTTGGTTATTTATCAACATCCATTACTCCACCTTGGGATTAAATTTCCATTCCATATGGCTACCAGCAACAGCCTCCTTAGGGATCCTAATGAAAATAAGTTGTATCATGTTTCTCTTTTGCTGTAAAACCATCCACAGACTTACAAGCTCACTCAAGGTAGAAAGAATGGTTATTAAAATGGATAACAAGAGTGACCTGGCTTCCAATTCAGATCTACTGTCATCTCCCACTTGTCCTCTTTGACCTTGTCACAAAGGCCTCACTGATCTTTTAAATCCAACCACGCCTTCACAGGCAGGATTTGCCACTTCCTAGGTTCTCTGCTTTAAATGCTTTCTCCTCTGGCATTTACCTGGCTTTTTCACTCATCAGCTTCAAGTCTGTTTTCGAATGCTAACTTCTCAGTGGGAGATACCTAAATACTGTTTAAAAATACATTCTCTTTCTTTCCTCACACTTTCTCTTTCTTCCTTGTTTTTTAAAATATTTTTAAAGCACTATTAACCATCTAATATTCTATAAATTATAATTTGTTTACACTTCTCTCTCTTCTAAATGAATATAAATTATATAAGTGTAGGAATTTTTGCCTGTTTTGTTCAATGTTATTCATATACTTAGTAGATAGGATGGCAATGCTGGATTTTAAATAAATAACTATAAAAATAAATAAATACAAAAATGACCAATTAGTTAATGAGCCTGAAATACAGTATGAAAACTGTAAAGGAGAAAAATTTAAACTTTCTGGTAAGACTTTAAAGGATACATATGTCAATAGCATTTACTCCAATTTTACAGATAAGAATGATCATTACAAACTAATCAATCTCTTCAAATAATTATTGATGCAATAAAACTTAAATAAAAATGACAATAGAAATTTAATTTTTTGAAAACTTGATAAGCCTATTAACATTATATAAAATAAGTGGGTTCTAAGAATATTCAAGGTATTCCCAAGAATGATGTATTGGTTGCACTTGCCTTATTAGACATTCTAATTATAAATGCATTGTGTGGTAGGCATCCTCTAAGACAGCGTTCAGTAATTTCTATTTCTTGGTCTTTTCACCCTATGAAATCCACTCTGCTCAAGTGTCTCCTGAATTTAATGACTTGTATGTAATAAATGTGCTCAGTCATTAAGTCGTGTCAGACTCTTTGTGACCCCCTGGGTCCATGGGATTTCCCAGGCAAGAATACTGGAATGGGTTGTCATTTCCTTCTCCAGGGAAGCTTCCTGACTCAGGGATCCAATCCGTGTCTTCTGCATTGTCAAGTGGGTTCTACACCACTGAACCATCAGGGAAGCCCATGTAATAAGCAGAATAGGGCAGCTATAACGTGATGCTAATTTAGAGACTGGGTAATACAAAGACTATAGCTTTTGTGTTGGGTATGCTTTCTTTTTCTCTTCCTCAGCATGCTTTCTCTGTGAGATGAAAATACAGCTGCCATGTCATGAGACAGCTCTGTGGGGAACCTCAGGTAGTGAGAGGCGAAGGACAACCAAGTTTGGACACAGATCCTCTCCCAAGTTGAGCAATCAGCTTACACTGTTGTTCAGTCAATATCTGGACTACAACCTCATGAGAGACCTTGACCCAGAGGCACATAATGAAGTCATGTTTGTATTGTGGACCCAAAGAAGTATAAAAATGTGTTTGGCTATTAGATTATAACTTTGGGAATAATTTATAATGCATTATAGCAGCATAGTATGCAGCAAAATCAGAGTAACTAGGAAATTATGTATTGGAAAGAAGATATATAAATGTTGAGAGCAGAGAACAGAGAGTCCAGAAACATATATATGCATATATAAAATCTTGATACATAACAAATATGGATTTGCAGATTTAATAAAAGGGTACCACTTCTTGCTGATTTGTCTAATGAAATTTAAAATGTGATTTTTTTTATTGTAAAGTTGCAGAAGTAAAATTGAAAAAACACTAAGCAATCAAGAATACTACTTATTTCCTTAGAACTGAAACATTGAAGCTTTATTTTGAGCTTGTGGAAGAACATATTATTGTAGCAAAATTTTTATTGGTACTAGAATATCAAGTGCTATAAAAAACTGGTACTGACAGAAGAATTTGGTTGAATTAGCAAATGCTCTTAGTCAAGATTCTAATACAACAAAATCAATTGGATTTCTGTTCTTTTGCCATTTAAGCTCATTTGTCTTGGATGGGGAAATAAATGGGAAAAAAAAAAACAGGAAATAATTTTACTCATTCACTAAAATATTCCTGCTATTTTTTTTTCTGAAATAAACATTTTACAAATTATCCAAGGTTAATACTAGCAATAGTCTGAGTAGCTTACTGAAATAAACAAGACAAGAAGATCTCTAATTATTATCTAATATCTTAACAAGTGTATATGTCTACTAATGTGGTTAAGTAACTATCAAATGTCACTGGAAGAGAGACTGGCAACTAGGAGCAATCAACAAGCATTACACACAGAAAGATATCTGAATGACACAGGTTAACTGCCTTGTTAAACATCACACGTTGATTTGCTAAAAAAAAAAATCTGTCTCATCTCTCATCAAGAAGACAAATTACTATTACCATTTTACAAACACTTCCTAAATAAATTGACAGTTTTGTTTAACCAGTGATCATTTTGGTTACTATCCTTTGTATTAATGTCAATAAAATATGTACTTGAAGTATTTTTCTGCATCTGATCTAACTTTTTAGGCTCTATGCTTTCATAAAATAGAATTTAAGCATTGAGATGATCTTCAACAGTAATTTCTCCATTTTTACCACTAAATTTATGGGCTATAAAAAGAAGAGATTAAACTCTAGCTGTGTCAGATCATAAAGAGAAAGTCTCAAGGTATTTGACCTTATAGACTTTGTATGAATTAGTGTCTATCAAGGATGATGAAAACTATTAACTGAAAATCCTGAATATATCATAGAATTTTTAATAGAAGTTTGGGATTCCCATCATTCATTGATAATATATAATTTTAGGAATTGTTTTGGCAAATTATCAGATTTAATTGTGTTATGGAGATACTGATATACATGTTATGATCTTAACATATATTTAGTAATTAAATATACAGTGAATTTAATGTTTATGGTTCCTTCAGGTGAACTTCTGGTAGCTTAGCTGTGTGTGTGTATAATACACTTAATTTTCATCTTTCATATATGTATGAAAAATATATGTTGTGTGATAGAGCCTCAGTGTTCTATCATTTGAAATCACCACATTAAGTGTAAATACTCTCTACCCTGCCCTTAAAAGATAGTCTGGCCACCAATCATTGGTGGAAATTATAGGAATTAATGACTGTTATAACAGGTTATTTAAAATAAATTATTTTAATTTTACATATGCTATAAGCTCCAAGATAATAAAACATCAACTTCTCATATATCAAGGTGAAATGTAAGTTCACTCAGCAGAACAAGAAAAAAGTTTCCTGAAAATAATTATGGGACACTTTTAACATTACCCATATTCAGGACACACAGTGGTCAAGATTGGAAATTAAAATATACATGGGTCAGAGAAAGAAAAATCAATAAAAGGCACGTTATGCAAATTAGAAACTTCTACTCTGTAAAAGACTTTATTAATTAGATGGAAAGGAAAGTCAAAGAATAGGAGAAAATATTCACAAATCATATATCAAAGGAGTTTTATTCAGAATATATAAAGAGCTCTCCACACTCAACAGTAGTAAACAAGTCAATTAGAAGATATGCAAAGGAGCTGAACAGAAACTTTCATTAAAAAGGAGAACAGATGGAAAATAAACACATGGAAAGATATTTAATTCATTAGCCATTAGGGAAATGCAAATCAAATCTATGCTGTGATAGTACTACATATCTATTAGAAAGGCTGAGATAAAAAAATAAATAAAAAGTACCGATTGTTCCAAGCGCTCGTGAGAATGTGAGAAATCGCATCTTTCAAACATTTCTGGAAAACAATTTGGCAATTTCTTAAGAAATATAACAGTACATATGCCATACAACCTAGCTATCACACAGACGAATATTTATCCTAGAACAATGAAAACATATATGCATAGAGAAACCTGTGTATCCATGTTCATAGCAGATTTGGGTTCATATGAGCCCAAAACTAGAAACAACCCAAATGTTCTTTAACAAGTGATGCAAGAACAAATGGTGGTACACCTATGAAACTGAGCATTACTCAGCACAAAAAGGAATTGACTATTGATTTACACAACCATTTTGATGAATTTTGAGGTCATTATGCTGAATGAAAAGCTACTCTCAAAGGTTACATACTATAAGAATTAATTTCTATAATTCAAGTTACACAATCACTGCAGTAGAGAAAAGATGAGTGTTTCTTATGGACAGGGTTTGGAGGAGGCCGGAACACCTCCTCTAAAAGAAAAAGGGAGATTCTTTTTTGTGATGGAAGAGTTTTTGTTTTCTGATTGTGATGATGCTTATACAAATCCATACATGTGATAAAATTACATAACACTCCGGGAGTTGGTGATGGACAGAGAAGCTTGTCATGCTGCGATTCATGGGGTTGCAAAGAGTCGGACACGACTGAGCAACTGAACTGAACTGATACACCCAAAAAATGTGCATGTAAAAACTAGTGAATCTGAACAAGATTTGTAACTATGTTGTATTGTACATTTCCTGTTTTTAGCACCATAATATGGTTATATAAGGGAATCTGGATAAAGAATACACAAGAACTCTCTGCATTGATTTTACAACTTCTTACAAGTCATTTTCAAAATAAAAACTTCAAAAGATGCTTTACCATAAAATTCAATTGAATTTTTTTTTTCATTTGAATTTTATGATGGGAGTATTTATGGTGTCATTGATTCTACTTATTATTGTCTTTATTTCTCTGAAAAGTTTGTAGTAATAAGTGCTGAATTGCCCAGTTGTGTCCAGTGTTTTGCGACCCTATGGACTGTAGCCTGCCAGGGTCCTCTGTCCATGGAATTCTCCAAGCAAGAACACTGGAATGGGCTTGTCGTGCCTTCCTCTAGGGGATCTTCCCAACAGAGGGATCAAATTTGCATCTCTTAACATCTCCTGCATTGGCAGGTGGGTTCTTTATCACTAGCGCCAACTGGGAAGTCCTTGCAGTAATAAAACATAATCATTTATTAAGGCTGCATCCCAGTTTCATTCCTCTCAGCTCCAACAATAAAGGTTAGTGAAAGTGAAAGTGAAGTCACTCAGTCATGTCCGATTCTTAGCGACCCCACGGACTGCAGCCTACCAGGCCCTCCGTCCATGGGATTTTCCAGGCAAGAGTACTGGAGTGGAGTGCCATTGCCTTCTCCATTAACAGCAGCTAGGCATATTATATTTACTTGGGGCTGGTATACTTGGTTAGGAGGTACTCATACCTCACCTCAAGCCTAGGAAATGAAGCTTCACCAGGAACACACAGAAAGCACTTGCAATATTTTTTTGTTTCTGAAAACTCAGTAGACTTTTATCAGACTCACCCTGAAACATGTTTAAGAAAAGAGAAGGTAGATGAATGAGTATTCTCACACAAGGAAAAAGGAACACCAGATGTGCTGTGATTGTCCTGTACTCTGATTATGGATCCAGATAACAGTCTTGTGTGATAGAGAGGATATAGAAGACTGGGACTGAAGCCAAAAATAATTCATTGAAAAGGAAGTTCTAAGACTCCCAAAGGCACTGCATCTTTGAAATTATGTTTGGCATATAAAGCTGAAACTGCCATAGTTCATTTAAGAAGTAGTGCTATCTTTTTTCCTTTTTTTATGTGGCTGCAATAGAAATTTCAGTCAATAATGCTCTCTTCAAAAAAGTTAAAGGGTTACAAGGACATGTCCTACTGTGAGTCTGCTGGAAATTTTCTTTGCCCCTGACTCTGGTACTCAGAAACTCCTGGGCACCTTGCTCTTGCCTGTTCTTCTGATACACCTAAGCCTAGAAATAGAATTTCTTCTCTGACAACTTGTTTTGACTTCTCACTAACTGTCATCCTTTCTTTTCCCAGTAGAGAGAAATGAAAAAACAGCTCAGTTGTGATGCTCAAATGACCTAATCAGGAAAAAAACCATGAATACCCACAGATGGATATTTTCAGCCTCTTACTATTCTCTGTTAGTTTGTCCAACTCAGAGAACTTTTTAAAAAACTAAAATTTTATTTGGGAAATGGAGCCTTGATACATGTTACTTTTCTCATGTCACTCCTTATTCAACAGTAAATATGAAAGCATATGAGCTATTTTTGAAATGATAAAACAGTGTTGCTGTTCTTCAGTCACTAAGTCCTGACAGACTCTTTGGGACCTCATGGGTGGCAACAATTCAGGCTCCTCTGTCTTCCACTGTCTCTTGGAGTTTGTTCAGATTCATGTCCACTGAGTTGGTGATACTATCCAATCATCTAATCTTCTGCCACCCCCTTCTCTTTTGCCGTCAATCTTTCCCAGCATCAGGATCTTTTCAAATGAGTCAGTACTTCACATCAGGTGGCCAAAGTATTGGAGTTTCAACTTCAGTATCAGTCTTTCCAATGGATATTCAGGGTGGGTTTCCTTTAGGACTGACTGGTTTGATCTCTTCGATGTCCAAGGGACTCTCAAGAGTCTTATCCAGCACCACAGTTCAAAAACATCAAGTCTTCAGTGCTCAGGCTTCTTTATGGTCCAACTCTCACATCTGTTCATGACTACTGGAAAAACTTAGCTTTGACTATATAGACCTTTGTCAGCAAAGTTACATCTCTGCTGTTTAATACATTGTCTAGTTTGTCATAAGTGAAAGTGAAAGTCACTCAGTCATGTCAGACTCTTTGCCGCCCCATGGACTATACAGTCAAAGGAATTCTCCAGGCCAGAATGCTGGAGTGGGTAGATTTTCCTTTCTCCAGGGGATCTTCCCAACCCAGGGATTGAACCCAGGTCTCCCAAGTTGCAAGCAGATTCTTTACCAGCTGCACCACAAGGTAAACTCAAGAATACTAGAGTGGGTAGCCTATCTCTTCTCCAGCAGATTGTCCCAAACCAGGAATTGAACAATGGTCTCCTGCATTGCAGGCAGATTCTTTACCAACTGAGCTATAAGGCAAGCTTGCTCCTTGTATGAAAAGCTATGACCAACCTAGACAGCCTATTAAAAAGAAGAGACATTACTTTGCTGACAATTATCCATCTAGTCAAAGCTGTGGTTTCTCCAGTAGTCTCCAACTCTCACATGTATGGATGTAAGAGTTGGATTATAAAGAAATCTGAGCTGGATTATAAAGAAAGAATTGATGCTTTTGAACTGTGGTATTGGAGAAAATTCTTGGGAGTCTCTTGGACTGCAAGGAGATCAAACCAGTCAATTCTAAAGAAATCAGTCCTGAATATTCATTGGAAGGACTGATGCTGAAGCTGAAACTCCAATACTTTGGCCACCTGATGTGAAGGACTGACTAATTGGAAAAGACCATGATGCTGGGAAAGATTGAAGGCAGGAGGAGAAGCGGACAGCAGAGGATGAGATGGTTGGATTGCATCACTGACTCGATGGACATGAATTTGAACAAGCTCTGGGAGTTGGTGATGGACAGGGAGGCCTGTCATGCTGTAGTCCATGGGGTTGCAATGAGTCAGACATGGATGAGCAACTGAACTAGAGCTAGGTTTGTCAAATCTTTCCTTCCAAGGAGCAGTATCTTTTAATTTTATGTCTGCAGTCACCATCTTTAGTGATTTGGGAGCACAAGAAAATAAAATTTGTCATTGCTTCCACTTTTCCCCCTTCTATTTACTATGATGGGACCAGATGCCATGATCTTAGTTTTTTGACCACTAAGTTTCAAGCCAGCTTTTTCGTTCATCAAGAGACTCTTTAGTTCCTCTTTGCTTTCTGACATTATAGTAGTATCATCACATATCTAAGGTTGCTGATATTTCTCAAGGCAACCTTGATTCCAGCTTGGATTCATCCATCCTGGCATTTCCCATGATGCACTCTGCATAGAAGTGAAATAAGCAGGGTGCCAATATATGATCTTGTTGTATTCCTTTCCCAGTAGTGAACCAGCCAGCTCTTCAATGTTCAGTTCTAACTACCTTCTTGTCCTGTATACACATTTCTCAGGAGACAGGTAAGTTGGAGTGGTACTCTCGTCTCTTTAAGAATTTTCCAGTTTGTGTGATCCACACAGTCAAAGGCTTTAGCATAGTTAATGAAGCAGAAGGACATGTTTTAATGGAACTCCTTTGCTTTCTCCATGATCCAGTGAATGTTGGCAATTTGATCTCTAGTTCCTCTGCCCCTTTGAAATTGAGCTTGCACATTTGGATGTTCTTGGTTCCTACACTTTTGAAGCCTAGCATGAAGGATTTTGTGTATACCCAATTGTATGGCAGTTTGAACATTCTTTGGCATTGTCCTTCCCTGGGACTGGATTGAAAACTGACCTTGTCCAGTCCCATGGCCACTGCTGAGTTTTCCAAATTTGCTGACATATTGAGTGTAACACTTAAACAGAATCATCTTTTAGGATGTGAAATAGCACAACTGGAATTTCGTCACATCCACTAGCTTGGCAGTAATGCTTCCTAAGGCCCACTTGACTTCATACTCCAGGATGTCTGGCTCTACATGAGTGACCACATAGCTGTTATCTGGGCCATTAAGATCTTTCTTGTATAGTTCTTCTCTGTATTCTTGCTGCTACTTCTTAATTACTTTTGATTCTTTTAGGTCTTTACCATTTCAGTCCTTTATTGTGCCCATTTGCATGAAATGTTCCCTTGGTATTGAGAGAGTTAAATGAACTAAAGCAGTTCAGGCTCCTTTAAGTATGAGGTGAGCATTCTCATTCATGCTTTCCTTAAGCCTTGTGCAACAAGGTATATTACCTGAGAACTGGCCTTTCTTTAGGAGCTAATGATCACACAGTACAATGCCTGACTCATGGAAATGCTTTTATTAGACTCTACGTTAATAATGATAATTGTAACAAATATTGCCTGGGAAACCTGTTTCTCAAGACTTGTACCCCTGATGACACAGCAACAGTATATCTCACCCAGAGACATTGGTGCCTAGACTCCATTCTCTGTGGCTAATCTTGGCCGAAATTGTCTCAGGATGTATGCCTTGAGAAAGGGTCTGGGGGAACTCTTACAACTTTGAGGTATTCTTTTTATCTATTCTCAACACTCAGTTGAGAAGTATATAAGACCCTGCTTAAGCTAGTGAGAGTAGGTACTCTTTCTACCCACTTCTGATGCCTATGTCAGAAGACTTTTCTATCCTTTTAGATTCTAATAAAACTTTGTTACATGAAGCTCTGAGTGACTGAGCCTGTATCTTTTGGTCCCAGAGTGAAATTACCTCCTTTGGAGATCAAGAATCTGTTCACTGCTGCATCATAACCTATCAGTATCTCCAATTTTTTTTTAAGAGATCTCTAGTCTTTCCCATTCTATCATTTTCCTCTATTTCTTCAATATGTTCATTTAAGAAGGACTTCTTATATCTCTGCTATTCTTTGGAACTCGACACTCAGTTGGGTATATATTTCCCTTTCTCCTTTGCTTTTTGCTACTCTTCTTCCTCAGACAACTACTTTGCTTTGCATTTCTTTTTCTTTGGGATGGTTTTGGACACTGCCTCTTGTACAATGTTAGGAACCTCCATCCATACTTCTTCAGGCACTCTGTCACCAGACCTAATTCCTTGAATCTATCCGTCACCTCCACTGTATAATCGTAAGGAATTTGATTTAGGTCATACCTGATCCAACCAGTCGATTCTAAAGGAGATCAGCCCTGGGATTTCTTTGGAAGAAATGATGCTAAAGCTGAAACTCCAGTACTTTGGCCACCTCATGCAAAGAGTTGACTCATTGGAAAAGACTCTGATGCTGGGAGGGATTGGGGGCAGGAGAAGGGGATGACAGAGGATGAGATGGCTGGGTGGCATCACTGACTCGATGGACGTGAGTCTGAGTGAACTCCGGGAGTTGGTGATGGACAGGGAGGCCTGGTGTGCTGAGATTCATGGGGTCACAAAGAGTCAGACATGACTGAGCGACTGAACTGAACTGATGGCCTAGTGGTTTTCCCTACTTTCAGCCTGAATTTTGTGATAAGGAAGTGACGATCTGAGCCACAGTCAGCTCTAGGTATTGTTTTTGCTAACTGTATAGAGCTTCTCCATCTCTGGCTGAAAGGAACACAATATGATTTTGGTATTGACCACCTGGGTACTGACCACCTGGTGATGTCCATGTATAGAGTCATCTTTTGTGTTGTTGGAAGAGGGTGTTTTCATGACCACTGTGTTCTGTTGGCAAAACTCTGTTAATTACTCTGCTTCATTTTGTATTCTAAGGCCAAACTTGCCTGTTACTCCAGGTATCTCCTGACTTCCTACTTCTGCATTCCAATACACTATGAAGAAAATGCATGTTTCTTTCAGTGTTAGTTCTGGAAGTTGTTGTAGGTCTGCATAGACTTGGTCAACTTTAGTTTCTTCTGCATAAGTGGTTGGGACATACACTTGGATTACTGTGATGTTGAATGGTTTCTCTTGAACACAAACTGAGATCAGTCGATTTTGAAACTATGCAAGTACTGCTGCACTTCAGACTCTTCTGTTGACTAGGAGAGCTACTCTCATTCTTATAAGGGATTTTTGCCCATATTCATAGATATAATGGTCATATGAATTAATTATGCCCATTATCCTCCATTTTAGTTCACTGATTCCTAAGATGTCAATCTTCACTCTTGCTATCGTCTGTTATCATCATATACAATTTACCTTGATTCATGGACCTAACATTACAGGTTCCTATGTGGTATTATTCTTTACAGCATGGACTATACTTTTACTACCAGACACATCCACAACTGAGCTTCATTTCCTCTTTGGCCCAACCGCTTCATTCTTTCTGAAGCTATTAAAAATTGCCCTCCATTCTTCCCCAGTCACATACTGGGCACCTTCTGACCTGGGGGCCTCATCTTTCAGCATCATGTCTTCTGCTATTTCATACTGTTCATGGAGTTCTCTAGGCAATAATACTGGAGTGGGTTGCCATTTTCTTCTCCAGTGGATCAGGTCTTGTCAGAACTCCTCACTGTGACTCGTTAGTCTTGGGTGGCTCTGCAAGGCGTGGTTCATGGCTTCATTGAGTTACAAAAGCCCCTTTGCCATGACAAGACTATGATCCATGAAGGGGATGTTTTTTACATCACAACATTATTTATTATATGAATGTTTTACAATATGAACAAAAAAAATACAGAAATGCAATATATGAATACAGCCTATTGCAGTATAGTGACCTTTTTTTCTTTTCAAGAGCTGCGTAAAATAAAAAGAAAAGTAAAAGAAAAAAAAGACTGCACATAGGTAGAAATACATTGATCTTTAGATTCACCATTTTTCCTAGAAATAATTAGGGAAATTAGTGTTTGACAAGTTCTATTCTTACCATTTTCTACTGAATCTTTTCTTTAACATAAAAGAAGTTTTTAAGTCATATCTATTTTTTCACTGTTGGAAAATGACTTATTTATAAGTATGATTCACATTAACAGCATTGTCTTTTGTCTTTTCTAAAGAAATTTAAAATTTCCCATTTCATTTAATAGACATGATTTTTAAAGTTTTGCTAAACCTACCATTTGTCATTGGATCTTGTCCACGTTACAATGGTACACACCTGCTGTATTGAAGAAATACTTATGCTATGTAACTGCAACTAGTTAAGTTACAGTAATAATATGCACTAATAATAAGCACAATATTAATCATAATGTTAAGCACTAGTGTGAAAATAGAGTAATTTAAAAATTATACTTAGAGAAGCACTAAAGGAAAATACAACAATATATAGAACTGACAAAAATAATTTCATGTATTCAAAAATACTTACTTTTCTAATTATATAAACACTTACTAGATAAGGGGCTTCCCTGGTGGCTCAGACAGTGAAGTCTGCCTGCAATGTGGGAGACCCACGTTGGATCCCTGGGTTGGGAAGATCTCCTAGAGAAGGAAATGGCAACCCACTCTACTATTCTTGCCTGGAAAATCCCGTGAAGGAAAGAGCCTAGAGTCCATGGGGCCGCAAAGAGTTGGACATGACTGAGAGACTAACACAAACACACGTGTTTCCAAATGTCCAGATAGCTCTCTCAAGTCATGAACTGACTCCTGAACTCCAAACTCAATTCCAACTGCTTGGATGAGTATAATGTAAAATTAAGATGATTCCCTCCCCAAAATCTATGATAAAAAAGAGAACTATACTCTGATTCTAAGCCTTCTATCCTGGGCAAACACTTATCACAATGAAGAACTTGATTCCTTTTTGCCCAGGATAAAAGGCTTAGAAACAGAGTATAGTTCCTCTTCTATCATTCATTCCATCAGCAAATATCCTTGTCTCCATCCTGCAGCTGAATTACAAATCAGATCACTTTTCACCAACTTTATCCCTAGTGCCCCAGTCCCACTTTATTTTCTTTTCATACCTGGTCTGCCTTAGTAATCCTCCAACTAATCTCTCATCTTCTGGTTTTACATTTTTAGTCAGTTCTCTACAAAGACATCAGTGAAGGCTCTGAACAATGCAAAATTGGGTGATCATACTAAGCAATAGGAACAAAATTTTACAGGTTAGTTAATAAAAGTACATGTCCTGAAGGTGTATTTGTGTAACTGTTACATACTAGACATACATACATTTTTGTCTGCAGAGTCACTGACAGCTTATATGTAATAAGTTAGATAAGTGATACCTATTTACACCTAGCCTAAATCACAAATGATATTTCTAGTATTCTTTCTAACTGAATATTTATTGTATATTTAAAATGTTTGTTTTCACTATTAAATATGTATTTATATCTATTTTTGATGTTTTGACTCACTTGGTTGATACACTGTGACATGTGGTTAAGCAAATTTCTCATATTTTATTTTGTAATAAATAAAAGCATTTTTGAACTAACAAAATTAGACCAACTTTGAACTCTGTAATACTTTTCTTGGCTTTTGCATTTTTTCCATTGAATGACAACATTCTCACTCAACAAGAAAGAGCAAACAAGTTGCTTTCTTCTCTATTTGCTACTGAAAGCGGTTGACTATGATTGAATTGAATCCAGAAATTCTAATATATACTAAACTCAGAGAATTTTTCATTTTGAGCATTTTCATTCAAAATAAAATTCACTTTGAGACTATGAAGAATTTAAAGATACTGTAAATTTACATATTTCACTTATCTGCCCACATTCAGTGATTGATTTTTAATACATGTTTTGAAATATTTTAGTTCTTTTAAAATATCATCACTTATAAGCAACATATTAAACACTGGACAAGAATGCATGTCAAATTAACACCACATCATTTAAATAAAAGCTTCAAATTAATTAAATAAATAACACTTTAAACTTCATATATCTAAGCTCACTATTAAGCTCACTGCACTTTCAGAAGGGATAGGATAATGAGTGACAGAAAATCAATGTTTTCCTGTATAAAACACAGTGCAACAGATTTTTATTTTTCTGAACGTTAGTGAGACTTGATCAAAACATATTGTCATCCATAAGAAATACATATTTACACAGTGAACAATTCCATTGTTAGCAATCTACTTATTGGTTATATAACTTCTATGTAATTTATCTTTTATTACAGCAATGTAAACTTTAATATTTTCAAAACAGGTCTCCTAAATACAGGTCTGAACCACAAAACTCCTAGAAGAAAACATAGGCAGGGTACTGATAAAAATCATAACAATATTTATATTTGGATCTGTCTCCTCAGGCAAAGGATACAAAAGAAAAATAAACAAATGGACCTAATTTTTTTTTTTCACAACAAAACAAACCATCAACAAAACAAAAGAACAATTTTTAAATGGGAGAAAATATTTGCAAATGAAATGACTGACGAACACTTAATATCGAAAATATACAAATGGCTCACCCAACTAAACATTAAAGAAAAATTAAAATGGGCAGAAGACCTGAACAGACATTTTTTCCAAAGAACACATATAGAAAGCCAGCAAATACATGAAAAAATGCTCAACATCTTTAATCATCAGAGGAATGCAAATCAAAATCACAATGAGTTATCACCTCACATCTGTGAGAATGGCTAACATCAAAAAACCCACAAATCACAAATGGTGGTGAGGATGTGGTGGAAAGGAACATACTACAATGTTGGTAAGAATATAAATTAGTGAACCCATTATGGAAAACAGTATGGAGGTTCATCAAAAAACTAAAAAGAGAACTATCATATAATCCAGCAATTCTATTCTTGGGCATATATCTGAAGAAGACAAAAAACACTAATTAGAAAAGATAAAATGCATCCCACAATTTATAGCAGCACTATTGACAAAAGCCAAGATAAAGAAGCAACATGAACATCTGTCAACAGATAAATGGATATAGAAGATGTGGTATATACACAATGGAATACCACTCAGCAACAAAAATGAAATTTTGCCACTTGCAAAAACATGGATGGATTTGGAGGATATTGTATTAATACTCAGTGAAATAAGTCAGGCAGAAGGACTAATGATATCAGTCTATAGTGAAAAGTGTGAAAGTCACTCAGTCGTATCCAAGTCTTTGAGACCCCCATGGCCTGTAGCCTGCCAGGCTCCCCTGTCTGTGGAATTCTCCAGGCAAGAATATTCAAGTGGGTAGCTGTTACCTTCTCCAGGGGGTCTTCCCAACCCAGGGATCGAACCCAGGTCTCCCTCACTGCAGGTGGATTCTTTTGTTGTTCTATTCACTAGTTTGTTATCTTTTTTAGATACCACATATAGACTGATTCTTTACAGACTGATTCAGATGGTAACAAATCAGTATATACATAGGACCTAAAAAATACAACAAACTAGAAAACATAACAACCAAAGAATCAGATACACAGATACAGAGAAAAAAAAACAGTAGTTATCAGTGGGCAGAGGAAAAGGTTGAGCCCCCCGTTTGGGTTAGAAAAGAGTAAGAGACACAAACTACTATGTATAAAATAAATGTTACAGGGATATATTCTACAGCAAAGGGAATATAGCCAATATTTAAAAATGTGAATAACTATGTTGCACACCTGAAACTTATATATTACTTTACATAAAGTATACCTTAAAAAACAAAATAAAACGAACTTTAATTTTTGACCAGTGCAATGGTATAGACTGGATCCGTACAGTAAACCAACTGAAGCCTGAACCTATTCAAACTCCTGCCTACATTAAAGGATGCAAAGATCTTTATCTTTGTCACTTAATTTTTCTTCAACTTCCTTAGTTTCTTTATCTACTGTATTTCCCAAGTTGTCCAATTTATGTTTATGGTGCAAATCCAAAAAATGTATCAAGTACTATGACTGATGTCACCACTCACACATTTTAACTGACATTTACTGAAAGGATGACAAGCTGAAGAATATATTCTGTATAGCAACATGACTTTTATTGGCACATAAACATCACTCTTCCAACTGCAACACACACTATGCTTATCCAACATCCCACTTGGCACCTCTGAAAGATTATAAACATATATTCACACAGTGATATAAAATCACACTGAACACTGTTGGTAAGGTTCTGCTAGCAGAAAGACTGTTATTGTCTATGTCAGTGAAGTCAACACATGAAAAATACTTTAGTTAATTGCCTACATTATTGAATTAAATGTAGTAACTCTTGTGAGAACCTTCTCATCTGTTAAATTTGCTTCTAGCTGAAATTTTACTAACTTAGTCCTTTTAAATTGATTACTTAGAAAATGCATGTGCACATCATCTTTTATGTTTCTTTTGGTTTAGCAGTTTTCTGGGTGGTGATTACACTCTTCCATATTTTGTCATCACATATGCTTTTTGGGGTCAGAAAAACACCAGCACCATTTCTACATTTCTGAGGTCATGTTAAGATGAAGACAAAATGAAGCAGGCATGCATTTTAAGGAGATGGATGGAAGGTATCAAAAATATCTAATGTATATGATTCCTCTGAATATTTATGCTTCAGTATCAAGGCTCCAAGTATGTGTAACCAGAGAAGCCTAAGACAGTAGAGAATTCATGTCAGGCTACAGTTAAGCTAACATAAGAAAGCACTATTTGGACCAAACTTTCAGCAGGCTCATAGTTCTGGCTACACAGGGAAATGCTTTAGCAGCACCAACAGCTACTAATTTTGTGTGTTTATTAAATGTTAGATCACATTTAGAATATTCATATGAATAAAGTGGTTTAATTGAAATATTTCCTTATTTACTTATACATAGACAATATGAAACTAAATTGGTTTGACTCCTGCTTCAAATCATTTAATAAAATTTAAAACTCTCATTCTTATTTTTTCCTTAGAGTCCTCTAAATCACCAGTAAAAAAGGTCTCTAGGTATCTGGATCCCAAGTAATAACCAGCAATAACTTTACTAAGTATATCAACACCACAAACTGTGGACTATCAGCCTGGTATCCTGGCCCTGGTATCCCTAGTGCTCAATGCTATGCCTCAATCAGCTCAAACAAACATTATTTGCATTCCTCTGGTATTAAATCTGACTAGCCAGATAGCCAAAGAATAAATAAGATAATAGGAGTCTAAAGACAAGTTATAAGAATAGAGGAGAAAATTAAAACAAAAATAAACACTGTCTTAACTATCAAAATTATTTTTAAAAATTATGTAAGAAGGCACATTGTACAGAGAAAGAAAAAATAAATATTATATAATAAATATGGTAAGTATAATATAATGTAAAACTTGAGAGCCAATATCTTTATCCATAAATGTTTACGGACTCAACTAATCTATTGAAAAGATAAAAAAATCTAATTGTAAAATAAATAGATGGATATAAATTTAAAAGAAAATGAAGCATTCATATCATGGAAGAATTCCTCTCTAACATGAATTATGGGAAAGAATCTAAATGTGACTCAAAATCCAGATGCCATAAAAAAAAGATTAATAAACCTAACATCAATTATTTGAAAATGATTAAAAAAAATCTTTCACATCCTAAATAAATATAGAAAACAAATGACAAAAAGTAGAAGAAATTTGCAATATACATGAGATAAGGAGTTAATATATGTTTTAACTGTATAAAACACTCTTAAAATTGATGGAATCAAGACCAACAACCATGTAGAAAATGTGCAAAATATATGAACAGGGATTTCACAAAATGATACAATGACCTTTAAACATATATGAAGTTCTCATTCACTCATAAATGAATGTAAATAAAACCTACACTGAAATACTACTTTTCATCTATCAGATTTTGAGAAATGGAAAGCTGGATAAAATATTATATCGGTAAGGCTGTGAGAAAATGATCATTCTTACAGACACACACAATATGAAAGAAAATGTGGCTATATTGATTGTATATGTCTGTGCTAAGTTGATTCAGTCATGCTCAGTTGTTTGCAAGCCTATAGACTGTAACCTCCAGGCTCTTCTGTCCATGGGATTCTCCAAGCAAGAATACTGGAGTGGGTTACCATAGCCTTCTTCAAGTTATCTTCCTAATGCATGGATTGAACCCACATCTCTTGTGTCTCCTGCATTGGCAGACAGGTTCTTTACCACTAGCACCACGTGGGAAGCCCATATTGATTGCATTTGATTTTTGTTCAATCTCTCAGTCATGTCTGACTCTCTGCTACCCCATAGACTGCATCATCTCAGGCTTCCCTGTCTGTCACCATCTTCCGGAGCTTGCTCAAACTGATGTCCATTGAGTCGGTGATGCCGTCCAACCATCTCATCCTCTGTTGTCCCCTCCTCCTCCTGTCTTCAATATTTCCCAGCATCAGGGTCTTTTCAATGAGTCGGCTCTTTCCATCAAGTGGTCAAAGAATTGGAGCTTAAGCTCAAGCATGAGTCCCTCCAATGAATATTCAGGATTGATTTCCTTTAGGATGGACTGGTTTGATGTCCTTCTTGTCCAAGGGACACTTAAGAGTCTTCTCCAATACCACAGTTTGAACAACAACAATTCTTCAGCACTCAGCCTTTTTATAATAGTCCAACTCTCAAATCCATACATGACTACTGGAAAAACCATAGCTTTGTCTATACAGACCTTTGCTGGCAAAGTGTTATCTCTGCTTTTTAATACACTCTCAGGTTTGTCATAGCTTTTCTTC
Source organism: Bos grunniens (assembly GCF_055505025.1). NCBI lineage: Eukaryota > Metazoa > Chordata > Mammalia > Artiodactyla > Bovidae > Bos > Bos grunniens. Next base: position 140,228,919 of record NC_141165.1, read on the forward strand.
CAAGAAGTAAGCATCTTTTAATTTCATGGCTGCAGTCACCATCTGCAGTGATTTTGGAGTCCAAGAAAATAAAGTCTGTTAATGATTCCATTGTTTCCCCATCCATTTGCCAGGAAGTGAGGGACCAGATGCCATGATCTTCATTATTTGAATGTTGAGTTTTAAGTCAACTTCTTCACTCTTCTCTTTTACCTTCATGAAGAGGCTCTTTGGCTCCTCTTTGCTTTTTGCCATAGGGTGGTGTAATCTGCATTTGTGAGGTTTTTGATATTTCTCCTTGCAATTTGATTCCAGCTTGTGCTTCATCCAGCCTGGTGTTCTGCATGACATATACGCTGCATATACGTTAAATAAACAGGGTGACAATATACAGCCTTAACGTACTTCTTTCCCAATTTTGAACAAGTTCATTGTTCCATGTCCGGTTCTAATTGTTGCTTCCTGAATTGATACAGGTTTCACAGGAGGCAGGTAAGGTTGTTTGGTATTTCCATCTCTTGAAGAATTTTCCACAGTTTGTCTTGATCCACACAATCAAAGGCTTTAGCATAGTCAGTGAGGCAAAAATGGATGTTTTTCTGGAATTCTGTTTTATTTATGATCCAACAGATGTTGGCAATTTGATCTCTGGTTCCTCTGCCTTTTCTAAACCCAGCTTGAACATCTGGAAGTTCTTGGTTCACATACTGCTGAAGCCTAGCTTGAAGAATTTTGAGCATTACTTTGCTAGCATTTGAAATGAGTGCAATTGTGTGGTAGTCTGAACACTCTTTGGCATTGTCCTTCTATGGGACTAGAATGAAAAGTGACCTTTTCCAGTCCTATGGACACTGCTGAGTTTTCCAAATTTGCTGGCATACTGAATGCAGTATTTTAACAGCATTTTGTATGTATAATTCAACATATTACATATATTTACATTTTGATCCAGAAATATCACTCATGGTTCAGTTCAGTTCATTTCAGTTCAGTCGCTCAGTCGTATCTGACTCTTAGAGACCCCATGAATTGCAGCATGCCAGGCCTCCCTGTCCATCACCAACTCCCAGAGTTCACTCAGACTCACATCCATTGAGTCAGTGATGCCATCCAGCCATCTCATCCTCTGTCGTCCCCTTCTCCTCCTGCCCCCAATTCCTCCCAGCATCAGAGTCTTTGAGGTGGCCAAAGTACTGGAGTTTCAGCTTTAGCATCATTCCTTCCAAAGAAATCCCAGGGCTGATCTCCTTCAGAATGGACTGGTTGGATCTCCTTGCAGTCCAAGGGACTCGCAAGAGTCTTCTCCAACACCACAGTTCAAAAGCTTCAATTCTTTGGTGCTCAGCTTTCTTCACAGTCCAACTCTCACATCCATACTTGACCACAGGAAAAACCATAGCCTTGACTAGATGGACCTTAGTTGGCAAAGTAATGTCTCTGCTTTTGAACATGCTATCTAGGTTGGTCTTAACTTTTCTTCCAAGGAGTAAGCGTCTTTTAATTTCATGGCTGCAGTCACCATCTGCAGTGATTTTGGAGCCCCCAAAAATAAAGTCTGACACTGTTTCCACTGTTTCCCCATCTATGTGCCATGAAGTGATGGGACAGGATGCCATGATCTTCGTTTTCTGAGTGTTGAGCTTTAAGCAAGCTTTTTCACCCTCCTCTTTCACTTTCATCAAGAGACTTTGTAGTTCCTCATCACTTTCTGCCATAAGGGTGGTGTCATCTGCATATCTGAGGTTATTGATATTTCTCCTGGCAATCTTGATTCCAGCTTGTGTTTCTTCCAGCCTAGCATTTCTCATGATGTACTCTGCATATAAGTTAAATAAGCAGGGTGACAATATACAGCCTTGAGGTACTCCTTTTCCTATTTGGAACCAGTCTGCTGTTCCATGTCCAGTTCTAACTGTTGCTTCCTGACCTGCATACAAATTTCTCAAGAGGCAGATCAGGTGGTCTGGTATTCACATCTCTTTCAGAATTTTCCACAGTTTACTGTGATCCACACAGTCAAAGGCTTCGGCATAGTCAATAAAGCAGAAATAGATGTTTTTCTGGAACTCTCTTGCTTTTTCCATGATCCAGCAGATGTTGACAATTTGATCTCTGTTTCCTCTGCCTTTTCTAAAACCAGCTTGAACATCTGGAATTTCACAGTTCACATACTGCTGAAGCCTGGCTTGGAGAATTTTGAGCATTACTTTACTAGCGTGTGAGATGAGTGCAATTGTGTGGTAGTTTGAGCATTCTTTGGGACTGGAATGAAAACTGACCTTCTCCAGTCCTGTGGCCACTGCTGAGTTTTCCAATTTTCTGGCATATTGAGTGCAGCACTTTCACAGCATCATCTTTCAGGATTTGAAATAGCTCAACTGGAATTCCATCACCTCCACTAGCTTTGTTCATAGTGATGCTTTCTAAGGCCCACTTGACTTCACATTCCAGGATGTCTGGCTCTAGGTCAGTGATCACACCATGGTGATTATCTGGGTTGTGAAGATCTTTTTTGTGGAGTTCTTCTGTGTATTCTTGCCACCTCTTCTAAATATCTTCTGCTTCTGTTAGGTCCATACCATTTCTGTCCTTTATCGAGCCCATCTTTGCATGAAATGTTCCCTTGGTATCTCTAACTTTCTTGAAGAGATCTCTAGTCTTTCCCTTATGTTGTTTTCCTCTATTTCTTTGCATTGATCGCTGAGGAAGGCTTTCTTATCTCTTCTTGCTATTCTTTGGAACTCTGAATTCAGATGCTTATATCTTTCCTTTCCTCCTCTGCTTTTCACTTCTCTTCTTTTCATAGCTATTTGTAAGGCCTCCCCAGAGAGCCATTTTGCTTTTCTGCATTTCTTTTCCATGGGGATGGTCTTGATCCCTGTCTCCTGTACAATATCACGAACCTCCATCCATAGTTCTTCAGGCACTCTATCTATCAGATCTAGGCCCTTAAATCTATTTCTCACTTCTACTGTATAATCATATCACTCATGTTAGCCTTCTATTAATAATAATATGAAAATATGTATGATAGTATTCTTTATAATTACAAAATTTTGGAAACAAACTAGGTGCCCTCACACATAAGGAGATTAAGTAATCTGCAGCAAATACTCAGATAGGAGTAATACACAGCAGCAAAAAGGAACATGTAACATTTCTGTTAACTAATTGAGTGATTTCTAGGATATATTGTTACATAGGAACAAACTATAAAGAAAGTACATATTTTACATTTTTCTGTAAGATAAAGGGATAATAAAATATTTATATATTTGTATAGTTTTGCAAGCTAAAATCCAACAGATATGAGCTAGACAATATTTTAATTATTTATAGTGAGTGGGTTGAAAATGTTTGGAAGTATTGAATCTCATGGTTTGAAACTTCTTTAAATATAGCTCTAACATGTTCTTTACTTTTAGAACTCACCACACAAAATTAAAATAAAATCCATTAGAATGGAAAAAAAAAAATCTGTATTTCAAATAAATATTATGATTACAGTAAACAGGAGGATTGAACTACCTGGAGTAATTTAAAAGGAAGAATTTTAATGATAATATATAATCTACAAAAAAAAAAACAAAAAAACAAACAGACCAAATATAAATTATAATGAATTGGTTCAGTCTGGGGGTAGTGATATTAGAAAAAACTATACTGATCTTTTGGTTTCATTTTTTGATTAGTTTGAGTAGAATAATTTTATTATTGATAAAGGGAACCAGCTTTCTCGTTGCTGAAGTAATACCTCACACTACATAGAAATGGAGGCAGGATAAAATAACACTGGTAGTGTTTTCCTGGGATTGGGGTACCAGCATGAACATACGATTTAAGTCTCCTGAATAACTGGTTGATTACAGGACAAAAGAATAAGTACAAAATGAGTCTGGAATTTTTTAAAAATTTTTGTTGGTCAGAAAGTAAAGATATACTCAAAGAAAATTCAGTGAAGTTCAGTTCAGTCGCTCAGTCATGTCCAATTCTTTGCGACCCCATGAACCGCAGCACACCAGGCCTCCCTGTCCAACACCAACTCCTGGAGTTCACCCAAACTCATGTCCATCGAGTCAGTGATCCCATCCAACCATCTCATCCTCTGCTGTTCCCTTCTCCTCCTGCCCCCAATCTCTCCCAGCATCAGAGTCTTTTCCAATGAGTCAGCTCTTCGCATGAGGTGGCCAAAGTACTGGAGTTTCAGCTTTAGCATCATTCCTTCCAAAGAACACCCAGGGCTGACCTCGTTTAGAATGGACTGGTTGGATCTCCTTGCAGTCCAAGGGACTCTCAAGAGTCTTATCCAACACCACAATCCAAAAGCATCAATTCTTCAGTGCTCAGATTTCTTCACAGTCCAACTCTCACATCCATACATGACCACGGGAAAAACCATAGCCTTGACTAGACGAACCTTTGTTGGCAAAGTAATGTCTCTGCTTTTGAATATGCTGTCTAGGTTGGTCATAACTTTCCTTCCAAGGAGTCTTTTCATTTCATGGCTGCAATCACCATCTGCAGTGATTCTGGAGCCCCAAAAATAAAGTCTGACACTGTTTCCACTGTTTTCCCATCTATTTTCCATGAAGTGAGAGGGCATTAAAAAAAAAAAAAAGACACTAAAGGACACTGGATCCATTCTGAAGGGGCTCCCACTGGGACACTTTGACTATCAAAGTCAATAACAATTCCTATTACAACCAAATAAATTGAGAAACCATGTATTTAAATTTAAATGACTAAATTGGTGATTATATAAAGTGGGAGACAGAAAATATTCATTTAGATTTGAATCCACCTAAAAATGTATGAGAATGATGGAGGTTCTTTAAAAATGTCATTTAGAGAATCTGATATTAATAACTGTTTTAGGTAAGATTCAGTAATAGTTGTCAAGACTCATTGGGAAAATACCAAAAATCAAATATAGTAGGTATTATATACCTATATACTACCCTTTTGGTCTCAGAATGACATAGAGAGAAGGGGAGAGAATGAAAAATCAAGTATGATGACTTTTTTAAAGCAAAAAGTATAAGGAAATCTTTTCCAGTATTCTTGGAACTTTGTGAAAATAAAAAGTTACCAAAATGTCCAACTGTTCAACACTTGTGAGTACTATTTTATTCAGTACAAAATGGGATATATAGTATAGTTCTGACTACAAAAATGATGTGGGTAACTCTACTCAGCTGAACCATTAGATTCTAAGCACATTATCTCCCTCAAAGGCATCAATATAGTTAAAAAGGTGTTATCTTGTGAATGAGACATCATTTTACGTCTTGATGATGAGACGCTCAGTCATGTCCGACTCTTTGCGACCCCATGGACTGTAGCCTACCAGGCTCCTCTGTCCGTGGGATTTTCCAGGCAATAGTACTAGAGTGGATTGCCATTTCCTTCTCCAAGGGATCTTCCCAACCCAGCGATCGAACCCAGGTCTCCCACATTGTAAACAGATGCTTTACCATCTGAGCCACCAGGGAAGTCTTACAGTGATACTATTACAACACTAAACATAACATACCAACACTTCTCTCCTTAAAAATGGGGGCTATAATAAGTACATTTATACATTGACACAAGGTACATGGCACAAAAATAAGAACTAGGGTCTGGAAGCAGGCAGACATGAGCTTAGATTCCAGCTCAGCTACTTTGAGCCACTTGATATTAGAAAAATGACAGAATCTTTTGTTTCCTCATCAATAGCATAAGGATAATTAGTAACAGTCCCTTCATGGAACTGTCATAGGGTCCAAAGGAGAAATTCAAGAAAACACCTAATACAAAGTTACATCATAGTTCATTTTTCATATATGTCAGCTACTGTAACTAATAAGGATTTCACATAATAGAGGTAACTTGGTACTGGTTCTTCTCAAACCGTACATGAGAAACACTTTCATAGATTGGAAATCTTAACCAATTCATGATCTAAAATTAAGTTGGTGATTTATTTCACTCACACATCAAACAGAATGCACTTAGACTTCTTTTTCAGTACCTTTCTTGTAGAAGAAAAAAGAAAAAAAAAACAAAAGGAAAACTGTATCTAAAGTTAGTTCCTCAAAGTGACACTTCAAATGATTTCTGCTGCTTTCTGTTTCTACTTTCATTAGATATGCTCTGACAACATTTCACTGCCTCCACAACCAACCACTTGAGAGTTATATAAGATTTATATATATATATATATATATATATATATATATATATATATATATATATATATATATATATGAGTTGCAGGACACAGACATACTGTGTCATTGAAAATTTCAAAGTATTTGACATTTCTTTTACTTGGCACTCTGCAATTTTCTAAATGTCAATTTTAAAATGTTTTTATTATTATTAATTGAGCTTTACTCTGGAATCTCAAATGCTTATTTCATTATTGTTTCACTTTGCTAAATAAAGCCAGTAATGCAAGAAAAGCAGAGAAAATCAGTTTTCTTCTCAATTTTTCAGTTTTACCTGATTGAAGTGCTTCTCTGCCTCTGGATACTGCACACTTTGATGAATACTGACTTCAGAAGTTTCAGAAAAAAACTAAGTTTAGTCAAAAATAAAACTGGAAAAGAAACATTATTTTAGAAACATTGAAACTGCACAAAGTGAAGAGACAATACATACAGATTTTATTATTAAGTTAGTAGCTATGAAACTAACAAACTACTATGGTGCTTGGTTAATTTGTTGATTTAATTATTCAACATTTAATTATAGGAAGAGGACAATGCTATTTCAAGTGATTTTAAAAATGTAGGTACCATCTAATATGCTCCCATTTCTGATAATAAAAATAATGAATATCTTTCTTATGTCATGGACACTGTCTACTTTTTCTCATCTACTTGCCATGAAGTGATGACTGTTTACCAGCAACATGCAATATTTGAAAATATACAAATCCAGCATTAAATGAAGTTAAAAGTTGCATTACAAAAGCTAAGCTCTTTTATTTAATAAAATGTACAGTTCTTTGAAAGACAAAAGGCATCATTTTACAGACTATCTTCCAAGGATCTATCATTTTCTTAAATATAGCTGTAATCACAGATTTATCATTATCAAGGTATTTTATAGTAATTTATAAATACAACCTTTAAGAAAACTTCCAGCATGCAACTCCACTTATTTGCCTATGAAGCATAGTCTGAACAATTGGTGACAGTTTAAAGTCTGCACTGTTCCACTTCTTTGATTTTTATAGATTGGTATAGAAGTCTTTATCCTAGAAAATTAGCCACTGAATTCATTTGGGATAGCATGTGCCCTAAGAGATGTATCTTTAGGCCTGTGCATATCAATAATTTAAAATCAAAGGGTAAAGCAGTATCAACAATTAAGTTCTTAAAACATGGCTTTTAATTAGAAAAGGATGTTAAAATAGGGCAACACTTTAAAGTAGTAAAATGAAACCCATTTGTAACATACTGGCAATTAAACTTATTCCTTTTTTATTATTCCTTAGAAACTCTGTGTTGTACTTACAAGGCAATCTTAATTCTTTAGTGCTAGTTTTGAATCAAGTATAAGCTGACAGTTGCTAGGTTTCTTATTTCAGGTTTGTAAGTTCTCTTGTGCAACTTTTCAAAACTGAAAAACCATTTCTTTCTTTAGGTCTTATGTAGTTCTTGAAAAAATGTTTGTTTTTATTTTTTTTGGATTTATAACAATCCATTTTATATATTATACCAAGTATGCTTAAAATAAAACAAAGTGTTAACTAAACTTTATATTCAGAAATCTGGTATTATTGAGGGTCTGAAGATTTTTACACATTACATTTAATATATTTAAGTGAACTGGAAATTTCTCTAGAGGCAGAATATGTAACCTAAATATTTCTGACAAAATGATGATTTTAACCACTTTCTTGGGATTACATTTCATATATTTAACTACAGTTTAATCAGTGCCTATTATTTGGCATTACTGAGAATGGAGGTAAGGTCATACTATAATATTCTTTTCAAACAAAAAGTTTTCTGCAGGGGCAAACCATTTTACTTACTTTGTATTTTTAGAAAACACATCAACACTTCCATTTTTAAAAGGTAAATGGAATTTGTGCAGTATACCACTTGTACCACTAATTAACACAGAGATCTGACCATACTTATAGCTTCAAGGCAGGGTTGGGCTTTTATCCAGAACATCAATTATATAAGAAAATATGTCTGTATATAGCAGAAAAATGATTGATCTAAAAAAATCCTCAAGAGTAGCAGGAGTGAAAATTCTGTAGAAGGCACAGTAGTCTTTCCCCCACACATAAGCTAATAAGAATTAGTGTTCTACTTCTCAATAACTCAATCTTCCTGTATATAATTTATCAGAGCATTCTTAAGGTTATTCATATGTAAGGTTGATTAACAAATGTCAAGGATTTATAAATCTATCATTTCTTTATTTGACTAATATTTAATGGGATCAATTATGCCCCGAGCATTTAGTTACATTTGCGTGCACTTTTCTCATGTTTCAGATTTACTTTCATACCTCTGGGCCTTCACACATGCCATTCCTCTTGTCTGTAATGACCTTTTCCTTATTCTTTACTTGGATTATTAATTTGCTTTCAGGTTTTAGGCAAAGTTTGACCTCATGGAAGCCTTCCCAAGTTTTCCATCCAGTACAGTATGATTCAAAATGTTCCTCTTCTCCATTCATAGATGATTCTCTGTTATATCTATAAATGTATTTATTCCAATATACTATTATGATTTTACTTACCTAACCTCTGGTCAGATTCTCAAAAAAAACCAGTTTTATACAACAGTTAAGATTTTTAATTGTTACTCATTTAAAGGAATCCACTCCATATTTCAGGCAGTTCTCAAAATTACTCACAGATTTAGAACTTTTCATGGTGGCAAGAACACACAAAACTGTACAAAAAAGGTCTTAATGACCTGGATAACCACAGTGGCATGGTCACTCACCTAGAGCCAGACATTCTGGAGTGTGAAGTCAAGTGGGCCTTAGGAAGCATTACTAGGAACAAAGCTAGAGGAGATGATGGAATTCCAGTTGAGTTATTTCAAATCCTAAAAGGTGATGCTATTAAAGTGCTGCACTCAAAAGGCCAGCAAATTTGGAGAACTCTGGAGTGGTCACAGGACTGGAAAATGTCAGTTTTCATTCCGATCCCAAAGAAGGGCAATGCCAAAGAATGTTCAAACTACCACACAATTTTGCTCATTTCACATGCTAGCAAGATAATGCTCAAAATCCTTCAAATTAGGCTTCATCAGTATATGAACTGAGAATTTCCAGATGTGTAAGGTGGATTTAGAACAGGCAGAGGAACCAGAGATCAAATTGACAACATCTGTTGGATCATAGAAAAAGCAAGAGAATTGCAGAAAAAAAATCTACTTATGCTTCACTGACTACACTGAAGCCTTTGACTGTGTGGATCACAACAAACAGTAGAAAATGCTTAAAGAGAAGGGAATACCAGAACACCTTATCTGCCTCCTGAGAAACCTGTATGCAAGTCAAGAAGCAACAGTCAGAACTGGACATAGAACAATGGACTGGTTCCAAATTGGGAAAGGAATACATCAAGTTGTATCCTGTCACCCTGCTCATTTAATCCCTATGCAGAGTACAACATTTAAAATGCCAGACTGGATGCAGCACAAGCTAGATCCAAGACTGCTGGGAGAAAAATCAATAACCTGACATATGCAGATGACACCACCATTATGGCAGAAAGAGAAGAGGAATTGAAGAGCCATTTGATGAAGATGAAACAAGAGAGTGAAAAAGCTAGCTTAAAACTCAGCATTCAAAAATCTAAGATCATGGCATCTGGTCCCATCACTTCATGGCAATTAGGTAGTGAAAAAATGGCAACAGTCTCAGACTTTATGTCCTTGGACTTCAAAATCACTGCTGACAGTGACTGCAGCCATGAAATTAAAAGACACTTCCTCCTTGGAATAAAAGCTATGACCAACCTAGACAGTATATTAAAAAGCAGAAAGATCACTTTTCTGACAAAGGTCCATATAGTCAAAGGTATGGTTTGTCCAGTATTCATGTATGGATTTGAGATTTGTGCCATAAAGAGGCTGAATGCCAAAGAATTGATGCTTTTGAACTGCAGTGCTGGAGAAGACTCTTGACAGTCACTTGGACAGAAAGGAGATCAAAATAGTCAATCATAAAGGAAATCACTACCCAAATATTCACTGGTAGAACTGATGCTGAAGCTCAATCTCCAATACTTTGGACACATGAAGTGAAGAGCTGACCCTTTCAAAAAGACCTTGACGGTAGAAAAGACAGAGGGCAGGAGGAGAAGGGGGCAATAGAGGAGGAGATGGTTAGACGGCATCAGCGACTCAATGGAAACGAGTGTGAGCAAATTCAGGGAGATAGTGATGGACAGGGAAGCCTGGTATGCTGCAGTCCATAGGGTTACAAAGAGTTAGACATGACTTAGTGACTGAATAACAACAACAAAGCATGTAAGAAGATAATACACTATGATTAAGTTTACATCATTGTAAGATGGAATTCATGTTGAAAAATAAACTCGGATGTTTACAGCAGGTGTCTTCCTAATTGCTACAAGCTTAAAACAACCAAAATGTAAGTGAATGGATAAATAAAAAACAGTATATCCACACAATGGAATACTGTTGGGCAATAAAAAGAAATCCATGGAAGGATCTTACATGTATTTTACTAGTTTCAATAGTTTTTATATGTCAATGCCCCCAAACTGACATACTGATTTAAATTAATTAGAGCTGTGTGTGTAAGTTAACACTCTGATTAAACTGGTATACACAAAAATGTTAAGACCAGAAATAGAAACAGTATCCTTAAAGGAGAACAAAGCTGGTAACTGGCATTATCAGATGTACAGACTCACTTTAAAGATACACTTCACATCATCACGGAAAAATACTTGTTAAGAACTATGGTGATATGAATGGTTAAGCAGGACATTTTTTTTAACAAAGAGTTTTGGAGCATTTGCATAGGTTGAAGGGATAATTCATTGAAAAGTAGAGGGAATATTTGTCAGACACTTTGACATCAAAAACAAAATATGCCCTTCTGTTTCTCTCTTAGAAATTCCACTCCTAAAGCCTGTTTTTGTTTTTGTTTTTTTTCTCTAAGTGTAACACCTCCCATTATTCTCAATCACCCTCTCTCTTTCTCTCTTCCTGTGCTGTACAGAGTAACCTTCAGAAGGGGCTATGTTAAGATTGGATGGTAAAATCCCTTTAAACTCTGAGTTTATGACATATCCTTTATTGTATGTGAGACATAGTTTAATAAGGGCACATAGGCATAATGATGGTGCTATCTGTCTTCATTTAGAGACTTCTAGGAACATGGGGGCTCTGTGTGGCAGACGGTTTTCTTTGTCTCAACCCACCTCTAGGCCAGCCTCTGTTTCAGCTTGCCAACTCCCCTCCATGGGCCACAGTTTTCTGTTTTCTGCCACAGGTTCTTTACTGAAACCACAGACAAGTGCAGTTGGGAAGTGAGCAGAGTGAGGAGAGGTGCCCAGTCACAATTGTCCTAGACAACCTTCCTTTGAACAGACATTTCCGGGAGGCAACTGTAGTTTTCAGATGTTCTGGATGAATGGAGTCCTTACAATCTGCACGAGAAAGTCACTGTGGAGCTCTTTTCCTTTTCCCTTGTCTCTCTGTGATTTTTCCTTTTCTCAAACCTATTCACCCAAAACACACCTACTACCTATGCTCTAGTACTGTTTCATGCTGTGCTTTTAAGGTAACATAAAATAAAAACCATGCTTTGGAACAAAGCAAGAGGAAGTGGCCTTTGATTTAATATGTAAAAGGCAGCGAAAGTTGAAAGTCACTCAGAGGTTTATATTTTAGGACAGCAGAGAATAACCAAGGCACTATCACAAGGAACAGAAGCACGCCCATCCTCTTTCCTTCAAAACATTAATGAAAATACAGGTCATACCCTTTGCCATTATGCAGATAATGAAATGCAAGTTGAAAAGTAGAATTCTTCCAGAGTTGGCTGTAGAATTCAGAAGTCCTTAATCCTTGTCTGGTCTTACAGAAATACTTTTTGTGAACCACATTGCTTAAGTCTCTGATAAATGCTGTCATTTATTTGGCAAATAAAACAATGATTTTATAACAGAATTCAATGTTTTAGTGCCATTTACAGTAAATGCCTCTATCTGAAACTCACTGTGATTTGTGGGCAGTCCTCAAGTTTGATTTTTGAATAAGTTCCACCATTTATTTATCTCTTCTATTCCCCTACAGTATTGCTATGAGATTTATAAGCACAGACCAATGAGTTTAAAAGTAAAATATTCTTAGTGAAAAAATGAAACTTTCTCATGTATGCTTTTCAGTATATTACTACTGCAAGTGCATATTTATGTGATACTTTTGTTTTATTCCTGTTGCATAAAGCAGAAAATATTATATACAAATCAATGGACCATCATTTATATTTTCTTCGAAATTACAATATTTAGAGAGCCTTACAAACTTTTATTGTACTACCTAGCTAATGTGCTCATAGTAATCATTTTATTATAGTGTTACTTAAGCTACTGCTGCTTTAGGTGTTAACAGCCATATTATTTAATCAATGACATCAAACTGCAGTGCTGAGAATATAACTATACTTCTTCATAAACTGGTAGGTTGTAGTGCTATGTTAAGTAAAACAAAGTACAATTTATGCCTGTTTTTACCACATATTTTCACTGCTCATTTTTTCCTACAGTATTTTCTCTTAAATCAATGGCAGGAGAGTATTTCATAATAATATTTGTTTTTCAGTCGTTAAATTGAATTAATGAAATTTCCTGGTTTCCCTATTGAGTATCCTGAAATGGAAATTTGACAGTTAAGTGTAACATATTTGTTCATTCAGCCTGAAAATAAAGTGAATATCTGTATATTTACAGTAGAACAATAATGGATTTATTCTAATTGCTAAGGTGTTTTGAGCCAAAGCATTTAAAATGTTGAGAAAAGCTAAACATATATTGGCATAAATATTTGTTTTCTAGGATGCAGACATTCTCAACCAAAATGAGTTTTGTATGAGAGCAAAGTGAGTCAGCTGAGTAAAGATTCCTGGAGATGAGCAATTTCCTCCTGTAAGGTAAATGTTTCAGGAGAAGAAAGAAAGAAAGTGAAGTCGCTCAGTCATGTCCAATTCCTCGCTACCCCATGGACTATAGCCTACCAGGCTCTTCCATCCATGGGATTTTCCAGGCAAGAATACTGGAGTGGGTTGCCATCCCTTCTCCAGGAGATCTTCCTGACCCAGGGATCAAACCTGGGTCTCCCACATTGTAGGCAGATGTTTTTACTGTCTGAGCCACTGGGGAAGTCATGTTTCAGGAGAGCAGGGTACTATGTATGAAGGTAGAAAAGAGGATTAAATTACTTGTTGTCCTGGGGAAATTAATATTATTTGCTGAAAGGCCATTTATTCTAGGATTATTTTACTTATTTAGATTCATAATTGAGACATATGCTTATCTTCCTACTCATGAGTCAACCTTACATTAAAGTATTTATGGAAGTTAAAAATAAATTTACTATTCTTCAAATTCTTTTGAAGGTAGCAAATAGATCAAACTGAGACCATGGAAGAGTTTAGGCTTCAGAAAAAAAATGTTACATGCTTTTTAATGTTTAAATGTGTAACTCTAATCAAAACCTTTATTCAATTTAATGATATTTCCAATTTTAGGTATTTTCATGGCTATTGTCAAAATACACATGTAATACATGTATCCTCATAACACAAACACTGGGTCTTACAGTTCCTTGTTGCTACTAACGCTGTTCTAATACTACTTATTGAATTGTGTAATGTAGTATGTGATAAAAATGAGAAATAATTAAGCATACAGACAGTGCAACATCCCACGTGTACTGCAGTCCCCATTCAGCACAACAGTGACACCATCTGGATAGAGACAAAAACAAACCATAGCAGCCAGTGGGCCAACTTCAGAGTGGTTTAGCTAGCAATAACTCAGGAGCATCACCAATTCAATGGACACAAACTTGAGCAAACTCCGGGAAATGATGTGGAATAGGGAGGCCTGGCATGCTGCAGTCCATGGAGTCGTGAAAAGTCAGACATTACTTGGCTACTAAACCACAACTACTCAGGAGCCAAGGCCATGATTCTAAAAGGATAACCTTCATGGCTTGGAAAATGGGAAGTTGAGGGGTGCATGGTGATGAATAAACCCTTATGGGGTCAGGACACGTTCAAACTCATGGTGTTGCTGCAAAAGCCTAAGGCAGTTCTCAGGGTCTTAACTTATCCCAGCTCATATTGTGCTTTTCCCCTGCACTCAGGAAGTGGTGTTAGCCTGGATATGAATCCTAGTAACCACTCTTCAGGAGAAACAGCAGATTGGGTGCACAGAAAAAGTGTCGACATAGCATTGGGGTGGGATGGCATATTGCTAAAGATGCCAGATTGCCCTTGAAATACAGTAACTAAGTTAATACAGTAATAGTATGTCCTGTGTGTCCTAAACAATGCCCAATGCAACTGCCAAAGAAATATGGGTCCATCTGTTGGAGTTTCTAACAAGTGAAGGGTTGGCAAATTGATTATACTGGCCACCTCCCACCAAGTGAATGTTTTTAACTATGTCTTAGTTTGTACAGACACAGTGCCTGGCCTAACCCAAGCTTTCCCCTGTCACTTTGCAAACCAGGATGCAACTATTAGGGGACTGGAGAAGCTGAGATACCCTTATCAAATAGACAGTGTTTGGGGATTACATTTCAAAGGTCATGCATTAATACATTTCAAAGGAACATTACATTGATGGAGACTACATCTCCATCATAAACATTATCTCCCCTATAAACTGCAAATAGCAGTGCTGGTAGAAAGGAATAATGGACTATTAAAACAGCAGATTAAATTACTATTAGATATAGCCACCTTGGCCAGGTGGACTAAAGTACCATTTCAAGCTCTAATGATCAACCAGTAGTGCCTCTTCCCCGATACGCCAGACTTACCAGACTGAGGACCCCTGTCAGGACACATGATCCTGTGAAATTTTGCAAGTCATTAGGAACAGGCATGGCTCCCACTCTTGTCATGGATCAATGTGTTGAGAATACCAAGTCACATCACACCTGGGAGAGGAGTTATCCACTGGAGTTTGCAGTGGGATGAGTGAGTTCCTTCACACCCAATCTCCCCTGGGATCCCACTGTTCTGTTCCAATTGAGACCTGCTGATATATGTACCGTGGAGAGAGGGGTCAAGGTGGGGTTTCTAGTGTGGCATCAGGTCCCATCCCTAGTCCATCTCCTCTTACCTGACAATGCTGTCTCCCTTGGTATACATGCATGGTATGCACAACCAGGTCAGATTCCTAAAGCTACAGCCACATTAATAACTAAGGACCAGGCCACAGTGTAATTCCTATAGAAAGGGAAGATCTTCCTGTACAAGTTCCTATTAAATATCTGCCATTTGAACTTCAGTATTCTGCTGTGGTTTCAAGGCACAGATGGAAACAGCTCTCTACAGTGGGTTCATTTGTACATCCAGCAAAGGAATCTATCCAACTGTTGGGATATGTGGGCAGTTGCACATTTCAGCTCATTAGGATTTCTATGCCGGTATCAGCACTACAGGGAGGGGATTTGAGGACCCTAAAGCCGTACGTTAAGGAAGAAGAACAAGCTAAGACTAGCACCTTTAATTTATCTGATGTAGACCACCAGGCTCCTCTGTCCATGGAATTCTTCAGACAAGAATACTGGAGTGGGTAGCTGTTCCCTTCTCCAGGGGATCTTCCTAACCCAGGAATCAAACCCAGGTCTCCTGCATTGCAGGAAGATTCTCTGCCATCTGAGCCATTAGGGAAGCCCAATATTACCAACACTGATTTAGTAACTTGGCCTGCAGCACACACTATCAATAACGCTGAGAATAGGTACTCTTCCCTGGCTCTGCAATCAAACTACATCAACAGGATGCCAAACAACTGACCAAAATATTAGCATCAGAGCCACGGGTTGTTACACTCAGATTTGGGATGGATTCATGTTGTTCATGGACATTCGAGCATGCGTGAATCCTTACGCTGGGAATATAAACATCACTCTAAAGAGAACCAACCCAACTGTACCAGGGATATGGGATGTTTATCACCAGAACAAGGTAGGCATTCTGCCACATTAAAGGACAGCAACTGGTTTGGCAGCCCAGGTGTTTCTTGGGTAGCACTACATGGGACCAATGACTGTGTGGCATGAATCTTTTGACCATGGCTTCCACCGATGCAGTTGGGCTGCTGCACCGTGAGTTTCCTTTGGGCACAGGGAAGAATCTGACATGTGGTAACAAACTTTGCCAGTTTCCCTCTCCTCAAAGTCAGAAAGACATGTTCTGTTTTCACTGATACAATCATGTGGCCACTGTCTTTATTCCCTCCATTGGCCTGGAGGATACTATAGTGCACATAGAAACCCTTACAAAATTCACCCAGCTAGCCTTAAATGCCAAAGCCTCTCCTTTAGGAATACTGAAATATATCTAATGAGAAATTATCTCCTCCAAACTGGGATGCCCTTGAACATTATCACTGTCTCACAAGGAGGCACCTGTACCATTACCCAAACACAAGGTTGTATGTTTATACCTGATGAGTCTGCTAAACGTATCATTTTTATTAAGTAGCATGAAGACACAAGAAAAGCCCTGAGTGATCTGTCCCCAGCCTAGGGGACTCAAATCAGTGATTCAGATCATGGGCTGCTGGGGGAAAAAAAAAAAAAAATTGTTACTTACATGTGTTTCTTTTGCGTGTGTCTATATTGTTGCTAACCCATCTGCCCCCAGTGCCACCAGAAAGCTGTCAAACCAGGTCCCTTTGTGCTAATAAAACCCCTTGCTGACTCCTCAAGGCACATTGTGGAAAAGAAGGGCCTGTAAATAAGATTGTTAGAGCTGGTCACCAGGGGTGGAGTGTTGAAGGTCACAGAGAGGAGAGGACCGCAAAGTGATCAGTGAGCTGGTTTCAGGCAATTAAAGTCTCCTTACCCCCTCTCCTGTCCTTGCAATGTATATTTTCTCCACTTTTCCTGCACTCAGAGTCACTTCAAGCACTTAGCCTTAAGTGAGTAATGTCCTGTTGAGACCATCTGTGCTGTATATATAATCGAACCCTGTTAAGGCCTCTATTCAAACTCTATTTAAAGTCTGGCGGGTGAGTTCGCAGACCGCATCTCGAGCCACCAAAGACAAGCCTCCTAAATTCCTTGCTTATTATATAAAACCGCCACCTTCCAATCCGGAGTGGACAGCCTCCTTCCTCCACCTCTCTTTGCCATTTGAATTCGGAGGCCAGCTTCGGACTTCACCCGGGACACTCCTGAAGTTTAGAATCCACAGGCAGGAAGTAGACTGTTGGGAAGCACGAGTATTGCAGCACTTTTGAGAATTACAGAATCAGGCCGAGGACAAGTCCACTCCACTGGCTTCTCAAAAGACGCCGGCCATCTGGCGGGATCTCGCGGGATTTCCGGTTTCAACAGAAGCCAGCTGGGGAACTCTGGGATGAGAAACATCAGGGTGCCCAGGTGCTAGAAGGCTCTGATGCCAAATTTGTCAGTAAGGAATCTGCCGCCTAGCGCCTATTCTGCAAACTTCAGTACTCGGTGGACACCTAAAGCCGCCCTCCGACTAAGTCACAGTGCAGTGGAATCTGTGCTAGGCCTGGCCAGGTACTGGGAAACCTGCTGAGGTAAAGGTGGGGAATGGGAGGGAATGATGGAGGCCAGAACTGGAGTAAAGCATGTGAGCATAGGCTGCAAACCTAATATCCTCCCAGGAGCCTAAAGGATCTGAAGCAGTGAGGCAGGCTTCCAGTGCAGAAGTCTGGAAATCTATTCACTGGCCACTGAAGTCCGACGTTCTGTTAATCCTGACTTGTGTTCTATTGCATATCCTTGAGGCCAGTTATTTCTCTCTGTGGCTTAGAAGTGCCCAAAATTCATCCCCTTAGACCAACTGCTGTTCCTGGAGCCCTTTTTCTGAAGAGCAATCTTACAGAATTATCTTCTTTTTGTGCCCTATCGCATAGGTCTATATCTATATATTTCTATCAATAGATCTATCTTTATTTATGGATAGACAGAGAGAGACAGATATAGATTGATAGAGATATTAAGAAGGCTTTACAGGTGACTCAGTGGTAAAAGAATCTGCCTGTCAGTACAGAAGGAGAGGAGACTCAGGTTTGATCCCTGGGTGGGAATATGCCCTGGAGGAGGAAATGGCAACCCATCCCAGCATTCTTGCCTGGAGACTTGCATGGACTAAGAAGCCTAGAAGGCTACAGTCCAACACAACTGAGTGCCTAAGCACAAACACTACAGATACAAGAGAGAGGTGAGGTTTATTTTAAGGTACTGGCTCATGTGATTGCAGAAGCTGGCAAATATGATATCTGCAGGGACAGCCAGCAGGCTGGAGGTCAGACTTAAGCTAGAGCCTGAACACAGTCTGAAGTCCAATTTTCCTTTAGCCCTTCTACTGATTAGATGAGGCCCACCCACATAATGGAGGATAATCTACTTTACAAGAATAAACAGAAGAACTATACAAAAAAGATCTTTATGACTCAAATAACCAAGATGGTATTCACCTAGAGCCAGACATCCTTGTGTGTGAAGTCAACTGGGCCTTAGGAAGCATCACTATGAACAAAACTAGTGGAGGTGATGGAATTCCATTTGAGCTATCTCAGATCCTAAAAGATGATGATGTTAAAGTGCTGCACTCAATATGCCAGCAAATTTGGAAAACTCAGCAGTGGCCATAGGACTAGAAAAGGTCAGTTTTCATTTCAATCCCAAAGAAAGGCACTTCCAAAAAATGTTCAGACTACTGCACGTTTGAATTCATCTCACAGGCTAGCAAAGTAATGCTCAACATTCTCCAAGCCAGGCTTCATTGTTACATGAACTGTGAACTTCCAGATGTTTAAGCTGGATTTAGAAAAGGTAGAGGAACCAGAGATCAAATCTCCAATATCTGATGGATCATCAAAAAGCAAGAGAATTCCAGAAAAACATCTACTTCTTCATTATTAACTATACCAAAGCCTTTGATTGTGTAGATCACAAAAAACTCTGGAAAATTCTTCAAGAGATGGGAATACTAGACCACCTTATCCACCTCCTGAGAAATCTGTATGTAAGTCAAGAAAAAACAGAACTGGACATGGAACAACAGACTGGTTCCAAATCGGGAAAGGAGTATGTCAAGGCTGTATATTGTCACCCTGCTTATTTAACTTATATGCAGATACATCATGCAAAATGCCAGGCTGGATGAAGCACAAGCTGGAATTAAGATTGCTGAGAGAAATATCAATAGCTTCATATATGCAGATGACACAACCCTTATGACCGAAAGCGAAGAACTAAAGTGCCTCTTGATGAAAGTAAAAGAGGAGAGTGAAAAAGTTGGCTTAAAACTCTTCAGAAAACTAAGATCTTGGCATCCGGTCCCATCACTTCATGGCAAGTAGATGGGGAAACAATGGAAACAATGAGAGTCTTTATATTTTTGTGCTGCAAAATCACTCCAGATGGTGACTACAGCCATGAAATTAAAAGACACTTGCTCCTTGGAGGAAAAGCTATGACCAACCTAGACAACATATTAAAAAGCAGAGACATTACTTTGCCAACAAAGGTCTGTCTAGTCAAAGCTATGTTTTTTTTTCCAGTAGTTATGTATGGATGTGAGAGTTGGACTATAAAGAAAGCTGAGCACCAAAGAATTGATGTTTTTGAACTGTGGTGTTGGAGAAGACTCTTGAAAGTCCCTTGGACTGCAAGGAGATCCAACCAGTCAATCCTAAAGGATATCAATCCTGAATATTCATTGGAAGGACTGATACTGAGGTTGAAACTCCAACAATTTGGCCACCCGATACAAAGAACTGACTCATTGGAAAAGACCTCACTGATGCTGGGAAACATTGAAGGCAGGGTGAAAAGAGAATGACAGAGATGAGATGGCTGGATGGCATCACTGGCTCGATGGACATGAGTTTGAGCAAGCTCCAGGAGTTGGTGATGGACAGGGAAGTCCAGCATGCTGTACTTCATGGAGTCACATGGAGTCGGATATGACTGTGCGACTGAACTGAACTGAACTGAATCTACTTTTCTCAAAAAAAAAAAAAAAAAAACTGACTTAATTGTTCAGTTCAGTTCAGTTTCTCAGTCGTGTCAGACTCTTTGTGACCCCATGAATCGCAGCACACCAGGCCTCCCTGTCCATCACCAACTCCCGGAGTTCACCCAGACTCACCTCCATCGAGTCAGTGATGCCATCCAGCCATCTCATCCTCTGTCATCCCCTTATCCTCCTGACCCCAATCCCTCCCAGCATCAGAGTCTTTTCCAATGAGTCAAGTCTTTGCATGAGGTGGCCAAAGTACTTGAGTTTCAGCTTCAGCATCATTCCCTCCAAAGAAATCCCAGGGCTGATCTCCTTCAGAATGGTCTGTTTGGATCTCCTTGCAGTCCAAGGGACTCTCAAGAGTCTTCTCCAACACCACAGTTCAAAAGCATCAATTCTTCAGCGCTCAGCCTTCTTCACAGTCCAACTCTTACATCCATACCTGACCACAGGAAAAACCATAGCCTTGACTAGACGAACCTTTGTTGGCAAAGTAATGTCTCTGCTTTTGAATATGCTATCTAGGTTGGTCATAACTTTTCTTCCAAGGAGTAAGGAAGTCTTTTAATTTCATGGCTGCAGTCACCATCTGCAGTGATTTTGGAGCCCAGAAAAAATAAAGTCTGACACTGTTTCCACTGTTTCCCCATCTATTTCCCATGAAGTGATGGGACCAGATGCCATAATATTTGTTTTCTGAATGTTGAGCTTTAAGCCAACTTTTTCACTCTCCACTTTCACTTTCATCAAGAGGCTTTTTAGTTCCTCTTCACATTCTGCATATCTGAGTTTATTGATCTTTCTCCCGGAAATCTTGATTCCAGCTTGTGCTTCTTCCAGCCCAGTGTTTCTCATGATGTACTCTACATATAAGTTAAATTAGCAGGGTGACAAGATACAGCCTTGATGTACTCCTTTTCCTATTTGGAACCAGTCTGTTGTTCCATGTCCAGTTCTAACTGTTGCTTCCTAACTTGCATATAGGTTTCTCAAGAGGCATGTCAGGTGGTCTGGTATTCCCATCTCTTTCAGAATTTTCCAGTTTATTGTGACCCATACAGTCAAAGACTTCGGCATAGTCAATAAAGCAGAAATAGATGTTTTTCTGGAACTCTCTTGCTTTTTCCATGATCCAGTGGATATTGGCAATTTGATCTCTGTTTCCTCTGCCTTTTCTAAAACCAGCTTGAACATCTGGAAGTTCGCAGTTCACGTATTACTGAAGCCTGGCTTGGAGAATTTTGAACATTACTTTACTAGTGTGTGAGATGAGTGCAGTTGTACGGTAGTTTGAGCATTCTTTGGCATTGCCTTTCTTTGGGATTGGTATGAAAACTGACCATTTCCAGTCCTGTGGCCACTGCTGAGTGTTAGTAGGCACAGTACTTCTAAATACAAGAATTCCTCAGAGATACTGCAGGTGAAGTTCCAGGCCACAAAAATAAAGAAAATTATGCAACTAAGCAAGTCACATTTTTTTTTTTTGGTTTCCCATTACATGTAAAATGTAGGCTTCCACTTCATTTTAGTATATTAAATGTACTTCTAATTTGTGTCTTAAAAAACAAATAATATACATATTTGGAAATGATGATTTTGGAAAAATGGTGCTTATAGACTTGCTAGATGGAGAGATTGCTACAAAATTTCAATGTGTAAAATAGAAAATATTTTGAAGGCAATAAAGGAAACTATAATAAAATTAGAATTGTCTTTATTCTCTTCCATAAGTCACCAAATTAATAAATTGGTATTTGCTATTAGGAACATGAATAGATTATCATGGTATTAGCCAAATGAACAAATATTAAGTACAGTGTCTGGCACATAGTATGTTAGCAATGAATGACAGTAAAATAAACATTTTGAAATGAGGTTGCGAGATTGACTTGCCAAAATGTTATGATTTATAGGAGGTGCCACATACTTTAAAGGAATTACAAAATATGGCTCATACCCATAAATGATTTTTAAATTACATTAAGGACTTCAGTATTTAATACATAAAACACTAATAGGTGTCATAAATAACATTATGCATTATACTATTCAATTTAAGGCAATACATGATGGTGTGATTTTGTAAAACAGGCAGCATTTTCAAAATATATATAAAATAGTTGGTTAAAATTTTCTAAGGCTAGCATATGTGTAGGGTCTTCTGAGAATTGGAATCTGTGATACCATGTTGGGCAGATGGCAAAGAATTGGTTGCAGTAATGGACAGTTTGGAACTGGACAGTCTCTAGGCAAAGCAGAATAATGGGAACTATGGAAAGGGCTCAATATGATACCTTTATAAATACTAGTCAAGTATTATAGAAAGCATTACAAACATTAGGTCTCAGAAAGATATTTATAAGAAATTTCTCTCACCTGCCAAATAAAACCAATGATCATGAGCATGCACATGCAGGACAGAAAGAATTTGAAAATATATTCAGGAATGTACAATTGTGTGTACATTAAAATAAGAAGAAACACCTGATACAAATTGTCTTCTGAGAATAGTACACCCAAATAACTGAGGTATAAAGTTAATATTAAATACCAATCTCGATGTTACAAAAATCACTGGCTTTGCACAGTATATAACTTAAGTTAATTTGCTTCTCTGAGTATAACAAAATCTTGCAGGTAGAGTCATCAGTGACTTATTGGTAATATAAGATAATTGAAATTATCAACAGATAAAATTAAAGGAGAGGTTTAAATGATAGAATTATAGTACATGCCAGCAATTTCTCAAAGTGAATTACCCAAATATAATTGCACATTTCTGCTGTGTTCTAAAGTTCAACAGCCTGAAATGTGATTGAATTATGCATACATTAATAAGACTGCATACAAAAAGGGAGAAGATAACTGAAATGGTTTAATATCTATATGGACTAGAAATATATTAATAGTGTCTATGAATTATATGCTCTGTTTTCTGTTGCATTCACTTCAGATGTATCCAACAAAAAGTATGAGGATAACATTAATTTTCACTTCAGATGTATCAACCAAATATATTAGGATATATTAATTTTCTATTTCCATACACTATCTTATTAATCTCATTCTGAAAATCTTCAGGCATAAACATTAAATTGAAATTACTGAAATCAAAGATCTATCCACTATCCAAAATATATAACCAATTTTTAAAGTATGAAATGTAGTTTATCAGGAAGGGGTTTATTATTTCAGAAAGAAATGAAACCTGCATATGAGATATGTATTGACTTAGTAACTACTCAAAAAAAAATTATAATCTCTAAATTTCTTATGTTTGATTTACTTACCTCCAAATAAAATTGTTTTGTTTAATAGGAAACAGTATTTCATTGAATTCACAAAACTGTATCTAGAAAATAAGTATCTTTCATAAATTGGCCAGCATATTTGTTGGCAGAATAAGATAATTTGTTTTAATGTAGTTCTATGTTCACTTGTTTCTTTCATTTACCTTTCTTCATAAAGCAAAATTCAAATGATGCAGGATTGTTGATGTTTTAAGATATTGTCTTGATCCTCTCTTAAATTTGAATTATACAATAGCTTTGTTTCTGCAAAAAGTAATTCTCATAGATTTGTCTTTCAGTTCTACTTGTGTGCCTCGATAATTTCTAGCTTAGGCAATTATGTCATCTAGGCTAAGTGAGTCAAGAGTCATTTTTTTGAATAACAGCAAATTTTGTTTTAAAAAGATAATTCATGGGTATGCCATGAATGTGTAAAGGACTGATTTTCCTGGTATGTCCTCATCTTTATGGTCAGAAAATCATGATTCATCTTGACTTTTTAATGCAAACTTGAATTTTTTATATGCTTTATTTATCATTACTGTTCACCTGGATGCTTTACTGGTTAATTCTAGAAAGAACAACAAACCTTGCGAGAAAAATAAAAGCCTCAGGGCATTTCCTTGGCTGGACTGGAAATCCAAAGTATTTCTAAGGATATCCAAAAGATTCCAAAATCAAAAGGAATTTGCTAGTGAATCATAGTATTTAAACAGATTAAAATAAATTAGCAACTGGCATTAAATTCCACTGTGCTTTTGTTGAGATATCAAGATATACATTTTAAAGTGATAGTGACATTTTACACAATATGCTATTTATATTTGTGTGTGTGTGTGTGTATATATATATATATATATGTGTGTGTGTATGTGTGTGTGTGTATATATATGTATATGTATATATATGCATAGGGATAGGAGCACAGTAATCACACCTCAGTGGACAGGTGGCAAAGGAGGTATGTGTGTTGTGGTGGGAAGGAGGTTGTGTGTGTGTGTGAAAATCGGAAAACTAAAAGGTCAGTTTTTTACTTTAACAGGGCCTTGTATATAGGGCTATGATATTGATTAACATGATATAGTATTGAACAAAATAGAGTCCCTTTCAGGGAAGATAGAGTTGAATGAATACTTTTCAATTAATGTAACATAAATATTATAAAATGCTTATAAATTAAAATCAAGTCTTTTATAAGAAGAAGACTCAACTAATCACATGGCCTCCATAAGAGAGAAAATTTAAGGGAGATAAAGCATAATTATGGTTTAAAGGCACAAAAAGAAATAAAGAGTCAAGAAACTAAGAAAAGTTGATAAGTTAATAGTACACTGAGAGTCAGGAGAAGTGGTTAGAAAGAGAAGTAGGTATCAGATTATACTAACCTTAGTGTCTGAAGGATGAAAGAATTTAAGTGCAATAAAATATACTTATTTATTTGAACAGAATAAGATATACTTTTAGATACACAATGTTATGTCTTTTCTATCATATTTATATCTTATGTCACTAAAATTTTTGACTGATACTTTGTCATCTTTGTTGAGGGCATACTGTTTTCTGATTCCAGTTGTATGTTTGGCTGACACTGAAATGCTATTAGTTGACTGCTAGAATGAAAATGCAGAACTAGAAAATTTATCAGCCCATTCATGATATAGCCATATACATATACATATATACATATGAAGTGAAGTGAAGTGAAAGTTGCTCAGTCATGTCCTACTCTTTGTGACCCCATGGACTATACAGTCCATGGAATTCTCCATGCCAGAATATTGGAGAATATTGGAGTGGGTAGCCTTTCCATTCTCCAGGGGATCTTCCCAACCCAGGGATTTAACCCAGGTCGCCTGCATTGCAGGTGGATTCTTTACCAGCTGAGCCACAAGGGAAGCTCAAGAATAATGGAGTGGGTAACCTATACTTTTTCTAGCGGATCTTCCTGACCCAGGAATCGAATCAGGGTCTCCTGTGGAGACACCTGCATTGCAGGCAGATTCTTTACCAACTGAGCTATGAGGGAAACCCTATATACATATATATTTACACTAAAGTATCAATTCAGCTGAAAATGAGAATAAAGGATAATAGAAGTAAATATATCAACATCTTAAAATAATTAGTACCAACTGCCACAAATTTGGAGAAGGCAACAGCAACCCATTCCAGTACTCTTGCCTGGAAAATCCCATGGACGGAGGAGCCTGGTAGGCTATAGTCCATGGGGTCGCTAAGAGTTGGGGATGACTGAGCGATTTCACTTTCACTTTTCACTTTCATGCATTGGAGAAGGAAATGGCATCCCACTCCAGTATTCTTGCCTGGAGAATCCCAGGGACAGAGGAGCCTAGTGGGCTGCCGTGTATGGGGTCACACAGAATCGGACATGACTGAAGCGACTTAGCAGCAACAGCAGCAGCCACAACTTTTGGAATTTTAAAGTAAAATTAATTTCCACTAAGAAGAAATATTAATTAATATCCATTAAATTCATACATACTAACAGTAGTCAAACATTATGGTAAATAAAGGTCTTTTTTATATTCAAGTACACAGAAATTTTAGCTCTCAAGAATTCTTTTTAAGAAAGCTATAAGAAAATAATCCTCAGCAGAAAGAGAAAAAAACAAACATAGAAATTTGTAGGTTCTGTGGGCAAAGAATGGCATTAACTTAAAATAAAGAGACAAGAGAACACTGTCATTAAGAAAAATATAGAACTGGTAAATTATTTAGTATGCTTTCTCTTAAAGGAGAGAAGTGTTCCAGTTTTACAATTTTCAAATTAGTGAATGTTTATTTGCAAGAAAAAAATCTAATAGAACATATAAAATGATTTTGAGTAAAAGAGAATATTATATGTTAGGAAATATAAATGACTCAGTTATTAATATTCATATAATGGAAATAAAACACTGGATATTATTTAAAATAAAACTTTTAGTATGAGGATATTGGAAGGATAGAAAAAAAAACAGTATATGTGATGGAAAGTGATATTATAGGACACCAAATTTTCTTCTTCTATAAGATTTAGGCATAGTTATCAATAGAAAGTTAAGAGACAACATGACAGGTACATTACATAGATAAAAACTAGAAAGTAACGTAAGAGAAACTTAAGAGTTAAAATTTGTTAGATGCAAAGATTCATGTGCATGTAAAAAAAACTCTCTCTAAGTAAGCCATATAGTATCATTTGACTAAATAATGTACTCTTAAGCACTTGATTTTCAAATTTAAACTGAACAGAAATGTGATATATATCAACTCTTCATTTGTCTAAGAGGTGAAGGGTATTACTACCTCTGTATGTCTACAAAATAAGAAGTAGTAAAAGTGTGCATGTCTATTTTCCCAGTCGTATTAATGTTTGTTGATAGAAAAATCAAATTAGAACAAAAGAAAAATAAATCCTAGGCTTTGAGAGTCTTATTTAATTTGTTCTGCTTTTTCAAAAGAAGTATTAATTATTAAGGGCTTCCATAATGGTGCTAGGTGTAAAGAACCCACCTGCTAATGCAGGAGACATAAGAGAAACATGTTTGGTCCTTGGGTCAGGAAGATCCCCTGGAGGAAGGCATGGCAACCCACTCCAGTGTTCTTGCCTAGAGAATCCCATGGTCAGAGGAGCATGGCAGGCTAGAGTCCACAGTGTTGCAAAGAGTCAGACATGACTGGAGCAACTTAGCAGACATGCATGGTGCACATTAATTATTAAAGATAGATTAAAATGAGAATTTTTTCCCTCAAACTAGCATAGAATTATGGGTTATTGATGTAATAAATTTAGGCACAGACACTTATATATACACACACATACCCATATATATGTATACTCTATTTCTATTGATTTTGAATATGTAGTAATAGAAAATAGCTACTGAAATGCTTATTGAAAATTTGTTTTTCTATTGCTTTGCACCAATTACCTTCATAACATTATGTGGGAATTAGTTTGATTAGTTTGATGAAATATTCTGATTGAGACACCTCAGGTATAAATCAAAATTGACTTAATTTAATTTCCATTTGTGATTTGATTAGAATGATATTGATGCTAAACTTATGCAGATAAGCTAGATTTGACATTTTTTTTAATTATTTGAATTTCATTTTTGGAAAACCTAATCACTGAAAAGTATTAAGTGACATTTAAAGAACATAATTTTCATATACCTACTGCTTTAACTCCTTGTTTTATGTGGAGAACATTTTCTAATGCTTTCTTTTTTTTTTTAGGTTTTGTTTTAAGCATTATCTATATATCCATGTTCTGAGAATTTGTCATTTTTGTTGCATAATTTTCAAGGTCTGCAACTTCCAGTGCAAAATGTTAAAATATTTATACTCCCAAGTAACTTAAAATAGAGATATGATCACTACAAGAAATTACTCATATATGCACTGGGTTCTTGAGGGAACTTTTTTTCCCAAATTGTGAGGGTAACTTGTGGACACTCTAAAATATTAATTAGAATTTTCTGACAAAATCTTCCTACATTACTTTTTTATGGCTGCTGTAATAAATAACCACAAAGCTGGTAGCTTAAAACAAGACAACTTTTTCTCACAGTTCTAGAGTGCACAGTCTGAAATCAGTATCACTGGGAAGAAGTCAATGTGTCAGCAAGGACTGCATCTTTTTGGAAACTTTATAAGATACCTTCGTTGCCTTTTCCAGCTCCCAGTGTCTCCTCCTGAAATTCCCTTTCTTGTGGTTGCATTGCTCAAATCACCAAGGTTAGTATCTTTTCATTTCTTCATGCTCCATCTTTACACAGAGTACTCCTTTGTGTGTGTAAAGTCTCCCTCAGCCTCCGTCTTACAAAGAGGGCCCACCAGGATAGTCCAGGAAAACCTTTCCATCTCAAAATCCTTAACTTAATCATATTTCCTAAAACTCCCTTCGTGACATGTAACAGTTACAGTTTCCAGGATTAAAACATGGAAATCTTTTAGGGGGACATTTTTCAACCTCTTCTACAATCACTTGGGCCCTCAGGGCTACTGGGTCTCTAATTTCTCTAGAACAAATAGAGAGCCCCTCAAAATCACAGCCATTTTATTTTTTTTTGTTTGTTTTTTTTTTTTGTTTTTTTTTTTTGTTTTTTTTTTTGTTTTTTTTTTTATGGTATTACTTCTTTTTTTTTTTTTTTTCTCTAATTTTATTTTATTTTTAAACTTTACATAATTGTATTAGTTTTGCCAAATAGCCATTTTAAAATCGCATATTTTGTCTTCCTGTGAACCAGAAGCTATTCTGTCCTGGAAGCATCTTGAATCTAACTACTCAACATGGAGAGTCTCCAGATTAGACCAGTAGCATCAACATCAACCAGTAGCATCAACATCATAGACATGGGTAAAAATACAAACAATGGATCCGTCACAGACCTACTGCATCACAGCTTGTATGTTAACAAAATATAACAAGATGTACAAGCTATTCACATGCACTTTGGAGTTTGACAAACACTGTGTGTGTGTGTGTGTGTGTGTGTGTGAACTTGTGTTACTTTCTAGAATTACTCTAAGGGAAAAAATCACAGACTTTTAAAAAAAGAGATGATATGACTATAGAAGGATGGATATGAATGAATCAAGGTAGTAATTTCCAATCTCAACAAATCTTCAGAAAAACAAAGTAATAGATAATTATGCAAGTACTTGGCAAAGTTATTTTTTAAATAAAAGTTTTAATTGCCATTTCAGAATAAGTAGTTTTCTTAGACATACAACTTCACTAATAAAAATGAGTTTTATTTGTGTCTCAGATGATATTTTCCTTTATATTATTTCTATTGTGAAATGTTTATCATTAATGAGCTTTCCTTCATGTCATGGTACATTAGTTTCCATCAGCATACCAAAATGTATTTTGTTTTGACCAAAGTATAACTAAGCTACAAACTGTTTATGAGAGCAAAAAAATTCTTTGCCCAGTAGTACTAGATGTTCACACCATGTTCTTCATTTATGAAGATCATCCATAGGACAATTTGTATGTTGCAACAATGTTATTATTAACAAATTATTAATTTAAGCTATTGCTACTTAAATATCTTGCTGGGGTCCAGCCCCAGTGGATCCAGGGAATTCGAAGCGGGGATGGCGTCGGCGAGGATCAGGAAACAATTGCTTAATTAAATGTTAATTAAGGATATAAAGAGTGGTTAAATAAGGATAGCTCAGTGAGGAAATTCAGTGGAGAAAAGAGGCTGAATAACTTGGTTTATGTGGAAAGCTAATAAAATTCCAAGGCTAGAATTTACATCACCTATGTAGGCCGCAGGCGTCTTCCCATTCTCCCGAAGGAGAGGAGACACTAAGGCATCCCCAGTCAGATCTTAGAAGCCCAGGCATAATTAGTAGGCTTGACGAGTCTCCACGCTCCAATTCAGCCAGAAGGTGAGAGAAAGAACCACATGGGGAGACCAAGTTTCTATGAACAAGACCCGCACTTTTTTTTCCAAAGTAGTTTTTGTACCTTAAGTTATGCATAGAGGATAATGGGGGAAGGGGTATAGTCGGCAGTAAGCCAGGCTTTCTTCCTGCAAACTTATCATATGCAAAAGTTTAGGTGATTTACATCATCTTCTGGCCCAGAGGCCTGTTAACATTTTAAGACCCTTTCTTCAGAAAACTTATTTTTCTCTAAAGGTGATTAGTCAGGTGCCACCCTCCAAAAGCATTAGATAAAGTTGCATTCCTACAGGGCAAAGGTGTGGTGGGCTATAACAAGAAAAAGAACTAACTCAAGGGTCCAAGTTTACAAACATTAAAGCTACTACTTACATTCTTATACACCAATTATATTAATCAATACACTGCCAGGGACACAGTAGGTAAGGGATATGGAAACTTAGCAGCAAACATTGGCCCAACAAGTGAAAAACCCTTCACCAATACAATTTCTAATCAATCTTTTAACTGCTCAAAGGAATCTGTATTTAGACAGTTTAGAACATCTCATACCGCTCACGGTTGTGAACTAAAACACTCTTGTCACGCCCAGGAATTTTATTAACTGGAGCTGTAATTTAACTCTTCTTCAGAGAGAGGTGGTGGGGGACAGCCCCCCATAAAGTCAGAGGTGTAGATGAGAGCATAAAGCAGTAAAATAGGCAGACTCTGGTTTTGGGGGTAGATGCTCGAGAATTTCCAGGGGGACTCCTAAGGCTCGATCCCACCTTTGCGTATGCCAAGCCTCCTTCCTCATGACCTTTGCCATGGGTGAAGTTCCTCATGCTGGCTCCCGGCAATATCTCAATAGCTTCTTAGGATACAGAGAAAGGTCTACATTCCAGCTTTCTTTGTTATGTTATCAGGGCCTTTCTCTTGCTTCAT
Source organism: Bos grunniens (assembly GCF_055505025.1). Classification (NCBI taxonomy): domain Eukaryota; kingdom Metazoa; phylum Chordata; class Mammalia; order Artiodactyla; family Bovidae; genus Bos; species Bos grunniens. The sequence continues at coordinate 140,259,785 of NC_141165.1, forward strand.
ATATCCCTTGAGAACATTAAAAATCACTAGCCTGAAAATGGTGGACTGGCCAAAATAATTTACTGAAATCTCTATCAGATCAGATTTAAAATTTCCAAAGATCTATATATAAAAAACTATAAAACAATGATGAAAGAAATCAAGGATGACACAAACAGACGGAGAAATATACCATGTTCATGGATCAGAAGAATCAGTATAGTGAAAATGAGTATACTATCCAAAGCAATCTATAGATTCAATGCAACCCCTATCAAGCTACCAATGGTATTTTTCAGAGAATTAGAACAAATAATTTCACAATTTGTATGGAATTACAAAAAAACCTCAAATAGCCAAAGCAATCTTGAGAAAGAAGAATGGAACTGGAGGAATCAACCTGCCTGTCTTCAGGCTCTACTACAAAGCCACAGTCATCAAGACAGTATAGTACTGGCACAAAGACAGAAACATAGACCAATGGAACAAAATAGAAAGCCCAGAGATAAAACCACACACCTGTGAATACCTTATCTTTGACAAAGATGGCAAGAATATACAATGTAGAAAAGACAATCTCTTTAATAAGTGGTGCTGGGAAAACTTGTCAATCACTTGTTGTTCATAAAAGAACGAAACTAGAACACTTTCTAACACCATACACAAAAATAAACTCAAAATGGATTAAAGATCTAAACGTAAGACCAGAAACAATAAAACTCCTAGAGGAAAACATAGGCAAAACTCTCTCTGACATAAATCGTAACAGGATTCTCTATGACCCACCTCCCAGAGTAATGGAAATAAAAGTTAAAAAAAAAAGGACCTAATTAAACTTAAAAGGTTTTGCATAATGAAGGAAACTATAAACAAGGTGAAAAGACAGCCTTCAGAATAGGAGAAAATAATAGAAAATGAAGCAACTGACAAAGAATTAATCTCAAAAATATATAAGCAACTCCTGCAGCTCAGTTCCAGAAAAATAAACGACCCAATCAACAAATGGTCCAAAGAACTAAATAAACATTTCTCCAAAGAAGGCATACAGATGGCTAACAAACACATGAAAAGATGCTCAACATCACTCATTATCAGAGAAATGCAAATCAAAACCACAATGAGGTACCATCTCACGCCAGTCAGAATGGCTGCTATCAAAAATTCTACAAGCAATAAATGCTGGAGAGGGTGCATAGAAAAAGGAATCCTCTTACACTGTTGTTGGAAATGCAAACTAGTATAGCCACTATGGTGAACAGTGTGGAGAATCCTTAAAAAACTGGAAACAGAACTTCCATACAACCCAGCAATCCCACTGCTGGGCATACACACTAAGGAAACCAGAAGGGAAAGAGACACGTGTACCCCAATGTTCATCGCAGCACTGTTTACAATAGCCAGGACATGGAAGTAACCTAGATGTCCATCAGCAGATGAATGGATAAGAAAGCTGTGGTACATATACACAATGGAATATTACTCAGCTATTAAAAAGAATGCATTTGAATCAGTTCTAATGAAGTGGGTGAAACTTGAGCCTATTATACAGAGTGAAGTATGTCAGAAAGAAAAACACCAATACATTATACTAATGCATATAGATGGAATTTAGAAAGATGGTAATGATGACGCTAGATGCAAGACAGCAAAAGAGACACAGATGTAAAGAACAGACTGTTGGACTCTGTGGGAGAAGGCGAGGGTGGGATGATTTGAGAGAATAGTATTGAAACATGTATATTATCATATGTGAAATAGATTGTCAGTCCAGGTTTGATGCATGAGGTAGGGTACTCAGGGATGGTGCACTGGGATGACCCAGAGGGATGGGATGGGGAGGTAGGTGGGAGGGAGGGTCAGGATGGGGAACTCATGTACACCCATAGCTGATTCATGTCAATGTATGGCAAAAACCCACCACAATATTGTAAAGTAATTAGCCTCCAATTAAAAAAAATTCTTCAACAAAATATATTTTATTAAAGTATATCAATAATGTTGAAAATGATGAAAATTTATGAAAGACAAGTTAGTTTTCATTGTACAATGTTTGAAATTCTTCACTTTGAAAAATATCTTTTATACATGCTGAATGTACCAAGTTTTGTTTACTTACTATTGATATTCCCATATTGTGTAAATCAAACTGTAGATCTTGGGTTCATCTAGAATATGATATTTTATTTTGACCTTTCTCTTTAAGAATGAATATGGGATAGATGGTCAGTTTGAACATTCAGTTCAGTTCAGTTCAGTTCAGTCACTCAGTCGTGTCCAACTCTTGTGATCCCATGGAATTCAGCACACAGTCTTTCCTGTACAACACCAACTCCCGGAGCTTGCTCAAACTCATGTCCATCGAGTTGGTGATGCCATCCAACCTTCTGTCGTCCTCTTCTCCTCCTGTCTTCAGTTAGTCCTTCCCAGCATCAGGGTCTTTTCCAATGAGTCAGTTCTTGGCATCAGGTGGCCAAAGTATTGGAGCTTCAGCCTCAGCATCAATGAATGCTTCCAATGAATACTCAGGGTTGATTTCCTTTTAGATTGACAGGTTTGATCTCTCTACAGTCCAAGGGACTCTCAAAGGTCTTCTTCAACACCAGTTCAAAAGCATCAATTCTTTGGCATTCAGCTTTCTTTATGGTCCAACTCTCATATCCATACATAACTACTGGAAAAGCAATAGCTTTGACTAGACAAACCTTTGTCAGCAAGGTAATGTCTCAGCATTAGTGTGGTCAAATGGGGGCTTTCCTGCTGGCACAGCAGTCTGTAAAGATTCCACCTGCCAATGCAAGAGACACTGATTTGATACATGGGTCAGGAAGATTCCCTAGAGAAGGAAATGGCAACTCACTCCAGTATTCTTACCTGGAAATCCATGGACAAAGGAACCTAGTGGGCTACCATCCATCAGGTCGCAGAGTCAGACACGACTTAGGAACTAAGCAAAAATAACTGTCAAATGATTATAATATATGAAACCTGGTCTATTTAATTATCCTTGAAATTATTTCGATTTGGAAGTTTGTAATGTGTACCATTATGGTTCAGTAAAAATTTTGTCTTTCAGAATCACAGTGTGTTCTATTACTTTATCAATAATTTTTGTATATGTTTATACTTAAGAACAATTAATACTGTAAAGTGAAACTCCTAATCCTCAAATTTTCAGTATAGTAGAGATTATCTGGATAATTTGAAGATATCAGTAAGCAAGGAAAGTTACATTTTGGGGGAAATCTTACTTATCCTGTTAGATCATAGGACAGAAATTAAATTTTCATAAATATAATATTGTAAGATGTATCAAGGAATTAAATTATTTGATTAGGATTATATATTCTAGGGACTTTTCTGGTGCCTCAGTGGTAAAGAATCCACCTGCCAATGTAGGAGATGAGAGTTCAATCCCTGGGTGGGGAAGATCCCTAGAGAGGGAAATGATAATCCACACCAGTTTACTTGCCTGGGAAATACCATGGATACAGAACTGGTGGGCTACATTCCATAGAGTCAAAAAAGATTCAGACATGACTTAGTGAATAAACAACAACAGCAACAACATATATTCTAAACTATGATAAAAATTTATTGAAAGACTTATACTGAAATATTTTAGTTTTAAAAATTAGTAAATTTGAGGGAAATTGTTATATACCTGCTTAGCTCTACAAGTTATTATTGGCCATTATTTTTTCTCAAAATCATTTTAGAATACTAAGATGTATTCTTCATGAAAATAAAGCACCATATTCTGTTTCTGTCCAGATAGGGCTTCTACCCAGATCTTTCAAGGGATTTAATCTTCAAGATAAAATTTCGATCCATATGTACCTTTCGCTAACAGAGCAACCACAGGACCCTAAGTACTTTAACTAAAACACATAAATTGTTTTTTAGAGTAGACTTACTTCCTTTATAATAGATAAACCTACTCATGAAAAACATTTCCCTAAAATATCTACAAAATAAAATGTATACAAACTTTTCCTAAAATATATACAAAGGATGTATAAAATAGTTTAATGTTTAATTAAATTATTCAAGCAGTTAAAATTAATTTGTCCTTTAATTTTGATTGAAGATATTTAATCAACAGTTCTTTTTTGACACTGGAGTATTCAGAAAAATAAAGTATGTGGTTCGATAATGTTATAAATATTTATACATTCTTATTAAATGATCCGTTCAATTAAATTCAGTCACCCAGTCATGTCCAACTCTTTGTGACCCCATGGACAGCAACACACCAGGCTTTCCCATTGATCACCAACTCCCAGAGCTTGGTCAAACTCATGTCCATCGAGTCGGTGATGATATCTAACAATCTCATCTTCTGCCGTCCCCTTCTCCTCCTGCCTTCGATCTTTCCCAGCATCATGGTCTTTTCCAATGAGTCAGTTTTTCATATCAGGTGGCCAATACGGAGCTTCAACTTCAGCATCAGTGAATATTCAGCACTTATTTCCTTTAGGATGGACTGGTTGGATCTCCTTCAGCTTCTTCAGACAGAATGATCTCTGTTTGTTTCCAAAGCAAACAATTCAATATCTCGGTGATTCAAGCCTGGTATGCTGGATTGGCATACTGGTTGGTATGCTCCAACCAGTAACACTGAAGAAGCTGAAGTTGAATGGTTCTACGAAGACCTACAAGACTTTTTAGAACTAACATCCAAAAAAAGATGTCCTTTTCATTATAGGGGACTGGAATGCAAAAGTAGGAAGTCAAGAAACACCTGGAGTAATGGGAAAATTTGGCCTTAGAGTACAGAATGAAGCAGGGCAAAGGCTAATAGAGTTTTTGCAAGAGAAGGCACTGGTCACAGCAAACACCCTCTTCCAACAACACAAGAGAAGACTCTACACATGGACATCAGCATATGGTCAACACCAAAATTAGATTGATTATATTCTTTGCAGCCTAAGATGGCATAGCTCTATACAGTCAGCAAAAACAAGACCGGGAGCTGACTGTGGCTCAGATCATGAACTCCTTATTGCCAAATTCAGACTTAAATAGAAGAAAGTGGGGAAAACCACTGGACCATTCAGGTATGACCTAAATCAAATCCCTTATGATTATACACTGAAAGTGAGAAATAGAGTTAAGGGACTAGATCTGATAAAGAGTACCTGATGAACTATAGACAGAGGTACATGACATTGTACAGGAGACAGGGATCAAGACCATCCCTATGGAAAAGAAATGCAAAAAAGCAAAATGGCTGTCTGAGGAGGCCTTACAAATAGCTGTGGAAAGAAAAGAAGTGAAAAGCAAAGGAGAAAAGGAAAGATATTCCCATTTGAATGCAGAGTTCCAAAAAATAGCAAGGAGGGATAAGAAAGCCTTCCTCAGTGATCAATGCAAAGAAATAGAGGAAAACAACATAAGGGAAAGACTAGAGATCTCTTCAAGAAAATTAGAGATACCAGGGGAACATTTCATGCAAAGATGGGCTTGATAAAGGACAGAAATGGTATGGACCTTACAGAAGAAGATATTAAGAAGAGGTGGCAAGAATACACAGAAGAACTGTACAAAAAAGAGCTTCATGACCAAGATAATCATGATGGTGTGATCACTGACCTAGAGCCAGAAATCCTGGAATGTGAAGTCAAGAGGACCTTAGAAAGCATCACTACGAACAAAGCTAGTGGAGGTGATGGAATTCCAGTTGAGCTATTCCAAATTCTGAAAGATGATGCTGTGAAAGTGCTGCACTCAATATGCAACAAATTTGGAAAACTCAGCAGTGGCCACAGGACTGGAAAAGTCAGTTTTCATTCCAGTCCCAAATAAAGGCAATGCCAAAGAGTGCTCAAATTACCACACAATTGCATTCAGTTCAAAGGTTGGTAAATTAATGCTCAAAATTCTCCAAGCCAGGCTTAAGCAATACATGAACCATGAACTGCCAGATGTTCAAGCTGGTTTTAGAAAAGGCACAGGAACCAGAGATCAAATTGTGAACATCTGCTAGATCATCAAAAAAGCAAGAGAATTCCAGAAAAACATCTATTTCTGCTTTATTGACTATGCCAAAGCCTTTGACTGTGTGGATCACAATAAACTGTGGAAAATCCTGAATGAGATGGGAATACCAGATCACCTGACCTGTCTCTTGAGAAACCTATATTCAGGTCAGGAAGCAGCAGTTAGAACCATAGAACAACAGACTGGTTCCAAATAGGAAAAGGAGTTTGTCAAGGCTGTATATTGTCACCCTGCTTATTTAACTCATATGCAGAGTACATCGTGAGAAACACTGGGCTGGAAGAAGCACAACTGAAATCAAGATTGCCAGGAGAAGTATCAATAACCTCAGATATGCAGATGACACCACCCTTACGGAAGAAAGTGGAGAGGAACTCAAAAGCCTCTTGATGAAAGTGAAAGAGGAGAGTGAAAAAGTTGGCTTAAAGCTCAACGTTCAGAAAACGAAGATCATGGCATCTGATCCCATAACTTCATGGGAAATAGATGGGGAAACAGTGGGAACAGTGTCAGACTTTATTTTTCTGGGCTCTAAAATCACTGCAGATGGTGATTGCAGCCATGAAATTAAAAGACACTTACTCCTTGAAAGGACAGTTATGACCATCCTAGACAGCATATTGAAAAGCAGAGACATTACTTTGCCAACAAAGGTCCGTCTAGTCAGTTTTCTAGTGGTGGTGTATGGATGTGAGAGTTGGATTATGAAGAAAGTTGAGTGCCGGAGAATTGATGCTTTTGAACAGTGGTGTTGGAGAAGACTCTTGAGAGTCCCTTGGACTGTGAGGAGATTCAACCAGTCCATCCTAAAGGAGATCAGTCCTGGGTGTTCATTGAAAGGACTGATGCTAAAGCTGAAACTCCAATACTTTGGACAACTCATGTGAAGAGCTGACTCATTGGAAAAGACCCTGATGCTGGGAGTGATTGGGGGCAGGAGGAGAAGGGGACGACAGAGAATGAGATGGCTGGATGGCATCACTGCTTCGATGGACATGAATTTGAGTAGACTCTGGTAGTTGGTGATCGACAGGAGGCATAGTGTGCTGCAATTCATGGGGTTGCAAAGAGTTGGACATGACTGCATGACTGAACTGAACTGAACTGGTTGGGTCTCCTTGCAGTCAAAGGGACTCTCAAGAGTTTTCTCCAACATCACAGTTCAAAAGCATCAATTCTTTAGTGCTCAGCTTTCTTTATAGTTCAACTCTCACATTCTTACATGAATAATGGAAAAATGATACCATTGATCATATGGAACTTGGTCAGTAAAGTAATGTTTCTGTTTTTTAATATGCTGTCTAAGTTGGTCATAGCCTTTCTTCCAGGGAGCAAGTGTCTTTTAATTTCGTGGCTTCACTCACTATCTGCAGTGATTTTGGAGCCCCCAAAAATAAAGTCTCTCACTTTTCCCATTGCTTCTCTATTTGCCTGAAGTGATGGGACCAGATGCCATGATCTTCATTTTCTGAAATGTTGAGTTTTAAGTCAACTTTTTCACTCTCCTCTTTCACTTTCATCAAGAGGCTCTTTAGTTGTTTTTCAATGTCTGCCATAAGGGTGGTGTCACCTGTGTATCTGAGGTTATTGATATTTCTCCCAGCAATCTTGATTCCAGCTTGTGCTTCATCTAGCCTGGCATTTTGTATTATATATAAGTATATAACTTATATACTCTGCATATAAGTTAAATAAGCAGGATGACAATATACAGCCTTGATGTACTCCTTTCCTGATTTGGAACCAGTCTGTTGTTCCATGTACAGTTCTAACTGCTGTTTCTTGACCTGCATACAGATTCCTCAGGAAACAGGTAAGGTGGTCTTGTATTCTTATCTCTTGAAGTATTTCCCACAGTTTGTTGTCATCTACACAGAGTATGATAAAGACTTTAGTGTAGTCAATGAAGTAGAAGTAGATGTTTTTCTGGAGTTCACTTCCTTTTTCTATGATCCAACGGCTGTTAGCAATTTTATCTCTGGTCCCTCTGCCTTTTCTTTCTTTTTTTTTTTTTAATTTTATTTTATTTTTAAACTTTACACAATTGTATTAGTTTTGCCAAATATCAAAATGAATGCGCCACAGGTATACATGTGTTCCCCATCCTGAACCCTCCTCCCTCCTCCCTCCCCATACCATCCTTCTGGGTCATCCCAGTGCACCAGCCTCAAGCATCCAGTATTGTGCATCGAACCTGGACTGGCGACTCGTTTCCTACATGATATTATACATGTTTCAATGCCATTCTCCCAAATCTTCCCACTCTCTCCCTCTCCAACAGAGCCCATAAGACTGTTCTATACATCAGTGTCTCTTTTGCTGTCTCGTACACAGGGTTATTGTTACCATCTTTCTAAATTCCATATATATGCATTAGTATACTGTAGTGGTGTTTTTCTTTCTGGCTTACTTCACTCTGTATAATAGGCTCCAGTTTCATCCAACTCATTAGAACTGATTCAAATGTATTCTTTTTAATGGCTGAGTAATACTCCATTGTGTATATGCACCACAGCTTTCTTATCCATTCATCTGCTGATGGGCATCTAGGTTGCTTCCATGTCCTGGCTATTACAAACAGTGCTGCGATGAACACTGGGGTACACGTGTCTCTTTCAATTCTGGTTTCCTCACTGTGTATGTCCAGCAGTGGGATTGCTGGGTCATATGGCTGTTCTATTTCCAGTTTTTTAAGGAATCTCCACACTGTTCTCCATAGTAGCTGTACTAGTTTGCATTCCCACCAACAATGTAAGAGGATTCCCTTTTCTCCACACCCTCTCCAGCGTTTATCACTTGTAGACTTTTGGATCTCAGCCATTCTGACTGGCGTGAAATGGTACCTCATAGTGGTTTTGATTTGCATTTCTCTGATAATGAGTGATGCTGAGCATCTTTTCATGTGTTTGTTAGCCATCTGTATGTCTTCTTTGGAGAAATGTCTATTTAGTTCTTTGGCCCATTTTTTGATTGGGTCATTTATTTTTCTGGAGTTGAGCTGTAGGAGTTGCTTGTATATTTTTGAAATTAGTTGTTTGTCAGTTGCTTCATTTGCTATTATTTTCTCCCATTCTGAAGGCTGCCTTTTCACCTTGCTAATAGTTTCCTTTGATGTGCAGAAGCTTTTAAGGTTAATTAGGTCCCATTTGTTTATTTTTGCTTTTATTTCCAGTATTCTGGGAGGTGGGTCATAGAGGATCCTGCTGTGATATATGTCAGAGAGTGTTTTGCCTGTGTTCTCCTCTAGGAGTTTTATAGTTTCTGGTCTTACATTTAGATCTTTAATCCATTTTGAGTTTATTTTTGTGTATGGTGTTAGAAAGTGTTCTAGTTTCATTCTTTTACAAGTGGTTGACCAGATTTCCCAGCACCACTTGTTAAAGAGATTGTCTTTAATCCATTGTATATTCTTGCCTCCTTTGTCAAAGATAAGGTGTCCATATGTGCATGGATTTATCTCTGGGCTTTCTATTTTGTTCCATTGACCTATATTTCTGTCTTTGTGCCAGTACCATACTGTCTTGATAACTGTGGCTTTGTAGTAGAGCCTGAAGTCAGGTAGGTTGATTCCTCCAGTTCCATTCTTCTTTCTCAAGATCGCTTTGGCTATTCGAGGTTTTTTGTATTTCCATACAAATTGTGAAATTATTTGTTCTAGCTCTGTGAAGAATACCATCGGTAGCTTGATAGGGATTGCATTGAATCTATAAATTGCTTTGGGTAGTATACTCATTTTCACTATATTGATTCTTCCAATCCATGAACATGGTATATTTCTCCATCTATTATTGTCCTCTTTGATTTCTTTCACCAGTGTTTTATAGTTTTCTATATATAGGTCTTTAGTTTCTTTAGGTAGATATATTCCTAAGTATTTTATTCTTTCCTTTGCAATGGTGAATGGAATTGTTTCCTTAATTTCTCTTTCTGTTTTCTCATTATTAGTGTATAGGAATGCAAGGGATTTCTGTGTGTTGATTTTATATCCTGCAACTTTATTCTGAATTCAGATTGAACATCTGGAATTTCTTAGTTCACCAGTTAGCTTTAAAAATTTAGCTGATTAGTTATAAGAAATAACCAAATCATTGTATTTGATGACTAGTAAAATGATGATCCTACTTTTTATATAAAGTTCCCACTGAGATACATGAAAATGTTTTCCACTAACCAGAAGAATAATCAAACTCAAAAATTTGTAAACAAATCTTTCATAGTGTATCAAAAGGAATGTTTTGATAAACTGTTCATAAACATCTGCTCATAAACTCTATCTCAAGTATCTAAGATATACATATAATAAATAACTAAATATAAAATATACATAAAAGTTTGTAATAGTCCCAAATATAAAAGTTAAGAGTCTATCATATGCATGATGCTGGTCTCACATAGTTTTTGAACAGCTGCAGTCATGAAAACAATGAGACCAATAAAAAAGAGAAGGTCTTGGACAATCTTCACTCCCAATTTTATTTGTAGGAGAGTAAAATATCACTCACTTGGGTGGCAGGTGATTGGCAAGGATGAAAAACTCATTAGAATGTCTCATTTGGGTTTTATAACCAGCAGAATTCAGACTTCATTTAGTTTCTGTATATCAGCCACATTAAATTCTTACAACTGACTTTAAACAAGATAAGCCACACTCGTTCATTAATCCATTGCACATACTGCCATTTCAATGTGAAGTACACATATAAATAAGAATAACCATATAAAAGGGGTACAGACCTTGTCTTTGAAGGTCTCAGAGGCTAACTGAAGAGAGAAATCTTCCTGAGTATTTTAATATTACAAGAGAATGAAATAAGAACATGTATATTATACAAAAGAGCAGAATAAAATGAGATGTACTTAGGGCTAGATATGTGTTTGATTTTTATCAAAGAGATGTCAATTTGAGATATAAATATGGAGGCAATCAAAATATTGTATAGTTAAAATCTTCTGTTATATAGAGGAGTTAAGAGTGCTTAAAAACATGTTTCAATATTATGGACAGTGAAAGGAAATGAACATTTAGTTCTCTTTGCTAAGAGCTTAGCATTCAACATGGACACAAAATGGTTTAAATAAAAGATAAATATTTTTTATATTATTCAGACATTAAATCAGACTATAATACCAAATAATGAATTCAAAAAATATTTTAAATTGCTCTCATTCATCAATAGAGAATTTGATCTATATAAGAGTATCAGTGAACACACCAGGTAGTCCTAATTGTGTCAGGTGCCTGGAAGCCAGAGTGTTGGTGCCTGTAGAGTGAGAGGAGTTCTTGTGCTGGGCCTGGTTGGAAGTCTCTGACTGGATTAGGAAATCTATTATCTGACATTACAGTGTAACTTAATCTTCTCTAAGCCCCTATATCTATATTAGAAACTGTATGTTTCTCTTTTTCTTTATTAAAACATTGAATAAAGAGTTGGTGGACTTCCCTGGTGGCTCAGATGGTAGAGCGTCTGTCTAAAATGAGAGAGACCTGGGTTCGATCCCTGGGTCTGGGAGATCCCCTGGAGAAGGAAATGGAAACTCCCTCCAGTACTCTTGCCTGGAAAATCCCATGGACGGAGTATCCTGGTAGGCTATAGCCCATGGGGTTGCAAAGAGTCGGACACGACTGAGTGACTTCACTTTCCTAAAGAGTTGGTACACAATAGATATTTAATAAAAGTAGGTTGACTTGAATTATAGGTTATCTCTACTGTGTCTATTGGAGAAGGAAATGGAAACCCACTCCAGTATTCTTGCCTGGAGAATCCAATGGATGAAGGAGCCTAGGAGGCTACAGTCCATGGGGTCACAAAGAGTCGGACACAACTTAGCAACTTCACTTTCACTTTCACTCTGTCTATATGTTTGTCTTAAAATTAAGTAGAAAGATATTTTAAATTACAATTTACATTTCAAATATCATTTATCAATTAGTGCCTTGAGATCAGATCAATCACTCAGTTGTGTCTGACTCTTTGCGACCCCATGAATCGCAGAACGCCAGGCCTCCCTGTCCATCACCAACTCCCGGAGTTCATCCAGACTCACATCCATCAAGTCAGTGATGCCATCCAGTCATCTCATCCTCCGTCATCCCCTTCTCCTCTTGCCCCCAATCCCTCCCAGCATCAGAGTCTTTTCCAATGAGTCAACTCTTCACATGAGGTGACCAAAGTACTGGAGTTTCAGCTTTAGCATCATTCCTTCCAAAGAAATCCCAGGGCTGATCTCCTCCAGAATGGACTGGTTGGATCTCCTTGCAGTCCAAGGGACTCTCAAGAGTCTTCTCCAACACCACAGTTCAAAAGCATCAATTCTTTGGCACTCAGCCTTCTTCACAGTCCAACTCTCACATCCATACATGACCACAGGAAAAACCATAGCCTTGACTAGACAAACCTTTGTTGGCAAAGTAATGTCTCTGCTTTTTAATATGCTGTCTAGGTTGGTCATAACTTTCCTTCCAAGGAGTAAGTGTCTTTTAATTTCATGGCTGTAGTCACCATCTGTAGTGATTTTGGAGCCCAGAAAAATAAAGTCTGACACTGTTTCCACTGTTTCCCCATCTATTTCCCATGAAGTGGTGGGACCGGATGCCATGATCTTCGTTTTCTGAATGTTGAGCTTTAAGCCAAATTTTTCACTCTCCACTTTCACTTTCATCAAGAGGTTTTTGAGTTCCTCTTCACTTTCTGCCATAAGGGTGGTGTCATCTGCATATCTGAGGTGATTGATACTTCTCCTGGCAATCTTGATTCCAGCTTGTGTTTCTTCCAGTCCAGCGTTTCTCGTGATGTACTCTGCATATAAGCTAAATTAACAGGGTGACAATTTACAGCCTTGACGTACTCCTTTTCTTATTTGGAATCAGTCTGTTGTTCCATGTCCAGTTCTAACTCTTGCTTCCTGACCTGCATACAAATTTCTCAAGAGGCAGATCAGGTGGTCTGGTATTCACATCTCTTTCAGAATTTTCTACAATTTATTGTGATATACACAGTCAAAGGCTTTGGCATAGTCAATAAAGCACAAATAGATGTTTTTCTGGAACTCTCTTGCTTTTTCCATGATGCAGCAGGTGTTGGCAATTTGATCTCTTGTTCCTCTGCCTTTTCTAAAACCAGCTTGAACATCAGGAAGTTCAAGGTTCCCATATTGGCATATTCATTTGTTTAGATGGGACTTCCCTGGTGGCTCAGATGGTAAAGCATCTGTCTACAATGCAGGAGACCCGGGTTCAAGCCCTGGGTTGGGAAGATCCCCTTGAGGAAAAAATGGCAATCAACTCCAGTACTATTGCCTGGAAAATCCCATGGATAAAGGAGCCTGGTAGGCTACAGTCTATGGGGTCACAAAGAGTTGGACCCGACTGAACGACTTCACTTTCACTTTTATAAAGCAGTTTAATTGTCATCATATTTATTCTAGTTTGCTGGAATAAGAGATAATAGAATTTTGCAGTGCCTTATGATTAGAATATGGCTAGAATATATGGTGTGGAAAAATACCCTAAGTATCACATCTGTTCCTTTTAAGACATGATTGTTGTCTTTTTGGAATTAGATGAAAGGAAATATTATAGTCACTCTTCTTACTTGAGTTTTCTTTTCCCTCAAAATTTCATAAGAGTTAACAGTTTGTCAGGCTAGGGAAAATGAAATGCAAGTAATTTGTGTTTAGACATGTTTCCTATTTTTCTGCCTTCGCTGAAGCAGCTTTCACCAAGTCTTAACACATACAGTTGCTTGCCTGCAGTTGAGATTGTAATAGGTCACTTGGCTAAACATATTTCCCCATGGCATATGTCTTATTCTGCCTAGGTCAATAAATACACAACTACTGTAAAATTATTTGTTGTATTTCAAATGAATTTTATGAAACTCAGATATTTGCTGAGGTTGTTTTGGCTTCTTTGTTTCATATGAAATTTCAGTATTTTTTTCTTTAATACTTGGGATTTTCATTAGCTTAACTTTCCTTGCTGTTTTCTTATTTTATGATGAATCAAACTTATTAGAATTTATGTGACTAAAGTTTTTCAGATCAAAGTAAGCTGCAAACTACAGCAAGATGTGATTGTGTTTTGAATTGATTTTTAAATCACTATTGAGATATTAAGCAATTGTTCTTTACAATATTTGGAATGTCTTCTGAATTTTCATTTGATGTCACAGGTGGGTTCCACATTTATATTTTGCTTAAAGTGTATATGGATTTTAGAAGGGACATCTCTAGAATATAATCAATTTCCTTGGCATTAACTTCTTGATTTTCCCATGAAAAAAATAATATTCCTTTATCAAGAACATAATTAAAGCAGTAGAATAAAAGAAATATACTTATTTCAAATAGAAAATAATGAATTGCCTCTTTGAGAACTTCATGGACATTAAAATCTATCTCCATATGAATCCAGAATGCTCTTAGTAGCATATGCTAAACATCATAAAATTCTACACTTTCTTTGCAAGAGTCTTTACTTTTGACCCATACATAACTAGTATTATCTTTCTACATATTTCCACAAATTATGTAAATGTTCTTTTGTTTTGATTCAATTTTATATAAATAATTTAATTTGTTTATTTTCTATTTATTTTTGTTACTTTTAGCTCTTTATCAAAGTAACTTTGTGTTTAAATAATAAGTCCTGTAACATTTCTTTATATCAGTTCAGTTCAGGTCAGTCTCTCAGTCGTGTCCGACTCTTTGTGACCCCATGAATCACAGCACGCCAGGCCTCCCTGTCCATCACTAACTCCCGGAGTTCATCCAGACTCACGTCCATTGAGTTGGTGATGCCATTCAGTCATCTCATCCTCTGTCGTCCCCTTCGCCTACTACTTCCAATCGCTCACAGCATCAGGGTCTTTTCCAATGAGTCAACTCTTTGCATGAGGTGGCCAAAGTACTGGAGTTTCAGCTTTAGCATCATTCCTTCCAAAGAAATCCCAGGGCTGATCTCCTTCAGAATGGACTGGTTGGATCTCCTTGCAGTCCAAGGGACTTGCAAGAGTCTTCAACCCCACAGTTCAAAAGCATCAATTCTTTGGCGCTCAGCCTTCTTCACAGTCCAACTCTCACATCCATACATGACTACAGGAAAAACCATAGCCTTGACTAGATGAACCTTTGTTGGCAAAGTAATGTCTCTGCTTTGGAATATGCTATCTATGTTGGTCATAACTTTCTTTCCAAAGAGTAAGCATCTTTTAATTTCATGGCTGCAGTCGCCATCTGCAGTGATTTTGGAGCCCAAAAAAATAGTCTGGCGCTGTTTCCACTGTTTCCCCATGTATTTCCCATGAAGTGATGGGACCGGATGCCATGATCTTCGTTTTCTGAATGTTGAGCTTTAAGCCAAATTTTTCACTCTCCACTTTCACTTTCATCAAGAAGCTTTTGAGTTCCTCTTCACTTTCTGCCATAAGGGTGGTGTCATCTGCATATCTGAGGTTATTAATATTTCTCCTGGCAATCTTGATTCCAGTTTGTTCTTCTTCCAGCCCAGCGTTTCTCATGATGTACTCTGCATATAAGTTAAATAAGTAGGGTGACAATATACAGCCTTGATGTACTCCTTTTCCTATTTGGAACCAGTCTATTGTTCCATGTCCAGTTCTAACTGTTGCTTCCTGACCTGCATACAGATTTCTCAAGAGGCATGTCAGGTGGTCTGGTATTCCCATCTCTTTCAGAATTTTCCACAGTTTGTTGTGATCCACACAGTCAAAGGGTTTGGCATAGTCAATAAAGCAGAAATAGATGTTTTTCTGGAACTCTCTTGCTTTTTCAGTGATCCAGCAGATGTTGGCAATTTGCCTTTTCTAAAACCAGCTTGAACATCAGGAAGTTCATGGTTCACATGTTGCTGAAGCCTGACTTGGAGAATGTTGAGCATTACTTTACTAGCGTGTGAGATGAGTGCAATTGTGCGGTAGTTTGAGCATTCTTTGGCATTGCCTTTCTTTGGTATTGGAATGAAAACTGACCTTTTCCAGTCCTGTGGCCACTGCTGAGTTTTCCAAATTTGATGGCATATTTCACAGCACCATCTTTCAGGATTTGGAATAGCTCAACTGGAATTCCATCACCTCCACTAGCTTTGTTCATAGTGATGCTTTCTAAGGCCCACTTGATTTCACATTCCAAAATGTCTGGCTCTAGATGAGTATAACACTATTAATAACATGGAATGATTATTTAATGACTCCATTATGACAATTATTCTCAGTCCTCCATGAGGGCTATAGAAAAATTAGGAGACATAATTATTTTGGTAATGCTGAGAAAAATGAAACAGTTATTTTTAGTGTATTGATGCACGTGAGTTTGGCTAGGAGCTCTCAGTTTTCCCTGAGTTTCCTGTCTACCAAAAAGAGGTAGAAGAGTGTTTTTTTTAATAGCACAGAGGAGTTTTGTTGAAAGGTGAATGATAGAAGTTATAAAATACATGAGTACTGTAAATACTATCTGTTATAAACTGCATGTTTTTATCTTCCCAAATTTGCATGTTGAAACCTTAATTCCCAATATGATGGTATCAGGAGGTGGGAATTTGGGAAAGTAATTAGGTCATGAGAGTGGAACCCCCATCATGGGGGTGTCTTTATGGTCAGAAAGAGGATAAATTTGCTTTTCTCTCTGTTCATCATGGGAATATTAAATGGAAGGCAGCCATCTGCAAGCTGGAAGGAGAGCCTTCACCAAGTACCAGATCTGCCTGCACATTGAATTTGAACTTCCCAGCATACGGAACTATGCTAAATAATGTTATTTTTTTTCTCCAGTCCATGATAATTTTTTGTAACAGCCAGAGAAGACTCATACACCACCAGAGACTCAAAGCCGAGTAAATGTTTTTTAGGAGTTGCAGAGTTAGAGGCTATAAAAAGGAAGATTTGAAATGTGGTAAAGCAGTATTCTTGTTATACCCTTGTGTGTTATGGGAGTGTAGTTGACTCTTCTATAATAGATTAAAATATTTATATTAAATATTAGCAAGAGATGAGTAGTGGCATTATATTTTACTTGTTATAAGACTCACCAATAAGCCCAGAATGCAGTATTGGTGGATATGAACATTCCTGGAGGTCCTAAACTTCTGAAGTAGGAGCATGACTGACAGCTCAGAAGTAATGATTTGTAGACCTACTCAACTTAGGGATGGACAATCACCAAGAGCTCTGGAAAAAAAGGAAAAAAAAAATGGAACTGCAGAAGGTAATAGAAAGTAATATGTGGCCCTTCCTGTGAGAAAAAGTGGTTTCCCCACAGGTATGACTGCTTTATCTAGATATGGAGAAAAGAGCTCATAAATAGGATCTTGCACAGAGAACCACAGGCTTCCTGAGTGGTGCAGTGATAAAGAATTGGCAATCCAGTCCAGTATGCTTGCCTGGGAAATCCCATGAACAAAGGAGTATGACAGGCTCTAGTCCTGGAGGGTCACATAGAGTTGAATATGACTTAGTGTGAGCACACACACACACACACACAAACACACACACACAGAACCACACTGACTCAAAATCCTTCTGTGGAAGCTACTGGTCCTATTAAGAGTGATGTGTGAAATTTGGATCTTTTGATGAAGGTCCTGGAGATATTTATTGAAAAGATAACCTGGCACCCAAACTAGTACACTTTTTTTTAAATTGAAATGTAGTTTATTTACTATGTTGTATTAATTTCTGCTCTATTGCAAAGTGATTCATTTATACATACACACATGCATATATATATATATATATATATATATATATATATGCATGCATGCTAAGTTGCTTCAGTTGTGTCCGACTCTTTATAACCCAGTGGACTTCAACTTTCCAGACCTTCTTGTCCATCGGATTCTCCAGGCAAGTATACTGGAGTGGGTTGCCATGCCCTCCTCCGGGGGTCTTCCTAACCCAGGGGTCTAACCCACATTCTATTACAGTCTCCTGCTTTGGAAGGCAGATTCTTTACCACTATTGCCACCTGGGAAGCCCTTTTAAGTATTCCTTTCCATTATTGTTTATCACAGGATTATGAATATAGTTCCCTATGCTATACAACAGGACCTCATTGTTTATTAATTCTATATAAAATAGTTTGCATTTGCTAACCCCAGACTTCAGTTCCTTCCCTCCCCCTTGGCAACCACAAGTCTGTCTCTACATCTGTAAGTCTGTTTCTTTTTATATAGGTATGCTTATTTGAGTTATATTTTATAGATTCCACGTATAAGTGGTATTATATTGTATTTGTTTTTCTCTCTTGAACTTACTTCACATTTAGTATGAAAAAATGCCATTTGCACCAAATGCCTGGGCCTAGGGATTACCAGATGTTCAAGGTGGTTTTAGAAAAGGCAGAGGAACCAGAGATTAAATTGCCAACATTTGCTGGATCATCGAAAAACCAAGAGAGTTCCAGAAAAACATCTATTTCTGCTTTATTGACTATGCCAAAGCCTTTGATTGTGTGGATCACAATAAACTGTGGAAAATTCTGAAAGAGATGGGAATACCAGACCACCTGACCTGCCTCTCGAGAAATTTGTATGCAGGTCAGGAAGCAACAGTTAGAACTGGACATGGAACAACAGACTGGTTCCAAATAGGAAAAGGAGTACATCAAGGCTGTATATTGTCACCCTGCTTATTTAACTTATATGTAGAGTACATCATGAGAAATGCTGGACTGGAAGAAGCACAAGCTGGAATCAAGATTGCCAGGAGAAATATTAATAACCTCAGATATGCAGATGACACCACCCTTATGACAGAAAGTGAAGAGGAACTAAAGAGCATCTTGATGAAGATGAAAGAGGAGAGTGAAAAAAGTTGGCTTGAAGCTCAACATTCAGAAAACAAAGATCATGGCAACTGGTCCCATCACTTCATGGGAAATGGAGAAACAGTGGAAACAGTGTCAGACTTTATGTTTGGGGGCTCCAAAATCACTGCAGATGTTGATTGCAGCCACTATTACTCTTTGGAAGGAAAGCTATGACCATCGTAAACAGCATATTAAAAAGCAGAGACATTACTTTGCCAACAAAGGTTCGTCTAGTCAAGGCTATGGTTTTTCCAGTGGTCATGTATGGATGTGAGAGCTGGACTGTGAAGAAAGCTGAGTGCTGAAGAACTGATGCTTTTGAACTGTGGTGTTGGAGAAGACTCTTGAGAGTCCCTTGGACTGCAAGGAGATCCAACCAGTCCATTCTAAAGGAGATCAGTCCTGAGTGTTCATTGGAAGGACTGATTCTAAGGCTGAAAATCCAATACTTTGGCCACCTCATGTGAAGAGTTGACTCATTGAAAAAGACCCTGATGCTGGGAGCAATTGAGGGCAGACGGAGAAGGGAATGACAGAGGATGAGATCGCTGGATTGCATCACTGACTCGATGGACATGAGTTTGAGTAAACTCCAGGAGATGGTGATGGACAGGGAGGCCTGGCATGCTGCGATTCATGGGCTTGCAAAGATTCGGACACAACTAAGTGACTGAACTGAACTGAACTGAAGGGATTACCATCCTAAGCAAAGTAGGTCAAGCTAGTATACTTTTGAGAATATTGTGGGAAGTTATTACTATTAATGATTATGCTAGGATCACCAGCATGAACCACAACTTTACTGAGCAACCTGTAATCTATATGCATTCTAAATTTAGAACATAATTTCTTTCCTCCAAGTTGAGAAATAATATTTAAGCAAAGATAGAAAAATAATTTTAATGAATTCAGTGAAATCATGTTGAACAAACAAGATCAAGAAACTCTTAGACATAACACATTTATTTTTGACTAAAGAACCATATATCCCCAAATCAGGCAACATATTTAAGTTGATTAAATACTGCCTTGGCTAGAACATTGTGTATCCTGTGTAAAATCAGGAGGCTTACAAAACAGAGTGATTCAATTGATGAGAATCTGAAAGACTGAAGGCCCTTCTTCATAATTAAGATAATTCTCAGCATAGCCCTCAAACTGTGAGATTAAACAAAATTTTGTTGAAATGCCAAGAACTCTTTTTTTAATATAAATTTATTCATTTTTATTGTAGATTAATTACTTTACAATATTGTATTTGTTTTGCTATACATCAACATGAATCTGCCACAGGTATACACATGTTCCCCATCCCGAATCCCCATCTCTCCTCCCTCTCATACCATCCCCCTGGGTCATCCCAGTGCACCAGGCCAAGCAACAAGTATCATGCATTGAACTTGGACTGGCTATTCATTTCATATATGATATTATACATGTTTCAATGCCATTCTCCCAAATCATCCCACCCTCTGCATCTCCCACAGAGTCCAAAATATGGTTCTATACATCTGTGTCTCTTTTGCTGTCTTGCATACAGCTTTACTTGAAAAATAACATAGATTGCCCAGCCCATATTTTGAAGGCGATAAATAATCTCTGTGCATCTTGATTTGTAAAATAACTATGGCTCTGTATTATGTATGGCTCTGTATTATGTTTGGCAGTAGAGACTATATTGCAATAGTCACCCTATAACAGAACATTTCCATTGGGCTTATTGTTTGGTTATTGTTGTAATTCACCTGTGTAGAAAAATAAATACTCTGATACCTAGATGGAGAAAGCAGTGGCAACCCACTCCAGTACTCTTGAATGGAAAATCCCATGGACGGAGGAGCCTGGTGGGCTGCAGTCCATGGGGTTGCAAAGAGTCTGACACGACTGAGCGACTTTACTTTCACTTTTCACTTTCACGCATTGGAGAAGGAAATGGCAGCCCACTCTGGTGTTCTTGCCTGGAGAATCCCAGGGACGGGGGAGCCTGGTGGGCTGCCGTCTATGAGGTCACACAGAGTTGGACATGACTGAAGCAGATAGTGGACAGAAATTGAGGTTGGTATTCAATCCTGGGTATGAAACTGGGAGCACTTGTGCTCGCAGATAATGGGAAAAGGCCCTCACATTTGATAATGGAATACTAAAGTAGCTTCCAGTTTAGAGAATCACTGCAAGAAGGTATTGAAGCTCCATCAAGCCAACATTCTAAGCCCCTGAAAATCTAGAATGGAGTGAAAGTGAAAGTCGTCCAGAAGGGTCTGATTCTTTGTGACCCCATGGACTATAGAGTCCATGGAATTTTCCAGGCCAGAACACTGAAGTGGGTAGCCTTTCCTTCTCCAGGGGATCTTCCCAACCCAGGATGGAAAACAGGTCTCCCACATTGTAGGTAGATTCTTTGCCAGCTGAGGCACAAGGAAAACCCTAGAATGGAGTATTCCCTTAAAACTGAATATTGAATGTTCATTATTCAATGACATGATCCCAGAAGTGTATCTTGTTTTCTTTGTCACTGTAGAACTGCTGCTATTATTATTACTATTTTTTGCATCTTGCCCACTAAGGATAAAAATTATACAAACTGGCAAGATAAAATTTGGTAAAGAAATAACCGGAAATGCCCATAACCCTTCGGTTCCATAACAATACAGACAACACATTGTCTCTATTAACTAATTCCAAGATATTTTTAGTAATGAAGTATACTTTCTCATCCTTTTATATGTTAAGAGATTATACAGCAAAAATATGGCACATAGGCAATCAGATATAATTTTTTTCAATTTATTTTTTGAATGTTAATACTGGTAAATATCATGAACATGATGTTGGAAAGGGGGCAGTGAGTCACATTACAAATGTGGTTTGAATACCTGTCTGCTAAATACAATGGGAATGTTGGATTAGTTGTTAAGTGTTTAAGAAAGTCTTTAAACTATACCAGGTATTAAAATTCTAGAGTTTGATGTTTCAACTTCAGCAAATATTTTCTGTAATGAATTTTAATACTTGCAATTTTCTCTCCTTCCTTAATTCACTTGTCTAGGGAGGTCATAATCTGTTTATAAATACAGAGCCTCTTGTGCCTTTTCAGAATCATTAGTGCATGAAGAAAAGCAAAAATGAAAACACAATTTAATTTGTCAAGTAAACTTTTTTACAACTCATGAATATTGAAAGAGAAGTTTAATCTTATTTTAAAATGAATGAGTAACTGTGATTAATTTCCTATTGTGTTAGTATTCTTATTTAGTCATTCAATTAGGTATTTTCTGTAAAGTTATATTTAAAATTTGACTTCAAAAGAGTGTTTTCAGTATATTTTATATTAGCATAAGAATTTAAGGCATTTTGGAAAACTTAAAATAATTTGCCAAATGGTGTCAACTTTCAATTTGTCCTTCTATAGAAAGAACTATCTCATGTTCAATTTTGTGTTTTTTCATATTTCAAAGTTAAATTTATTCTTTATATTTTAACTTAAAAGGTTTTGATTGTAGAAAAAATGGATTCTATCTAGTTCTAAGGGCTTTTATTTATGAATACCCTAATCTTGCTATTTTATTAAGAGATGGTAAGAATACACAGAAGAACTGTACAAAAGTAAATCTTCACGACCCAGATAATCACGTTGGTGTGATCACTGACCTAGAGCCAGACATACTGGAATGTGAAGTCAAGTGGGCCTTAGAAAGCATCACTACAAACAAAGCTAGTGGAGGTGATAGAATTCCAGTTGAGCTATTCCAAATCCTGAAAGATAATACTGTGAAAGTGCTGCACTCAATATGCCACAAATTTGGAAAACTCAGCAGTGGCCACAGGACTGGAAAAGGTCAGTTTTCATTTCAATCCCAAAGAAAAGCAATGCCAAAGATTGCTCAAACTACCGCACAATTGCACTCATCTCACATACTAGTAAAGTAATGCTCAAAATTCTCCAAGCCAGGCTTCAGCAATATGTGAACCATGAATTTCCTGAAGTTCAAGCTGGTTTTAGAAAAGGCAAAGGAACCAGAGATTAAATTGCCAATATCTGCTGGATCATGGCGAAAGCAAGAGAGTTTCAGAAAAACATCTATTTCTGCTTTATTGACTATGCCAAAGCCTTTGACTGTGTGGATCACAATAAACTATGGAAAATTCTGAAAGAGATGGGAATACCAGACCACCTGATCTGCCTCTTGAGGAATTTGTATGCAGGTCAGGAAGCAACAGTTAGAACTGGACATGGAACAACAGACTGTTTCCAAATAGGAAAAGGAGTACATCAAGGCTGTATATTGTCACCCTGCTTATTTAACTTATATGTAGAGTACATCATGAGAAATGCTGGACTGGAAGAAGCACAAGCTGGAATCAAGATTGCCAGGAGAAATATCAATAACCTCAGATATGCAGATGACACCACCCTTATGGCAGAAAGTGAAGAGGAACTAAAAAGCCTCTTGATGAAAGTGAAAGAGGAGAGTGAAAAATTTGGCTTAAAGCTCAACATTCAGAAAACGAAGATCATGGCATCCGGTCCCATCACTTCATGGCACATAGATGGGGGAACAGTGGAAACAGTGTCAGACTTTATGTTTGGGGGCTCCAAAATCACTGCAGATGGTGATTGCAGCCATGAAATTAAAAGACGCTTGCTCCTTGGAAGGAAAGTTATGACCATCCTAGACAGCATATTGAAAAGCAGAGACATTACTTTGCCAACAAAGGTTCGTGTAGTCAAGGCTATGGTTTTTCCTGTGTTCATGTATGGATGTAAGAGTTGGACTGTGAAGAAGGCTGAGCGCCAAAGAATTGAAGCTTTTGAACTGTGGTGTTGGAGAAGACTCTTGCGAGTCCCTTGGACTGCAAGGAGATCCAACCAGTCCATTCTGAAGGAGATCAGCCCTGGGATTTCTTTGGAAGGAATGATGCTAAAGCTGAAACTCCAGTACTTTGGCCACCTCATGCGAAGAGTTGACTCATTGGAAAAGACTCTGATGCTGAGACGCATTGAGGGCAAGAGGAGAAGGGGACAACAGAGGATGAGATGGCTGGATGGCATCACTGACTTGATGGACATTAGTCTGAGTGAACTCTGGGAGTTGGTGATGGACAGGGAGGCCTGGCGTGCTGTGATTCATGGGGTCACAAAGAGTCGGACACGACTGAGCGACTGATCTGATCTGATCTCTGATGGCTAGTTTAATTTAATCCCAGGGACGGGTGAGCCTGGTGGGCTGCCATCTATGGGCTCACACAGAGTTGGACATGACTGAAGCTACTTAGCAGCAGCAGCAGGAGCAGCAGTTTACTTTGAATACGAAAGCACTTATGCGAAATATACTATCTTAGGAAATGTGCAAAAATATCTTAGATGTTGTTAAAATGAAGTAAGTAAGATTTTAATTAAAAACCCTTATGTTCAAAGTTTTGATAGTGAAATGTTGTTGAATCATGAAAAGACTCCAGGATTCTTGGCCCCTGGAGGAGAAGAATTCAATCTGGGGCCAAAGACGAGGCTTGATCGCTCAGAGCTTTTGTGTAATAAAGTTTTATTAAGGTATAAAGTAGATAGAGAAAGCTTCTGACATAGGCATCAGAAGGGGGCAGAAAGAGTACCCCCCTGCTAGTTTTCATCTGGATGTTATATAGTCACTAGCAGTCTGTTAATGAAAGAAAGGAATGTCTTAACACTCAAAGTGGCACCAGGCCCCTCACCCATAAGTTGCATTTGGGGATAATCTTGGCACCAAATTGTTCATCCTGGGCCATAAAATGATTAACTTGAATCTTGAAGAAGGGCAGATCACCATACAAATAGTTTCATTCACATAGATTAGGGGAACAATATCTGAGTATAACACACTGGTTTGTCAAATAGGTTCTGAGCCAAGAGGTGGAAGGGACTTGAGTTTGGGGTAAATGCATAGTATATTAGCATAGCTTACACAAACATTTCCATAAGAAAAAGGCATTGGTTAACTCTAGGTTTGAGAATAGTTAACTTCAGGTGAAACCCACTGTCATTATGGCAACACAGTATTTGAAGAGAAACCTTTTAAATTTGTATAAAGAAGGAAAAAATATCCCTAGTTTGTTTCCTCCAGCCTGTTAAGAGAGATAAAAATGTCTGACACTTGCAGGCTATTTCCTTGGTTTGGAGACCCCTGGCCTTCCTGCCTGTTACCCTATCAAGAGCTTATTGTGAATGATATCAGATTCAGGATCTCCAAAGAAAATTTAGCTTCTGGACCAGGGGCCAGGCTTGATCACTCAAGAGCTTTTATGTAACAGAGTTTTATTAAAGTGAAAAAGGAACAGAGAATGCTTCTGACATAGACATCAGAAGGGGGACAGAGAGTGCCCACCTCGCTAATTTTCGCAACGGAATTATGTACTTTTTTAATTGGCCATTACAGTAAATCAAAAGAATGCCTCAAGGTTGTAAAGATCTTACTAGACCCACTTCCATAATTTACATTTTAAGATGACAGGATTAGAACTAACAATAGAAAAATTTTACCAGACCCACTCCCTTATTATACATTCTAGGTCATCTAGTCAAGGCTATGGTTTTTCCTGTGGTCATGTATGGATGTGAGAGTTGGACTGTGAAAAAAGCTGAGCGCCAAAGAATTGATGCTTTTGAACTGTGGTGTTGCAGAAGACTCTTGAGAGTCCCTTGGACTGCAAGGAGATCCAACCAGTCCATTCTGAAGGAGATCAGCCCTGGGATTTCTTTGGAAGGAATGATGCTAAAGCTGAAACTCCAGTACTTTGGCCACCTCATGCGAAGAGTTGACTCATTGGAAAAGACTCTGATGCTGGGAGGGATTGGGGGCAAGCGGAGACGGGGACCACAGAGGATGAGATGGCTGGATGGCATCACTGACTCGATGGACGTGAGTCTGAGTGAACTCCGGGAGTTGGTGATGGACAGAGAGGCCTGGCGTGCTGCGATTCATGGGGTCACAAAGAGTCAGACATGACTGAGGGATTGATCTGATCTGATCTGAAGATATCAGGATTAATCAGTCTTCAGGAGGGAGAAACTGTCCTCAAACAGGATATACTGTTGTTATACAATCAGTACGGAGTTTAAACTGAGTTGTTTGTTGGGTAATCATCAGTTCTGGGCTTAAAGAAAAAAAAAAAAAAAGTTTTATATGACTAAGAATAAGGAATGTAAAATAAAAATGTTTGTCCTTTCCTCCTCCTTGAGAATTCCAGACCTCTATCTCCGAGGGCCCCAGACCCCTTTCTTCTCCTCTGGGACCCTGGATTTCTTATTGACCTGCCTAGGAATTTACTCTCTTGGTTTATTTATTATATGTTATTTAAATTATGTATAACTTAAATGATGCATTTTAAAGACAAATTTACCACTTTTTTTTTCTTTTAACTGGAAGTTTATTTTATGTGAAGATTAGAAAATAAGCATTTTCATATTGTAAGCCTTAAAATATCTACAAACAAGCCTTTTCTCAAGTTCCTTTAAATAAACTTGTTTGGATCATAAACATATCCACTTGGCTATCATATATGATATTTGTAATATACTTGTAATCATTTCAAATGATTTTCCATTTGAATCACTTACTTTCTCTTTCTTGAGGCTTTCTCTTCTTTGGGAGTCTCTGTCATCACATTTCATGTGTGTGAACTTTTAAAAATACGTTCCACCCTGTC
Source organism: Bos grunniens (assembly GCF_055505025.1). Classification (NCBI taxonomy): domain Eukaryota; kingdom Metazoa; phylum Chordata; class Mammalia; order Artiodactyla; family Bovidae; genus Bos; species Bos grunniens. The sequence goes on from NC_141165.1 coordinate 140,286,263, forward strand.
TCCTTGGATTATTTTAGGTTAGAATTTTTCCTGTTGTTGGAATTTCCTGTCTGGCCTATAATGTAAGTTTTCTATTTGTATTTTTTAAAGCAGTCTGATATTTAGCTTTAAATAACATACTTGGGTCCTTTATTTGCCAAGATTTTTATTTACATCTCTCTTCTTTCATTCATCTGATAGGAATGGGGCACTTACAAGTATCCATGTGTGATGAAAAGGTTTTATATTATTATTTCATGGAATATTCTTGAAATTCTTTAGTTAGGACATTTGGTTACAATAAGGTCAGTCCTAGTATACATACTCAAAGTTAGCATTAAGGAGATTTTCCAATAAATATGGTTATCAGGCTCTGGACTTAAGGTCTCAAAATCAAAAGTATTTACTTTTAATTTAATCTGCTTTCCATTCAATCAGTCTCTTATTTCCAAACACATGTTTTTGTGTTCTGTTCTTTGAAAAAATCCAATAATCTCAATATGTTTAAAATAGAAGATAAGAGACATTTAAAATGTAGCCAACTGTAAAAAAAATGTATATAGTTCTCATTTTATTGTTTTTGAAATCAACATAGTTTGAGCTTTTTTCTCTTTTTTCAGAATCACTTTGTAATAACATATCCCTGTATTATGGAATAATTTTTTCCCTTACATTATATAATATAAGGATACTCATAGTATTTCTAAGTTTTGAACAAATGAGTTTTAAGTGTGCTCTTTGTAAAGTCATTTGACCATATGACCCAGAAATACAATATTTCAATACACCTTTGGGAAAATCAATATGACTATCTGAGGATAATTTATCAAGGTGATTGCATTTTTAACTGTCTATGAAAATTTTGCACAGGAGTTAGATCCATTACATTATGATAGAACATAAATGTATAGTAAATTAGATATTTCTATTTTATTTTAGTAATGGCATTAATCCTTAATGTTATTCCTGTAGGCAATAAGAACAATTTAAAAATTCATAATGCTACTTTTTAAAATAATAAACTGCATTTTAGCCTATAATTCAGTTTGTTTATTTAGTGTAGAGTTTAATCACTACATTTTATATATACTTCCAACAACCATAGTTGGTCATTTTAACAGGAAATGAGATTTTTAACCATACAAATGTTAATTTTCCCAGCTGAAATTTTAACCCAGCTCAATGCTAAAATGCAAAAGTGGAATGATTTTGACAGATGAAAACATGCAGTAGTTGTAAATTATTCCCAAGAGTTTTAATGTCAAATAAGCCCATGCAAAAGTAGTTTGGCAATGAAAAATTATTTTTTCACATAACTTTTTTCTGACAATATTCCATTACATGTATATGCATATATATGTGCATGAAATTTCTGTTACTAATCTAAATAGTTTTACATTTACAATGATTTATATGTTAGATAAATTTCTTTACCTATTACATTTTTCTTTTGCTTTAAGAATTCCCTCTTGACAATCACATATTGTTATCCCATTAAGTTGAATAAGCACAACTTAACAAAGGACAGGTTAACAATGTCTTTCACAAAGACACGTTAAGACCAAACTCAAAATTCTCAAATATACCTTCCATTTTTTGACATGCAAAGGTGGTAGATGAAGGTGACCACTCATTTCTTAGATAACAGATTAACTTGTCCAGGGCCTTTGACACCCACATTTCCATGCCAGGTATAAGATGATTGCACAACCATCATCTAATTGGCAAGGAATCCTTGACAAAGCTGTAAGTCTCTAGGATTTTCCTGTGATCGTGGTCGTTGCAGTTGCCAGAGTCACATAATCCTCTGTCCCATACTGTGTAACCATAGTACTCAGCTTCTGAAGGTAAAGCAAATTGTTCAGAGACAAAGTCTTTCTTATTACCCACTCACTTATTCAGGCAAATTTTAAGTACTTAATATAAATTGCTGTCACTCTTCTAAAAAAAAAAAAAAAACTGTAAAAATATGTTGGCAATGTTTGGGGTGGCAATACAAAGTCAACTTTGATATATAGCTGCCAAGAACTAGCCACAAACTAGAATTCATTGACCCAAACATCATGATTACATCATCTCAAGCTATTCTCAAATTCATGAATTTCACTTTGCTTGTATTAACTAGTTTCTTGCACATTCTAACCTTTTCTTTTCCTTGTGTTGGAATTAGAATATTTGGAAGATTTTTTAACTTAAAAATGAACAAACAGCTGTACTTTTTGAAGAAAAATTGATTTGGCAAATATTTTAAAACTAAATTTTAATGGAAGCAAAAATGTGTTCAAATAAGAATGATAAAATTTTGTATTATTAAAATGAAGATTAGCATTATATGAGAAGAAAAATGTGTAGCTAACATGTCAGAAGAAATTTAAAAGTACTTATAATTTATACCACTGTGTGTTAAAATCTCAAGCTCTAATTTAAATGTTTTCAATGTGAACTGATTTCCTATAATAATATAATATAATAATACAATAAGCACTGTTTTTTTATTCACAGCTCTTTGTAAAGTACTGTTAGTATTATCCTTAAAATACAGAATGACAGATTTTAACTGGTATAACTGGGCTATCAACTGAGAATCTGAAATAAGGAATCCAAAATAATCTACTGAGATTTTTTGTGTCATATTTTGGCCTCAAATATGTGATTTCATCAAATCATTTTAAACAGTTTCAACCTTAGATACAATATCACATTTTTTTTTACTTGAGACATTATAAAAATGCAAACATCAAATTTTAACATCATGTTTTTGTTTTAAGAGACTCTCGTTCATTGTTTTAAAAATAGTTTTGTCAAATTATTTCAATGGTGAATAAGTTATGAATGGATCACTGCTGCTGTTAGTTTGGGATTTGTTTTCTACTGACTGTCTTACATACATTACTTCAATTTAAATATATTTACCATTGTTTGGGTAATGATATGCAACAACTTCTTATTTTACCTTGTGTTGATTATAGATTTATTTCAGTGTTTTCATTTTAATTCAATTTAAAAATATTAAATGTAGAATTTTAGAGAATTCTGTTTCCTCAAACCAATTAATCAGTAATAAAATATATTAATAGAATTCTCTGTCATATTGAAGTTATAAACTTTATGCAATTTATATCTCTACACTATTACTACACTAGATACTACCAGGATTCCCTAGTAGCTCAGCTGGTAAAGAATCTGCCTGCAATGCAGGAGATCCCAGTTCAATTCCTAGGTTGGGAAGATTCCCTGGAGAAGGGAATGGTTGCCTCCTCCAGTATTCTGGCCTGGAGAATTCTATGGACTATGCAGTCCATGGAGTTACAAAGAGTAGGACAACACTGAGAAAATTTCACTTTCTTTCACACTAGATACAGTTTGATGTAGCATGTGCTGTCCTGTTCTAAGTCCCTGCAGTCATGTCCAACTCAGTGTGACCCTATAGACTATAGCCTGCCAGGCTCTTCTGTCCATGTGCTTCCTCAGGCAAGAATACTGGAGTAGGTTGCATGCCCTCCTCCAGGGGATCTTCCAGACTCAGGGATCCAACCCACATCTTCTATGTCTCCTGAGTTGGCATTGGGTTCTTTACCACTAGTGCCCCCTGGGAAGCCCTTGATGTAACATGCTGTTATGCAAAGGTTGACATAGCAAGAATGCAGCTCAGAAAAGCTAATTATCTTGTCCTTTGTCAAGATTCTAGTAAGTCAGAAAGTTACTTTTCATATTCACATCTGGTTCCATATCCTTTTATAATTTCATGCAATTATACTATCCAACATGCCTTGAGTAATCTGATCTACCCACATAATATTTGTGGATTTTATTCTGTATTATAAAGCTTTACTATCCAACTCTTCACCACAGTGGCCTATATAAACAAGAACATCCCCATCGAACCTACTGGTGGGAGATAAATGAAAATCCTATGTGCGTTAGAAATTTTAGAATTTAAACAGCAGATATAGCAAAACTTTGCATAATTTCATAAAATGACTATGTTACCAGAACTTTCTCACTTCTCAGTTTCACATCTGGGATTCCCAGTCACAGCACAGTTCTAAAATAATGCGTTTGCTTTTGTAATTCTATAATGCTCTTTTCTTTTAGTCAAAGAATGACACTATAAAATTTTAGATGAAAGAATCATTTAATTTTGTCTTAGTATTAGAGAAATTTTAGAATATTAGGAACAGATAGGTGACAGAGATCTTGCAGTTATCAAATACCCATTTATTCCATCTCCCTTGATTCTCTAGTCCTTTTAGATTTATTCATGTGATAAGTTCTGTGTTGTGGACATTGATAATAAATGTGTTATTCCCAGATGAAGGCATTTAAGACCTAGTATGTGACCCTCCAGCATTCTTTTCCTCTGCTTTGAAGAACTTTGAAATTGTATATTGACATAAAAAGCTTATGCGTAGAGCCTGGAAATGAACAAAAACAGAACTTTATAGTGTTATGCCTTGAAGATTTCAGAGTTACTATTTTACTGCAGTCAACAACTTAGCTTATTGACTAATAAGGATTTTTTGTTGTTGTTGTTTTTATAGATTACATTATTGTGTTTGTAGCAGAGGAAAAGCTATTTTCCCTCTATCTATCTTAGGTTTATTAGGTGGAGCCCTGAGAATTGAAAGAGATCGACAAAAGAGAGGAAAAAAACCCAGATGTTTATTAACATGTGCATCTGCCTGCACATGGGATTACCCAGTTGTGAGTAACTCTTAGTGGTGGTCAGTACTTTGGGATATAGAACATCTCAACATAAGAATATTATGTCTTATTCTTGAACAGAGAGAAATTCTGTTGCCACAGAGAATAAATTTCCCATCATTACACAACAGAGATTTTTATTTTAAATCTGTTAATCACATTCAGTTAAATTGGTCAGGAGTTTTTAAGAAATGAGAAAACTGAAATGTCCTATTTTAAAGGACTTCTTTATTTACCTATTTTTTGTCCAACTGTTTATTTAATCCAATCATTAGGATTTTTTAAACTATTGATTGAAGGCATATTTAATTGCATTATGGCAGGAAGATTCTTTACAAGCCACCAGGGAAGACCCTGAGTTACATGCAATATTTCCAGGAAAATTTTAACGTAGTTCTTTGGAAGTAAATATAGAGTTTCATTTGTTTTTTTCTGAGATTCTTGAGGAAATTGAAAAACCATTCAGTTGTTTGTGAACCATGCAGATTTCTTATGAAAATAAAATATATATCATCATCTAAACAAATTTATTGTAAATCTCTTCCTTTAATGTGATGTGAAGATAATTTGAAGAGAAAGGATATGTTTATGAGGAGCGATATGAATGATAAGATCAGACTAATGCTGAACTGTGCCTACAGATCCTTTAGAAACTAAAACCCAAGCTAAAACTTTCATGTAGCTCCACTTAGAAAATTATTTTTTGAAGTTAATTTGTACAATGATCTAATTAGAGATTAATTCCTAATTTTTATGACATCAAATATTCCCTTTCCTTAGAATGAGACAAAAGAGAAGTTTTCACGGAAAAGGCATCATAATCCCAGGAAAATTGAGGGTGTGTGACTCATAACAGGAAGGTTAATTATTTGTGCTTACTCCAAATAGTTGTATTTTGTCTGATTAAATTATTAGTAATGTTTATATTCTAGCTTATAGTCAACTGAACTGTAATCCTTTAATTACTAGTTATATTTTATAGGACACTAATACCCAGATCCACTTCTTAATTATTGTGCTTTCTTTTGCTGTATAATTTTGTAAAATTTGTATAATCATCTTTTAAATACAGCAACAAAGCCCTTCCCTGTAATGACATTTAGCAGCCTGCTAATATTTCATCATGAGGTCACAATCAGGTGCTTCTGTGCATATTGCTGCAAACAATCTTTCCTTGGATAATATTTATACCTATCACATATTGGTATTAATATGAGCCCTTGGCCTGTCACACTAAATAGTATTTCTGGTTTTCTTAAATGATCAATTTCAGACTAGGCTATTCTCCAAAACCATCATGACTTGGCCTCTTAATTCTTCTGAGTAATCAGTCTTCCAGGAATGAACTCCCTGCATAAAAGTTCAGTGCACCTTTGACTCCATGCACTCATTCTTTTGGAAAAGGTATTAATACTCTCCAGTCACTTGGGCACCATCTGTTCTTAAAGAGTCACACAGTGGTTGTGTATCTTAATGCAAGGATTATCATGCAACATTTGGGTAAAACGAGTAAATAAGTAAACATAAAAAATACATAAATAAGTAAAGGGTGAGTTTTTTTTTTTAATAAGGTTTTGATTTCTATACATAAACATCTTTTCTGTCCTTGCCCTCTAATATATCTTATTCCTTGAGACTAAAATATTTCCCTTTTTTGACCTTATTCCCTGAACCTTAGTCAAGACTTTTTAATTCCTCTAGACCAATAGGCCAGTGCTGCATACTTGAATTCTCTATTAATTTGCCTGAGGGTGATTGCCATACTTCCAATAATGCATGCAAAATTTGCATTCTACTGCAGAATAGGTATACTTTTAGAGAAAATTTACCTCCTTTGTTTTGAATGTTGCAAAAATCAGTGAAGTCACAAATAGAATTGGAATTAGCTAAAGCTGTGGGAAATTAAAGATTCAATACACAAATATTTAATTTTTAAACACTGAGGTGCACTTTCAAACTGTTTGTTGATTGTTTTTACATAGTTGAATTTCTTTAACTGAAAAAAATATGGAATGTATCCATAAGTCGGTATTTTAAAATGTGGATTTTAAATCATCACATGAAAACTTTGAAATATAAGAAAAAGATGGCCTAAACTAGTCCAGGAATATTTCCTTCAGCCTTGAAAGCTGCTCGGTTGTGTCCAACCCTTTGTAACCCCATGGACTCTACAGTTGATGGAGTTCTTCAGGCCAGAATACTGGAGTGGGTAGCCTTTCCCTTCTCCAGGGGATCTTCCCAACCCAGGGATAGAAGCAAGGTCTCCTGCATTGCAGGTGGATTCTTTACCAACTGAGCCACAAGGGAAGCCCAAGAATACTGAGAGGGTAGCCTATCCCTTTTCCAGGGGATCTTCCCAACCCAGAAATCACACTGGGGTCTCCTGTACTGCAGGCGGATTCTTTACCAACTAAGCTATCAGGGACTGCCTTCTACCCTGCTACTGCTGCTGCTAAGTCGCTTCAGTTGTGTCCGACTCTGTGCAACCCCATAGACAGCAGCCCACCAGGCTCCCCCGTCCCTGGGATTCTCCAGGCAAGAACACTGGAGTGGGTTGCCATTGCCTTCATCAGACTTCTACCCTATGTAGAAGCAAATTCCTAATGTTGATAAATTTGGTTTAGAATGAAACTAGTGTTTTAACAATGATAATATTTTTCATGGCTAAAGAACCTTCAAAACAATTTGAAGAATTATCATGTATCATAAAATAGAGTTATAGAATGAGGGTCTATTTTGTTTGTTTGTTTCACTTCATCGTCCATCTAAAGACATTAACTCCAAATTTTCAAAATCATCAAAGAGTTGAACCTAGTGTAGTGCTGGTAAATGTTTTATAACCATATTTCTGATATAAATTTTATCAAAATTTACCATTTTCTGTTTTTTTGTATATAATTTCTATGCATGACTAATTCCGTGCAAGCAACTTGATGTCTCTGCAAAGTTGTGGCAAGATACTTCAAATGTACTCTCATGAAAAGAGAAATATCTGCTGCAGCCCAGCACTGGATTCAACCATGGAGCAAATTCATTAGACTATTACTGTGATGGGTAAGGGTGTAATTAAAAGATTTGTGTTCATTTTTTTCTAGCTGTTTACATTTTCTGAACCCCCATTTCAATGTTTATTTCATGCTCCTCCGTACTTATCTCTATTACTTCTAACATACCTTTATTGCATTTATATGTAGCATTGTGTCCTATTGGGAAATGATGCTGCTATGCAATTGCAAAAAAATTCATGAATGAAGAATGGCATGGCCTTCCAGTAGCATTTGGAAATTTGAATGACTCAATCCACAGTTTAAATATATGTATACACACACACACGCACACACACACACACACACACACACACACATATCCCTAAAGAAGGAAATGGCAACCCACTCCAGTATTTCTTGCCTGGGAAATACCATGGACAGAGGGGCCTGGCAGGCTACAGTCCACAGGGTCACAAAGAGTCGGACACGACTGAGCAACTAAAGCACAGCACAGCATATATATGGCGTATATAACTTCGGATATCTGTATATATAACTTAGGTTGAAGTATTTTCCCAATCCTGTATTCTTCCAAGAAGAGTGAGTCACCTCATTCCAATGACTTCTTTCCGGACTGTAGTCTTTATAAAGTTTGGCTTTATAAAGTTCTGGCTCATTTGTATTTCTTAAATATGCCCTATATAGTTCTAACTGAGTTTTATTTTTGTGTTTCACTTTTATATGTATTTACTTGTTTGTTTAAATTCAGAATCACCCTCCTTTCAGGGTCCTGAATTCCAGTTTTTGTTTCCTTAGCAACAAATGACTGCTGAAAATTCTGCTTTACCTTTTTTGTTGTTGTTGTTACTTTTTACTTGGCTTTTTTCCTCATGTCCTTCCAAGTCCAGGAATCAGCAAAATATCTTCATGGGAAATCCAGTACCTGGCTCCTTTGCTTCTCTCTTCAATCCATGATCTTGGATCTTTATGTTAGAGCACTCTAGAAAGCCTGGAGTGTCACTTTGAATTTCTATGTGACTGTGATTAATCCTGTGGTCTACTTTGGATATTAGCAACTGTTTTCTTCATGGCTTGTAAGACAAGAGTCGGCAAACTCTCCAAGAGGAAAAGCAGCATGCCGAATACTGGGCCCAGTTTAATGAGTCATTCTTCTCTGTTGGATTTTCCTTTAAAATACTGTGTGAACATATTGCTAGGATCCACCAAAATGTTCTGCTGAAAGGAAATATTCTTGAAACTTAAAGTTTATTAACTTCATAAACCCAGCTGTGATTGAAATAAATATTTTAGTAAATTTCCCAATGCCCTTTAAATGTGGATAGGTTCCATAAAATGCTATGGGAAAAAAGGTACTGATGCAAATTCAGACTTTGCTAGCAGAAATCAGTGAAGGTTTTATATTAGAGGTCATATTTAATTTAGAAGTTAAAAATCATTCACATAAAGAGTTAATGAAATCAGAAAGAGAGTCGAGTCTGAAGGAAAGAGTAGCATGTGTAAGCCTGAAGAGGTTTGAGGCAGTATGACCAGTTGCTCAATATAGCTGGTGAATAGAGTTTAATTGGGAAATGTTATTATCAAAACAATAAAGATGGGCAGTGAGCTCAGAAGGCGGATCACAGACAGCTATGTATATATTGATAAAAATACAGTCCTTTAGCTGTTGTTCTTAATATAATCATAATAGAAATAATAATAGTAGTAGCAGTAGTAATTATTATTATTAAGATAATTAAAAGTGTTAAGAACAGCTAAAACAAGTGAATTTTTTTTTTTTTTAAAGAAAGGTGAAGTTAAATGCCAAAGGACAGGGATATCTCAGTTGATTATTTGGCTTTTAGTCATTTGAAATAAGGCAAGCTGTTTAATGTCTTTGAGATTTTACTCAATCTAGGAGAGAGTTATTTTTTCCTTCCCCTATTCTTCTCACTAGTGTAGTATATAATGTTTTATTATGGACTAGAGGAAATGAAAATATATCTAAGGAACTCCATAAATGCAAGGCATTAGAGAAATATGTTGGACTGACAGCATGATATTTGAGTCCTTTTTATTAGGGGTTTGACTCTCACTAAAAGACAGTGAGTTTATGGTCAATGTAACTATATTAGATTAATTACAGAGAAACTCTATTCAAAATGATATATACTTGAGAATAACGTGCATACAGCAGTCAAAGAAATCATAGGGTGTTTACATATTTAGCAAAGTTGAGGTCCAGATTCATTTAAAATGCTGTGTCAGTGCTCAGTTGCAATAATTCCTTATGCACATTGCAGGGAAGGTCATTGAAAAGAGTAGCTCCAATTGCCTTATTAAAATGGCAATGAAACCAGTCAATATTTCCAGACAAATGAGAATTTGAAGAAGTATTTGAACTTTCACAGGAGTATGTGCCTACATCAAATAGTCTGTGTTCTGATTTTATTTCACTGACGCTTGGGAATATTTTCACCACAGTTCTTAAATTTCGAATGGCACAATCTTAATTTGTACTTGACTCCAGTTAATTGTGTGGTCACTCTCAAATCTCCCTGTCTCATCTATTTATCTCTAATTCCTGATTGTATTGTTATCATTTTACCCATAATATTTTTGTGATTCAATTGATAATTTCTTGTCAGCTATATATCTTTTTAGGAAAGACATGCTACTTTGTGAAAGATAAATAGCTCTTTATATATAGGGAAGAGGATACTTTTTTCTTTGCTACTACCTCTTTAAAAATTAAGCCCTTGTGTTTTTTCTCTAACGAAGTTCACCTGGTTAATTATTATATTTTAATTTCTATATTTACAAGCAAGATAATCTAAGCAAAATGATTTGCCATGAAATCTTCTCAATGGTCTAAGAATGAATAGATAAATCTGATATATATCTGATTTCAGAATGTTGAAAAATAAATGGAGCAAGCAAAAACCAAATTAATAATATATATTGCTAATATACAATATAAATAAAGTATATGTATTTATAAAACAGTACTATAAATTTAAATATTATTTCTAGAATCAGTCATTTTCATACTCGTGTAATACAAAAATTATAGCAATATATCATTAGCAATAAATATCAGCTCCATAATAACAAGGAGAGACAAGTAAGGAGACAGTAAGCTACCAAGAAAATGAGAAAGGATAATTCGAAACAAATATGAGAAAAGGCAAAAAATACCTAATTATCTTCTGAGAACATCTTTAACATGACTAGTAATTTAAAGAGAATATTAAAATGACAGTATGATATTACTTTTAGTCTCAATTTCCTAAACTTAGAGTCCTTTGAAAATGATTAACTCTACTTGGCTTTTCTTACAGTAAAGCAGTCATTTGTATGAAGCTAATGGAATTTTTAATTTGCATAATCTACCTGAAATATTTGGCAAAGTATATTTTTCACTTAAAATGCATGAAATATTGATAATTTATGGTACATCTATAGGCTGCAATCTAATTTAGCCATAAATATTATCCTCTGGAAAATGTTTGATTGACATAGAGCAATTATTATCACATAAAGTTTATTAAAAGAGTAGCTAAAACATATTAAGAAAAACATGATCATAAATACACAAGAAGCCTATGTTCATATCAGTCTATTCAGCCGTCCATCTATCCATCAATCTATTTACGCTCCATTTTTCATTCTGTACTCTAAGGCCCAATTTGCCTGTTACTCCAGGTGTTTCTTGACTTCCTACTTTTGCATTCCAGTCCCCTATAGTGAGAAGCACATCATTTTTGGGTGTTAGTTCTAGAAAGTCTTGTAGGTCTTCATAGAACCATTCAACTTCAGCTTTAATACAAAAATCAGATTGATTATTTCAATACTGAAATCAGAATGCTTATATTCTTTTCAACCCACTTCAGTATTCTTGCCTGGAGAATCCCAGGGACGGGGGAGCCTGGTGGGCTGCCGTCTATGGGGTCACACAGAGTTGGACACGACTGAAGCAACTTAGTGGGAGCATATTCTTTTCAGCCAAAGATAGAGAAGCTCTACACAGTCAGCAAAAACTAACCGGGAGCTGATTGTTGTTCAGATCATGAACTCCTTATTGACAAACTCAAAAATTTGTTGAAGAAATTCGTTAAATTGAAGAAAGTAGGGAAAACCATTAGACCATTCAGGTGTGACCTAAATAAAATTCCTTATGATTATACAGTGGAAGTGAGAAAGAGACTCAAGGGATTAGATCTGATAGACAGAGTGCCTGAAGAACTATGGACGGAGGTTCGTGACATTGTACAGGAGGCAGTGATCAAGACCTTCCCCAAGAGAAAAAAAAATGCAAAAAACGCAAAATGGCTGTCTGAGGAGGCCTTACAAATAGCTGTGAAGGGAAGAGAAGTGAAAAGCAAAGAAGAAAAGGAAAGTTATACTCATTTGAATGCAGAGTTCCAAAGAATATCAAGGAGAGATAAGAAAGCCTTCCTCAGTGATCAATGCAAAGAAGTCAAGGAAAACAATAGAATGGGAAAGACAAGGGAACATTTCATACAAAGGTGGGCACAGTAAAGAACAGAAATGGTATGGACCTAACAGAAGCAGAAGATATTAAGAAAAGGTGGCAAGAATACACAGAAGAACTTTACAAAAAAGATCTTCACGACCAAGGTAATCATGATGGTGTGATCACTTGCCTAGAGACAGACATCCTGGAATGCAAAGTCCAGTGGGCCTTGGAAACCATCACTACAAACATCTAGTGGAGGTGATCTATTTCAAATCCTAAGAAATGATGCTGTGAAAGGGCTGCACTCAATATGTCAGCAATTTTGGAAAACTCAGCAGTGGCCACAGGACTGGAAAAGTTTAGTTTTCATTCAAATCCCAAAGAAAGGCAATGCCAAAGAATGCTTAAACTACCATACAATTGCACTTATCTCACACACTAGTAAAGTAATGCTCAAAATTATCCAAGCCAGGCTTCAACAATGTGTGAACCGTGAACTTCAAGATGTTCAACCTGAATTTAGAAAAACCAGAGATCAAATTGCCAACATCTGTTGGGTCATGGAAAAAGTAAGAGAGTTCCAGAAAAAAAATCTATTTCTGCTTTATTGACTATGACCAAGACTTTGACTGTGTGGATCACAATAAACTGTGGAAAATTCTGAAAGAGATGGGAATACCAGGCCACCTGACCTGCCTTTTGAGAAATCTGTATGCAGGCCAGTAAGCAACAGTTAGAATTGGACATGGAACAACAGGCTGGTTTCAAATAGGGAAAGGAGTACATCAAGGCTGTATATTGTCACCATGCTATTTAACTTGTATGCAGTGTACATCATGAGAAATGCTGGGCTGAAGGAAGCACAAGCTGGAATCAAGATTGCAGGGAGAAATATCAACAACTTAGATAGGCAGATGACACCACCCTTATGGCAGAAAGCAAAGAACTGAAGAGCTTCTTGATGACAGTGAAAGAGGAGAGTGAAAAAGTTCGGTTATAATTCAACATTCAGAAAACTAAGATCATAGCATCTGGTCCCATCACTTCATGGCAAATAGGTGAGGAAACAGTGACAGACTTTATTTTACTGGGCTCCAAAATCACTGCAGATGGTGATTGCAGCCATGAAATTAAAAGACACTTACTCCTTGGAAGAAAAGTTATGACCAACCTAGATAGCATATTAAAAAACAGACATTACTTTGCCAACGGTCCATCTAGTCAAGGCTATGTTTTTTCCAGTGGTCATGTATGGATGTAAGAGTTGGACTATAAAGAAAGCTGAGTGCTGAAGAATTGATTCTTTTGAACTGTGGTGTTGGAGAAGACTCTTGAGAGTCCCTTAGACTGCAAGGAGATCCAACCAGTCCATCCTAAAGGAGATCAGTCTTGAATACTCATTGGAAGGAGTGATGCTGAAGCTAAAATTCCAATACTTTGGCCACCTGATGAAAAAAACTTAGTCATTTGAAGAGGCCCTGATGCTGGGAAAGATTGAAGACGGGAGGAGAAGGGGACGACAGAGCTTAGATGGTTGGAAAGCATCACTGACTCACTGGACTTGAGTTTGAGTAAATTCTGGGAGTTGATGATGGAAAGGGAGGCCTGGAGTGCTGCAGTCTGTGGGGTCCCAAAGAGTTGAACATGACTGAGCATCTGAACTGAAATGAACTGAACTGATTTATCCTCTATATGTCATTAAGATAGAAGAATTATTCCCAAGTCACCCCCTTTTTCCAAATGATAATATTCTATTCCTTTTATTTTTTTTTCCCTAGAAAGCATGCATTTTTATATCTGTTTTTTTTCCATTTAATTGTACTGTGGTAAAAGCACTTAATATGACATCTACCTGCTTAAGTTCAATGTTGTCCAGCAAATCTATGGAACTCCCTTCTTTGCGTGATTGAACTTCCTGCATGATTAGAACTTTCCCATTTCCCCATCCCCAAAGGCACCAAACCACCATTCTATTCCGTAATCCTATGAATTTGACTATTTTATATACTGCATATAACTAGAATTGTGCAATGTTTGTTCTTTTATGACTGGCTTATTTTGCTTAGCATAATGCATTCAAGGCTCATCCATGTTGTCACATATTCCAAGATTTTATTGTTTTGTAAGGCTGACATATATATATATATAAAATATTAGATTGTGTTTCATGCATGCTGTCATGTCTAAGTCTTTGTGAATCCATGGACTGTAGCTTGCCAGACTCCTCTCTTCATGGAATTTTCCAGGCAAGAATATTGGAGTGGGTTGCCATTTCCTATTCCAAGGGATCTTCCTAACAGAGGGATTGAACCTGTGTCTCTAGCATCTCCTGCATAGGCGGACAGATTCTTTAGCCCTTCGTCACCTGGGAAGCATATATACAATAAACACACACATATATATTATGCTTATGTATAAATATATATATATGTGTGTGTGTGTGTTTAAATGTGTGTTTTTATGTGTGTGTATATATATGTGTATATACATATATATGTATATATGCACACACAGTATCTTTATCCATTTATCCATTGATAGTAATTTACATTGTTTCCACATTTTGGCTATTTTGAATAATACTTAAATGGACATTGGGGTGTTGGTATCTTTTTCAGATCCTGATTTCAACTATTTTTAGATAAATACCAAGAAGGAAGAGGTCTGGATAATATGATAGATATGTTTTTAATACTTTGTAGGTGTTCTTAAGCCAAAAAGACATAACTTTATCCTAAATATGTTTAAAATTTTAGCAGTAAAAACAAATGTAAAAATCCTTCCCCAAGCTAAAATTTCTAAAAGTGAATTTTCTGAGGAAAAGGAGAAGTACTACAGTTTGAATTTAGAAAGATATTGATGATTTGCCATCCAATGAAGCTTTACTAATTTAAACTTGTACAGTGCGCACTTGTATCTACCTCCTCTCACCCATGCTAATGCTATTATCAAACACTTGAACTTTTCTAGTATGATAGGTAAAATTTCTTAAATTCTTATGTCTTTATGTATTAGGTTAAGAACTTCATGTTATAAGGCTTCTGAACATGTTTTTCTTACATAATGCCTGTTCCTATACTTTGCCACTTTTAAGTCGGCTGCTATTTTTTTTGTTGTTGTTTTGTTTTTGAGTTGCCATGAGTCATTTATTTTTTAAGTGGCTCTTTTTTTTTTTAATTTGTTTCAATATTGTTTCTTTTTTTAAATTTTATTTTATTTTAACTTTACATAATTGTATTATTTTTGCCAAATATCAAAATGAATCCGCCACAGGTATACATGTGTTACCCATCCTGAACCCTCCTCCCTCCTCCCTCCCCATACCATTCGGCTGCTATTTTTTAAAAATGACTTGTAAGAATAATTGACTCAAGGACCTCTTTCCTGCATGTGTTCTGTCTTTGCTCAGTCACTAATTTCCCCTTGTTACAGAGTTAATGCCACTGTCACCTAATGCGCTTTGATATTCCTCTTCAAAATATTTGCCCAACTTCACATTCCATCAGATTTACTTTCCCTTCAGCTACCAAGATTATGGTGACATTTATAACAGGCATTTATAAATCCTGTCTTTTGCTTCCCATCACCCATTCTGTCCATATGTTATTCTATGCTGTCTCTCATCCCCTCCAGTCAACTGAAATAACTCCTGTCAATCAATCCCACTTTATCACGGCTTCTTTCTATATATCTGATTCCAATTTCAGACAGCCTTCTTCTTAGAAAACCACTCCTTCTTCCTAAACATTGTCTTCCTTTGTGTTTAGTGACATCATCCCTTGTTGGTTTGCTTCCTATGCCTAAACCTTTTAGTCTTTATTGGATCTTCCTTTGCAGACTAATATTTAAATATATATTGATTGAGACTCAATTCTTATTTAATCTATTCTCTTTCTAGCTGATCCCTTCTACTACCATGAGTTTGTCTCCGTCAGTATGTTGATACTACAGATGGTCATGTGTCAGGGTCCTCTGTCTATTGCTGACTTGATATCTCCACTAGGAGGTCTTAAAACCACCTGTAAGTTAGCATTTCTGAAATAAAACTGATTTTGCATCCAAATGGACCTTAGTCTTCCCTTACTAAGTTAATAGAATTACCACATATTTGCTTGCTTGGGCCTTAAAGACAAAAGCTATCCTTAAATACTGTATTCATCCTCTAAGCCAAAACTATTACTATAACATAGGAATCCTACCAGTATTTTTTCCATAATATGATGTGACTTCAGGCCAAGCATCTACCATTGCTGTTGTTCAGTCACCGAATTTCATCTGACTCTTTGTGACCACATGAACTGCAACACATCAGGCTTCTCTGTCCTTCACCCTGAGTTTGGTCAAACTTGTGTCCATTGAGTTGGTGATGCCATCCAACTATCTCATTCCCTATTGCCCACTTCTCTTTCGGCCCTCAATCTTTCCCAGCATCAGGGTCCTTTACAATGAGTTGGCTCTTCACATCAGGTGGCTGAAATATAGGAGCTTCAGCTTCAACATCAGTCCTTCCCATGAATATTCAGGGTGATTTCCTTTAGGATTGACTGGTTTGATCTTCTTTCTATCCAAGGTACTCTCAAGAGTCTTCTTCAGCCCCACAGTTCGAAAGCGTCAATTCTTCAGTGCTCAGTCTTCTTTATGGTGCAACTCTCACATCTGTGCATGACTTCTGGAAAAACCATAGTTTTGACTATACAGACCCTTGTTGGCAAAGTGATGTCTCTGCTTTTTAATATGCTATCTAGGTTAGTCAGAGCTTTTCTTCCAAGGAGAAACTACCATAGTAAACTAGTATTCCTGTGTCTTTGTCTGCTTGGGCACCTGTAACAGAATGACATAGACTGGTTCAATCAAACAACAGAATTTTATTTCTCACAGTTTTGGAGATTGAGAAGTCCAAGTTAATATTAAGTGTCTGGAGAGGAAACTAGGTTTCCTAGTTCATAGGCAGCTGCCTTCTTTCTGTGACCTCACATGGCCAAGCAATATAGAGATCATCTCTCTCATATCTTTTCTTATAAGGGCATTAATCCCTTTAACATGTCTCCATACTTACAATTTAATTATTTCACTTCCAAATACTATCACACTGGGTATTAGAAATTCAACATATGAATTTTGGAGAGGACACGAATATTCAGTCCAGAGTATCTTGCTTCTATTTCTAAACTTTGTAATAAATGCTTCTTTATATAACCTTTAAGTGACCTTTGTACAACTGGTTAAGACTCCACATGCCAATGCAGGGGACACAGGTTTGGTCCCTAGCGCGGGAAGGTCACACATGCCATGGGGCAAGTAAATTGTGAGCTGCAACTACTGAGCCTATGCACTGAGAACCCATGCTCTGCAACAAGAAAAGGCACCACAATGAGGCGCCCAAGCACAGCAGCTGGAGAGTAGCTCCCACTAGAGAAAGCCCGTGCACAGCAATGAAGACCCAGCACAGTCAAAAATAAATAAATACATAATTTTTAAAAAAAGTTAAAATGTCAGATTTTATATATATAAAAAAAAGAAGAAGGCATAACACAGTGAATGTACATGCAGGATTTGATCATGAACTGTGGCATTCATACCTTGGCCATTTACAAGATGTACAATATAGGGGGAAATTTTTTGATATTTCAAAAACTTCATTTCTTTTTTACCCCAAAATTTATAATAGTACCTTTTAACAAAGATTTTTGAGAAATGCCTTAATGTGGGTTAAGGTCTTGGAACAGTGTTTGGTAAATGATATAGGCTTAATTAAAATTAACTTCTGGGGACTTTTTAAAATATTTTTACTTTAGCAAAAATCCCTCCAAATGTCTTATCTGTAATTCCCTGCATTATCCACATCATATATCAGTCTCAGTCATATATATTTTCTTTGTGGGCCACCAATAACTTTAGGAATATTCCTACATGATTATATTGCCCATTCAGTTCCTTCTGTCAGAGACATTCTTCCGTCAGCTGTTTGCATAGCTCTCTCCTTTCATTCCCCTGGAGAAGGGAATGGCAACCCACTCCAGTATTCTTGCCTGGAGAATCCCATGGACAGAGGAGCCTGGCAAGCTATAATCCATGGGGTTGCAAAGAGTCAGACACAACCAAGTGACTCACTTTCACTTTTCACTCATTTCATTCAGATCCGAGCTGAAATGCCATTTCCTCAAGTGGTTAAGTCTTAAAAAAGTAAAGTCACTCAGTCTTAATCTCTATGTCTAACAGTAATGAAACACTACTTTTGGACACAGTTTAAAATAAATCATATTACCATCTACTATTAATGCTTATTAATTTCGTGATTATTTTTTGCCCACATCCTCTAAAAGTCTAAATTCCAAAGACAGCAGGACTATGTCTACCATCTATAATATATAATCATTTCTCTGCACTAGATCAGTGCATGTCATATTTTAGAACCACCATGGATATTTGTTAAAATAATTGATATGATTGAATAGCTTTTAAATATTAATAGATGAATAAATCTCATCCACTAATATGAAATGAGCCTTTATGAAGACCTTGGCTAATTCTCTGAGATCGTATTCCTTTATTTAGGATTCAACTACGTTTCACTGTTCCCCTTTCCCAACTATTTAAAACAATTATTGTTGTTTAGTTACTAAGTTGAGTCTGACTCTTGCAACCCTGTGGATTGTAGCCGGTCAGGCTCTTCTGTCCATGAGATTTCCTTCTCCAGGGGATCTTCCTGATGCAGGGGTCAAAAGTGAGTCTCCTGCAATGGTACGTGGATTCTTTAACACTGAGCCACAAGGGAAGCCTTCACATTTACTTCCAAAGATGATTTCTTGGGTATATGAGAGATTTTATCTCTTTTGGAAAAATCCATGTTAGCAATATACCTATAAAATTATACTATATCAACTTTGGAAAGGTAATGTTGATAAAGTAACTAATTTGCACATCTATTTTCTTGAGCAAGAATGTTTAAAAATAATGGAAATAGTTTTTAGATGCATTCATTTTTCTTTTTTTTTTGAGTTTTTATTTTATTTTTTAAAATTAAATTTATATATTTTAATTAGAGGCTAATTACAATATTGTATGGGTTTTGCCATACGTCAGCATGAATCTGCCATGGGTGTACACGTGTTCCCAATCCTGAACCCCCCTCCCACCTCCCACCTCATACCATCCCTCTGGGTCATCCCAGTGCACCAGTCCCAAGCTTCCTGTATCCTGCATCGAACCTGGCGATTCGTTTCTTATATGATATTATACATGTTTCAGTGCCATTCTCCCAAATCATTGCCCCCCCCCCAACAGAGTCCAAAAGACTGTTCTATACATCTGTGTCTCTTTTGCTGTCTCGCATACAGGGTTATTGTTACCATCTTTCTAAATTCCATATATATGCGTTAGTATACTGTAGTGGTGTTTTTCCTTCTGGCTTACTCACCTCATTAGAACTGATTCAAATGTACTCTTTTTAATGGCTGAGTAATACTCCACTGTGTATATGTACCACAGCTTTCTTACCCATTCATCTGCTGATGGACATCTAGGTTGCTTCCATGTCCTGGCTACTATTAACAGTGCTGAAATGAATATTGGGGTACACGTGTCTCTTTCAATTCTGGTTTCCTTGGTGTGTATGCCCAGCAGTGGGATTGCTGGGATGTATGGCAGTTCTATTTCCAGTTTTTTTAAGGAATCTCCACACTGTTCTCTATAGTGGCTGTACTAGTTTGCATTCCCACCAACAGTGTAAGAGGGTTCCCTTTACTCCACATCCTCTCCAGCATTTATTGCTTGTAGACTTTTGGATTGCAGCCATTCTGAATGGCGTGTAATGGCACCTCATTGTAGTTTTGACTTGCATTTCTCTGATAATGAGTGATGTTGAGCATCTTTTCATGTGTTTGTTAGCCATCTGTATGTCTTAATTTTTGTTTACCAAAAAGAACACCAGCTATTTACAAAAACAGAAAATAAAAATTCCAAGGAAAATAACACTACATTGTTGTAAATTATTTATTTATTTATTTTTGGTATAAAAAGTCGTTTTATGCTAATAGACAATATGCTCTTTATAGAAATTTAAATATTATACTTTGCAAAAGATACAGAAATATCAGCTTTTCATTCAACAGGAATAGAAGGCTAAATGTCTCTACTGGTGATATTTATTCAGCAACTATGTCCTTTTCTGTTGTTCTCTATGTAGTGTAACTTGCTTTACTAAGAAAAATGAAAAAAAGAAAAATGAGTTATTTCCAAAAAATAATATATTCATTAGTATTTGGATTTGAAAACTGAAATATGTTAATATAATCTGGCAATATTATTAAAAGTCAATTTACTTAATATTTCCAGTATTAAAAATGAAAAAGAATTACTGGTTGCAAGAAAAAATATATTGAGGTTATTGTTTAGTAACTTGAATTACTGAAATAATGGGATGAGTTTCAAAATGGCACACTATGCTCTTGTGTGCACTAGCTATAAATATTCTGTTAAATTATTTACTCTGCATTTTAGGAATTTAGAAATCAATAAAAGAAGTGTATTGGGGTTCTTTGTTGACAGTACTATTTAAGGTTATGTTAATACATTACTATCAAATCATATAGAACAAAGGATTTATTTTTATATGTTTACTATGTTTTTAGAGCTTGACTCATGCTTTGAAAAATTATGCAATATTTTTTAAAGAGAGCTGATTGTCCAAAATATCCACATTAATGCACTATGCCTCTTTATAAAATAGGCCACTAAATAGACTCTACTGTTTTTCTCAAGTGCTTAGTTGGAAAGGAAATAAATGGCAAAAAGCACTAATTCTCTGCAAAATTACTCACACTAAGCATGGGAGTTTCACAATAATGTTGCGAGTTAACACATTATTATACCTGTGTAAAGACAAGGAAACTGAGGTACTTGGTTACCTAATTTACCAAGATGACACAGCTTGAGTTTAAATAGGGTTGGAATCTGAGGACAGTCATCAGTGTATATTTCATGTAAGCATATGATATAGAATATGTTTTCATATATTTATTGTATTTCTCTAAAATTGTACACATACATATTAATTTGGTGTGATATATATGTGTGTGTGTGTGTGTGTGTGTGTATTATCTATGTGTATACAGGAACACATAGACAATGTTGAAATTGTGGGTGTATATTTAAAAATAAAAACAAAAATATTGCATAGTTTACAAAGTTTACAATTATTATTTGATAATTACTCTGCAACAAAAGATAGAATATTATTGTTATAAGCTTCAAATTTAACCCTCAAATGAACTATAATTTAAGTCAGTTATTCAACAATCTGGAGAAGGAAATAGGAAATGGCAACCCACTCCAGAATTCTTGCCTGGAAAATCCCATAGACAGAGGAGCCTGATGGGCTACAGTTCGTGGGCTCACAAAGAGTTGTATAGAACTGAGTGACTGAGCACACATTCTGATTTTAGTGATTAGCTTTCCAAATACTTTTCTAACTGCCCATGATCATGCTGTCTACCCTGGAGTAATGGCTTTTCAAATTACTGTATTAATCAGAAGTTAGTTGGCACAAATTATTTGGTCAGATATTATAACTGCTGTTTGTATTCATCTTTCTTCCTTTTTTTTTAAACTAAAATGATTGTTCAGCAAATCTATCTATACTGAGAGATGTAGAACTGAATTTTTTTCTTTATATATATTGTTGTTATTTAGTCACTCATTCTGTCTCTTTTGCAATCCCATGGACTGTAGTCCACAAGGTTCTTCTGTTTATGAGATTTCCTATGTAAGAATACTGAAGTGAGTTGCCATTTCCTTCTCCAGGGGATCTTCCCCACCCAGGGATCAAACCTGCATCTCTCCTGTGGCTCCTGCATTAGCAGGCAGATTCTTTACCACTGAGCCACCTGGAAAGTCTCTCTCTCTCTCTATATATATATATTTATGAAAATTTATACATTAAAATAATAAATAAATATATTTAATAATAAGTATATTATATATGATAAATATATTAATATATTATTTAATTATATAATTTAGCAATAATTATTAGTGAAGGCAATTAGAATATAACAGATTTTTTATTCTTAAATAACTTCACAGCCACATGTTTCTTTCTTTTAATTTTTCTATTTATGTATTTATATTTGTTAATATTTCCTCTAAGTACCTCCCTCCTTTTTTCCCTCCCTCCCTTTGTTCCTTCCTTTGTTCCTCCCTATCTGTTTTTTATTGCTGATTTTACATCCTTTGTACCTTCAGTTATAGTTCTCTGTTACAATTTGTTTTTAATTAAAAGGAAGTAAGTATTCTTTGAGTAGTATTTTAGGTTTTGAAAGCACTGAAGCTTAGGGCTTAGTAATTTATAAGAAGCGAAGATACTGGAAGTTACTTGGCACACATAAAGAGAATAAAAAAAAAATTCTCTGTGATCTCAGATGTAATTTAAGTGACTTTTTAAAAAATTAATAGAGATCATAATATTTTAAAAATGTACATTATAAAATGTTACTTTTGAAGTTTGATTATTTAGGAAATCCTTACACATAATGTTAGGTAAAGTAGCTCAGTTGGTAAAGAATCTGCTGTAATTCAGGAGACTTGGATTTGAATCCTGGGTTGAAAAGATACCCTGGAGAAGGAAATGACAACCCACTCCAGTATTCTTGCCTGGAGAATCCCATGGACAGAGGAGCTGGGCAGGCTATAATCCGTGGGGTTGCAAGAGTCGGACACAATTTAGTGACTAAACCACCACACCCAAACATATGAATATAAATTTAAATGTACAGATTATACAGTTTTTCCAGTGGTCATGTATGGATGTGAGAGTTGGACTGTAAAGAAAGCTGAGTGCCAAAGAATTGATGCTTTTGAACTGTGGTGTTGGAGAAGACTCTTGAGAGTCCCATGAAGTCCCATGAGATCCTACCAGTCCATTCTGAAGGAGATCAGCCCTGGGATTTCTTTGGAAGGAATGATGCTAAAGCTGAAACTCCAGTACTTTGGCCACCTCATGCGAAGAGTTGACTCATTGGAAAAGACTCTGATGCTGGGAGGGATTGGGGCCAGGAGGAGAAGGGGACGACAGAGGATGAGATGGCTGGATGGCATCACTGACTCAATGGACGTGAGTCTGAGTGAACTTCGGGAGTTGGTGATGTACAGGGAGGCCTGGTGTGCTGCAATTCATGGGGTCCAGAGAGTCGGACATGACTGAGGGACTGAACTGAACTGAACTGATACAAAATTTTCTTGCTTTCTTTCATTCTTGTCCCCAAGCTGCCCCTAACCCATTTTCCCACTACTAACTGTGACCCATTCATTCTCTTAATCCATATAGAAAAAAATATATTGAAATAAAGTAAATCAAAGATGCTACCAAAGAGTTAATTGTTATAGGGGTGACAATGAATTTAAATTTATCTTTTAGTACGCAGTATGAAATTACTGTTATAATGTGAAAGAAATTTATGAGTTTTGATTGATTTATTTTAAACTGTGGGCTTCCCTTGTGGCTCAGCTGGTAAAGAATCCACCTGCAGTGCAGGAGTCCTGGTTTCAATCCCTGGGTTGGGGAGATTCCCTGGAGAAGGGAAAGGCTACCCCTTCCAGTATTCTGGCCTAAAGAATTTCATGGACTGTATAGTTCATGGGTCACAAAGAGTCGGACACGACAGAGTGACTTTCACACACATTTTAACTGTGTTCTTATTCCAAATATATATAAATATATATATATTTAAATTTTGTTTTTTTTACTAAAGGGTAGTTGCTTTACAATATTGTGCTGATTTCTGCCTTACATCTGTATGAATCAGTCATGGGTATACATTTGTCCCCTCCTTTTGAAGCTTCCTCCCATCTCCCATCCCGTCCCCTCCCCCCAGGTTGTCACAGAGCACTGAGTTGAACTCCCTGTGTCACATAGCAAATTCCCACTGGCTCTCTATTTTACATATGGTAATAATGTATATGTTTCTATGCTACTCTCTCAATTGATCCTAGCCTCTTCTTCCCCCTCCCTGTCCAAAAGTTTGTTTCCTATGTCTACATTTCCATTGATACTTAATGCTTCTCTCTTTGTTAATATCATTTGTATGATTTAACCCCACAAGCGACACTGATACATTGTCACATAGTGTGTGTAATATCTAGGAACTCAAGCAAAATTATAAGCAATCAGGTCACTATTATATATTGCATTGATATCAAACAAGATAAAAATAATTACTATCATTCTAAGGATTTAGATTTTGGCGTATAGAAAATTAAGGGTATATGAGAGTATTTTTAAAATGTTACAGACATTGTTAAATATGTTTGTTAATAGTATGTTTTGTTTCTTTCAAATTTGAACTTGATGGTAGAAAGGTTACCAACATAAATTAATTTTTTGGACCTCAAAGAAATGAGATACTAGTAAGAAATCACAAAATTTATCTATGCAAAATAACATTAAATGAGCTTATGCATGCATTCACACACACGTCACATGTTTTATCAACCATCTTGATGGACCTTCCATGTTGAAATCATAGTATATTTCACGATCATGCTATAGCATCCTCCATTATTTCTCTCCATTTCGGATGCTATGAGCTCGTAAGTTACCTATGAAGCAAAAGTCTCATCACTTGCTCCTATGAGAACCAGAGAGACTCTTGGTTTGGAGAGGCTGCTACATTTAACGGCTTCCCTGAGAAGGCAATGGCACCCCACTCCAGGACTCTTGCCTGAAAAATCCCATGGACGGAGGAGCCTGGTAGGGTGCAGTCCATGGGGTCGCTGAGGGTCGGACAAGACTGAGCGACTTCACTTTCACTTTTCACTTTCATGCATTGGAGAAGGAAATGGCAACCCACTCCAGTGTTCTTGCCTGGAGAATCCCAGGGACAGGGGAGCCTCGTGGGCTACCGTCTATGGGGACGCACAAAGTCAGACACGACTGAAGTGACTTAGCAGCAGCTTAGCAGCTGATAGCTCAATCGGTAAAAAAGAAAAGCAGCAGCGGCTTGCTATGCCTGGATCAGGCTGACTTTCTGGCACCCTGCTTCCTGATTGTCCTGATGAGGGGTTATTACTCAATACTTCCAGGACCTACCTTACTCCTGATTCTAATATTTTGTGAAATTAGACACTCTGTGTCAATACCCGTATAATTCTAATTTTAAAGAACTGTTTTCAACTCTTTTCTTAAATATTATAGATATAGAAACACAACTGCGTCATTTGGGCAAAATGATATAACTACAGTGTTTGACCTAGAAGTAACTAAAACTTCATTGTTTTAATACAGAATTTTAAATGAACAAAATAATTTAAAGATAAAAGCAACAACTATTTCAAAACGCAGTTTCCTAGATTGTTTTTAATCAGAATTTTGAAGGGCTTTGGTTACAATGAATGCTTATGTCCATTAGGACTTGCACCAGTATTTAATTATACCTGAGGTTTCCTGTCATATCCTGAGCTTTCTCAGAGAAGGAAATTAGCAGGTTTTCTTCTAACTCACATTTCTGAAGAGAAATGTGCCCATAATAATTGTATTTTCCTAAATAATTATTAGGGAAAAATCCTAACAATATTTTGAAGGAATGGTAAGCACAACCACCCAGTATTATTGTTACTATCAGTGTTTG
Organism: Bos grunniens; assembly: GCF_055505025.1. Lineage (NCBI taxonomy): Eukaryota > Metazoa > Chordata > Mammalia > Artiodactyla > Bovidae > Bos > Bos grunniens. The sequence continues at coordinate 140,312,032 of NC_141165.1, forward strand.
ATTAATTATTACGCTGGAAGTTCCACTGGTCTTGTGAAAAATATACCTTATTAAATATAGAAAACCTTAGAAACAGAAAGGATGCCATCATTCTTTCTCATCAAAATATCAACAGTTTACTTTCTTATATTGGTTATTGTACTGTGTTCTGTAAAGTTTTTATAGGCTTAATTTTATTTAGGTATAGCATATGAGTTTAATTTATTACATACTCCAAGAGATTTTCATTTAAAATTTATTCATGGAACAAAGACACTAAAGCAGTGAGTCCTTTTAAGAGTCACTTGTACTAAGTTGTTGATTCACCATTATATCACTTTTTATAAATGCATAATTTTTAGAATAATCCACTTCAGATTTTCCTTTGAAAATCATTTAATTGTCAGAACTGATTTACTATTAAGAAGGTGCTATAAATTAACATTGTCTGATTCATGAAACATAGGAATGATCTTAGATGTTGCTTAAGGTAGCAGTATAATTTCCAGACTCCCTCAAGATAACCAGAGAAAGCATGGCAACCCAATCCAATATTCTTGCCTGGAAAATCCCATGCACAGAGGACCCTGGCGGGCTACAGTCCATGTGGTCACAAAGAGTCAGACATAACTGAAGTGACTTAGCATGCACATACATCTCTCCATTTATAGGATTGAGAAAGGATTGCTGAAATTGTTCTAGTATGTTAGCCTAGCTATTTTTGCACGTTTAAATGCTAGAATAATTTTACCACAATGTTACATTTTCTTCCTGGAAAAGGAAAATCATTGTATTTTAAACCTCAAGTGACACTCATACTATAAAAATGGTTACTTGACTTTGAAAGTAAGGGCTTAATGAAGGGGTAAATTCTGTTTTTGAGCCTGGAAATCACATTCAGTATTAGGCAGCAGGCATCTGTGAAACAAAATTTACTTTTATGTAATTTTACAAATGTACTATGCAGAAAAAAATAAAATTAGTTTGCCAGAGCTGTGCAATCTACCTTCAGCCACTAACGTATATTCAGTGTTGGACTAACAACTGCTCTCTTGACCTTTTTGTACAACTACCCTTCTATCAAGAATCCTTCCCACCACCCCATCTGCCCCTGCTGTGTTCCTTCAGCACCACCCACTTCTCAGAAGTTCATGTGTGTGATGTGCCAGCCTGTTATCTCAGCAGGCAGGGAGCCCTCATTCTCTCGGCAGGTGGCAGTTGAGTGAGGAGGTGTATGTGTCCTTTTCGTTGATAGTCAGCTTTTGTTCTACCAAGGTTTGGGGTGGGTGTGTTTTTCATTTCAGACTTAAATCATCATTTTAAAGTGTATCTAGCTTTCTCTAATATTAAAATGTGTGAGTAAAAAATGAATCAAAATGAAGTTGTAAACAGAATCAAGAATGGGAAATGGAAATTTAATCATGTGGTATTTGTCATCATTTAATTTCTTAGCTCTGCTGCTAACTGGGTATTTGTGATCTCAGCAGTCACAAAGATTGCACAGGTTTTTTTATTCTGCTGAATAAATATCTCTAGATAATCAGCATATGATCCTGAAATACTATTTCTGTTAGACTGTAAGTTGTTAGCACTTTGACACAAGAGGTACTTGATATTTCAGTCAATGACCAGTTCACTGCAAACTACATTTTCCATCCTCTCATCCTGTTGTGAACTGTTTTGTAGCTCAGACAGGCAATTATTGATCTCAATAATTTCACTGGACAGTTAACCATTGAGCAGCAATCAGAAGCAAGAGTATGTTTCTCCTAAAACACTCGAATACTGCCCATGGAGAAATGAGTCTAATGTCAGCTCCATTCTTGATGGAACAAGTGCTCTTTTGTGAGCTGAACTCTTTTAATGAGATTATTTGCAAGCATAATGGAGAGTATGGAAATGTGCCAATTGAAGAGTCAATGGGAAAGGAATAATGAGTAACTGGGAGAGAGAAACAGGTAGGCCAAGCAAATCAGGCACATTGAAGACCTGTAACATCAAGTGAGTGAATTATAACTGTAAGAGGATGTCTAATGGCAATTATTGATGTGGTTTATACTCAAGAGTGTGAAAGTCACTTTATGCATTCTATTTTTGATAATTAAGAGTAGTTTATAGGTTGTCGCCTTTCCTCTTGCAAATGGCATGCCTCCAGATCCTTTCTGTAGCATCACACTTTTGAGGGAAGTGGTAACAGAAGATCTCAGTTGTTCCTAAGACACGGAAATTCCTAAGACATTGCTATCAAATAAATAGTTTGTAAAATAACTTTGTTATATTTTTTCCAAATTAGCAAATTTCCTTTTAGCAGATATTTCTGCATACGGGCACTCAGCCCCAATCTGCTCTTCCTGCTGCATGCATCTGTCCACATGTAACTTTTAATATGTATATTTTTACATTATGTACATTCTTAATTAGCCTGTCTTGTTTAGATTGTATACATCATTATATCTGACATTCTTGTAACTACTGTGTGATCAATAAGATTCCTATAAGAAACTCTGCTTTTTAAAGACAAAAATACCGTGCTGAGAGGGCTGACTTAACTTATATCCCACATTAATGGGTGGTCACTCTATTTATAGGATCTTTAAAACATTTTTAATGAACTAAGGTGAATAAAGGCACAATTAAAAACTAAAAAAAAAACAAAAACATACTGAAGGTATGTTTAAACAGAGTTAAAAGTGGTGCAGGAATGAGTAGCACAGCTATTGAGATACAGGAGACAGCAAGTACAAAAGTCTAGAGTGAGAGAATGGTTGGCAAGTTGGAGGAACATCAGGGAGACCAGTTTCATTATAAGTCCTAATAATCTGCATGTATGCATGCTAAGCCACTTCAGTTGTGTCTGACTCTTTGTGACCCCATGGACTGTAGCCTATCAGATTCCTCTGTCCCTGGGATTCTTCAGGCAAGAATAATGGAGTGGGTTGCCATGCCCTCCTCCAGGAGATTGTTCCCAACCCAGGGATTGAACACATTTCATCCCTCTTTAAAAGTACTTGAAGGCTTCCCTGGTGGACCAGTGGTTAAGAATTTGCCTCACAATGCAGGGGTCTCTGGTGTGATTCCCTGGTCCAGGAAGACCTCACATGATGCAGAGCAACTAAGCTTGTATGCCACAACTACTGAGCCCATGGGCCCTAAAGCATGTGTTACACGTTAAGAGAAGTCACCACACTGAGAAGCCTGAGCACTGCAACTAGAGAAAGCCTGAGTACAGCAATGATGACCCAGCATAGCCAGAATAAATAAAACAAACAAACAAAATACTTGAAGTCTAAATGTAGTAGTTTTAATTCAAGTTGATAAAGCATTTTATTAAGTCTGGTGGACTAATTTGTCATATGCAGTTATAAGAAGTATGTCAGATCATTTCATGCTTTCAATCTGTCTGAAACAACATTTTCATAAGTTCTTTATGCTTGTTATATATTATTTTTCTGGACAGCCAATATGAGATGTCATCATCCACCTTCATGTTCCTATTTATTCCCCTTACCATTGCCTCATGGTAAATGTGGGAGGACTTCCTACGTGTGGAAAATGCCAGTGTGGGTGGCCAGTGGCTGCTCTACAGTTGCACAGAATGATTTCATTGAAGACAATGATATAAGCATTACTTTTAGGTATAGTTAAATGTAATATCCAATAATGTAAATATTCAGTTTTCTTTTCATTGATATTTTCAGATAAGTTGATTAAAGTTATTAGTTTTTTGAGCACTCTCATAGATGTTAGACATATTATCTATAAACTGAGGCAAAATATCCATTTATTTACATGGAACATCTAGGAGACTACTGTTCACATGTATACTCACACTCTCATGTTAGAAGAAGGAAAATCAGTAAACTGTATTTTTCAGATTTTAAATAATAATAATAAAATTTATAATGATAATTAAATCACAATTTTATATAAAATATTTTAATTCCTTTCTTGGTACTTGTTAACTATTAAAAATGGTGTTTTATATCATTATAGTTACTCATCAAAAACCTTTTAGTGAAGATGTGAATGGTTTGAAAATTTATTTTTGATAATCTAATTTATTTCTACTACTTTTATGCTTTTCATTTTCAAAAAGCAAAGTTAGCTACCCAACTTTAATCTGATAGACACCCTTATGTGGACAGGTTTTCATAAAAGACTCTTTTTCATCACAAAGGAAAGAGCTAGGAGTTTCAGATTCTCATAGAGTAAATTGGGTAATTAAAAAAAAAATGTATCTATTCCAAAATGTTTAATCATGAAACATTTATCCTTTGAGCCTGAACCAAAATTCAGGGCAAACTGTCCCAAATATTTATTTTCTTAAATGACTTGCTAAATATTTTTTTTCAGTTGGTTTTTGTTCAAACTATTTAAAACTGAGCAAATAAATCATAAAAAGTATTAAAAAATAAACTCCAGTCACTGCAGCAACATCTTTACGCACACACGTTGACAGACACAGATTTGAAATGTAGATATTGTACTATGATTGAATAACTTTATAGACATGTAATATCGATGCTAAGAAGTGATAAAACCTGTTCTTCCTTCCTCATACATTATTCATCTTTAAAAAAAGAAATGGAAAACTGAGTATTTAGTCAAGCGATTTTATCAATAGCCTTAGCCTGAGTAGATGACTCAGGCTCTAAAGTCTTCTTTTCAATAACAGATGGCCAGTTATAGTCTGAGAGAAACAGTTAAATTCCCTAAGCAGTGCTCCTGGCTTAGCCAATGTATAAACTGTCTTAGTTTCTTCAGAATAAAAATGTACCCAGTGCAATTTATAAGTCTACAGATGAGTGGATTTGCCAAGAGTGCCATATTTTCCTGATGGATCCAGAGCAAAGAAATCAGATGTATCTATGGGGATGTTGCATATATAGTCCTGGTCCTTTAAACTTAAATGATCAGCCAGGAGTTCTGTGACTTTTATTTGGTGAGTCAGTTAACCAAAAAAAAAAAAAAAAAAATTGGTCAAATTTGGCAACTTTGTGAGAACTTCTCTATGGATTTCTACATGAAAGCAAGGGAATAAAATTATTGGAATTGCCTTATAATGTTGTGACTTTTCCTAAATCAGTATTATTTAAAAGTAAGTGCACTTCTCCCTGGAGTCTTCATGAATCAATTATGGGCATGAGGGAGTTCAAATGAGAGCCAAGCATAAATATACAAACCAAAGTAAAGGTAAAGAAAAATTACCTGGGTCATAAAGGAAGGTCAAGATTTAAGTTTTGGAATGTTAAAAATTTAAGAACAACTGTTGGAACATTTGAAAGCCATCTTGTCTTTAAATATAATATTTAGTCTAGACATAACTCATTATACATTTTAGAAATGTCTTTAAAATGGATAAATTTTACTTATATTTTCTTCTATTAAATAACTTTTGTTCTAAGATTTAAGTTATAAATACCAGAAAGTATGACAATATAGTTCATTTCATTCTATATAACAGTTCCAAGTAGTTAGATGGAAAAGGCG